>NC_138161.1:35003981-36441481 GCF_964165515.1 Mesoplodon bidens | reverse complement strand
TGGCTGAGAGAAGGGAAGTAATAAGAAACTTGAAAGATTTTGAGCACTTTCTGCTTTGTGTTGCAATTTCTTTCTTTCACTAACTTTCCAATTCTAAGAAAACTAACACTCTCAATGACTATAGAGCAATATTTTCTTTCTGTTAGAACTAACCCACATTTTTTTTCCCCTGAGATTTCTGTTTCTGCATTTTTGAAACACCTTTCTTTCAGGGAACTCAAGGTATTATATAAAATGTCAGTAAGTCTAATAAACTGTGGAATATATACTGGTGGTGGCATGTGTGTATGTCTGTCCTTCCCAGAGATTTTTCTCCTTACAATATCTTGGCATTATTTTTGTCTCTAAATCTCTGTACCCTCCCTCTCTCTCTCTCTCTCTCTGAATCTCTATTTCTCTCAAACTATTTTGAATATAAGAAGGGAGAATGTAGGTTCTAAAAATATACTCAATCTCCAAATAGCCTCCCCAGATTCTTAATCTTGATAATGTTTCACCCTTGATTATATTCTTTCTTGCTGCCACCAAGTTTTAACCCCATGATACCCATTGTAGTTTCAGCAGAATTATGCTTGTCACATAACTGATTCAACATAGAAGACCTGGCCTTAGCCACTTCAATTAATTACTACTACCCAAATGATTCTGGGTTTCCAAGTCCTTTGTGGAGGTATGAACCTTATTAAATTGCCAGGGAAAGTCCTTATGCCTGTATGAAGAATTGGATTTTTTCCATGCTTCACTTGTCTGTCCACATTTGATTTATTTACATTATTGCTTGAGGAAAGCAAGATACTGGTGATCTAAAAAGCCTCTTGAATAGGTAGTATCCCTTTTTCCAAGTAAGCAAAAATAATTCATTTTTATTAATCACATTGAAAGCCAAATTGGCACGTTACAGATTGTACTTATTAGTCTTTTTCTCATACATTCTCCTTGTACAAGGATTCAAGTCTCTGATCCCCTTTCTCAACAATATCTTACTAATTCACACAGCTTTGTCAAAAATTCTCATATTAGTGTTGCTTATTCATACAATTTCTAATAATAAACATAAATGTGTTTCTTCATTATTTCTGTCCTAGGGCAATTCACGCACTTAAAAATAATAATGCTGGGCTTCCCTGGTGGCACAGTGGTTGAGAGTCCACCTGCCGATGCAGGGGACACGGGTTCGTGCCCCGTTCCAGGAAGATCACACATGCCACGGAGTGGCTGGGCCCGTGATCTATGGCCGCTGAGCCTGCGCGTCCAGAGCCTGTGCTCCACAACGGGAGAGACCACAACAGTGAGAGGCCTGCATACCGCAAACAAATAATTAATAATAATTATAATAATAATAATGTTATCCAAATAGGGGAAAGGGTAAATATGTATACAAATTGCTTTAAGGGCTGTGTGAAAGTTCAGCGTTTCTCATATTTAGTTATAGTTAACTATATATATAGAGTTAAAAATGTACGTTAAGATATGAGTAAAAATTTGTAATGAGAGTCTGTTGCCTATTTGATACTAGCATTTAAATCCATAATTTTATATGTCCCTCCAGTCAAAGAAGTTTAGGAAGTGCAGAATACTAATCAATTTACCTGACATCAATATTTTGAAAAATCATTGTTAATTTGACAGACCTTACAACATCATCTAAATGGAGCCGGGTGTATAAGTAGTCTATTATATCATATAGTGATAAGTGGAAAAGAAAATCAGATATGGGGTCCATCACATTATGTACTCTTAACTTGACTTTGGTTTACTATAGTGATATAAGGAATAAAGCTCTAGATAAGGCCTGATGACACTTGAATGTTTTTGCTTATGGTCATAATTTTCATACTACTCCAAATAACAAAAATATTTTCAAACCTTAGACTGTACAAAATTTCAGAATTTTATTTGCGTGTGTAGTGTATGTATGTGTATGTAGTTCTCTTACCTTTAATGTAGTGATTGACCATCTTTATCTGACACAAGAGCCTTCTGATGCTTTAGTATGTTTGACTGATGTAATATAAAAAATGGCAATCTCATAAAATGTATAAAAATAATCTGAAAACTTTGGTTCTCTCTCCTATTTCTTTAGTAGTAGTATATAATCCACAACTGTCCTAAATTACTATAATCTCTTATGAATAGAAAAGTATTTCTAATGGGTGAACCAGGTAAAAGATAAAGGGTGCTGGATGATATAGAACAGCATGAGAATGTATACTACAGGCATTAAATTTACTAAACACAGAAATATAAATGGATAAAAGTGGGAAAAGGGAAACCAAGACATAATATATATGGTACCACAAAGGAATCACAGCTTTAGTGTTTATTCTTCATTAAAATAGTCCCCAATGAGATCCAGTAATTTGGTCCCAAGTGCCTGTTACAGTGAAAGTGGAATATAAGTAGAAATGGATGCAATCAATTGCAGCCTCTGGCATATTATTTATGACCACATATAACTGTTTCAAATCACAGGGTGTGTTAACTTTGAAATGCACTTTTAAGATTCATAAGAGATGGGCATTTGAAATTAATGTTAGAAGAGACTTGATTTTCAAGAAAAAGCAAGTGTTTGAACCATGACCTGAAAGCATACAAAAACTTGGACTTTTTAAGTACAAACAAGAAAATTGCTTGTGAATTGCCTTCCTACAGAGAGTAATATATCTGAAAAAACTCTAGAGTATACAGTTAGCATCTGCTAAATGCTATAATAGTTGTATTATTTAGATAAAACACTCTAAGTAGAATGGAGTGCACAAAGGAAATACCTCGAGTGTCTGTGTGTGTATGTGTAAGAATATCCTGTACAAACAGTTATCAAACCTCACTGACTTGCATCTTCCAACGTTGACTGACTTAAAATACCCCAGGACTCACACTGATATCACCTGATCTATCAATGGTCAGAAAAATTTTCAATTCATTGACTTTTTCTTCTTTGGCAAAGAATCAAAGTATCTACTTTCCTACATAGAACAAAATAAAAATCAAAGAACTCTGTAGGGTCGGAAATTTTTATGTTGACAGTTCTAGGACATGCTTGATTTTGTTTCAACCTTTAATAAGAAGAAATCTAGAAATGTATGATAGCTGTAACTCAGCTAATTAAAGGATTTAATCCTACTGTCTCATAAATCAATATTCAGGAAATGTTAGATTATATCTGAGAAATCCATTCATAAAGTCAACTTCTATTTTGCCTGCAAAGTAAAATTAACCAATATTTCTTTTTGTGTGTTGAAAAACTGAATGTTAAAAAATGATGGTGTTTTATCCAAAATCATCACATCTAGATACTTTAAATACTTTCTTGGATAGTACGAAGGTGAATTTATTTTGTCTAGAGAAAACTGAATAAAAAAATTCTAATATGTTATATAGAAATACTGAAAAACCCTGAACCAAGGGTCAGTGAACATTTTCTGTAAAGAGCCAGATAGTAAACTCTTTACACTTTGCAGGCCAAGAAGTGAAATCGAAGCTTTTATGTAGGCACTTACATAACAAGAGATCCGAAAACAAATTTCTTTTTCTTTCCAAAAAATGTTTACATTACTTATTTATTCTGAAAAATTAGCATTTACAATTTTTTTGCCCTTTACCATTATGTTAAATATCCCTCTACCCCAATATAGATGGGCTTGTGTATATTTATTTATAATTCTGTGGTCTGTCTTCATACATGGGGACTGAAGAAAGAAAAAATAAATCAATATTTTTATTTACAGCTGATAGCTATTTTTCTCTAACTTTAGTTACTAGTGCCAGAGTTCCTTATATCATAGTTCTGTTAGACCACAAGAGAGCAGTCAGTTACAGTAAGTGTTATTTTAATAATTGATGTTATTAGAAAATATCTTATGAAAAATTTTAATAATCCCTCTAAGATTAACTTTTAACAATATATTTTGTATCTCATCTGTGTTAAAAGAAATAAGTAGATCTTAGTACTGAAATGATTATCTGCATTTATTTGCTCAAATATTTTTGATACTCTGAAACTCACATAATCTTTAGAGGGTGTCATTTCATTGTGGTTGAGGTTTGCTATACTTCTTGTTCACTTAAATAACATGAAAGACTTAGAATAGTTTTATTCTATGACCCAAATTCAAAATCACTTAAATTTGCCAGTTGAATGATCTTCAGAGTCTTAACATGCTTTATTCCATGCAGTTGTCTTAATTAAACTTGAACTTATACAGTAAGTGAAAAGATAACTTTTTAAAGCATTCAATTTATTTTTAAAAACAGACATTGTAAGATTAACTGCTTGGGTACCATTGTGGACAACGGGCCTTTCTAAATAACATAGTTTTCTTTGCAGAAACATTTTTGAATTACTGGAATAAATTTCTTGAAAATAATTTAACTGAAATTATAATTCAAAAAATTAACTTTGTTTTGGTCAAACAGATGCTGACTGCAAGGAGGAAAAGTATTTATGACTAGGATCTTCCTAACTCAGAAATTTCGACACCCTGTTTGCCTTTTATAGTATGTGTTCTTTCTACCTTTTGAAGTATTTTTTACACAGTACCTCAAATGTATGGACAGAGGTTTTTAAATGGCCATAGGTAAATGCCAACAAAAAGCATAAATCGTTAAGGCCCCACCAGTTATGGGGATAATAATAAATGTCAATATTACAAATTTCCAAGAAAAAAATAAAATATTTTTTATTTAAGGTTCATTTTAAAATACTGCCTTCCTGAAGTTTTACTTTAAATAAAATAATCCTCTCTAATCTTTACAATTTCAAACATCTTTTATATTTTTAATAGACTATGGGACTCTTAAAAACATATGTTTGTATTCTTTTGTTCCTGTTTTTGGTTGGTGTCTGCAACCCTCGTCCTGCTACGGTTTGTAAAAACGGAGTGTCCGACACACAGAAAGTTCTTAATACATTATTTATTGTGGAAGCAAGAAGCTGAATGAATGAATGAATGATGAAAATTAAATTTCAAAGTAAAGTAAAAACTGTGCAGAGAGGAGGCAATATTTGGCAGAAATATAAATAAGATGTTGCTGCAGAAAATACTATATCATTTCTTGTTTTATTTGGGCAACTCACCGTCTTTTCAGGAAAATGGGAAGAGAAGGTGATAAAGATACAGGTTGCTCAATTAGTCTCTGGGGAGAGAAACCCGTGGTGTGTACTGTGAATTCTTTGGCTTACCCTCTAGGATTTACTCCTTATTCTGCTCGCACCTACACCTCATTCTTAGGCTGAACTCCCACCACAGCTGGGCTCCTGAAATTATGCAGTCTCTAGTAGGCATATTTCTAATGAATCTTGTATATTTAGTTTTCCAGTTAACATCTTCACTTGGATATCTAGAGGGCATTTCAAATTTCATATTCTAATAATTATATTCTTGGTACCCCACTCCAATTGCAAGCGTACTCCTTCTTGTTCTGCCACATTCCAGTTGTTAGCAATTTCATCTTTCAGTTATTGGATCAAAAACATCACATATGTCTTTGACACTGAATACCAATTCAATCAGCAAATCTTTTATTTGCTCTAACATTTATCTTAGACCGGACTACTCATCATTTCCGCTACCACCTCCCGAGGCTACAATATTTTTATGGGCTGAACTCTGTCCTCTCCAAATTCCTGTGTTGAAGCCCAAACACCAAGTACTTCAGAATGTGACTCTATTTGGAAATAGGGTCTTTAAAGATTTGGTGAAATTAAATTGAGATCATTAGAGTGGGCCCTGATTCAACTGGACTGGTGTCCCTATAAGAAGAAAAGATAGAACACACAGAGGGACACCAGGGATGTATGAGCACAAAGGAAAAACCATGGGGAGACACAGATAGAAGGTGGCCATCTGCAAACCAAGGAGAAAGTCTTCAGAGGAAACCAAACATGACAACACCTTGATCTTAGACTTCTAACCTTTGGAAGTGTGAGAAAATCAATTTTTGTCATATAAACCAACCAACCTGTGGTATTTTGTTATAGCAGCCCTAGCAAACTAATACAGACACCGTTATCTCCCACCCACACTGTTACAATGGTGCCAGATGCTTGTTTTTACTGGAACTCTCTATATCACTCACCACACAATATCTAAAATTACTCTTTCAGAACAAATTTTAATACATGACTTTTCGGCTCAAGGCAGTCCAAGTATTTCCCATCTCACTCAGAATAAAATACACAATTTATTCCTTTAAACTGCTGGCGTGTATTATCTTTCCCGGAGCTACTTCTCTGGCCTAGGCTCCTTCCAGGACCCCCTCCCCTCCCCACACTAACCACAGTGGATCCCTAATGAAACCAAGCAGGATCCTATGGGGCCTTCTCAGGACAGACCACCCATGTCCTCCACCTGCCTCTCGTTTGCAGAAAAACTTTAGTTTCCTGGGCCTTCCCCGAGTTCCAAAGAATAAATTTAATCAGAGAAGGGAGAAAATGCAGAAATAAAGGAAAAGAGTCAAACAAGAAAGAATAGTTTAGCCATTAAACAAAGTCAAGGGCCTTTAGTTCCTCCTCAAGGGCTATAGATAATATTCTGAGCCAAATCCTTTGAGCTGTTTTACAGGTACTGAAACCCCCAGCAGGTGGAAGAAGTTAACTGTATGCTGCCCACAAGTACCCAGACCACAGACCGGTTGGAACCAGAAGGTTGATGATGTTGATTTCCAATTACCTCACCACCAATTAATCAGAAGAATGTCCACAAGCTGATCACACACACCACAACCCCCCTCCCTCACCTCATCTTTAAAAACATTTCCTTGAAAGTCATCAGGGAGTTTGGGTCTTTTAAGCACTAGATGCTTGGAATACTTGCTTGGCATCCTGTAGTAAATGCTGCATTTTCTTTAACCAAAATTCCATGTCAGTAGATTGACTTTACTGTGAGAGGGTAAAGGTTTGGTTCAGTAACACTAGTTATTTTTTAACACATCTGGCATGCTTTTGCCTCAGGGCCTTTGCATATATGGTTTATCTGTTTTCAACTATTTCTCACAGTTTTCCATACCATGCACCTTAACCATCTTTCATATTTCTGTTCTAATACAAACTTATCTGAGAGGGCTTTCCTGACAACTCTCTTTAAAATAATAACTGCCTTCCTATAAGTTCATATTCTGTATTCTTTTATTTTCTACTTCATTCCCTTCATAACAAAACTATTTACATGTTTACATGTGTCTGGACTCTTCCATCAGCAAACGTAAGCTGCATTCCCAATGTTTAGCTGCATTCCCAAATAGTTTATAGCACATATTTGATAATAAATATTATTAAGTACATAAATTATCCAAATAATTTCTTAAAAATAGGTATCAATATAGATCACCTTGTTTATCAATTGTTTGGCCTGCTCTTAATTTTGTAGTCTGATTAGGTAGCTTTTTTCCCTCCTATTTCTAATTTTTCTAGAGTTGTTTCATGGTTTTACCTAATCTTTTCTTTTTTCCACTGTACCCATTTAGAATCTGTTCCTAGTATGGCTTGTCTCCTTGGTTAAAATTATTTGTAATTGTAAAATATAATCTTAATTCTAATTCATTTAATTATCTAAAATTTATTTTGTGACAATGTTTAACATCAAAATAGTTTTTCTAATTATTTTTTTCTTTTCTTTTTTGCTATTTTGGTTGTTGCTATTGTTTCCTGTTTCTTTTGTTTTCTTCCAAAGATACCAAGTATTTGATTGGAAATAAAGTGTAGAGAGACTAGAGATAGATAACTAAAATACAATATACCCCTTTTCTCTCTCTTCATCCCATATAACCTATCTTTCAAACATTTCAATTTCCTCATGCTGTTGCCTACCTCAAGATTCTTTCCACCATCCATCACTTTTGACATATGTCTCCTCACTCATATATAGTATCCCTAAAAGGAAATACAAAAGCGCTGCACATACAAAAGTTGTATCTAGTCCTAAGAAGAAATCAGGGATTGTTATTTGTAGTGAGGTGGATGGACCTAGAATCTGTCACACAGAGTGAAGTAAGTCAGAAAGAGAAAAACAAATACCATATGCTAACACATATGGAATCTAAAAAAAAAAAAAAGGTCATGAAGAACCTAGGGGCAGGACAGGAATAAAGATGCAGACCTACTAGAGAATGGACTTGAGGACACGGGGAGGGGAAAAGGTAAGGTGGGACAAAGTGAGAGAGCGGCATGGACATATATATGCTACTAAATATATATATAAAAAAGAAATCAGGGAGATGATTATTTAGTTTAAAGATAACAATGTGAAATACTTGGTGTAAATAAGTATACTGTGTGATGTAGATCTGATCTGAGGCTGCCACCTATTTCCTGTTTACATTTCAATATCTCCTGAAATTGAGATTTTATTACAAAACAAAAGTGAAACTTGGGAATGCACTTTTGCTGAAAATTAAATTCTTAGCCTATCAATAGTAGCAAATGTTTTGCTGGAATTACTATATTCTGATCTTATGCTTTCATAATAACAAATATGAATCATTTCTATCTAATTTATTTGGTTTCACATTTCAAATAATGTTGCATCCTTGTAACTGCATTATATCACTGAGTTTTACACATGGATGAGAAAAAATAAAATAGCTTATGCAAGCGGCATGTTAAAAATATATCCCTCAGAAGTTAAAATTTAAATTTTCATATTGAAAGCTCAGCCACATCAAACACAATTTGACAAATTAGTTCCATAATTAATCACCCACAAAATTATGACAACAACAGGAGCCAAAATATGTATACAGCTCCTAGGAAAAAGACTCCTAGGTAATGCAGGGCATGACTTACTTTACATATTTTGTTAGTTTCCTAGTGCTACTGTAACAAATTACCTCAAATTTAATGAGTTAAAACAACACAAATTTGTTTTCTTACGGTTCTGAAGGTCAGAAGTTTCCAATCATGGTGTCAATAGGGCAGCATTCTCTCTTAAGGCTTCAGGGAAAAATTGTTTCTTTGTCTTTTTCAGCTCTTCCAGGCTGCCTGTATTCCTTGGCTCCTAGTTCCTTCCTAGAACCACTCCAGCTTTGAGTCCTAGCTCCTACTACCAACTGACCTCCTTGCCTCCTTCTTATAAGAACGTTAGTGATTACATTGGGTCCACCTGGATAACCCAGGCAAATCTCATCTCAAATCCTACATTAATCACACCTGCAAAGTCCCTTTTACCATTGAGGTAACATAGTCACAGGCTCCATGCAGTGGAATGTAGCTGTCGTTGGGAGGAGTATATTCAACCCACCACACATGCAAATAAAATTTGAATATACACACACACATGCATATGTGTAACTGTTTATGTATATGTATCAAATTGTTCAAATAAAGCATTGGATATATTCAGTTGATTCAGTTGCATTATGTAGTACTAGCAGATAAAAATGCCAAACATAGATAATCTTTTTTGGGAGTTCTGTATAAAACATTCTGCATTCTTCTTAGAATCAGCTAGTCTGTAAGTGATTTTCTGTTTTCCCTTTTCTTGCCCCTGACAGTCTCATTGACAATGTTCTTATTTGTGCCGGGAGAGTATTAGTGTTGCCTGCTAGGCACATTGGGCAGTCAGGCACATTGGTCACTGTCTAATATTGATTAAATTTCATTATATCAAAATTTGCAGTATATCTCAGCCCCTAGATTTCAGCACATCACTATGTTAAAGCTACATCAACAATCTTGCCATTTCAATTTGTCACGCTTTTTCATTTGTTTGTTATTTTGACAATCATATACCACAACACATACCAATAGGTAATACCGCAGAAAAATATGAAAAACTTCAGTATGAAAATCGTCCAACTTCATGTCATAGATAAAGTCACTTTAACATAACAGTGACCCAGGAATATTTCAAAACCATGTATTTGATAAACTTCTCCTAATTTATCATACCAAGTTTCTACTACTCTATTATTAGTGGAGAGGGGCACTTTAGACCCTGATAACAATGTTTCTTCCTTCCAGTCTGTCCTATGTTTATTTAAAGGTTTTACACTTTGGCAGGCTAGAGTTAGGCCAATTCTGCCCATGACCACTTGTTTAAATGTCCGCCATGGCTGCTTTTACACTATAGAGACAGAGTTAAGTAATTGCAACAGAGACCCTCTACCCATAAAGCTAAACATAGTTTCTATCTTCTTCTTTACAGAAAATTTTGCTGACCCTTTTGTAAAAGGATTGGACCTCATCAGCGAGTAGACAGTGATGTTTTTAAGGCACCTAAACTATATTTGTTGCATACACACATATATATGAGTGTGTATATATATGTATATACACATATATATGTCTTATATTTGCCAAATTATATGCCAAATTATAATGTATTATACAACACCAAGTAGTAAAAACAGTTTAATGTAGTTGAATATGCTAAGTCCAAGTTATCAATCAAGCAGGTGGCAAATTTTTCTCTATTCCTATCTGTACCACTGTACTATTTCATCATTTCAACTCTCAAGATCTGCCCTTATCCTCTAGGGTTGATTGCAAAACAGAATAACTTTTGACAAGATATAAATACAGATATGGATATAGATGACATAAATTCTCCATTACCCTCTATTTCCTCTACTAAGAATCAGGTTCAAACCAACATTGTCCTTCAGTTGTACTGTTACACATCCACTTTGTGCTCCTAACCCATGACTGTTGCAGTAGAAAGCCAATACATGCTTTGTAAAACTTAAAGCTGATGTTTTCTCTTTGCTTAAAACTCTGGACTGGTTCTTGTTGTTCTTAGGATAAAAGAAAACTGATGAGGATGACCTACAAGCCTCTGACTCTGAAACCTGTTTATTCTGCCTCCTCACATTTCACTCCTCGCTCACTATGGTCAAGGTACACTGTCCATCTATTACTTCCCAGAATGATTGAATCTCTTTTTACTCCTTAGAGCCTTCTTTCCCCTAGTGCTTCAGGTCTCAGCTTAAATTTCAGTGAGGGAAAAGTGCTTTATTTTATTGCTCTAAATACATTAAATCACTCCACTGATTTTTCTCATAACATTCTATTCTTTTCCTTCACAGCGCTTAAGATAATTTATAATATTGTTTACATGTGTGTGTTTCTTTATTAAATGTCAGTATCCGCTAGTAGACATCCCCCAGTAGACTATAAACTTAACATGGAAAGAAACGAAGTCTGGTCTACTTTATCTCCCACTCCATGCTAAGACCTAGCATAAGGCACAGCAGCTGACTGACATTCAATAAATCATTCTTGAATATTTCTTTGTTATAGTTATCTAGTGTTTTTTCTGATTTTACTACTTTATACTTGATATTTTGGAAATTATTTTCATTCCCCAGCAAAATTCTCCTTCTATTTTGTGGCTTTGTCTTCTACTTAGCTTTCAATATGGTTTTCTCATACCATGGGAACCACTGGCTACCTTGGAGACCCTACCACTATTTGTTACCTGTATCTATGTTTATCAGGTGACCTAGTACGAGTTAGTTTGAAATACATCTGTTCTAACAGAGATATATCACACAGTCAGAGATATATTTCCACTTTCCTCTCACTGAAGCAACTGAAATCACATCCAAATAGCACAAGTGAAATTATTTTTCAATTGACTTGTTAGAAAGACAAAAACAAAAACAGGCAGTCTGTTAGATTGCAGAAAAACAGATCGGACATTTCTCATTCTGGTTGATCCACTGAGCTAGTCACTTA
Source organism: Mesoplodon bidens (assembly GCF_964165515.1). Lineage (NCBI taxonomy): Eukaryota > Metazoa > Chordata > Mammalia > Artiodactyla > Ziphiidae > Mesoplodon > Mesoplodon bidens. Next base: position 36,429,807 of record NC_138161.1, on the reverse strand, counting down.
TAAAAGAGAAGAGAGATGAGCAGGAAGGACAAGCATTACTGTGGCCCTACTAACTTTGGTATAATTAGCCAGACCAAAAAATTGTTACTCTAAGTAATACCTGTAGATATTGCAACATACATTTAATAATTGCAACACTCCAAAGTAAATCTCTGTAGTTAACAAATAATAAACCATAGATTTTTATATGTTCCATATAATGAGTAATGGAATTTTATGATTCATATTACATTATGCCAGAGAGCAAGCTCTAATAAAGTAAGGATTTCTATTTATTTTGTGTACTTTTATTTTTTTAACATCTTTAATGGAGTATAATTGCTTTACAATGGTGTGTTAGTTTCTGCTGTATAACAAAGTGAATCAGTTATACATAAACATATATCCCCATATCTCCTCCCTCTTGCATCTCCTTCCCACCTTCCCTATCCCACCCCTCTAGGTGGACACAAAACACCTAGCTGATCTCCCTGTGCTATGTGGCTGCTTCCCACTAGCTATCTATTTTACATTCGGTAGTATATAATATCTAAGGTGAGTGGAACAATAACTGTTACATAGTGAGTATTCAATAAGTTTTTGTTGAATTATTGAATTAGTACTATTTTTGTCACATCTAATATTTTATGTTTCATAGGAAGAATCTTTTTAGCTAGGAGAAAAATTAAGCCTCACAAAAGTCAACAAATGAATAAATAAACCCCTTTTTTCATATCTCTATTTATCACATTTTATTCTCATACAAATTAATTTCAATTTTAGGGAAACTTGAAATAAATTGCAAATGTGATTAATGAGCCTGTGACACTAAGGATTCCTTTGTTTCCACAAAGTAAAATATTCCTGAAATCCATCAGTATGAATTAAAGTTCCAATAATCTGAAAAGAATGCCAATTTTCTAGAAACTATGGACTTCAAGGAGTATTTTGATTCCCCCATTTACAAAGAGCTTTGGTGTCTTTATCTAGATCTGGGAGACCTGAGGACAAAGAGGAATATTTTCACACCATCTATTTAAAATGTTTCCCTGAATCTCTTAAGCAATGGCATTTTAAGTGAAATTCTTACCCACACAAGATCTATAAATAAACTATACCTATAAAGCGCCAATATGACTTGTTGAACAGTAAAAAGATGATTTTTTTTTGTATGACACCTATCTCACCAGTTTTGCAAAGTGGAAAAAAACAAATGCTTTGCAGTCCTCAGACATATTAATTCTCTATTAATCCGGAAAGCACTCCAATGATAGAATCCATTAAAAAGTGACCTCTTTTTGCCAAGGTAGGGATTGGAGAGAATTTTAATAGTCAAACATGAACAAAGAAAATGTATCAATATATGAAAACATAAGAAGATAAAGGCCTATCACACTTAAGAATAAGTACTCTGAGATGGGTAGGTAGAACAGGTACTCCTGAGTTTCTGCCCTAGTTGCTGGTGTGGGACAAAACACCACAAGAGCAGCCACGTGGGCTTCTACTCATGGCCAAATTTGGAAGGCAGAAATTAGGCAGTTAAATCCCCTTCAATTGGAAATTCTGTTACTAATTATTTCAGGAACTTTGCTACAAGGAAATCCACTAATCCTATTATACTTGATCTAGGTATAGCCTCAGATTTACTTTTCTCTTCATATATATACATTTTTTTTTTTTTCAGTGCGCGGGCCTCTCACTGTTGTGGCCTCTCCCGTTGTGGAGCACAGGCTCCAGATGCACAGGCTCAGCGGCCATGGCTCACGGGCCCAGCCTCTCCGCGGCACGTGGGATCTTCCCAGACCAGGGCACGAACCCGTGTCCCCTGCATCGGCAGGCGGACTCTCAACCACTGCGCCACCAGGGAAGCCCTATATACATTTTTTAATACAAACTGAAACAATTCCATGCATAGTGGTTTGTAAGGATTCAAAATATAGTGGTTTTGTTTTGTTTTCTGAAGGAGAAAGGAATACTGGCTGGGAATGGAGAAGTGAAACAGAAAAGGGCTGGCAGCAAACAAAGCAAAATGCATAAAGACAGCATTGGGAATTCCCTGGTGGTCCAGTGGTTGGGACTATGTCTTTCACTGCTGAGGGACCAGGTTCAATCCGTGGACAGGGGTGGCCAAAAAAAAAAAAAAAAAAAAGACAACTACTACTCGGGGTGACTGAAGCAGGGTAGGACTCACTCTTCTATTACATCACCAGGGGAATATTTATATTTAACCTCCCATCAATAGTTAATCAAGCATTGCTCACAGAAGGTGTTAATTTCTCACCTCTCTGGTGGGAGAGACCCTGGCTTCAGAGAGACCCTTCAGACAGTGATGTGGATACTGATGATAGAAAATTAGTAAAACCTGAAGGAGTGGGTGATGCACTAGAGTCTGATACTCTATGTTATTAGATATTCTTATTTAAAAAAATGTTTTAATTAATGCATAGTATTTCATTATTTGATTAAACCCTAAGTATATTAAACCTATGACATTTCATTTCCAAAAAGACCAAGAATATCTGCAAAAGTGTTCATGTTCAGTTTTGTGTATTATGTAAAAAGGCCTTACACTGGAACTAATGAATCTATAGTTGAAAGAAACAACTATTCTTAAATATTTGATATATACTGCAAAATTATCTTTCAGAATATTTGTACCAATCTCTATACATCCAGTTGTGACATGAGAGAGATAGCCCTTCCAATGCACACAGTGGGCTATTATTTATTTTACCCTTGTCAAAGTGAGAAGAGAAAATTTATCTAATAATTTTTTTAAATTTGATGTTATTTGATTACTAGTGTTTTCTATTGCTTCTCTAATAAATTACCACAAATTTGGTAAAATGAAACACTAGAAATGTATTGTCATCTAATTTTGGAAGTCAAAAGTTTGAAATGGGCCTCATTGGTCTTAAATAAAGGTGTTACAGAGTTGCAATTTTTCTGGAGGCTCCAGGTAGAGGAGATCCATTTCTTTGCCTTTTCCAGCTTCTAGAGGCTGCCCACTTTGCTGGCCTCATGTCTATTGCCATTTTCAAAGCCCTAGCAGTTTTTTTCACTACACATTGCTCTGATTCTTTTGTCTTTCTCTTCTATATTTTAAGGACTCTCAGGGTTGTATTGGGCCCACCCACGGAATCCAGGATCATCTTCTTATTTTAAGGGAAGTTAACAACCTTAATTCCATCAGCAACCTTAATTTCCCCTTGCCATTGCAAGGGAGGCAAAAAGGTACCCCTACTCTCTTAGCATCTTTGGCTGGACCTGAGAATTAACTTGACGTAATATAATTTACCAGGAGAAAAGCATGCAAATTTATTTAATATAAGGTTTACATGACATGGGAGCCTTCATAAGGAAATGAAGACTCAAAAAGTGGCAAAACCCAAGTGTTCATATAACATATTAGATTGAACAAAGAGAGGCAATTGTGGAAAAGTAATTAAACATATGGGGAGATTAAAGCAAGATAAAAGTTATTTTAACAACATGTGTTTGTATATAATATTGTGGACTTCGACTACCCATCTCTGGTGATAAGAATCTGTCTTTCTTTCTGATACAAAGAGGGCATCTTTCTCACAAGAGTTTTATGTTCTGCTTTCAGGAAAACAAAGGAGAGGTCAGAGAACCCTTCTTGCACCTGCTGCTCTCTAAGCATCTTTAGCTCAAAATAATCTTTATGCCAAAGTGGCATATTTTGGGGTGGCAAGTTCCATCACTTTTCACCCTGTAGCACAACATGTTCACAGGTCCCAGAGATGACAATGTGGGCATCTTTGGGTAGAGCAATTATTCTTTTTATCAACACTAGTAAAGCTGAGTATTTAGCATATTTTACTCTCAATTTGTACTTTTTCTGTGAATGCTTTATTTATGGTTTTTACTATTAGAGAGTTGATATTTTTCTTGATTTCTTTTTTTTAAATAATATATCTTATAAGGTCTGGCACATTATTTATTTATTTATTTATATTTTGGCTGCTCTGCATCTTAGTTGTGGCATGTGAGATCTTCGCTGAGGATTTCTTAGTTGTGGTACGTGGACTTCTTAATTGCAGCATGCGGACTTTTAAGTTGTGGCATGCAAACTCTTAGTTGCAGCATGCATGCGGGACTTAGTTCCCCGACCAGGGATTGAACCCCAGCCCCCTGCATTGGGAGCATGGAGTCTTACCCACTGGACCACCAGGGAAGTCCCATTCTTCTTGATTTCTAAATGTATCTTTTAAAATATATGTTAACCCTGCTATACACATTTTTCTCCAAGTTTTTCATTTACCTCTTAATTCTGTCCCATTTTTATTCTTATAACTGTAATTCTATATATTGATGCCCCATGCTTTTAATTACACTTTTGATTACTTGTGTTTATTTTTCTCTTTGTTCCCACACATAGTATTATAATAATTCTTATTTTCATCCTATTTTTTATCATTTCCTTTTAATTTCTATTAATTCTATCTGTAAAATCTTCATCTAGAACACTTAGTTATTGTATGTTTCCAGAGGTCACACAACATTTTCTTTATGAATAAAACATTTGTAGATGTAGATCATATTCAGTTTGAGAATATATTGCTTCCATTTCTGTTATGTTCTTTTTGTTTGATACAAAACTTTATTCTTTCAATTAGTTTGTAAGCTCATTAAGGATATAAGATGTATCTTTAACTTTGTCCTTATTACTTCTGCTACTTGAAAAACATTGGTCATATAAAAATTGTACTGACATATTGAAAACTATTAACAGATTCACAGAAATTTTTAGCTAAAATGTGGTAACAATAGCGAATCACACATCAACAATGTGGTGTGATATCTTTGTGTCTGTCATGATTATGTAAATAAGACACAGTTAGAGTAAATTTGAATAACATTTATTTAAGATTTAAGCTGAGAATTTGAAATGCAAATGAATTATACATTTTCAAATGTAGGTGGTCTTTTGAAATGAATATTGTTATTCTTAGCTGATTGATTATATTATAATTTGGAATTAATTCAGTTAAATAAGAACTTATTTTGGGAATTATAAAAGTTAGCACATTAATTTAATATATATGTGTTTTAAGCTTAGAATTTGACTTTTGGAAAGTAGTCGGTTGTGTAAAGAGCAGTCATATTAAAAATACAACTTTATTGAAATCACATCACTTTCCAAGCTTATATGTTATTAGTCTAGCTTCTTCCCAGTTGTTTCCAGTATGACTCATGTGTTCCATTAATAAAATTGCCCAGGTTCTCTTCATAGCTAGTTAGTATAATCAATTAGATTGGTCAAGAGTATATAGCTACAAAACAGCTATCCTCTAATTTTTAACACTTCTTGAGTTCATTTTTAACTTTGTTAATGTCAGTATATTTGTTTTTTGTGTGGTTCAAAGGAATAGTCATGATTATCCTCTGACTTGAAAATGAAAAAATGGGAAAATTATGTTCAGCCCAAAGTACTAAATTTCGATGAGTACTGCAGCATACTCAAAACTCAATCCATGTAATATTTATTATATTTGGAATATGTAAATGGCAGATGTTTCAGAAAATTTCCCTGAATGAGAATTTAAATATGATTTTAATCAGGTTGGTGTGTGTGTGTGTGTGTGTGTGTGCACTCATGCAAAAAAATCTATATATATATAACAAATTTCATGAAAAATTTAAAGCCATGAATGGATAAATAAATTCATTTAACAAATACTTATTTATTGTACAAATGACATAGTTTGCATTCTAGTGAAAAGAGAAACATAAATATTTAGAATATAATTTGGAAAAAGAATAGCATTATGCACAAAATTCTATGAGTATGAGGATTGTTTGATTTGTAAAAAGGGGTTTTGTGTTAGTCTGTGACCTCAATGAAGTAAATACCAAAAAGGAGTTAAGTTAGAAGTGCAAGAGGTTTATTGGGGATAACATCAGTGAAGAGTTAGTGAGTAGAAAGGGCAGGAGTTGTCAGAGAGAACTTCAGACTGTGATGAAGATCTGACCCCTGTGAAGTAGAGAGGGAAAAAAGGAAACTTGGATAGGAAGAGGTTCAGACTTGAGTGCAGCTCTGAAAAAAACCCCTAACCACCATAAGAGTTTGCTCCAGTGCAAAGATTGTCCATGAGTGAGTGTCCTGTGATGGGAAAAAATGGCCCAGCACTAGAACCTCTGCTGTGTACAGTCATTCAGTGGAAACTGGGGAGAGGGTGGCCTTACGTCAAATGCTCTGGTGAATCCACAAAGTACTACAGCTGAAGACTGTTGGCTAACTGCACTGTATGTAGCAAGTTATCTCTCTCTCTCTCTCTCTCTCTTTTTTTTTTTTTGCCACACCATGCGGCATGTGGCATCTTAGTTCCCCAACCAGGGATCAAACCCATGCCCCCTGTAGTGGAAGTGCAGAGTCTTAACCACTGGACAACCAGGGAAATCCTGGCAGGTTATCTCTAGAAGAGAGTTCTGTGCAATGCATCTTCATGGCTGCCAGAGATTTATAGAAAATATGGCCCTAAATTTAATCTTCCCACATCAGCAATTATTTGTTGAATGTCTACCTTGTGTCAGATAATAGAAGTTTTTTAAGTAGTTCTTCATCTGTATTACAAGAGGTATAAAAGTGCTCATGAACGTGAAATATATACATCATCAGTGTTATTGAAGGCCTGGTATCATATTGTGTGGTCTATAACTTTGTGTGGCTGGATAAATCATGGGATAAGAAGTTATAAATGTAGGTTAACTCTAGATGATGGGGTGCCTCATATTCTGCCTTTTTACTCCAAAGGCAATTGTAAACCATTTTACCAATAAATGTGACAAAGCCAGGTTTGGTTTTAATAATAATTTAGTGGATGTCTAAGAATTGAGCAGAGAGAGGAAAAGGGTAGTTGTGTGAAAATCAATTAAAAGGTATTATTTCAGGAACAATAAAGACAGGGCATTAATAAGCAAACAACTGAGGGAAAAAAGGAAAAGTCAAGGACTAGAGAAATATGCAGGACTTAGCAAATGGATATATGATAACACTTCTAATTAAAGAGGAGATAGAGAAGGAATAACAGGTCTGTTTTGAATCTTTATCAATCAGCAACTGCATCTTCATCATCATCATCATCATCATTAATAATGTTTGACTGAGGAGGGGGCTAGATGGAAGAAATTAGTATTTTGATGCACTGAGTTTGAATGACCAGCTATATGTTTAGGGGGAGATGCAAGTAGGCAGATGAAAATACAGTCTGTGTCTTAAAGTAGGCATCTAATAATATATTTGGCAAAATTTCGTGTATAATAATAACATAGCATTTTGGGAATGGATATAATTATCTAGGGAATCTAGAGAGAAGAGATGAATGTTAGAAACAGAACTCTTAAGAGGTTTTGCATATGCAGAGAACCAAGAAGTGGGTGGTAATTAAGGAGAGTTTTGGTGAGCCCTTTAGAGTACTCTCATTAGAATCATAGTGGTAGGTATTGTACATCAGCAATTGAAAGATGAAGAAAACAAAGTATATGATCTTTTTTGAAATTTAACAGTAAAAGTTTTTAAAAAATGATAGTTCTTTGTATATTGGTATAGAGACAAATGTAAGGTTTGTTATTTTTACTATTGTTGTTACCGTTATTGTTGTTGAGGGTGAAAGTTTCTTGAGTATATGAGTAACGTGAGAAGGAGGAATTAATGGAGGGCAGATTATAGATACAAAAGAGAGAGGGATGATTAATTAATCAAGCTCCAGAAGAGATAACAACAAAGGAATCAACATGTATCTTCCAGTTTCACAAATATAAATAAAATTTGTCCTCACATTTTAAAAACGTCTTTTTTCCCCCAATGGTCATTTCATGTAAAAGAAAAAAGATTTGGATTTCTGTTCTCAATAACAACCAATATCATAGCATCTTGAAATTTCATTATGTGTGTTTATACTATAGTAATCTACATATAATACCAAGCAATTCTGTGAAGGAACTGTGTTCCAGAATCCTCAGGTACAAAATAGGGATAAAAAATACTGCAATAGATAAATTATTAAAATATTTTATAACTTTATTGTATATATGTATGTTAAATGCATATTTCAAATCATTCCTATTTGGATTTTGTGCCCCAGGTTGTGTGAGGTTTATATGAATTAGTACATATAAAGAGATTAAAACAATGCCTACGTAGTAGGAAAAGTAAATAGCAAATAGTTACTGTTATTGTATTATATTGTATTGACAAGTAAACTTATCATAGTCTTACATACAAATGTTCAGGGGGTTATTTATAAAATCCCAAACTAAAACCAACCCAACTGTTCTTCAACAAGAAAATGGATAAACAAATGTGGCATACCCATCAAAGTAATACTACTGTTCACCAAAAAAAAAGCAACAGACTGGCAATATACATGATATGGATGAATCTCAAACACATTATACTGAACAAAAGAAGCTGGAAACAAAAGAATGCATCCACTACGATGTGATGCATATGCCATTCAAGAAAGTACAAATCCAGTCTGTAATGTAAGAAAGATAGTGATTGCCTGGGGCGAAGTGAGTGTGTGACCCAGGGAACTATTTCGGGAGATACTCCATATCATTTATATAACAGCATTATTGAGTTATAGTTTACATCTCTTACAATTCACTCATTTGAAGTGTATAATCCAATGATTTTTAGTATATTCACAGATATGAGCAATCATCATCATAGTCAATTTTAGAGGGAGGGAGAGGGCACTCTTGGTTTAGATAACACAGACTCTTACAGTCCCTCCTGAGTTTTAGTAGATTTTCTGGAATGAATTTTTCTTCATTTGTTGTATGCCTTTAGGGCCATTTCCAGAGACTTTAAAAACAATTTTTACCTGTTTCTCTGGGGAGCATATTAGCTAAGTTCTCATGTTCTCATGGTGTTAGTGGTTCTCCTCCATATCTTGAATGTAAACATGGTTACACCAGTATATTGTGCTGGCCAAAAATTTGTTCATTTTTTTCCTTCAGGTGTTACAGAAAAACCAGAACGAACTTTTTGGCCAACCCAATATAAATTAGTCAAAAATCATGGGAATATACTCAAATATGGAAGCTTATTTAATTTTTACTTTGACAAATTTTACTTAAAATCTTTCTTTAATTGTCAATTTAAGAGGAAAAGCAAGGATATTATTGAAAAAGCACCAAAGTGCACTGCATTAGTAGTTTAAATAGTGACATAATTTAAGGATTTCAAATCATTTTATTGTGAGGTTAAATGGATGAGCTTTAATGCCTTGTACATGGCTGAGAGTGTATGATGTTGTTGCTATATTACTGGATCATGTTATTTTCATATTCCAGATTATATGTTAAGGAATCAAGTGTGGAACCAGAATTTGGGGGTCTAGATTTTGTATAATTTCAGAGTACTTTTTAAGAAAATGATCCAAAAGTATCATACATTGTAAATTTTGCCAATGTATTTTTGCCAGATATTTGTTAGCAACATATGATCCTGTAAACACAACTGAAGCTTGAGCTTTGTTAACTCCATGTCATGTCTGCCTCTGTGAGGAATCATTTCTTTTGTCCCAAGACTCCTTTTCTCAAGCTATGCATTTTCCCAAAACTCTGATTGCTTGGGAACAGATTATAATGTGGTTTCCAGTGTTGCTCTTGGTAAAGATAGAAACAAGGAACATGATTCTGTGACATCTTTAATTTACTACTATTCCAGTGTTGATTTTGCTAAGGATATAAATGAGGAACTTATTTATGTGACATCTTCGATTTACCACATTTAAGTGAGTTCATTTGAAGAATATTATTAGTACATATACAGTAAATAATTTTCAATTTTACCAAGGTGGTAGGGATGTTATTTAACTTGACTTCTTTTTAACTAACCTGGTGTGTCATATTTCTCCAGGGTAAAAGAAATTTTATTAAATGTTTAGAATTTTTCACTGTGATATATCCTCTTTTAATATGAAGAAAATGACATATAAAATATTTAACATTTAAAACTGATAACATTAGACATTTAGTCTAATAACACTGTTGAGTGTTATCAGACTAAAACCAAAACATAAGAATGTTTAGAGAATGGGAAGTAATGGAGAGGTAGAATTACCTATAGAACACAAGAAAAGAGTTTCATGAATGCAAAATAAGCAGTTTGAAAAATTCTAAAAAGGAAAAATAGCGTTCATTGTTTCTCCATATTCCAGGGCAATAGAGAAAATAAAACTGCTAAAATGACAATTTCTTCATATCTAATGATACACAAAAATCAGATGCTATCAAGCAAATACTGTTCATATATCATCTGAGACAACAAATAAATAAATTGAACACATGAAATAAAGTAAAACTCTATTTATAAATATATTACTACTTATTATCTGCCAGATTATCTGCTAGTTGTGGTTGGGCTACAGTAAAATCCTATAGAGCAAGGGTTAACCATTTCCTCTGACAGGAACATAAGGATATTGTTCTATCCTGAAAGATTCATGAGTGATATATTAAAAAAAACTAATGAATGACTTTTACAGAAATATCAGTAGGCAAATATATTGATCCTATTTACTTTTTATTTCTGTTTCAACTTTTGCCTTTTTAACTGAAGAGCATAAAATAAAACAGCAATGGTTTTCAATTATAAAAATCATAGGTCATATTTTACCACTGGACTTGCTGTTAGATTATTAAATCTATATACTCTGTAGGGCAAGGTAGTTTAAATAGATAATTTGATTACACTTCCCCTCGTCTTTTTTTAATCAAATGCCCCCAGCAGGAGAGATACATTTAAATAGTGTGTATTATAAATTATAATATTCACTGTTAGATATGTTTAAATTACTTTTATATTTTCTTTTAAGTTTTGCCAGTCACTTGCTGTGTGACCTTAGGCAAGATAATTTTTCCTTAAATAAGAAAAAAACCCTATATACTTGCCAATGTATTTGAGCACCTTTTTTTTTTTTTTGATGGAATGCAATGCAGTGCTTTAGTGTAAATGTTATTTATTTCTGTAGAATGATGGAGTTGTACTATTATATAAGATCTTGGGTGACTAGACAGCATGGTAATGAGTACAGAATTTTATGTTCAGTTGCGTTGGGTTTGAAATTTAGCTTCAATATTTATTAAGTCTGTAATTTTGGAAAAGCTTATTAACCTAAATGAAAAATATGTTTTCTATGAACTACAGGCATAATAACAGGTGTCATAAGGATTAAATAAGCTTAAGCATGAGAGTTCAGTTCAGTTAAAAGTCATTAGGTCTCATTGTTTTGAAATCCTATACTCTCTATAAAATATGTTTTATAAAGAAAAAATATTGATTTTTAAAAATTTTGAACTATATTGATTATAGAGAAGAACAAAGAGTTGGAGAATAAAGTGGTCATTTTCTCCCAGAAGTTTCTATCCCGTCTTTCTCAGGTTGAAGGTTTTGCTTGGGATATTTTCTTGGTACAACAAACAAGCCTGCTAAGACACCTCAGAGTATATTTATAGGCTCCCAAATTCAATGTATCTTTGGGAGCAAAATTGACTTAGCCGATAATCACCTATTATTTAGGAGAGAGATGCTACATAGATTTTTTTCTCTCCTCCTGGTTTTTTTTTTTCCCTATAATATGTTCTGTAAAAACTCATCTTTTGGGCCTCCCTGGTGGCGCAGTGGTTGAGAGTCCGCCTGCCGATGCAGGGGATACGGGTTCGTGCCCCGGTCTGGGAGGATCCCATATGCCGCGGAGCGGCTGGGCCCGTGAGCCATGGCCGCTGGGCCTGCGCATCCGGAGCCTGTGCTCCGCAACGGGAGAGGCCACAACAGTGAGAGGCCCGCATACCGCAAAAAGAAAAAAAAAAAAAAAAACTCATCTTTTTCCTGCAAGTAAACACTATTAGAAATAATAAATAACAATCTATATGGTCACTAACTTACTTAAAGATAAGTGCTAAAAATTAGAATGTATTTGTCATAATTAACTTAATAGTATCTGCCTCCATAATTCCCTAGTGTTAACCATGGAAATTTACTAGCTTAGAACCATAGGAAACTGCTTTTTAGTCTTGGAAATATAATAACTATTCTTAGAATTTTAAGGAAAGATGTCACTCAATTCTGTATGTCAAATTTGTTCTCAGGCACAGAATTCTTTAGTAACTTAAATCTGGCTTGTCCTGTTTCTACTTCACGTCTTGCATATTTACTTTAATTTTAAACTCCAATGCAAAACAATGTTACATCAATATTTAGAGTGCTGATGACTGGTGATGGCCATAACTCAATCGTATGTCAAGAAGATATGGCATTTTATGGGGACCAATTAAGATCAACATCAACATTCGGCTTTCCAGCAAATGACATGGTAAAAACTTGGCAGAATAATAAGCAATGTTTCCCATTCATCACTGAAAAGACATGTATTTCCTTGCAAGCTCTTTTGGGTATGAAACTAATAATGTGTTGTCTAAGTCCATTTTTAGTTAATTGTTAGCCAATGACAAGAGAGAGAGTTAAAAAGAATGTGGAATTTCCTGAATTAGATGATTAACCTTATTTCTATATCTTAAACTAATTTGAACTCATAAAGAAACATAATATTGTATGCTAAAAAATTAAGTTTATTGAACTAATCCACCATATTTATGAACACAATTATGAGAAAGCAGCAATGACATCAAAACATACTGAGATTAAAGAAATTTTTACTGAGCAGGATATTTTACAGGAGTGGTGGCTGAAGACAGTTATGAAAGAGAGAAGAAAAGGAAGAAATCTTTCTGAAAATATTGGAAGTAAGAAATCTGAAAGATTTCTTTCTGAAAATAGGGCCAGATAACATACTCCATTTCACTAGGAATCCCTTTCTTCATTCAATCCAATATTCATGTACCATACTTGTACTCTTATTCCTTTTATAACTTACTTCTAAGGTTCAAAGAATTGAAGCAGTAAAAAGAAATGAGATGTATGAAAATGCATATAGAAATAAGGAGTGCAAAAGGGTAAAGAAATTAAGTCATTTAAAGGCTTATTCCATTTTTAAAGCCAGGTAAAATTATCTCTCTGGACTCTTTTCCTGCTCTTTGCCTTTCCTATTAGAAAGCCTAAAGTTTTCATAGTAATTTAAAATATTTTCCCTTAACTTTAACAAAAATGCTGTTTATTAAAATGGATTTTTTCTCTAAGTATTCTTCTCATATTTGTTATCTTTAATTCTGCAATGTATGTTTAATTTTACATCTTATATTTAGGATTATTTTTTCCACAATGCAGGAAAAATTATACAACTGTTGAAAATAGTAGTAATATCATGGTAATATTAGTAGACTTCAATTTGTAAGTGAAATTATTAAGTAAACAAAATTATCTGTGCTTTTCTGCTACCACTTAAAGTTGTGTATTAAAATTTTAATTTTCCAGAAGTAAACAAGAGGATTACTATTACATGACACCTATTTGAGATACATTTACCATATTAATATACTGTTCTCAAAAATGTTTTTCTCTCATACAAAGACAAATCCATGTCAATATATAACTTCAGCAAAGTGAACAGTGAATCGTGTAGACTAATTTTGTAGTGGCTAGAAGGTGAGCCAAAACATCACAATACCTGCCTTAAGATTAGAACAAGACTCCTATGCTTTGTTTTCATGAAATTATGTGAAAATAGCATTGAGAAACCCAAAATAAATTTGTGCTAAAAATTTAAGGGCTGGTGAATATGAAAAAAATATATGATATTGGTACACAAGTCACTTTTGTCACATATAATAAATTTTATTACAAAAAGTTTACATAAAATATGATTAAGTGATTTGTGAAGCAGGCATGTGATATATTAAAATATTATTAAGGTGAATTACTTATTTGGTTGTCTGACAATTATAGGAAATTTTTTTTTCTACTAGGATTCAATGTAGGTTCTTATCTAAGCATGTTTACAATCAAGTAGTATAGTTTTATATGCAGCCCACACTCTAATTAGCACATTCTAATTTCCAGCTTAAAAGAAAACCATAAGTAGCATATGGCTTAAAACATTATATTGTTTGCAGCTAAGCTGTATACCTCACTGTAAGATGAAAACTAAATCTTTCTTTGCTTTGATTGAGCCGTGCTCCTTGACTTTTTATTTTCATCAGATAATTAAATGACTAAACAAGATGAAATGAGTTACCTAATTCTGTTAGGAATTAGAGGTAATTTAGGTTTGAGAAACTACTTTTCTGAGTATCAGAATGTTTTCCTCATGTCAAATCTCCTGAACTTGACAGTACTCAATTTTTTTCATTTCTGACATTTATATCAAATATATATTATAGTGAATATGTTTATAATAAATGAATGCATTTGTGTTTAGATTGTCTTTTAAAAATATATTTAATATCCTAGGACTGTTTCACTTTTAAAATAATCATCAAATATGAAGAATAGCCTGAGATATATTTCATTTTTATAGCATGCCTTAGGAAAAACAAAAACATTTCAAAACAATAATTTTATATATTGTTGTTAGATAAATATAGGCATGCCATGAGGCCCTAGAGTCACTGAGAGGGTATGCTGATGCAGGTATAACCTATGACCTGAAAAAAACAACCTGTACTGAGAATCAACCATGAAACCATGGAAATCCTTTGTCTCCCTCTCAATTACTTTTCTACTTTTCCATGCTCTGTCTAGATTACTTCTTCTTTATTCTCTCACTTATTCAGACCATGGAGAGATCAGACCTATTCTCTTTTCCAGTTTTGGAGGGCAGTGGTGGACTATTCCATTTTATCAGTCTGGAATGTCTATAAGAATAACCAACTTTTCACTTGCTAATATTGATCACTAATCCTACATTATTAAAGAAGCAGTCTCCTTCCCACCAGAACTGAAAGTGCTAAGGAAAAGAGTGCAAAAAAAGGTTTTTCACCACACTTTCTCTTTGGTGGAATAATTGGAATAATTCAAACCATAGCAAAGGAGAGTGATGTTTCCTACCTTCTTTTTTAATACAGAAGTCAGGAGTATGATATTACTGTGTTCTCCACACAAGACCATTTTTAGCTATATAGGTGTGACTTTTGTGGACACAGTTGGTTTTAGGTGACAGTGAGTCTCATGGAATCTCCAGTTATTTCTGCATAAGTAGTGTTCTGTGGTCTCTGGACACCAATATTCTATCCACACTCTCATCTTCATATCATTACCTTGTAAAATCTGAAGTCTTCTGATTAACATTAAGGGAGAGACACTGACACTCCATCCAGTATAATAGCACAAGTGAACCAAATTCCCATAAACTTGAGAACATTGTCATTGTGTTTATCCCAGCCCACTTGTTCTCTCCATTAAACATGGTTTGCTAATCCTTTTGCTGTCTAGTGGTTAGGTGGGTTCTATTTTTCCCTTTAGTTCTCTAAGGGAAAGGTTGTGCAATGCAATATCTTATCAGCTATGTATAGCTGGAGTTTATATACTGAAAATAGATATTGTGCTTACTTTCAATAACCCACTAACATATATCTACTTATTGCCTAGAGCATGAGTCTACTGTAGAGATTCTTCCTGTGTCAATCTAGCTGAAATCACAGAGGGTTTGTCTTTGTGCTCCTAGAGAAAGCTGTTAGAACCATCAACAAATAAAGATTGACCCTCATTTCACTGAAGATCATTAGGTAAAGTTCTTCAAGTCTTCATCCTTAATACTAACACCAGAAAGTAAGATTAGTAAGCAATGAGGATCTTCTCCAGCATTAAGTATCATAGAGGAAGAGCTTCTATTACCAGAAACAAAAGGCTAGAGTATTTGAGCCACCTCTTCTACTGAAAACAATGAGAAATGCTAGGTAATTTTTTTTCTAAATTATTTAAGAATATTTAAGAAATGCAGGATATAAAGAAACTATTTGTCAAAAAAAAATAAGAAAAGTATAACCATGGAGATTTTATGAAAAGACCTAAATAATTAGTTAAATGCTTTTGTCTTGAAAGCATCTGTTGAACAGGCTGTCTTAAACTTGATATGATGCATAAATGAGAAAAGGAGGTGGAATAAAGACTATGCAACTTCCCAAAGAGGTGAGTTTAATAGAAGACTACAGCATATTAAAATGGGATCTTAATGTATATTCTCAAGGTAATGATAAAAGAGAAGCAAACCTGATCTCTGACACCCAAACATAAATTTGCCTTGTCACTGAGAAAAACAAAGGACATAAAAGGAAAGAAAAAAGGATTGTGAGATGCTGTAGAAATAACTGGCTTTTTCTCATATTAGCAGTTTCGATTTTCCTCACCAGGTGGGTCTAGGCGAACTTAAGCTGTGAGCTTGGTTGAAGACTCAAATGAATTGGGTTGCATGGTAGAGGCAAGTAAAATTCCACCCTAGAGAAAAGTACTTCCGACATAGTTTCAAATTATTGTTCAAAGGTAATAAGTGTGGTACAACAAAAAATAACATATACATGGTAAAAAGTGCCAGGAATCAAAATAAGCAGAAACATTATAGGGAAAGACTTTAAATATTATGATTATCAGACACATCTTCTAAACTATTACATTGAATATGGCAAAAGAAACAATATGAAAACTTCATAATATCAATAAGGAATCTAAAAGGATAAAAGGCAATAGTAGAAGGACAAAGAATCAAATAGACCTTCTATAAATGAAAAATACAATTTTCAAAATTAAACATTCAAAAGTTGGATTTAATGAGGGGTTAGATGCAGTTGAAGAAGAATATTTACACTAGAGTTTACATCAGAAAGAGGTAGAGAACAAAAAAAATAATTAAGAATAGTTTTAATGGACATTCCAAAAAATGAGAGAGATAATGAGGAAAGAACTAATACTTGAAATGATAATGGCTGAGTTTTTCCATGGCTAATAAAAACACCAATCTTGAGAGCAGGCAAGAAAAAAAGATAGATTATCTTCAAAGGAGACACAAACAGACTGACAACTAATTCTCAAGATCAACAAAAAAGTGAGTAAAAAAAAAAAAGTACTCAAAAATGAATTAACTGTCAACCTCCAGAAAAGTACCTTTCATGAGTTAAAGGAAAATAAAAATTTTGCCAAGAAAACCTGAGATTTCTCCACAAAGATATCTCCATAAGAAGAAATTCTGATAGACTAAGTTTAGACAATATTTCAGATAAAATATTTAAGAGGCAAAAAGAAATAATCCACATGCAAAATAATGAATTTGCACCCCTACCTTATACAACATATAAAAAGTGACCCAAAATGAATCAGAGACCTAGATGTGAGAGGAAAGGAAACAAAATGGAGCAAAGATAGTCTCTTCCACAAATTGTGTTGGAACAACCAGACATACAAAAAGAAAAAGAAAAAGAAAAAAAAATCTAGATACAGACATTATACCCCTCGCAAAAAGTAACTCAAAATGGATCATAGACCTAAATATAAAATGCAAAACTATAAAACTTCTAGAAGATAACATTGGATAAAATATTTATATGACCTTGAATATGACAATGACTTTTTAAATACAATACCAAACGTACCATGAAAGAAATAATTGATAAGCTGAACTTGATAAAAATTAAAAACTTCTGCTTTGCAAAAGACAATGCCAAGTAAATAAAGACAAATCATAGATTCGGAGAAGATATTTGCAAAAGACATGGCTGAAAAAAGGCTGGTGTCCAATATATACACTACCAAAGGTAAAATACATAGCTAGTGGGAAGCAGCCGCATATCACAGGGAGATTAGCTCGGTGCTTTGTGACCACCTAAAGGGGTGGGAAAGGGAGGGTGGGAGGGATGGAGATGCAAGAGGGAAGAGATATGGGAACATATGTATATGTATAACTGATTCACTTTGTTATAAAGCAGAAACCAACACACCATTGTAAAGCAATTATACTCCAATAAAAATGTAAAAAAAAAAAAAAAAAAGGAAGGATGACTAATAAGAACTAAATAGACTTCCTAAAAGAGAATTAGACTTCCGGGTAAGATGGCGGAAGAGTAAGACGCGGAGATCACCTTCCTCCCCACGGATACACCAGAAATACAGCTACACGTGGAACAACTCCTACAGAACACCTACTGAAGGCTGGCAGAAGACCCCAGACCTCCCAAAAGGCAAGAAACTCCCCACATACCTGGGTAGGGCAAAGCGGAGAGATTCCCGCAAAGAGGATCGGTGACGAGTGGCACTCACGAGCCTGAAAGGCTTGTCTGCTCGCCCGCTGGGGTGGGCGGCGCTAGAAGCTGAGGCTCGGGCTTCGGTCAGAGCGCAGGGAGAGGACTGGGGCTGGCGGCGAGAACTCAGCCTGAAGGGGGCTAATGTGCCACAGCTAGCTGGGAGGGAGTCCGGGAAAACTCTGGAGCTGCCGAAGAGGCAAGAGACTTTTTCTTCCCTCTTGGTTTCCTGGTGCGCGAGGAGAGGGGATTAAGAGCGCTGCTTAAAGGAGCTCCACAGACAGGCGCGAGTCGCGGCTAAAAGCGCGGAGCCCAGTGACGGGCGTGGGATGCTGGGGCAGCTGCTGCCGCCGCCAAGAAGCCTGTGTGCGAGGGCAGGTCACTGTCCACACCGGCCTGCAGGGAGCCTGTGCAGCCTGCCACTGCCGGGGTCCCGGGATCCAGGAACAGCTTCCCTGGGAGAACGCACGGCACGCCTCGGGCTGCTGCAATGTCATGCCGGCCTCTGCCACTGCAGGCTTGCCCCGCACTCCATGCCCCTCCCTTCCGCCCGGCCTGAGTGAGCCAAGTCCCCGAAGAGGCTTCTCCTTTAACCCTGTACTGTCTGAGCGAAGAACAGACGCCCTCCGGCGACGTACACGCAGAGGCGGGGCCAAATCCAAAGCTGAGACCCAGGAGCTGTGAGAACAAAGAAGAGAAAGGGAAACCTCTCCCAGCAGCCTCAGAAGCAGCGGATTAAAGCTCCACAATCAACTTGCTGTACCCTGCATCTGTGGAATACATGAATAGACAACAAATCATGCCAAATTGAGGAGCCAGGAGTCAGTGCTGTGCCTCTGAGGTGGGAGAGCCAACTTCAGGACACTGGTCCACAAGAGACCTCCCAGCTCCACATAATATCAGACGGCGAAAATCTTCCAGAGATCTCCATCGAAACACCAGCACCCAGCTTCACTCAACGACCAGCAAGCTACAGTGCTGGACACCCTATGCCAAACAACTAACAAGACAGGAACACAACGCCACCCATTAGCAGAGAGGTGGCCTAAAATCATAAAAAGTCCGCAGACACCCAAAAACACAGCACCAGGCGTGGACCTGCCCACCAGAAAGACAAGATCCAGCCTCATCCAACAGAACACAGACACTAGTCCCCTCCACCAGAGAGCCTACACAGCCCACTGAACCAACCTTAGCCACTGGGGACAGACACCAAAAACAATGGGAACTACGAACCTGCAGCCTGCAAAAAGGAGACCCCAAACACAGTAAGATAAGCAAAACGAGAAGACAGAAAAACACACAGCAGGAGAAGGAGCAAGATAAAAACCCACCAGACCTAACAAATGAAGAGGAAATAGGCAGTCTACCTGAAAAATAATTCAGAATAATGATGGTAAAGATGATGCAAGATTCTATTTCCAAGATCCAAAATCTTGGAAATAGAATAGACAAAATGCAAGAAACAGTTAACAAGGACCTAGAAGAACTAAAGATGAATCAAGCATCGATTAAAAACACAATACATGAAATAAAAAATACTCTAGATGGGATCAATAGCAGAATAACTAAGGCAGAAGAACGGATAAGTGAGGTGGAAGATAACATAGTGGAAATAACTGCTGCAGAGCAAAATAAAGAAAAAAGAATGAGAAGAACAGAGGACAGTCTCAGAGACCTCTGGGACAACATTAAACGCACCAACATTCGAATTAAAGGGGTTCCAGAAGAAGAAGAGAAAAAGAAAGGGACTGAGAAAATATTTGAAGAGATTATAGTTGAAAACTTCCCTAATATGGGAAAGGAAATAGTTAATCAAGTCCAGGAGGCACAGAGAGTCCCATACAGAATAAATCCAAGGAGAAATACGCCAAGACACATATTAATCAAACTGTCAAAAATTAAACACAAAGAAATCATATTAAAAGCAGCAAGGCAAAAACAACAAATAACACACCAGGGAATCCCCATCAGGATAACAGCTGATCTCTCAGAAGAAACTCTACAAGCCAGAAGGGAGTGGCAGGACATAATTAAAGTGATGAAGGAGAAAAACCTGCAACCAAGATTACTCTACCCAGCAAGGATCTCATTCAGATTTGATGGAAAAATTAAAACCTTTACAGACAAACAAAAGCTGAGAGAGTTCAGCACCACCAAACCAGCTTTGCAACAAATGCTAAAGGAACTTCTCTAGGCAAGAAACACAACAGAAGGAAACGACCTACAATAACGAACTCAAAACAATTAAGAAAATGGGAATAGGAACATACATATCAATAATAACCTTAAATGTAAATGGACTAAATGCTCCCACCAAAAGACACAGATTGGCTGAATGGATACAAAAACAAGACCCATGTATATGCTGTCTACAAGAGACCCACTTCAGACCTAGAGACACATACAGACTGAAAGTAAGGGGATGGCAAAAGATATTCCATACAAATGGAAAGCAAAAGAAAGCTGGAGTAGCAATTCTCATATAAGACAAAATAGACTTGAAAATAAAGACCACTAGAAGAGACAAAGAAGGACACTACATAATGATCAAGGGATCGATCCAAGAAGAAGATATAACAATTGTAAATATTTATGCACCCAACATAGGAGCACCTCAATACATAAGGCAAATACTAACAGCCATAAAAGGAGAAATCTACAGGAACACAATCATAGTAGGGGACTTAAACACCCCACTTTCACCAATGGACAGATAATCCAAAATGAAAATAAATAAGGAAACACAAGCTTTCAATGATACATTAAACAAGATGAACTTAATTGATATTTATAGGACATTCCATCCAAAACCAACAGAATACACATTTTTCTCAAGTGCTCACTGAACATTCTCCAGGATAGATCATATCTTGGGTAACAAATCAAGCCTTGGTAAATTTAAGGAAATTGAAATTGTATCAAGTATCTTTTTCAACCACAATGTTATGAGACTAGACATCAATTACAGGAAAAGATCTGTAAAAAATACAAACACATGGAGGCTAAACAATACACTACTCAATAACGAAGTGATCACTGAAGAAATCAAAGAGGAAATTAAAAAAAAAA
Organism: Mesoplodon bidens; assembly: GCF_964165515.1. NCBI lineage: Eukaryota > Metazoa > Chordata > Mammalia > Artiodactyla > Ziphiidae > Mesoplodon > Mesoplodon bidens. The sequence continues at coordinate 36,408,600 of NC_138161.1, read as the reverse complement.
ACCTAGAAACAAAGGACAATGGAGACACGATGACCCAAAACCTATGGGATGCAGCAAAAGCAGTTCTAAGAGGGAAGTTTATAGCAATACAATCCTACCTTAAGAAACAGGAAACATCTCGAATAAACAACCTAACATTGGACCTAAAGCAATTAAAGAAGAACAAAAATACCCCAAAGTTAGCAGAAGGAAAGAAATCATAAAAATCAGATCAGAAATAAATGAAAAAGAAATGAAGGAAATGATAACAAAGATCAATAAAACGAAAAGCTGTTTTTGTGAGAAGATAAACAAAATTGATAAACCATTAGCCAGACTCATCACGAGAAAAAGCTAGAAGACTCAAATCAATAGAATTAGAAATGAAAAAGGAGAAGTAACAACTGACACTGCAGAAGTACAAAAGATAATGAGAGATTACTACAAGCAACTCTATGCCAATAAAATGGACAACCTGGAAGAAATGGACAAATCCTTAGAAATGCACAACCTGCCAAGACTGAATCAGGAAGAAATAGAAAATATAAACAGACCAATCCCAAGCACTGAAATTGAAACTGTGATAAAAAATCTTCCAACAAACAAAAGCCCAGGCCCAGATGGCTTCACAGGCTAATTCTATCAAGCATTTAGAGACGAGCTAACACCTATCCTTCTCAAACTCTTCCAAAATATAGGAGAGGGAGGAACACTCCCAAACTCATTCTACGAGGCCACCATCACCTTGATACCAAAACTAGACAAGGATGTCACAAAGAAAGAAAACTACAGGCCAATATCACTGATGAACATAGATGCAAAAATCCTCAACAAAATACTAGCAAACAGAATCCAACAGCACATTAAAAGGATCATACACCATGATCAAGTGGGGTTTAATCCAGGAATGCAAGGATTCTTCAATATACGCAAATCAATCAACGTGATACACCTTATTAACAAATTGAAGGAGAAAAACCATATGATCATCTCAATAGATGCAGAGAAAGCTTTCGACAAAATTCAACACCCATTTATGATAAAAAAAAAACCCTCCAAAAAGTAGGCATAGAGGGAACTTTCCTCAACATAATAAAGGCCATATATGACAAACCCACAGCCAGCATCGTCCTCAATCGTGAAAAACTGAAAGCATTTCCACTAAGATCAGGAACAAGACAAGGTTGCCCACTCTCACCACTCTTATTCAACATAGTTTTGGAAGTTTTAGCCACAGCAATCAGAGAAGAAAAGGAAATAAAGGAATCCACATTGGAAAATAAGAAGTAAAGCTGTCACTGTTTGCAGATGACATAATACTATACATAGAGAATCCTAAAGATGCTACCAGAAAACTACTAGAGCTAATCAATGAATTTGGTAAAGTTGCAGGATACAAAATTAATACACAGAAATCTCTGGCATTCCTATATACTAATGATGAAAAATCTGAAAGTGAAATCAAGGAAACACTCCCATTTACCATTGCAACAAAAAGCATAAAATATCTAGGAATAAACCTACCTAAGGAGACAAAAGACCTGTATGCAGGAAATTATAAGACACTGATGAAAGCAATTAAAGATGATACAAATAGATGGAGAGATGTACAATGTTCTTGGATTGGAAGAATCAACATTGTGAAAATGACTCTACTACCCAAAGCAATCTACAGATTCCACGCAATCCCTATCAAACTACCATTGGCATTTTTCACAGAACTAGAACAAAAATTTTCACAATTTGTATGGAAACCCAAAAGATCCCGAATAGCCAAAGCAATCTTGAGAACGAAAAATGGAGCTGGAGGAATCAGGCTCCCTGACTTCAGACTATACTACAAAGCGACAGTAATCAAGACAGTATGGTACTGGCACAGAAACAGAAAGATAGAACAATGGAACAGGATAGAAAGCCCAGAGATAAACCCACGCACATATGGTCACCTTATCTTTGATAAAGGCGGCAGGAATGTACAGTGGAGAAAGGACAGTCTCTTCAATAAGTGGTGCTGGCAAAACTGGATAGGGACATGTAAAAGAATGGATTAAATCACTCCCTAACACCATACACAAAAATAAGCTCAAAATGGATTAAAGACCTAAATGTAAGGCCAGACACTATCAAACTCTTAGAGGAAAACATAGGCAGAACACTCTATGACATAAATCACAGCAAGATCCTTTTGGACCCACCTCCTAGAGAAATGGAAATAAAGACAAAAATAAACACATGGGACCTAATGAAACTTAAAAGCTTTTGCACAGCAAAGGAAACCATAAACAAGACCAAAAGACAACCCTCAGAATGGGAGAAAATATTTGCAAATGAAGCAACTGACAAAGGATTAATCTCCAAAATTTATAAGCAGCTCATGCAGCTCAATAACAAAAAAACAAACAACCTAATCCAAATATGGGCAGAAGACCTAAATAGACATTTCTCCACAGAAGATATACAGACTGCCAACAAACACATGAAAGGATGCTCAACATCTTTACTCATCAGAGAAATGCAAATCAAAACTACAATGAGATATCATCGCACACCAGTCAGAATGGCCATCATCAAAAAATCTAGAAACAATAAATGCTGGAGAGCGTGTGGAAAAAAGGGAACACTCTTGCACTGCTGGTGGGAATGTGAATTGGTACAGCCACTATGGAGAACGGTATGGAGGTTCCTTAAAAAACTAAAAATAGAACTACCATATGACCCAGCAATCCCAGTACTAGGCATATACCCTGAGAAAACCATAATTCAAAAAGAGACATGTACCAAAATGTTCATAGCAGCCCTATTTACAATAGCCCAGAGATGGAAACAACCTAAGTGTCCATCATCGGATGAATGGATAAAGAAGATGTGGCACATATATACAATGGAATATTACTCAGCCTTAAAAAGAAACGAAACTGAGCTATTTGTAATGAGGTGGATGGACCTAGAGCCTGTCATACAGAGTGAAGTAAGTCAGAAAGAGAAAGACAAATACTGTATGCTGACACATATATATGGAATTTAAGAAAAAAAATGTCATGAAGTACATAGAGGTAAGATAGGAATAAAGACACAAACCTACTAGAGAATGGACTTGAGGATATGGGGAGGGGGATGGGTAAGCTGTGACAAAGTGAAAGAGTGGCATGGACATATATACACTTCCAAACGTAAGGTAGATAGCTAGTGGGAAGCAGCCGCATAGCACAGGGAGATGAGCTCGGTGCTTTGTGACCGCCTGGAGGGGTGGGATTGGGAGGGTGGGAGGGAGACGCAAAAAGGAGGGGATATGGCAACATATATATATGTATAACTGATTAAATTTGTTATAAAGCAAAAAGTAAAAAAAAATTTAAAAAAGAAAGAAAGAAAGAAACATTAAAAAAAAAAAAGACTGGTGTCCAAAACATACAAAGAACTCTTAAAACTCAACAATAAGAAAACAAAAACCCTGATTAAGAAATAAAAGAATATGTGTGGACATCTCTCCAAAGAAGATATATAGAAGACAAGTAAACTTATATTAGGGAATCACAAATTAAAACAATTAGATACCACTGAACACCTATTAGAAAGGCTAAAATACAAAAACACTGACAACATCAAGTGCTGTCAAGGATTTGGACTAAAAGGAACACTCATTCTCCAATGGTGGTAATGCAAAATATACTGCCAATTTGTTAGACAGATTGGTAGTTTCTGACAAAACTAAATATACTCTTACCATACAATCATGATCATTGGTATCTATCTAAATGAATTGGAAACATATACACATGAAAACCTGCCCCATGGATGTTTATAGCAGCTTTATTGCCAAAACTTGAAAGTGACCAACATGTCCTTCAGTAGGTGAATGGATAAATAAACAATGATACATCAAGACAATGGAATATTATTCAGCACTAAAAGAAATGAGCTATCAAGTCATAAAAAGACATGGAGGAACCTTAAATGCATGTTACTAAGTCAAAGAAACCAATTTGAAAATGCTGTGTACCTCATGATTCCAACTATATGACATTTTGGAAAAAGGCAAAACTATAGAAGCAATAAAAGAATCAGTGGTTGCTAGGGGTTAAGGGAGAGAAAAAGATTAACTGTCAGAGCACAGAGGATTTTTAAGACAGTGAAACTATTCTGTATCAGTGGTGAATGCATGTCATTACACATTTGTCCAAACCCATAGCATATAAAAAAACAAGAGTGAACCTTAATATAAACTATGGACTTTGTGTGATAAATATGTATCAATATAGGTTCATCAATTATAACAAATGTATCAACAGTGAGGGATATCAATAGTGAGGGAGATTGTGCATCTGTTGGACTAGGAATATATAGAAGGGGATATGGGAATTCTGTGTACTTTCTGCTCAGTTGTTGTTTTTTTAACATCTTTATTGGAGTATAATTGCTTTACATTGCTGTGTTAGTTTCTGCTGTATCACAAAGTGAATCAGCTATATGTATACATATATACCCTCCCTCTTGTATCTCCCTCCCACCCTCCCTATCCCACCCATCTAGGTGGTCACAAAGCACCGAGCTGATCTCCCTGTGTTATGCGGCTGCTCAGTTTTACTGTGAACCTAAAACTACTCTAAAAAATAAAGTTTATTAAGTTAAAAAAATAATAAATGAACTAATTGTATACAAAACAACATGGATGAATCTCAAAATAACTACGCCGAGTGGAAGTATTCAGAAAAACAAGAGTACACACATAAAATTTCATTTATATAAAGCTCTAGAAGAACAAATTAATCTATTGCTTAGAGATGAGGGAGGGAGGAAGAAGTGTATTTCTATATGCACCTTATAAACATCTTGCCAATTTCTTCAACATTGCTCTGGAATTTTTTATTTATTTATTTTTATTTATTTTTTTTTTTTTGCTGTACGTGGGCCTCCCACTGCTGTGGCGTCTCCCATTGTGGAGCACAGGCTCCAGACATGCATGCTCAGTGGCCATGGCTCACGGACCCAGCCGCTCCGTGTCATGTGGGATCTTCCTGGACCGGGGCATGAACCCATGTCCCCTGCATCGGCAGGTGGACTCTCAACCACTGCACCACCAGGGAAGCCTGGAATTTTAATTAGAATTGCATTTAACCTATAGTCCTATTTAAAGAAATTTGGCATTTTAACTCTATTGACTACAAGGTGATTTAAATTTGGAAAACAATTACTGTAATTTAATGAATTAGCAGATTCAAATAATAAAATTATCATATTGATAGCATTAGGAAAGAGTTAGATAAATTCAATAAATTTAAGATAAAAATCCACAAAGAATTTAGAAGAGAAAATTATCTGGATTAGAGTATTTATGGAAAACTTACAGCAAATAGCATACTTGTGATGGATCATTGAAAGAATCAGTAGTGCAACAAGAAGGTCTACTTCTACTACTTCTATTTAGGACTTCACTGAAAATTCGAAGTACTAAAGTAAAGCAAGAAAATAAAATTGGAAGTATAAGAAATAGCAGGAAATAATTAAAACTGTCATTAATTGAAGATGATATAATTGTGTTCAGAGAAAAATCCAAAAGTCTGTAAATTATTAGAATAATAAGAAAGTTTATCGTAACAACTGACACTGCAGAAATACAAAAGATCATGAGAGATTACTGTAAGCAACTCTATGCCAATAAAATGGACAACCGGGAAGAAATGGACAAATTCTTAGAAATGCACAACCTGCCAAGACTGACTCAGGAAGAAATAGAAAATATGAATAGACCAATCACAAGCACTGAAATTGAAACTGTGATTAAAAATCTTCCATCAAACAAAAGCCCAGGACCAGATGGCTTCACAGGCGAATTCTATCAAACATTTAGAGAAGAGCTAACACCCATCCTTCTCAAACTCTTCCAAACAAATTCAGAGGAAGGAACACTCCCAAACTCACTCTACGAGGCCACCATCACCTTGATACCAAAACTAGACAAGGATGTCACAAAGAAAGAAAACTACAGGCCAATATCACTGATGAACATAGATGCAAAAATCCTAACAAAATACTAGCAAACAGAATCCAACAGCACATTAAAAGGATCATACACCATGATCAAGTGGGGTTTATCCCAGGAATGCAAGGATTCTTCAATATATGCAAATCAATCAATGTGATACACCATATTAACAAGTTGAAGGAGAAAAAACATATGATCATCTCAATAGATGCAGAGAAAGCTTTCGACAAAATTCAACACCCATTTATGATAAAAACCCTGCAGAAAGTAGGCATAGAGGGAACTTTCCTCAACATAATAAAGGCCATATACGACAAACCCACAGCCAACATTGTCCTCAATGGTGAAAAACTGAAACCATTTCCACTAAGATCAGGAACAAGACAAGGTTGCCCACTCTCACCACTCTTATTCAACATAGTTTTGGAAGTTTTAGCCACAGCAATCAGAGAAGAAAAGGAAATAAAAGGAATCCAAATTGGAAAAGAAGAAGTAAAGCTGTTACTGTTTGCAGATGACATGATACTATACATAGAGAATCCTAAAGATGCTACCAAAAAACTACTAGAGCTAATCAATGAATTTGGTAAAGTAGCAGGATACAAAATTAATGCACAGAAATCTCTGGCATTCCTGTACACTAATGATGAAAAATCTGAAAATGAAATCAAGAAAACACTCCCATTTACCATTGCAACAAAAAGAATAAAATATCTAGGAATAAACCTACCTAAGGAGACAAAAGACCTGTATGCAGAAAATTATAAGACACCGATGAAAGAAATTAAAGATGATACAAATAGATGGAGAGATATACCGTGCTCCTGGATTGGAAGAATCAATATTGTGAAAATGACTCTACTACCCAAAGCAATCTACAGATTCAATGCAATCCCTATCAAACTACCACTGGCATTTTTCACAGAACTACAACAAAAAATTTCAAAATTTGTTAGGAAAAACAAAAGACCCCGAATAGGCAAAGCAATCTTGAGAACGAAAAACGGAGCTGGAGGAATCAGGCTCCCTGACTTCAGACTATACTACAAAGCTACAGTAATTAAGACAGTGTGGTACTGACATAAAAACAGAAAGATACATCAGTGGATCAGGATAGAAAGCCCAGAGATAAACCCACGCACATATGGCCAACTTATCTTTGATAAAGGAGGCAGGAATGTACAGTGGAGAAAGGACAGCCTCTTCAATAAGTGGTGCTGGGAAAACTGGACAGGGACATGTAAAAGTATGAGATTAGATCATTCCCTAACACCATACACAAAAATAAGCTCAAAATGGATTAAAGACTTAAATGTAAGGCCAGAAACTATCAAACTCTTAGAGGAAAACTTAGGTAGAACACTCTATGACATAAATCACAGCAAGATCCTTTTGGACCCACCTCCTAGAGAAATGGAAATAAAAACAAAGATAAACACATGGGACCTAATGAAACTTCAAAGCTTTTGCACAGCAAAGGAAACCATAAACAAGACCAAAAGACAACCCTCAGAATGGGAGAAAATATTTGCAAATGAAGCAACTGACAAAGGATTAATCTCCAAAATTTATAAACAGCTCATGCAGCTCAATAGCAAAAAAACAAACAACCCAATCCAAAAATGGGCAGAAGACTTAAATAGGCATTTCTCCAAAGAAGATATACAGACTGCCAACAAACACATGAAAGAATGCTCAACATCATTAATCATTAGAGAAATGCAAATCAAAACTACAATGAGATATCATCTCACACCTGTCAGAATGGGCATCATCAAGAAATCTAAAAACAATAAATGCTGGAGAGGGTGTGGAGAAAAGGGAACACTCTTGCACTGCTGGTGGGAATGTGAATTGGTACAGCCACTATGGAGAACAGTATGGAGGTTCCTTAAAAAAACTACAAATAGAACTACCATATGATCCAGCAATCCCACTACTAGGCATATACCCTGAGAAAACCATAATTCAAAAATAGGCATGTACCAAAATGTTCATTGCAGCTCTATTCACAATAGCCCGGAGCTGGAAACAACCTAAGTGTCCATCATCGGATGAATGGATAATGAAGATGTGGCACATATATACAATGGAATATTACTCAGCCATAAAAAGAAACGAAACTGAGCTATTTGTAATGAGCTGGATAGACCTAGAGTCCGTCATACAGAGTTAAGTAAGTCAGAAAGAGAAAGACAAATAGAGTATGCTAACACATATATACGGAATTAAAAAAAAAATGTCATGAAGAACCTAGTGGTAAAACGGGAATAAAGACACAGACCTACTTGAGAATGGACTTGAGGATATGGGGAGGGGGAAGGGTAAGCAGTGACAAAGCGAAACAGAGGCATGGACATATATACACTACCAAATGTAAGGTAGATAGATAGTGGGAAGCAGCCGCAGAGCACAGGGAGATCAGCTCGGTGCTTTGTGACCGCCTGGAGGGGTGGGATGGGGAGGGTGGGAGGGAGGGAGATGCATGAGGGAAGGGATGTGGGAACAGATGTATATGTATGACTGATTCACTTTGTGATAAAGCAGAAACTAATAAAAAAAAAGAGAGAGAGCAAATCCTAAGAGTTCTCATCACATGGAAAAAGAAAAAAAAAAAAGAAAGTCTATCAAAGATGCTGGATACAAAATCAATATAGATATCTATTTATTTTCTACACCTATGAGCAATAAGCAGTTAAATGAAATTTTGAAAGATACTATTTACAATATTATAGAAAATATGAATTATCTGGAAAGAAATCTCACAATGTATTCAGGAATCCTCTATGGGAAAACTCATAAAACTTTATTGAGAAACATTTAAAAAGACTTAATTAAGGGGCTTCCCTGGTGGCACAGTGGTTGAGAGTCTGCCTGCTGATGCAGGGGACGCGGGTTTGTGCCCCAGTCCAGGAGGATCCCACATGCCGTGGAGCAGCTGGACCCGTGAGCCATGGCCACTGGGCCTGCGTGTCCGGAGCCTGTGCTCCGCAACAGGAGAGGCCACAAAAGTGACAGGCCCACGTACCGCAAAAAAAAAAAAAAAAAAAGACCTAATTATATAGACAAACACAGCATGTTTATGTACTGTAAAGTATAATATCATGAAGATAAAATTCTTTCCAAACGGATCTATAGATTCAATGCAATCACAGAGAAAATCTGAAGTGTTTTTTGTTTTCTTTGTTTGTTTTTTAGGATAGAATATCCAATATTCTCTCTTGAAGAACAACATGGAACACTCACTTTCTTTACCAGCTGAAAGATTTAGTATTAAGCTATAATAATTAAAATACCATGGTGTTGGTTTAGGAAAAAATAAGTAGAATAGAACAGATTTAAAAGCCCAGTTACAGACACCCAGGGATATGAAAACAACATATGACAGAGATGACACCACAAACCAGTGAAGAAATGACAAATTTTTTGATAAATGAAGTGATGGAATTGGTTCTCCTTATGTGATAATATTTAACTTCAATACTGTCTTACACCACAAACAGCAATAACAAAAACAATTAAAGATAAAGACACAAATATCTCCCACAGCATTCTGTAAGATTTGGCTGTGGTTTTGTTTGTTCATTTGTTTTTTTCTATCTCAAGGCCATTAACAAACATTGGGTTTTAAATCCATTAACAGTAGTTAACTAACTAAACAGTCCTTGGAGAGATACTGCATAACTCAGTACCCACTTTCCTCAGTACCTCATCCCAATCCATCATACGTGAAAATATTGATAACTCTACTACTATTGGATGCTAGGAATTATCACTGTCTTAGTCCATTCAGGTTTCTGTAGTAAAATGCCACAGATTGAGTGGCTTATAAGGAATGGAAATCTATTTCTCATAGTTCTGGAGGCTGGAAGTCTGAGATCAGGCTGCAGGTATGGTCAGATGAGTGCTCTCTTCCAGGTTGCAGATGTCTTATATCCTAACATGACAGAGGTGAGAGGGATCTCTCTGGGGCCTCTTTTATTCATATAACGGCACTAATCCCATTCATGAGGTTTCTGCCTTCATGACCTAATCACTTCCCAAAGGCATCACCTTGGGCGTTAGGTTATCGGCATACAAAGTTTAGGGGAATATAAACCCTCAGTTGCTGTTTCCCAGTGAACTATCTGGTCCTCGAATGCCATCCTTAGGGTGTCCTTTCAATAGTTACATTTTATGGTTTCTCTCAAAATAAGCAAGCTCTGTGTGTTGTTTCTTTACTTTGAGAACTGATAGCTAGGTAGAGGAATGAGAAACTGGCTAGCATAAAACAAGAAAGAGGGGAAGCCTATTGAAAGGTGGGCTATCAACTGGTCACTGCTGTAGGCAATGAGGGCTCTTCTCCCACAGGGGATACTCTGAGGAGAATGCATCTTAGAATTTTTTCTCTCAGGCAGGATTGGGAGACAAAATACAGAACACTCAGGTAAGTTTGAATTTCAGATAAACAACAACAATTTAAAATAAATCCCAAATATTACATGGGATTTATTTATAGTAAAATTTCCTTTTTATATAAAATTTAAATTTAATTGGTTTCTGGTATTTTTTGTTTGCTAAATCTGACACACTTGCTTAGAAGAAACACAAAAGAATATTTATACATCAGCCTTTCCTCTCACTTGGTCAATGGTTGTCCCTTATAGTGTCAATTCCCTGGAATGTCCAGGCTAACGAATGAGTCGGAATGTTTGAATTAGGTTCTCACAGGTGTTCCATCTAGACAAGCCCCAGAGCCAAAAGTAAGAGGCATCTAACAAAGCTAAAGCCAAGTGCAGTCAAGTCCTTCCTGAATACAACTGGCACGACCACTCTGGTAGTAACAATGGGAACCAAAACCATGTGAGCTTGCGTACTAGGCTTTATCATCCACAGGCATTTAAAATTCAAACCATTCATTGCAAACAGCATAGTTATGTGGGTCAGATTTCTAGCAAGAGACGTTTTCTTCTCATGGCCCAGCATACTTCTGTGATATATTCCCAGACACAGTCATAGAGTTTTCTAGGTCCACTGATTGACTATACAACTTTTTACAGTTCCCAGCTTTATAAGGGACCTCTGTTCTAACTCCCTGAGCGTCTGGGACTGCTTTCTGTACTCCCAATGACCTGTAACCCTGAGGTAATAATTAAATGTTGGTCAGTTCTGTGTGCCTGCTGACTTCAATTCTCCCCTACTGTTATGACTTGGAGTTAACCTTTTTGTTTCTTTCACCTCAGGTTTTTATTTCTTGCTATGGAGATTGACTAAATATTTGTGTATATGTAGTATTTTCCTGGTAGGGACACTTTTCTACTATTAATTCTGTGTGGTTGAAATGCAAAGGTAGTCTTTCCATTTTGGATCAGTCTTTCATACCAATAAAAACACTCATCTTTGCTCCTAGTCTATATTTGTTGTGATCCAAGACCAAGAGAAAGTCCTTGAGTTGCCAGGTGGTGCTTTGTTGGAGTAGTTTTGGTAACAGTCATTAATTGAGACTGTTGTGTCTGTTGACCCAGCTGCCTTGATCCTGGAGCCCAAGCCTATTTCCTGATAGCTTCAGCTCTCTCAGTTTTCTCTCAACATTACAGAGGAATCTCTAAAGACAGAATAGATCCCTCTTGCCTCTTCTGGCTAAAATGTTTGGGTGCGATTGCCAAGGATATTCACTCCATCTAATAGTGTCAAAGCAAGGAAAATAAGTGCCTGCTTGTGAGGAAGTTCTGAAAACCATAAAACAACACCTATCACTTCACAGAAAGAGAGCCTCTCACGAGACCTCTGAAATTTCTTTTCCCTGGGCCTCCTTTTGTGCTTCCTTTACTCTCACCTTTAAGAGTATCATTGTTAATCGTGTTACAGGCAGTTTGGATAGGTAACTGGATTACATTCTTTAGAGTGACTACCCAAAGACAGTAAATTTATCTTGCCAGTACTAGTAATCTTTCATGATATAATGTTGGTGATTATCTTGCTAAAATCCATTCTCTGCCAAAGGATATTGGGAAGGCACAAAAGCTCTAATAGGGACAAGTATTTCATACTGCTCTGTGTAAGCATATGATTATGTATGTGTGTGTGTATGTAATTAATACATGTATAAATGATATAGAGACAACCTGTTGAAATGTATTATCTTTATCACTATGAATTTTCCATCTCTGTATCATTGAAGCTTAGAAATAATATTTAAAATTCTTCTTAAATTCATTATTTTCTCATAAAATCCTATTTTACTCCAATTATTGATGAAATTTAGAAATTCTAGGACTTTATCTTTACATGTAATATAATCTTAATGTGAGAAAAAGTTCTAAGATCCTAATACCTAAAAAGAAGGAAGGGCTTGCTTGGTCTGGGACCTGTACCAGGAACTTGAGTGATGCTAGTGGCTGGAATAATACTTGAAATAAGAGTTGCAGAGAGCAGAGTTGATTTTTTTAGAGCCTTCCTTGTGTCATAATTGTTAATCACTCTTAGGTTTTTCAGAATCAAGGAATGGCAGCCTTTATGGGACATTAGAGATGACAGACAGCAAGAGCTTCTATCTTTTAAAATGTATCATGCACGTTAGGAATATATTTATGTCATTTTTCTTTAGTTTCATACACACACATATACACTCTAGAGGAGGCAAATTAGATGCCTTTCTCCATATCTCAAGCCATAGAAAATAAGACGTGAACTATAGAAATAGAAGTAAGATTGGGTCTAAAAGTGTGGGGTATGGAGTTGGAATTGAAAGAATTTTTAACAAGTTGGATATCATTTTAAGGGAAGGAGAAGAATTGAAGATAAATTCTGTATTTGAGTTTGGGGAAGATGCAATCTAGTTATGCTTTTGTCCATGTGTATCAAAGGAAGGATGTCGGGGGAATTAACAAGCTTAGCTTTGAATAGGCTATACAAAAATGACTCAGAAATAAACATATGTACTATAAAAGCAAGCACAAAAATTTAGGCAACTAGAAGAAACTCTGCTCCCATTTAGTCAGTAATCTGAGTCTGTGTACTCATACTTTAAAAAAATATATGGAGATAGAAAGAAAGATAGAGAGATAGATATAAAATATAATTATGTTGTTTCTACTACAAGTAAATGTTTTAAGAGATGAACTACTGTTAAATATACACAACCAAAATTAGTAATAACTAATTTATTAATAGTTATAAATAATAGCAGGTTTGAATGGTTAATACTAGAAAATACTTATTGGTGTTTAATATAAAACTACACAGATCAAAGTGCTTACATATATTATTAATTTAATTCTTACACATCTATGAAGTAGTTAACCCTATCTCCATTTTACAAAAAGGAAAATGAGGTAATGAGATGCTAAATAACTTGGTCAAAATTTTATGGACAAGACAATGTTTAATGCCTTACTTCAAACACAAAACAAAACAAATCCAAAAATCACTTTAAAAAATCACAGATTTTTTGTTCAGTACCTGTAGTAGCTTTTGAAAGAACTGCATTTCTATAAAAGATAAACACTATTTATGCATAATAAATAAATTCATAAATGAATAATTTTTGTTAGAATATTGTTTAACAAGTGAAACATAAAATCATAACAATTAGAGGGCTTCCCTGGTGGCGCAGTTGTTGAGAGTCCGCCTGCCAATGCAGGGGACACGGGTTCATGCCCCGGTCCAGGAAGATCCCACATGCCACAGAGCGGCTAGGCCCATGAGCCATGGCCACTGAGCCTGCACGTCCAGAGCCTGTGCTCCGCACTGGGAGAGGCCACAGCCGTGAGAGGCCCATGTACAAAAAAAAAAAAAATCATAACAATTAGAGAGTAGACAAATAGACTAAAAAAAAATTGCCATAAAGGAGAAATAATAATTCAAGAAAATCTAGCAACCTAGGACCACTTGGTGTAGGGACCAAAAGCTCTATCAACATCTACAGTCCCAGGCAAATCATTATCTTTGCAAAATACAAAAGTAAAGTTTATCCAGAATTAGGAAAATAGTCTAAATTACAACCACAATATTCTATTTAAGAAAACAGAGGCAAGATTTATATATTCAAATCATATTTGATGAAAACCTCTGCCACTCCCTTCGTATGGAGGAAAACTTTTCTTAGTTTTTGTGTGAATTTCCTACAGTTACTGTAACAAACTGTCACAATTTTGGTTTGTCTCATGGTTCTGGACCAGAAGTTCAAACTCAAATTGTCAGCAGGGCTGCACTCATTCAAAGGCTCTAGGGAAGAATATTTCGTACCTCTTCCAGGTTCTGGTTGACTCAAAATATTTCTTGCAGCTGTATCACTCTGAGCTCTGCCCCTGTCTCCACATGCCCTTCTCCTGTGTCTGTGTCTTCATTTCTGTCTCTTATAAAAATACTTGTCATTGGATTTGGGGTCCACCAGGACAACGTTGGTTGATCTCATCTTGAGATCTTTAACTTCATTCATCTGCAAAGACCCTTTTCCCAAATAAGTTCACATGCACAGTTTCCATGGACAAATATATCTTGGGGCCATTATCTAAGCTATTGCATGTTTAAAGATAAATTTTAGATAGAACATTTTTGGTTGCAAAGCACAGAGAGCGGAAAAACTAAATCAAGTAGGAAGATATTATAATGATATATGTGAAGCTATGAGAGTTTTTCCATGAAGATTTATGAAAACAGAATACATAATACGGTAGGCCAAAGAGAATCTGGAGCAGGGCAGTTCTAGATTCACACTGACTCAAGGCACCCTAGAGGGAGAAGGTCACCAATCTTTGCTCTAGTCCTTTGCAGATAATATGTTTCTACTGACAATGTATATGTCTGCTTTATTCATCACACTATAAATTGACTTATGCTGCTTACTCACAGGCTCTGCTCTCCCATTAGTTTGTCTTCTAAATAACATATTGTAGTCTGCCCAATCATGTGTTTATATATATTATTTTCTCCTCTTACTTCTAAAATAGGAGATTCTTTCTTAGATTTTAAATTAAATATCTGAATTAGAGAATCTGATTGTCTCAACTTACCTTTACTTATCAAGTGGCAATGAGGTGTCTAGATGATACATCAGGTTTTTCCCTCTAGTCCAATTAGCTATGGCTGGGAGTGAAGAGGTGGCAGTTGATGACTTTATGGTACAAAATCTTTCTATTGCAGAAGCAAGACTTGTGGATCAGGAATTGGAATATGGTCAGGGCAAGTAGCAATGCTTTGACACCTATAATAAAAAGGAAATTCATCTGTTCTTTGAACATTATATGAAACCTCAAATTTCTTTATGACATTACATAGATAGTAATTCATTTTGGCATGATGGAAATGATATTTTCCACCATAATAGTAACTTTTACCTTTTTAAAATTTGATAGAGGAAAGAAAAATGGAATTTCTAATACATGACTCAATTTCATATTTTTTAATATAAGATAAAATGCATGTATTAGAGACCATTAAGAAACTATTTAACATACTTTTTAAGAGTTTTTGAGATTATCTTTAAAGGAAAAATAGTAATACCAACAACAACACAAATTTGGTCTCAAGATTATGTCTTAACTTGTAAGTAATTTTAAAATACATGCTAGAGAGCTGGAACCCCCGGCTCAGGGTCTCTTCAATCTGCTGCCATGGAACTGCCCCAGAGCTGAGGGGAGGGTGGCCTCACTGAGGTTGCCGGCTCTGGAGGGGCCCTGGTGGCTGAAGCTGTGACAGTAGTGCAGATGCTGGGCCAGAATCATTGTATCTAAATCGACTCATTGGAGGACGAGGGGAAGATGGAAGAAGAGTAAGATGCGGAGATCACCTTCCTCCCAACAGATACAACAGAAATACATCTACATGTGGAACAACTCCTACAGAACACCTACTGAACACTGGCAGAAGACCTCAGACCTCGTAAAAGGCAAGAAACTCCCCCACGGACCTGGGTAGGGCAAAAGAAAAAAGAATAAACAGAGACAAAAGAATAGGGATGGGACCTGCACAAGTGAGAGGGAGCTGTGAAGGAGGAAAGGTTTCCACACACAAGGAAGCCCCTTCACGGGCAGAGACTGTGGATGGTGGAGGGGGAAAGCTTCGGAGCCACAGAGGACAGCACAGCAAAAGGTGTGCGGAGGGCAAAGTGGAGAGATTCCCGCATAGAGGATCAGTGCTGACAGGCATTCACCAGCCTGAGAGGCTTGTCTGCTCACCCGCCAGGTCGGGCGGAGCTGGGAGCTGAGGCTCAGGCTTGGGTCGGAGTGCAGGGAGAGGACTGGGGTTGGTGGCTTGAACACAGCATGCAGGGGGTTAGTGCACCACGGCTAGCCAGGAGGGAGTCCGGGAAAAGTCTGGACCTGCCTAAGAGGCAAGAGACTTTTCTTCCCTCTTTGTTTCCTGGTACCCTAGGAGAGAGGATTAAGAGCACTGCTTAAAGGAGCTCCAGAGACGGGCGTGAGCCACAGCTAAAAGCGCGGACCATGGAGACGGTCATAAGATGCTAAGGCTGTTGCTGCCTCCACCAAGAAGTCTGTGTGCAAACACAAGTCATTATCCACACACAGCTTCTGGGGAGCCTGTGCAGCCCGCCAATGACAGGGTCCCGGGATCCAGGAAAAATTTCCCCGGGAGAACGCACAGTGCACCTCAGGCTGGTGCAACATCACGCTGGCGTCTGCCACTGCAGGCTCACCCCAAATCCGTACTCCACCCTCACTCCACCCTGAGTGAGCCAGAGTCCCCAAAGCAGCTGTGCCTTTAGCCCTGTCCTGTCTGAGTGAAGAACAGACACACTTTGGTGACGTACACAGAGGCAGGGCCAAATCAGAAGCTGAGCCCCAGGAGCTGTGCGAACAAAGAAGAGGAAGGGAAATCACTCCCAGCAGCCTCAGAAGCAGTGGATTAAAGCTCCAGAATCAATTTGATGTACCCTGTATCTGTGGAATACATGAATAGACAATGAATCACCCCAAATTGAGGAGGTGGACTTTGAGAGCAAGATTTATGATTTTTTTCCCCTTTTCCTCTTTTTGTGAGTGTGTATGTGTATGCTTCTGCATAAGATTTTGTCTCTATAGCTTTGCTTCCACCATTTGTCCTAGGGTTCTATCCGTCCATTTTTTTAAAATTTTTTTCCTAATAATTATTTTTTATTTTAATAACATTTTATTTTATCTTACTTTATTTTATTTTACTCTATCTTCTTTATTTCATTCTTTTTTCCTTCCCTCCCTCCTTCCTTCCTTCCCCCCTCCCTACTTACTTATTTTCTTTGTTTCTTTCTTTCTTTCATTTCTACTAATTCTTCTTTCTACATTTTCTCCCTTTTATTCTGAGCCGTGTGGATGAAAGGCTCTTGGTGCTGCAGCCAGGAGTCAGTGCTGTGCCTCTGAGGTGGAAGAGCTAACTTCAGGATACTGGTCCACAAGAGACCTCCAGGCTCCACATAATATCAAATGGCGAAAATCTCCCAGAGTTCTCCATCTCAACACCAGCACCCAGCTTCACTCAACGAGCAGCAAGCTACAGTGCTGGACACCCTATGCCAAACAACTAGTAAGACAGGAACACACACCCACTGATTAGCAGAGAGGATGCCTAAAATCAAAATAAGTCCACAGACACCGCAAAACACACCACCAGACGTGGACATGCCCACCAGAAAGACAAGATCCAGCCTCATCCAACAGAACACAGACACTAGTCCCCTCCACCAGGAAGCCTACACAACCTACTGAACCAACCTTAGCCACTGGGGACAGACACCAAAAACAATGGGAACTACGAACTTGCAGCCTGCAAAAAGGAGACCCCAAACACAGTAAGATAAGCAAAATGAGAAGAAAGAAAAATACACAGCAGGTGAAGGAGCAAGATAAAAACCCACCAGACCTAACAAATGAAGAGGAAATAGACAGTCTACCTGAAAAAGAATTCAGAATAATGATAGCAAAGATGATCCAAAATCTTAGAAATAGAAGAGACAAAATGCAAGAAACATTTACCAAGGACCTAGAAGAACTAAAGATGAAACAAGCAATGATGAACAACACAATAAATGAAATTAAAAATACTCTAGATGGGATCTATAGCAGAATAACTGAGGCAGAAGAAAGGATAAGTGAC
This sequence comes from Mesoplodon bidens, assembly GCF_964165515.1. Classification (NCBI taxonomy): domain Eukaryota; kingdom Metazoa; phylum Chordata; class Mammalia; order Artiodactyla; family Ziphiidae; genus Mesoplodon; species Mesoplodon bidens. Next base: position 36,390,569 of record NC_138161.1, on the reverse strand, counting down.
CTGGAAGATAAAATGGTGGAAAAAAATTCTGCAGAGCAGAATAAAGAACAAAGAATGAAAAGAACTGAGGAGAGTCTCAGAGACTACTGGGACAACATTAAACGCAACAACATTCGAATTATAGGGGTTCCAGAGGAAGAAGAGAAAAAGAAAGGGAATGAGAAAATATTTGAAGAGATTATAGTTGAAAACTTCCCTAATATGGGAAAGGAAATAGTTAATCAAGTCCAGGAAGTAGAGAGTCCCATACAGGATAAATCCAAGGAAAAATACGCCAAGACACATATTAATCAAACTGTCAAAAATTAAATACAAAGAAAATATATTAAAAGCAGCAAGGGAAAAACAACAAATAACACACAAAGGAATCCCCATAAGGTTAACAGCTGATCTTTCAGCAGAAATTCTGCAAGCCAGAAGGGACTGGCAGGACATAATTAAGGTGATGAAGCACAAAAACCTACAACCAAGATTACTCTACCCAGCAAGGATCTCATTCAGATTTGATGGAGAAATTAAAACGTTTACAGACAAGCAAAAGCTGAGAGAGTTCAGCACCATCAAACCAGCTTTACAACAAATGGTAAAGGAACTTCTCTAGGCAAGAAACACAACAGAAGGAAAAGACAAGCAATAACGAACCCAAAACAATTAAGAAAATGGGAATAGGAACATACATATCGATAACTACCTTAAATGTAAATGGACTAAATGCTCCCACCAAAAGACACAGATTGCTGAATAGATACAAAAACAAGACCCATATATATGCTGTCTACAAGAGACCCACTTCAGACCTAGAGACACTTACACCCTGAAAGTAAGTGGATGGAAAAAGATATTCCATGCACATGGAAACCAAAAGAAAGCTGGAGTAGCAATTCTCATATCAGACGAAATAGGCTTTAAAATAAAGTCTATTAGAAGAGACAAAGAAGGAAACTACATAATGATCAAGGAATCGATCAAAGAAGAAGATATAAAAATTGTAAATATTTATGCACCAAACATAGGAGCACCTCAATACATAAGGCAAATACTAACAACAATAAAAGCAGAAATCGACAGGAACACATTCATAGTAGGGGACTTTAACACCCCACTTTCACCAATGGACACATCATCCAAAATGAGAATAAATAAGGAAACACAAGCTTTAAATGATACACTAAACAAGATGGACTTAATTGATATTTATAGGACATTCCATCCAAAAACAACAGAATACACATTTTTCTCAAGTGCTCATTGAACATTCTCCAGGATAGATCATATCTTGGGTCACAAATCAAGCCTTGGTAAATTTAAGGAAATTGAAATTGTATCAAGTATCTTTTTCAGCCACAATGCTATGAGACTAGATATCAATTACAGGAAAAGATCTGTAAAAAATACAAACACATGGAGGCTAAACAATACACTACTCAATAACGAAGTGATCACTGAAGAAATCAAAGAGGAAATTAAAAAAAATACCTAGAAACAAATGACAATGGAGACACGATGACCCAAAACCTATGGGACGCAGCAAAAGCAGTTCTAAGAGGGAAGTTTATAGCAATACAATCCTACCTTAAGAAACAGGAAACATCTCGAATAAACAACCTAACATTGGACCTAAAGCAATTAGAGAAAGAAGAACAAAAATACCCCAAAGTTGGCAGAAGGAAAGAAATCATAAAAATCATATCAGAAATAAATGAAAAATAAATGAAGGAAATGATAGCAAAGATCAATAAAACGAAAAGCTGTTTTTTTGAGAAGATAAACAAAATTGATAAACCATTAGCCAGACTCATCACGAGAAAAAGCTAGAAGACTCAAATCAATAGAATTAGAAATGAAAAAAGAGAAGTAACAACTGACACTGCAGAAATGCAAAAGATCATGGAGTTTACTACAAGCAACTCTATGCCAATAAAATGGACAACCTGAAAGAAATGGACAAATCCTTAGAAATGCACAACCTGCCAAGACTGAATCAGGAAGAAACAGAAAATATGAACAGATCAATCACAAGCACGGAAATTTAAACTGTGATTAAAAATCTTCCAACAAACAAAAGTCCAGGCCCAGATGGCTTCACAGGAGAATTCTATAAAATATTTAGAGCAGAGTTAACACCTATCCTTCTCAAACTCTTCCGAAATATAGCAGAGAGAGGAGCACTCCCAAACTCATTCTACAAGGCCACCATCACCCTGATTCCAAAACCAGACAAGGATATCAAAATGAAAGAAAACTACAGGCCAATATCACTGAAGAACATAGATGCAAAAATCCTCAACAAAATACTAGCAAACAGAATCCAACAGCACATTAAAAGGATCATAAACCATGATCAAGTGTAGCATATTCCAGGAATGCAAGGTTTCCTCAATATATGCAAATCAGTCAACGTGATACACCATATTAACAAATTGAAGGAGAAAAACCAAATGATCATCACAATAAAAGCTTTCTCTCAAGAGAAAGCTTTTGACAAAATTCAACACCGATTTATGATAAAAAACCCTCCAGAAAGTAGGCATAGAGGGAACTTTCCTCAACATAATAAAGGCCATATAGGACAAACCCACAGCCAACATTATCCTCAATGGTGAAAAACTGAAACCATTTCCACTAAGATCAGGAACAAGACAAGGTTGCCAACTCTCACCACTCTTATTCAACCTACTTTTGGAAGTTTTAGCCACAGCAATCAGAGAAGAAAAGGAAATAAAAGGAATCCAAATCGGAAAAGAAGAAGTAAAGTTGTCATTCTTTGCAGATGATATGATACTATACATAGAGAATCCTAAAGATGCTACCAGAAAACTACTAGAGCTAATCAATGAATTTGGCAAAGTAGCAGGATATGAAATTAACACACAGAATTCTCTGGCATTCTTATACACTAATGATGAAAAATCTGAAAGTGAAATCAAGAAAACACTCCCATTTACCACTGCAACAAAGAGAGTAAAATGTCTAGGAATAAACCTGCCTAAGGAGACAAAAGACCTGTATTCAGAAAATTATATGACACTGATGAAAGAAATTAAAGATGATACAAATAGATGGAGAGATATACCATGTTGTTGGATTGGAAGAATCAACATTGTGAAAATGACTCTAATAACCAAAGCAATTTACAGATTCAGTGCAATCCCTATCAAACTACCACTGGCATTTTTCACAGAACTAGAACAAAAAATTTCACAGTTTGTATGGAAACACAAAAGACCCCGAATAACCAAAGCAATCTTGAGAACAAAAAACAGAGCTGGAGGAATCAGGCTCTCTGACTTCACACTATGCTACAAAGCTACAGTAATCAAGGCAGTATGGTAGTGGCACAAAAACAGAAAGATAGATCAGTGGAACAGGATAGAAAACCCAGAGATAAACCCATGCACATATGGTCATCTTTTCTTTGATAAAGGAGGCAGGAATGTACAGTGGAGAAAGCACAGCCTCTTCAATAATTGGTGCTTGGAATACTGGACAGGTACATGTAAAAGTATGAGATTAGATCACTCCTTAACACCATACTCAAAAATGAGCTCAAAATGGATTAAAGACCTAAATGTAAGACCAGAAACTATCAAACTCTTAGAGGAAAACATAGGCAGAACACCCTATGACATAATTCACAGCAGGATCCTTTTTGACACACCTCCTAGAGAAATGGGAATAAAAACAAAGATAAACAAATGGGACCTAATGAAACTTCAAAACTTTTGCACAGTGAAGGAAACCATAAACAAGACCAAAAGACAACCCTCAGAATGGGAGAAAATATTTTCAAATGAAGCAACTGACAAAGAATTAATCTCCAAAATTAATAAGCAGCTCAAGCAGCTCAATAACAAAAAAAAACAAACAACCCAATCCAAAAATGGGCAGAAGATCTAAATAGACTTTTCTCCAGAGAAGATATACAGACTGCCAACAAACACATGAAAGAATGGTCAATATCATTAATCATTAGAGAAATGTAAATCAAAACTACAGTGATATATCATCTTTCACCATTCAGAATGGCCATCATCAATAAATCTAGAAACAATAAATGCTGGAGAGGGTGTGTAGAAAAGGGAACACTCTTGAACTCTTGCTCTTGCTGGTAGAAATGTGAATTGGTAGAGCCACTATGGTGAACAGTTTGGAGGTTCCTTAAAAAATTACAAATAGAACTACCATATGACCCAGCAATCCCACTACTGGGCATATACCCTGAGAAAACCATAATTCAAAAAGTGTCATGTACCAAAATTTTCATTGCACCTCTATTTACAATAGGCTGGAGATGGAAACAACCTAAGTGTCCATCATCGGATGAATGGATAAAGAAGATGTGGCACATATATACGATGGAATATTACTCAGCCATAAAAAGAAATGAAATTGAGTTATTTGTAGTGAGGTGGATGGACCTAGAGTGTGTCATACAGAGTGAAGTAAGTCAGAAAGAGAAAGACAAATACCGTATGCTAACACATATATATGGAATTTAAGTAAAAAAGAAAATGTCATGAAGAGCCTAGGGGTAAGACAGGAATAAAGACACAGACGTACCTGAGAATGGACTTGAGGATATGGGGAGGGGGAAGGGTCAGTTTTGACAAAGCAAGAGAGAGGCATGGATATATATACACTACCAAACGTAAGGTAGATCACTAGTGGGAAGCAGCTGCATAGCACAGAGAGATCAGCTCGGTGCTCTGTGACTGCTTGGAGGGGTGGGATAGGGAGGGTGGGAGGGAGGGAGATGCAAGAGGGAAGAGATATGGGAACATATGTATATGTATAACTGATTCACTTTGTTATAAAGCAGAAACTAACACACCATTGTAAAGCAATTATACTCCAATAAAGATGTAAATAAATAAATAAATAAATAAATAAATAAATCCACTCATTATGCTGCAATAAATAAATAAATAAATAAAATACATGCTAGTGCTTACCTTTAGCTTTTAAGGTATAACAGGAATTTTTTATGTGTTTTTTTAACATCTTTATTGGAGTATAATTGCTTTACTATGGTGTGTTAGTTTCTCCTTATAACAAAGTGAATCAGCTCTACATATACATATATTCCCATATCTCCTTCCTCTTGCGTCTCCCTCCCACCTTCCCTATCCCACCCCTCTAGGTGGTCACAAAGCACTGCATTGATCTCCCTGTGCTATGCAGCTGCTTCCCACTAGCTATCTATTTTACGTTTGGTAGTATATATAAGTCCATGCCACTCTCTCACGTCATCCCATCTTACTCTTAAAAGGAAGGTATTTTAATCCTATTGATTAATGTTACTGCTAAAACTTTGCTTCCAATGCAATTTTGATAGTTGATCATTTAATAAAAATTAACAAAAAGCTTAATGCAGAGCATGTTGGTAGGGACTTAAGAAAAGACACCATAAATGAGCTTTAATTGACATATTTTGTGAGGTTTTAGTTTATTATTGAGAAAGAGAGTGGTCAATAGCAGAGCATTCTGGATTCTTATACCAGTCTTGTTTGCTAAATTAAACTTAAGTTAGTATTTCTAGGTCACCAAACTCTCTAAGGTCATTGACAAGGCCAAGTTTTTGTAAGTGAAATTTTGAGAGTCAGCTTGTGGACTCTAGGTAACACTCATCTGCAGTGCTACACAAAGTTTGGTAAGTGGGACTTCAGCCTGGGCAATAACTTGGAATTCATATGACATGTAGCATTTCAGCTGCTATCCTAGACCTTCTGAAACATATTCTGTTTTTTTTTTATCAAGATTTCCAGGGAATTCTTTTGCATATTGCATTTTAGAAGTCCTGCTCTGAGATAGTTCTACTCTTTGAAATATTTTGGCAGGCATCCAGTTTTTGTGGGAAGAAAACTTAGCTTATCACAAAAATCTCAAAAGCATGGGACTGGTTTATTGAGGTACCACAACACCATACCACACTCTGATCCTCCCATAATGTATTTTTAAATGTTTTTCTAATCATGCTTAAGCCAGGTGGCAGTGTCAGAATAAAACTGAATGTTCTGTCACTAAGCAAGTAGCCAGCCAGGAAACAAGATGCCTATCATTCAGGCTACCATATTCAGTTTGCCATGTTTAGCCAATTAAAATGAGGATGCTCAGGTAAGCCTGAATTTTAGATAAATAATAACTATTTTTTATTGTAGGCATATCCCAAACATTGCATAGGACAGTTTTGTGATACAAAAATTTTGTTGTTTATCTGAAAGCTATATTTAACTAGGCTTTCTGTATTTTATCTTACAACCCTACTATCATTTCTCCAGGCCTTTCTAATTTCTTCAAATGATGTTCTTGGATTCTCCATCACTTGGCTCTGGATAGAAAAACAAAAACAACAACAATGAAAAATACACACAAGAGAAGGGAATAATATATATTGTGTGATATCAACATTCTACAATAAACAACCACATGGTTTGTTTTCACTTCTTATTTCCTGGGGAGAGCTTAGGGATCTGGCTAATAATAGGCCCATTTCTGTCAACTCTCAATAAGGCCTGGAAGAGGGTGACTGACTCCAATTGTTGGTGGCTTTTTTGGAAAAAGGGCCCTTAAAGACATTTGTCCTCAGTACTGTGCTTTAGTTGTGATGACTGGACAACATACACAATATCCCACTGGATATACAATATCTCCCCATCTTGAAACATTCATTATTTTAGAAAATATTCCTAGTCCTTAATTCGGACAGACAACAGATACCTACAAGATACAGTCACAATGTGAGCATTTGTTGTTCCATCACTTTCATAGAGTAAAGGATGGTTCTGTCACTAACAATCAAATAGTTTTCCATGTGACTAAAAGAAAATCTATCATCAGGGAATATTCCAGTGCCCCCTTTTCACTCTCACTGAAAAGAAGTAAGGCAACTATTAACCAATTCCAATTTGATTATTTTAGTCAATATATTTGGTAGATAATTATCCATAATAGTATTACCTGGGTAAGAAAAAGATTTAGTTTAATATGGCTGTTTCTTGCTACAATTATACATTATACCAGAGAGTTCATAGATAAAATATGCAGAAATGGTCCCCCTACTGAGAACACTGGTGGACTCAGGTATTCTAGTTAACTGATTTTCCAGGCAATAGAAGCTGACTGATTTAAGTCCCAATTGGTTTTTACATGTTAAATGTATTAAGTATGGGGGTCACTCTAAAATACATTAGACACAACCCTGCTATATTACATTTAACGTATTAGAAACAGTTTTGTGTTTTTGTATTTTCATGAGTTGAGCATATTATTGTAGATCTCAATTATTACCTTCTGTGGAAATGTATAAATCACCACAGGGTCTACATAACAGATGTGTAAGACTGTGACTCCCTTCACTAAAAGTTGATACACTGGCATGACTTTTTGGTATTTGCAAAAGCTTTTTATTTTTCTCCAGTCTTCTCTATTTTTTTCAGCTTTTACTCATTTTGTTAGTACATCTACCTCTGGAATTATTACCATCACACTTTTTATCTCACTATTACACATGTAAAATGAATAAACTCTGATTCTAATTTTTGGCCTGAGGAGATAGCTGGTAGGTCTGCACAATAATTGAATTCATAACATTCTCAGATGGCTTTTTTTAGGGATGGAAAATGGCTTATCTGCATTAGTCAGGAAAGTCTAGGCCAGGTGCTTCCTTAATATTGCATAAGAACTTCTAGTTTCAGCTGCAACATGTAAAGTCAGCTCAAAAGTCATCACTCCTGTCCTTACAACAACAACAGAAAAGCTAACAAACTATAAATCAACTACTTTTCTTGGATCCATCATCAAACTGTCAAACAGCCACCCCAAAATCTGGAGTGTCAGGTGAATATGGAGAATCACAACTGAGATCTGCTTACCTGGAGAGGAAGTTGTTGAAGCAGCTTAAATGTAGGAACACTTAAATGTTAATTTTGACAATTTGCTGAAGGCTGAGTCTGAACTACTATGAGAATGAGAAAATCCTGGGGGCCTCAGTCTTAGGAGGACTTCCACCTATTCATGAGTCCTATCTCTAGGAACCCCATCAGATTCTCATGGTGATGAGTCACAAAAACAATCCTCATATTTCTGGAAGGGGTAGGGAAACCATTTTAAAATACACCCAGAGTGTTATCCACAACAAAGCTCTACTTTTCAGGGGAGCAGGTTTTATCAAAGCCTTATTCATCTGGAAACAAGTGATGTCACTAAGAACAAAGGTAATAGGAGTAGGCCACAAGCACTGTACTCTAGTAGATAAAATTGTTTTCCACAGAGGAAATGGTTGACAATCCTGATACAGATACATAAGTGTACTGGAAGTTCAGACTCAAGTAAATGGATGGTAGATTACAGGAAGCAGCTTCTCAGTGTTGCTGTGGGAATTTATAGATAAATAAAGGTAGTAGGCTAGAATGATCCATGTGGTAGTGTATTAGTGTTGGAGGCATCCATCAATAAGAATTCATGTTTACTTAATATAGATATAGAAGGTTGTATATAAAAATATGTATAGATATATAAACATACACACGTTAGTATACACACATATTTCCTCACTCTGTCAGGTGAGAGGCCTAAAGGGAACACATACTCAGTAGCAATGATCACACCTAGCATCCAAATCTTGGTCTTTGATACCATTCAGCAATGAAAGGAACCAGGCTCCTAGAAGAAATGGCTGATTCTAGAACTGATGTAAGAAATATACAAGATGAGCCTGGACATCTTATAATGCCAGAAAATCAAGAAGTAACTAAAAACAAACAAACAAAAACCCCAACACCCATACATTCATACAATAACACACAATAATGGGAGTATATATAAGTAGCACAAGTTCCAACTGAAAGCTCCCAGTGGTCAAACCTGGAACAATATGAACAATGAAAAAAAGTAATAATGGATTATAACCAATATGAACATAAATACCTATGAGCCCACAAAGATATAAGTAATGATTAAACAATAAATTAATAAATGAGGGAGAAGAGGCAAATTTTCCATAGGGAGGAATTCCAAATAATTTATATAGATAATCTGCCCTCAAGGAAGTAGCATAACTCCTCACTTCTTAAATATGGGCTGAAGACAATTAATTTCTCCAAAGAAAGTACAGTATGGAAAGGTGAGGGTAACTTTACAGTAGAGAACCTTGGCAAATGCTACCTAAGCCAGGCGCTCAAGGTCAACGTCAATAGTCATAAATCATGTTGACATTACTTACATTGATACCACATAAGGAGATGATACTTTACGTCTCTGATCTTCCTCCCAATAACCCACAACCTAGTCTTATCATGAGAAAATTTCCAGACAAATTCAAATAATGGATAATCCTAAAAAATAGCAATAAGTACTGTCAAGGTCATAAAAACAAGGAAATTCTGAAAAACTGCTCAAGAGAAGCCTAAGGAGACATGACTAAACTAAACTAAATGTAATATTGTATCTTGAATAGAATTCTAAAACAGAAAAAGAAAATTGGGAAAAAGCTAAGGAAATCTAAACTGTGAACTTTAAAAATAATGTATGAATACCAGTTCATTAATTGTAACAAATTTACTAAAGTAAGATGTTAATAATAAGATACACCGGATTTTCTGTTTATGGAAACTCTACTATTTTCTCTATTTTCCTGTGAATTTAAAGCTGTACTAAACAAAGTTTACCAAAAAGATGAAGACATTCTTTTGGTTAAGGGCTTCATAAAGTAGTAGAAATACTGGATTCACACTGAGAATGAACTGTATATGATTTATTGGAATGTTAACTAAGTGAAAAACTGTATGCTTATACATACATATGTATACATATAGGTATATGTTCTATATGTATACATGCATACATATGTATTCATATGTTTATGTGTGTGTGCATATAAGTGAATATTCTTGGTAGGGTGAAGAGTTCATCTAACTTAACATGCTATTGAAATAAATCAATAGGTATATTGAAAGAAATAATAAACATAAGATGCTTTGGGGACAACTGGAAGGGGCACTTGACTACAGTTGAATGGAGGTTGGGGGATCAGGATATCAAAGCTATGAAATGATCACAGTCTGAGTAGAATTCATCAGAGTATGTGATAAGTGCATAGTTAAGATGGAGAAGGCATTAAATTTGTACAATAGATATTTTGAGTGAGAGAGACCACACTCATGTAACTTTTATTATAGTATACTGTTATAATTGTTCTGTTTTTAGTTATTGTTGCTAATCTCTTACTCTGCCTAATTTATAAATTAAGCTTTAACATAGATATGTATAAGAGAAAAATATAGTATATATAGGGTTCAGAACTATCAGACATCCACTGGGAGTCTTGAAATGTATCCCCTGTGGATAAGAGGGGACTACTTTATTTCTTCTTAAAAATCACAATAGCACAGATAAGTTTATTATTTCAGAGGTATAATAATTTGAGAAAAATGACAGAATCCTAGTTTGTGGGAATAGAGAGATGTGGCAGAAGTACAGTAGAGGGGGGAATATCTACTTACACAGATGACTATGGTATTGTGCAGATCATCCAAGTGGAAAATAATGTTACCCAGGTGATACAGGTGTTGAGATAATAAGAAGACAGTCAATGCATCTCTAAAACTAAAAGAGAGTAACTAGGAGGTTAGTATATTACACTCAGTAGGGGAGGGAGTCTACATGGTGGTAGAGCTGGATATGAAACTCAGAAGAAACAGGACCTCATATGAAGATGGTAGAGTAATGAAGTGGAAGGGAAACCTGGAGGAACACCCAATTCAAAATACATGGATTTAGAAGAATGTACATCCCTCATCTCTCCAGAGGAAATGATGGATCCCAGGGGAAACTAGGAAGATGGAGAAAATACTCTGTGAATGTAGAGAGCGCCAACTAAAAACTGGCACTTGCTGACTGCCTCTACAATGATTAAGTTACAAGCTACTCCAGTCACTGACTTTCAACACACCCTGAAAGGAGTGTAGGGTGGAGATCAGGAATGAGGCACTGTGTACACTGGGAAAAAACTGGAAGAACAGGCCTTCAGATAGTTAGATATTTTCATAAGAAGATTTTATGAGCCCAGTTCTTGCATCTCCTCATATCTAGAAAAGCACTAAAATCATAAGTTGCGACACCTGTTCCTTGAGACTAGTAGAAACCTTCAGGAGACTGGCAGCAACCTTCTGCAAAAATATGTGCTTTATTGTATGTACCCCCCTTCACCAAAATCACATATATACTGACCTCTCCCACCTACCTCTTGGGAGCAGTTCCTCAGAGCTATCTGAGATGCTGTCTCTTATGTTGTAGTGTTCCTTTTTCCCCCATATAAAACGTAACTAACAACTCTCACCTTGTGTGGGGTTTTTTTTCAGTTGACAAGGAGCTACAAAGTAGATATTTTTGTGGGTTAGTGTGTGTGTTTGTGTGTGTGTGTGTGTGTGTGAGAGAGAGAGGGGTGGTGTCTCACTATCTACCTTTTTTATCTATTTATTTTTCACAAATACATTAATTGTATGTAAAATACTTTAAAAAATATAATACACCATTTTTTTCCAGTAATAGGTCACACTTTATTTTTTAAAATTAATTAATTTATTTAGTTTTGACTGAGTTGGGTCATTGTTGCTGCATGCGGGCTTTTTCTAGTTGCTGCGAGCAGGGACTACTCTTCATTTCAGTGTGTGGGCTTCTCATTGTGGTGGCTTCTCTTTGTTGCAGAGCACGGGCTCTAGGTGTGCAGCCTTCAGTAGTTGTGGCGCACGGGCTTAGTTGCTTCACGGCATGTTTGATCTTACTGGACCAGGACTGAAACCAGTGTCCCCTGAACTGGCAGGTGGATTCTTAACCACTGCACCACCAGGGAAGTCCCAATAGGTCATACTTTAAATAGAGAAGATGACTGCCAGAAGGGACTTCATCAAATCAGAGTGGCAGAACTAATTACTGATGAAAGGAAAAGTCAAAAAGAAGATGGATCTGTCCCACCACTAGAATTCAAACAAACAGCAATTTCTGTAAGTTACTGATAAAGAGGAGGAAGTGATGGGAGAGCAAAGCTGTCAACAGGGACTGGGGAGGTAAGCGAGTAAGAGGGTGGGACTGGATAAATGTTGGAAAAAGTAGAGGGAAACTGAGACCACACCTAAGAAAATGTCCACTGCAAAGGATACCAACAGAAAATTCACAAAAGAAGAGGTAAAAATGTAGAAATATATTTGGAAAGTTAAGCTTTACAAGTAAGCAAAAGAAAGCAAATTAAAAGATATATTTTCAAAAGCAATTAATTTGGCAAATATTAAATAATAATGGCAAGAGTGTGAGTGAAGGGGCAGGAATTCAGTGTCCCTGCTGGAATGCAGAGAAGCAAAACTTTTGTAGAAAGAAAGCTGAAATACTCTTTGACTAACAATTCCACTTCTGAGAATTTATTCCTAGTAAATAGACATGTGCACAAAGATTTATGTACAGATATTCATCACATTTATAAGAGTGAAAAACTGGAAACAACCTACATAGCCATCGGTAGGGGACTGAGGAAATAAATGGTAGTATAGCTTTGCAATGTACTAGCACACTGTCCTTATATTCTCTTAGAGATGAATAATTGAAAAATCCTCATGATAAAGAAAAAAATTTATAAAACAATAGTATATAAAGTGTGATCCCACTTTTGTACAAAACCTAACTATAATGCATATGTACATATTTACATAGAAAAATACCTAGAAATGAATATCCCCAACACCGTCAGAGATTATTTCTGCATGTGAAAAGATGAGTGACTTTTACTGACACTGGGGTGCACGTCTTTATTTTCCCCAAATATCCAACATACATACTTTTTTAAAACATCTTTATTGGAGTATAATTGCTTTACAATGTTGTCTTAGTTTCTGCTGTATAACAAAGTGAATAAGCTGTATGTATACATATATCCCCATATGCCCTCCCTCTTGTTCTCCCTCTGACCATCTCTATCCCACCCCTCTAGGTGGTCACAAAGCACTGAGCTGATCACCCTGTGCTATGCAGCTGCTATCTATTTTACATTTAGTAGTGTATATATGTCAGTGCTACTCTCTCACTTCGTCCCAGGTTACACTTCTCCCTCTCTGTGTCCTCAAGTCCATTCTCTATGTCTGCATCTTTATTCTTCTCCTGCCCCTAGATTCTTCAGAACCATTTTTCTTTTTTTTAGATTCCATATATATGCTTTAGCATACGGTATTTGTTTTTCTCTTTCTGACTTACTTAACTCTGTATGACAGACTCTAGGTCCACCCACCTCACTACAATTAACTTGTTTCTTTTCATGGGTAACATTCCACTGTATATATGTGCCACATTTTCTTTATCCATTCATCTGTTAATGGACACTTAGGTTGCTTCCATGTCCTGGCTATTGTAAATAGTACTGCAATGAACATTGCAGTACACGACTCTTTTTGAGTTATGGTTGTTTTCAGGATATATGCCCAGTAGCATGATTGCTGGGTCACATGGTAGTTCTATTTTTAGTTTATTAAGGAACCTCCATACTGTTCTCCATAGTGGCTGTATCAATTTACATTCTCACCAACAGAGCAAGAGGGCTCCCTTTGCTCCACACTCTCTTCAATATTAATTTTTTGTAGATTTTCTGATGATGCCCATTCTAACTGGTGTGAGGTGATACCTCTTTGTAATTTTGATTTGCATTTCTCTAAAAATCAGTGATGTTGAGCATCCTTTCATGTGTTTCTTGGTAATCTGTACATGTTCTTTGGAGAAATATCTATTTAGCACTTCTGCCCATTTTTGGACTGTATTTTTTTTTTGATATTAAGCCAATGAGCTGCTTGTATATTTTGGAGATTAATCAGTTGCTTCATTTACAAATATTTTCTCCCATTCTTAGGGTTATCTTTTCACCTTGTTTATAGTTGCCTTTGCTGTACAAAAGCTTTTAAGTTTCATTTGGTCCCATTTGTTTATTTTTGTTTGTATTTACATTTCTCTAGGAGGTGGGTGATTTATGTCACAGAGTGTTCTGCCTATGTTTTCCTCTAAGAGTTTTACACTCTCTGGCCTTACATTTAGGTCTTTAATCCATTATAAGTTTATTTTTGAGTATGGAGTTACGAAGGATTCTAATTTCATTCTTTAACATGTAGCTGTCCAGTTTTCCCAACACCACTTATTGAACAGGATGTCTTTTCTCCACTATATAGTCTTGCCTTCTTTATCAAAGATAAGGTGACCATATGTGTGTAGGTTTATCTCTGGGCATTCTATCCTCTTCCATTGATCTATATTACTGTTTCTGTGGCAGTACCATACTGTCTTGATCACTGTAGCTTTGTAGTATAGTGTGAAGTCAGGGAGCCTTATTCCTCCAGCTCCGTTTCTCTTTCTCAAGACTGCTTGTGCTATTTGGGGTCTTTTGTGATTCCATACAAATGGTGAAATTTTTTACTCTACCTCTGTGAAAAATGCCATTGGTAGTTTGCTAGGGATTGGATTGAATCTGTAGATTGCTTTGGGTAGTATAGTCATTTTCACCATGTTGATTCTTCCAGTGTAAGAACATGGTATATCTCTCCATCTGTTTGTATCATCTTTAACTTCTTTCATCAGTGTCTTATACTTTTCTGCATACAGGTCTTTTGTAACCTTAGGTAGGTTTATTCCTAAGTATTTTATTATTTTGTTGAAATGGTAAATGGAAGTGTTTCCTTAATTTCTCTTTCAGATTTTTCATCATTGGTATATAGGAATGCAAGAAATGTCTGAGCATTAATTTTGTATCCTGCTACTTTATGAAACTCATTGATTACCTCTAGTAGTTTTCCAGTAGCATCTTTAGGATTCCCTATTTATAAGATCATGTCATCTGCAGAGAGTGACTCTTTAACTTCTTCATTTACAACTTGGATCCCTGTTATTTCTTTTTCAACACTGATTTCTGTGGCTAAAACTTCCACAACTATGTTAATAACAGTGGTAAGAGTGGGAAAGCTTCTCTTGTTCCTGATCTTAGTGGAAATGATTTCAGTTTTTCACCACTGAGAGTGATGTTGGCTGTGGGTTTGTAATATATCCCAAAACCTATGAGATGCAGCAAAAGCAGTTCTAAGAGGGAAGTTTATAGCAATACAATCCTACCTTAAGAAACAGGAAACATCTCGAATAAACAACCTAACCTTGCACCTAAAGCAATTAGAGAAAGAAGAACAAAAAACCACCAAAGTTAGCAGAAGGAAAGAAATCATAAATATCAGATCAGAAATAAATGAAAAAGAAATGAAGGAAATGATAACAAAGATCAATAAAATTAAAATCTGTTTTTTTGAGAAGATAAACAAAATTGATAAACCATTAGCCAGACTTATCAAGAAAAAAAGAGAGAAGACTCAAATCAATAGAATTAGAAATGAAAAAGGAGAAGTAACAACTGACACTGCAGAAATACAAAAGATCATGAGAGATTACTACAAGAAACTCTATGCCAATAAAATGGACAACCTGGAAGAAAAGGACAAATTCTTAGAAATGCACAACCTGCCAAGACTGACTCAGGAAGAAATAGAAAATATGAATAGGCCCATCACAAGCACTGAAATTGAAACTGTGATTAAAATTCTTCCAACAAACAGAAGCCCAGGTCCAGATGGCTTCACAGGAGAATTCTATCAAATATTTAGAGCAGAGTTAACACCTATCCTTCTCAAAGTCTTCCAAAATATAGCAGAGAGGGGAACACTCCCAAACTCATTCTACAAGGCCACCATCAACCTTATTCCAAAACCAGACAAGGATGTCACAAAGAAAGAAAACTACAGGCCAATATCACTGATGAACATAGATGCAAAAATCCTCAACAAAATACTAGGAAACAGAATCCCAAAGCACATAAAAAGGATCATACACTATGATCAAGTGGGTTTTTTTTCCAGGAATGCAAGGATTCTTCAATATATGCAAATCAATCAATGTGATACACCATATTAACAAGTTGAAGGAGAAAAACCATATGGTCATCTAAATAGATGCAGAGAAAGCTTTCAACAAAATTCAACAACCATTTATGATAAAAACCCTGCAGAAAGTAGGCATAGAGGGAACTTTCCTAAACATAATAAAGGCCATATAGGACAAACCCACAACCAACATCATCCTCAATGGTGAGAAACTGAAACCGTTTCCACTAAGATCAGGAACAAGACAAGGTTGCCAACTCTCACCACTCTTATTCAACATAGTTTTGGAAGTTTTAGCCACAGCAATCAGAGAAGAAAAGGAAATAAAAGGAATCCAAATTGGAAAAGAAGAAGTAAAGTTGTCACTGTTTGCAGATGATATGATACTATACATAGAGAATCCTAAAGATGCTACCAGAAAACTACTACAGCTAATCAATGAATTTGGTAAAGTAGCAGGATACAAAATTAGTACACAGAAATCTCTGGCAGTCCGATACACTAATGATGAAAAATCTGAAAGTGAAATCAAGAAAACACTCCCATTTACAATTGCAACAAAAAGAATAAAATATCTAGGAATAAACCTACCTAAGGAGACAAAAGACTTGTATGCAGAAAATTATAAGACACTGATTAAAGAAGTTAAAGATGATACAAATAGATGGACAGATATACCATGTTCTTGGATTGGAAGAATCAACATTGTGAAAATGACTCTACTAACCAAAGCAATCTACAGATTCAATGCAATCCCTATCAAACTACCACTGGCATTTTTCAAAGAACTAGAACAAAAAACTTCACATTTTGTATGGAAACAGAAAAGACCCTGAATAGCCAAAGCAATCTTGAGAACCAAAAACGGAGCTGGTGGAAGATGGCTCCCTGACTTCAGACTATACTACAAAGTTACAGTAATCAAGACAGTATGGTACTGGCACAAAAACAGAAAGATAAATCCGTGCAACAGGATAGATATCCCAGAGATAAACCCATGCACATATGGTCACCTTATATTTTATAAAGGAGTCAGTAATGTACAGTGGAGATAGAACAGCCTCTTCAATAAGTGGTTCTGGGAAAACTGGACAGCTACATGTAGAAGTTGAGATTAGAACACTCCCTAGCACCATACACAAAAATAAGCTCAAAATAGATAAAAGACCTAAATGTAAGGTCAGAAACTATCAAACTCTTAGAGGAAAATATAAGCAGAACACTCTATGACATAAATCACAGCAAGATCCTTTTGGACCCACCTCCTAGAGAAATGGAAATAAAAACAAAAATAAACAAATGGGACCTAATGAAACTTAAAAGCTTTTGCACAGCAAAGGAAACCATAAACAAGATGAAAAGACAACCTTCAGAATGGGAGAAAATATTTGCAAATGAAGCAACTGACAAAGGATTAATCTCCAAAATTTACAAGCAGCTCATGCAGCTCAATATCAAAAAAACAAACAACCCAATCCAAAAATGGGCAAAGACCTGAATAGATATTTCTCCAAAGAAGATATACAGATCATCAACAAACCCATGAAAGAATGCTCAACATCATTAATCATTAGAGAAATGCAAGTGATAACTACAGTGATATATCACTTCACACCAGTCAGAATGGGCATCATCAAGAAATCTAAAAACAATAAATGCTGGAGAGGGTGTGGAGAAAAGGGAACCCTCTTGCACTGTTCGTGGGAATGTAAATTGACACAGCCAGTATGGATAACAGTATGGAGGTTCCTTAAAAACTAAAAATAGACTACCATACGACACAGCAATCCCACTACTGGGCATATAACCTGAGAAACCATAATTCAAGAAGAGTCATATACCAAAATGTTCATTGCAGCTCTATTTACAATAGCCAGGAAATGGAAGCAACCTAAGTGTTTATCGACAGATGACTGTAGAAAAAAGAGGTGGCACATATATACTATGGAATATTACAGAGCCATAAAAGGAAACGAAATTGAGTTATTTGTAATGAGGTGGGTGGACCTAGAGACTGTCACACAGAGTGAAATAAGTCAGAATGAGAAAGACAAATACTGTATGCTAACACATATATATGGAATCTAAGAAAAAAAATGTCATGAAGAAGCCAGTGGTAAGACAGGAATAAAGACACACATCTACTAGAGAATGGACTTGAGGATATCGGGAGGGGGAAGGGTATGCTGTGACAAAGTGAGAGAGTGGCAAGGACATACATACACTACCAAACATAAAATAGATAGCTAGTGGGAAGTAGCTGCTTAGCACGGGGAGATCAGCTCTGTGATTTGTGACCACCTAGAAGGGTAGGATATGGATTGTGGGAGGGAGGAAGACGCGAGGGAGAAGGGATATGGGAACATATGTGTGCGTGTGACTGATTCACTTTATGAAGCAGAAACTAGCACACCATTGTAAAGAAACAATACTCCAATAAAGATGTAAAAAAAAAATTCAGTTTTCTTAAATTTACCAAGGCTTGATTTGTGACCCAAGATATGATCTATCCTGGAGAATGTTCCATGAGCACTTGAGAAGAAAGTGTATTCTGCTGTTTTTAGATGTAATGTCCTATAAATATCAATTGACTCTATCTTGTTTAATGTGTCATTTAAAGTTTGTGTTTCCTTATTTATTTTCATTTTTGATGATCCATCCATTGGTGAAAGTGGGGTGTTAAACTCCGCTACTATGATTATGTTACTGTCGATTTCCCCTTTTATGCCTGTTAGCATTTGCCTTATGTATTGAGGTGCTCCTATGTTGGGAACATAAATGTTTACAAATGTTATATCTTCCTCATGGATTGATCTCTTGATCATTATGTAATGTCCTTCTTTGTCTCTTGTAATAGTCTTTATTTTAAAGTCTGTTTTGCCTGATATGAGAATTGCTACTCCAGCTTTCTTTTGATTTCCATTTGCATGGAATATCTTTTTCTATCCCCTCACTTTCAGTCTGTAAGTGTCCCTAGGTCTGAAGTGGGTCTCTTGTAGACAGCATGTATATGGGTCTTGGTTTTGTATCCATTCAGCCAGTCTATGTCTTTTGGTTGGAGCATTGAATCCATTTACATTTAAGGTAATTATCAATATGTATGTTCCTATTACCATTTTCTTAATTGTTTTGGGTTTGTTTTTGTAGGCCTTTTCCTTCTCTTGTGTTTCTTGTCCAGAGAAGTTCCTTTGGTATTTGTTGTGAAGCTGGTTTAGTGGTTCTGAATTCTGTTAACTTTTGCTTGCCTGTAAAGATTTCAATTTCTCTATCAAATCTGAATAGCTTCCTTGCTCTGTAGGGTAATTTTGGTTGTAGATTTTTCCCTTTCGTCACTTTAAATATGTCCTGCCACTCTCTTCTGGCTTGCAGAATTTCTGCTGAAAGATCAATTGTTAACCTTATGAGGATTCCCTTGAATGTTATTTGTTGCTTTTCCCTTGTTGCTTTTAATATATTTTCTTTGTATTTAATTTTTGATAGTCTGATTAATATGTGCCTTGGCATGTTTCTTCTTGGATTTCCCCTGTATGGGACTCTCTGCCTTTCCTGCACTCAATTAACTATTTCTTTTCCCATATTAGGGAAGTTTTCAACTATAATCTCTTCAAATATTTTCTCAGTCCCTTTCTTTTTCTCTTCTTTTTCTGGAACCCCTATAATTCGAATGTTGTTACATTTAATGTTGTCCCTGATGTCTCTGAGGTTGTCCTCAATTCTTTTCATTCTTTTATCTTTATTCTGCTCTACAGAAATTTTTCCCACTATTTTATCTTCCAGGTCACTTCTCCTTTCTTCTGCCTCAGGTATTCTGCTATTGATTCCTTCTAGAGAATTTTTAATTTCATTTATTGTGTTGTTCATCATTGCTTGTTTGTTCTTTAGTTCTTCTTGTTCCTTGTTTAAACCTTCTATTTTCTCCATTCTATTTCCAAGATTTTGGATCATCTTTACTATCACTACTCTGATTTCTTTTTCAGGTAGACTGCCTATTTCCTCTTCATTTGTTTGCTCTGGTGGGTTTTTATTTTACTCCTTCATCTGCTGTGTATTTTTGTCTTCTCTTTGTGTTTAACCTACTGGTTTGGGTTCTTCTTTTCGTGGGCTGCAGGTTCATAGTTTCCATTGTTTTTGTTGTCTGCCCCCAGTGGGTGAGACTGGTTCAGTGGCTTGTGTAAGCTTCCTGGTGGAGGGGACTGGTGCCTGTGTTTTGGTGGGTGGGGCTCGATCTTGTCTTTCTGATGGGTAGGTCCATGTCCAGTGGTGTGTTTTAGGGTGTCTGTGAACTTAGTATGATCTTAGGCAGCCTCTCTGCTAGTGGGTGGTGTTGTGTTCCTGTCTTGTTAGTTATTTGGCATGGAGTGTCCAACATTGGAATATCCTGGCTGTTGGGTGGAGTTGGGTCTTAGCGTTGATACAGAGATTCCTGGGAGAGCTCTCTTTGATTGATATATGTGGGGCTGGGAGGTCTCTGGTGGTCCATTGTCCTGAACTTGGCTCTCCCACTTCAGAAGCTCATACCTGACACCAGGCCAGAGCATCAAGACCCTGTCAGACACATGGTTATTTGTGCACATCAGCTCCCTCTCTTCCACTTCATGGCTTTTGGCAACCCTGACCCGTTCTCCAAAAAGCAGGCTCGGAAAGCTCTTTCCTTCTGCCCCAACAAAGTAACCCATGGGCCAGAGTTGCCTAGGAACTCTTCTAATGTACTTTTAACATCCTAGGAGTTTAGTATTCCTGAAAGGTAATAGGAAAACTGGGGAAACATTATGTTTTGTGTTTATTTTCAGCACATTGTCAAATATGCTAAAGCCAAATTATGTACATTAGCTGCTTGTGCCATGCTTACATAAGTTAATATGAAGTTATAATTTTGGGTGATATATATCATGATTAAATTATTTTCCAAACTCTTCAAATGAGTTGAAAATGGCCATAGGTTTTGTTTCTCAGTAACATTGCCAGTTGTCCAGTTGCATAAAGGATGTCATTGAAAGCAAACGCAGAGACTCATCAGAAGGGATAGTTTCTTCCAATCTTATCCATCATAAGGTCAGTGTGACTTTTATAGTGATATTAAATTTTTAGCAGCAGTGAACAAAGATCATCAGATTTAAAAATAATTTACAAAAGATGACTTTGTGTAATTAGAAATTCAGTAAGTATGTGAATACCTACAGAGCTGGCAAGCCCTTTCTCTTCTTGTTTTACCATACTTCATAGAAAAGTTCCCAAGATGTTTTAAGCTATTATCTTAGTTCTTGACTGGGTAAACTGGCATGTCAACTAGATTTAAAAATAAATCTTTCACACGCTCCTCTTTGACTTACACAGCCTTTTTTCTTAAGCATTTTGACTTTTCTGGTGGTTAATAATTCTTCAAAGTTAAACCAGCTTGTTTGCATTGATTCTTGTCCCCATCAGTTGCTCTTGTTGCTCTCCTGTGCTTTTTGGGTTGTTTCTGTGAACCATTATGACTTTAAGGTGATCAACTTGAAAGGAAGGGGAAACAAATGCTTGAATTTTCTAATAAATAAAAATGAATCTGGCTTTTCCCCTGTGTTGTGCCCATTTTTTTTGTTTGTTTGTTTGTTTTGCACAGGGTTTTATTACTTTCCTTGGTCTTTCATCCTTCTCCAGGTTGTTTTATTTTTTCGTTCTCCTCTGATATGTTTTATCTGTTCCAAGAAGAATTGTACGGTGATCTGACTGACATGCATAGCTTTCCTTCAATGAAATGCTGAGTCAGGTCAACCATTTATTTTATGTTTGTCTTTTTGCTTTCAATAGCTTGCAGCCAATGCAGCCTTGTTTGATTTGACAACTGCTTTCAGAAGTATATCTAGCAGAGAGCAATTTTGCAAAGTCAGTCCAGACTACAGACTCCTGAGAGCTCCGTGTTGAATTCTATTTAGTCACTGAAAGAGTCACTTTGCAATGAGAGTTTTGCAAGCTGAAGCTAAAAACATCAGGTGTATGATATCTGAATATTTTAAAAATCAGTCTACAAACTACCATCATTGCCAGACCAAAGAAACTCTTTCTTCTTAATGCATAGATACCAGGTTTCCCTCATGGTGAGTTATTTCCTTTTTATGGTTGTTACTGATATTAATTTTAACTAGATTTTACTCATATTGAATATAGGGTAGGAGAAATGCTCAGGAAAGAGTCACAGTGTGATTTGCTCCAGTTTCTTTTCTTCTTAGAGCTGATACTTAGTGCTGGCTATACTATTGTTTTCCTGTGAGTTAAGTGTTTTCATTTTCTCTATTTCCACTGTTAGTACTTCTGTATATAACATCATCACCTTTAACATAAATAGGTACCACAAATTCATAGCTAGTTTCCCAAATTCTAATTTCTCTTTTCATCATTTTTAGACTATTTCTTTTAAAAAATGGCAGAACAATTCAGAAAAATTCTTACATAATTTCATTGCTCAAAAGCTTTTATTTAATTTGTATTTCCCATCTCACTAATTTCAGTATGTCTTTACTTTTTAAATCTTGTCTGACCTGATTTCACCTTGCCTACCTAAAGATATTTCAAGGATTTGTTTTTTCTTCATAACAGCTTAATATCCTTCTTGCTCTAGACATATACCTCCTTATTATGCATTCATGAATTCTACTCCATTTACCTGTGAGTTTCTCTGTCCAACCCTCTGCCTATCTAAATCCTATATATTCCCACATTTCCCAGAAAATCTCTATATAACCCTCCCTACTAGTTCAGCTTTTATTAACCTTCACCTCCCTGAATACCTAGTTATAATAATTGAGCCACAAAATTTAGCAAGTTTATATCTGTATATTCTGTTCTTGAATATTATAAGTGGTTGTAGGATCCACGATTATATTTTATGCTCTTTAATATAATAGCTTAATGTCTTACTTTTTTGTCTGAATATCTGTCTGTACGCATTCTACAGATCTTGCTGAAGGTGAAACATATACCAATTATAATGTAGTCTACTCATTAAAACATATTTTCCTGTATATTATTTCAATTAATCTTCACAGAATTTGGGTCAGGTTAGTATTATCAGCTCCATTTTGCAACTTAGAGGAAGGAGACTGGAAGAAGTTGAGTGAATTACCCAAAGCCCAGTTTTAGAATTTAACCAATTAGTAATTAAATTCCAGGTAATTATCTTGGAAAAGGAAAAACCATTGTGTTCACTGGAACAAAACATAAACCATGGCTATTTTTACATAGGACTTAATTTTAGGCATTTTAACTGTTAATATAAAATTCTTAAAAAGTTGAATGTATCAAGTCTAAAACATATTATTCCTTTTCCTCTATATCCCCTACCTTAAGGCAAATTCTGCAGCCTTTTTTTTTCTCTTTGTTTTCTACAATGCCTTACCTAATACAATGAAATGACAAATGTGAAATGTTAAAGAAAGACAGCCTCCCAGTAAGATTTGAACATTTCCAGTTGTCTGATATGTGTGCCAGAGTTTTAGCCCTGGATATAGGCAGTGAGAGCACAAGTGGCAACATCTCAGCATCAGTGAGCAAACTAGCAATGAAAGTTATAAGGAAACTTGAGGAGATGTTCAGATGACACAGAGTTCAATGGGAGCTTGACATTGAACTGAAAAGGTATGTGTATCAACTCAGCTGGAGAGAGTTGTGTGGGAAGACGTTTTGATAGCCTGCTACTCCCTTAGGGAATGACACGGGGATTATCCATTTTTGCAGTATAAAGCTACAAAAGCAGGAGATTTCCTATACCCTGTAACATCTGACTAAATAAAGTATACAGTAGAGTTTCTGAAAGATGACTGTAAATGACATAGGAATGCTTAAGTTTGGAAGACATGACCTCAACACTTTTCAGTTCCTCAGAAAAATGTCTATTCTTTATTTGTACTTTACAGAATGCATTTTTAACAGCATGCTACATTTATCTATTGCTTCATGGTCTACCAAATGTTTTCATAGGTACTTTCCATTGTGAGGTAGGTGGGGCAGGGATTCTTAGTCATGTTTCTTATATACTGGAAAAAAATATAGGAGGGTGATTAAATTTGATTCAGAGCCACAAAGAGAAATAATTTAACCAATATCCTTTGGTTTCCAAATTCAATATTTCTCCCCCATGAATAGAATATTTCTGATGAAACTCTGCCACTTAACTTTTGCCTGTGCAAAATTCTAGCTTGATTATAATAAAAAGTATTTAAAATTTTCACTTACTGGGAATTCATTTTGATGAGAAATCCCATTGTGTCACTAAATTTAATGTAAAAGTATGCCTAGAAGCTCAATAATTGATTGTTGATTTAAAAAACTATGTACAAAACAGAGAATTTAAAGTCAGGTGAAAAAGCTGAAAAGTCTAATCAGTAGACTTGTGTAATTTTACTGTAGAAAGGCCAGAAATAGAGAGGAAATGTCCCTAACAGAGTCCATAAAAATTACTGCCCTTCCAAAAAATAAAAGTATGTGAATATATTAGCAAAAAAGGAGAATCAGAGGAAATTACCTTACTTTGACAGGTAAGGAGAAACACTGATAATAGCCAGTAAAAAAAGCTTTTAATATTGGAAGAAAGTTGTTACCTGGAGCATGGAATGAGAATAAGGCTGAAATGAGAAAATATCTCCTTGAAAAAATTGGAAGAATTCAAATCAGAACATCCTCATGTCATGTGTCCTGAGGGTAATTAAGGAAATGTCAGATGTCATTGATGAACCATTTGCCATTATCTTGAGGAAACCATGCAGGACAAGGAGTCCCTGAGGACTGAAGAAAGGAAAATGTTGTGTCCATTCTTATTTTTCTTTAATGACCCTATTATATACTGGTCAGCTTAAAATCCATTCCAGAATAAATCATTAATCCCAAAGAGTCACAGTCAAACATTCCTGGAAAGCCATATGTAACATGTCTCACAAGATAAATACTAAAAAACAAAACAAAAAGAACAAAAAACTATTATTTGATATTATGTGTGAGAGCATGGTTTGCAAAACAAATGCTTTTAAAAGTAATTTTTGAAAATAACTTGAGAGACACATATCTCTAGTAAGTATTCTGACTTTAAAATAATTTGAACTTTAATACAAAATCCATCAAAAGGTTTTGTATGTTGATTAATAAGCAGACAATTCTTATATCATGGAAAACATTTTAAAAACACAGATGTTTTAGTCATAAATTATATTTACTGAAATCCAACTGCAAATAATAGGAAAATACAAATAAACTAATAAACATGTCTGAACCTAATTGCTGCAATCATTAAAATAAATTTATGGGAGCTGCTAAAGATACTAAATGCATTTATATAAGGGAAATTAAAGTGAAATATGTTCTCTGAATCCCTATATTATCTAGGTATGTGTGTACAGATATACATACAATGACAGTAATATAAATGTGTAATATCTTCATGTATATTAGAAACTGCAGCAAAATAATATGGCCTTGGAAATACATATCATACAAAATAATATTTCCTTAAAATGGATATAGAAATCAAAATGAATCTAAAAGACAAAACTAAATTCAGATAGTACTGATAGAGTCAATTAAAGGAACAACAAGTATAGGTTGACATTCTAAGTTAAAAAAGCAATCTATTTACTGTAATTATGATTTTCATTATTGAATGAAATAATATATGTAAAAGCTCTGAAGATTTTATTGAGCATAGTAAGGCATACCTTGAAGGTATCCCAGGTTTGGTTTTAAACCATCACAATAAGGTGAATACTATAGTAAATCGAGTCACACAAATTTTTGGTTTCCCAGTGCATACAGAAGTTATGTTTATACTGCAGTCTATTAAGTGTGCAATAGCATTATGTCTAAAAGTACATACTTTAATTAAAAAGTGCTTTATTGCTAAAAATTCTAACCATCATATGAGACCTTATCAAGTCATAATATCTTTGCAAGAGTACATTCAAGATCACTGATCACAGATCACCATAACAAATATATTAATAATGAAAAAGTTTGAAATATTTTGAACATTACCAAAATATGACACAGAGACATTAAGTAGGCAAATGCTGTTGGAAAAAATGTGCAAATAGACTTGTTTGAGGCAGGGCTACCCCAAACCTTCAATTTGTAAAAAACACAATATCAGCAAAGCACAATAAATTAAGTGCAATAAAACGAGGTATGCCTGTACTTACTAAATGATGGTGATTTTTATTATTATTCATTTTCCTTTATGATAACTGTCAGATACCATAGACAAGAGCAAAGGAATCAATTTAATTCTAGAAATTGGAATAGGTGCTTATTTTGATGCCCTTAGTAGCTTTCATATTGACTTTTGTTTCAAATTATGTTTATTTGATCAACAGGCTTTTGCCTTAACTCCTCAATCTGCTCACAAAGAATGTGGGGACGCTTGATGATGAATATGATGCATTCTTGCCTCTCAGATTGCTCTGACACACACTCTTATGCTTCCTTCATAAAGAGAAAGAGAATTATACACTTACATACACCATTCACATTCACACAATATTTCAGGCCCTGTTAGAATCCCCATATGGTTTTAGTCCCTTACTTTGAAGGCTACTAGGATTTTGTGTGGCTAATCAGAAATAAATATGTAAATCTGTGCCCTGTTATAATGAAATTGTTAACAAATCTGCTCATTCAGATTCTGGACAATATCTTTCGTCTGGATCTCTACTTCTTGTTAGTTCTGAGTATAGTGACTCTGGTGACTAGTAATGGTCCTTAGGGCTCAACTGCAAGAGTGGTTGCCAGTAGCTAGGCATCACCCATGGTGGAATATTGTGTAGTATCCAACAGGAAACATTCTTTATTTATTTTCATTCAATAAAAATATCTAGATATTTGGATAAAGGAATTGCCAATATGCTAAATTCACAGGTAATAATAATATATTAGGTAGCTAATATTGCTAAAGCTTAAATAAAAATAACTTGCATTACCTTTAAGATTTAGTATACTGTCCAAAAGAAAATAATAAAATCCATTAGAAATAAATTCAAGGTCATCTATTTAAAAGTAGAGTGTAATATTGCCTAGACAAAGACAGATGAACATAGTACAGAATAAAACAGGAAAGTTTCAAACTGATTACAAATTATAAACAATGTAATATTTTTATAACTTGTAAACATAATATTGAGAAAAATACAGAGAATAAAATAAATAATGGTATAATTTGATTAAAGAGTAATAAAAATAAAATTTTGTCATAAATGCTTTATGTCATTTTAACAATAAAAAGTAAAACATTACTGATTAGGTTGAAATCAAATTTGTAATTATCCCAGTTCCTTTTTTCTCTCTCCTTTCATCACCACAGTCTATCACTATTATGAATTTGGTTTGTGAAGTCTATGTTTTGTGTAATATATTGCACACATATATGCACAAATCTTAAAATAATTTATGACTATCTATATTAAACAAATTTTACGTAAATGTAATCATACCATACACGTCTCTCTGAAAGTTGATTTTTCACTCATGTTATGATTTGGAGACTTATCAGTATTATTCATACAATTATAATTAATTTTATGAGCAATATTTCTTTATGAACAAGCCATATTTTTCCTAATGTTTTCTATGTTGCTTAAGATTTTTTCTGTTTTCTTCATTACTGTAAATATTAATAAAGAGAACCCTCAATTAAAAAGAGTCAAGAGACTATCATACACTACGATGATAGCAGAGCCCACTAGGAGGAAGGCTTCCTTTTCATTCCTGGTAAGATCTCAGCCAATGAGAATTCATGAACTCTTTGTTTACTATAGTCCTCCCAACTTCCTTTTCCCCATCTATAAAAGAGTTCTCCTACCCATTTTTAAAAGTTTTTTTTATTTTTTTATTTTTTGTGGTATGTGGGCCTCTCACTGCTGTGGCCTCTTCCATTGCGGAGCACAGGCTCGGGATGCACAGGCTCAGGGGCCATAGCTCACGGGCCCAGCCACTCCGCAGCATTGTGGGATTTCCTGGACTGGGGCATGAACCCGTGTCCTCTGCATTAGCAGGCAGACTCAACAACTGCGCCACCAGGGAAGCCCCTCCTCTCCGTTTTTGAAGGGAAATTGCAAGTGGCTCACCATGGTTGCAGACTTCACATTGCAAATCTCTACTGATCTCAAAAATACCCATTCTTATTGAATAAATAACTGGCAGGCTATTTGTGGTTTTTTTTTTTGGTTTTTAAAAATTAATTAATTAATTGATTGATTTTAGTTTTGGCTGTGCTGGGTCTTCGCTGCTGTGTGGGGGCCTTCTCCAGTTGTGGTGAGCGGGACCACTCTTTGCTGCAGTGTGCAGGTCCCATTGTTGTGGCTTCTCTTGTTTTGGAGCATGGGCTTCAGACAGGCAGGCCTCAGTAGTTGTGGCACATGGGGTCAGTAGTTGTGGCTTGTGGGCTCTAAAGCTCAGGCTCAGTAGTTGTGGCGAACAGGCTTAGTTCCTTCACGGCATGTGGGATCTTCCCCGTCTAGGGCTCGAACCCATGTCCCCTGCATTGGTAGGCAGATTCCCAACCACCACGCCACCAGGGAAGTCCAGGCTATTTGTTTTATGTCAACATTTTAGTGGCCCCTACAGGATCCAGAGGTGACCCCTGACAGCTCTGAGGCTGGTAAGCAAACAGGTACAGCATCCACTTTGAGTCTATTGTTGCTCACTGCTTTTCTCTCTGACACAGGAGTTTGAGGGTAAGCTTTTCTCCTGGATCTGAGTTTCTTCTCCCGCCACTGCCTCCCACACACACTTTGCATTTGGAAGCTCTCCAGGCTTTATTTCAGATGTATTTTAAGGTTTATGTTCTTTCACATTAAGGCCTGTTATGTTTGTGAGTACTCATTAGGCACTTAGGCCCGATTTTGAAATCAGGCAGTTCCAACTAGAACTGGCTAGCCTTCAGCCCATTCCTTTAGGAACAGGGACTGTTCCACTGTGCTAGTTCAGCCTTCAGCCCAATTTACTTTGGAATCAGAGAGGTTCTATTGGAACTGTGCTGAGTACCTTCTGGCCTGGCTACTCTGAGACCAGACTATTCCCTTCAAACTCACTGGTATTGATATTAGACCTGTAGGCTATTAGGGCTGTTTGAACTGTTTGAGCTCTTTAAACTGTTTTGATATGTTTAGGCTGTTTGAAAGTTACTCTTTTACTGTAGAAAAAACAAAAACAGAAAAAAAAAAAAAAAAACCTCTGAGAAATGGGATCCCAATTATCTAAATATTTTGAGAGCTTCCTCCCTACAGGGACCCCAGCAGATTTTATGTTTGAAAACCACAGTCCTTCCTCTTGTGCATTTCTAACTAAAGGGACTGGCAGATCAAAGGCAATTTAGAATATCATTGGCCATTATGGAGAACTTTTGATATTCCCTAACTTACTTTTCTTAAAACTGAATTGGACAACCTAGCTCTAAAATTTCCCAAACTGAATAGAATGCTTATTTCAACAGGTACTTTGAAGCTTCCCAAACATTATTAGGAGCTTAAAAATCGCCTCTCTGCAAAATAAGGCATTAAGATTAACTGAGGAAAACTAAGGATTAAAGAAAGAGAAAATGGCTTCCAAAGCCTCATGTTCTTCTTTCCTGGCTTCTTTGTCTCGGGTCTCACCTCCAGTCATCTTTCTTTCTATGCTGCTTATACCTCTTCTGTACCCTCAGTTCCCCATAATAATTCTCTTGCTGAACTTCCCTTCTTCTCTGAAAGTCTCCCCACTCATTTTTCCTCTGAACTTATAAGAACCTGTCATTTTAAAGTTAAGCCTTCTGAGAATCCATAGGCTAAATTCTTAATTTCTTATACTATCTTAACTAAAGCTGCACTGTGAGCCATAGTCAAATGTTTTCTCAAAGGAACAAAAGATCTTCACAGATTTGGTGAAGAATTTAATGTAGTCATTCAAACTTATCAACCTGGATTCTCTGACTTACATCAGCTAGTTCATATGCTTGTTAGGGAAGGGCAGGCTCAGCATTGGTTGAAAACTGCTAGTTAGAAAAATTCTAAAAGGTATCTAGGATTACAATTCTAAAAGGAAACCAGCCCACTAAGTTATATGATTAGGCTCAGGCAATCACTAGGCAACATCATCCTGAAATGCCTAAGACTTTCTCAAAGCCTGTTGATTGAAGCAAAATTCAGGCTTGTACAGAAAAATCTGATGAATCTTGTCATGAATATTATAATCGACTTCAGATTATTAAAAAAAAATCTAGTCTTCCTTTAGATGTTGATTTCACCCAAGTATCTTTTAACTCTATGTTTATTAATGGGTTGAACCAGGATATTTCCCTTCTAGTGAAAAGGACCAGGATGGAATGGGAAACTATGTATGCCTACTCCAGATTTAGTTAATCTGGCAATCCATTTCTCTCACACTCTAGATGAGTCACCTAAAAGGAAGACTGCTAAAATTCTTAATCTTCAACTCCAGCAATTGAAGGCCCCTAAACAAAACCAAACCCCACTTAGTTTCTGTTGTTATTGCAAAAATCCAGAATATCCAAAAAGAGATTGTTACAAATTTAAGCACTTTAGGCACTTTCAGTCCTCTAATCAGAGGGCTTTCCATCATCCTCCCATCCTCCCAATTCTCAGAGATGGGGCTCTGAGGAACTACAGGACCTCTCCCTAATCCTCCCTCTTAATTGGTTTGGAGAAATATTTCTCCAGATTGAGAATGGATCTCCTCCAGTCCTAACTGACACTGAAGACACACTCTCAGTGCTCAAGCCCACCACTAT
The DNA here is from genome assembly GCF_964165515.1 of Mesoplodon bidens. Taxonomy (NCBI): domain Eukaryota; kingdom Metazoa; phylum Chordata; class Mammalia; order Artiodactyla; family Ziphiidae; genus Mesoplodon; species Mesoplodon bidens. The sequence continues at coordinate 36,359,882 of NC_138161.1, read as the reverse complement.
AAAATAGCCCCTGCCTCAGAGTTTAAATAGTGAAGATCTCTAATAAACCTCAAGAGTTCCCTGTCTCTGAACCCATTCTCTGTTGTTTAGGCCTTTTGAAAAATGCACACTCTTTTCTCCTTGGTTTTTCTGCTCCTATCCATTTATTAGGCAGACTTTTCTGGAATTTCTTTCTTTCTAAAGGGGGGAATACTTCTAGAAATTGACAGTAGTCATCAAAGTAACCAACTAGATGATTTAAATGAACTTTGACATCTTTTATTTGCTTTGTTTTTGACCGTACTAGAGCTGATTCTGGAAACACTAATGATTTGTCCCTATTGAATCAGCTACCACCCTCCTTAAGGGCAAAATCTCCAGTGGATATTTGCAAAATTCACAGTGCAGCTCCCACCAAGATTCAAATAGATCATTCAAAACCCCTTCCCATAATTAATCAATATCTTACATGTAAAGAAAGCCTTCAAGGCATAAAGCCCATAATAGAAGATTACAAGGCCCATGGACTCATTTTCCCTTGTATCAGTCCCTGTAACACTCCTATTTCACTGATGATAAAACCAAAGGGCTGATGGTCGAGGTTCATTCAAGACCTCTGAGAAACAAACAGTATTGTTATCCCTCAACACCTTCTTGTTCCTAATCCTCATCTGTTACTAACATCCTTTTCCACCAGAAACTATTTTTTTACTGTAATTGATGTATGCAGTTTATTTTTTAGACTCAAGTTGATGAATTTTAGCCAATACCTTTTTGCTTTCACTTAGGAAGAAAAAAAAATTTACCTGGACAGTTATGCCTCATGTTTTTACTGAGAATCCTTCTTATTTCTCCCAAATCCCCAAAACTGATCTAGATGACATAAAGTTCCCTAGAGGTTCTACTTTGTTGCAATAGGTGATTTGCTTCTTTGCTTTCCTTCTCAAGCCTCCTCACAGGAAGACAGTATCCACTTGCTAAAGCTTTTAGCCTTAAAGGGACATAGGGTCACCAAGGCAAAGTTGCAGTTCTGATATGAGAACAAGAGCTACACCTAGATTCAGATAGGCTTCATGGTGTTATAAGTTTCCCCAAACCCCAAACTAAGTGCCAACTGCAGGATTTTCCTGGGCTTTAATTGTTGCCAAAATTGGAATCTAAATTTCTTTCTTATGGCCAAAACTCTGTATGTTTTTTGCTAAAGAAGAACCTGGTCCAATTTTGTAAGAACTGGAGGATATAGCTTTTGAGGCCTTAAAGGAGAGTTTGATGAATCCATCTGCTCTTGGGCATTTCAATGATCAGATTCCCTTTTTCCTCTTCATATATGAAAAAGAAGGAAATGCCCTTTGGGTACTAACCAAAAACACGGGACCATCTTAGCGCCATGAGTTATTATAGCCAGCAATTTGACCCTGTGCCATAGGGATACACAATTGTCTTGAAGCCATTACTGCTACTGCCCCTTTGGTTAAGGTTACTGAGAAAACGATTGTGGGATCCACTTTAACCATTTCTTTTTTATGCAGTAAAAGCTCTCCTGAATTCTCATCACACTCAACATTTCTCAGTCAGCCATCTCACCTCCTATAAAGTTATTTTGTTAATTGCTCCTCACATAACTCTTTTCCACTGTTATAAACTTAACTGTGTTACTCTTCCCTTCATCACCGACAAAGTCCCTTATGACTGCTTAATGCTGAAGGTTCACCTCTTAACTCCTCATGATGAGGTGGAGGAAGTTCCTTGGGGTAACACTGACTTCTCATAGTTCACTGATGATAGTTATTTTAAAAATGACAATGACAAATATTGTGTTGGATATGCTATTGCAACTTCTTTTGATGTTGTTGAGGCAGCACGTTTACCTATGGCTAGTTTGGCTTAATTGGCTGAATTATATATCCTTACATGGGCTTGTAATTTAGACAAGGGCAAAATTGCCAATACTTATACTGACAGTAGATATGCTTTTGGAGCAGTTGGTGATTTTGGAATGTTGTAGAAGCAACATGGTTTCCTTACTTCAAGGAAAAATAAAATTTAAAATGGACTCTATGTTCAGGAATTATTGAATGAAACACTTTTACCTGCCATTTTAGCTATTATTAAGATTCTGGGGGCATTCTAAACTTGACTCTCTGGAAACTAAGGGAAATCACCTGGCTGACATTTCCACAAGGAATGCTGCCTTTAAATGAACCAACTGCAGTCAAACCTCTGTCATGGTTCAAAGGGATATTTCTACAAATGATACCTTAGAAAAACTGTCTATAGAAGCCCACCAATTGGCCTGAAAAAAGGAAAAATAAGATTTGAAATTCAATAACTGTTGACTTGATAAAAAGAGGAAGCCCTTGTTGGAAACAAATAAACAACCTAGTCGACTGGAGACTCTAAAATTCCCAATACTCAGTAAGGCCACAAAAAATGCCTATGTCACTTGTCCCACTTGTTTGAAATACAACCTAGGGAACCTTGTTTGTACTGTTCCTGGACATTTTAAACAGCCTAATGAACCATTTGAGATCTGGAAAATGGATTTTATAAAACTTCCATCTCATGGATATAAATATGTTTTAGTCATGGTCTGTATGTTTTCACACTGGATGGAAGCCTTCCATTGCAGAAAGGCTACTGCCTCTTCTGTGGCTAAAGTCCTTTTGGAAAAGATTACACCTACCTGGTGAACTCCTTTTGATCATCAGATTGATTGAGGAACCCATTTACCAGTCAGGTATTTTGACAAGTCTGTACTGTTTGGCCAGTTTCACAACACTTCCACCATGCTTACCAACATCAAACCTCTGGTTTAGTCCAACACACTAATGGCATTTTTAAGACTCAGCTGACAAAATTTGTAGCATCCCTTCAAATACCTTGGCTAAAAACATTGTTATTGGTCCTTCTGAATCTCAAATCCATCCCTTTTGGAACTCATAAACTCTCACACTTTGAAATAGTCACAGGATGCCCAATGCACTTGGCTTCTGCTTCACTGGACCCACAACTGATAAAAGGAGAGATACTCCAATATCCCAAAGGCCTAATTGCTTCAATTAAAAATAGCTATGGTTTGGTAAAGCAATCTTTTCACAGTGCACTTTAGGGAGATGAAGACCTTAAGCATCACATGCTACAATACAGAGATTTCATCTATTGAAAAAGACACCTCCAGAAAGACTCTCTATAACCTCACTGAAATGACCCCTATAAGATACCAGTAACCAAACCTTGTGCTGCCAAACCCCAAATTCCAATTCTTTGTCAATTCCAAATAAACTCATTTTTTTTTGCTAAAGAAATAACTGGCAGTCTATTTTTTAAGTGTATATTTTCAGTATGCGGCCCTCCCACCACCGTGGACTCTCTCGTTGCGGAGCACAGACTCTGGACATGCAGGCTCAGCAGCCATGGCTCACAGGCCCAGCTGCTCCATGGCGTGTGGGATCCTCCCAGACTGGGGCACGAACCCGCGGCCCCTGCATTGGCAGGAGGACTCTCAACCACCACACCACCAGGGGAGCCACGAGGTCAATATTTTTTTTTTAAATTGCAAGAAGCGTTCTTATTTTATTGTGCATATGTGCACAATTCCTCTAGAATATATATTTAGAAGAAAATTTTCTGGGTCTCAAGAAAATTAGTATCTGTACCAATTTAAACTCATATTATCAGCACATGAGAGATTCTTTTTCTCCACATTCATTTTAATGCTTGACATATATTTATAAATGAATTTCTATATAGTACAGATCATATAATAGCACTTTATTTTATTTTGGTAATACATTCTTATTAGAAATTAGTTTTAATATTGATCATATTTCAAGATAGATGTAGAAAATTTTTAAAATTCCAGGAAAACGTAAAATAAGTGGTTGATTTCCACTAATAAATAGATATTTTAAGAACAGGTTGTTAATGCTGGAATATTTGATTAAAATATTTTATAAGACATGTTGAATTTTAAGGCATGCATTTAGTCATATTCCCTAACATTCATGAAGAAACAAAACAGGTAGAAGATCCCAGGCACCATTGACCCTCTCCCTGTGTTCAATTAATTTGCTACAGTGGCTCACAGAAACATTTTACCTACTAGATTACCAGTTTGTTATAAAAGGATATAACTCAGGAACATCCAAATAGAAGAGATGCATAGAGCAAAGCATGGGAAAAGGGTTTGGAGCTTCCATGCTTTCTGAGTAAGCTACTCTCTCTGAATCTGCACATGTTCACCAACTGGGAAGCTCTCTGAACCTCTTCTTTTTGAGTTTTTATGGAGGCTTCATGACATAGGCATGATTGACTAAATCACTGGCTATTGGCCATCAATTCAACCTCCAGCCCCTTTCCTCTCCTCAGAGATCAGAGGATGGGATTGATAGTTCCAACTCTCTAATTAGATAATTAGTTCTCCTGGTAACCACTCCCAGTCTTAAAGTGTTTTCCAAAAATCACCTCATTAACATAAACTGAGTTATGGTTAAAACGGGTTTGTTATGTATATCAAGACACCTTTATAGCTCTTATCACTTAGGAAATTCCAAGGGTTTTAGGAGCTCTGTGCCAGAAACTAGGACAAATACTTTCTAACTTTCATTTTAATTTCATCTTTTATTTAGGAATATACTATTTACTTTCTAAATATTTGGAGATTTTCCAGATATAATTATATTATGGAATTCCAGTTTAATTTCATTGGGGTTAGAGAGCATACTTTGTATAATGAATAATATTAAATTTATTTAGACTTATTTTATGTGCCAGAGTATGACTTATCTTTGCAAATGTTCCATGTGTAACTGAAAAGAACATATATTCTCTTGTTGTTCAGTGGAGTGTTCTATAAATTTCAGTTAGCGTAAGTTCATTGGTGTTGTCTTCTATATCTTTACAGATTTTCTCTTTACTTTCTCTACTAATAGTTCAGAGAGAAATACTGAACATTCTAGCTATAGTTGTGGCTATGACTATTTCTTCTTGATTCTATTTTGAATATCTGTTATTAGGTAACATATTTTTGTTTTAGGGTTGCTATGTCCTCTTGAAGGATTTAATCCTTTATCATTGTGAACTGAACCTCTTTACTATTAGTAATATGCTTTGTCTGAAATCTACTTTATCTGATATTAATAAAGTCATTCCAGCTTCTTTTGATTAGTGTTAGCATTGTGTATTGTTTTGTATCCTTTTGCTTTTATTGTTTCTTTGTATTTAAAGCATGTTTCTTATTGGCAGCATACAGTTGTGTTGTGTTTTTATTATGATAATCTCAGCTTTTAAATTGGGGTGTTTAGATCAGTTATGTTTAATGTGATTATTAATATAATTGAATTAAAATCTAACATTTTGTTATTTCTTTTCTGTTTGTACCATCTATTCTTTGGTCCATTTTTCAGTTTTCCTACTTTCTTCATGTAATTGGCTTATTAATTTTATTATTTATTATTCCATTTTATCTTCTTTTTTGGATTATCAACTATAACTTTCTATTATAATTTTTAGTACTGCTTTAGATTCCAAACCGTATATCTTTTTAAAAACCTTACAAAATTGGTTCTTATTTTTCTTCTCCTGGCCTTATACAATTGTTGTTATATATTTTACTTCTACATATGCTAAATAATCAGAAGTACTTTGCTAACATTTTAATAAGTATCTTTTTATAATATATCTTTTATATTTACTGTGTTTCTGATTCTATTTATTATTTGTGTAGATACAGATTTTCTTATGTATCATATTTCTTCTGCCTAAAGGATTATCTTTAACATTTTTTGTATGGCAAGTCAGTCAGTGATCAATTCTTTCAGTTTTATATGTCTGTAAAAGCATTTATTCTGTTTTTGAGGAATAGTTTCACTATATATAGAACTCTGACTTATCTTTCTTTTTTCTTTCAATTCTTTAAAGATGTTGCTTATTGCCCTTTGACTTGCATTGCTTTTAATGATAAAAAGTTACTGCCATTTTTATCTTTGTTATTTATGTGATTTATATTTCTTCCTGTGGATGATTTTAAGATTTTCTATAAATTACTGTTTTTAAGCAATTTGATTAAGATGACTACACATTGCTTTTTTTATGTTCCTTGAGTTCATTGAGCTACTTGAAGTTCATTAAACTACTTGACACTGAGAGTATATTTTATATAAAATTTGGATAATTTTTTGCTATAGTTCCTCTTCTCCTTTCATAATTTCATTTACTTATACAGCTGGCCCCCAATTTATGATTGTTCAACTTATAATTTTTCAACTTTACGCAGGTGTGAAAGTGATTTGCATTCAGTAGAAACCATACTTTGAATTTTGATCTTTTATTGGGCTAGCAATATATAGCACAATACTCTCTTGTGTTGCTGGATATCGGCAGGGAGCCTCAGCTCCCAGTCAATTATGCAATCAAGAGGGTAAACAACCGATAAACTTACAACCCTTCTGTACCCAGACAACAATATGTTTTTCACTTTCAGTACAATATTCAATAAATTACCTGAGTTATTTGACTCTTTTTTATGAAATAGGCTTTGTGTTAGATGATTTTGCCCAACTGTAGGGTAATATAATTGTTCTAAGAACATTTAAGGTAGGCTAGGCTAAGTTATGATGTTTGGTAGGTTAGATGTATTAAATGCATTTTTGCCTTATGATATTTTCAATTTATGAGGGGTTTACTGGGACATAACCTCATTGTAAATTAAGGGATATTTGTATTAGGTTGCTTGAGGTTATTTCATAACACATTGATGCTCTATTTTTTAAGACATTTTAAAAGTTTTATTTAAAACTTTCTACTTCTGTGTTTTTATATTCATTGCCCTGTTTCTTTCAGTGGTTATTATACTGTTAATTATATTTAGTATATAGTATATTTTGTATCAGATGTTACATTAAACAGAATCTGGTTTAAACATTTATGATACACATTATGCTATATATCTTTGATATAAAATATTTATAATATAGTCTGTGTCTCCACTTAATCAGCTCAAACTTTTCTCACCTTCTTACATGGAATATAATTGTATTAACTATTTTAATGCTCTCATCTACTGATTCTATCATATGTGTCCTCTGGATCTATTTCTATTGTTTGCTTTGTCTTCATTATGGGTTGTAGTCTCCTGCTTCTTTGCATACCCAATAACTTCTGACTGACAGATATTGTGACTTTTACCTTGTAATTGAGTATTTTTTATATTTTTATGCATCTCTTTGAGCTTTGTTCTGGAATGCAATCAGCTTTGATATTTTTAAAGCTTCCTTTTATAGTTTTGTTAGATGGAGCAGAAGAACTTGTTCAGTTTGCCCCACTAGTTAGGTAATACTGTGTCCAATACATTGTGAATTATAAGAATAGTGAGTACATAAACTATTCCTGTTCCTGTGTGATACAGGTGATTCCATCTGCTGCTTTTGGGTGTTTATTTCTCCAGCATTTGTTCATGTCCTGACCTACATGTGGTGATTCTGTTCAGCTGAATACTAAGAGAGGACACCTGAAGAGCTCTTGAACTCTTTCTGGAGCTCTGTGCTTCTGGTTCGCTGCCTTGCAAACATTATCTGTGCATCCTCCCTGAACTTCTCAGTTCCATCCCCTGAACACATAAAACCTGATAGGTTCCTCCTGGCTTTCACCTCCCTGTGCTGCGACCTGGAACTCTCTGCAGTCAGTATTCTGGGGTAATCATACACTCATTTTATTTGTTTTGTCTCTGTCATGGGTTAGAGTCCTGCGCTGCCTGATAACCAGTATCTAAAAATCATTGTTTCCTATAATTTTTCCAAATTTTAAGTTGTTTCATGAAAAAAGTAAATGTGGTCCCTCTTACTCTGTCTTGACCAGAAGAAGAAATCAAACAATTGTGAATTTTTCCATAGGTAAATCAACTCAACAAACCTAACTTTAAAAAATAAATAAGTACATCAGTTTTTAATTGAAAGAAAGGAAGGCATTAGCTCCTTTTGTTGTTGCTATAAAAAAGAATTTCTTGAACACTTGGGCAAAAACTCTTTGGAAATAAGAAAATGTATATTTTACTGAGGAGAGATCTATGTGAAAAACTCATAAGAACTAGATGGTTGACTCAGCTGTGCTTAGCTTTCAAAAATGAATTTTAATAGCACAAAAGAAAGTGCTTAGAGTATAATCTCAGGGACATAGAAATTACCCAGATTCAATAAAAGATTATTTGGTCCAGAAATAATGTTTCTCATTAAATAAGCAAACATATTCTAGATATTTAAACCTATCATTTCTTGCCACTTAAATGATAATGAATTATTTATTGCACATAAAAAATATTGACTTTTCTGGGAATTAATTTAATGTAGTATTAAATGAAGTGAATTTTTTCAAGGAGAGAGACAATTAAGAGTGGGTTGTTTCTGCAAGCAACCAAAGTAGTGGGCTTGGGCAGGTAGAGGGCAGAATTAGAGAGGTTAGACAGAGATGCATTAAGGGTGTTAAAGTCTGCTTTAAGCCCCTACAATTTTTCCAGAAGCTTTGACAGGAAGAGTATGTCTACCGAGTTGCATTTCTCAAACAATCTGCAGCACTATCCACAAATTGTCTACCAGAACAGGGTTTTGAACTCCTGGAGTCAGTATCTGTGTCCTCACCCTCATATATCTCCTTTTAAAAATGTAGTAAGTCACAGCTGCAGTCCCTTCCCTCTGGCTATACAAGGAAGATGTGCTCGTTATTAATCATAACGAGCACTTCTTATATCATAGGAAGTGTATAAATGAAAAAAATATTAGTCACCAACAATCTCCTCTCTTTGCCACCACAGAAATAACTATTATTTTCTTTCTATTCTAGCATAAATAATTTTGCACTTATATTGTACATTCAGTTCATATCCTGATTTTTACATATCCTGATTTTATTATAACAATTTCTAACAGCATGTATATGTTTCATACATATTTTAATGATTGCATAATTATCCACATTCTATTTCTGGACATTTAGAGTGTTTTCATTTTTGAGTGTTATTAATAAATCTTTGATAACCTGTAAATCTTCATTTCCTTATCCCTTTCTTAATAGGAAACTTTGTACATGCCGTTTTAAAGTTAGAATCTGAATAGAATTTCTGAGGTAGTTTACAGGTTATCATGATACTCTCTTCAAGTACTTTTATCATTTGTGATTATATGTGAGTTTACCTTTGTGTATTTAATGAGGTTATTTTAAAAATAATTTGCATGGACCTTTCATATAAATTAAGACTTCTACACCACTAAATAATAACTTTTGTGTCTTGGATCACTTTTATTACAATGTTAATGTCACTGCTCTTGAGATTTTCCACAATCATTTACAATTAACATTTGGGAGAATTTCTGATCCACACAAGTAAACAGAGAAACAAACACTTCCAAAGACCAGTCTCAAAAATAGTTTAGTAAAGTTAGCATGCTAATAGCTCCCATAGCAATTACTTGAAGGGGAAAAAAAGTTTCCAAGAATGTGTAGAATTTTGTGTGCTTGTTCACACCACTCATTTATAATATTATAATGTTTAGCAATATTACAAACTAGAAGAATTTATGTGACTTAGGTTAAGTACATTTGACTCAGTCTCTTGAAAATTGTAGTTGTCTGATAAGTAGAGAAGGTAGATACTTGCAATATTCTAAATTGCTTGAGTGCCTATTTGTAGAGATTTTTTACCCTGGACCTCATTAAATAAATTACCATTTTTTAGCCTATTCATTGCTTCTCTGTGCTTACCCAGCTGCCTTTGGAGAGACAAGTTTCAAAGAAAGGAGGACAACTGTGTAGTTCACTGAGTGGTGAGAATAAATAACTCCCAGTGAATCGTTTTACACATCTCTAATTTGGCTATTGGAGAAGAAGGAACAAATCCATTTTGGATATCTAATTTTCCCTACTCTTATTTTGCTCATAGTTTTCTGTTTGTTTTTCCTAAAATATAAACATCGATATATCCACAGATCTTAATAAAACATTTTAATATATTTAATGAACTCTGCTTTTGAAAATTGTCATAAATCTTATAAACTCAGGGAAAACTCTTCAACGTAATTAGCAACAGGGAATGAGGAAACAAAAATACTTTGTGACACTTTTCAGCATGTGAAATTGTTCTTTTTCTATCATTTTTCAAAAAGGGGAATAGATGTCTATCAATCATTTACAGGCATAAAACCAACATGTATTCATATTTCTAGCAAGAAAGAGAGACAAACAGACTTGCTTCTGCAAATTTGTATGTAGCTGATTGTTTATTATTCCATATTTAATAATATAATAATATTATTTCCACTTTTATGTCTAAATTGTTAAGTCCTGTGACAGGTGGTATTTTTTACATCTAGTAACAATAACTTTAAGTTGAAATTGTGTTTCAAATTGTCTATGTCAAGAGATTTATCATGTACACATAAAGTAACATCTTCACATGCTCTGCTTACCATAAAATCTTACCCCTGTCACCTTCCCAAATTTGAGGACCTAGGGTAGTACCATGATAGAAAACTTCAGAGAAATTAGAAATGATCCCTATAGCATTCTAGTTGATGATTTAAATCTGCAAAGTGAATCTATTCCATCTGAGTAGGTTCTTTCTGTCCTTTAATAAAGCAAAATAAAATCATGCCTAATACATAAATATTGTCATAACAACAAATATTTTTGATATAAATATAACATGGAAATAACATACAAATATGTATTTACAAAATAAGAACTTACATATAGAAACTTACATTGAATGAAGTATTTTCTACAGACTAAACACAGCTGACACTTAAGGTCACTATTGGCAAGCCATAGTACTTCTTCAGGCTTTCTTTTAAATCTGAAGTCACCTATTCATTTACTTGATTATCTGTTTTAACTCTATTCTGTGACTTGCTATTCCCAAAGAAACTGAAAAATAGGAGCACCGTTTTGGTTTAACCCTCACCTCATGCGACTTTTCTGTCCCCCACCCTGTATAACAAATGATCATTGTGAAATATGGAATCCTCTCTTCATTTATTTGCTCTGCATTTTTGCTCCTGTCAGCTTTTGTGATGCATGATGATGTAGCTGGAAGAAGCCTGGGATTGGAATCCTGGTTCCAGCACTAGTATGACTTGGGGGTGTGTTTATCTACAGTTCAGTTGTAATGTCCTCATCTAAAATATAAAAGAATGCAATAAATATTCCCTAAGCTTCCTCTCAGTTCTAGTTTTTGAAAATATGGTCTTCTCTCCTATAAAACTATGGAAATTCCTATGGAATTTCAGGGAGCTGCAGTTGAAATCATTTCCCAAATTTTACTGTCCTTGTAATGGGACAGATTTAAGCATAGGAACACATGCTTCTTTTTTTTTTTTAAACGTCTTTATTGGAGTATAATTGCTTTACAACGGTGTGTTAGTTTGTGCTTTATAACAAAGTGAATCAGCTATACATATACATATATCACCATATCTCTTCCCTCTTGCATGCTTCTTTTATTTTATAGCCTTTTATAGAAAATATCATAGCAGCTATTTTGAGGGTGAGCATTACAAAATTTCCCAAAAGGTGTTTCATCTTTTTAAAAAGTATAATCAACATATATGAAGTGCAATCAAATATTTTGGCTGTGGTTCCTGTGGGTTAAGGATTAGAATGACCATAGAATTTATTGTACCAACTAGAACCCTTTTAAAAGTGAAAAGAATTGTTGGTACAATAAATTAAATGGTTATCCTAACTCTTAACCAACATATTCCTAAAATTATAAAAATTTCTAGAACCTTAAGATATGTCTTAGCCCTAGTGGAAAATATCATTTAAAACCTATCTAGCTTCATTTTGACTATCTTCCTCAAGCAAAGCCAATTCCAGGAAATAACACATTGGAAGGAAAAAAAAAAGAAATTTACAAAATGTAAGATTTTGTTTCTATGGAAGGGAAACTCTTCCTAACAGTTGAAGCTTTCTAAAGGTGATAACAATATCAGCAGTAGCAACAATGGCAGTGACAACAACTAACCATTGATCTATACCTATGTTATTTTAAGCCCTTTCAATTATTATATCATTTAACCCTAAAAATAGCTATACAGTAGGCACTCTTACTACATTTTTTAAGAGAGAGAGCAACTGTCTTAAAGAACTTAAGAAACTCTTTCAACCTTGTCAAGCCAGCAAAGATAGAACCTGAGTTTGAAGCCAAGCAATCTGTCTCCTTAATGTGGACTCAAATACACTGAAAGTTTTCAAGGAAACTGTGCACATTTTCTAAGATAATTATCAATATTAATGAATTCTAATATTATTATTAACTCTTGAGTTTGTTTGGGCTTAGTTGTGGTGAGAGATCATGGTTGTCTCTCATGGTTGTCTCTCACTTGCATATAGGGCATTTTTAGATGTTAAAATACACTTGCCTATACTAGAAAAACAGTAAACTCAATTCATGTTTAAATTGAGCAGTTATATATGAATTAGTGACCACTGAAATGTAAACTTAAGGAGATCTAGGCTTCACGGTTAATCCAGAAGAATTTAAGATATAAAAGGATAAAATAATCATAGGAAGCAACAGCACACCTTATTAAATATACTCATTCTATTCTCTATTTTCTCTTGGCATTAACTGGAATCTTAAGAAATTTTATTTATTTATTTATTTATTTATTTTTTGCGGTACACGGGCCTCTCACTGTTGTGGCCTCTCCCGTTGCGGAGCACAGGCTCTGGACACGCAGGCTCAGCAGCCATGGCCCAAGGGCCCAGCCACTCCGCACCATGTGCGATCCTCCCAGACCAGGGCACGAACCCCTGTCCCCTGCATTGGCAGGCGGACTCTCAACCACTGTGCCACCAGGGAAGCCCCAAGAAATTTTAATTCAAACATATATAATAGTCATAAAATATTAAATGGTAATAGTAACATTATCCCTTGGAATGTCAAGTGTCACATGAATATGACTGGAAAGAGGACAATAATAAAGTTTTCTTTTGAGTAGCATTAAGGGCAGAGAGTTTCCCATATAGGATGTTGGAAATTTTTCCAATAGGTCCCCAGTACCCTCCATGCACAAGTTTTGTCAGGTCACCAGAATCAAGAGAAACTAACCAATTTCCAATATCTACAACCAAAGAAACAGAAGACTTAAAGTTCTTTTATCAAGTCCACTAAGTAAGGCCATTTTAAGTTATGTCTTTTGATCATCCATGACACTTCTATCCTCTGAAAAGATAGGAGAAAAAGTAATAGGAGAGATTTAGCATATACAACACACTCACACATGTGCACACACTTGTGCATATAAACACTGCATAACTCTCAGTAAGATTATTCTAAAAATTATTCTTAACTAGGTTGAGCTCATGCACATGAAGGAGGAAAATGGAAATTTGACCTGGTGCTAAGATTTGTGCTTTTATCATCATGACTTACCCAAAGAGGCTCGTGAATATCAGAAAGAAAAATACATTTTTGACTTTCATTAACAAATTATTTTGTTTCTTTGTTTTAAACATGTGACTTCAGAATTTCTTACATTGCTACCAATAAAAGCCAAAAAATAAAAGAATTTATTTTCCTGTCAGTAAACACAAATAAACTAGATTTGAGGCTATATTTAATAGGAAGTTAATGACTAGGAAGTTAATGACTGATAAAGTCAATGAAGATGGTAATAATTTGTGAAAATAAAAACAGCTTAGGAGAATGGTACCTAAACCTTTGATTCCCTGATTTATTTTGGGTAAAGACCCATTTGATCTCACTGGATTTCAAATTCATTTTTGTGTGGAAGATAAGTGACAAGTTTGAGGATCCAGCCTGAATGTCTGCAGAGTCAGTTCAGTGTTTAAACTATCTTATTCACTGAAGGATGATTTGCTTATGAATTTTTTTTGCCAAAATGGTTCTTGAAAACATATCATTTTTTCACAGAGTGATTTCATTTTTTGCCTCCAAGTTTACTAAATAATTATGTTCCAAGATGTGATGTTTTGACCTGAAAGTTTCATGTGAATATGCATATTCATACTTTATTTGATTCAATTGTTTCTAGTCAGAGACTATCATAAATAATAAACTGAACTGTGTGTTATATTTATATGGACCCTAAATGGTTTCTTTTGTGTGCCTAATCCCAGCAAATGAGGTAGCATTTTCTATGCATCTTCAATCTGGTTTTCCCATGTCCTATTTCCATATATTTTGAAGTACATTTGTGTTTAGTCTTTTCCCACCCCAGACAACCCTTCCTTAAATGTGTTTTAGCACTTCTAAGTGCAGTTTCAGTGCAAGACATACATCAGCTTCAAATCACAAAAGTTGCCTGCCTGAAAATTTATCACCTAAATCTCTAACAGCCTCCAAAGAATGCATCTCTCACACCCCTCCTTCATCCAACCAATATTAAGTTCTTCCTTCTTTGGTTCCAAATACCATATATACTCATTATATTACATTTTTACAATGGTTTGTTTATTTTCAATGTATTTATTACTTATTTAAAACTTGTTTTTATTGCTCGACTGATTTTTATTTCTCTTGGTGAAAATCATATGATTAGTTTGTGTTGGATCATAATTTCTTCCTCCAAAATTCATGAAAATATTTTACACATTTAATGGATTTTTAATTTGTAGCAGATATTTCAGATAAAAAGTCATAAAAGTTAGAGATTGTCATCATTTTAGCAAAATGCAAAAAGTAAAACTAGAATGAACTTAAGTTGCCTAGAAAAAGGTATGTTCATTCTAAGCAGGCTTGGGAGGAGGCAGTATTTTATTCTTGAGGGCAAAAATCCAGAAAAATTAACACAAATTTAACTTTGATGTTTGTAGAATAAATATTCAGTTCCATTCAGTATTCAATAAATAAAAAGTCAATTTCCCTTATATAATGAACTACTGAAGTCTTCAGTTTATAAAATTCAAAATCCATTGCTATGTACAAAATGCCTTGGGTACATATTGAAATTCATAGCACTATTTGTTATATCCTGCACCAACCACAAGTCTCCTAATTATTCCTTGAACATATTAGTTGGTAGGTACAATCCTGCTTTGGCATCTTTATTTATATGTTCCTTCTTCTACCAAATATCCATTTGATTTACTCCATTACTCCTTCAGGTCTTTGCTCAGATATTACCTTCTAAAATAAGGCCCATGAAGACCACCAGTTGATACTTCAACTTGTACTTCCCTCATCCTGTCTAGCATTCCTAGATCCTTTTTCCTATTCTACATTTTATTTTTCAATAGAGTGTATCACTATCTAATGTACTATATAAATTATAGTTAAATTATAATATGGCTTATACAAAAATACTTATTGTGGTTAATAAGGTCTATTGTTCAATATCTGTCTTCTCCATTGGAATGTAATCTCACTGAGAGTAGAAATACTTACCTTTTTATTAACTCACATAGTTCAGGCATTCAATGAACATTTGTTGACTAAATGAATGCATGAACTATTCAGATTATTGGGCAATTAGATTTTGTTTACTTATATTTGTCAAGTTCATCTCTATTGTTTAGGATATAATAAATAATAGAATAAACACTGACATTAAAAATAAAGCTTAATATAGAATCCAAGATGATAGTAGATTAAAAAGTTTGTTTAATTTGAACCAAAAAAAATAAAATTGGATTTCCAAATTAACAATGAATTGAATACCTATTTTTTTATATTCCCTTGTGATACTTAAGTTGAGGGAAAAGAATCCAACCTTTCTCTCCAGCAAAAAAGTGTGAGAATATACAAGAATACAAGATACAAATATTTGGGGAGATGATAATGATATAAAGAATTTAGCAGGAAAAAATAACTTGAACACCAAAGCAGAACAAATGAAGTCTAATAAGAAGGAACTTTAGTCTCTTTATAGAAGCTCCCTAGTTGTCAGGCTTTGTATGTTCTTGATAACTAAGAAGGACAAAGGGAGATATGACTGAAACAGGGAATTTGTAAGAAAGCCTATGTAAGGAAGTTAAATCTCAGGATGTCTTTTAAATATGGAGCCAGTTGAGTACTTTTTCTTTTTGCCAGGATTATTCTATGAAGAAACTTAACTAGAAAGGTTCAGGTTCAGGGTCCTCAGTCAAAGAGTAACACAGGGAAAAGGCAAGTACTGAAAGATTGGGATTAAATGAAAATCTTTAAATTGAATAAATTAAAATCTCCAACTTCTCTGGGGCTGTTCAGTTTTAGAACAATGGTAGTCACATGTAAACATTTACTCTCTTCCATCACTCCACCCCAGTCAGAAACTGAACAGTCCTAGAGAAAAGACTATTGCATACTGATATTTAGGCATCCCCTTCCTGGAAATCCTAACAATTGACAAGTGTCCAGTCCATGATCATATTCCCAGAAAGTTTAACCTGCTATGTAATACCTCAGAATTATATACAAGTGGACATTTAAGAATCATTCAAGATTTGAAGAAAGACAGTGAGAGATAACAATCAAACTAGAAAGAAAAAAAACTCCTTGGGTAAAAAGCTAGAGATAATCTCTGAGGATATAACATTTTCAAAATGGTGAGATATTTTTTTCCATGAAACAGAAATTAGCTATAAAAATAAAGGACATGAAATATATTTTTGGAACAAAAATGTGAGTCAAAATATATATATCTTGTTCTTTTTAATATGGCTAAGAATATTAGATGTAAGTAATCATGCAGATATTTTAGCAACGCCAACAGTAACAAAAACAGATGGAAAAAAGGGCATGATAAATTGGAAAGAAAAACAAGAAAACTAGAGTCTGGTCCAATATACAACTGATACAGATCCCACAAGGAGAGAACAGAGAAAAAGGAGGAAAGTGAACCACTGAAAGCTAATACAAGTAAGTATCCTAGACTTAAGGGAAAGGATTTTTAGATTGAGGGTATCTAGAACAAATGATGAATAAATCACACACTTTTAAACTGTTGTTGTACCTGAAGTTGGGAAGGTCTAGAATTTAGTCTACTTACGTGTTAATCTGTGTACAGACCTCCAGATGAGAGATTGAACCTTTTATTACACATGACAGAGTAGTATGATAATAGTAGTCCCCCACACCTCAATTTCCCAAAGAGTTAGGACAGAGCATGCTCTAACCTGCATGTTTAGTAGGGTTTGCACCACAAAAGAGGAACTTCCAAATTCTCGTAGCTATACAGAAAGGATGGTACATCTGGCCCTCTCACCTCTAGGAGAGGGAACATTTGCTCTGGAAGAGGAGAAAATCTCTACCTTTTCTTCATCTCTCTGTAATCTGAATAAATAACTTCAGGAAAGAGAAGACATTAAATTCCCCCAGAGAAATAGACAGTCTCTAATGTCCAAGGCATGTTTGCCCTTCAAGCACAGCTTTAACCTAGGTTGTCAGTAATCTCTGCTCAGTAAGTCATAAAAATTCAGAAATGTGAAAATATTCATGGAGCATTGTCTCCCAAAACATAGTTTCAAACCTCTGAAGAATGAAAATAAAGTGAAGATGCTAATAAAGATAGAAAAATAAAAGACAAACATGGCATTTGATTTCCCAACAAAACCATCAGAAGGAAGAAGACAAAAGTACAATGCCTTCAAAATTCTAAAGAAAGAAAATTTTCAACTGGGATTCATAAAAACCTTAATTAACAATGATGATAAAATAAGAAAATTTTCAAGCTTAAATATCTCAAAAATGTACCATTTATACAAATCATTATCAATACTTTTCTGGAAACTACATTCTAGCAAAATGAAGAAAAAAAACTGATAGAAGAAGATAAGCAAGAAGAAGAGACAGCTGTGCCACTGGCCTAGAGAATTAGGGTACAAATAGGGGCAAAAGAATGGAGGGGCCAAAAGGATTGAATGCAGTAAAGAAAATTAATTGGAACTGATACATCACCTGATGTGCTTCACCATGTGGGAAACTGTATTCTGATAGAACGTTTGGAAGTATTATGAATAGCAATATAAAATTAGGAAAGAAATGAAAACTTGAAGTAAATAACTCTAGGAAAAAAATGTACAGAAAGAAAAGATTGTCATAGTGCACTACTTGACAAAACTCTGAAAGTTTATACAGCCCAAATTAAGTAGAAAGAGAATATTGAAATAACTAAATAGTATGGCATATCCACATTGGTAAGGCAATGTAAGAAAATAACATTGAAATACATTATTTATAAACATGAAGGCAATAACTACAGGAAATAACTAAAATGTTGAAAATCTTTCTCTCCAGGGAGTGGAAATAGAGTGGGATGGACAAAATGTACAAGTGCTCATAAATACTATTTGAATTTTTAAATCACTGTGTATTTTCCTTGGTAAAATAATAAAAATGTAACCGTTAAGGCAGAACAAAAGAGGAAATATTGTACCTTAAAATTACAGTACTATAATAAATTTCAAGATTTACACTAAACAATTTTTTAAAATATTAGTTAATCAGCAGCAATAGCAGAAGTCATTGAACTAGTAGTTAATTTTTACTGGAACCAAGATTCTCTCCTTTTTTTTTTCAATATGAGAACTGTCAGTTGAACTTAACTCCAGTGATATAGCTAATGAATTGAAGATGCTTTGATAGAAATATATTGCCATTTCCTTATTTACAAGAAAGGCCAAAATTACGATGTCTATGGTATTTAGTTGATGATGACAATGATCATATAGCAAAGTTCATGGTTTTGTCCAAATTATTTATGTAAAAATGTAGAAATTATTCATATTTCTATAATTGATCACTTCCCTTTTGTTAGCAATACCATTAATTCTCCAGTATAGTCATCAGTTGTGCTCTTTATCATAATGTAATAAAGCTCAATTGGTAACTCTGAAGATTTTGGTGAATAGAGATATTTTTAATTTGCTGGAGACATTAAATTAATCTGAGGAGAATTACATGTCTAATGTTTCTGAATTTGAGAATTTTTTTTTCCTACATATGACTCAGCATAGCATTTCATTCCCTTCAGAACCTCAGTAATGGTAGTTCCAGCAATTCAAACTCCTCTTTTGAGACTATTTCCTTTAAGGGACTTCTTCCAATCAAGCATTATGGAAAGACTAAACATACTGTTTTTATAAATATAAGTATGAAACAAATCACCTCCTTGTGAAATCTATAACACATTTTAATTGGATACAAAATAATGAAGCATAAATATGCATCACGATCATGAAGATGAACTGTTCTTGCCTCTAGGGAAGACATGAATAGATTGATGTATAAAGTGCAACGTTATGGACTCACCCCTAGACGATAAAAATATATCTTATTTTGATTGTTTTCCAGTGGATTTGGCAAGATTAAATTAACAAAGTTTAGAGAATGCACTTGGATCATTCAGACCAAAATAATTGCAGTGTATTGCAGTGAACATTGTAACTGATATATTTAATGCATTTGAAGCTCCTCTCATAATATTCTGCTCTCTGCACTAAAATAATTAATTAACTTTTAAGGTGACATTAACATCATCTATCTTAATAATGTAACACTAATTTTTCATTGTGAATGACAAAAGAAAAAGTAGGAAATATGATGATACTGATTTTTTTACCAAGTGATTTGTCAGAATCAGCTTCTAGGGACCAGGAAGAAGGAGCAGTCACTCAACATGTCTCCTTTAGCCAGAATTCAAGGGTTGGCATATTATTTAGTGTTCTGGTTTAAATGTAGGTACACCAAATTCCCAAACAGAATTTTGTATAACTTTATCAATATTTCTATTTTTGCACTTACAAAGCAGTATTTTATAGTTTGTTATAGAATTTTCAATTTCTTCTACTTTATTTTCTGAGATTAAGAAATATATCCCTAACTTATTTTAATTCATAAAAATTAGACCAGTGATTTTATGTAATAGGTGCTAAATAAATGCTTGGCAAATGAAGAAAAGTTAATAGGGAATGATATTTTGGAGACGGGTAGCTCAACTCATTTTTATATATTAGAGACTCTAGTATTTGAAACCCCAAGAAATATCTATATAAACATTATTTAAACAAACCCAGATTCCAGTCACAAAGTACCTGAGGCTTGTGTTTAAATTTTTCACTTAATACCTTTGAAGAGCTCTTCTCAAGGTGAACAAAGACCCCATTTAGCTGAGTCAAACAAATAAATTCCTGTCTTAAATCTGTTCTAAGTCTCACCAATGTATTAGAATATATATGATTGGTCATCTGGTCTTTTCTAAACATTTTTCTATCTTAGCATCTTTGATTTAACATTTTAAGCTCTTCTCACTCTCTGTTGCTGATTCTTACTCCATTAAATGTTGAATTGCACCAGGACTTATCATGAACCTTTTGATTTTCTCTATATAAATTATTTTTATTTCTGGTATCATCTCCAGCCTTGCTCCAAACACCATTTTCATTGATGACTCTCAGCCTCCTCTCTCAGATGAGAACCAAATGTTGATTTGACCTCTCTATTCCTAAATCTAACAGCCCTCTCAAATTTAACATGCTGTAAAAAGATCATTTGATTACCAATCCCATCCCTGATGTTTTCCTTATACACTTTTTCTTCTTAGGAGATGACATCACTGTATATCAGTTGCTTGAGTCTAAAACTAGGAGACATTCTTTTTTTTTTTTTTTTTTTTTTTGCGGTACGCGGGCCTCTCACTGTTGTGGCCTCTCCCGTTGCGGAGCACAGGCTCCAGACGCGTAGGCTCAGCGGCCATGGCTCACGGGCCCAGCTGCTCCGCGGCATGTGGGATCTTCCCAGACCGGGGCACAAACCCGTGTCCCCTGCATCGGCAGGCGGACTCTCAACCACTGCGCCACCAGGGAAGCCCTAGGAGACATTCTTAATTTCTCCTTTTTCTCATTCCTCATACCAAGTCTTCTGGATTCCATCTTAAATGCCAAACTCAAATACATCCACTTCTCTATGCCTGCTACCACCTCTAAACTCAAGTTAAGATTTTCTCATCTGGACCTTAGAAATTGTCTCCTAATCACATTCCCTGCTCCAATTTTTGCCCCACCCTTCAACCTATTTACTATATAGAAGCCAGAGGATTTATTTTAAAAGCATAAGTCAGACAGTGTCTTTACAGCTTACAAACTCTTAAGAGATATATGATATACTCAGAATATGGTCCACGCTCCTAACTTGGAGGGCTCTATACAGGCATATCTCATTTTATTGCACGTTGCTTTATTGCACTTCACAGATAGGTGTTCTTTTATAAATTGAAGGCAACTCAGCATTGAGCAAGCCTACTGGTGCCATTTTTCTAAGGGCACTCGCTCACATTATGTCTCTGTGTCACATTTTGGTAATTCTTTCAATATTTCAAACTTCTTCATTATGATTATATTTGTTATGGTGATCTGTGGTCAGTGATCATTGATGTTACTATTATAATTGTTTTGAGGCACCTTGAACCACACCCATATAACATGGTGAACTTGATCAATAAATGTTGTGTTGTGTGTGTTGACTACTCCACTGACTAACAATTCCCCCATATCTCTCTTTCTTCTCAAGCCTCCTTATTCCCTGAGACACAACATTATTGAAATTAGGCCAATTAATAACTTCAGTGGCCTCTAAGTGTTCAAGTAAAAGGAAGAGTCACACATCTCTCAATTTAAATCAAAGGTTAGAAATGATTAAGCTTAGTGAGGAAGGTGTGTCCAAAGCATAGAGAGGTTAAAAGCTAGGCCTCTTGTGCCAAACAGATAGTCAAGTTGTTAATGCACAAGAAAACTTGAAGGAAATTAAAAGTGCTACTCCAGTGAACACACAAATGGTAACAAAGTGAAACAGCCTTATTGCTTATAAAGAGAAGGTCTTAGTGGTCTGGATAAGAGATCAAATCAGCCACAATATTCCCTTAAACCAAAGTCTAATCCAGAACAAGCCCTTAACTTTCTTTAGTTCTATGAAGGCTGAGAGAGCCAAGATAGGCAAAGAAGAAAAGTCTGAAGATATCTGAGATTGGTTTGTGAGGTTTAAGAAAAGAAAGCCCTCTCCATAATACAAAAGTGCAAGGTAAAGCAGTGAGTGCTAATAAAGAAGATCTAGCAAGTTATCCAGAAGACCTAGCTAAGATAATTAATAAAGATGGCTAAACTAAACAACTGATTTCCAGTGTAGACAAAACAGCCTTATATTGGGAGAAGATGCCATACAGGACTTCCATAGCTAGAGAGGAGGAGTCAACGCCTGACTTCAAAGGACAGGCTGACTCTCTTGTTAGGGGCTAATGCAGCTAGTGACTTGAAGTTGAAGGCAATGTTTATTTACCATTCTGAAAATCTTGGGGCCTTTAAGAATTATGCTAAATCTACTCTGCCTGTGCTCTACAAATGGAAAAACAAAGCCTGGATGATAGCACATGTGCTCATAACATTATTTACTGAATGTTTCAAGCTCATTGCTGAGACCTACTGCTCAGAGAAAAAAAAAATCTTTCAAAATATGATTTCTCATTTACAATGCACCTGTTCTCCCAAGAGCTCTGATGCAGATGTACAATAAGATTCATATTGTTTTCATGCCTGCTAACACAACTTCCATTTTGCAGCCCATGAATTAAGGAGTCATTTTGACTTTGAAGTCTTATAATTTAAGAAACGCATGTCGTAAGGCTCCAGCTCCAACAAATAGTGATTCCTCTGATGAATTGGGCAAAGTGGATTGAAAACCTCTAGAAAGGAGTCACCATCTGAGATGTTATTAAAAACATTCATGATTCGTGGAAAGAGGTCAAAACATGAACATAAACAGGAGTTTGAAGAAGTAGATTCTAATTCTTATGGATGCCTTTGAGGGGATCAAGACTTCAGTGGATGGACTTCCCTGGTGGTGCAGTGATTAAGAATCCACCTGCCAATGCAGGGGACCTGGGTTTGAGTCCCAGTCTGGGAAGATCCCACATGTAGCAGAGCAACTAAGCCCAACTACTGAGCCTGCACTCTAGAGTCCATGAGCCACAACAACTGAAGCCCATGTGCCTAGAGCCCATGTCCCACAACAAAAGAAGTCACTGCAATGAGAAGCCCGTGCACCGCAATGAAGAGCAGCCCCGACTCACCACAACTAGAGAAACCTGCACACAACAATGAAGACCCAATGCAGCCATAAATAAATAAATAAATAAATAAATAAATAAATAAATAAATAAAATATAAAGTACCTTTATAAAAAATAAAAAAAAGACTTCAGTGGAGGAAATAACTGCAGATGTGGTGGATGTAGCAAGAGAAGTAGAATTAGACTTGGAGTCTGAGGATGTGACTGAATTGCTCCAATGTCATGATAAAACTTGAATTGATGAAGGGTTGCTTCTTACAGATGAGCCAAGAAAGTAGTTTGTTAAGATCGAATCTACTCCTGGTGAAGATGTTGGGGAGATTGTAAAAATGACAAAAAAGGATTTAGAATGTTACATAAACTTAGTTGATGAGGCAGTGGCAGGGTTTTAAAGGATTGACTCCAATTTTGAAAGAAGTACTATTCTGGGTAAAATGCCATCAAACAGCATTGCATGTTAAAGAGAAATTATTTGTGAAAGAAGAGTCAATCCATGCAGCAAACTTCACTGTTGTCTTATTTTAAGAAATTGCCATGGCCCCCCCAACCTTCAGCAACCATCACCCTGATCAGTCAGCAGCCATCAACATTCAAGCAAGTCCCTTCAACCAGCAAAAAGATTATGACTCACTGAAGGCTCAGATGATGGCTAGCATTTTTAGCAATAATGTATTTTTTTAATTAAGGCATGTACATTGCTTTTTTAATCATAATGTTATTTCATGCTTAATAGACTATAGTATAGTGTAAATAAAACTTTTATATACACTGGGAAACCAAAAATTCCTTGGACCCAATTTATTGTGCTGGTCTGGAATAAAACCTGCAACATCTCCAAGGTTCACCTGTACTTTCTGGCTCTGCTTATCTCTCTAACATCACCATGAACAATTATTATCCTCACTCACCAAGATCAAAGCACATTTGTGTATTTATTTAGTCATCTAAGTGTTTGAATCAAGAACTTTCTGGATTCAAACACTTAGCTGATCCTATATTGGATGTTTTTTGCCTGGACTGTTGCATAGTTGGCACTTTCATTTCATTCAGGTCTTAGTTCCAAAGTCACCTCCAAAACAGAATTGGCAGATAAAATACAGGATGTCCAGTTAAATTTGAACTTCAGGGCTTCCCTGGTGGCGCAGTGGTTGAGAGTCCGCCTGCCGATGCAGGGGACACGGGTTCGTGCCCCGGTCTGGGAAGATCCCACATGCCGCAGAGCGGCTGGGCCCGTGAGCCATGGCTGCTGAGCCTGCGCATCCGGAGCCTGTGCTCTGCAAGGGGAGAGGCCACAACAGTGAGAGGCCCGCCTACCGCAAAAAAAAAAAAAAAAAAAAAAAAAAAAAAAAAAAATTTGAACTTCAGATTAACAATATTTTTTAGTGTAGGAATGTTACGTAGGACACAAATATACAAATAAAGAATATGTTGGCTATCTTAAATTTAAATTCAAATGGTATTTGCTCAGTCTGGTAATCCAACTCCCAGAGGCCTCCTCTGGCCTACTTTATCTCACCCTGCATAATGTTTTATTGCACTTAACACATATTGTGATTGCTTTGTTCATTTATATATTTACTTCATTAGATTACAAAGTCCCAGGAGGACAGTGACCTTTTCTATCATTTTTAGTAAAATAACCTTCTTGACACATAGTAGGTACTCAATACATAATTCACTAATGAGTGAATCAAATCATTGTATTATTTTGAAAAGTATGCACAATTAGAGCCAGAGGCCTGAGTTCTAGCCTGGCCTCTTACCCTCACCTTCCAATGAGTTTATGCAAACTGCATAATTTTCTGAGGGTCAGACTTTTCATCACTATATTGGGAAAATCAGTACCAGTTCTTCTTACTTTACAGAATGGTTAAGAACACTAAATCCTATGTTTATAATATTTTTACATTTTCTAAAGTGCTAAAATTTTAAAAAAAAATTAACACTATGAAAACCACAATGAAAATAAATATTGTTAAAGTGGCTATACTACCCAAAACAATATACAGATTCAATGCAATTCATATCAAAATTCTTATGTCATTTTTCACAGAAATAGAAAAAAACAACCCTAAAATTATTTTATGGAAACATAAAAGACCCAGACCAGCCAAAGCAATCTTGAGAAAGAAATACAAAGCTAGAGGTATTGTGCTTCTTTATTTCAAAATATATTAAAAGATAAATTAAAACAGCATCTCCAACATATATAAACAGCCCATGCAGCTTAATATCAAAAAAAACCAAACAATCCAATCCAAAAATGAGCAGAAGACCTAAATAGACATTTCTCCAAAGAAGACATACAGATGGGCAACAAACACATGAAAAAATGCTCAACATCACTAATTATTAGAGGAATGAAAATCAAAACTACAATGAAGTATCACCTCACACCAGTTAGAATGGGCATCATCAGAAAATCTACAAACAATAAATGATGGAGAGGGTGTGGAGGAAAGGGGGCCCTCTTGCACTGCTGGTGGGAATGTAAGTTGATAGAGCCACTATGGAGAACAGTATGGAGGTTCCTTAAAAAACTAAAAATAGAATTACCATATGATCCAGGAATCCCACTACTGGGCATATAACCAGAGAAAACCATAATTCAAAAAGACACATGCACCCCAATGTTCATTGCAGCACTATTTATAACAGCCAGGTCATGGAAGCAACCTAAATGTCCACTGACAGATGAATGGATAAAGAAGGTGTGGTACATACGTACAGTGGAATATTACTCAGCCATAAAAGGAATAAAATTGGGTCATTTGTAGAGACGTGAATGGACCTAGAGACTGTCATACAGAATGAAGTAAGTCAGAAAGAGAAAAACAAATATTGTATATTAACACATATGTGTGGACTCTAGAAAAATAGTACAGATGAACCAGTTTGCAAGGCAGAAATAGAGACACAGATGTAGAGAACAAACATATGGACACAAAGGGGGAAATGTTGGAGGTGGAGGGTTAGGATGAATTAGAAGATTGGGATTGACATATATACACTAATATGTTTAAAATAGATAACTAATAAGAACCTGCTGTATGGCACAGGGAATTCCACTTCTCTGTACAGTAGAAACTAACACAACATTGTAAAACAACTATACCCCAATAAAAAAAGAAATTTAAAAAAAGGGAAAAAGAAACAAAAGATCATGGTATTGGCATAAAAACAGACATATAGATCAATGGAACAGAAGAGAGAGCCCATAAATAAACCTACATATATATGGTCATTCTTTAATAACAAAGGGGCCAAGAATTTACAGTGTGGGGAGGACAGGCTCTTTAATGAATGGTGTTAGAGAAACTGTACAGCCACATGCAAAAGAATGAAACTGGACTATCTTACACCAGACACAAAAATTAACTCAAAATGGATTAAAGACTCTAATGTTAAGACATGAAACCATAAAACTCCTAGAAGAAAACATAGGCACTATGCTCCTTGACATAGGTCTTGTAAATAATATTTTGAAACTGACACCAAAAGCAAAAGCAACAAAAGCAAAAATAAACAAGTGGAACTACATCAAACTAAAAAGCCTCTGAACAGCAAAGGAAGTCATCAACAAAATGAAAAGGCAACCCACTGAATGGGAGAAAATGTTTGCAAATTATATGTCTGTTAAGGGGCTAATATCCAAAACATGAAGAACTCATACAATTCAATAGCAATAAAACAATCCAATTAAAAAATGGGCAGAAGATCTGAATAGGTATTTTTCCATAGAAGACATATAGATGGCCAACAGCTACATGAAAAGATGCCCTACATCATTAATCATTAGGGAAATGCAAATCGAAAATACAATGAGATATCATGTCATACCTCTTAGAATGGCTATTACATAGACAAGAGAAAACAAGTGTCGACAAGGATGTGGAGAAAAGGAAATGCTTGTGCACTATTTCTGGGAATGTAAATTGGTACAGCAATCATGGAAAATAGTATGGAGGTTCTGCAAAAAATTAAAAATAGAACTACCATATGATCAAGCAATTCCACTTCTGGGTACCTATCCAAAGAAAATGAAAATATTAACTTGAAAAAAATCTATATATATAAATATATAGCCCACATATTCATTGCAACATTATTTACCTAGCCACAAGATATGGAAACAACTTAAGCATCCACTGATGGATGAATGCATAAATAAAATGTGAAACATATACATAAATTAAATATTATTCAATCATAAAATAGAATGAAATCTTGCCATTAAGGACAACATGAATGGACCTTTAGGGTATTATGCTAAGTGAAACAAGTGAGACAGAGAAAGACAAATACAATATGGTCTGTCTTATATGTGGAATAGAATAAATAAAGACATAACAAGCTAAATAGACACAGAGAACAGATTGGTGGTTTCCAAAGGGGGAGGAGGGTAGAAGGCAGAGAAATGAGTAAACTGTTGTTGTGGTGTGTTTTTTTTTTCATTTAAGCAAATTAAATTTTATAATAACCTCTTATTACCAAATCCAATGGCAAATTTTCAGATTCTGTTTTGCTTTTTTCCCGTTTTATTGAGATATAATTGACATACATCACTATATTGTGAAAGGATTACCATAATAAGTTTAGTTAGCATTCATCATCGCGTATAGATACAATAAAAAGAGAAAGCACACAAAGAATTATTTTTCTTTGTGATGAGAAGTCTTATAATTTTCTCTTTTAACAATTTTATTTTGTATCACACATCAGTGCTAAATATAGTCACCATGCTGTATATTACATCCCTACTACTTATATATCTGTACCTGGAAATTCATACCTTTTGACCACCTTCCTCCAATTTCCCCTCACCCACCCCCAGATACTGTTCTTGAATTCCTAGGAGTATTCAACAATGTTAACCACAAAAAGAACACCTATGATGAACATATAATAATTTTTAAAATTCCAGTTTGCCTGATTATATCTGATACATGAGAAGATATAAGTTGCACATTAATGCAATTCAAGACTAAAGATATAGCTTTACTAGGTGAAAAGAATCTGTAAAATACTGTTTAAAGGAAAGGTAGACTATGTCTTTCATTTTCTTTAACTTCTCTGCCATCACCTCAAATATAAGCAGCTAAGGTTGTGTGGAACTGAATTGAATGGGTATACGTTTTTCAGACTCTTCATTAGTCATTGGGGGGATGAGTGTTACACTAAAATTTTAGTTCAGTAAGTAGAAAAACTAACTGCTGTCAATGTGTGAGCATCACAGATCTGCAGTGAAGAGGAAAGGTGCTGTTGTAAAACCCCCTGGAGCCCAGAAGAGATGAGTCTATAGGAAAGATGTACAGTCACATATTCCCATATTCTCTGGGCTATTTTCCAACTAAACTTGTGGAACGAGACAGCTGTGCCCTTTAATCTGTTCCCTATTGCCTCTTTATATGGTTAGTTCCAAATGAGATATTTTGCCTGGTGCTTGGATTGTCACTTTATGAATTCATGTCTAGTTTTGTGGAAGCACAATGTGTTGGTTTAATATTTATTGATCTCTCACAATATGTTAGGAATGATACAGAAAATACACACAACTTGGTCCTCAATTTCTAGAAATTTATATTTTAAAGTAAAGTATTACACATATTGGTTACAAGTAAATATTATAGACACAAATACACTCTACTCTTTTTGTCAGTGATTATTTGTAAAATGTATTTGTCTGATATGACATATCAGCATAAGTAATTTGGAAGAAAGGGGTGATCAATAGTTTTAATGAAACCAATCTCTTCGGCCAATGGAGTTAGACTTTCTGATGACTTGCTTAGAATATTTTTGATTTGTCATTGGATGGCATTCATTTGGTAAACGTTT
Source organism: Mesoplodon bidens (assembly GCF_964165515.1). Lineage (NCBI taxonomy): Eukaryota > Metazoa > Chordata > Mammalia > Artiodactyla > Ziphiidae > Mesoplodon > Mesoplodon bidens. Next base: position 36,331,018 of record NC_138161.1, on the reverse strand, counting down.
TATTGAAAAGAAATAATCCAAATGTGTTTCTTTCAATATCTTTGGACACTAGACAATTTTCTTCTTAAGGAATTTATTCCCAATGTACAGCATTTACAGATAAAAACAGAAACTATTTCTTAATTGATATCATTAACAAATTAAAATGTAAGTGAATAGAAAATTAAATTACAATGGAAAAAAAAGGCAAATGTCCATGTCTCAGCATTATGGCTAGTACTCTAAGACATTAATTAATGTATGTATGCTTTACTCTCTGAGGTAATTATGATTATCACCTTTTTACAGAAAAGGAAATGAAAGTTTTTCAAAATTAAGTAAATTATCACAATTCTCAGTTCAAACAAGTTGCAAAGCCAGAAATCAAACCCAAAATTTTGCAGAATCCAACTTGAAGTTGTTCATGAGTACTCTCCTAAACAAACATAAAATAAAAGATCTGATGACATTGTGGAATGAAAACAAGAATTGAATGAGTAACGTACTACTGTAGTTTAAAAAGCAACTGAACAATTGGAGAAAAATGACGATTCAATTGTGTTCATAAATTTCCTCAAATCCCCTTATATAAACAAACAGAGCCATTAGGATGGCAATAAAAAAATCAATCAATAAAACTAGTGGCATAATATGCCCAAGTACCCCAGAATGTAAGTAGGTCTTCTAAATCACTTATAACAAGGAGATCTGTAAGATCCACAGTGGTGCAGAGGATAATGAAGGGAAGATAAATAAGAGCCCTGCATTCAGGCAGTGGGGAAAATGACATCAAAATGGTGGTCACTGGTTTAGGGCCACACCCCAGACACACTTGAAACTGTCTCTTGGCTGGTGCCATCACTGAGTTTTTAACAGACTATTTAATTAATCTGTCAAGACAGTGGTTTCTGGATGATGGAGCATATGGTAGGATCAGTGACTTCCACAGGCTCGATTGATTGCTGCCCTTTCTTTTTGTAAAATGTGTTATTCAGTCAGAGGCAATGTTATGGGACACCATGGTTATGAATAAGGCATTTCTGTAAGTCTATAAATGATAATGCTGGAAAAAGAATTGAGAACCACAGGAAAAAACTGAATCTGGAATAAACTCCTAATCCCATATGGAAAAAAATCTATCCTCACCAGGATAATGATTTCTAAAGGAATCCATTTTGCACAGTAACTAAAAGTCAAAAGTAAATTGATACCAATGAATGTAACTTTTAAATAAAATTGGTGCCATAACAACACATACCAATTATTTCATGATTGTATATTTTTGGGGGGATTTACACTAAAACAATAGTCTAAAAAAATCTTAAATTGCATCATGTTCTTAATTTTAGTAAGGACAATGGTATTTTGAAATATTATTAAATATAATTATAAGTTAAACCAAACAAGGAATAATCTAAAAGTCATTAGGAGAAAAGATTTTGTGTGTACACAAAATAAATACAAATATAAAATAGAAGAAATTAATTAGACTTAAATTAGAAAAATATAAACTTTTTTCTATTTTTCTAAATAATAATTATATTTTAGCTCTGTCTTTCTAAAAGTTCTAGAATCATGACAAACCAATAACAATGAGCACATGGACCATTTATATTGTGATCTCTAAATATGATTTTTTCCTGAAAGAATAAGAGCTCTTCAGAAATAGGTGATTCTAGATCTGGGTCAGGAAATATACAAGATCAGCCTGGAGCAATTTATTTTGTCAGAAAGCATGGACAATATCATTATCCTTAAAAGACTACAGAAGCCAAGTTGAAGGGGAAATCACTGGCCAAGGCTGATAATTGGACCATCAAACCAAATAAGGACTATAACTCACTGAAATATATGCAATTAGTTTTTCTGCAAATGATAAATGCATGAATGTAATCAAGCATTGATACGGCATTTCCTGTACAACACAAGTTCAGGGTAACTATAGCTGATGAGCAAGATTTCTTAAATGAAGGACTCCAAGTAATAATTGCAGAAGCAGTGGTAGAATTAGAAAATCATCATTTCCAATTTCTAGAAAAATAATTAATCTAGACAAAACACATTAAAACTAGCTGGAAAAATAGTGATAGGAGACAATGGATGAATCAGGATAACAACATCAGAAATTATTGATCAAACTTGACTAGATATCAGAAAATCAGACATGATGACCTGATTTGCTGAAACACAATATACACAGAGCTGCTAAAGTATTTTACCCCAAAAAATATTAATAAAAATATTAATCAGGCCTATATAAAGAACAACAGGTCTATAAGAAATATAGAAAATACAGGTATATGTTAGAAAACTCCACAAAGTTGAAATCAGCCAAATACTACACAACAAATTATCTAACCTGTTCAACCAATAAATAGAATAAGAATGAGAGGAGGGGAACATGTTACAGAATATAAGAGACAAGAAATATGCCAGACACATTCAATGAAGACATTCAAATGGCCAACAGATACATGAAAAGGTGCTTGATACCACTAATCATCAGAGAAATGCAGATAAAAGTCACATTGACATGTCACCTCACAGTTGTCAGAATGGCTATTATCAAAAAGGCAAGAGAGTGGGCTTCCATGGTGGCACAATGGTTGGGAGTCTGCCTGCTGATGCAGGGTACATGGGTTTGTGCCCCAGTCTAGGAGGATCCCACATGCCACAGAGCGGCTGGGCCTGTGAGCCATGGCCACTGGGCCTGCACGTCTGGAGCCTGTGCTCCACAACAGGAGAGGCCACAACAGTGAGAGGTCCGTGTACAGCAAAAAAAAAAAAAAAAAAAAAAAACAAGAGATAAAAATGCTGAGGGGATGTGCAGAAAAGGGAACAATTGTACACTGATGGTGGCAATATAAATTGGTTCATCCACTGCAGAAAACAGTATGGATGTCCTTCAACAAATTAAAAATAGAACCACAATATGACCCAGAAATCCCACTTCTGGGTATATATCCAAAGGAAACAAAACCAGATGTCTAAGATATATCTGTACTCCCGTGTTCACTGCAGTATTATTCAAAATAGTCAAGGTCCAGAAACAACCTAAGTGTTCATCAATAGATGAATATATCAAGAAAATTTAATATATGGATATAAATGAAAATGTTTATATATGAATATGGAAACAGCTACATAAAAATATAGAAATTTTTATATAAATGTATATAAATATATTTATAGAAACATACATGGAATATTTTTCAGCCTCATAAAAGAAGGGAGAGGACCTTCAAAATGAAGGAGAAGTAAGACGTGGAGATCACCTTCCTCCCCACAAATACATCAAAAATACATCTATATGTAGAACAACTCCTACAGAACACCTACTGAATGCTGGCAGAAGACCTCAGACTTCCCAAAAGGCAAGAAACTCCTGACATACCTGGGTAGGGCAAAAGAAAAAAGAAAAAACAGAGGCAAAAGAATAGGGATGGGACCTGCACTTCTGGGATGGAGCTGTGAAGGAGGAAAAGTTTCCACATACTAGGAAGTCCCTTCACTGTGGGAGACGGGGGTTAAACAAAAGGGGGGAAGCTTCAGAGTCACAGAAGAGAGCACAGCAACAGGGGTGCAGGAGGCAAAGCAGAGGGGTTACAGTAGAGATGATCAGTGCTAACCATGACTCACCAACCTAAGAGGCTTGTCTGCTCACCCACCATGGGGGTGGGGACTGGGAGTTAAGGCTCAGGCTTCAGAGGTCAGATCCCAGGGATGGACTGGGGTTTGATGTGTGAACACAGCCTGAAGGGGGCTAGTGAGCCACTGCTAGCTGGGAAGGAATCCAGGAGAAAGTCTGGAACTGCCTGAGTCAAGAGACCACTGTTTTGGGGTGTGTGAGGAGACCGGATATACAGCACCGACTAAACGAGCTTCAGAGACAGGCATGAGCCACGGCTATCAGCATAGACACCAGAGACAGGCATGAAACACTAAGGCTGTTGCTGTAGCCACTAAGAATCCTGTGTGCAAGCACAGGTCACTGTCCACACATCCCCTCCCTGGAAACTGTGCAGCCCACCACAGCCAGGGTCCCATGATCCAGGGAAAACGTCCCCAGGAGAACACATGGCATGCCTCAGGCTGTTGCAACGTCGTGACAACCTTTGCTGCTGCAGACTCCTCCTGCATTTGATACACATCCCTCCCCCCCTGCCTGAGTGAGCCAGAGCCACCGAATCAGCCACTCTTTTAACCCCTTACTGTCTGGGTGAAGAACAAATGTCAGAGGGCGACTGACACACAAAGGCAGGACCAAATCCAAAGCTGAACCCCAGGAGCTGTGAGAACAAAGAAGAGAAAGAGAAATTTCTCTTTGCAGCCTCAGGAGCAGCAGATTAAATCTCCACAGTCAACTTGATGTATCCTGCATCTGTGGAATACCTGAATAGACAATGAATCATCCCAAAATTGAGGTGGTGGACTTTGGGAACAACTGTAGAATTGAGGTTTGCTGTATGTGACTGACTAGTTTCTGAGTTATATGGTTATCTTAGTTTAGTTTTTACCACTTGTTATGATTGGTGGATTTGTTTATTGGTATGGTTGCCCTTGTCTTTATTTTTAATTACTTTTTTATTTTAATAATATGTTTTTAGTATTTTATTTTAATAACTTTATATTATTTGTTTTTCTTTCTTTTTTTTTTCTCACTTTTCTTCTGAGCCGTGTGGCTGACAGGGTCTTAGTGCTCTGACTGTGTCAGGCCTAAGGCTCTGAGGTGGGACAGCCAACTTCAGGACATTGGATCACCAGAGCCATCCCGGCCCCACGTAATATCAATCAGCGAGAGCTCTCCCAGATCTCTCCATCTCAACACTAAGACCCAGCTACACTCAATGACGAGCAATCTCCAATGCTAGACACCCCATGACAAACGACTAGCAAGACAGGAACACAAGAGCACCTGTTAGCAAAGATGCTGCCTAAAATAATAATAAGGTCACAGACACCCCAAAACACACCACCGGACATGGTCCTGCCCACCAGAAAGACAAGATCCACCCTCATCCACCAGAACACAGGCACCAGTCCCCTCCACCAGGAAGCCTACACAACCCACTGAACCAACATTACTCACTGGCAGCAGACACCAAAAACAACGGGAAGTACGAACCTGAAGTCTGCAAAAAGGAGACACCAAACAGTAAGTTAAGCAAAATGAGAAGACAGAGAAATACATAGCAGATGAAGGAGCAAGATAAAAACCCACCGGACCTAACAAATGAAGAGGAAATAGGCAGTCTACTTGAAAACTAATTCAGGGTAATGTTAGTAAAGATGATCCAAAATCTTGGAAATAGAATGGAGAAAATACAAAAAACGTTTATCAAGGACCTAGAAGAACTAAAGAGCAAACAAACAATGATGAACAACACAATAAATGAAATTAAAAATTCTCTAGAAGGAATCAATAGCAGAATACCTGAGGCAGAAGAACGGATAAGTGACCTGGAAGATAAAATAGTGGAAACAGGGCTTCCCTGGTGGCACAGTGGTTGAGAGTCCAACTGCTGATGCAGGGCACATGGGTTCGTGACCGGGTCTGGGAAGATCCCACATGCCACAGAATGGCTAGGCCCATGAGCCATGGCCACTGAGCCTGCACGTCTGGAGCCTGTGCTCTGCAACGGGAGAGGCCACAACAGTGAGAGGCCCGCGTACAGCAAAAAAAAAAAAAAAAAAAAATAGTGGAAATAACTACTGCAAAGCAGAATAAAGAAAAAAGAATGAAAAGAATTGAGGACAGTATCAGAGACCTCTGGGACAACATTAAACACACAAACATTTGAATTATAGGGGTCCCAGAAGAAGAAGAGAAAAAGAAAGGGACGGAGAAAATATTTGAAGAGATTATACTTGAAAACTTCACTAATATGGGAAAGGAAATAGTCAATCAAGTCCAGGAAGCACAGAGAGTTAAATACAGGATAAATGCAAGGAGAAACACACCAAGACACATATTAATTAAACTATCAAAAATTAAATACAAAGAAAAATATTAAAAGCAGCAAGGGAAAAACAACAAATAACATAAAGGGAATCCCCATCAGTTTAACAGCTGATCTTTCAGCAGAAACTCTGCAAGCCAGAAGGGAGTGACAGGACATATTTAAAGTGATGAAAGGGAAAAACCTACAACCAATATTACTCTACCCAGTAAGGATCTCATTCAGATTTGATGGAGAAACTAAAACCATTACAAACAAGCAAAAGCTAAGAGAATTCAGCACCACAAAACCAGCTTTACAACAAATGCTAAAGGAACTTCTCTAGGCAGGAAACAAAAGACAAGGAAAAGACATACAATTAAAAATCCCAAACAATTAAGAAAACGTTAATAGGAACATACATACTGATAATTACCTTAAATGTAAATCGATTAAATGCTCCTACCACAAGACATAGACTGACTGAATGGATGTAAAACCAAGATGAATATAAATGCTGTCTACAAGAGACCCACTTCAGACCTAGAGACACATACAGTCTGAAAGTGAGGGGATGGAAAAAGATATTCCATGCAAATGGATATCAAAAAAAAAAAAAAAACTGGAGTAGCAATTCTCATATCAGACAAAATCGACTTTAAAATAAAGACTATTACAATGGAAAAGAAAGGCACTACATAATGATCAAGGGATCAATCTAAGAAGAAGATATAACAATTGTAAATATGAACTCAACATAGGAGCACCGCAATACATAAGGCAAATGCTAACAGGAATAAAAGTGGAAATCGACAGTAACACAATCATAGTAGGGGACTTTAACACCCTACTTTCACCAATGGACAGATCATCCAAAATGAAATTAAATAAGGAAACCCAAGATTTAAATCACACATTAAACAACATGGACTTAATTGATATTTATAAGACATTCCATCTAAAAACAGCAGGATACACTTTCCTCTCAAGTGTTCATGGAACATTCTCCAGGATAGATCATAACTTGTGTCACAAATCAAGCCTTGGTATGTTTCAGAAAGTTGAAATTGTATCATGTATCTTTTCTGACCACAAAACTATGAGACTAGATATCAATTACAGCAATAAAAGTATAAAAAATACAAACACATGGAGGCTAAACAATATGCTACTGAATAACAAAGGGATCACTGAGGAAATCAAAGAGGACATCAAAAAATACCTAGAAACAAATGACAATGAAAACATGACAACTCAAAACCTATGGGATGCAGCAAAAGCAGTACTAAGAGGGAAGTTTATAGCAATAAAATCCTACCTCAAGAAACAAGAAAAATTTCATATAAACAACCTAACCTTACACCTAAAGCAATTAGAGAAGGAAGGAGAAAAAATCCCCAAAGTTAGCAGAAGGAAAGAAATCATAAAGATCACATAAAAATAAATGAAAAATAAATGAAGAAAACAATAGCAAAGATCAATAAAACTAAAAGCTGGTTCTTTGAGAACATAAACAAAATTGATAAACCATTAGCCAAACTCATCAAGAAAAAAAGGGAGAAGACTCAAATTAATAGACTTAGAAATAAAAAAGGAGAAGTAACAACTGATACTGCAGAAATACAAAGGATCATGAGAGGTTACTACAAGCAACTATACGCCAATAAAATGGACAGCTTAGAAGAAACGGAAAACTTCATAGGAAAGCACCACCTTCCGAGACTGAACCAGGAAGAAATAGAAAATATAAAACGACTAATCACAAGCACTGAAATTGAAACCATGATTAAAAATCTTGCAACAAACAAAAGCCCCAGACCAGAGGGCTTCACAGGCGAATTCTACCAAACATTTAGAGAAGAGCTAAAGCCTATCCTTCTCAAACTCTTCCAAAATATAATAGAGGGAGGAACACTTGCAAACTCATTCTACGAGGCCACCATCACCCTGATACCAAAACCAGAGAAAGATGTCAAAAAAAAAAGAAAAGAAAAAGAAAACCACATGCCAATATCACTGATGAACGTAGATGCAAAAATCCTCAACAAAATACAAGCAAACAGAATACAACAACACATTAAAAGGATCACACACCATGATCAAGTGGAGTTTATCCCAGCAATGCAAGGATTCTTCAATATATGCAAATCAATCAATGTGATACACCATATTAACAAATGGAAGGATACAAACCATATGATAATCTCAATAGATGCAGAAAAAACTTTTGACAAAATTCAACACCCACTTATGATAAAAACTCTCCAGAAAGTAGGCAGAGAGAGGACTTACTTCAACATAATAAAGGCCGTATATGACAAATCCACAGTCAACATCGTTCCCAATGGTGAAAAACTGAAACCATTTCCACTAAGATCAGGAACAAGACAAGGTTGTCCACTATCATCACTATTATTCAAAATAATTTTGTAAGTTTTAACCACAGCAATCAGAGACTAAAAAGAAGTAAATGGAATCCAAATCAGAAATGAAGAAGTTAAACTACCACTTTTTGCAAATGACATGATAATGTACATAGAGAATCCTAAAGATGCTACCAGACAACTACTAGAGATAATGAATGAATTTGGTAAAGTAGCAGGATAGAAAATTAATGCACAGAAATCTCCTGCATTCCTATACACTAATGATGAAAAAATGGAAAGAGGAATTAAGGAAACACTCCCATTTACCACTGCAACAAAAAGAATAAAATACCTAGGAATAAACCTACCTAAGGAGACAAAAGACCTGTATGCAGAAAACTATAACACATTGGTGAAAGAAATGAAAGATGATACAAACAGATGGAGAGATATACCATGTTCTTGGATTGGAAGAATCAACATGGTGCAAATGACTATACTACACAAAGCAATCTACAGATTCAGTGCAATCCCTAACAAACTACCAATGGCATTTTTCACAGAACTAGAACAAAAAAAATTGCACAATGTGTATGGAAAAAGAAAAAAAGACCGCAAAGAGCCAAAGCAATCTTGAGAGAGAAAAACAGAGCTGGAGGAATCAGGGTCCCTGAGTTCAGACTATACTACAAAGCTACAGTAATCAAGATAGTATAGTACTGGAAAAAAAAACAGAAATATGGATCAATGGAACAGGATAGAAAGCCCAGAGGTAAACCCACGCACATACGGTCACCTTATCTTTGATAAAGGAGGCAGGGATATACAATGGAAAAAAGGCAGCCTCTTCAATAAGTGGTGCTGGTAAAACTGGACAGCTACATCTAAAAGAATGGAATTAGAACACTCCCTAACACCATACACAAAAAAATAAACTCAAAATGACTAAAGACCTAAATTTAAGGTCAGCTATTATAAAACTTTTAGAAGAAAACATAGGCAGAACACCCTATGACATAAGTCACAGCAAGATACTTTTTGACCCACCTCCTAGAGAAATGGAAATAAAAACTAAAATAAACAAACAGGACCTAATGAAACTTAAAAGCTTTTGCATAGCAGAGGAAACCATAAACAAGACAAAAAGAGATCCTTTAGAATGGGAGAAAATATTTGTAAATGAAGCAAGTGACAAAGGATTAATCTCCAAAATATACAAGTAGCTCATGCGGCTCAATATCAAATAAACAAACAACCCAATACAAAAATGGCAAGAAGATCTAAATAGACATTTCTCCAAAGAAGATATACAGATTGCCAACAAACACATGAAAGGATGCTCAACATCACTAATCCTTGGAGAAATGCAAATCAAAACTACCGTGAGGTGTCACCTGACACCAGTTAGAATGGCCATCATCAAAAATCTACAAACAATAAATTCTGGAGAGGTTGTGAAGAAAAGAGAACCCTTTTGCACTGTTGGTGGGAATGTAAATTGATGCAGCCACTAGGGAGAACAGTATGGAGGTTCCTTCAAAATCTAAAAATAGAACTGCCATATGACCCCGCAATCCCACTACAGGGCATACACCCTGAGAAAACCATAATTTGAAAAGAGTCATGTACCACAATATTCATCATAACACTATTTACAATAGCGAGACATGGAAGCAACCAAAGTGTCCATCAACAGAGGAATGAATAAAGAAGATGTGGCATGTATTTCCAATGGACTATTACTCAGCCATAAAAGGAAACAAAATTGAGTTATTTGTAGTGAGATGGATGGACTTAGAGACTGTCATACAGAGTGAAGTTAAGTCAAAAAGTAAAAAACAAATACTGTATGCTAACATATATATATGAAATCTAAAAAAAATTTTTTAAATGGTTCTGAAGAACATGGGGGCTGGACAGAAATGAGACGCAGGCATAGAGAATGGACCTGAGGACATGGGGAAGGTGAAGGGTAAGCTGGACGAAGTGAGAGAGTGGCACGGACATATATACCCTACCAAATGTAAAAAAGATAGCTAGTGGGAAGCAGCTGCATAGCACAGGGAGGTCAGTTCGGTGCTTTGTGACCACCTAGAGGGGTGGGATAGGAAGGGTGGGAGGGAGACAGAAGAGGAAGTGGATATGGGAATATATGTATACGTATAGCTGATTCACTTTGTTATGCAGAAGAAACCAACACAACTATGTAAAGCAATTATACTCCAATAAAGATGTTAAAAAAGAAGGGAATTTTGTCACTTGTGACCAAAATTATGAATCCAGAGTGCATTATGCTAAGTAAAATAAGCCAGACAGAAAGAAACAAATAATGCATGGTATCACTTATATATGGAATTTAATTTGTTTTAAAAAAATGATGAACTCATAGAAACAGAGAATAGAAAAGTAGTCACCAGAGAGTAGAGGGATAGGGAATAGGAATAGGTTGGTAAAAAGTTTCAAACTTTCACTTATAAGGTGGGTAATTTCTGAGGATCTAATAAAACATGGTTACTATAGTTGATAACACTGTATGGTGTAAGTGAACTTTGCTGAGAGTAGAATTTAAATGTTCTCACCAAAAAGAAAATAAAGTTAATATGTGAGATGATGGATGTGGTAATTAACTCGATGGGCAGGGGACACTGCCACAATGTATATGTGTATCGTTTCCATGATATATGTTTAAATATCTTACAATTTTATTTGCCAATTATACCTCAATAAACTGAAAAGAAAATAGTATGTCAAGCAAACACAAACTCATTTAGCTCTTGATTCAAATATCTAGTGCAAAATAAATTTTTACAAATAAAAGTAATACAGAAATTTGAACAGAAACAAGGCCTTAGATAGAGTTGAGTAAATATTAACTCATTCAGTGAAATAACTTTGTTGATACTGTTTTTACAAAATCCGTTTGTTGGAGGTAAATGTTGCAATAGGCATGGGCAAAATAAAATCATATCTAGTATTTGTTTTAGGACCAAAACATCAAAATAATAATAATAATAATAATAATAATAATAATAATAATTGGAACAATTGAAGATTTTTAAAATAATGGTAACTGTGAAAGTGTGAGTGATGAGGGTTTATAATACTCCTCTTTAATTTACAATTTTATAAAATATACAAAATATAATGGAAAATTTTAAAATATAGAAAATAAGAATCAATTTGCTCCTCTCTATGGGCGAGTCTTTCTGAAGCTACACCTTGATAATGTTATTCAATTTAACATGGAACTACCACATTTCAGGATTAGAAAGAGTTTAGGCAAGAAAATTAATATTTAGGGAAGTTTATAGAGAAAGCTTGTAGTAATTAGATTTTATAAAAATAAAAACAATAATGTGAAAGAAATTGGGATACAATATATTTCCATGTATACATTTTTATTATTTGCTCTGAAATTATTAGTGGTCATATAATTTGTGAATAGAGAACTAGTGAAACTACTCCTGACTCTGCCACATTGCTGATGCACTTTAGTGTGTTAGTTTTCTTTATTGGCAGACATGCTGTGACCTCACTCTTACTCATAAAGTGAATTTCTTCTCCTCAATATCTTTATGCACACCCTGCACTTCTTCAAGTTTAAGACTCACCACCTCCATGAAGTATTTCCTGACCAGCACAGTTACCATTATTCCCCATTTTCTTTGACCTCCTTATACAGAATTATGTCACTATTTACCATGTAACTACATATTGCTTTGTCTTATTTTAATAGTTTGTGCATTCTACTTCTTTCTTACTATTGAACCATAAATTTAGTGTTTAATCTTGTAATGCTTATTTTGCATTAAAATTGTGACCATTGTAAAGCAATTATACTCCAATAAAGATGTTAAAAATAAAAGAACATCACTACTGATAAAAAAATAAAAAATAATAATAAATAAAATTTGTGTGTACATTAATTTTTTCTCTATACTAGAGCCTCCATACATGTATTTGAATTTGTCTTCTTTATTATCTAGCTTCATATTAGTTTTCCAATAAGGTTTATTCAGGGAATAATTTTTAACAATTTGGAAGAAAGGGAATCAAAATATACTGAACACTAGTATGCCAAGTACCATGCTAGGTTCTTAATATATGATAAGTACTATTATGTTATTTTCCCAGGTTTAGAGAAGAGTAAGCTAATGATCAGAAAATATGTAATTTTCTAAGTTGCTAAAAATGGTGTAGCTGAGATCTGAACCCAACATCTGAATTACTAAAAGGTTTTTTAAAATTGTTTTTATTGTCTCTGTATGTGTGGAATTAAAAAGTAACACAAAAATAGAAGGATAATAATAACATGAACACTTTCGTGGTGTGAAATTGTTTTCCTATTTAAGAAAGAATGTTTTGTTCTATTCTCACACAAAATTCTTTTTTCTCTTCAAAAATTTTACTTCCTTCTTAGTGGCTTTCTTTCTAAAACCTGGTTTCTACCTTATCCGTGTACATTTCTTTAGCCTTGTGTGAGGATCAGTGACACACCACAGAAATGTATGGGTGTGAGCTCTTTTAATTTTTAATTAAAAATTGTAATTGCAATCAAGCCCTAAGAGATTAACACTCTCATGCTAAGACCCAGAACAGTGTGATTATCACCAGTATCTTTTTGTTAGTTAATGTGTCCACTAAGTTGTCTGTAACATCATCACTCATTTCAAAGTGTTTCTGTAAGAAAGTACCCCTGGTTTCCTTACCAGAAGGAAAATGAATGTGTAGCAAGAAAAAAAAAATTGTTTCATGAAAAAGACACTCAGGAACACCTAGACTTTCCTCTGGGATTGTCTAATAATCAGAATAAGGAACTCTGCTTATGCCATCCAAGAAATGTATTCAACCCACCTTCGCTCCCCTCCGGTCAAACCCATTTTACCTTAGACAGAAAGGCATACTATCCTACTGCACTACTGTCCCCTTACTTGGTTCAGTGGGGAAGTGCTATTATTACTCCTACTGCTGTTTTTTGCCTTCCGTTATGCTCAGTACCGCTGGCTCTACGTAGCGTAGGATTACTGCCAGTAAATCGTCTATGAGAACAGACCAGGAGGAATGACAGCACATGACTGGGAAAAAATGAGACAATGTTCCTCCATTCATATCTTTGTATTTTGTGTTGAGAAGCTTCAAAAGCATGGTTACTGTTTATTTTCTCCCATGTTTTGTTCACTATTTTCTATAGCTGCTCCATTATGCTTGTTTCCCTCCACCACAATCCTTTCTGGTATTTTTTGCCTGCAATTATTGGAAGCATTAGAAGCATGCAATTTTCCTTCACCTTTTTTAATGCATCAAACCAAAACATTGATATGGAAAGACTTATTATGCCATTTTAACTCAGTTTATACTAAATTAATATCATCAGGCTATTGTAGGAGAGCCACAGAAGAATCAGATATAACTAATATGTAGCTTTGATTATATGTATAACAATGGTTTTTAAAATTCATCTGACAAACTGAACAGTTTTTAATGATCTAGCCCTCCCACAGCATCAGAATTTATGGAGTCCCCTCTTCGTTTTCCACAAATTATTAAACTTCTGAATTTTCAGGGAAGATAGAATACAGCATCAATGTCAAGCTTTATACTTTTGTAAGTAATTCTTTAAGTCCATTTACAAAAAGAAAAATCTCTATGTTCCACCCTAACACCTTATTCAGACTCAGGACCACCCTTCTTCATCATGCCCATCACATCAAGGCTTGACATGTGTGAGTTTTTACTTGAAGCAGGTGCAATGAGTAAGGTCTCCCCCACTACCCACAACATGTAGAAAATACCTAAAACATAGTAGAGTTTAGTAACTATTAAATTAATACATGATACCCATGCTTTAAATGTCTATCTATTGATAAGAAAATCAATTTTACTGTATTTGCAATTCATTATATAGTGGGAAATCATACATTAAATCTGAAAAGTGAAGACTGTTTGGAAATTAGCACTTTTAGGACATTCCTTGCATCATGATTTTTTTTTATAAGCAGATATTCATTTTTAATTATTTATTTATTTATTTATTTATTTATTTTTGGCTGTGTTGGGTCTTTGTTTCTGTGCAAGTGCTTTCTCCAGTTGCGGCAAGCGGGGGCCACTCTTCATCGTGGTATGCGTGCCTCACACTATCATGGCCTCTCTTGTTGCGGAGCACAGGCTTCAGAAGCACAGGCTCAATAGTTGTGGCTCACAGGCCTAGTTGCTCTGCGGCATGTGGGATCTTCCCAGACCAGGACTCAAACCCGTGTCCCTTGCATCGGCAGGCAGATTCTCAACCACTCTGCCACCAGGGAAGCCCCTATCATGATGTTTTGATATTAAATATGTAATCCATTTCTGTTTTCTGTACTATGACTGTGACACTGATGAACTGAAAACATTTGCTCCCAAAGGTAATAAAGACATTATTCCCAGCATAGATTCTGTCCTAGCTATTTAATGCATTTTGACCTTTGTGGTTTTTGTCACTTTTATGAGATTTTTGTGTCTGTGAACAGGTAACATTTCTAACTCATATTTGTACTCTCTCCATCATGCAGCTTCATGGACAAAGAAGACACTCAATATTTATTGATAGGATACATGAGTTTAAAAATTCTAGTAGATATCAGTTATCAAGTTTTCTGTCAATTGAAAAAATCTTTAATACAGTTGGATGTTTAATATTGTATTATATTACAGTAAAATTCTCTAACATACTTAATTGATGAAAGGTATACAATTTATATCTAAAGTGTTAGTGCTCCAAATAGTCCCCTGATGCCTAGCATTCTGCTCTACCATCAAAACTCAAGCTATCTACAAAAGGAATCTATTTTGTGTATTTATAATCCTGTAATGATACTCTCAATATTACTTAAACATTTTAAGGGTCACTCTTATGTACATATTTCATCTTTGCAGCATGAAAAAGGAAATATAAGAGTAGCTTTTGGGTATTGTTATTTATTAAAATATCTGTATGGGAAAACAAGAGACTTTTCCTTTACATTCATAGCAGAAATTTCACGTTTTTATTTCAAAGTTATTTAATGATATCTACAAAGACATATATGCCTATGTAACATACTATCCTGTTTTACTCACTCTGGCATCATAACTTTTGGTACTTCTTCCTAGAGTTATAAAATAATATTTTCAGTTCAAGATTCACTTCTCTTCATAAACTCATTTTAGAAAATATCATAATAAGCTATAGTAACTGAACTGCCAACAAACACATGAAAGGATGCTCAACATCTTTACTCATTAGAGGAATGCAAATCAAAACTACAATGAGATGTCATCTCACACCAGTCAGAATGGCCATCATCAAAAAATCTAGAAACAATAAATGCTGGAGAGCGTGTGGAAAAAAGGGAACACTCTTGCACTGCTGGTGGGAATGTGAATTGGTACAGCCACTATGGAGAATGGTATGGAGGTTCCTTAAAAAACTACAAATAGAACTACCATGTAACTGAAGTTTTAAACAAGCTTACAATACATAGTGTTAATATTTTGCATTTCTAGAGTATGAATACAATATATCTATGATATTGATAAGTTTGGAGAAACTTAAGTACAAGAGCAAAATTTTCTATGTGAATATAAAACCAGCTCCAACGGATATTTTAATTATGGTTTCTTTATTAGATAATATTGTATCAATGATAAATTTTCTGGGCCTGTTTATAAAATAGCATATAATTTTTTAATTAATTTTATTGGAGTACAGTTAACTTCACAATGTTTAGTTTCTGCTGTACAGCAAAGTGAATCAGTTATACATATACATATATCAATTCTTTTTTAGATTCTTTTCTCACATAGGTCATTACAGAGTATTGAGTAGAGTCCCCTGTGCTATACAGCAGGTTCTTATTAGTTACCTATTTTATATGTAGTAGTGTATATGTCAATCCCAATCTCCCAATTTATCCCTCTCCCCGCTTCCCCCCTTAAGTAGTATATAATTTAAATGCTAAAGTATTTAAGAGTGAAGTCTTAAGATGTTTGCAAATGGGTTTAAATGATTCAGCAAAAAATAAGAGAGAAATAAAGAGAGCAAGAGAAAAAATGTGTGAATGTGAATGAAGGTATACCTGTACTTTTTTTCCCACCTTTTTGCAGGTTTGAAAAGTTTTAAAGTAAATTGCTGGAAAAACTTAAATTATATATCTAGAATAATGTGTGAAAGTGAGGGCCACTGTTATATTAATTTTTCCATTTGCTTGGTAACATCTACTAATTGCACATCAAAATTTGTCAATGAAGAGTGCCACTGAAATTTTTTATGATATATATTGAATTAGTACAATATAGTTATTGCAAACAATAAGCAGCAGGTTTTTCTACAAGCTCTGGGTATGGATATCTTGCACTTTGTTAATATTCTTTTCTGATATTGAGGAACTACTGCTAAAGAAATCACTCTTCATAATTCCCCCTGTGTTTCACACAAGTCAGTCTAAATAAACTTGGGAGCCTATTATTTATATTGTTATACATTACATTATATGCAGATGGATATTTGACATGTGGCCACATTAGAATGAAAGCATGCAAACCTAGGTAATAAATAAGTCAGATTTTCCTGAAGTATGACATTGGAATAAGAAGGAGAGACTGAAATAACAGGCTGGTAATATTCTCTTATGTTTCAATGGTGACTAGGACCTAATATTCGAAAAAGCATTGCAACATTTGTTGGTTCTTTATAGGGCACTCTGAACACAGTGTACATTTCTGAAAGGAATCTCAGAGGTCTGCTGTTGAATCTCAATGTTTGCATTTATAAGTTAAAGGCATTAGACCAAATGATTCCTCATTTGAAACAAAAAAGAAAACCTCTATTTCTAATATATTTCATCCTATGAACTATAGTAATCATAGTAGGCATATACTTGCTGTTATGGGAAAATTTTTATTCAAGAGAAACTGAGCATATATTTTTGAAATCCTACTATGTGCTACACTTTAAAGCGTTTTTCTTATTTCTTCTTTATAACAGCTCTGTGAGTTCTGTTTTATTCTCCCCATTTTCCAGTTGAGAAAGCTTAATCTCAAAGAGAAAGACTAGTTCACAGAAAATCTCACAGTAGGTTAGCGGAGTGCTTGGAATTTAAACCTAGATTTATCTGGTGGCAAAGGAACAAAGGCATATATTCCCATAGTTTCTATAACACAAAACTGTCCCTCCCTTTAGGTCCTGGTTGCATCCACTGTATTTACATCACAATTAGAAATTCATTCTTCTCTATCTAGTTTTGGAAGCATTTAATGCATTTACTCAGAAATTAGTAGCTTAACTTCCTTTCCAGCCCATAGCACCTAACACAGACTTGAGCTGAGAGCAGCCATTAAATAAACAATTGATGATTAAAGTAATTGTTTCTATTTCTATTTCAACACAGGAGGCGGTGGCACTCTTGATTATGTTTTAATGTTATCCTTTTAGGGAGTTTTAGATATAATAAACCATCTTTTTTTTTTTTTTTTTACAGTTCAGAGATAAGTTTTTAAATATCAAAGTGTCAGCCAATTGCCAATCAACAAGTATATATTGAGTGATCTCAGTGTGCATTATCAGAATCTCCAACAGTAATTTCCATAAAAATGTAAGTTTCTCCAAAAAATAGATGTAAATAAATTTCCTTACTGGTCTAAACTTGCCTTTCCCAACAGATCAGCATTTTTCATATGTACTTATGTAGATGTTTATTTGAAATAACTGCATCACTTCTAAATCATGTTACCCCAATTCTCTGCATGTCCTTGAAATTCCTTTACCATTCTCATCACTGTGGTGCACGTTCAGCCCTATTAGTTTTGAGCTTAATGCTGTACAGTTTAGCTTGCTGATAAAAGCCTTACTGTAGTGTTTTTAATACCTACAGTGTCTCCATGATTTTGCACAAATTAATTGTTCTTTTGTAGCTATTTTAGCTTTTTAGTACTTTGAAGCTGTTACTGAGGAGATAGACAAGGGGGAACTGTGGTTTAAAGCACGACAGCTTAATTTACATAGGCAATGTGAAGTGGAATGATGAGGAAATTAAATCAAGGAAGAAAAAAAAACCCTGCAAGATTGAAAAATATTTGTATTTGACTTGAATGTTCCAGCTTGAGAAAACTACCTAAAGAGAACTCCCCAGGGCTTCCCTGGAGGTGCAGTGGTTGAGAATCTGCCTGCTAATGCAGGGGATACGGGTTCGAGCCCTGGTCTGGGAAGATCCCACATGCCAGGGAGCAACTAGGTCTGTGAGCCACAGCTACTGAGCCTGCGCATCTGGAGCCTGTGCTCCGCAACAAGAGAGGCCGCGATAGTGAGAGACCCACGCACCATGAAGAAGAGTGGCCCCCGCTTGCCACAACTAGAGAAAGCCCTTTCTCAGAAACGAAGACCCAACACAGCCATAAATAAATAAATAAATAAATAAATAAATAAATAAATAAATAAATAGCCAAGCATTTGAAACCCTTTAAAAAAAAATGAGAGAGAACTACCCAGATGACTTCTGTGGCCTTTGCTTAAGTTTATCTGAACAACAGACTGAAAGAATAAAAGCTCATATTTCTTTAAAAAGCAGAAACAAATAAGGTTTATGATCTTAAGCAACACTCAGTCTGAAGTAGAGGCTAGGGAGATAATTTATCATATATGAATATTTTCCAGAAAGTGATAAAAGAATTATCCCAGCCTGGGTGCCATCCATGTATGAGAGGAAATAGAAAGGGCATCTTTTCAATCACCTCTTTTATTTAATGACTCTGATGAATATCTCACACTCTCACTCCCTACGTATATGACTCAGAAGCAGTCCTTTTCAGATTTCACCATTTGTGCTTTCACATCTCTTATACTCCTTAAGGGACTAAATAGTCAATCATGTGGAATGTTTTCATACTCTTTATACCATTAAAAATTCTTTATTAAAAATAATTAATTTATTTATTTTGGGCTGCGTTGGGTCTTCATTGCTGCGCGTGGGCTTTCTCTAGCTGCAGTGAGCAAGGGGCTACTCTTTGTTGTGGTGTGTGGGCTTCTCATTGCAGTGGCTTCTCTTGTTGTGGAGCAGAGCTCTAGGTATGCAGGCTTCAGTAGTCTTGGCGCGCAGGCTCAGTAGTTGTGGCTCGTGGGCTCTAGAGTGCAGTCTCAGTACCTGTGGCACTTGGGCTTAGTTGCTCCGTGGCATGTGGGATCTTCCCGCACCAGGGCTTGCACCCGTGTCCCCTGCATTGGATACTTAACCACTGTGCCACCAGGGAAGTCCCCTATTAAAAATTCTTGCAATGCATTCTTTAATTAAAAAAACAAATAATTTAGGTGTTTAAACTTGGTGCTAGGGATAAAGGAATGAGCAGAAGCAGCACAACACCTACCTTAAGGGAGCTTATATACTGCATAAATATAAAATCAATGAATACACAATTGCAAATTAAAACATACAAAAGTTATAAATATTAATACTAAGCAATATGATTCAATATCGTAAAAGGCTATGGCTGTGAAGATTATGGAATCAAGGAAGAAGTTAGGGTAAGAGTGAACTTAATGGATGAGGTTGTGAAATCCTATGTATGATTTGGTGGTAGATGGGATTAGAGAGGTGGCCAGGCTATGTTTATGTTTCAGTGTAAATCATTTTCCATTCCCTTACTTAAATGTTTTGTATGATTTTTCTAGTTTTTTTGGGGGGATCCTAATATACGAGAAATGGCTGGGATCAGAGTTTAATTCATATTTAGAGTTATCATCATGAGGATGAAGCTCTGAAGCATGATTGCTCCTTAGTCATCGTTTATTTCTAGAACACTGGGCCCCCTATGAAACTGGTTCATTTACTTCCAGGATTGGAAAGAAGATGAAGAAAGAGATGGTGTCAGAAAGAGAAGGAAAAGGTAGAAACATAGAGAAGGAAAGAAAGAGAAGAGGGAGACAGAAAGAGAAGTAGAAGGAGGAGAGATGGATGGATGAAAGAAAGAGAGAGAAGGAGAGATGGAGAGAATTTATGGGAAATATTGGTAGTGAGTAAGGATTAGGGCAAAGCTGACATGAAAATTCTGATATGGAGGAAGCTGTGTTACCTGATGCATAGGTTTTTCCAGTTTAATTTTAAGTGATACTATTACTGCTTACTATTTTCTTGTCTCTGATTTCCCAGGGTACATCACTCTAAAGAATTGTTAGCAGCACAGCAGGTTCACTGAGACAAATACGAAATTAAAGAAAGAATAGCTGACAACATCTGTGACTACCAAAAACAGTAGTTTTAATGAACATTTGTTCTTAGGAAAAAAATTATTTTGATAATAGTGGTTATTCACTCAGTTTTTCTAGATTTGGACATGGGACGAGTCTGCTAAATACTATGAAGCAGTTAATGTATTGATTTAAAAATGGATCTTGGTTCTGGTGTGAATATGAGTTTTTGATTTTTTTTAAACTATACAATATGTTTTAGTAGCAGAACTCCCTGAACATCCTAATGTGAAATTCCTACATTTATTTTCACAACTTTTAAAAACTTTTGAGCTCTCTAATATTCTGTGTGTCACAGAGATTATACTTACACATAATTTTATTTCTGTGAATTAATGGCAAAGATCAAATTAATAAAACAAGATCAGGAATAGGCCAACTTTTTCTGTAATGGGCCAAGAGTAAATATTTGAAGCTCTGCACATCATAAGCTCACTGTCATAAGTAATCAACTCATGATTATAGCAAAATGTAGCCACAGGCAATACCACAACAAATGGGTCTGTCTGTGTTTTATTATGAGTTTATTTACAAAAATAGAAGACCTATTGGATTTAGCCCACAGGCCTAGTTTGGCAACTTCTTTAACAACTACCTGCAAAATTTTATGAAAATTTTAAATAGCTGTAAATGCATGTATTCATTTACCTTTATATTATATCTCATTATTTGAGAGATGCTAGAGATTATCATGTAGATATCAGGTGATAAAGAGAAAGAAATAAACAGCACATTTTTAATTGGACAATCTTGAATAGCTAAAAATGGAAAACAGTTGGAAAGAAATCTCTATTTCTGCCTTGCAAACAGGTTCACCTGTACCATTGTTCTAGATTCCACATATATGAGTTAATATACAATATTTGTTTCTCTTTTTCTGACTTACTTCACTCTGTATGACAATCTCTAGGTCCATCCACATCTCTACAAATGACCCCATTTTGTTCCTTTTTTATGGCTGAGTAATATTCCATTGTATATATGTACCACATCTTCTTTATCCATTCATCTGTTAATGGAGATTTAGGTTGCATCCATGACCTGGCTATTGTAAATAGTACCTGCAATGAACATTGGAGTGCATGTGTCTTTTTGAATTATGGTTTTCTCTGGGTATATGCCCAGTAATGGGATTGCTAGCTCATACAATAATTTTAGTTTTAGTTTTTTAAGGCACCTCCATACTGTTCTCCATAGTGACTGCCCTCTCGGCTTCTTACACACTTGCTTCCTCACCACCTTTTTAACTTGTAAGAAAGACTGCTCATGCATGCTCTCTGCGTCTGCAAGTTGGTGGGAAGTTCAGACAGCACGGCTTCTAGCCCACATGAGAATCACCATTTTAGTTTCCACCCCCTTGCCACAATCAAAAGCTGAATCCACTCCTTCCTTACTTTTTTCTTCAGACTCCAGAGTAAGCTTTCCCCATCGAGGAATCCTCAACTTGATATGAGCACTAAATGCCCTTCATTTTTATTTACTGTTGATTAATTTGTATCATCTCTGTTTACATCTAAGTAAATTACAGGGTGGGTGACCAAGTCAGCCTCTGGGATGATTTATCAAAACATCCTCTTATATTAAAGGATCTCCTTATTTCCAACTCTTTGCATCTGATCTTCCATCTGTCTGGGACACTTTTGCATCTGAGAGTCAAATTAGCTTCTACCTCTTATTGCAGGTCTATGCTCAATTGTTGCATTATTAGAAAACATTCCTGACCACCTTCCATAAAACAATAACTCCCAAAGAGTTATCTTTCCCCTTACTCTTTTTTTTTAATTTTTCACAAGAGCTCTTATCATTGTCTAATATACACCTTACATTTACTTATTTGTTTTTTGACCCTTTTAGAATACATGCTTCATAATAACAGACATTTTCTGTTTTGTTTGTTGCCAAAACTCTAGCTCCTATAACATAATACATGACAAATGTTAATATGTCCTTCATAAGTTAATAGTTCTGTATATGAGAGCATTGAGGTTATATTTAATTTTTGTTATATATCTCTCCAATCTCCTTGTGGTAATCTAATATTATTCTGTATATTTAAAAAATAAATATAAGGAATGAAACATGAGATATCTTTTAGATTTATGAGATATTAAGTTTAGAAATTTCCATCAATAACACATCTATTATTCCCTACTTGTTGGTGCAGCCAAATTTTTTAAAATTTTGGTCCCATAAATTATTTTATCATTTTTTTGGATATAATAACATTCAACTACCCCCCACATACCTTATTCACACAAATACCCTGCTTCCTCTTCATACTTAATATTATATAGCTTATTATTTTTCTTTCTGAAAGTTACTGAAGCAAAATACTGTTATAAATAATTCCTAGGCTTTTTCCATATATTGCCTTAATTTATAAAATAATTCAATTGTATTTAATGAAATCAAAAATGCTATCAATTGTAAAATATATCATTATTATACATACTAAAAAAGAAAAAAATTACAATTAAAACAACATAATCCTTTCATTAGAATGTAATTATAAGTACTTATAATATTTTTTATTGTCAAGAGAGCCATTTAATTTTATTTACATAAATTTAGACATAGATGTAAATAAATATAATTAATATAAATAGATATCAAATAAACTGGATAGGGTATCCCTAAAATATCTTTTGAATCTTATTCTTCCAAATACTTTTCTACTTAGAGTCATCAAATTTATATTTCTTCAGCAGATATTCTCTGTGCATCAAGATATGGAATTCATACAAAGTTGTTCACTATTGTCAACAGGAATTTTTTTTCCAAGCTGTAACTCTCATTCTGCAAATTTGGGGAGATCATACTTTATCAGGCCAGACATTTTTGTAAAATGTATTCAAACAAAAATCAGGCTTCATGTTACTTCTTCAAATCATGCTTAAATTATGTGTTTACTGAAACTATAAGAGTGTGCATTTATCCATTTGGGAAAAGTACCCTAGTTTATGCAATTACAAGCAACAGCAATTATAAAATGGCTGCCCCTGGACAAGAGCGAGGGGAATTCAGAGATGTTAATCTGAGAGGTCTTCAAATGGACCACATATGTCATACCACAAGTCATTAATTTTAAGAACCCAAAAGATTATATGCTAAAACCCAAGCAGATGAGTAAATTCAGGCCTGTCCAAATTAATTTGGCTAGTAAGCAACTGACCTAGGACTAATTTTAAATCCCATATTCCTGCCTGATAATTTGGAATAAATTATGAATATGCTTAAATTATTTGAGTTATAAATATTATGTAAAGATTTGTTTGTATTTAAAGTTTTTTCTCATGTTAGAATTGTAAAAATATGCAGTCCCAATGATATTTCTTATCTCTTTAAAATTTTACTTTTCCTACTGTTTTAGGTCTTTTAAAATCACTGATTAGATTATGAAATAGAAGTGGAACTTTTTTATGTTTTATATCTCAACTAAAAATATATATTTGACTTGGACAATTGGAAAGCCCTTACTTTTTATTAATCTAGATGTCTGATTTAGTGGCAAAACACAATCTTAATGAGAATAATCAAACTTTGTTAAAATTATTATTTAAGCAGAGACAACTTCATAGATAAAATTAAAGAACTTTACAAATAGAAAGTATTTTCCAGATATATGATATCTAGAATAATTTACCATTGTTCCAGTGAAGAATGTGTGAACTAGAAGGTCAGTAACTCAATGTCACACTGCTGGTTAGTGTCTGCACCAAACAAAATCCAAGTCCTTGACACAAAGTTTGCTTTTCTTCCTAGTAATTTAGGTGGGATGGATTATATTTGTGGATCTTTTTTCTCATGAGTGAAAGTATTTTATATTCTTCCTCTGTATATACCTTTGCCTAGCACAGTGCACTTTTATGCAATAGGTATTCCTTAGATTGCCAGATGAATGAATATCTTAACCAACTGATCCCCAAAAAAAAAGAGTTTAAATGGGATACTTTAGAAATACCAACAAATTTTGCCTAAATTTAATAGGATTTTTATATTTTTAAACACAGACTTTAGGGCTGTTTTTGTCATTGCTTAACTATAATGATAGTCACATCAGTTATATACTTATATGTGATATATATCTGTCTCTGTCTATCTATCTATCTTTCTACACAGTGTATATGTGTATAAACATACACATGCACACAAACACACACACAATGAAATGTGGTGTAAAAGACGCAAGACTGTCTCCTAGAATATAAAAGTTCCTACACAATCTTCCAGATGCCCTATAACAGTGGATGGAGTCTGGGATCTATATATAAGATATACAAGATAGATATATAGATAGATTGGTAGATAGATATAGATATACATAGTTATGTTATCTATATACATATGTTATAACATATATATGTATATAACTAGGCTGACTATTACTATTGTTAGATTACTTTAAAAAATAGAATCAATAAAATAAGATAAATATGCTATTCTGATTTTTGAGGGTATGGTCTTAGTGGTTGAAGTGGCTAATCTAGACTGATAGATGATTATATGTCTGTAATATATGTATACATATGCACACACACACTCACAGAATTGGCTGTCATTCCTTTATGCTATTATTGGCTCATCAATTTGAGAATTGAGAATGTTATATGTTTTACTAAAAAGAAAGTAAAAAGTGATTATTTTCTCTGAAATAATATTCAGTCAAGACAATGTTTCAATTTTGTGAACTGTGGTTATGCACTATCCAGTTTCCAAAGTTGTTATCAATGTGCTTAGCCTTTATCAGTTAAGGAAACAAATCTCATTGCACAAGTATATTTTTAATGTTTTTATGCAATATAGATTTAAAATTGTAATGTCTTTCAATCAGTCCATAAGCAATGCTCAGG
Organism: Mesoplodon bidens; assembly: GCF_964165515.1. Lineage (NCBI taxonomy): Eukaryota > Metazoa > Chordata > Mammalia > Artiodactyla > Ziphiidae > Mesoplodon > Mesoplodon bidens. Next base: position 36,305,631 of record NC_138161.1, on the reverse strand, counting down.
ATTCCTCTGTCCAGATTCCAAAATTTAATTGAGGATTTCCTCCTTCGTTTGGGTTTTTTGACCTCACTGTGAGTGAGAAAAACATTTCCAGAACTTCTCATAGGGGACCTTCATCCGCATCTAATTCTGTCTAATTCTTGCCCTCTGCTTTCACCTTATAGAATCTGATCTCATGTGTGGAAGCAAGAGCTTGCCTTTTGTTTAGAACTTTTGAAAGTCAAAATCTAACATTACCTTTTATTTTTCTCTGCAAAGTATGATGTAACAACAGAGAGCACTGAGCATGGGACACTTTCTCCTCTCATCTTCCTAAGTGGGAAAAGGGTCTGTAATCAGAACATTTCTGAGGCAAACGGAAATGTTAATATTTTAAAATAGTATCAGATCCCAGAAAAAATAATCTATGGCATTCATCCAACTGATATGAAAATCTTATCCATTAGGAGACAATTGGAAGTAACATTAGTCTGAATTGTTCAGTATTTTAAGAACATAAGAACAAACAATAGCTCTAAATGACTTCCATAAGCCTTTTGTGTATATATATTGATATATATATAAACGACAAAGGACACTGTGAATAGGAAATAGAAATCATAGGGAGCAAACTATTACAAAGCTATCAGGCCCTCAACTCAGCACTTTTATATAGGGCATCATCTACCTCTTAAAACCACCCTATGCAGTAGATTCTCTTGTCCTTGTATTACATGTAAGAATGGAGTAAAAGATGGATTTGGGATTCAAACCAGTCCTGCCTGAAAGTAAACACTGAGCTTGTGCTGCCTTCAAATGTTCAACTAAAAATTGATCAAAAATGACAAATTCTGGGCTTCCCTGGTGGCACAGTGGTTGAGAGTCTGCCTGCCGATGCAGGGGACATGGGTTTGTGCCCCGGTTCAGGAAGATCCCACATGCCATGGAGCGGCTGGGCCCGTGAGGCATGGCAACAGAGCCTGTGCATCCGGAGCCTGTGTTCCACAACGGGAGAGTCCACAGCAGTGAGAGGCCCACGTACCACAAAGAAAAAGAAAAAAGACAAATTTTGTCCAATATAATTTCTTAAAACTATAAAGCCACATTAAATGTCAAGTCTGAGATCAAATAAAAAACAATAATTTTATTTTGGAGGAATACATTGATATTGCTCATGGTAAATGGAAGTAGAGTATTAAAGTTATGAACTTTGGCCCAACTGATCCAAATTCTCACTTTACAGCTTACCATTTGTGTGACCTTGGAAAGTAACCCACACTCTAAAATGTACTCTCCTTACTGATATATGGGAATAATCATTTTGATATATATGCATGAGATACTGAATGTACATTTTTAAGGTGTCTGGATCATAGGAAGTACTCTTTCAATGTTAATTACTGATATTATTAACTCAAAAATTTATCCTGCTATATCAGCTCTTTAATTTCTTACTCTGTTCAGTGATACATCCAACCATCTAACACCTTTAACAGGCAGATGCTTCATCTCTAGGTGGTAACCATGGTAAGTGACATGGGGAGTATGAACAAGGACATCATCTCATTTCATGTATTTCTTCAGGGCTCTCCTCTCATCCTGAGTCAGCTTCCACTAATTATACATTCAACACTGTGACCTTTATTACCAACAGTTGGCATTTTGTTTACATTGTTTTTTTTTTCACTTCAGAATATTTCCTAGACACTTGTTTACTATAGGTAAATATGAAAGCATAATATCATCTACATCAGCTCAGTATGCCCTTTCCCACTCTCTAGGACACTTGCTTGGTACTTGGTCTAATTTCTGCTACATATAGAATATACTCATAATAAGTAAAATTAAAAAAAATTATTTTAATCAATACTTTTCATTTAATGAGTGTAATCTCTTCCTTCTCAGGACACCTCCATCAGATAAAAGCAACACTGTTGGGAGGTACCTTCAAGATGGTGGAGGAGTAAGATGTAGAGCTCACCTTCCTCCCCACAATACATCAAAAATACATCTACATGTGGAACAACTCCTACAGAACACCTACTAAATGCTGGCAGAAGACCTCAGACTTCCCAAAAGGCAAGAAACTCCTCACGTACCTGGGTAGGGCAAAAGAAAAAACAGAGACAAAAGAATAGGGATGGGACCTCACGTCTGGGAGGGAGACATAAAGGAGGAAAAGTTTCCACACAGTAGGAAGCCCCTTCACTGGTGGAGATGGGGGATGGTTGGGATGGGGAAGGTTCAGAGACACAGAAGAGAGTGCAACAACAGGGTGCAGAGGAAAAGAGGAGAGATTCCAGCACAGAGGATCAGTGTTGACCAGCACTCACCAGCCTGTGACACTTCTCTGCACACCGGCTGGGGAAAGCGGGGGCTGGGAGCTGAGACTTGGGCTTTGGAGGTCAGATCCCCGGAAAAGGGCTGGGGTTGGATGCATGAACACAGCCTGAAGGGGGCTAGTGTGCCCCAGCTAGCTGGGAGGGAGATGGAGAAAAAGTCTGGAACTGCCTAAGAGTCAAGAGACCATTGTTTCAGGGTGCGTGAGGAGAGGGGATTCAGAGCACCACCTGAAGGAGCTTCACAGACAGGTGTGAGCCACCACTATCAGCGCAGACACCAGAGACAGGCATGAAATGCAAACATTACTGCTGCATCCAACAAGAATCCTGTGTACAAGCACAGGTCACTATCCACACCTCCTCTCCCAGGAGCCTGTGCAGCCCACCACAACCAGGGTCCCGTGATTTAGGGACAACTTCCCAAGGAGAACACATGGCACACCTTAGGCTGTTGCAACATCATACTGGCCTCTGCTGCCACAAGCTTGTCCTGTAATTCCATACCCCTGCCTCCCCCCAGCCTGAGTGAACCAGAGCCACCTAATCAACCACTCCTTTAACCCCCTCCTTTCTGGGTGAAGAACAGATGCCAGAGGGTGAACTACATGTAGAGGCAGGGCCAAATCCAAAGCTGAACCCCAGCAGTTGTGTGAACAAAGAAGAGAAAGGGAAATTTATCCATGCAGCCTCAGGATGAGCAGATTAAATCTCCACAATCAACTTCATGTACCCTGCATCTGAGATACACCTGAATAGACAATGAAACTTCCCAAAATTGAGGTGGTGGACTTTGGGAGCAACTGTAGACTTGGGGTTTGCTTTCTGCATCTAAATAGTTTCTGATTTTATGCTTATCATAGGTAGTATTTAGAGCTTATTATCATTGGTAGATTTGTTTATTGATTTGGTTGCTCTCTTCTTTCTTTTTTTTAATACTTTATTTTATTTTTTTTATTTTAACAATTAAAAAATTTTTATTTTAATAACTTTATTTTATTTTATTTTTTCTTTCTTTCTTTTTTTTTTTCACTTTTCTTCTGAGCCATGTGGCTGACAGGTTTATGGTGCTCCAGCCAGAAGTCAGGCCTGAGCCTCTGAGATGGGAGAGCTGACTTCAGTACACTGGCCCACCAGAGACCTCCTAGTCCTATCTAATATCATTCAGCAAGAGCTCTCCCAGAGATCTCTGTCTCAAAGCTAAGACCCAACTCCACTCAAGGATCAGAAAGCTCCAGTGCTGGACACCCCATGCCAAGCAACTAGCAAGACAGGAACACAACACCACCCATTACCAGAGAGGTTGCCTAAAATCATAATAAGTTCACAGAAACACCAAAACACACCACCAGACGCGGGCCTACCCATGAGAAAGACAAGATATACCCTCATTCACCATAAAACAGCAGTAGTCCCCTCCACCAGGAAGCATACACAACCCATTGAACCAACGTTGCCCAAAGGGGTCAGACACCAAAAAACAATGAGAACTACGAACCTGCAGCCTGAGAAAAGGAGACCCCAAACACAGTAAGTTAACGAAAATGATAATACAGAGAAATAAGCAGCAGATGAAGGAGCAAGGTAAAAACCCACCAGACAAAACAAATGAAGGAGAAATAGGCAGTCTACCTGAAAAAGAATTCAGAGTAATAATAGTAAAGATGATCCAAAATCTTGGAAATAGAATGGAGAAAATACAAAAAACGTTTAACAAGGACATAGAAGAACTGAAGAGCAAACAATGATGAAAAACAAAATATAAATGAAATTAAAACTCTTTGAATGAATCAATAGCAGAATAACTGAGGCAGAAGAATGGTAAGTGACCTGGAAGATAAAATAGTAGAAATAACTACAACAGAGCAGAATAAAGAAAAAAGAATGAAAAGAATTTAGGACTGTCTCTGAGACCTCAGAGACAACATTAGACACAAAACATTCAAATTATAAGGGTCCCAGAAGAAGAAGAGAAAAAGAAAGGGACTGAGAAAATATGTGAAGAGACTACAGTTGAAAACTTCCCTAACATGGGAAAGGAAATAGTCTATCAAGTCCAGGAAGCACAGAGAGTCCCATACAGGATAATTCCAAGGAGAAACATGGGAAGACACATACTGATTGAACTTTCAAAAATTAACTACAAAGAAAAAATATTAAAAGCAGCAAGGGAAAAGCAACAAATAACATACAAGGGAATTCCTATTAGTTTAACAGCTGATTTTTCAGCAGAAACTGCAAGCAAGTAGGATGTGGCAGGACATATTAAAAGTGATGAAAGGGAAAAACCTACAACCAAGATTATTCTACATAGCAAGAAATTCATTCATATTCAATGGAGAGATTAAAACCTTTACAGAGAAGCAAAAGCTAAGAGAATTCAGAACCACAAAACCAGTTTTACAACAAATGCTAAAGGAACTTCTCTAGGCAGGAACACAAGACAAGGAAAAGACCTACAATAACAAACCCAAAACAATTAAGAAAACATTAATAGGACCATACATATTGATAATTACCTTAAATGTAAATGGATTAAATGCTCCAACCAAAAGACCTACACTGGCTGAATGGACACAAAAACAAGACCCATATATATGCTGTCTTCAAGAGACTCACTTCAGATCTATGGACACATAGAGACTGAAAGTGAGGGGATGGAAAAAAGATATTCCATGCAAATGGAAATCAAAAGAAAGATGGAGTAGCAATTCTCATATCACAAAAAAATAGACTTTAAAATAAAGACTATTGATATTCACAGCCGGTCGGCACTCAGTTGTTGGCTTTTGTGCACTATCGGACCAAAAGGGTGACTGTGCCACTAGGATGAAGCTCGAGAGATTTCTGATGAAACTGAGTAACGAAACTGTAACCGCTGAATTAAAGTATGGAACACAGGTCCATGGAACAATCACAGGTGTAGATGTGAGCATGAATACACATCTTAAAGCTGTGAAAATGACTCTGAAGAACAGAGAACCTGTACAGCTGGAAACACTGAGTATTCGAGGAAATAACATTCAATATTTTATTCTGCCAGACAGGTTACCTCTGGATACACTTCTCATGGATGTTGAACCAAAGGTGAAGTCTAAGAAAAGGGAAGCTATTTCAGGAAGAGGCCGAGGCCAAGGAAGAGCAAGAGGATGTGGCCGAGGCAGAGAAAGAGGGGGCCCTAGGAGATAATATCTCTCAAGATTACTATTTCAAAGTAACAAAGAAGAAGAAGACATGGCAGAGGAAGACTATGTGACTAAGTTAGAAGATGGTGGAGTCCTAAGCAAATTGTGTCTCTCAAGATTATGATTTTAAAGTGATCGATGCCCCAGCTGCTTTTTGTACAGGCTTTGTTTGTGGCAGATTTTAATAAGCATAAATGTAGGAAAATAAATAAATAAATAAAATAAAGACTATTACAAGAGACAAAGAAGGACACTACATAATGATCAAGGGATCAATCCAAAAAGAAGACATAATAATTGTAAATATTTATGCACCCAACATAGGAGCACCACAATACATTAGGCAAATTCTGACAGCCATAAAAGGGGAAATCGACAGTAACACAATCATAGTAGGGGACTCTAACACCTCACTTTCACCAATAGACAGATCATCCAAAAAGAAAATAAGTAAGGAAACACAAGTTTTAAATGATACATTATACAAGATGGACTTAATTAATATTTATAGGATATTCCATCCAAAAACAACAGAATACACTTTCTTCTCAAGTGCTTATGGAACATTCTACAGGAGAGATCATATCTTGGTTCACAAAGAAAGCCTTGATAAATTTAAGAAAATTGAAATCATAACAAATATCTTTTCCAACCACAATGCTATGAGACTAGATACCAATTTCAGGAAAAAACCTGTAAAAAATACAAATACATGGAGGCTAAACAATACACTACTAAATAACAAAGAGATCACTGAAGAAATGAAAGAGGATATCAAAAAATACCTAGAAGCAAGTGACAATGAAAACACGATGACCCAAAACCTATAGAATGGGGCAAAAGCAGTTCTAAGAAGGAAATATATAGCAGTACAATCCTACCTCAGGAAAGAAGAAACATCTCAAATAAACAACATAAATTTACACCAAAAGAAATTAGAGAAACAGGAACTAAAAAACCCAAAATTAGCAGAAGGAAAGAAATCATAAAGTTCAGAAATAAATGAAAAAGAAACAAAGAAAACAATAGCAAAGATAAATAAAACTAAAAGCTGATTCTTTGAGAAGATAAAATTAATAAACCATTAGCCAGACTCATCAAGGAAATAAAGGAGAAGACTTAAAATAATAGAATTAGAAATGGAAAAGAAGTAACAACTGACACTGCAGAAATACAAAGGATCATGCAAGTTTACTACAAGCAACTATATGCCGATACAGTGGACAACATGGAAGAAATGGACAAATACTTAGAAAACCACAACATTCCAAGACTGAACCAGGAAGAAATCGAAAATATAAATAGACCAATCTCAAGCACTGAAATTAAAACTGTGATTAAAAATCTTCCGACAGGGCCTCCCTGGTGGCGCAGTGGTTGAGAGTCCGCCTGCCGATGCAGGGGATACGGGTTCGTGCCCCGGTCTGGGAGGATCCCATATGCCGCGGAGCGGCTGGGCCCGTGAGCCATGGCCGCTGGGCCTGCGCATCCGGAGCCTGTGCTCCGCAACGGGAGAGGCCACAAGAGTGAGAGGCCCGCATACCGCAAAAAGAAAAAAAAAAAAAAAATCTTCCGACAAAAAAAAAAGCCCAGGACTAGATGGCTTCACAGGCTATTTTTATCAAACATATAGAGCAGAGTTAACAACTATGCTTCTCAAACTCCTGCAAAATATAGCAGAGGGAGGAACACTCCAAAACTCATTCTACGAGGCCACTATCACTCTGATACCAAAACCAGAGAAAGATGCAACCAAAAAAGAAAACTACAGGCCAATATCACTGATGAACATAGATGTAAAAATTCTCAACCAAATACTACCTAACAGAATCAACAGCACATTAAAAGGATCATACACCATGATCAAGTGCGGTTTATCCTAGGAATGCAAGGGTTCTTCAATATATGCAAATCAATCACTGTGATACACCATATTAACAAACTGAAGGATAAAAACCATGTGATCATCTCAATAGATGCAGAAAAAGCTTTCAACAAAAGTCAACACTGATTTATGATAAAAACTCTCCAGAAAGTAGGCATAGAGGGAAATTGCCTCAACATAATATAGGCCATATATGACAAACGCACAGCCGACATCATTCCCAATGGTGAAAAACTGAAACCATTTCCACTAAGATCAGGAAGAAGACAAGGTTGCCCATTCTCACAAATATTATTCAACATAATTTTGGAAGTTTTAGCCACAGCAATCAGAGATGAAATAGAAATAAAAGCAATCCAAATCATAAAAGAAGAAGCAAAAATGTCACTTTTTGCAGATGACATGATTCTGTACATAAAGAATACTAAAGATGCTACCAGAAAACTGCTAGAGCTAATCAATGAATTTTGTAAAGTAGCAGGATACAAAATTAATGCGCAGAAATTTCTTGCATTCCTTTACACTGATGATGAAAAATCTGAAAGAGAAATTAAGGAAACACTTCCATTTACAATTGCAACAAAAAGAATAAAATACCTAGGAATAAACCTACCTAAGGAGACAAAAGACCTGTATGCAGAAAACTATAAGACATTGATGAAAGAAATTAAAGCTGATACAAACAGATGGAGAGATATACCATGTTCTTGTATTGGAAGAATCAACATTGTGAAAATGACTCTACTACCCAAAGCAATCTACAGATTCAATGCAATCCCTATCAAACTACCACTGGCATTTTTCAAAGAACTAGAAGAAAATATTGCACAATGTGTATGGAAACACAAAAGACCCCAAAGAGCCAAAGCAATCTTGAGAAAGAAAAATGGAGCTGGAGGAATCATTCTCCAGAACTTCAGACTATACTATAAAGCTGCAGTAATCAAGACAGTATGGTACTGGAAAAAAACAAATATAGATCAATGGAACAGGATAGAAAGCCCAGAGATAAACCCACACACATATGGTCACCTTATCTTTGATAAAGGAGGCAAGAATATACAGTGGAGAAAAGACAGCCTCTTCAATAAATGGTGCTGGGAAAACTGGACAGCTACATGTAAGAGAATGAAATTAGAACACTCCCTACACAAAATACACCATACACAAAAATAAACTCCAAATGGATTAAAGACCTAAATGTAAGGCCAGACACTATCAAACTCTTAGAGGAAAACATAGGCAGAACACTCTATGACATAAATTCCAGCAAGACCCTTTTGGACCCACCTCCTAGAGAAATGAAAATAAAAACAAAATAAACAAATGGGACCTTATGCAAATTAAAAGTGTTTGCACGGCAAAGGAAACCATAAACAATACAAAAAGAGAACCCTTAGAATGGGAGAAAATATTTCCTAGTGATTCATTGACAAAGGATTAATCTCCAAAATATACAAGCAGCTCATGCAGCTCAATATCAAATAAACAAACAACCCAATCCAAAAATGGCCAGAAGACCTAAATAGACATTTCTCCAAAGAAGATATACAGATTGTCAACAAATACATGAAATGATGCTCAACATCACTAATCAATAGAGAATGAAAATCAAAACTACAGTGAGGTGTCACCTCACACTTGTCAGAATGGCCATCCTCAAAATATCTACAAACAATAAATTTTAGAGAGTGTGTGGTGCATGTGAACCCTCTTGCACTGTTGGTGGGAATGTAAATTGATACAGCCACTATGGAGAACAGTATGGAGGTTCCTTAAAAAACTAATAATTGGGCTTCCATGGTGGTGCAGTGGTTGAGAGTCTGCCTACCGATGCAGGGGACATGGGTTCGTGCCCCGGTCCAGGAAGATCCTGCATGCCATGGAGCAGCTGGACCCATGAGCCATGGCCGCTGAGTCTGCGCATCTGGAGCCTGTGCTCTGCAATGTGAGAGGCCAAAACAGTGAGAGACCCACGTACCACAAAAACAAAAACAAAAACTAATAATAGAACTACCATGTGACCCAGCAATTCCACTACTGGGAATATACCCTGAGAAAACTATAATTCAAAAAGAGTCATGTATCACAATGTTCATTGCAGCTCTATTTGCAATAGCCAGGACATGGAAGCTACCTAAGTATCCATCAACAGATGAATGGATAAAGAAGATGTGGCACATATATAAAGTGGAATATTACTCAGCCATAAAAGGAAATGAAATTGAGTTATTTGTAGTGAGGTGGATGGACTTAGATACTGTCATACAGAGTGAAGTATGTCAGAAAGAGAAAAATAAATACTGTATGCTAACACATATATATGGAATCTAAAAATAATAATAATAATTGTTTTGAAGAACCTAGGGACAGGACAGGAATAAAGACGCAGGTGTAGAGAACGGACTTGAGGACATGGGGAGTGGGAAGGATAAGCTGGGACGAAGTGAGAGAGTGGCATGGACATGCATACACTACCAAACGTAAAATAGATAGCTAGTGGAAATCAGTGGCATAGCACAGGGAGGTCAGCTGGGTGATTTGTGACCACCTAGAGGGGTGGGATTAGGAGGGTGGGAAGGAGACTGCAAGGAGGGGTGTGATATGGGGACATATGTATATGTATAGCTGATTCACTTTGTTATACAGCAAAAACTAACACACAATTGTAAAGCAATTATACTCCAATAAAGATGTTAAAAAAAAAAACATCAACTTTTCTGTGGCTGAAATAGAAGGGCAGAGCTTGAGCCTGTCTGCTCTGTTTCCCCTTTAATTCTCTGCCTGGCAGCTGAGGCATTCTGAATTGCTCAAGAGACATAGTTGAAATAACAGTGCTCTAAGTCTTCCCCCGCCTTTCCTAACAGCCTTCTGCTATCTGTTCCTTCAATTTCCTTTATATTATCACAAAGGACAAAGAACTCTTAAAGTGTTCTGTCTAATTCAAATGTAAAGGGACTAAGACATAAAAATGCTTGTCTTACGTATTGACTAAAATCTATTCTTTGGTTTAAATTATCATCATTAATTATATATCCATATGTATATTTATCTTAACACTTTTTCTGTAGGCTAGGTAATTTTATCTTGCATAGACAAATCTATCACTTTGAGCATTTTTTCTCAATTGGTCACCATCTTATAATTTTTTAAGCATGTATTATGTCTGGAGGCAACTTGTAAAATATCTCAACATAACTTTCTCTGTCAGTATGCAGAAAAGTAACGTTTTACCAAGATTGGAAAAGATTATTCCCTCCACTCTGAGGTGTTCTTCTTAGGAAATAACAAAGTCCCCAGCAACATAAGGATTCATTATTTATTTTCATCTACAGTGAGGAGGGAATGCTAACAGACAGTGAAGTCTGAAACTTGCATTCCATCATATCTTTAATATTCAAGCATGGTGCTTTACATAGCCCCATAAGTAGACATCATGGTTCAGGAGAGCAAATGTTCTCATAACAATTTACCATTCATAAGTGCTTTGTTTACATTGTCCAATTTTACCTTAAACATAACCTTTTGATATAAATTGGAAAGACATTAATATTTCAATCTGAGGGATAATGAAATTGAAGTCCAGACAGTTCAAGTGACATGCTTCAAACCATTTACCTGCTAAGGGATAACACTTAGGTGACCTAAATCCCCCTTGTTCTTTTTACTACAGCATCCTGCCAAGTATGTGTCACACATTCAGCTAAAATTAGGTGAGCTTTCAAAGTCACAAAAGGAGAAGGTGATTAAGTATAATTTTGAAGAGACCATGTAAGGAAAAGACATTTTTTTACTTTGTTAAAAACAAGGCTAGCTGATTGAGACTAAGAATGTGCATAAGAATAGAAAGCTGACTTCATTAATAATATCAAGTAATTATATTAGATAAATATTTTTCTTGAAAAAAAGTTGTTTACCAGAGCTTTGTACAAAAAGCCATGTATCTAGAAAACAAACTTATGGTTACCAAAGGGGAAAGAGGGGGAGGGATAAATTAGGAGGTTTGGATTAACAGATAAAAGCTACTATATATAAAACAGATATCCAACAAGGACCTACCGTATAGCACAAGAAACTATACTCAATATATTTTTTAATTGAAGTACAGTTGATTTACAATGTTGTATTAGTTTCAGATGTACAGCAAAGTAATTCAGTTACATATATATATATATATATATATATATATATATATATATATATATATATATATATATATATCTTTTTCAGATTATTTTTCATTACAGGTTATTACAAGATATTGAATATATTTCCCTGTGTTATAGAGCAGGACCTTGTTGGTTATCTGTTTTGTATATAGTAGCTTATATCTGTTAATCCCAATCTCCTTACTTATCCCTCCCCCATTTTCTCCTTAGGTAACTATGAGTTTGTTTTCTATGTCTGTGGGTCTATTTCTGTTTTGTAAATAAGTTCAGTTGTATCATTTTTTTAGATTCCACCTGTAAGTGATATCAGATAATATTTGTCTTTGTCTGACTTATTTCACTTAGTATGATAATCTCTAGGTCCATCCATGATGCTGCAAATGGCATTGTTTCATTCTTTTTTATGGCTGAGTAATATTCCATTATATATATATATATATATATATATATATATATACACACACACACACACTCACATGCATATATATATATATCTGTTCATCTATTGATGGACATTTAGGCTGTTTCCATGTTTTAGTTATTGTAAATAGTGTGGCTATGAACATTGGGGTGCATGTATCTTTTCAAATTAGAGTTTTAATCTTTTCCAGATATATACCCAGGAGTGGGGTTGCTGGATCATATGGTAGCTCTATTTTTAGTTTTTAAAGGAACTTCCATAGTGGCTGCAAAAATTTACATTGCCACCAACAGTGTAGGAGGGTTCCCTTTTCTCCAGCATTTATTATTTGTAGACATTTTGATGACGGTCATTCTGACCAGTGTGAGGTGATACCTCATTGTAGTTTTGATTTGTACTTCTTTAATAATTAGTGATTTTGAGCATATTTTTATGTGCCTGTTGGCCATCTCTATGTCTTTTTTGGAGAAATGTCTATTTACTTCTTCTGACCATTTTTTGATTAGGTTGCCTGTTTTTTTGATATTGAGTTCTGTGAACTGTTTGTATATTTGGGAAATTCACCCCTTGTCAGTTGCATCATTTGCAAATATTTTCTCCCATTCTGTTGGTTGTCTTTTCATTTTGTTTATGGTTTTCTTTGCTGTGCAAAAGCTTATAAGTTGGATTAGTTAGGTCCCATTTGTTTATTTTTGCTTTTATTTCTTTTGCCTCGAGAGACTGACCTAAGAAAACATTTGTACGATTTATGTCAGAAAATATTTTGTCTATGTTTGCTTCTAGGAGTTTTATGGTATCATGTCTTATATTTGTCTTTTTTTAAAATACATCTTTATTGGGTTATAATTGCTTCACAATGCTGTGTTAGTTTCTGTTGTACTACAAAGTGAATCAGCCATATGCATACATATATCCCCATATCTCCTCCCTTTTGAGCCTCCATCCCACCCTCCCTATCCCACCCCTCTAGGTCATTGCAAAGCCCCAAGCTGATCTCCCAGTGCTATGCTGCTGCTTCCCACTAGCTATATATTTTATATTTTGTAATAAACTCCAAGAGAAAAGAATGTGAAAAAGGATATATATATATACCATTGTGCTGGACACCTAAAACTAATATGATGTTGTAAATCAACTATACTTTAATTTTTTAAAAAAAGCCATGTAGCTGTTCAGACTTGTCTTTTTTTAAGTTAAAAGGAGAAATAAAATAGTTGACCATTGTGGAGCAAACGGAACCCTCTTGCACTGCTGGTGGGAATGTAAATTGATACAGTCACTATGGGGAACAGTATGGAGGTTCCTTAAAAAACTAAAAATAGAACTACCATATGACCCAGCAATCCCACTACTGGTCATATACCCTGAGAAAACTGTATTTCAAAGAGTCATGTATCACAATGTTCACTGCAGCTCTATTTACAATAAACAGGACATGGAAGCAACCTAAATGTCCATCAACAGATGAATGGATAAAGAAGATGTGGCACATATATACAGTGGCATATTACTCAGCCATAAAAAGAAACAAAATTGAGTTGTTTGTAGTGAGGTGGAAGGACAAAGAGTCTGTCATACAGAGTGAAGTAAGTCAGAAAGAGAAAAACAAATACCATATGCTAACACATATATATGGAATCTAAAAAAAAAAAAAAAAAGAAAGAAATGGTTCTGAAGAACCTAGAGGCAGGACAGGAATAAAGATACAGATGTGTCTATGGACTTGAGGACACGGGGAGATGGAAAGGTAAGCTGGGACGAAGTGAGAGAGTGACATGGACATATATACACTATCAATTGTAAAATAGATAGCTAGTGGGAAGCAGCCACATAGCACAGAGAGATCAGCTCAGTGCTTTTTGTCCACCTAGAGGGGTGGGATGGGGGGGTGGGAGGGAGATGCAAGAGGCAGGAAATATGGGGATATATGTTTATGTATAGCTGATTCACTTTGTTATACAGCAGAAACTAACACACCATTGTAAAGCAATTATACTCCAATAAAGATGTTTTTTAAAAAATAATTACACCATTAATTTTATTTCATCCACATTTATTTACATCCTACTCTAAGACCAGTAGTAAACTAGAGGCTTTGGTTTAAAGATTAATAAAACAAAGTCCTTGGTGGAGCACATTGCCAGCAGTCCAACAAATCTCTAATCCTTTTCCCTCTGTTAACCACAGAGCTAGGTGTGTCTGAGTTTTCTTGCCTTTAGGTGTAGCCATGTGGTTAAGTTTTCCACAGTGGAATGTAAATGGAGATCAGATGAGTAACCCTTTTATGTTTATAACTAAGGGGATTTCCAGGACATGGGAATTTTAGTACTAAAATCAAGAAAGACCCAGGGAAACTGAGTTAGGACCAGATAAAAGATAAAGAGATCAAGGAGAGGTCAAGGAGACCTCCCTGACTACACATGTGCAAAAAGCCTCCTTGGGGGTCAAAATGGAGAGGGCACCACCCTATAATAAGTGATGCTAAGCCTCTCATAGGCTGCTGGGCTGGAATCTGTCTTGGAAAAAAAAGTTGCTCACCCATGTTGGGAAGGGTCCTAGGGCAGGGCAGGTGTGGAAAAAGAAACAAGATAATTGTCCAAAGGTAAACAAAGACCCGGAAGAACTGCCTTACATAAATGATTTAATCACCTCTGTTCACACTCTTTCTCTCTGGGTGTGTATCTCTGCCTTGCTTCTGTCTTAAATAAACAAACTCTTTAGTGTGCTCTCTCACATGTTGTGTTGTGTCTCTAATAATAAACTTTGTACCTGTTTAGGAATTTTTGCCTCCTTGAAACATTCTTTCCTTGGCAAGAGCCAGGGAAACTTTGCTTCTAGCCTCTAAGACTTGCTGGTCTAGTGGCTAGGATTCCTCCTGGTTTTCATCCAGGCTACATAGGTTCAATTCCTGGGCAGGGAACTAAGATCTCGCTTCAAGCCACTGCTCACTGCTCTCTTGAGATCAAGGATAGTCACCTTAATTGGAAATGATGTTTCCTGCTTTCTGACCTGGTCTCTAAGGACCTCCTATATGATCTTCGCTATGCTCTTTCCCCTTTCCAGCAGATGAACATGGAGATAACTCTGGTGACCTCCACAGCCACAACTTAACAAAGTCTAAGACTTTGTCAGCCTGGGTCCCTGTGTGACCACACGGAGGAAAGCCACCACAGACGAGGAGCCTCAAATCTAGAATCCCCAGTCTAGACTTCTTATAAATAATGGCAATAAACTTACTTTCTGAAAAGCCACTATATTTTGTGTCTACTTTTTAACCACACCTTATCTTTTCAAGATAAGAGGTCTTGAAATTAAATTACCAAAAGTCATAATATAAAAACAAAAAGCAAAACAAATACAGAATAGCTTATTATAAAAAAAAAAAAGAACTGGGCCTCCCTGGTGGCACAGTGGTTAAGAATCTGCCTGCCAATGCAGGGGACACGGGTTCGAGCCCTGGTTCGGGAAGATCCCACATGACCCGGAGCAATTAAGCCCGTGAGCCACAACTACTGAGCCCGTGAGCCACATCTGCTGAAGCCCATGTGCCTAGAGCCCGAGCTCTGCTACAAGAGAAGCCACCACAATGAGAAGCCCGCGCACCACAAGGAAGTATATCCCCCGCTCACCGCAACTAGAGAAAGCCTGTGTGCAGCAATGAAGACCCAATGCTGCCAAACATAAATAAATAAAATAAATAAATTTATTTAAAAAAAAGAATTAAAACAGTAACAAGTTGAACTTTGCATTTAGGGATATTTAAAATTGAAATGGAAATTTATTATGGTATATTAAAATGTATTTTTTAAAAGACACTTCTAGAGACACAGGATTACTTAAATAGATGATGGATGTAGCTAATGACTACTCCTTGGCCCAATAAATTGGTGAGATTATTACAAAAAAAAGTACAATTTTGTCTGGATTTTTTAAAATAATAATAAAGAATGCAAATAGAGGAGTTATAATGACCATCTACAGTAGAGTTATGTTACTTTGTTCCTACAATTAAAGCACTGTTAAAACAACAAAGAAAAATAATGTTTTGATTTAAACAAGGACTCATTTTACAAAACTCCTCTTCATTGTGAACCAGGGTTCTTTTATTGGCAGTGTAAATAAAAGGAGAGTTCTACTGCTTTAAAAAAGTCATTAATCTTTCCGGTTTTCTTTTTCAACAAACTATGCAATTATTTTGTTAGAGCAACTTCCTTTGCCTAATGCTATCTATCCTCCTCACAGTAATAACTATACAATTCTCATATTAGTTGCCTCATAAAGCAAAAGCTGTGTCTGAATATGATGGATATCAGGATGTGCTTCTTAGGATTACAAAGATTGAGCAACTTTAATTCTTCCAATTATTTTCATAACCATGGGAATTTGAATTATTTATTTTCAAACAATATGGGTATTGTCACTGAAATGTTGGATTTCTGTTCTGTGGCCAGATACAGCCTTACAGAATTTGATTTTGTTTACTTAGAAGGGACTTTCATAAGGACTTATCACCAAAGAATAATTAAACATAAACTAAGAATGAGATTACATGGACTTCTGGTGATTCAAACACTTATTAAGAATTGATCCACAATTATACCTCATATAGTCACTTTCAGATCATTTTTTATCAAAATTCAACAAATAAAGTTGATATCTCTTAAACAGTATACTATAAATGGTTGATTTCCTCTGTCAAACTCTAGATATTTAGCTTTTCTCATAATGAGTACTATGGACTACAGAGTTATTCATGTATGAGTGTTTTCTTGAAATGCTAAATGCATTAGAGATACAACCAAAAACAAGACAAACAAAACTGTGTATGGAGAAATCTTTGGAACAATCAAATAGTCACTGGTATAATTTTCTTATCATCAACACTCTAAATAGATTCCTTTAGTGAACATTAATGTATAAAATATGTTTACTCCTCAAACATACTTTATCTCAGGATATAGTGGTGGAAATTGGACAAGCATGAGTACAGGTAACACATGAGAGTTGAGCCAGGTTTTTACGTGTATGATTCATGTCCCTGGTGGATTTTCTCTGAATTGATTATGTCCATGTACTTGTTGCACAGTTTATCTGAATAAAAATTATACAACAAAAAGCTTTGAACAATTTTCAAGTTGTAGAAATTATTTAAGAAGCAGAGGCAAAAATTAAGGATGGTACATCAAGGTATGTGAAAGCTTAAAATTTTAAAAAGTAACACTGCTAACCTGAAAAATAAACCACTATGTTATCAATTAAAAAACCAGGAAAATATACAAAACGTATTAAGTTATAATCATAAGTTCAATGTAAAAAAAAATCATCTATATAGATCAAGACATTAAAGTCTACTTAGTTTGGGACTGATAAAAAGAGTCTAATATAATAACTGGATCCATAAAATATATTTACCAACATAAAACAAATCTTAGCATTAGTAAATATAAAAGTAAAAATTATAATTTTATATTGAAGACAAATTGCGCTCTCTCTCTCTCTCTATATATATATATATGAACAAACCATGATGAGAATGTAAAGTTCAAAATGTTTAACTAGAAATAAAGAGCTCCCAGCTAGCAAACACATATCAGCACATATTTGGAAAGAAGTATTTTCTATTTGCTAAGAGGTTATAGACATTTTAGGTAGAAAGTCTTAATTTCGTCTAAAACTAATGTAAAGTTAGAGACAACAACAAAGTAATAATCTGAGAAATTATAATTTTATTATAGATCTTTCTTGTAATATAAAATGTTTATAAATTTCATTTGCCTTTTTGTTATTTAATTCTCATTAACAATGTCAAACAACAGAGGTGTAAATACATTTCTCTACAGCCTGAAAAGTCGAACAGCCTCTGAAGTAACTGTTGTAAAAGTTTATGTGCATATTTACATTATAATATGACTGATCGCAGTAATTTATATTATGGATACCATTTGGGTGCAATATCACTAATTAAAGCTCATCTTAAGCTCTAACAAATACATCCCATTGGGTTTAGCTTCATTACGTCTATCTAAGTTGATCCTCCATAAATTAAAATACAACCAAATTACAGATAATTCTACTGGTAAATATGATAATTAAGATCAAATATTAAAATCTTATAATTAATCATCTAGATAATAATATTTTGAGAAAAGAAAAACTGACCGCTGGTGGCGGCCGACTCACTCCTGGAGCATGTGCAGGAGGACACTTTTTTTTTTTTTTTTTTGGCTGCATTGGGTCTTCATTGCTGCGTGCAGGCTATCTCTAGTTGCAGCGAGGGGGGGCTACTCTTCGTTGTGTGGGCAGGGGCTTCTCATTGCACCGGCTTCTCTTGTTGCCGAACACAGGCTCCAGGCATGTGGGCTCAGTAGTTGTGGCACATGAGCCCTAGAGCATGTGGGCTTCAGTAGTTGTGGTACGCAGACTCTAGAGTGAAGGCTCAGTAGTAGAGTACACGGGCTTAGTTGCTCTGTAGCATGTGGGATCTTCCCGGACCAGGGATTGAACCCATGTCCCCTGCACTGGCAGGCGGATTCTTAACTACTGTGCCACCAGGGAAGTACCAATAATATATATATTTTTTGATTTTGATTTTTTTTTATTTTTAACTTTTTGCTTTATAACAAATTTAATCCGTTATACATATACATATGTTCCCATATTCCCTCCTTTTTGCGTCTCCCTCCCACCCTCCCTATCCCACCCCTCCAGACGGACACAAAGCACCGAGCTGATCTCCCTGTGCTATGCGGCTGATTCCCACTAGCTATCTACCTTACGTTTGGTAGTATATATATGTCCATGCCGCTCCTTCACTTTGTCAGAGCTTACCCTTCCCCTTCCCCATATCCTCAAGTCCATTCTCTAGTAGGTCTGTGTCTTTATTCCTGTCTTACCCTTATGTTCTTCATGACATTTTTTTTTCTTAAATTCCATATATATGTGTCAGCATACAGTATTTGTCTTTCTCTTTCTGACCTACTTCACTCTGTATGACAGACTCTAGGTCTATCCAGCTCATTACAAATAGCTCAGTTTCGTTTCTTTTTATGGCTGAGTAATATTCCATTGTATATATGTGCCACATCTTCTTTATCCATTCATCCGACGATGGACACTTAGGTTGTTTCCAGCTCCGGGCTATTGTGACTAGAGCTGCAATGAACATTTTGGTACATGCATATTTTTGAATTATGGTTTTCTCAGGGTATATGCCTAGTAGTGGGATTGCTGGATCATATGGTAGTTCTATTTGTAGTTTTTTAAGGAACCTCCATACTGTTCTCCATAGTGGCTGTACCAATTCACATTCCCACCAGCAGTGCAAGAGTGTTCCCTTTTCTCCACACCCTCTTCAGCATTTATTGTTTATAGATTTCTTGATGATGCCCATTCTGACTGGTGTGAGATGATATCTCATTTTAGTTTTGATTTGCATTTCTCTAATGATTAATGATGTTGAGCATTCTTTCATGTGTTTGTTGGCAGTCTGTATATCTTCTTTGGAGAAATGCCTATTTAAGTCTTCTGCCCATTTTTGGATTGGGTTGTTTGTTTTTTTGCTATTGAGCTGCATGAGCTGTTTATAAATTTTGGAGATTAATCCTTTGTCAGTTGCTTCATTTGCAAATATTTTCTCCCATTCTGAGGGTTGCTTTTGGTCTTGTTTATGGTTTCCTTTGCTGTGCAAAAGCTTTGAAGTTTCATTAGGTCCCATGTGTTTATTTTTGTCTTTATTTCCATTTCTCTAGGAGGTGGGTCCAAAAGGATCTTGCTGTAATTTATGTCATAGAGTGTTCTGCCTATGTTTTCCTCTACGAGTTTGATAGTGTCTGGCCTTACATTTAGGTCTTTAATCCACTTTGAGCTGATTTTTGTGTATGGTGTTAGGGAGTGATCTAATCTCATACTTTTACATGTCCCAATCCAGTTTTCCCAGCACCACTTATTGAAGAGACTGTCCTTTCTCCACTGTACATTCCTGCCTCCTTTATCAAAGATAAGGTGACCATATGTCCGTGGGTTTATCTCTGGGCTTTCTATCCTGTTCCATTGATCTATCTTTCTGTTTTTGTGCCAGTACCATACTGTCTTGATTACTGTAGCTTTGTAGTATAGTCTGAAGTCAGGGAGCCAGATTCCTCAAGCTCCATTTTTTGTTCTAAAGATTGCTTTGGCTATTCGGGGTCTTTTGTGTTTCCATACAAATTGTGAAATTTTTTGTTCTAGTTCTGTGAAAAATGCCAGTGGTAGTTTGATAGGGATTTCATTGAATCTGTAGATCGCTTTGGTTAGTAGAGTCATTTTCACAATGTTGATTCTTAAAATCCAAGAACATGGTACATCTCTCCATCTATTTGTATCGTCTTTAATTTCTTTCATCAGTGTCATAATTTTCTGCATACAGGTCTTTTGTCTCCTTAGGTAGGTTTATTCCTAGATATTTTATGCTTTTTGTTGCAATGGTAAATGGGAGTGTTTCCTTGATTTCACTTTCAGATTTTTCATCATTAGTATATAGGAATGCAAGAGATTTCTGTAAATTAATTTTGTAGCCTGCAACTTTACCAAATTCATTGATTAGCTCTAGTAGTTTTCTGGTAGCATCTTTAGGATTCTCTATGTATAGTATCATGTCATCTGCAAACAGTGACAGTTTTACTTCTTCTTTTCCGATTTGGATTCCTTTTATTTCCTTTTCTTCTCTGATTGCTGTGGCTAGAACTTCCAAAACTATGTTGAATAAGAGTGGTGAGAGTGGGCAACCTTGTCTTGTTCCTGATCTTAGTGGAAATGGTTTCAGTTTTTCACCATTGAGGACGATGCTGGCTGTGGGTTTGTCATATATGGCCTTTATTATGTTGAGGAAAGTTCCCTCTATGCCTACTTTCTGCAGGGTTTTTATCATAAATGGGTGTTGAATTTTGTCGAAAGCTTTTTCTGCATCTATTGAGATGATCATATGGTTTTTCTCCTTTAATTTGTTAATATAGTGTATCACGTTGATTGTTTTGTGTATATTGAAGAATCCTTGCATTCCTGGAATAAACCCCAACTTGATCATTGTGTATGATCCTTTTAATGTGCTGTTGGATTCTGTTTGCTAGTATTTTGTTGAGGATTTTTGCATCTATGTTCATCAGTGATATTGGCCTGTAGTTTTCTTTCTTTGTGACATCCTTGTCTGGTTTTGGTATCAAGGTGATGGTGGCCTCGTAGAATGAGTTTGGGAGTGTTCTTCCCTCTGCTATATTTCGGAAGAGTTTGAGAAGGAGAGGTGTTAGCTCTTCTCTAAATGCTTGATAGAATTCGCATGTGAAGCCATCTGGTCCTGGGCTTTTGTTTGTTGGAAGATTTTTTATCACAGTTTCAATTTCAGTGCTTGTGATTGGTCTGTTCATATTTTCTATTTCTTCCTGATTCAGTCTTGGCAGGTTGTGCATTTCTAAGAATTTGTCCATTTCTTCCAGGTTGTCCATTTTATTGGCAAAGAGTTGCATGTAGTAATCTCTCATGATCTTTTGTATTTCTGCAGTGCCAGTTGTTACTTCTCCTTTTTCATTTCTAATTCTATTGATTTGAGTCTTCTCCCTTTTTTTCTTGATGAGTCTGGCTAATGGTTTATCAATTTTGTTTATCTTCTCAAAGAACCAGCTTTTAGTTTTATTGATCTTTGCTATCGTTTCCTTCATTTCTTTTTCATTTATTTCTGATCTGATTTTTATTATTTCTTTCCTTCTGCTAACTTTGGGATGTTTTTGTTCTTCGTCCTCTAATTGCTTTAGTTGCAAGGTTAGGTTGTTTATTCGAGATGTTTCCTGTTTCTTAAGGTGGGATTGTATTGCTATAAACTTCCCTCTTAGAACTGCTTTTGCTGCATCCCATAGGTTTTGGGTCGTCGTGTCTCCATTGTCATTTGTTTCTAGGTATTTTTTAATTTCCTCTTTGATTTCTTCAGTGATCACTTCGTTATTGAGAAGTGTATTGTTTAGCCTCCATGTGTTTGTATTTTGTACAGCTCTTTTCCTGTAATTGATATCTAGTCTCATAGCATTGTGGTCAGAAAAGATACTTGATACAATTTCAATTTTCTTAAATTTACCAAGGCTTGATTTGTGACCCAAGATATGATCTATCCTAGAGAATGTTCCCTGAGCACTTGACAAAAATGTGTATTCTGTTGTTTTTGGATGGATTGTCCTATAAATATCAATTAAGTCCATCTTGTTTAATGTATCATTGAAAGCTTGTGTTTCCTTATTTATTTTCATTTTGGATGATCTGTCCATTGGTGAAAGTGGGGTGTTAAAGTCCCCTACTATGATTGTGTTACTATCGATTTCTCCTTTTATGGCTGTTAGTATTTGCCTTATGTATTGAGGTGCTCCTATGTTTGGTGCATAAATATTTACAATTGTTATATCTTCTTCTTGTATCGATCCCTTGATCATAATGTAGTGTCCTTCTTTGTCTCTTCTGGTAGTCTTTATTTTAAAGTCTATTTTGTCTGATATGGGAATTGATACTCCAGCTTTCTTTTGGTTTCCATTTGCATGGAATATCTTTTTCCATCCCCTTACTTTCAGTCTGTATGTGTCTCTTGGTCTGAAGTGGGTCTCTTGTACACAGCATATATATGGGATTTTTTTTTTATCCATTCAGCCAATCTGTTTCTTTTGGTGGGAGCATTTAATCCATTTACATTTAAGGTAATTATCGATATGTATGTTCCTATTCCCATTTTCTTAATTGTTTTGGGTTTGTTATTGTAGGTCTTTTCCTTCTGTTGTGTTTCTTGCCTAGAGAAGTTCCTTTAGTATTTGTTGTAAAGCTGGTTTGGTGGTGCTGAACTCTCTCAGCTTTTGCTTGTCTGTAAACGTTTTAATTTCTCCATCAAATCTGAATGAGATCCTTGTTGGGTAGAGTAATCTTGGTTGCAGGTTTCTCTCCTTCATCACTTTAATTATGTCCTGCCACTCCCTTCTGGCTTGTAGAGTTTCTACTGAGAGATCAGCTGTTAACCTGATGGGGATTCCCTTGTGTGTTATTTGTTGTTTTTGCCTTGCTGCTTTTAATATGATTTCTTTGTGTTTAATTTTTGACAGTTTGATTATTATGTGTCTTGGCGTATTTCTCCTTGGATTTATTCTGTATGGGACTCTCTGTGCCTCCTGGACTTGATTAACTATTTCCTTTCCCATATTAGGGAAGTTTTCAACTATAATCTCTTCAAATATTTTCTCAGTCCCTTTCTTTTTCTCTTCTTCTTCTGGAACTCCTATAATTCGAATGTTGGTGCATTTAATGTTGTCCCAGAGGTCTCTGAGACTGTCCTCTGTTCTTCTCATTCTTTTTTCTTTATTTTGTTCTACAGCAGTTATTTCCACTATTTTATCTTCCACCTCACTTATCCGTTCTTCTGCCTCAGTTATTCTGCTATTGATCCCATCTAGAGTATTTTTTATTTCATTTATTGTGTTTTTAATCGATGCTTGATTCATCTTTAGTTCTTCTAGGTCCTTGTTAACTGTTTCTTGCATTTTGTCTATTCTATTTCCAAGATTTTGGATCTTGGAAATAGAATCTTGGATCATCTTTACCATAATTATTCTGATTTCTTTTTCAGGTAGACTGCCTATTACCTCTTCATTTGTTAGGTCTGGTGTGTTTTTACCTTGCTCCTTCTCCTGCTGTGTGTTTTTCTGTCTTCTTATTTTGCTTATGTTACTGTGTTTGGGGTCTCCTTTTTGCAGGCTGCAGATTCGTAGTTCCCGTTGTTTTTTGGTGTCTGTCCCCAGTGGCTAAGGTTGGTTTAGTGGGTTGTGTAGGCTTCCTGGTGGAGGGGACTTGTGCCTGTGTTCTGGTGGATGAGGCTGGATCTTGTCTTTCTGGTGGGCAGGTCCACGTCTGGTGGTGTGTTTTGGGGTGTCTGCGGACTTTTTATGATTTTAGGCCACCTCTCTGCTAATGGGTGGTGTTGTGTTCCTGTCTTGCTAGTTGTTTGGCATAGGGTGTCCAGCACTGTAGCTTGCTGGTCGTTGATTGAAGCTTGGTGCTGGTGTTGAGATGGAGATCTCTGGAAGATTTTCGCCATTTGATATTATGTGGAGCTGGGCGGTCTCTTGTGGACCAGTGTCGTGAAGTTGGCTCTCCCACCTCAGAGGCACAGCACTGACCCCTTGCTCCTCAATTTGGGATGATGTGTTGTCTATTCATGTATTCCACAGATGCAGGTTGCATCAAGTTGATTGTGGAGCTTTAATCCGCTGCTTCTGAGGCTGCTGGGAGAGGTTTCCCTTTCTCTTCTTTTTTCTCACAGCTCCTGGGTCTCAGCTTTGGATTTGGCCCCGCCTCTGCGTGTAGGTTGCCGGAGGGTGTCTGTTCTTCGCTCAGACAGGACAGGGTTAAAGGAGCAGCCTCTTCGGAGACTCTGGCTCACTCAGGCCGGGCGGTAGTGAGGGGCACGGAGTGCGGGGCGAGCCTGCAGCGGCAGAGGCCGGCGTGACGTTGCACCAGCCCGAGGCGCGCCGTGCGTTCTCCCAGGGAATCCGCCCCTGGATCCCGGGACCCCGGCAGTGGTGGGCTGCACAGGCTCCCGGAAGGGCGGTGTGGACAGTGACCTGCGCTCGCACACAGGCTACTTGGCGGCCGCAGCAGCAGCCCCAGCGTCCCATGCCCGTCACTGGGCTCCGCGCTTTCAGCCGCGCCTCGCGCCTGTCTGTGGAGCTCCTTTAAGCAGCGCTCCTAATCCCCTCTCCTCACGCACCAGGAAACCAAGAGGGAAGAAAAAGTCTCTTGCCTCTTCGGCAGCTCCAGAGTTTTCCCGGACTCCCTCCCAGCTAGCTGTGGCACATTAGCCCCCTTCAGGCTGAGTTCTCGCCGCCAGCCCCAGTCCTCTCCCTGCGCTCTGACCGAAGCCCGAGCCTCAGCTTCCAGCGCCGCCCACCCCGGCGGGTGAGCAGACAAGCCTCTCGGGCTGGTGAGTGCCGATCGGCACTGATCCTCTGTGCGGGAATCTCTCTGCTTTGCCCTACCCAGGTATGTGGGGAGTTTCTTGCCTTTTGGGAGGTCTGGGGTCTTCTGCCAGCGTTCAGTAGGTGTTCTGTAGGAGTTGTTCCATGTGTAGCTGTATTTCTGGTGTGACCAATAATATTTTGAGAAAAGAAAATTCTTCTATTATAAAGAGATGCTTCTGTAAATTAACTGGTTAGATTGTATGTAAACGTAGCTTGTTTTCACGGTTGAGGTGTGAAATATTAGCATCAGCTTGTTACTTAGCAATGTGAGTTTACACACTTTCTCTCTTAACACACTGTCATATTTCACTACAATAAAATTGCCTTTAAATATAAAACACCTACATAAATATTGAAAGAGAGGAAAGGTGTAGGCTGTTTTCTGGAAACTTTATATATAGATAGTTAAGCTGGATAACAGAAATCTAAGGAAACACTTTCTTCCAAAAACAGTAATGTGTTTTCCTGAATTAATCTGGATAAGTTTCTTAATTGCCTCCGATTTTGTAGAAATACCATAGAATTTTTGTGAACCATTTATACACATAAGGGAAAAAACTGACTTTTAAAATTCAGTGTATCTCTTTAACTCAGAGTATATCTAAGTATTTTAACTTTCCAAATGTGTTGGGTGGAAGAAAATTATTTTTATTGAAACACATTTTTCAATCAAAACAGTCAATAAGAATGTGACAGCCCTAAAATGTTGGGACATTATATTTTTGACAATAAGTGGTTATGATTGTTAAAAGATTATTTTTAGGGGATGGGAGCATTGCATTATGGCTCTCATTTTTATTAACTATTTTCTTTAAAATGTTTTTGATAGAACCACAATTCTTCAACATTGGTTAATACTCTCTTAAGACAAACAACATAAAACATTTTTCCTGAACCTAAACCAGGCACCAGGCACTGTGCCAGGGACTGGAGCGTGAGGGAGTGTATGTGGATGGGAGAAGGGTAAGAGAGAGAGCATTTAGAAACATAAAAGTTTCCTCAGGGCCTCCCTGGTGGTGCAGTGGTTGAGAGTCTGCCTGCCGATGCAGGGGACACAGGTTCATGCCCTGGTCCAGGAGGATCCCACATGCCGCGGAGCAGCTGGGTCCATGAGCCATGGCCGCTGATCCTGCGCATCCGGAGCCTGTGTTCCACAACGGGAGAGGCCACAACGGTGAGAGGCCCATGTATCACAAAAAAATAAAAATAAATAAATAAGTTTTCTCAGCAAAAGATCACAATGGTGTTTATTGTTTACATAGCTTGTACTTAGAAAATAGTAGGTAGGTACGTGGAGCACTCAATCTGTATTTTGGCTTTATTTTCAAAGGGTGGATGAGTAGCTTTATTTGAAGACAAGCTTATTTGATCACAAAATGATTCATTTGGATAATTTGATGGTGATAGTTACAAAATTAAATATGCTGTAATGGAATAATTCCATGTCTTCTGCCAGAAGGACTTTACGTAAGTAGTATGAAACTTCATGCTTCCAAATGAATATTCCCTTTATATATTGTTGAATTATATTAAATAATCACATGTATGTCAATGAATTTAATTAAAGTAGAAAATTTTCACACTTTCCTCTCTCCTCCACTTACTTCAAAACATAAAGAATTTAAGTAGCTCTTCAACTATAAAAGTACTTGTCTTTGTTTTTTGTCTCAAATAAATACATTAGAAATACTTCTGCATCTAAACTTCAGAATCAGTTACTGTTCTCCTGTAAATAAAGCTATCTGTGGATAAAAAAGCAACAAGATAAAAGCTGTGAGTTGTTTTCTTTCTCTCATTGAAGTGCAATGGAGGAGAAAAACCTCAGGTAAAGCAATTGGCCACAATACAAACAACAGGACAAATTCTAGATGGATTTATGAGATAAATGTTAAGAAATTAAATAAAAATTACTAAAACATGATGTAGGTAAATATTCATCCAGTCTCAGAAGAGGAAGGGAGCTTCTACATGTGGAATCAAGAAAAATACAATTCTGTTTGGGGCTACAAAAATATTAAACTCTACATACACAAAAAAGTTTGCTAATTAATATATATAATAAATAGTTATTAATAAATAATAAGTTGCAAACCTCAATTGAAATAAAGCAAAGGCTGAAAAGAAAAAAATGTCCGCATTACCAGCAATGAAAAAAATGTATTTTCTAGATACCTTATATTAAATCAACATATTTGAAACCAAGAAGAATGTTTTAAAATACAATATTCATGTTGGGAGCAATGGTAAAATAAACTAAATAAGTGACTAAATAGCATGAGTTTTTCATAAAACAAAAAAGGCCAGATGAAAAGTACCTTGAAATGAGATCATCCTTCAACCTGTTTTTCTACAGTAATGAGACACCTCCACACTTTCCCTTTGGTTTCCTAACCATTCATCTGTAAACAGCATTGCTATTCCAGGCCTCAAGAGATATTACCTGTTGCTTAGAACTAGGAAATACTCTGTTCTCTCCACCACGAGCTAAAGAGATGAATAACAATAACAATAAAGAGATGACTCTCTGAAGGAGTTATCTTCTTGCTAAGCATGTTTTACTAACCATCCTAACAAAATCCAGCAGTTTGTGTTTAGAGTGTGTATTTGCTTCTTTATGAAGAACTAGTTCTCCTGCCTCTTCTTAATAATAGTGGTATATACAAAGTCATATTTTTTTGGAAGGCAAAGAAGCTGTGCCTCTGAGGACTAGAAACTCAGGACAGGTATGTTTCAATGTCAGGCATACAAGAATGAAAATGACAAATCTTTAGTGCTGCAGCACAGCCAAGGTGGCAGTGAGGAAGTCTAGATCCTGGATGATATAGTGCCTGAGATAAAGGATTAATGAGAGAGGTAGTGTGCTACAGCTTCAAGCGTGTAGTGAAAGGAAACACCAGTTTCACAACACACGACCTTGGGTATAGTGATTAATTTTCCTGGGTTTTTCTAGTCATGTGGAAAATACGTATAGTAACATTCAGCATTACATAGCGATTATAAACACAAGCTCTCAAGCCAGACTGCCTGGGTTCAAATGCCAGCTCTACCTCTTACTACTAGAAGACTGTGGGCACCTTAACTTAAACTCTTTGTACATAAGTTTCCTTCTCCACAATATGATATAATAATAAAGGTATTTCACAGGGTGGTTAGGAGGATTAGGTAAGTTTCTCTATTTAAAGTGCTGGGAGGAGTACCTGGCACCCATTAAGCATTCAATAAATATTAGCTATTTTATCAGTAGTCTTGGTCAGAAAATTTCTTGAGATTGCCTTCAATTCATAATCAATGTTTCTATGAGTCTGAGAAATTAATAAAATATCAGGATGCACTTCTGGGACAGTCAAAGGGAGAGATCATCAAACAAGGAATTATCAATGAAGTTTGTCTGAGTTTTTTTGTCTAGACATAGTTTTGAAAATGATGGGACAGTGCACTGACTTAAATGCTATAATATTGCTTTACACAAACTGACTTTTATGCTCTGGAGATGAGAAATACTGCAGCTGAGCTTTGTTAAGCTACTATGTCAATGCAGTGCAGTTTCTTGGGTGGTTTCAGAAATCACAATACGGGCTTCCCTGTTGGCACAGTGGTTGAGAGTCTGCCTGCCGATGCAGGGGACATGGGTTCGTGCCCCGGTCCGGGAAGATCCCACATGCCACGGAGCAGCTAGGCCCGTGAGCCATGGCTGCTGAGCCTGCACGTCCGGAGCCTGTGCTCCGCAACGGGAGAGGCCACGACAGTGAGAGGCCCGCATACGGCAAAAAAAAAAAAAAAATACAGAAATAACAATACTATTCTGTCCACAGTCTCAAGGTCATATACATACGAAAGATGAGGTGTAGAAAAGTTATTTTATTCCCTGAAAAAATAAAACAACATAGGATATCAACATTGAATTGGTTTCTCAGCTTCAACTATAATATGGTGAGATTTTTAAGACATTGTTGTTTATATAGCACAAGTTCATAATGTGCATAGGTTGTTTTATTTCCCAGTCAATAGACACAGTCAGTGACTACATAAAATGTAACACTCCTCAAGATATAATTCTTTAATGATAATACATGTATCTTTTCCTCACGGATTCTAGGAGATGTTTATTCAGTAGGTTTGTGGTAGGATCTATGTACATACATTTTTTAGCAGTTCCTCAGAAGTTCCCCATCTGTACTCCTGGTTGGAAACACTGACCTATTTGATTTGCTTCAAACCCACTGAGGTCTTATTATAATTAACTGACCCATGTCTCCATTAGAAATATCTTAACTATTCTTAGTTTTATTATACACACATCCACTTCGTGGGCAATCCCCATCACTTTTCTTCCCATGACTCCTCTCTATTTTCAAAGGAAACAGTGAGAAAACTTTTTTTTCCGTTTTCCACTCTGCATGCTGTTGTTTTGATATTCTGCAGCTATAATTGAAAGATATAATTGTATGTCAGTGGGCAGAAAAGCTACAAGTAACCATTGTTAATTTTTTTGTTTACAGGAAAAGCTCTATTTCGAGAAAAAAACATTTCATATTTAAAATATATCATCAAGCTCTCTTGATGATAGAGACTTATCTTCTATAAGTTGACTATGTCAGAAATACATTTCAAACACACTATGGGAGTGTATATAGTTTCAGAGGCAGCATTAATTTGAGATTAATTTCCAATAGAGTTGGCTAAACCAGTTAGCCAACACGGAGGTGCAATAATAATAATCTCTTAATTTTGACACTGTATTGATATAAATATCCTTTGAAAACTGTTAAAATGTTCCTAGAGCCAGAAATAGCCAAAAAATATTATACATGTTAGATGAAAACAACTAGCTTGACTTGACTGAAAACTATTATGAGAGTATCCGGAAATGGTTCTGTGATATTAGAATTAGCTTTGAAATCCTTTTAGATGAACACTTTGTAAACATAACTTATTTAGTTAATACATTTTCAAATAATATATGTAAATAATATTCCAAAAGTGTTTTATAAAAAAGAAATTAGGAAATCACTAAATATAATTTATAGTGTAGAACTTTTCTGAGATTGTATATGCTTTATCTACAAATCAGTCTTTTAAAAGAATGTTAAATGATGGAATATTTCCTACATTTCCATTATTTGATAAAACCCATTCTGTTTTTAAGGATTTTTGTGATATTACTATCCCAAGGAATGAAACTTTAGTACAGTTAGATGTATATAGAAAGATGACACAAAATAACCTAGGAGATCCATATACAAAAAAAAAAGAAAAAAGAAAAATAAATTTCATTTGCCATAATTGAAACTGTAGACTTTGAGACTGAGTGAAATGGAAACCTGTTTTACCTTTTTTGACAATGATCAAAACTGACTGACAAACAATATGGGGTAACTTTTTTGTATAAAACCAAAACTGTTCTGCCATCTATTTAATAACAATTTGGTATTTCTTTACATTTTAATTATAATAAAATGACCTCTAAAATGCTTAATAGCATTTGTATATATAATTAATTGTGAAGCATCAGATGATAATGCTGAATAATAAAATTATATTTAGTTTCACATTTAAGAATACATACACTTCAAGGTGTGAAAATAGATGCAAAACTCGTATCTTGTGCAGGTTAAATATTTCACAAAGCCTAAGTAAAATGTATTTAAATCAGAAATCAGAATTTGATCTGTGGAACTTTAGGAAAACAATATGATAGCCTCATAAATACACTAGGAATATTTGAAGAAAATGTCACACTTGATGAAAACTATATCATGACTATCATAAGTTAATATATGTTTGAAATTGAAAAATATTAAAAGGTAGAATGAAGGAATGATGAGGATTTCATTTTAATAGATGAACAAAATAAAATATTTATCTTATTGAAAACAGTTTTTCTGTTTAGAATTTTTGTTTTCTTTTTCTCACATTACACAGGCGATGATACAATTACTCCAAGCTTATGAATTTATGATCAATTATTGATAAAATAATGAAATCATTATAATCTTTGTTCAGGCTTATTGTTTTACTTACAGAATTTTAATAATTTCAGAGCAGATTATAAAAGTAAATACTAAGAACATTTAATCTTTCATTCATTCATATAAAGGTGTATTATGTCAGGCATAAATATCTTCAAGGAGTTTATATCTTTTTAAGAAAGATGAGATATTATTTTTGAATAAATACTCTGTGTCTGACACTGTATAAGGCATTGGAGATATAATGTTGCTTTTTTAAGTTAAAGGTACTAATGTTAAATCATTTACACAGTTTTACTAAAAATTTGAGAGAAATCAGATTAGTTACAATAAAAATGATAAATGACCAAAGTGTTTGGGCTAAGATATTTGTCGTCTCAAGTACACATATATAATATGTACTTTTAATGACAAAACTATATAACTTTTTACTCTTCTCATACTCTGAAAATGTATAGCTGCTTTGCTTCATCATTTCATTTCCAGGAAGTGTGAAATTAAAATGAGCAACACATAGAGCTTTAAAATACTTATGAGTTTTCATTACAGTTTCTATTCTGTCCTTTACTAGCTACGTGAAATTGAAGAAATGGCTTAACCTAAGCCCCAGTCAATTCATTTGTACAATGGAGCAGGAGTACTAATGGGGATCTAATTGCCATATGTCTGATTTAAAAGTAGTAAGTCAAATTTAAAAACTGTTAAATAACATGTTTTATCCTTCTACCATCATAAATACAGTACATCTTCATCACAACTTGCAAGGTCAGCTTTCAGTTTAAAATTCTGAGGACTCTCAAGTGTTCTATGCCATTTGTAGTAGGTCAGGGAAGCTGGTCCTCAGCCCATCTCACTTCCCTTTGGACACCTAGTTCTGTCTCAGACCATATAGCTTCTTTCAAAACATGTGAGGATACCTCAGCCAGAAGCTCCAACCTCCATTTAAAGTTGCTTCAAGCAGCTGTCTCTTAATCATTATGTGCACTCCAAATCTGGCACCATAGTAAGCACTCGGGAGAATGGACACCAGTAAGAGGCTCACACAAGCCTTAAAAGTGGACATGGGGCATTTTTGAGAGACAATTTCACAGTCAAGGTTTACTCAGAACATAGTCTAGGGTGGGAAACATGAGCTACAGGTAGCCACATACCACTGAGCCCTCAGACACCTTACCCCTTGGAGAGGAGTTTGTCCTGAAGAGGGACAGAGTGGAGCCTAGAAAAGCACAGGTCCCAGGGTATAGGTTCCCCCGACAAAGCTGGTGATGACTATAATTAAGTCAAGGAATTTTTGAAATAATAAATGAGATAATGGATGTAAAATGCTTGCTGTAACAGAATGACACATTTTAAATATTTACCAGATAGCAGCTTATTTTTTGCACCTGATTTATGTAGGTGCGTGTTCTTTTCTTATTTCTGGATAACTGTCTTTAAACATCCATATGTTTATCATAATATGGTTTATTTTTATCCTCCAGTTATAAGACTTAGGACATAATAGCATAAAACTTATAAGAAAATGTCTGGATTTGGATTTTATAAGAAAGAAGGCATAAAAATTCAATATTTGAGAGAATTTTGTGAACAAAATAAAGCTCTTTACATGTCATTAAAATGTTCTAATTACCTGTTTAGAAAAAATAAACTGTTATTTTTCCTTCAACATATACAACTAAGAGATCATATTTGAAATACTTTATCAGAGTATGAGAAAACTGCATACTCATTTTTATTTTATGCCATTTTCAATTGACCAAGGATTTTTATTTTTTAATATTTTATTTTTAAAAAAAATTTATTGGAGTATAGTTGATTTACAATGCTGTGTTAGACCAAGTATTTTTATACAAATTATTTTATTATTGTCAATTCTGCTTTTTAAATATTTTGGAAAGAAAAATAAAACACTTATCTTACCAGTCATGATGGGCTAAGAACAACGATGGTTTATTTCTCATTTATACCTGATGCTTATCTTGATTCTCTGGTGGTTTTGCTACAACTTGTCTGCACTCACAGACCCAAACTGATGGAGCCTCCTTTCTCCAGAACACTTCTGTTGTTATGACACAGAGAGATTTGCAAATTGCATATCAGTTCCTAAAACTTCAATGGCAAAGTAAGACACATGGCCACAGCTAGATTTAAGAGGACAGTGACATGTCATTCTACTGTATCACTTAACTACAGCAAACAATAAGCTTATGTTTCTGTGGATTTACTGGGTAATGGCTGATTTAGGCTGGGCTTGGCTGGATGTCTCTGCTGTTTATATTGGGCTCTTATACCTCAGACCTCAGCTCTAACTCAGATATCCATCTCCTTTTTCCTGAGGCACAGGCCTGTTCAGGCATGTTCTGCTCATAACAATGGTAGAAGTGCAAGAAGGCAAGCAAATATATGAAAGTCCTTGTAACACCTAAACTTGGCACTGGCACAATGGCATTTCCATTTTATTCAAATGTCCAAAGCAATTCACAAGGCTAAACACAAATCCAGGGACAGGAAAATATGTTCTGCCCCTTTAGTAGGAGAAACTGTGACATCACATGGCAAAGGTTGCAGATACATGGAGGGATGAAAAATGTCAGCCATTATTACAATCTACCACATTACCATGTGACCAATGGAGGGAAGTAGAAATATTTGTCAATATCCCTTTACCTACCACAGAGTACATTTTACACATTAATCATAAATATTAAAATTGATTCATCAAGTTTCAAGTAAAAAATATTTCCAATAAAATAAGAAATGTATCCTTAATTTAAAGAATGACTCTTTATATATTGACAAATAATGTAATTTTCACATAACTAATATAAGTACATAGAATGGGGGAAATTTTACCTCATTTAGTACTCCTTTGATTGAAAATGGCAGAAAACCTGACTCTTAGAGGCTTCTGATCTGTAATAAATCATTGTTTCTTTTGTAATCCATGACATCTTCTAAAATGGATGTCTCTTGTAGGACTTTTCTTTCAGGGTCTGCTCTTCTTTAATAGGTCATTGATTGCGGCCTGGGAATTTAAATCTGTCTAATAATGACTGCTCTGCCTACATCTTGATCTCAGCTTTGTGACTTCTGCCCAGGGGTAATTTGAAATCATGGCCAGTGGCTGGTAGGCACCATTACTACTCCCTTGCCTATATGCTGTATTTCATTAGTATTCTTTTTGGTGATGAAGACAAACTTTGTGTGATACATCAACCTTTATGGGCAGAGAGCTAGCTGTGAAAGATACTCAGACCTAAGGATGGCATAATCTTCAATGTCTTCTTCAGATCTGGCCAAAGAAGGTAATGGAATAAAAAAAAAGAACCTTCCAGAGGGCAAAGCCAAGACCTAATCACAGAGAGTAAAATATGGGCATTATAAAACAATATTTTATACCACTAAGAGAGAGGGTCCTCAAAACACCTGCCCAGCAGTATTTTAGATTTGCTATGGATCTTTGACTATTGTCTACCCTTTTATGAAATAAATCGTAGTATTTATGGCAGCTAGTTGACCCTCTTGGGCCATTCTATAGTCTCATACTTTAGTTCTTAGGTATGTGGATCAAGAGGAGCCTCTTCCAGACCTGATGTATAGATTCTCATGAAATCCTAGACCTTTAATCTGAGTCTTGATGGGGTGAAAATTTTAGTGTCTCCCCTGAAAATGTGTAAATGTGTTTTGTATGCAGAGGAAGTGAATGTACGAAAACAATAGACAGTAGATTGTATTATTGTTTACAGTTATATACTTCCTTACCACAAAAGAGACTATATATTCCTAGCCATTCCCACCTCCATGTAACTAATGTACTCCCCTGCATCGTGGTCATGTAATTTGATTTTCTGCCCACTGGAAAAGAGAAAGTATAAGTCAAGTATGTCATATCCAATCAGTAGATTTAAGAGCCATTATATGGCTTATTCATTTCTCTTTCCCCTGACACAAAAACAAGGTAAAACTATACCCTTAGCTTGAATCCCAAGTTAAAGGATAAGTGAATCAAAGCTACAAAGCTGCAGCGAACATACAGCCAACATGTCGCATGAGTGAGCTGCAAATATTTGTTAAATGTATGACACTGAAATTTAGAGATTGTTACCATAGGCTTACTTAATAAAAACTGACTAATATCCCTTGCCTCTTTAAAAAATAAAATCCTCTCTGTAATAAGTACTACTTTAAAGAGAATTGTCTCTTTTTATTAAAACTTAAAAAAAATCAAAAATTGAAACTAAATTAATGGATAAGACTCCACACTCCCAACACAGGGGACCTGGGTTTGATCCCTGGTCAGGTAACTAGATCCCACATGCATCCGCAATTAAGAGTTCACATACCACAACTAAGGAGGCCATGTGCCACAAGTAAGGAGGTGGCAAGCCACAACTAAGGAGCCCTGGAGCCACAACTAAGACCAAGGGTAACCAAATAAATAAATACATAAATAAAAGAAATGAAGGCCAGGGGCATGCAGCCCCCACTGCCAAAGAAAGAAAGAAAGAAAGAAAGAAACTAAATTAGGCTAGAACTAACTAATATCCTGACTGGGTTTTTTTGTGTGTGTTTTTTTGTGTGTGTATGTGTGTGTGTGGTACACGGGCCTCTCACTGCTGTGGCCTTTCCCGCTGCAGAACACAGGCTCCGGACGCGCAGGCTCAGCGGCCATGGCTCACGGGCCCAGCCGCTCCATGGCATGTGGGATCCTTCCAGACTGGGGCACGAACCCAAGTTCCCTGCATCGGCAGGCGGACTCCCTACCCCTGCGCCACCAGGGAAGCCCCCCTGACTGTTTTTGACTGAGTATTCTAATGCTATAGATTCAGTAGTCACAGGAGTCTGCGCCCCAGCTACTATAGAAAATAGCAAAACACTTCTTTTGTTAGTGGATGAAAATCACTTTCTGTCCTAGAAAGAATTTTGCTTCTTTAGCCCTACTTAATCTCAGCTAGTTTCACGTTTTGGCATATGTTATTTATAATTAAAAGAATGTTAACATATTTACTTGGAAAATTGATGTAAAAATACATAATAAGCAATATGGAGAACTTAGTGATAACTGAAAAAGCCAGATTATAAGTGATCTTATAATAATTTTGATTTAGATGTAATATTCCTTCTTATCTGCTAAAGTTCTTTCATTTTCTCATCTTTTGTAATTATATATATTTTATTATCTAAACCCAAGTCTATTTTTTGCCCTTATAGATTCTTTCTGTTATATTAGATCTTATATTACATTGTGCCTTCCATTTTTATGTTTGTACTACTATATTAATTTTTCTTATTGTGCTTATCTCTGAAATTACTTTTTTCAGCCTATGATGGAAATCTAAGCTCTGAAATTTAGGAGGAATATTTCTATTTTAACTTGCTTACAAATTACTTCACTTTAAAATATATAACTTGGATTCAATTTCTACCTTGAATACTGAAAAAATGAGTGAGACATTGACAGAAATTTTATTTGGAGACTTAGTCGTTATCTCTTTAAAATGGAGGTATTAAAATCCAGCTCATATGGTAGTACTATGAGAAGCAAATGATAAAATATTTCTCAAAGAATTAGCTTGATATCTGATACATGATGAGTC
This sequence comes from Mesoplodon bidens, assembly GCF_964165515.1. Taxonomy (NCBI): domain Eukaryota; kingdom Metazoa; phylum Chordata; class Mammalia; order Artiodactyla; family Ziphiidae; genus Mesoplodon; species Mesoplodon bidens. Next base: position 36,269,077 of record NC_138161.1, on the reverse strand, counting down.
TTCAACTTTTGTAAGGACAAGACTGTTTCCATTAAAAACAATAATACTGTAGTTGTAGCTCAGTTTGTAATAGGAGGCCAACAATAGAGACTTGAAAGGTAAGTCTAACTTTCAAAAATGGTTCAAGAGTCTCAGGGAGACCTGTTCAGAAGTCAACACAAAGATATAAAACCAGGGAATTGATTCCAGGGAAGCCCAGCAACAAAGCAAGTGGGATGCAACCATCATCAACAGACTAACAATGAAGGAACTAAGTACTTGGGAGATACAGATTGGAAGGCAGGCGTGATGGGTTTATAGAAATAGTGGGGAACTAAGCAGAACTCGAAGGTAAGGATGCAGAAAAAAGTTTGAAAACAAATAAACAAGGAAATGAAAAATAGGTTTGCACATAAAAATCAGAGGGCAAGGAATGGGTCTGGCATTAGGGATCTTTGCAAAAGCCTACAGGTAAAAAATGAAGGCTAAGCCTCTAGTAAGACAACTAGAAGCTAACATTATAAGCTACTGATCTAAAGGTCCTTATATATTTCTCTGCTTAAAAGTAGTTTCAGTTTCAAGGATTAAGCAGTTCATTAAAATAAACTTTTCTGCATTTACTTACTGCCATGTATAATCACTGGATAATGTGTCTTTGTTGACATACTCTACCAGGAATGGGTTTTCCCTCACCCTATTTCCAATAAAGATTGCTCCAAAGAATTCAGATATTTGTCTTTTCTATTTACATAGGCACATATAATGTGTGTGTGTGCATGTTTAATTGTGTATTTGAATAGTAGGAAGATCTATGAGAGAGACTGAAAGAATGCATATTTGATGTGTGTGTGTGTGTGTGTGTGTGTGTGTGTGTGTGAAAGAGAAACTAAGAAAAATGAGCTTTAGAAATAACATGAAGTCACCCAGTTCATGCACACACCCAGCGCACCAATCTACACTGCAACAATTCTGGTAGTTCACTTGCCACCTCTAAGATGAGGACAGTCAAAAAGAGCAAGTTTAAGAGAAGTTCCTTCAACTTCTGAATAGTTCTAGCTATTAGAAAGCAGCTTTTTGTGTTATAACAGAAATTTCCTTCCTGCAATGTTTCAAAGCATCTTAGCTCTACACTTCTGAACTCTCTGGATATTTTTTTTAATGTGGCAACTCTTCAAATATTTGAAGATTGCACTCATGTACCCATGTAATCACCACATTAATTTTTCCCCATTAAACCGTCCCATTATTTTCCAAATATTTCAGTGTCATGATGTCATAAATCTTTATCCTGGATCCCATTTCTAGAATGGTCCTAGAGTTATTTTTAAAATGTAATAGGCAAAAGTGAGAAACGGTCCAGATATGGTCAAATTTTTAAACTGTATTGTAAAATGATTTTCTTCTTCATTTTGAGTCCTAAACATACACAATTCAGACTAGTTTTTTTGTTTAATTTTTTGGCAGCCATCGCACTGTCAACTCATATTGATCTTGTAATCAATACATCACCCTGTCATCCAATGCATTAGATTTCCCTTTGAACCACTGACATATGCATCCATTATAGCACTTTTCACATTTTATGGTAGTTATTTATGTGTCTTCCCTACTAGACTGTGAGCTTCTCAAGGGTAGCAACTATGCCTTACTCATCTTTGACCTAGTAATTTAAAAAAGTAAAAAATGTTTGTTGAATAAAAAAAGAAATACGAAAATTTGCTAAGCATGCTTTCTATTTTTTAAAAATTCAAGACATTGAATATATTCGTCATGATAGCACACAGACATGTACCTAGAGATCTCCTTTCAGATTAATGTTCATCCTCAAAAACATTCCTTTTTTTAAAGCCTTTTAACAAGTTACAAGTATACTTAACTATTCATGAATATGTACAGTATACATAATATACCCCAAAACATGAAGATTTTTGAAACAGTTGTCCTATATCTGAAACTTTCTCTTGAACTAAGAATCTGATAATGTATTGAACAATAAAAAAAAAGGAGATAAAAAGTTGCATGGCTCCTTTTGAGAAAGCATATGATCACTTATACTTTTCCTATTTCTTTTCTATATCTCATTCTTTCCATGTCTCTCAATTGTCACATAACCTCTATGTAATAAACAATTCTAGAATTTTGCTAGAGAATAATGATAATTTACTGAATTCACCTTGTCCTTCTCTATGAAAATTGTAACATCTTTCCATATTCTTCTTCTGGATTCTTCACTATTACTTAAAAAAAACTATAGTTTGGCAGTTTGTACTTTTTTTTCCTCCACGTATAGGATAAAAGTACAAAATGAAGCCAGATAATTTAGACTGTTTTCTTTTTTTGTTTTAAATCAGGAAAGGATTTTGGCCTTTATATTGTAAGGAATTTCAACATCCTTCTGTGTCCATCTGCTCTAATATTTAAATCTAAGGATCATCTTTTTAAAGTAACCCGCCAATATAGGTGTTCTGTTTCTGTCAGCCATCTCAGCAGTTTATCTCATGTGCTTCTAAAGAAAGATTTCTCCCTGAGTAGTTCTTATTCATGTTCCAAACACAATTAACTTCCTCAGTAGTTGAACAGCATAATCAGATTTATATTTCATTTGTATTTCAGTCTTTTTGACATTCTTTGAACGTTTTGTGATTTTTTTAACTATGCCAGTATATGCTGAACCACTGTCTAACAGGCAAGCATTTGATGTTAGCCATCACTGCTTTGTTCTCAAGGAAAATCTGTTTACCGTCATACTATGTTTAGAAGTTCCCTTGCCCCAACAAAGAGTGGGGGAAGCAAATCTCTGAGAGAAATGAATGAACTGTGATACTAGGCTTTTCAAATATCTACTGCAGAGGTTGAGGATGGCAGAGACTAAGAACAGAGAAGTTTGGCTGCAATCTTGCAGAAGCCCATAGGTTACATGGTCAAGAGATTAATCAGAAGGTCTTTATAAAAATTGGACTTAAAATCTGACATTTTAGTGGGAAATTGATCTTGAATAGGACCCAACAAGTGACGGAGTCTAGGGAATATTTAAGTTATACTTGCAGATACCTTTGGGGATGGGCAGAGGTGGTATTTCCTGCTAGTACATGTATAGGTGTTGGGTGTATTGCTTATGATGCAGACATTCCTAAAAATATGGAATATTTGTCCTCACTGAGAGGTGAAGCCCACAAGATATTAGTTGTATACAAAATTATATAGTACTGCCTTTTGGAGATTAGGCTGAAGTGCTAGAAGAGCATACCTGTGATCCATTCTTGTATAGCTTTTTATTCTTCTTCAACCGTTTGCTATAGGTATTGAATGAACTTTGATCCTGATTACATGTCTATAGTAGTACTGGCCTTATTGTATAAATCTTATTTGAGATTTTACTATCATGGCTACTGTGAAAAAGAGTTAGAATGATCTGCTGCTTGAACTCCTGGACAGTATTGACCATCATTTCTCTTCCTACTGGTCTGAAATAGAGCTGCCAGTTCTCCTTATATCTGTTGGCCATCTACTGTCAGTAGAGATGGGACTCTTCATCCTACCAAGATGATTTGTTACAATAAAAAAAAGGACCTTCAGCAATGTTTTGCTAGAAGATACATTCCCTAGCAAAAACAGACATCTTCATCTTTATAACTCTGATTAGCTACCTAACTCTCTTAATATGTAAAATAGGCATACTAATAATATCTACTTTATATGTTTGCCATTATGAGAATGTACTGATATTTAATAAGGGTGCAATAAATGGTAGCTATTGTTACTCCCCTATGATCTCTTGTGTTTCTTTCAAAATTCAACATGTACTTCCACAGCTGAGCAAGAAGGAACAAAATAATGTATTTAGTTTGGGTGAAATGATCTGTTTTAGAATCAAGGGATGGAGGAAGGCTTTAAAAATATTTTTAAATTATTCTGCACTTTTCTACTCACATTGATTCTGAAACGTATAAGCATATTTACTTAAACATTTCAAAGGTGTAAGCACATTAATAAAAGTATATTTTCTGTTTTAGAACACACAAGAATCTCACTTTGTATAAAGTATAATAACTTCATATGTCTCTAGATAAGCCATTTCTTTAATAAATATTTATCGAGTACCTACTATGTGCTGAACAAAATAAACATGGTCCTTACTTTCATGGATTGTGCTTTCTAATAGGGAAGACATAAAATAATCAAATAATCTCAAATAGAAACAAAATTACAAATTTATATAAATTATAGGGAGGGAATGATAAGGGTATTAATAAATTATAGAAGTAAGAAGCAATCTAATTTGGACTTGGGAAGGCCAGGAGGTGAAGAGGTGGTAGTTGAAAGATTACGAGCTACAGGTTTTGCTTCCTATGCCAATACTAGGTCTTATGAATAATTCTTTTGTGATGAAAATACTATCTAATTATTTATTGTGAAAGTATATATTTTTAACATCTTTATTGGAGTATAATTGCTTTACAATATTGTGTTAGTTTCTGCTATATAAAAAAGTGAATCAGCTATATGTATACATATATCCCCATATCCACTCCCTCTTGAATCTCCCTCCCATACTTCCTATCCCACCCCTCTAGGAGGTCACAAAGCACCAAGCTGATCTCCCTGTGCTATGTAACTCCTTCCCACTAGCTGTCTATTTTACATTTGGTAGTATATATATGTCAATGCTACTCCCTCACTTCATCCCAGCTTACCCTTCCCCCTCCCCGTGGCCTCAAGTCCATTCTCTATGTCTGCGTCTTTATTCCTGACTTGTCCCTAGGTTCATCAGAACCATTTTTTTTTCCTTTTTTTGTTTTAGATTCTATATATATATGTGTTAGCTACGGTATTTGTTTTTCTCTTTCTGACTTACTTCACTCTGTATGACAGACCCTAGCTCCATCCACCTCACTACCAATAACTCAATTTCTTTTCTTTTTATGGCTGAGTAATATTCCATTGTGTATATGTGAAAGTATATTTTTTGAAATCCAAGTCTATGTGCTTTTCTCATGTATGAAGATGTGAGAATGAAAAAGATAAGCTTTTAGTTTCTTAAAACTTAGAAACTTTGGAGATTTCATATTACAAGAGTTGCTTCTTTCTGTGCCTTGGTAAATGAAAGCATTATTTATCAACAGTGCAAGGATTAATTAACAAATGTTTAATTTTTTTTTGAATAACTGATTAGTGCTAACACCACTATTTATAATGTAGTCTTGTTAAAATTAACTTGAAATTTTGTGCGTTGTTCCCAGACAAGCTGCTAGAGGATCTAAAATTTTCTCAGTCTCTATGAACACACTGTATTTAGCTGACAGGTCACCTGTCATTTATAATCAATGTCAGAAAAGCAATAAAACAAAATGATAAGTTTTGCACCTGATATAACTTATCTTCTCTCAGGTCTCTCCTTAAATCTCTTATTGCTCTTTATCTTCACTGGAATGTACTTTCTACATTTTGCTTCATATTGTATTGTTTTTTTTTTTTAAAAAGTCTCTTTAGCCATTTGATTCTATTTTCTTGCATTGTGCTTTGGTATCATGGAACAACTTTTTCTTAATTAAGAAATAATTAAATTCAGATGTCACTTACAAATATCTACTTCTTGTCTCTTCTGGTACTTCACTGGAGAAGACAATCTGTTGGAACAGCTGCATGAACCACAAAATCGTCTTTGTACTTAGAGGCTGAACTATTTTAACTGCAATAAAATTTGCACTACAACTGCCAATACCCAGATGGACATTTTGTTTCATGGTCTTATCTATTTTGTATCTCTCTGAGTAGCAGGAGATCTCAACACCCTTGTGCCAGACCTCATTTCCATATCGCCAGCATTTCTTAAAAGCTTTAGAAAATCAGCAAAGAAAGCTAAATTCAAAAAAACAAGGTGAAAATTTAAAATAAAGGATAGGGGAAAGATGCCTGAGAAATAAAATTATCTGCTGAGGAGACAGTATATATCTAAAGAAAGCAGTGAATAATAAAGATGCTTAAGAACTGTTAGATAATATGGCAATCCCTTGATGCACTTTATGTAATTTTCATCTGTCAGTGGATATTCCACTTTCTCCAAATGGAATACAATTTTCAAAACTAAAGAGAAGAGCAAGATGTCACAATCAGCAAAAATCAAATCCCAATCTCTAATTCAAGTAAAGATGAATAGAGAAGAAAATGTAAATATCGAGAAAGAAAATGTCATAAATATTAGCTTATTAAAATGAGATTTTATGCAAATCAAACCATACCTCACTCCTGTTGGAAGACTATCATCAAAAAGACAAGAGATTTCAAGTGTTGTCAAGAATACCGAGAAAAGAAATTTGTGAACTGTTGATTGGAATGTAAATTGATGTAGTCATTATAAACATAAAACACCTGTATGGAGATTTCTTAAAAAAATTACAAATAGAACTATCATATGATTCATCAATCCCTCTTCAGGGTATATAACCAAAGGAAACAAAACCATTATCTTGAAGATGTGTCTGGACTCATGTTCATTGCAGCATTATCCATAATAGCCAAGGTATGGAAACAAACTAAATGTCTGTCAATGGATGAATGGACAAAGAAGATGTGAGACACATACATTTGATAGCATATTATTCAGCAGTGAGAAAGAAGGAAATCCTGCCATTTGTGACAACTTGGATGGATTTTAAGGGCATTATGCTAAGTAAAATAAGCCAGACAGAGAAAAACAAATACTACATGGTATTACTTACACATGGAATCTGAAAAAAGTAAAACTTATAGCAACAGAGAGTAGAAAAGTAGTTGCCAAGGGCTGGGGGTGGGGGAATTAGGGAGAGGTTGGTAAAAGGATATAAACTTTCAGCTATAAAATGAGTCAGGTCTACAGATCTTATGTATAACATGATGACTATAGTTGATAACACTATATTATACAATTGAAATTTACTAAGGGAGTAGAACTTAAATATTCTCACCAAAAAAAAGAAAAAAAATGTAGATAAATATGTGAGAAATGTGAGGTGATGGATGTATTATTTAACTAGATGGGAAATTCTTTTTCACTATGTATATCAAATTATCATGATGTACACTTTAAATATAACTTTATTTGTCAATTATATTTCAATAAATTTTTTTCACTGAAAAAATATTTTAACCTCTTGCAATAAGATCTAGTAGATTGCAGTTTACATGTTAACTTTAGCAAGACTTTATACAAGCTATTTGAAATAGGTAGATTTGGATAAAATATGTACTCAGTACTCAGAAAGAAAAGAGATGCAGTAAACTATATACATGATTTATACTTTTCTGTAAGATTAAAGAGGCCCAGAGCATACTGACTTTCTCTAAAGTTTTTAGTGAAAAGAGTAGGGATTAATGTAAAAAAAAAAAAAAATTCCTCTTCAATGAATCACAGTCATGTTGGTGCAATGGTTAAGTCCAGTGGCTTCTAAAATTATATGTACAGGTCAGCCTTTAATATAATATTTTTACATATTAAAATTATATCTAAAATTAAGCCTTCTATACAGGAAAATCATGTCACAGTAGTATTCAGAAAAGAAAGTCATGACTATTCTTATGATTTTAAAATTTATATTTTGATTATTTCACTTTTCATGCACTTCTCAAAAAACTGTTGCAGACAATATTCAGTATATATTGAATATTATGATTTGAAATAATATATATACCCCTGAATTACTAATTTTCTGAATGAATTTAATTGCTTCCTTTCAAACACATATATTATCCCTAATTTATCTGCAAGCATTTTAATATCATCATCCTTAAAGTTTCTTCCTTTTGTATTACCTCCAAGAAGATATTTTGCAAATAGTGTGTGTATAGCAAATACTATGGACTAAGTGAAATTACACACTAAATTTTTGAACATTTTCACAAACTCTCAGTACAAATTTTATTACTATTATATTGGTATGAGGGGGTAGGCAAGATCACCTAAAGCTCACATCAGTGTTAGTTCAATATAAAAACATGAATGTTTACAGCAGTCTTGCTGTAAAAAGCAGGTACATGGGTGATAGCAGTTTCAATCAAACCAACTACCAATTACTCTCAGCTAGATGTTAGATTCTAGATCAGTTTTAGTGCTAATGAATGGGCACAGATTGACAAACCTGGAGGCTGAAGCTCTGTCTTATCCCCAGAGTAACAAAAACCAAGCTTACCCAGAACCAGGGTAAAGCACAGAATATGTTCATTACAGATATGCTTTATTTTTGAGCAAGGGTTTGTGATGTGCTACATTTTTACTATGGAGTTATTTGGCTACACTGTACTATAGAGTAAATTAATCACAGTTTCTTTTCATTAAAAAGGACAATTGACAACTTATCTACTATCCCCATTGCATGTCCACAAGATCCTCATTGAAACCTTCCCCAAAAGAGAAAGAGCCCTCAGTCAGAAACTGTGATGCCTTTGAGATTTTACCAAACTTGCAATCTAACACGTTACTCTGCCACAATGTCAGAGATGATGGCAGAGGACATGAGATTTCTGGGTCAGAGACAAAGGATTTTATTATCTACAGCACAACAAATGGCTTAACTTTTATGTTCGCATTGGTCCCCCTTACCTCCTAAATCACATGGGAGGGTGATGCAAAGAAAACGGGATGAATGCTACATAAACATCCTTAAAAAGATATTCTAGGGCAAAAGTTATCACGAGATATGTAGAAATGCAATGAAGAATTACCCCATCCCCATACCTTCTATATTAAAATTTTTCACTGGACATGAGATTTCAAAAAATTATTCATACTATGCAAACATAGTAGATGATCTCTCACATGTCCTTAGAGACCTTAAAGGGTTTTTTAAACTTTATTTTTTCCTTTCTTCTGTCCTTACTTTTTTTCCTCCTTTACTTCCTCCTTCCTTTCCTCCTCCCCCTCCCATCCCCTCCACCTCTTCCCCCTCCTTCTCTTCATCCTCCTCCTCTTTCTCCTTCTCCTTCTTCTAATTCTTCTAAATCTTCTAATTCTTCTGTGTGTGTGTGTGTGTGTGTGTGTGTGTGTGTGTGTGTGTGATAATATATATAACATTAGCTACATTGTTTTGGATAAAATTGTTTGGATATATTAGAAAGAGTATTAGAAAGGAAATATAGATCTGTTAGACAGATGGATGGGTGGAAGATATATCTATCTATAGATATAGATATATAGGATATAATCATATTATTTTTAAAAAAATTAAGCTTTGCAGTACTTGTATGTTCTTCAAAAGTTACAAACACTCTAGGCTTCATATTCTTTATCTATCACTTAAGATTGACCAGGTAACCTCTCAGGTTTCTTCCAGTTTTAGAAATCTGAGAATTTTTCTTTTCCTTTTGTTAAACAGAGAAACAGTGTAGTTGCTAACAGATATCTTTTAATGAGGGATATTTTACTATCTCTCTTAGTTTCAGTTTTAGAATATTGCTGTGTATTTGAACAAAACAGACAAAATTAATACAATGTGTTTAACCTAAGCATTAGAAGTATATAAAACAAGATTATTTCAACTAAAATTTCTCCATTTATCTTTTTCACTCCTTTTTGTCACTGTCTTCTTTTGTCATTAACAATTTCTCAAATTCTTCTAATTTTGATTGCTATATTTAAGAACTGCTTGTTTGCTAGCAAATCGTTCTGGCTTCTTATTAAAATGAACTGAAAAGAGGAGAAAGCTGGTTCACTTTTTTCCTTCATTTACCACTCTTCTACCTGATTCTCAACATTTATGTACTCTCAATAACATAAAATAACATTTTGAGAAAAATAACTTTTTAACACTTTGAAATAGGAAAAATAGAAAAAATTATGGCGATAAAGCAGTAAGAAGAAAATTGTCTACATAAAATAAGAAGAGAATCTTTTATTTCATTTACAATGTTAATATATGGAAGCAGGAATATCTTTAAATTTGGAAGTGTAAGAATATAATCTACTGGATAAAAATGGATTGGAAGAAGGAAACAGAAGTTATTCCTTTTTTTTTTTTTTTTTTTTTTTTTTTTTTTGTGGTACGTGGGCCTCAAGCACAGGCTCCGGACACGCAGGCTCAGCGGCCATGGCTCACAGACCTAGCCGCTCCGTGGCATGTAGGATCTTCCCAGACCAGGGCACAAACCTGCGTCCCCTGCATCGGCAGGTGGACTCTCAACCACTGCGCCACCAGGGAAGCCCAAGATATTCCTTTTAATGTTTATAATTTTGTCTTTTAATTCTGACTTTGGATGGAAGAAAAGGACATTGAAAATTGGGTTGTACATTCAGGGGGTAAAGATGACAGCAATTTCAGACTATTGGTGTCTTTTTATACTAATCATAGGAATTCTTATAACAAATCTGGCAACATTCCAAGGTCATTTCAGACCAATGTTTTATGAAACAAAGTGAAGAAGTCACTGTCTCACTTCTGAAATACTCTGGGCAAAAACATCTTTGTTTTCTCAGTTCTCAGAATTTATATGTACTGGCTCTCTTCTCAGATGATTTCATATCTTATATATAAAATAAGCCTTAGAATAAAGAAACAAGTTAGATACATTTAGTCATATCAGTTTCCTTATCTCTATAATCATACTAAGTTTTTCTAACATACTTTCACTCTATCTCTGAGATGCCGTTGCCTCTTCTCTTTATTCTAATCCTAACCATCCTACCGTCAATTTCCTTCATGAAGCCATTACTTAGTGTTCCTACTCTTCACTGAGTAGCCTTTTACTTAGAGGTCTTGCCCTTCACTGAGTAGTAGTATACTAATATATAGTAGTATATAATATTAACACAGTATTACCCTGTAGCAAAAATGAAGTTACTTGAATACACAATTTTAACGCATTTTTATTTTTCTTATACTTTCTCTTCAGCTAGATTATAAATTATTGAGTAGGGGATACTATGTTAGTTCTAGGACAATGCTGAGCATATTAGAATTAGTTGTAGAATAGTTTCTCATTTGAGTAGTTCTAATAGTTTATGTGATATTTTATTCAATAGATGTTAATTTTCCTAAACCTTTTACTTATTTTCTGAATTCTTTAATTTTTACTTAAATATAATTTATTAAAAGATTATTAAAAATTGAGTACACTGACATCTTTGATAGGATAAAAATAACTGATCAACAAGAATACTTAATCACTTAAGAGAGTGATCCCTGCCTTTTCCAGCTCTTTTCTTATGAGCGCAATAAATAACACAGGGGTTCTTTGTAAGATTTCTGCCCTATACCATGTATGATAAATTTTATTTCACCTAAAGACCAATTTCCCAGTGGCATACAAAAATTAATTCAGGATCATCTGCCTCCTTACAGATAAGAAGCTTCTTTTATATCTCTGCATTATGAAAGTGTTGACTGGTAAAATGATATTATTCCTTAATATCAATTTAAATAGATGTGTTCTTTTAAAAATTATATTTCTTTTTCTACTTTATTCCAGCTTATTATGTTGGAATATTTCAGGGCAATTCTTTCAATTAATTTGAATTGAAGCTGAAAAATAATTTTGTAAGATCTGACCATTTGTCTAGAAGTTATTGAAAACTTTAACAGGTAGAACTTATAGCAAATCAACATTATTATAGTTTCTTTAAGTTACCTAACGTGTAAGTCAAAAGAAAAAAACAGAATAGTTTCACTGTGACAAAAGTGAAGAATTTTATAAATCACTTTTGGAAACATGCAATGTTATTACTTCTATTTTTATAATACTTTTCTAAATTTGTCAGTGTATATTCGGAAACTGATTAGATATTAAAAAATGTGTTTTTTTTTTGAATGAGCTTTCTCAAAAGTGAATCCTTTGTTACCTGTTACATACTGCCTTTTCAAGAAAGCAAAATCGGTAAGAAGTCCATACTAAAATTTGTTTTAATTCTTAATTCAGTTTTCATCTTCATGCAATGTATACAATAAAATAAATATCTAATGAATAGGAAACAAGGAGCAAAAAGAGTAGATTAAAGAATAAAAATACTTACAAAAAACTATAAAACAGTCTCTGAAGTGGTACTTCTAATTATTTTTAAGCTATCAATGTGAAATATATTTTTATTTTATTTTTAATAAATGAATATGATGAAAATAATAACAAATGTGTTTTTATTTAACTTATATTAATACACTGAAATACTAAAGAATGAAATGTCCTTAATTCAGGAAGTTTCCTATCACATGAGTGTTTCATTGAACTCATGGTGAAAGGCCGATGAGTAAAATGTAGCCCATTAGCTCTCTGAATCAAACTGCTCAGTCTAATAGTGATTTCTGTATATTTGGCATACTGGTCATTATGTGCCAGGTTTATATTTCCAATCATCAAACCAAATTCAATCAGACAAAGCTGAAGCACTTTTTAAAAAAGTGAACTTGACTTTAAACTAGGTATTTGGACACAATGGGAAGTTTATGACCCTTTCAAGTGATCTCTACTAATTATTCCTCTTACAAGGAATGTTGCAGTGTGATTCTCCACAGAGTAGGCGGCTGAGATACCTGTGTTCTGTCCAGACGGCTGTTTACACTGACAGGGAGCAGTTCATCAGGCAACAGCCTAATGTTTGGATCTTGAATAGTGAAGAAGGGAAAGTAAATGTGCCAGTGGACTATTTGACAGAAACTGAAGTAGTAATAGAGCCCTGTTGACAAACGCATATTTTCCCAGTCCCACCTGTTTTCAAGGTAGAACTGGGAAGTTTTCCAAAATATTTCTCAAGAAACGAGGTGTTAAAACTATCTCACAGAGCAGGGCTCTTCAGTTTGAAATGCTGTCACCAGCCCCATCAAAATTGGATTCTAATACAAATGGTTATGACATACAAAAAAGGAAGTAAAGAGAGATACCATTTGGTCTGAGTACATCAGGTAAATATTGTAGTTTCCAAAAAACATACTTATGAGCAAGTATCCGTTCAATGACTAACATTGACTGAGTACTTTCTAAGTCTAGGAATGGCAAATGCAGAAATTAATAAGTAAATAAAACATGAAACACAAAACAGAGTTAGGATTAATTATATTTAAAATATTATATAATATGAAAACATGTACTAAATTTTCACACTTTAGGATAATTATCCCCGAGTGGTCTACAAAGCTGATCTTAACTAAGTGACATTATTCCACTCTGTTCCACTGAGAAATTTCTTACATTGACTTCATGATATACTACCCCAAGTAACCAGGCAGGTGTTAAGCATTTGGCAGCTTCTGCTAACACTTTCTTGCATTGTACTGGGATGTAGTGTTCCAATTTACAACTGCATTTATTATGTTCTCATGTTGGCTATATATATATATATATATATATAGCCAAATATATATATATATATATTTGGGAACTAGGGAGAAGGTAGTCATTGAAATATATGAAAATATTTGATTTAGATTTTATTATATACGTATATGTTAATAATTCCTGTATACCATTGACATGTACTGCACAATTCATGTGTTTTTTTGTCAAAATTCTAAAGTAAAATTTCTTGAAATGGTATAAGAATCACCTGTGTGATTGTTAAAAACATTGAAACACAGACCACATCTGGACTGATTAAATTTACATTTCCAGGTGTAGGTATTAGAGAACTTCATTTTGAACAATGCCTTGAGTAATGCTTAGGCACTCTGAAATATGAGATTAAACAGAGATTTAGTATTATAACAGAGTCATATGAGGTTACTTAACTAAGTTTTAAGTTTCTACTTCTTAATTTGAACCAAGAACATTTCATTAGCTGCCACAGAATTTCTCTCCTATATCAGAACAGAACTTATGTAACAGATTTCTTTATAAGGTAGAGTTAAATTGATTGGCTGTTTGAGAACAGATAGAGAAGGATTAGACATGGTAAGAAAAAGAGATGATTAAAATTCAGATTACATCGTGCCTGTGGTAGAAATATGCTATTTCTGCAGTTTAAAACTGGTGCTGATGGACCGCTCTCTAGAGTGTCTGAAAGGGCTTTCTGAGAACTTGTGCAGAGCTGCAAGAAATATTTTTCCTTTGCCAAGTAATTTCAGAAATTCTCTGTAAAGCACATATATGGCCTATCATTGAGCTTTTGGATTTCCTGTATTAGGATATGAAATGGGTGCTATTAACATATTCTGACTGCCTGAATCTAACTGTTAAAGTGAGGATATGCAAATGAACAGCAGGCAGTGGGTTATTTCAGGTAAAGAGTTTTCTTTTTTATATGCAAGGTTCTCTAATTACCAATTTTATATTCATACTGAAATGCATTTCTAAGTATATTTTACTCTAATGGCAACTAGATTAATTTTTCACTCAAGAAAAATCAGCTGAATGAATATTGCATAATTTTAAGAGCATTCCTGAGACTGAAGCAAAGATAGAAATCAATGCCCCTTGCTCCCAGACCGCCACCCTGAAGCACACATTCATGGGAATTCAAATGTTGGGAAGTCTAAATTGAAACAGGAGCAGAGACCAACATCTTTCTTGGAAAGTGGCCCTCCTGAGTACCTAGGGAAACCAGCTCAGCCCTTCTGCATAAGCAAACCTGATAGTACAAGGGAATTAACACCCATAAGCATCCCCTGAGTAAAAGGGGTAGAGGTTTATAGATACAACATCTGTTTCTTGTGTAGACAATTTTGAAGTGTATGCCAACTCTCTTTGGAAGGTCTGAATGGGAATGAACCCACTGACCCCAGCAGTGACCAGCTCTTTCACGTATCTTTGGTTTTCCCTACTTGCACCCTTCATTCTTATGGTCCCCTACTCTTTTCTCCTGGTATTATTTCCCCAAATAAACTCGTTTCAAGCATGTTCTTGTTATTTTCAAGCCACAAAATACCTGTCTTTTCTTATTACCCTTTTCAACTTTATACTTGGTGTCTGTGTCTTAAAAATCTTTTCTTAAATCTACATTTTTTCTCTTTACAATCCCTCCCCAAAGTGATAGTAAATGTTGTTTACGTACAAGCAGAGATTATTAGTGTGTGATATATGTCACATTTTGATGAAAATTATGTTCACAGTACTGTGATAGTGTTCTACTAAGAATGCACAGATCAATGTTAGAGCAAAGAAATGTGCACATTATTATGAAGTAATTATTTTTAATATGATAGATTTGGTTAATTACAATGTCTTTGAATTTCTTGTCTTAGAATATAGACAATATAAGGGCAGATAATACATATACTCTTTTCTGAAGCATTGTTTTAATACTTCTTATGATGTTTAACATAGAGTTAGTGATGTTAAAATTTCAGACAGAAATGGTAGAAAAAATTGTATGTGTCTATTAACACTGCTGCCTTGTTAACTACTATAGAACCATGTAAAGATTGTTTTGTTTTATCAGTGTGAGCCCATTTCAGTGACAAAGTCTCACATCAGCTTTCTTGGCCTACTGAATAAAAAAGGATTATGGTATTTTCAGGGATGCTAGCCCTTACCCCGATAAAATCTTTCTCAATATCTTGATAAATGGTCACCTGGGCCTCCACTCAGAATAGTTTGGATTAGTGAGCAGTTGGACAGATTGCATAAAATAAATCCATTCAACATTCCTGGCTCCTTAGATCTTAGCATTCCTTCATCTACATTATGTCACAAAATGTCTGATAATATCAATTTTGTTTTTCATAGGTCACCAAAGAGTCTATGCTTAATTCAACATAGTGAGCTGAGGAAAAGAAAGAACAAGAAAGAAAAACTGAGAGTTGGAGTTGCTTGAGTTTAAACATTGGCTCTAGAATGTCTGGTAAATGGATAAATTTAGCTGGAATTAAAATTAAATTATTAATTTTTCTCTGGTCTTCAGAATCCATTCATAGGTACATATTTTCTGATTGTTGTAAAATCTCATCATTCTTTCTATGTGTAAGCCTTTTTCCTCCAAGATTTGACCTGGTAATTGGCCTCCTGGGTCATGTAGACAATCATCTCTAGTTATGAGGTCAATAAAGGCATTGGGGTAAGAAGTGAGGAGTGGCTTTCCAAGCAGAATGACTATAACATGGGATGTCATGACAGGGTCATTAGACAATGGAGAATCAGCATCACAAACAAGGGAAGAGGCACTGCTTTTGCTGGCAGAGGAGAACCAAGGAAATTTAGGGGCTTAGAGTTCTCTGAATGAACTGTACACTCCCATATTCCCATTACAAAACAGAGAGCCCCACTCTTTTCCTACTAATGTCTTCTCTTTCATATACAAGATTTGGTGAGTGTGTGAATTCAAATAATCTTCTAATTAAAAAATAAAACCTAGAACATTTTCAGGTTGACTTTTGACCATCTCACCTTCTCAATTTTAGTTGAGATTCTTTTACACTAATCATAGAAATTCTCTATTCTCTGACAGGTCCTTTGGCTAAGATTTTGGATTTTGAGGTCATAATTCTCAATCTTTAAGTTATACAGACAACTCCATGTCTTAATATTCCTCATATTGATCATTCTGCTCCCAAAACTTTTCATTCAATGGACACTTCTTTCCAGATAAACTTGGAAATACTTTAATTAACTGATGCACCCCTTCATTCTGTGGGCAAAAGTCCAATTCTTTAATTGTAGCCAACATCTCACTGCCCTTGGACCTAAACAGAACTAATAATCAATTCCATATCCTTATTTTCTTTGGGATCTTTCCCTAGAAAACCACTTTAACTATGAACTTCCATATCAGAAAGAGGTTTTAGTCAAAAAAAGGTCTATATTACAATACTAATTTCTTAGTAATTTACTCAGAGAAATAGTAAATTATAAGTTTCTAGATAATTTACAGAATAATTGTGTAGAACAAAGAACACTCTAGGAAAAAAATGCCAAATTACAACATATGGATTTACTTTAACAAAATGTTTACCACTGCCACCCTTCGACAACAGCAGTTCTATTTCTATAGATGAGGAAGTACCTGCTTAGGTTCTTCAGGACTGGGGTCTGGAAGTTACACCACTGCTACCCTTGGGCATTTAGAAACCTGTCCCACTATATGTGACAAAAGATAAATGTACCCCTATTTCCTCCTCATGCTCTTCTTTTCAAATTGTAAATTTTCATGAATGATTCTAATTGGTGAAACTTAGAATAAATGCCTACACTCTAGCCATAAGGAAACCTGGACAAATGCATTTTAATTTTACCTTAATGTTAAAGGACTCATGTATTAGACGGAATAATGGCCTACAAAGATATCCATATTCTAATTCCTGGATCTGTGGATATGTTAGTTTAGGTTACATGGGAAATAAAGGGATTTTTATAGTTGTGAGTCAGAAAGAGAGAAAGAGAGAGAAAGATAAGAATGGGAGGAGAATTCAGAAAGGAGAGAAGATGCTATATTGCTCCCTTTGAAAATGGAGGAAGGAGCTGTAAGTCAAAGCATACAGGGATATTCCAGAAACTAGAAAAGGCAAAGAAATAGATTCCCTCCTAAAGCCCCCAGTAGGAATGCAGCCCTGCGGATCCATTTTAGATCTCTGACCTCTAAAACAGCAAGAGAAGAAAAGTGCTTTTAGCCACTACATTTGTGTTAATGTGTTACAGCAGCAATAGGAAAAAAAAATAGAACTTATGGGAAACTCTATATACAGCATGTGTTCAAAAATAAATTGGAAACACAGAAAATATCCGCTTCAAACAAGAAAATAATGAAAGTATTTCAACAGAAACATAATACAATGTTCCTTTAAAAATACTTAACTATTGATCTATGCACCAACATGGAGAATTCTTCAAATAATTATGTTGTGTGAAAGAAGTCAGAGTATATACTAACTGTGCGTATTATTCTACTTATGATTCAACTTATGATCCTTAGAGACAGAAAATAGATCAGTAGTTGACTAAGGGTAGAACAATAAGGGGAGAGGGGCAGAACAGGAAAAAGAACTTAGAAATGGAACTCTTACAAATGGATATGTTTGTTATCTTGACTTTGGTGATGGTTTCGTGGATGATTCCATGTCAGAACACCAAACTGTACACCTTAAATATACAGTGTTAACAGTTAAAAGAACATTCTCACTACTATATAGAAAATAATTTACAGTGTGGCAGAGAAAAAAAAGTTTTCCTCAACCTTCTTAGGGTCCTCAGCTGGATCTGAATATTAAACTGACAAAGGCAGATTAACAGGAGAAAAGCAAACAAATTTTATTAAAGTTTTACATGTACATGGGAGCCTTCATAAGAGAATGATGACCCAAAGAAGTGATCAGATCAGGAGGCTTTTACACTTTTTAGACAAAGAAATAATAGACTTGTGAAGAATTGACAAGACAGCAGTTTGGACTGTAGGTAGTCTAACTAGGGCTAGCTGGTCCTTATCTTACTTAACTAGGAAGATAAGGGTTAGTTTAGCAAGGTTTGTTCCCTTGCAGATTCCTTTGATGCCTTCTCTGTCCTGACAAGTATCTGGGCCAATAAAAGAATTAATTTCCTGCCTTCAAGCAGAAAAGGGGAAGCTTTTTCTGTGTTTATTGCTGCTTAGCTGTCTTCAGCTCAAAATGGTTTTTATGTCAAAGAGGTATATTTTGGGGTGACATATTCTGGTTTCCTTTAATAAGGAGGCAAGAACATGAATGAGAACTGAATCAGTTAGAGGTATATCATGGTGATGGAGATGACGGATGATGGTCATGGATAAAATTGGTGATAGTAAAAATATAAAGCATGCATAGGTTCAAGATATACTGGCAAATAGCCAACAGAACCTGCTGATATTTTGGTTAAGATGAAGGATATAGAAGTATCAAAAAAGACTTCTAAGTCTCCATCTTGAGCCCTGAGCAAAGGAAGACTAGATGAGAAAATTTTGGATAGTTGGGTGAAGTCAAATATTCTGACTTAGTAAATTTGACATGCCTATGAAACATCTAAGTGGATATAACAAGCAAGTAGTATGGCCAAAAGTCTGGAGCTTAGAGGAACAAACGCGCTGAAATTAAAAATTTGAAAGTCAATAATGAAGCTTCCCAGGTGGTGCAGTGGTTAAGAATCCGCCTACCAATGCAGGGGACACGGGTTCAAGCCCCAGTCTGGGAAGATCCCACATGCCGTAGAGCAACTAATCCTGTGTGCCACAAATACTGAGCCTGCGCTCTGGAGCCCGCAAGCCACAGCTACTGAACCCGTGTGCCACAACTACTGAAGCCCGCATGCCTAGAGCCCATGCTCCACAACAAGAGAAGCCACCGCAATGAGCAGTCCATGCACCACAAGGAAGAGTAGCCCCCACTCGCCGCAATTAGAGAAAGACTGCACACAGCAACGAAGACCCAACGTACCCAAAAATAAATAAATAAATTTATTTTTTTTTAAAGTCAATAATGCATAGAAAATACTTAAAGTTGTAGAATGGATATAATGCAGAAGCAGAAGCAAAAAAAGAAGATATCTCTGGAAGAAAAATATATGTAAAGATAAGCGCTGCTCAGAACAACCAGCAATTTAAAACTTTTGAATTATTTCTGGAATTTTTCATTTAACATTATCAGAACTTGGTTGACCATTGGTAACTGAAACTGTGGAAAACAAAACTTCAGATAAGGGGGGACTGCTGCAAATTAAAGAGCAAATATAATACATAATGCTTAGTTTGATGTTTAACAATTGGCTATATAAATTATGATTCACCATATATCCACTTTATGAGATGAATATACAGTTAGAAAAATCTTTCTAACAGTATCCTTCTCAAATGTTAAATGTTTTTCTAATGCAGTAAAATTAGTAACAAAAAATCTAGGCTATGGAAAAGTTAAGGGCTACATTTAACAAAATAGGAATACTTGTGACTAAACTTTTGTTCAAGTTCTGAGTTTATTTTGCATTTTAAGAACCAAAAAAATAGTACTTGTGTATCCGAATAACATCAGACAAATAAACATAACATGATTTTGAATATGTATGATCCAAGATCTGATTAAGCATGTTTATTTTCAGTTCAACTTTTTTTTTGTTATTTTAAGGGAAAATCAAGATTTTAACACAGAAGGCAAATGATTGCAAGTAAAACAATAAATAAATGTCACATACATTAAGTGAAGATTCAACAAAATCACTGTCATTAATTTTACACGAAAAAAAGTGCTTTCATCTGAAGTTGCATTTACGTTTTAATAATATCCTCATTACCTAATTTTTTTTTGGTAGTCACAAAACATTAAAGTAATATATCCATCAAATGTCAAGATATTACTCCGAATTTCTTGGACTTGAATTGTGTTTTTCAGTTTAGGGTCTATAGCAGTTAAATATCTCCTGTTGGTCTACAAAATAATCCAGAAATTCTAGTCTTTCTGTGCATTCTCATAAGTAAATAAAAATTACCTGAATTTCAATTTTATGTATAACTAAAGTCTATTTCCTATTAGCCTATGAAGTGAATTAGGGGATTCTAAAAGTTGTTATTCATACACTAAAATGAGTGTGTTGCTATCAGTTTCCTGAGACAGATTTATTCTTTTGCTTTTTATCTCCTTGTTATATTTTTATATGCTCCATTTGAACATTCTGATAATTATGTTGATAATTTTCCAATATGTAGGATCTTCACTATTCTCTTTTTCACGACTTTTCAAGCAGAATGTATTGTCTTTGGGTTTCTATTGTCTTCCTTAAGAAGACCATGCTCAAAAGCTTCTCCTGAGTAAAAACAGAATTTGCAAAAGACACTGAGATTTCCCTGACCAACTATGACCTCTTATATTTCATATAGAAAGATTTGACACCTGGCAAGTCTGTGGTAGAATAGGAGATAATATACACCTTGTTGCTGGTTGCTGCTGTTACCAAACCCAAAGTAAAATGAATTTCTTCATAGTCAAAGCTATTAGAATATAAACCATAGAAGAGGGTGCACTCCTTGCAGCTTTTTGAAGTGTGACTTGGGTTACATAACTCCTGTATTGCCCTACTCAAAGCCTTCTAACAGCTCTTTTTTTTTTCTTATTTACAAGTAGTATAATATCTAAAACCCTTGCCAGTGGATTACAATGTTCCTCCTGACATAGAAATATGTCTCTTGGACTGACCTCGCACCTACCACTCTCCTCCTTTTTCCCTCTGCTCCAGTCACATTAGGCTTCTACTTTTCCACAAATAGGCAAAGCATCTCTCCAGCTCAATGTTGCTGACCTTGTTATGCCCTCTTCCACAAATGCTCTTCTCTATATATTTACCTGCTGTGTCTCCAACTTCTTGGGTGACTGCTCCCACTGTTTCAATGTTTCTTCTTCTGAGAGAACTCTCCTGACTGACTCCTTGTCATATTTTACTTCCATATTCTTCTTTCATTTTTCCTTCATAGCACTGCTTGCTACATGACATTAAATTTTGATTTATATTTTTATTATCTTTTTCACTACATTGCAACCCCCTGAGGGCAGGATCTTTCCTTCTGTATTCACAGTCATAGCACAGTGACCCCACAAAAAGTGCACTCGTCAAACCTATGCTTAATGAAGGAAGAACTCCTCTACTGTTTAGAATTTGGCACATTCTTATGAATGTTCTTAAGAAATATTTATAAAATATTGAATGCCTTCAATGATTTGGCCACTATCTATGTTCGGGAAGCAGTCACTCAACTCTTTCATTGTCCCCCATGCTTTATTTAAAAGGCTAGAAGCATCTTAGACTTAAGATCATCTTATCCAACCCTCATTTATACCTATCCCAGGTCTGTCGCTATTATTGAATGCAAATGTGCTCAATGAGTAGTATCCATGAGAAAAATTTTATCTACCCTCGCCCAGCTCCTCTTAAAAATATATTGTTTTATTTTTAAATGAATAAATATATTGTTTCAGAATGATTTCATTTCTGATTCATCTTATTCTGCACTGTCTTTTCTGAAGGTCAGGCTTTTAAAAAATATTCTCAATCCCTGATATTGATACTTTTAAGAGTGTGGTTCCATTTTAATATCAGCTCATGTGAATATCAAATGAGTGTGCATAAGCTTCTCCCACAGGAGAGTTTTGACATTAAGAAAATTAAAATATGCCTTAATCATAGAATGTTTTAACTGTTGTCTGACATTTTAAAGGGTTTTCTCATGAATTTCAGAATAGATTATACTCCTGCTTGGCTTCTTGGGTATAAAAAATAATCTTCTAAGTGATTTAAACTTTACTTCTAATTTATAATAGAAAAAGTGCAAGAGAAAGGAGACAGAAACAGAGAGACAGTGACAGAGACAGAGAATCTGTATGAAGAGGAGTTTTCTTTGTCTATGTATTTGTCTTTTTGCCTAACAGGGAGACAAGGATTATTTTTTTCTATTATAGAATCATATACAGCTTGTTATTACAATTAACTTGAGTCCTGCAGGGATATAATAGACTTATTTTGACATGAATACACTTAGCTCTTTGCAAGGACTCTAAGGAGAAAATTTTTCTATTTTTTTAACACTTCTATAAGAGGCCAGACAGTTAATTATCATTAGGATATTCTTTCTTACAGAGAAAGATATTCAAATTTTAAATATTTCTCTCTGACCATTGCCACACAAACTGAGGTTATTATATTTTCATGTGGCAATTTTACATCTCTGAGTAACATTTGCTATTAATATTTGTCATTTGACATACATTTTTCATAGTTTAACATGAAACTGGATTTTTCTCTTATTTATTTAAGATAAATATATTCCTTATATTTGACATATGGAGTCAGAATGGCCTTTGCAGCATTTAAGAGTGATCTCTCTCCAATCCTGATACTCAAGCTGAAATATTCTACCAGTTTAAACCTCTTCAGGTTTTCAGACTGTCACATGGCCACTCTTCTGCTGTATATTCAATAAATATTTATTGAACACTCACTATATGCTAGAGACTATTTTCGGCATTTGGCATGCATGAGTAATAAAAACAGGAAAAAATTTCTTGTTTTCATGTAGTTTAAAATCTTGGGAGTAGGTTACATAGCAGACAAAAAAATACCACTAATAAATATAATAAATAAGTAATTTGCATATTATGTTAGTAGGTACTAAATGCTCTGTGGGAAAAAACAGAGTATGGTCAAAGGGAACAATAGTACCACAGGGGGAATTTTGTGACTTAAATTCAGGTGATCAAGTTGGGTAGTATTGAGAAGGTAACATTTAAGTAAAGGTTGAAGAAAATGAGGAAAAATCATGAAAAGAAAAGCAGATAGAACATCAAGTCCAAAGGTCCTGAGAATAAATCTGCCTTTCATGTCTAAGGAAAAACAGATCATTCTGGATTCATGTGGACAGAAAAAGCAGTGAGGTAAGGGGGGTAGGGTGTTCACAGAGGTCCTTTTAAGAACTTTGGCTTTCAGGGGAATATTTTGTCATTCATGTTTAAAATGTCAATGTTATAAAGGAACTCTACAGAAATGTTCCTCACTTTTCCCCCCACTCTCTCTGTTGGACCATGATCTGGACTTTCCTAAATTAAATAGTTTTCCACTGGATTAAAGTAGAATATTCCTCTAAATAACAAATGTCAAAATTCCCAGTGACTACACTCTGATTTCTCAAATGACATTTGCAATATTTTGTACAAAGTAAGGCATAATTATGTAGATAGATGACATTTGCACATGAATTTCTACCATGTGTATGACTTTGTTATTAAAACTTTCTATCCTTTAATCTGTAAAATGGGAATAATTTTATCTTCTATTTCAGAGTTTTGTGCACTTCAAGTGAGAACTGAAAACAGCATCTGTAATATAAGAGTGTAGCAATATGAGTACTCAAATTTAACTGCTAAATTTTCATTTTTTATAATAAGTTTCAGGCTGACTTCTAACATTTGAGGTAAAAATACATTTTTGTTTTCACATCAATTAAAATTTGAATATTTTGGATCAATTTTAGGCACACAAGCAACAGCTATATCAAACACTATAATTTATTTGAAACAAACAGAATTTGTAAAAACTGAACCTAAAATATCTTAATGATTTTTTACTAGGCATTCTGTTTGTCACATATGTGATCAACAGTTACCTTAAGAACAGTCTTTTCCAGAATATATCAAATTTATTACAAGTGATCTTTTTTCTACTATTAACACAATTTTGACAGTATTTCTGAAGAAAACATTGTTAAAATGTTTTCTCATATGCTGAAAAATTTGGTAGATGAGAGTCCCTTTAAAATATTTATCTACTTCTGTCTAACCATACTGAAAGGGACTTGTAAAATATTTACCTATGCAATGTCATGAACCTAACCAAACAGTGAAAACCTGGTTATAATTAATTTTTGAATTTCTGGCATCTAGATATTTTTACATCTTCTAACATTTGAGAACATCATTTTGCTTCTCTCCTTGGAATCTATATGGTTGCTATGGGAAGAATCTAGTAGAAAAATTAGGCAAAAGGGCTTTGAAGCCAGAGAAATAGAATTTAGATTTCTGATCCCTGTATTACTTTTATTTTGACTAAACCACAGTCCTAGTTAAATCTAACTGTACTTTTATCCCATAAGTGTGTTCACACATCTGAACATGGCTATAGCGAAAAATGATGATACTGTGCTCACTTGCCTTTGTTTATATGCACTTATATCCATTATCATGGATTTCATGTAGGTCCTAATGCCAGGCAATCATAACATTATTAATAAATGGAAATATATTGCATTTCTGTACACTAACAATGAATTATCAGAAAGAGAAATTAAAGAATCAATCCCATTTATCACCACATCAAAAAGAATAAGCTGCTTAGGAATAAACCTGCCTAAGATCGTGTACTCAGAAAACTATAAGACACTGATGAAAGAAGTTCAACACAACACAAACAGATGGAAAGATATACCATGTTCTTGGATTGGAAGAATTAATATTGTTAAAATGACCAAACTAACCAACACAATCTACAGATTCAATGTAATCCCTATCAAAATACTGATAGCATTTTTCACAAAACTAGAGCAAATAATGTTAAAATTTGTATGGAGACACAAAAGACCCTTAACAGTCAAAACAAAGAAGAACAGAGCTGTAGGAATCACACTTACTGAATTTAGACTATACAACAAAACTATGTTCATCAAAACATTATAGTTCAGGCAAAAAAAAAGACACATAGATCAATGGAAAAGAATAGAAACCCCAGAAATAAACTCAGGCACTTATGGTCAATTAATCTACGACAAAGGAGACAAGAATATACACTGGAGAAAAGACAGTCTCTTCAATAAGTTGTGCTGGGAAAACTGGACAACTACATGCAAAAGCATAAAATTAGAACAGTCTCTAACACCTTATAAAAAAATAAACTTAAAATAAATTAAAGACTTAAATGTAAGACTGGATAGTATAAAACTCCTAATGGAAAGCATACGTAGAACACTCTTTGAAATAAATTGCAGCAATATTTTTTTTTGTATCCATCTCTCAGAATAATGGAAATAAAAATAAATAAATAAACAAATGGGACCTAATTAAACTTAAGAGTTTTTGCACAGCAAAGGAAACCATAAATAAGACGAAAAGACAACCTTCAGACTGGGAGAAAATATTTGCAAAAGAGGCTACCAACAAAGGATTAATTTCAAAAATATACAAACAGCTCATACACCTTAATATATATATATATATATATATATATATACATATATATATATATATATAAAATCCTGATTTAAAAAATGGGCAGAAGACCTAAATAGACATAATTCAAAAGAGGAAATGTAGATGGCCAATAGGCATATGAAAAGATGTTCGATGTTGCTAATCATCAGGGAACTGTAAATCAAAACCACAATGAGATATCACCTCAGGCCTGTCAGAATGGCTGTCATGAAAAAGAACACAAAAAACAAATATTGGTGAGGATGTGGAGAAAAGTGAACCCTTGAACACTGTTGGTGGGTACGTACATTGGTGCAGCCACTATGGAAAACAGTATGGAGATGTCACAAAAAACTAAAATTAGAACTGCCTTATGACTCAGCAATTACACTCCTGGGTATATATCTGAAGCAAACAAAAACACTAATTCAAAAGCCGCATGCATCCCAATGTTCATAGTACATTATTTACAATTACCAAGATATGGAAGCAATCTAAGTGTGCATCAGATGACTGGATAAAGAAGAAGTGATACACACACACACACACACACACAGTGGAATACATAACTATAACAAAAGAATGAAATTCTGTCATTTGCAGCAACATGGATAGGCCTGGAGGGCATTATGATAAGTTAAATAAGTCAGACAGAAAAAGACAAATATTGTATAATATCACTTATACGTGGAATCTAAAAAATACAGCAAACTAGTGAATATAACAAAAAAGGAAAAGACTCACAGATATAGAAGACAAATTAGTGGTTACCAGCTGGGAGATGGAAAAAGGAGGGACAATAAAGTGTTAGGGCATTAAGAGATGAAAACTATTGTGTATAAAATAAGCTACAAGGTTATATTGTACAATGCAGGGAATATAGCCAATATTTTAAAATAAATATAAATGGAATAGAACCTGTAAAAATTGTGCATCACTATACTGTATACCTGTAACTTATATAATATTGTATTAACTATACATCAATTTAAAAAATATCTATTCAGCACATGCTCACTTCTCAGTATCCTTGCTGCTATCATCTTTGTCCAAGGCACTGTGATCTCACAATTCTATTATTGAATGAGCCCAAAATAGGTCTCCCTGAATTTGCCTTGCCCCTGGGACACTCTATTCTCAACACTGAAGCCAGGTGGAATTTTTACCAGCTTTTATTGAAGCATAATTTACATTTTAAAAAACTGCATACATTTAAAGGGTTCAACTGGGTAAGGTTTGACATGTGTATACACCCACAAAAACATCACAACAATCAACACACCACAATCAACATCAAATGTTTTCAACAATTTATGTTTAAAACATAAATCATATCATGTTCCTCATATGCTTTCCTCTTCACACAGAGTAAAAGTCAGAATCCTTTGACCTAGGAGGACTACATTATTTGACTTGTCACTTCTAAGAGTTCATGTCCCATCCTAAGTCTTCCTCCTCCACACACCTCTAACAAAATTGTCCACTATTCTTCCTCAAACGTGCCCCATTTGCTTGCTATCCATCCACCCAGAATACTATTATCCCATATCTTATATAGCTAGTCCCTCACTGCCCCCAGACCTTTATTCAAAATGCACCTTCTTAGTGATAACTTCTGGAAACACCATACTAAATTTGGATCCCCATTCCCTTTCCCTACTTTATGTTTCTACTTAACACCTCTCACCATCTATATTACTATATATTTGCTGTATATAGTAACTTTATATAAATTTCTACTATGATATTACTTCTATATGCTATATAAATTACTATATATTTTCCTTAACTAACTTGTTCCTTGTCAGTCCTCCTTCTAGAATGTGAGGTCCATAAAAACACATATTTTGGTTTATTTTGCTCCCTGTCCTTTCTGAAGTGCCTAGAATAAGGTGTGGTCCATAGTAAACATTCATTTAATATTTGTTGAATAATTAACTGAATAAACAATTCACAAGGTAAGTTATTTAGAGTGTTGGACATGTATCCTTTATACATAATGGATGTATTCATTATTTATTCCTTTATACATAGTTATTATTGTGTATTATTATCTATTTTTATAAAGTATTTTACTCTTCTGCTGTCACTTCCCAGGTAGCTGTTACAGAGACTGCAAGGAATCATACTCTTAGATTTTTCTGTAGCTCTCCCCGTCTATGGGTATTATTAGTGCTTCTCTTACCACTCTTCTTCCCTCTTCTCTTTTATTTTTATTTCATGCCCATCTGTGACTCCTGTTCTAGACTGTTGACAAAACAGAGTGGGCTGAGTCAAAAGATCTATCATGTCTTGTGTATAAAGCAAACATCCTTATTATTACTTCCATAAATCACAAAAAGAATAGGGAAATAATCTCAAAGATTTCTAAACTAATGACTTTGCCATAATTTTAACCACATTATTTTCCTTCAAAAATCTTTATTATTATTTTGGCTGCATTGGGTCTTCATTGCTGCTTGTGGGCTTTCTCTAGTTGTGACGAGCAGGAGTTACTCTTTGTTGTGGTGCACAGGCTTCTCATTGTGGTGGCTTCTCTTGTGGAGCATGGGCTCTAGGCACGTGGACTTCAGTAGTTGTGGTGTGTGGGCTCAGTAGTTGTGGCTCGTGGGCTCTAGAGCGCAGGCTCAGTAATTGTGGTGCTTGGCTTGTGGTATCTTCCTGGACCAGGGCTCAAACCCGTGTCCCCTGCATTGGCAGACAGATTCTTAACCACTGCACCACCAGGGAAGTCGCTCACATCATTTTCAAATTACTCACCTTATGCAGATTTCTTGTCAAATCAAAATTGCTAATATAATTTTAGAATTTTTTTTTTAATTTCAAGATCTGCTTATCATGGTTTGCTTTTTCCCCTGATTTCAAACAAAC
The DNA here is from genome assembly GCF_964165515.1 of Mesoplodon bidens. Taxonomy (NCBI): domain Eukaryota; kingdom Metazoa; phylum Chordata; class Mammalia; order Artiodactyla; family Ziphiidae; genus Mesoplodon; species Mesoplodon bidens. The sequence continues at coordinate 36,240,680 of NC_138161.1, read as the reverse complement.
ACTGTTACTCAGAACCTGTTTTATAATATGTTCAAATTCTTCTTTCATAAATTAAATCCTAAATGTTTATTCTCTACATTCCGTGGGCATTAGAGGATCCCATGACAGCAAGCCTTCATTTGAAATTCTGGTCAAACGTGAAACTTTGTTATTTTTTCCTAAACCATACCCTAATTCCACCCTACCTAGCATTGGAATAAGCTGTGAATTGGCAGTAGAGATTGTCTGCCTCTCTTCCATATGGTGCTTCTGTGAAATAGCATAATCATGACTGAGACACTTGGAAAATGGTAGGGCCAGTCTTCAAGCTTTTATTGTCCTTCTTTATTTTTATATTATTTACTTTTCTTGTTTATGTCCTTCTATATTTTATTTCCTTCTTTGTTTACATTTAACATTTTAAAGTTGGAGCTTTGTTTCAAATTATTAGTTTTTTCAGCAATCAGGGAATCAGATATTTCCCTGAAAAATAATTCCCGCATAAAATAAAAGGAAAAGTACATCTGAAATTCTGGAATATTGACACTTGGTTATTGAGAAACTACATAAGAGATTGTAAAGTTCTATATTTAAAAGGAAAGTACACTATAAACAATGTGACAAAGAGACTAATTTAAATAAATATTGTATATTACACATCATAATTTATTTGTTAGTTAAATATATCCCCTTATTTTCCACCAAAAGTTTAGTAAAATGAGAATAACATATTTTTATAGTATGTTTTTGTCAATCCTAACTATGAGAAGGATGCACAAATAGAAGAACAGAGGAGACTACAGTTGATGGATAAATGCAAATGAATTCCAAAAGCCTCCTGAAGTTAGAGAATCCCAGAAAAAAATTCTACAGGGAACATTGCTTTGTATTTACTTTTTCGAGAAAGAAAAAAAGAAGCCTATAGGTTTCTGGAATAGAAATACTTATATTTGAAATCTCTGTTTAATTTTTTTTTAATGAATTGAAGCAATTTTTTAAACTTCTGGACCCCCCAAAATTAATACTCTTAAGATGATATGGATTCTATTTAATACTTATAGCTATGTACACATAAATGCATACATACCATGTAGCACTTACTTTAGAAATTAAAGAATACTGTATCTCTAGCAAACTTTCATCAAAAGATATAAAGATATTGTATTAAAATCATTATAATAATAAATTATTTTGTTAGAAATTAGTGGCAAACTAATCCCTTTATCTTAAGTGGATGTAAATGTTATAGGTAGGAATTGATTAAATATGGGGTCCAACCCCCTTGCCCCAGAAAAGGCAAGAATATTTACTTTAAATTTTTTTTTTTAATTAAAAGTATACTAGCACTTAGCTGAGTGTCTGGCTCATAAGGAACACTCAATAAATATTTGTGGACAGGATGAATAATTTGAGAAGACTTGGAGCAGTGAAAGCCTTGAGGCATTGAGAGGAAAACAAAGGAGTGAACGAAATAAAACTACCTTTATCATCTTATTTTCACAAGGGTCAATTCTAAACAGAAATAAAATATATACAAAAAAACTATTGATAGAGCTGAGGAAGTCCATGGATTTTCATGACTTTAACCTGTTCTTAGTACCCAGGGCCTGATGACAACAGCCAGTCCCTTTGACCAAAGAAGTGGGACTGGAAGTAATGCGTGAAAACACAAAATAAATGAAATAGGGAAGTTTTCATTATTCATTAATTACAGGTATTCAAGACAATATGTATTTATTAATATTGCTACTCCTTTACCAGTTGGAATTCACTTGTTATTGCCCCCTATATTTACTCCTAAAATACATAAATTTTTTTCATAAACAATAATTTTGTGGAATTTCTGTAACTTTTAGTGATAGCTAAGGATAGGTATGTGTTCATCACAGTCATAAACACAATTTCCCTCAATTGGTTCATTTATACTTCCTGTTCATTCATATTTGTACTATTGTATATTCATATGCATATATATATATATATATATATATATACACATATGTGTGTATACCTATATGTGTGTGTGTATCTCAAAAATCACAACTGACATAGTCAGACAAGCTTCCACAAGACATTCAGAGACTCCACACTTGTCATTTTATACACAGCAAACCAGAGAAAGCCCTGTCTCTTTTCAGCAGTTAAAAATAAATCCCCTCTGATTTGTTCAAAGCAGTAGCTTTAGGAAACAAAAATCTTTGGTAAGCTTTCAACACCATTACAAAATTAATCAGATTTCTCAGAGTTCTCCAACCATTTTATTCTTTTAACATTTTGACTCAACTATGGAGTATAAACTATATGAGAGCCAGCAAAATAAATATCATCTGAGGCAGTAATCTTTCACTGGCGCCAAACTGAAAGTCAATCATTTGGGCAGATTGAATCTGTCATAATACTGAACTGCTTTCTTATCAACAAGCCATTCCTTTTTAATAGGAGTAGAATCTTAAAAGGGATGGAAACAAATTAATTGAGGTTTATCAGTACTTCCTTCAAGATGTTATTGCACAATCTTCATTTGGGGATAATTTCAAAAGAGAAAGCAAAAAGAATGTTGTGTCTGAGAGAAGTAATTAAATCCTCAATTTGCCTACAATCATTTATTTGTTAATGGTAGCAATTCCAAATTTGATTAATAACATGATCTCTTTCTGATAATTAGACGTTCTGCCAAATTTCCTAAAATTAAGATGTTTACAAAAAGCCACACAGACTGCCAAAGCTTTAAGAAGAATTTCTCAAGAGTGAGATTCTAATAAAGGGTTTCATAACTCTAATATCACTGTGCACTTCTAGAAAATAGCAAGATGATGGGAGTTTTCTACTGCACTGAAGTTGAGGGCTGATGTACATTTTTATTACTCCATGTGACTTTTCCCTCTGACTGCTACGTCATGCAGCCCAGATATCAGGAGAAGTAGTCTTGATAATATCATTGGGTTGAAAAATGCTCACATTATTAACAGCATAGAAACATGTATAAAACTCTTACATTACAGTTAGCCTTAGAATTAGTGCTCACTTTCTTAGGCTCTGTAATAATTTTTAAATCATATTGTTCCACAAAATCTTTCAATATCATCAAGGAAGGTGATATTGAAAAAGACATAAACATCTGACCTGAATCCATCTTTGCGGAGCAATATTGAATGGAAGGAAGAAAAAGCAGGACTATGAAGGCTCAGAAGACAGAAACAAAATAAAAGAGTTAAAATAGAGTGTATTGAATAAAGAAAGCAAGAGATGAAGCACAAAAAAAAAAGTAGAAAGGAAAAGAAAAAATCAAGGTGTAAAGGCATATTGTTCCCAGAATTATCTCATGTTCCTCTTGAAAATACAAGAACTATATGTTGCCTATGCCTGACCTATATTACCTAATTGTTCCTGCTAATTGTTAATTATAATAATATAATTTTTAAATGATAATATAATTATGTAGGTTTATAAATGCTTTACGCTAGATATTTGTGAATGCACACTACTCATGAATGATTCAGAAATCTTGCTGTACATCTAAACCTCCTGTTTAGGAAGCTACTCAGTTTGGGCAGGTTTAGTAGACCTCTTGATAGGTTTGTGCCACTTAGCAAAGATTCCTAAGGTGGAGGGTTGACTTTGGGGAAAGTATAATGTCTGTGAAAGAAGTTTACCCAATTTTCTCACTTCCCTAAAGAAATTGGAGATGGTACTCTGCAGGTACTCCCTTCCAAACCCAAGGAAGTAGACCTGTAAGAAAAACTTCTGAAATTTGTGTTTGTCTTTCAAAAGCTAGGATCAACATCTCACTCCTGTTGGATGTATGTTTATGTGAAGCATGGGTTGATCTGTCCTAGTATAGGAAAAGGACACTGTAGACAAAAGACTGTGTGCTGTAAGGAGGCAGAGAGAGGAAAAATATCAGCTCTGATTCTCTTGTCTTGAAGAGGTAAGAAAATGGATTCTACATTTGCTGGCTGTACTCTGACTTAGAAACTTGGAAGATGGTTGAGATCAGGGACTACGGAACCTGTAGGGGTTGAGCCTTTCTGAGTAATGTGGTTTGATGTCACCATGTGGAAAACAGTCAGACCATGCAGTCATATGTCTAAAAGAACCGCCAAGGCCTAGGGAGATGCTCACAGGAAAGACCTGCTAAGACCTCCCGACACCATATCCAGACATGGACTGAGCCATAAACTACGTCACCACTGGGACCAATACCAGAATTCAGCAATCTTGCCTTCATAGCTTTATAACTATTCACAAAGTAAATAGCATTTATTACTGACATGGAAGATAACTTACAAAGGGTGTTGGTATAAGAAACCTTCTTTTACTTTTCCCCCTCCTCTCACCAGTAGACAGGAGAAAACTCTGGAAAAATGCAAGGAATCAAAAGAGAATGAACAACTGCATACCTTCAGTCCAGAGCTATGCTAGAGTAAGAGGGATTATTTAAAAGATCAAAATTAGATTGAAATCTAATTGATTGCACTAAATTCAAGATCTAAGTTACCTTTCAAAATGGGAATCAAACTGAAATTTTATCAAGGGCACTTATTTCCTGCCAGCAAAGGGAATTTGACATTGTATAGCTATTAGCAGCTATGAGAAAAAATAAAGCATTTCTATATGTGTGCCTCTAATTGATCGAAACACCTCTGTGAAATCAATTACAAGAATTTACTGAGAGGTGATTCATTAATACTAATTGTCTTCACTCATCCCAATTGCAAACCCCTGTATTTATCAATTTTACAACTGGTATAAATAACATAATTATATATTGGGTAACAACCTTAAGATATATGGTTGAAGTCTTTTTGATAAAAATGAACTGACTTAAAAGAAAATAAGTTATTATGAAGAAAATTCAGTTTAAAAAGCCTTTACCTACTTATTGAGCAGAAACACAATTGCTCAGTAAGAGGACTTGAGGGTTACCATTTAGCTCTCTTGTGACAGGCAAATCCTTCTGCTCTTGAAAGACTGCGATTCAGTTTCTTATACTTCTCTCACATCAGTCACTAGAGGCACAATGGAAACAACTCCTAGCTCTAAAGGCCCAAGGAAGGAGGTAACATTTTTGAATGACTTCTTCTTTCAAAGAGTAAGCTGTAAAAGAAATGGGGAGGAGGAGGAGGGAGCCTTATAGGGGAGAGACATGCAGTACACACTGCTCTATCAGTAGGTTGGAATGCAAGAAAATCTATCTCACAGAAATATCAAAGATCCTCACTAGGGCAAGTCCCTGTTGATCAGGCTTACTTCTTGCAGAAGGGACATGATCAGGAACTCATTAAGTGTGCAAAAATAAAACAAGTGCTCCAAGTGTTAAATGCAAACAGCATGAGGGAAATAATTGAAATTTTTAAAGTATTTTTAAGCATTTTACAAAATACCCTGATAATGACCCAATCAATGTATGTGTTATTCTAATAATTTTTTTTTAAGATTTAAGAAAGAGAAGAAAGAAATTAAAGTATGGTACAAACACTGCAGTCAGAGAGCTGTAGCTGTGAAAATGAAGCCAATGGCTTAATGCATTTATTTTAGGATAGTGGAAATACTAAAGTATTAAGGAACTGCATCCCACCATTTTGTAATGTATTTTTATAGTCTAGTTTTCCCTAAAGCACGAGTAAATGTATACAAATGCAATATGTCATCACAAATATTGTTTATATTTTAGTTGTGTAATCGGATTAGCAAATTCATCTGCTAATTAAGAATGTATGCATCTTTAACTTTCCTAAAATTTAAAACACTGTCAATCTTTCCATTGTTAATAATAAGGGTAATAATAATAAGAACAAAACTTGAATAAATTACTGTATGAAGTAACTTACAGTTTCTAACAAAAAGAAAGGATAAAGCCCTGGACAGTACAAAATTTTAAATAAAAAATGAAGAGTGAGAAGTGATAAGAAAGATCATTGGAGAGAAAAATTTTAAGGCTGAATTGCTTTTCTGAATCCATTCAGAATCCTAGAGAAATTGTTTTCAAGGTAACCTTTGGGAAGTACTGCTGTAGTAATTTCTTCAGTGTCCTCTGTGACTACACTCTCCATATAACAAGAAAATTTCACCTACTCCAGGTGATTTGGGTCAATTTGATGTTATAAATTATTTTCTTATTTTCCCAAAATGCCTCAATCCTTCTAACACCCAACCTTCGGTATCTCTTCTCTCACCAATTCTAGCTGATGAATTTCTTTTTTTCCAGTCCAGAGATCCCCAAGATTGAATGTGCAATGTATTCCCAATGCTTTTACTAGAATTTAGTAAAGAGGAACTATTACCTTCCTACTCCCTGTTATGATTGCTCTACGTATGAAATCTCAAATTGTATTCGATTTTGTTGCTGTATAACATTAGATTACAATGCTTCCTGTGCCTTCTCTGTTCATACATACCTTATTTCAAATGTAGGATTTTCAGGGGCACTAGTTTTCAGTTAATTAATTTTATGTGTGTGTGTGCATCTGTGTGTGCTCCTTCATACTGTTAAAGCTTAAAGTGGCTTTATTTTATGTGTTATATATAAATGTTTCTAAGAAATAGGTCTTCTCGTGCCCTCAGGTGTTCTTTCTAAAACAAAAATGGCAATTAATATACTGTCCACATCTCATTATGTGATGGCAGAGTCATATTAAGTGCATGATAATTTACCTTACTTGTTCTTTAATATATACAATCTCAATCTCTTTTGCTTAAACTTATATGTTGGCTAAAATACACACTATGGTAAAAGTATTATGCTCAATCCTGCTATTTCCTCAAATCATCCCCCCAAATTTCTTTCTCTCTTTAGTAATTAAATTTGTTAAAATAATGTTTGCTAACTTATCTATAAATTTATCCAACAAAGACTTATGTCCTATTATCGTGCAGATATAAGGCTAATACTGAGAATACAAAGAAGACAAAATCTCTACCCTCAGAGAAATTACAATTAAATAAGAAAGGCTCATGGATACAATAGGGTAACTCTTTGAGATACTGTCTTTATTTTCCAGCTCTTGTAAGAAATCTCTATGATAGTTTTATATAATGCATATCAAATTACCACAATCAGTGGTTTAAAAATTACCCATCTATTGTTTCACATTTTTTGTAGGTTGGATGACTGGATGCCGTGTAACTAGGTTTTCTGGTCAGAATTTCACAAAACTAATATCAGTGTCAAACAAGCCATGTTCTCATCTGGAGCTCAGGGTCCCCTTCTAAACTCACTGACTGTTTTTAAAAACTATTTCTTTGAAGGTTTAGGATGAAAGTTCCTGTTTTATTGATACTTGTCAGCTGAGAGTCACTCTCAGATCCCAGAGACTGTCCACAGTTGCCTGCCACACAGCCCTCTCCATGATGTGACAAGTTGCTCATTTAAGGTCAGCAGAAGAGCATTTAATACAGCTTTAAATTTCTCTGATCTTCCTTTTCTCTGACTTATAGACCTTCTTTTAGGATGTTTCACCTGATTAGCTCAGGCCCTCTGACACTCAAGTGGAGAGAATTATACAAGTGAACACACCAAGGAGAAGGAATCATGGAGCCATCTTAGAATTCTGCTTACAACACCTCCATTCTAATAAGGTTGCTAAAGTTTTTGGTTTTGTTTTTTTCTCTCCTCCCCCAATGAGGAGGTTGTTAGCAAACTTCATGTTTAAGGAACAAAGGAAAATTTGGAAGGCATCTAAAATTTAACCCTTACCCAGATTCATAAAGCAGATGGAATTCACAGGTCCTAGAAGGCAAACATGCTGAAGTTTAGAAGTGATGGAAGTATGTCAATTTGAAGAAAAAAATTAAAGTGATTTTCTTGAGGGGAGAGAGGGTGGTTAGGTGGTTTCAGTAATTGCTGGGAAGTGGGCCATACAAGCTATCAGGCAATCAAGGCTGACTGAATTGTTAAGAGAGAATGAATTTTAGGCATCAGGCTTCTGGATTCAGCTAAGACACCCCTGTCCAAGCTTGACAGAGACCAGTGGAGCCTCTCTCAATGAGAATGAGAGGAATTGTCCTTGAGTGTGTTTGATCTCATAGGAATCTTTCCTAGCTTTAAGGAGGAGGAAGTTCTTTAACAAGGAAGCTCTTCAACAAGCCTAGAGTTGTAGATCCCTGTGGACAGGAAGTTGCAGCCCTATAGCAGATGATCTGGCTTAAAGACCAAAGTTAAATAAACAAATAAACGAAATGCATCTTACTGCTGCACATCACAGAGTAAAATTCATCCCCATTACATGTGAACCAAGGTATTATAACTCAGTGTGATAATAGCTATAACACAGGTATGCATGAAAAACTTGGAAATACAGAAAGCTCTAAGAGTGAAGCTAGAACATATCCTCCCAAAGGAAAAAAATAAATCTTAGTTTTAAAATGAAGAGATACTAAGTGATAGATAGAAGGAATCATGATGGAAATAGAGGCAATCATGTAGGGAAAGGAGATCTTAGCATCCAATTCTTTTATACTTACAGATATAGACATAAAATTTCAAAAAGGTGGGGTAAGAGTATTATGTGGCCAAATGGTGAAACGAGGATTGTCATCCCATGATTACGAAGTTTTAGGAAAGAATTTGTCTGGAAATAACAACTTCTATAAACAGATGTTCCTTTTAACCACTTTTCTTTTTTATAAAGATTTTGAAAGGTTGAAGTGCTGTAGGCTTTCAAGTATTTCTTATTAATATGTACCAGTGGGAGATAAGTGTCTTATCAATAAACATGTTAATTGGGCTTAGTTGACAGTTGAGAGAGAAAGTTATATAATAGGGGTCACAGGGTCACAAGGTCCACAGGGGCTGTGCTGTTAATGTAAATTAGAGAAACAGCCTAAATTCAAGTATAATGCAAAAGAGGCGAGAGGAGCCTCTGTGAACTGGGGGTCACATGACCTTTCTAGAGGGGCAGTTTCTAGTCGATGCTCAACAATTGCTGTCATGTGGAAAGGCAGAGTTAACAGACCCAAAGTTGCTAATTACTTCTAAGAAAAGCTGTAAATCTAGATTTAAGTATTGGTATTGGCTGCTGATTTGTGTGTGTGTGTGTGTGTGTGTGTTTCTATAGTTCAAGCACCAGGCAAAACATCTAAGGGCTGTACAAAGCTTGGAGCCAACAGTTTATGACCTCCTTTAGAAAGCAATAAAATATAATTTGCATGAGTTGGGAGGACTGATAGAAGAGTCTGGCGTAGTGTAGCAAAGGATAAGTAGGCTCAGAGAAAAAGATAGAGAAATTGATAAGGAGAAAGGAGAATGCCAGAAGTAAACTTTACAGAGTCCAGTGCTGCACCTACCAAGAATAAAATGAAAAGTTTATTACAGCCTTTATTGTAACCCAAATTTTCTATACCAAATTGTCAATGGAACACATTGCAGTTCTGTCAGATAAGTGATGGTAAAATCTATTTAATCTCAGATCAAATCTAAACCTGGTATCTAGTGAAGTGTTTCACAATCACTATCTCTGCCCCTGAGAAGAACAGGATTGGGATATTGGATTCATCAAAAATGGTTAAATGCTTAACATTTAGTGTGTGTGTGTCCACATGCACACATGATTATCTACAATTCTCAATTCTCTTAGGAAAAACTTAAATATTTGCTTATGTATACAAAAATAAAATAAGTAGATTATAGCCTTATCTCTTACTCCTTTATGACTGCATAAACTATGAAGACAAAGCAAATAATTTCTGCTTTTAACTAGTCCATTTTGGCAGCCAGAGTAAAAGTGAACTTTGTTCTCTTCTCCCCAAATCACAGGGGCATTTGTTTGTCCGACCAAAAATAATTCATTAAACTTTTGGCATTATTTGTTTCATAGGATTGCGAATTAGAGGAAATATCAATATTAACTCAGATTTATTGAAAATACAAAAAAGTGCAGGACTAAATAAGTAAGGCCTAGTTGGAAAATGGTGGTATTTGTATTAGGAAATCATGTAGTTTTCTTCACAGAAAGTGATTTTTTTTTTCAGCATAAGTAGTATTTTTAGGAAAGTCAGAGAAAGATGACTCTGGAACTCCCAGTCTGGATCCTTAAGAAGATAACGTTTGGAGAGTTCCACTTCTGTCAAAGATTAGTCTCTGTCTCAGCCTAATCAGACATTTTGCTTTCTACAGCACATTTATTGCCTCTGCTAGCTCAGATGATGTTGAAATCCTGCCTAGTTTATTGCTTTCTTTTCTCACATTGAATCAGTCATGCCTCTCAGTGGTAAGTAAGAAAGCCATCTATTTTTAACATACTTAGGTGATATTAATTTGATAAGTGATATAGCTAGTAAAAGGAATAGTCTAATGCTACATATATTTTTAAAATAGTGGCAGAACTGACACATTAACATTAAAATCTTTTTAAAGAAACAAAGTATTTCTAAGAAAGTAAATTGCTTTGATTAGGTTATTAGAGTTTCTAAGATAAGTATTTTTCAAAACAGGATTCAAACCACTGAAGAGGGACAAAGGTAGACAGGGAAGGTTCCAAGCAACTTAGAGAATGACTGTAAGAGGGGCTGGGGTTCTGGAGAAATTCTGGCACTCATCTATCTGTCTAGTGGTTTTCTTGCCACCTCCATGTTAGCTGTGGGATTCCCCAGTGTGAAAACAGAAAGGCTCAGGGCCCCGACCCCATTGTCCTATTGGGGATATTACAGATGACAGCAAAGTTAACAGGCAATTTGACTAAACTTCTGGCTTTGAGACTCTGCCTGCTTCTTGACACCCTAGGAAGACAGCTAGATAGGAATTGCAGCCTCAAGCAATGATTGCTCTCAGAAATTTTTCATCCATTTTACATGGACAGAAGATACAGGCTCTAGTTCCCAGTTCCCCATGGTAAAATAGACTTTGGTCACTATAATCTCAAGTGGAACATTTTAGTTCCCAATTATGTCACAGAAAATGACCTCCTGGCCACTATTTTCTCCCTCAAGACTCAGACATTATCCCTACCTTGTTGAGTTTCTATTTTATTGCTAATCCATTAGGATGTTTAAATTATTTTGGCATGTGATCTTGTCATACCTTTTTCTTTCTTAAAAATAATTAATTTATTATTGATATATGCTGAAAGGAAGGGGAGATTTTAAATCACATTTCAACAGCATCTGGACTAAAAGGTTAACATGCTTTTCTGATACATAACTGCAAAAATATTCATTTCCTTTCTTTGTTTATCTTGGAAGAATGCCTTTAAATTTGGAAGAACTATATCAGGTATATGTGTTTTTATTTTATTAACTACCTGTAAGATAGTTTCAGGGCAAAATGACTTGTTAAAACTGGGCTCAATCTATAAATAAAAGAAGTTGAACGTAGTGTGTATAAATAATGCTAAAAATACTACATTTCTCTGTGAAGTGTTTCCACAATATTAATAGTATTAAGAGTCAGTGGTTAGCCATTTAAATACTTAGACATGCCCTGGGGCAAACACTGCAGGTTGCATCCTGCGCTTCTTTTTTTTTTTTTTTTTTTTGCAGTACATGGGCCTCTCACTGTTGTGGCCTCTCCCATTGCGGAGCACAGGCTCCGGACGCACAGGCTCAGCGGCCATGGCTCACGGGCCTAGCTGCTCTACGGCATGTGGGATCTTCCCGGACCCGGGCACAAACCCGTGTCCCCTGCATCAGCAGGCGGACTCTCAACCACTGCGCCACCAGGGAAGCCCTCCTGCTCTTCTTTAACAAAAGAATCTTGGCATAGTTTTGGGTACCAATGTGCTCAGGTAGAAAACTACATCTACAGGAATCCTTGCAGGTAGTGATGGCCATGTGACATGATTCTAAACATCAAGAGCTAAGCAAAAATCTGAGTAAGGCTTTTGGGAAGGCTATTTTTTTTTCTCCTGATAAAAGAGTCATCAACCATCCTTACCATTTACCCTTTTCCCTTTGTGTTGGATACAGAATCTCACGGCTGTAGCATAGCTACCATTTTATAACCATGGGGATAAAAGCCACAGGCTAAGAAGAGTGAAGAAGAAAGATAAAAGGAGGGAGGGACTTTGAGCAGTTATTCCAGACCTGTAATAACTACCTTCCAACTACTTGTAACATGAGACAGACGAACCTGATTTCCCATTTTTACCACTGTTTGCCTTTTTTGTCAGGTATTCAATATAGGCAGGTGAATCCTATCCTAATTCACCTATGCTTTTATTATGATCCAGTACACGTAGGACCAAGCTTTAATTCAATACCCTTTCTTTACATAGAGTTTATGTATATCATTAATTTTTCTATGATGAGAGTATCAAATTTATGTATAATTACAGTCACTATTAAAATGATCAGATGCATTAACTCCTATAACTATTCTTATCCAGAATATAGGTACAAGTAACAATAGGGCAAAGAAATGATTTTTTAGATGTGTGTTCCCTGATAGCATGACATCAGAGAATGAGGTTGTATTAGACACAGAACTGCACCTCTGGATCTCCTTTCAAGAAAGAACTAGCTATACAGTTGAGGAGAGCAATAAGCACATACTCTTCAGCTATGAGATCCTCCTGGGACTACCTCAGCTGGAGAGATCTCATCACGCAGAGAAGCCCACATCTTGTGACTGAGAAGAGTGATATAAGGGTCCAGACATCTTGGTTTGATGTAGGACAATCTAATGACCCTTTAGTCAGATGGATCAAGAACTGGTGTGTGTGGGGCAGAACTGAAACTTAACTTCTTCCTCTGCCCAATAATGTTTCTTTCCTCTTCCTTCAATGGGTGTTGATCCCAAATAACCATCTTACACTATAAACTCCATCTTAGTATCTGCTGCCAGAGAATGCAACTTGCAATATTTGCACTGGGAGCAGTCCAAGAAAGCAGATGGTAAGACGAGGTTTTAGAGTTGGATGATTCACCAACTGGCTGGCAGTAAGAACCCTATGACTGGTGATAGATGAAGCACAGGCAACCACTGGCACAGTGTGGCAGTCCAATTGTTAAAACTTTCACCAGTGATGAATTGTAAATCTATTCTTGTGGAATAGAGAACACTAGCCCACATGATATCAGACATTAAAAATGTATTGACGATATAGTGGCTATAAGGATAAGGGATTGAATGACTATTGCTAGGCACCCCTGGTGTTCTATTAAAAGACAATGAAGAACAGAGGGTGTGTGGCAGGCAACTAAAAGCCAGGAATAAAAGCCAGAGTCCTCTTTACACACAAGGAAGCTTATCTACTCTAGTGAGAGGACAAAGGATGAGAATGCCAACCATAAAACTGGATAGAAAATATTTTTTTGACTTGGGGGCACTCTCCCAAGAGAAAATATTTAATGTCATGGTAAAGACCCCAAGAAATTGTGTTAATTCATTACTAGGATACCTCCTAGATGCATGGAAAAAGTGATGCTAAATTTCACTGAGTGAATTGAAATGCCAGAATTGCCATGGCAAACACTAAAGAATGGGATGAAAAACTTTGGGTAATGAGGCATGCTGAAAAGTATAACTCTTTTTTTTTCCTCCATCCCAGGAAACTCTTCAGTTCTAAAACACCCAAAAAATTGATATTAGAGACTGTTATAGAATGTAGTTTAAAGGAAGCATGAGGATTGTAGAACCCAGAAAGAATAGAGGTATTTAACTTCCAGAAGTCCAGGGGAGGGGTCACAATTATTGCAACAACCTGCAAGGTCTAAGTGGCCACCAAAAAGTTCTGACCTACAAAGAGTTATGGAGATGTCTAATAAAATATAGTGTCCCTTGAGGCAAAACAAATGGACAGCTGATAAGGATAATACTTAGCAGGAAAAAAATCAAGGAAGAATGACTGGATAGCTGAGTCTGTATCCCCAATAAAAAGTTATGATTCCTTGTCTGGTTTCTACAACTGAGCCATTTGACTACTGTGGAATCCATCGCTGAAGATGTGGCTAGGTACTCAGGAGGAAAGATCCTACAACAGTATGGCAAGTGTACAAGATAATGGATCTTCCAGTAATTCCCCCAAAATTATCTATGGTCATTTACACAGGCACTAACTGTACACTGAGCAAAGAAGAATACTCAGACATTGTGAAGACTGATGGATACTGGATATGAGAGGACATTCATAACCAGAAACTTGGCATTATCATAGCACCTTTGGAGTGGGAGTACATAGAGCTGGGACAATAAAGGTAGTCCTGACCAAAGCCTGATTGGCAGTATATACCCTCATTTTACAGAGACAACTGGTAGTCATTTCCCTGTTCCCCAAGTATATAATTGGCACAATTCCTATATTGAGTTCTTAGTCTGTAAGGCACAGGCTATTATGATGAGTAAAGTCAAGCAGAAGTCTTTGAAATCATACACAACCAGCCAAGATAGTAAATAAATAAAAGCATCTCATCCTGGCCAAAGACTTTGGCAAAAACTAGTGCTACCCTTAGAGAGCCAAAGGATTCAGGAGTGGTGGTATCTGTCAATTCTTCATTTAATTCACCAGTGTGATCCCTGCAAAAGCAAGATGGACCCTGGAGAATGATTATAGACTATTTCAAGCTCAATAAAGTTGTATCCATGACTACAGCCAACATGCTATATGTGGTATTTTTGCTAGAGCATATTAACACTCCTCAGACACATCGTATTAGCCATTGAGTTGGCAACTGAACTCTTTTCTATCATTATAAGAAAGGAGAATTAGATACTGTAGCACTCATGTGAAGCAGATGACAGTAAATATTTTTCATTTTCTTCCTAAAGCTGTGTTAATTTTCTGTCCTGCACTCTGTCATAATATAGTACAAAGTGAACTGGACTGTCTCAATATCTTGCAGAATATCAAATTGATCTTATACTGATAACACTGTATTGGTTGGGTAGGCTGAGCACGAATTGGACAGACTTGAGATCTTGGTAAGACACACGCACTCCGGAGAACAGGAGATTAATCTTGTGAATACTCAAGGATCTGTCACATTCATAAAATTTGTAAGGGTCTAGTGGCATGCCAAGCCATAATCTCCAAAACAAAAGACAAATTACTGCACCTTGTACTTCCTATCACAAAGAGGGAAGCACAATTGCTGATGGACCTTTTCTGGTACTAGAGATAGCAAAGTTCATACCTAGGAATATGCTCTGGATATTTAACAGGTAATCAAAAGACTTCCAGTTTCACATAGGCAGAACACACTATGACATAAATCACAGCAAGATCCTTTTGGACCCACCTCCTAGAGAAATGGAAATAAAAACAAAAATAAACAAACGGGACCTAATGAAACTTAAAAGCTTTTGCACAGCAAAGGAAACCATAAACAAGATGAAAAGACAACCCGCAGAATGGGAGAAAATATTAGCAAATGAAGCAACTGACAAAGGATTAATTTCCAAAATTTACAAGCAGCTCATGCAGCTCAATATCAAAGAAACAAACAACCCAAAATTGGGCAGAAGACCTAAATAGACATTTCTCCAAAGAAGATATACAGATTGCCAACAGACACATGAAAGAATGCTCAACATCATTAATCATTAGAGAAATGCAAATCAAAACTACAATGAGATATCATCTTACACTGGTCAGAATGGCCATCATCAAAAAAACCCAGAAACAATAAATGCTGGAGAAGGTGTGGAGAAAAGGGAACACTCTTGCAGTGTTAGTGGGAATGTAAATTAGTACAGCCACTATGGAGAACAGTATGGAGGATCCTTTAAAAAGTAAAACTAGAACTACCATATGTCTCAGCAATCCCACTACTGGGCATATACCCTGAGAAAACCATAATTCAAAAAGAGTCATGTACCACAATGTTCATGACAGCTCTATTTACAAAAGCCAGGACATGGAATCAACCTAAGTGTCCATCAACAGATGAATGGATAAAGAAGATGTGGCACATATACACAATGGAATATTACTCAGCAATAAAAAGAAACGAAACTGGGTTATTTGTAGTGAGGTGATGGACCTAGAGACTGTCATACAGAGTGAAGTAAGTCAGAGAGAGAAAAACAAATACCGTGTGCTAACACATATATATGGAATCTAAAAAAAAAAAAAAAGTGGTCATGAAGAACCTAGGGGTAAGATGGAAATAAAGATGCAGACCTACTAGAGAATGGACTTGAGGATACGGGGAGGGGGAAGGGTAAGCTGGGATAAAGTGAGAGAGTGGCATGGACATATATACACTACCAAACGTAAAATAGATAGCTAGTGGGAAGAAGCTGTGTAGCCCAGGGAGATCAGCTCGGTGCTTTGTGACCACCTAGAGGGGTGGGATAGGGAGGGTGGGAGGGAGGCAGATGCAAGAGGGAAAAGATACGGGGACATATGTATATGTATAACTGAGTAAATTTGTTATAAAGCAGAAACTAACACACCATTGTAAAGCAATTATACTCCAATAAAGATCTTTAAAAAATAAAATAAATAAAATTAAAAAAAGATTTCCAGTTTCAGGTAGGACGTAAAAAAAGAAAGGGCTCTGGAATAGCTCCAAGGTGTGGTGCAAGCATTCCTGCCACTGTGACCATGTCCTCTGGCAGATCTTATGAAGTTGGTGGTATTAGTAGGGGTAAAGATTCCATGGAGACTTTGTGGCAAGAATATTAGAAGCATGATGACACGGGTTCTGAGTTTCTGAAAGGAAGGCTATAAATTCTCCACCAGAGAATTATGTGCTTTGTGTGAAACAACTCTTAGCATGCCTCTAGACCCCAATAGGTATAGAAGATTTGACCATGGGACACTAAATGACCAGATGGCTGGAGCTGCCATCATGAGCTGGATCCTAACAGACCTACCAAGCCATGTCCCAGCAATAATCTATTGAAAGAGAAAGTGCTAAAGGCATAAAAATGCATAAGCTGGAACCGCAGTCATAAGCATTATGGCATCAACCACTTTTGCACCAGCATCGTCCCTCAGTATCTGCCTATGGTTTTATGGAAGAATCCCACATGACCAGTTGAAGTAAGAAGAAAAAACAAGCTTAGTTTACAAATGTGAGCACTAATGAAATAGACATAAGTTGCATTCTGCTTATGGGTGACCATAAAGAGAATTAGCAAAGGAAAATTCTCCTAAGGATTGGGAGACAAGAAAAACTGGGATGAAATCATGAGTATGGACATATATGAGTGGGTACAAAAAGTGAATAGATTGCATTATCCTTCTAATGCCCACTAGGAAGCATCCTTCATAGAAAAGGTGAAATGATTTAGGCCATTAATAAAAGGTGCTCTGTCACTGGGCAACCCAGTCCATTATAATGGATTCATGAATGAAGTGGCCACTGTGACAGAGATGGAGGCTACCATGTCTAATAACATGAATCCATATTTTTCAAAACTGAACGATCTACTGCTGATACCAACCTGCCAGCAATAACGAACAGTGCTGAGCCCCTGTTATGGCACAATCCCTTAAAGAGATCAAAAGTTACATTGTTTAAATTGCCTACATTTGGACTCTTCCATCCTGGAGTGACAGCTATTTATTCTTGTAGAGATTGTCACATATTCCTTCCATGTGTTGACCTTCTCTGACTGCAGAGCCCAGTCAGCACTACAATATGAGAGCCTGTGGAACTGTTTGCTCTTTCAACATGGAATCTCACATAAGATCATGTCAGACCAGGAGACCCACTTAATAGGTGGGGTGTGGGACCACTTATTGTATCTCATACACCATCACCCAGAAGCTTTCCCTGTTTGAACACTATCATGTCTCAGTGTAGACATAACCAAAGTGCCAGGTCTATGGGGATGTTTTGCCATCCTCCAGCATGTAGCATTCATAAAACTGGGAGATGTTTTGCTGTACTGTGTCCTCCAAAGGAAGAATATATGGGTCTGTTAATAAAAAGTGCAAACCAGAATAGCTCCACTTACATATATCCCCAATACTCACTTGGAAGCTTTGTGCTTCCCACCCTGACAAATTTGAGCTCTGGTCTTTGGTGAGATAGGGGTATAAAAATCTCAGCCATTTCTACCTGATGTAAGACATTCTGATGAGTGTTACTCATTTCAGTGTTCTCTGCTGAGTTGGCTAAAACTACATAGATCTTACATCATGACTTAACCTCTTTTTATCCCCCTTCTTGCCCTTCACTGGTGCAGTTTCTTAATATACATCTTGCATCTGAAATTCTACTTCAGCGTCTCCTGGAGAACCTAACCTGTGAAAGAGTTTTCAGTAATATTTTTGCTCATGAGTAAAGAGATAATCAAGTTGTTAAGGAGCAGTTATAGGCATCCTCGTAATGCAAATTGTGCAAAAGGCTGTGCATTATATATAGGAGTAGTATAGTATTATATGCTGTACTTTGCTTAAAGATGAGATTACTTTTCCAATAGTCACTGTTGGATATACAACTGGATATCACAGGAAAACTATGGAGGCATGTAAATGAAGGATGAATAAAAGGAAATAATGGGTAAGGGTTGAAAGTCTAACTCTGAAAGCTTATTAAGACTTTTTCTGTTTTAATAAGCATATATTCAATTAGCATCTTTTATCTACAAGTTAAAGAAGATGTTCTTATACCTCTCACACGGTCCTATAAAAATATAAAGAAGAATCATGATTCTGATTATTCTAAATGGCACCAATTATTTTAAAAGTAGTATTAGAGCTGTAGTGTTCATTCCCTTTACATTCCAAATCCTAAAATACTTTCTAGTAAGACTTCTGTTGCCTCTTTTTTAGATCTTTACTTTAAATTAATGACTAGAATAATTTGCACTCTTTAACATCTAATATGCTAAATGTAGCATGAGGCTTGTATGTTACAGATTATCACTCAAACTATATAACATGAACATTCAGTATGTAGCTACAGAACTATTGAAGAGATCCTTAAACTAATTAACTAATATAAGCAAAATTCAAACTATCTTCTTGCCCAGTAAAGTTAATCCTATAGAGTCTCTTCTTTCTTCATGACTCTATTATTTAAAAAAAAAATTAAACAAAGCCATCATTGGAAAGTATCCAGTTATTTTCTCTTTGCTTCTCATCTATTCACTTCCTGCTCTGCATATAAAACTCTAATTAGACATATTATTCAATTTTTCTTTTTATTCTCTGTTTTGTTTGGTTTTTACTTTTTTAGGTGTAGCTAATACACAGTAAATTGAGCAAATTCTAAGAATGCTGCTTGATACAAACATTTCTGTGTACATCCATGATATGGAACAATTCCAGTATTCCAGAAGGCATCACTATGTCACTTATAATCAATAGCCAACAAAAGGTGATGAGTTTTCTGACATTTATCATCATAAGTTTCCTCCTTTTCTCTCAACTTCTCTTCCATGTATTTTTTTAAAATTTCTTTTTCTCTCTATGTATTATTCTCAATAATATTTTGTCCATTTTGGTTTTATTTTCAGTTCTATGTATTCTAATTGAGTTTTTTCCAAATAGTCTTATATTTAATTTTTTTCTGCAGTCATTATTATCATGTTAAACTATATTACTTATTCAATTAGTTTGTTTATTTGTGTTTTTGTCTTTCTGGAGCCAGTAGAATATCAGCTCTAAGAAAAAAGTGTTCTTATCTGTCTTGTTCACTGGTATAGCTCCTGACTAGAACAGCTCTATTTTCACAGTCAGTAATAAATAATTTTTTAACAGATATATAGATCAATTAATAAAATTTATTTGGACATATTTGTGTCTCTGCACACTCTAGTCGAAAGGTCTTTTACCTCATCTCAAATACTGGTACCATCTCTTGACTTGTACTTTCCTCCTTTTCTTTCTTCCACACCTAAATCCATTCTACAGTGCTGCACCCAGTTTATTTACTTCTCTGTTTGAAATCTTTTAAAGCCTTTATATTTCTCTTAGAATAGCAAAACTTTAACATATCCTACAAAGCCCACATAGTTGGATTTCTACGTATTTCTCCAGCCTCACCTTGTGCTACAACACTTTTAAATTTCTATTAAGCACCAGTTTCCACCTGTTCAAGCATCTTATTTCCTGATCATCCCAACTACACTCTTAGCTGATTATTTTCCATTAATATTTTGTTACCATTCTCATTAAGATAGTAAATTTTCTGAGAAATTGTGAAATACATAAAGTTATTGAAATTTTCAAACCAACATTTCTTAAACTTATCAATTATAGTCTGTTCTATCATGGACTATCTATTAACATCACCTTAAAAATTTGGAAAACATATTCTACATTCATCTACAAACCAATACAATTTTCCATACTCAGGGTGGAAAGAGGTGGCTGTGACTACATAAAGTAACTCAGGTATGATAGCTACAGGATATATCAGAATATACTTGATATTCTAACTAGGTATCAATCATAAAAACATGTAGTTAGTATAATGAAAACATTAGGACTTGAAAGCCTTTTGTATTAAAGTGATTATACCATAATACGATTTTGGTGAAATTTAACACATATCCAAAACACACACGTTTATATATTTATTCTCATTTTGGTTATAAGCCCTCCTAAAGCCCCTTTGGACCTTTCTCTTTCTTCCTTTTTTAGATCTGATGTCTTCTTTTCAGGGCCTGAGGGCCTGGAGAATGTAATGTGTATTTGGATTTCTCAGAGTGACTGAAATCAAGTATAGTACTATTGATATTATTGATAAAGTTAAAAAACAAGGCATCATGCTGACATGTGTGGAATACCTTTGCCAATAGACATGGGTATAGATTTTCTATTCTTAGCAGAGGTAAATCATGATATTGTACTTGCTACTCAAGGGAGTTATAATGTTTTACCCTCCAATAGCCTACAAGAAGGCTGAGTTTTGAAAAACTTTTCTGAAGTAGGTGATGATTGTCTCATGGTGAATCTCACTATTTTACTATTTATCATGGATTACAGTTATTATCATTTTTTTAAAGAATATCCACAGTGAAGCATGGTGATGCTAACAGTATAAAAGTTATAGTGTGTGGACTCTGTCTGCTTCAAAGTCCTTCATTAATCATGAAACATCTTATTTATTACCTCTCCCTTTTCCTCTACTTCTTCACACTTGACACTGTTTTCTCTCATGCTTCCTATATTTTGTCTCATCATCTGTTCTTACATAATGAATTTTTCTCCAGACTTCTTCATATCATACTAGAAGTATTCTATAATATACTGGAAGAACTGCTGCTTCCACAGCAGCTCCACATCCATGTATTGATCCTGGTTTATTTCTCACACCTAAACTCTTAGTTAAAGATTCACTTACCTAATTGGAAGAAACAGAAATGCTCATTGTCACAGAGAATTTAGATTGATAGGTTATTAGATGGATGAAGCCAGAGCAACTGAAATGTGTCTTAAGGAGCCCAAAGCGGGAGTAACACTTAAGTTTTCTCATTTTACCATATGTTATTTTTATACAAATTGGTAACTACAAGCCAGATGTATACAAATATTAAAATTTTTATTACACAAATAAATTTCCTTTAAAGATACTCATTCTTTTCAGCAATGAGAGTGAGATAGTTATTTAACTTAAGGCTTTTTTTTCTTTTTTTCTAGTCTAAATCTCAGTATTTTTTGGACAAGTTATGTAATCAGATTCAAGAACTAACATTGCAGTCATGATTAGAAGCTCCCTTGCTGAGTGTTCACCACTTTTGAAGAGCTCTTCTGCTCTTCTGCCCTCCCTCTTCCTGTCCATCACCTAAGGGAAACAGGGAGAGACATAGGGACATATTGCCAGCACACACAATGGTGATAGAAGAGCACACCTGGTCTTGCAGTTCTTAGCTGGCTTTCTCTACTAGTGCTCCCATCATATCTCAGCTAAGACTGGGTGATGTCCAGGAGCTTAGGTTGTCCCACTCTCACTCATCATAAAGGACATCCAGTGATTCCTCTGTAATGTGACTACATGTGAGAGAGGCTTAGGAGATCTTGTCAGGCAGTCCTTTTAGTGGAAGACTAGTATCTTCTTGAACCCAGTTAACTTCCATATTTATTTACTCAAACTAATAAGAAACCACGTCCTCATCATAATCCTCCTCCCCCACAGAAAAAAGAAGTTCTGGATCTATCAACAGAGTTTTCCAGTTAACAAATTCCAGTGGGAAGTGGCCAATCTCATAGTATCAGCACCACATTTTCATTTTCCAGGAGTGATCTTTGGGAGCATTCCCATTTTTGTAGATTGATCTAATATTCCTCAACAGTTTCCTTTCTACCTTCTTTTCCAACTCTTCTATAGCTCTCTTGAAGGATTTCATTTAATTCTTTCCTTAGAAAAGCAAAAGGATGGGCTCGGCCGCTTTCCAACTAGGAAGAGATTAGAAGACCATGACTGACACTTGTGCAGGGGCTCCCCTTAACTTCACTGTTCTGAACTAATGTTCTGATATAATATCTGATATAGAAAATACTCAGATGTTTCTACACAGGAAGTGGATGGTGGAAGTGGGGAAAATAAACCAAATGTAAGTTTCATGTCCCATGTTATGGCCACATGTAAATACTTCTTCTGTCATCTCTCTTACACTTTCTAGGCACAATTTGTAGTTTTCAACCTTCTGATCCAGTTTTTTAAATTTTTACCATCAAAAGAGCAAGTTATTCTAGGAAGCCTGATTTTCAAGGTAAAATAATATATATTTCCTTCAACATTCACTATATCACATGGGTATATTTTTCCTTTTGATACTTATGAATTGGAAATCAAAATTAAGTTTAACCAAATGCAATTGAACTAAAAATAATATGAGTGTACAATAATATGTCCCATTGCGTCAAAGCAAGAGTTGGTAATTTGTTCACATACGCAAACCCCCTTGTTTCTCCTAGAGAGTTTTAGTCGGAAAAACTACATGCTTATATCACCCTTATAATGTAGCAATTACTAGTGCTTCAGGGTGTGTTTTCTCCTCTTTTTAAATGCAAATATTGGGACATTTTTTAAATCGTTTTCCTAACACCTATTTGAAAGGAAGTCTTAACTGAGCAAAGAAGGACATGATCTATAAAGGACAAGTAACACTGTTCTCTATTTCATAGGTATTTGACTCTAATAGACTCTTAATTTGAGTCTGGTCTTGGAGTCAGAGAGCTCTAGGGAGACTCAATTTAAAAAAAAAAATGATTCTTTATATACTACCTACCTTGAAGAAAAAGTGAACTTTTCACACCAAAATGTTCCACTCTGAACTTCATGTAAAAACGTACAACTGAAGATTGATCACTAAGGCTAACATTAATAATTTTACTCTGAGTATAAATGCAGGTGGCACAAGTTATACTCTACTGCTAATAATAGGCAAGTTTTAATTTTTTATGATTATTAACAGCGCCACCTTTACCATAAATTAAGTTCTCATGTGTGTGTGTGTGTGTGTGTGTGTGTGTGTGCATGCATATGATTGTTTCCAGCTTTCTATTGTCTTTCTTTGGTCTATTCATCTGTCCTCAGTCTTAAAACCCTATAAAACAAATCCTCAAACTCTGTTCCTTTTCAAATATGTCTTAACTGTGTTTTGTCCTTTTCATTTCTGAATACATTTTAGAAATAATTTCTTAAGGATGCTTATATCAGCTTTATTCAACATGGCCCAAAACTGAAAATAGCTGAGGTATCCATCAATAGCAGAATAAAACTGCAGTATATGCATGCAAAGAAATACTACTTAGCAACAAAAAGGAATAAACTACTTATACACTACAACATGCGTGAATCTCAAAATCGTTGTACAAGTGAAAGTTAGGCTTACATTAAAAAGCACATGCTCTATGATTCCATTTATATGAATTTCTAGAACGGGAAAAATTAAATTATGGTAGAAAATCAAGAGTAGTTATCTATGCCTGTTTCTGTTTTGTTACATTTGTTTATTTGTTTTGTTTTTTTGATTCCACATATAAGTGAAATCATATGGTATTTGTCTTGTTCTGTCTCATTTATTTCACTTAGCATTATACCCTTTAGGTTTATACATGTTGTCACAAGTGGCAAGATTTCATTGGGATGAGTGAAATAGGTGAAGGGGATTAAGAGGTACAAACTTTCAGTTATAAAAGAGGGGATAGGGTTTCCCTGGTGGCGCAATGGTTGAGAGTCCACCTGCCGATGCAGGGGATGTGGGTTCATGCCCCGGTCTGGGAAGATCCCACATGCCATGGAGCAGCTGGGCCCGTGAGCCATGGCTACTAGGCCTGCACGTCCAGAGCCTGTGCTCCACAACGGGAGAGGCCACAGGAGTGAGAGGCCCATGTACCACAAAAAAAAAAAAGGGGGGGGGATATATATGTATATGTTATAGCTGATCACTTTGCTGTATAGTAGAAACTAACACAACATTGTAAAGTAGCTATACTGCAATAAAAATTTAACAAAAATATAAAAAATAAGTCATGGGGCTATAATGCAACATTGGGAATATAGTCAATAATACAGTAATAATTTTATAGGGTGAAAGATGAAAGACTTATCGTGATCATTTTATAATGTATAAAAATATCAAATAAATGTGTTGAACACTTGAAACTAATGCATTATTGTAAGTCAATTCAAAATATTTTAAACAAACAAACAAAAAACCTTAAGAGTCGGTATCTTGAGAGGGAGCAAGGGTTGACTAGAAGGGGCTGTTAGGTAATGATTTATACTTTGGTAGGGTTAAGGTTACACAGGTTTATACATTTGTCAAAACTCACTGAATGTTCATTTAAGATTTTTAGAATTCATTATATGCAAGTTTTATCTCAACAGAAAACTGTATATAAAAATTGAATTCTAGTTAATAGCATACATGCTAATTAGGGGAAATTATACTGATGTCTAAAATTTATTTTCAAATGCATCAAAAATAAGATAGATTGATGGCTAGATAGAGGAATATTTACATAGTTATGTGATAAAACAAGTATAGCAAAATATTAATAATAGAATCTAGGTGGTGGGAAATGAGAGTCAACTATAAAATTCTTTTTACTTTTCTATATGTTTTAAAATATTCATAAAAAATTGAATAAAAATGTTTAGATTATCTACATACCATTGTGTAAGTTTGGATAAATTGTAGTTGTAAGTTTCTCTAGGAATTTGTTCATTTCTTTTAAATTTTCAAAGATATTGTCATTAGTTTTATTCAAGTATTCTATTACTACACTGTTAACATATCCAGGATCTAGAGTGATTAGTCCCTTTAAATCCTGATATCGATTATATTGTCCTATTAGTCTCATTTATTCTTCTTAAGGACCCACAGCTAGTTTAATTCTTTTATTAGATGATTAATTGTATTACTTGTTTTCTATGTTTACATATATATTTATTTATATATATATATGTGAATAACTCATTGATTTTATGTTTTTAATTTTTCTAATACATGTATTTAAGGCTGTAATTATCTCTCTATGCTCTGTTTACCTTCATACCACAAGTGTTTAAATTTTATATTTCCATTAACTCTCAGCTTTAAATTATTTCAAATTCCAATTGTGCTTTTATCTTTTACCATGAGTTACTGAGAACTCTATCTTGATATTAAAACATATGATTAATTTCTAATTATTCTTTGCTCATTTAAATTTAGTTTATATCTGTATTCCATTTACTGATAATCACACTCACTGTCTTAATTTTAGTTAATATAATATATATTAATCTAAAGAGTTTCTATTTAGTACTTTTGCAACATTGCTATTATATTTTTATGGATTCCAATTTTCAATTGAAATATTTAAATTTTTAAGTCATTGAATAAAGAAAGCATAGCTATTTTTGTCAATTGTCTGGTAATTCCAGTATCTGGACCCATTGATTGTAGGAAAGATACTGTATTTTAAGAAATTATAGACACAATTTGAGGTCTGGAATAATGTTTTACTCCTCTAGAGAAGATTCCCATTTGCTTCTGACAGATGCTCAAAGATACTTACAAGGCAATCTCCTTGTCAAGGGTTAAAATGTCATGGGTCACTGATGACTTACAGAGGAACTCCGGTCGATATTTTTTTAATTTCCTCTTATTTCTAAGATGTGAGTTTTTAGGATTACATTACAAAGTGATGAGAGTTCACTATGGCATTTCCTGGATTTTAATTTATGTCCCACTAGACCATCAAGGCTGTCAAAATCATTGCAGAATTTTAATCCATGTCCTTGAGATCAGCAATTCTCCAAAGGCAAAAATGGCCCCAACCCAAATTAATAAAAACTTTGGCTTTCTGTCCAGTTCTCAATTTGGACCAGTATTTATTTGCTATCTGGATAGTTTGCCAGTTCTTTCAGGCAGGGAATTTCTAATATTTCACATATTTTTTTTCTAAATGTCCTCTAAAAGGGTGTTGGTCTGTGTCACCTAGTATTTATTCTTAAATGTATTTACTACAGTATGCTGAAGTTTAAAAATATATTGAATGCCACTGCTCTTTTTCAATGTTTTGATAATACCAATAAAGAATCTAAAGTCCAGATTTTATAAATACCCTAATTCACACAGTGAATTTGTGACAATTCCAGGACTCCCAGAAAATTCTATTTACATGGGGAAAATTTTGTCACTGCTTCTACTTTTGGAAACAAACTTGTAAGCTTCTGATCTTTCTATTAAGGTTATCTTTATAAAAAAGAAAGGAAGAATGTCAAACTAATGTCATGATTCACCTTCTTCATTCTTCAGTAGCCAAGAGAAAAATTTATTGTTCTGTTACTGTTTACACAATTTTAATCTTTTGACATAGAGAGAACATATATTTTATATCATGAGGAGTAATAGTAAATGCATATGTGTTTGCACATACTATATATATTTATAGTATAGAATGTATTTATGTTGTGTGCGTGCAAAAATATATGAAAGCTATATATGATGTATGTGTCTGTATATGTGTATGTTTCTGTATATGTTTTTGTGTTACTTGAACTAATACAGTAAAACCTAAGGATAAAAAGGTAGGTAAATCAACATTTAAATTTATGCCATAATAATTATCAAGAAATTTGTTTTTCTATATTTATTTTAAAACATATTGTTATAATAAATATATCACTACATTTGAACTTTGAACAATGCAGGGGTTAGGAGCACTGATTCTACGCTATCAAAAATCTACATATAACTTACAGAAAGCCCTCTGGCTGCATTGTGAATTCAACAAACCACATATCACGTAGTACTGCAGTATTTACTATTGAAAATCTGCATTTAAGTGGAACTGCATAGTTCAAACCCATGTAGTTCAAGGATAACTGTATAATAAAAATATTAATTTGCCTAAAAACATATTAGAGAGAATATGGGAAACATAAATAATCTTGTATTATTAGCTATATGTAATAATGTAAAAAAATGGAATCACATAGAACATTATGACATGGTACAAAGAAAATTGCAAATGAAATTATGGGTTTACAGACAAAGCAAACATGCTTCACATTACTTTAATTAAAAAATATTTTTAATTTTTAAAATCATTTCTCATAAAAATCCTTTGGTATATGAAAATAATAATAAGTAATGGCTAATATAAAAATGTTGTTTTTCTGATTTATAAAAATTCATCAATGTATATTAAAAAATAAAGCCCTCTAAACATGTAGAGAAACTAATCAAGCTAATTATACCATGGTTTTCAGGCCTTCCCCACTTGGTCCTTCCACCTTTCTCTTCAGCAGTGGTCCCTGACCACACTGGATCACTACGAACCCGGAGAATGTTAAACCACTAATAGACAATTGTCAAATGATGTATGAACACTTTAATTGTTATTTAAAATGCCCTAAGATATTGTATGTAATTTAGAGAATGATGAGTGGGTATTAAACATAGTACTTAAGCCTTAGCTCATTGCAAGTTCTAATGCAGTCAAAATTCTTTAAAAATTTAGGTAAATATTTCATAAGTAGAAATACCAAAAACCATTACACTGGGAATGACCACAATTTATTTCTTTTGTGGTCTTTAGTTGTGATCATGACTCAATTATTTTTTTAACATCTTTATTGGAGTATAATTGCTTTAAAATGGTGCATTACTTTCTGCTTTATAACAAATTGAATCAGTTATACATATACATATGTTCCCATATCTCTTCCCTCTTGCATCTGCCCCCCTCCCACCCTCCCTATCCCACCCCTCTAGGTCGTCACAAAGCACTGAGCTGATCTCCATCTGCTATGTGGCTGCTTCTGACTAGCTATGTATTTTACATTTGATAATGTATATATATCCATGCCACTCTCTCACTTTGTCACATCTTACCCTCCTCCCTCTCCATATCGTCAAGTCCATTCTCTAGGAGGTCTGTGTCTTTATTCCCAACTTGCCCCTAGGTTCTTCAGGACCATTTTTTTTTTCTTAGAATCCATATATATATGTTAGCATATGGTATTTGTTTTTCTCTTTCTGACTTACTTTACTCTGTATGACAGATTTTAGGTTCATCCACCTCACTACAAATAATTCAATTTTGTTTCTTTTTATGGCTGAGTAATATTCCATTGTATATATGTGCCACAACTTCTTTAGCCATTCATCTGTTGATGGACACTTAGGTTGATTCCATGTCCTGGCTATTGTAAATAGAGCTGCCATGAACACTTTGGTACATTACTCTTTTTGAATTATGGTTTTCCCAGGGTGTATACCCAGTACTGGGATTGCTGGGTCATATGGTAGTCCTATTTTTAGTTTTTTAAGGAACCTGCATACTGTTCTCCATAGTGGCTGTATCAATTTACATTCCCACCAACAGTGCAAGAGGGTTCCCTTTTCTCCACCCCCTCTCCAGCATTTATTGTTTGTAGATTTTTTGATGACGGCCATTCTGACTGGTGTGAGGTGATACCTCATTGTAGCTTTGATTTGCATTTTTCTAATGATTAATGATGTTGAGAATTGTTTCATGTGTTTGTTGGCAATCTGTACATCTTGTTCAGAGAAATGTCTATTTAGGTCTTCTGCCCATTTATGGATTGGGTTGTTTGTCTTTTTGATATTGAGCTGCATGAGCTGCTTGTAAATTTTGGAAATTAATCCTCTGTCAGTTGCTTCATTTGCAAATATTTTCTCCCATTCTGAGGGTTGTCTTGTTTATGGTTTACTTTGCTGTACAAAAGCTTTTAAGTTTCATTAGGTCCCATTTATTTATTTTTGTTTTTATTTCGATTTCTCTAGGAGGTGGGTCAAAAAGGATCTTGCTGTGATTTATGTCATAGAGTGTTCTGCTATGTTTTCTTCTAAGGGTTTGATAGCGTTTGGCCTTACACTTAGGTCTTTAATCCA
This sequence comes from Mesoplodon bidens, assembly GCF_964165515.1. NCBI lineage: Eukaryota > Metazoa > Chordata > Mammalia > Artiodactyla > Ziphiidae > Mesoplodon > Mesoplodon bidens. Next base: position 36,211,507 of record NC_138161.1, on the reverse strand, counting down.
TTTTGAGTTTATTTTTGTGTATGGTGTTAGGGAGTGTTCTAATTTCATAATTTTACATGTACCTGTCCAGTTTTCCCCGCACCACTTATTGAACAGGCTATCTTTTCTCCACTGTATATTCTTGCCTCCTTTCTCAAAGATAAGGTAACCATATAGGTGTGGGTTTATATCTGGGCTTTCTATCCTGTTCCATTGATCTATATTTCTGTTTTTCTGCCAGTACCATACTCTCTTGATGACTGTAGCTTTATAACATACTCTGAAGTCAGGGAGCCTGATTCCTCCAGCTCCATTTTTCTTTCTCAAGATTGCTTTGGCTATTCAGGGTCTTTTGTGTTTCCATACAAATTCTGAATTTTTTTGTTCTAGTTCTGTGAAAAATGCCAGTGGTAGTTTGATAGGGATTGCATTGAATCTGTAGATTGCTTTGGGTAGTAGAGTCATTTTCACAATATTGATTCTTCCAATCCAGGAACATGGTATATCTCTCCATCTATTTGTATCATCTTTAATTTCTTTCATCAGTGTCTTATAATTTTCTGCATACAGGTCTTTTGACTCCTTAGGTAGGTTTATTCCTAGATATTTTATTCTTTTTTATGCAAAGGTAAATGGGAATATTTTCTTAATTTCACTTTCAGATTTTCCATCATCAGTGTATAGGAATGCAAGAGATTTCTGTGCATTAATTTTGTATCCTGCTACTTTACCAAATTCATTGATTAGCTCTAGTAGTTTTCTGGTACCATCTTTAGGATTCTTTATGTATAGTATCATTTCATCTGCAAACAGTGACAGCTTTACTTCTTCTTTTCTGATTTGGATTGCTTTTACTTCTTTTTCTTTTCTGATTGCTGTGGCTAAAACTTCCAAAACTATGTTGAATAATAGTGGTGAGAGTGAGCAACCTTGTCTTGTTCCTGATCTTAGTGGAAAAGGTTTCCATTTTTCACCATTGAGGACAATGTTGGCTGTGGGTTTGTCATATATGGCCTCTATTATATTGAGGAAAATTCCCTCTATGCCTACTTTCTGGAGGGTTTTTACCATAAATGGGTGTTGAATTTTGATGAAATCTTTCTCTGCATCTATTGAGATGATCATATGGTTTTTCTTCTTCAATTTGTTAATATGGTGTATCACATTGATTGATTTGTGTATATTGAAGAATCCTTGAATTCCTGGCATAAACCCCACTTGATCATGGTGTATGATCCTCTTAATGTGCTGTTGGATTCTGTTTCCGAGTATTTTGTTGAGGATTTTTGCCTCTGTGTTCATCAGGGATATTGGCCTGTAGATGTCTTTCTTTGTGACAACTTTTCTGGTTTTGGTATCAGGGTAATGGTGGTCTTGTAGAATGAGTTTGGGAGTGTTCCTCCCTCTGCTATATTTTGGAAGAGTTTGAGAAGGATAGGTTTTGGCTCTTCTCTAAATGTTTGATAAAATTCGCCTGTGAAGCCATCTGGTCCTGGGCTTTTATTTGTTGGAAGATTTTTAATCACAGTTTCAATTTCAGTGCTTGTTTTTGGTCTGCTCATATTTTCGATTTCTTCCTGGTTCAGTCTCAGAAGGTTGTGCATTTCTAAGAATTTGTCCATTTATTCCAGGTTTTCCATTTTATTGGCCTAGAGTTGCTTGTAGTAATCTCTCATGATCCTTTGTATTTCTGCAGTGTCAGTCGTTGCTTCTCCTTTTTCATTTCTAATTCTATTAGTTTGAGTCTTCTCCCCTTTTTTCTTGATAAGTGTGGCTAATGGTTTATCAATTTTGTTTATCTTCTCAAAGAACTAGGTTTTAGTTTTACTGATCTTTGCTATCGTTTCTTTCATATCTTTTTCATTTATTTCTGCTATGATCTTTATGATTTCATACCTTCTGTTAACTTTGTTTTTTTTTTTTTTTTCTTCTTTCTCTAACTGCTTCAGTCGTAAGGTTAGGTTGTTTATTTGAGATGTTTCTTGTTTCTTATGGTTGGATTGTATTGCTCTAAATTTCCCTTTTACAACTGCTTTTGCTGCATCCCATAGATTTTGGGTCGTCATGGTTTCATTGTCATTTGTTTCTAAGTATTTTTTGGTTTCCTCTTTCATTTCTTTAGTGATCTGTTGGTTATTAAGTAGTATATTGTTTAGCCTCCATGTGGTTGTATTTTTCACACGTTTCTTCCTGTAATTGATACCTAGTCACATAGCTTTGTGGTTGGAAAAGCTACGTGATACAATTTCAATTTTCTCAAATTTATCAAGACTTGATTTGTGACCTAAGATATGATCTGTCCTGGAGAATGTTCCATAAGCAGTTGAGAAGAATGTGTATTCTGTTGTTTTTGGATGGAATGTCTTATAAAAATCAATTAAATCCACCTTGTTTAATGTACCATTGAAAGCTTGTGTTTCCTTATTTATTTTCAATTTGGATGATCTGTCCCTTGTTGAAAGCGGGGTGTTAAATTCCCCTACTATGATTGTTTTACTGTTGATTTCCCCTTTTATGGCTGTTAGTATTTGCCTTATGTATTGAGGTGCTCCTATTTTGGGTGCATAAATATTTACAATTGTTCTATCTTCTTCTTGGATCGATCCCTTTATCATTATGGAGTGTCCTTCTTTTTCTCTTGTAATAGTCTTTATTTTAAAGTCCATTTTATCTGATATGAAAATTGCTACTCCAGCTTTATTTTGATTTAAACTTGCATGGAATATCTTTTTCCATCCCCTCATTTTCAGTCTGTTTGTGTCCCTAGGTGTGAAGTGGGTTTCTAGTAGACAGCATATATACAGGTCTTATTTTTGTACCCTTTCAGCCAGTCTATGCCTTTTGGTTTGAGTATTTAATCCATTTACATTTAAGGTAATTATCCATATGAACGTCCCTATTACCATTTCCTTAATTGTTTTGGGTTTGTTATTGTAGGTCTTTTCCTTCTGTTATGTTTCCTACCTAGAGAAGTTCCATTAGCATTTGTTGTAAAGCTGGTTTGGTGGTGCTAAATTCTCTTAGGTTTTGCTTATCTGTAGGGGTTTTAATTTCTCCAACAGATCTGAATGAGATCCTTGCTAGGTAGAGTAATCTTGGTTGTAGATTTTTCTCCTTCATCACTTTATATATGTCCTGCTCCTCCCTTCTGGCTTGCAGAGTTTCTGCTGAAAGATCAGCTGTTAACCTTATGGGGATTCCCTGGTGTATTACTTGTTGTTTTTCCCTTGCTGCTTTTAATATTTTTTCTTTGTATTTAATTTTTGAGAGTTTGATGAATATGTGTCTTGGTGTGTTTCTCCTTGGATTTATCATGTTTGGGACTCTGTGTGCTTCCTGGACTTGATCAACTATTTCCTTTCCCATATTAGGGAAGTTTTCAACTATAATCTCCTCAAATATTTTCTCAGTCCCTTTCTTTTTCTCTTCTTCTCAGACCCCTATAATTCGAATGTTGTTGTGTTTAATGTTGTCCCAGAGTCTCTGAGACTGACCTCAATTCTTTTTTCTTTATTCTGCTCTGCAGTAGTTATTTCCACTATTTTATATTCCAGGTCACATATCCATTCTTCTGCCTCAGTTATTCTGCTACTGATCCCTTCTAGAGGAATTTTAATTTCATTTATTGTGTTGTTCATCTCTGTTTGTTTGCTCTTTTGGTTTTCTAGGTCCTTGTTAATTATTTCTTGTATTTTTTTCTATTCAATTTCCAAGATTTTGTATCATCTTTACTATCATTATTCTGAATTCTTTTTTGGGTAGACTTCCTATTTCCTCTTCATTTTTTAGGTCTGGTGGGTTTTTGCCTTGCTCTTTCATCTGCTGTGTGTTTCTCTGTCTTCTCATTTTGCTTAACTTACTCTGTTTGGGGTCTGCTTTCCACCAGCTGCAGGTTCGTAGTTCCCATTGTTTTTGGTGTCTGTCTCCAGTGGCTAAGGTTGGTTCAGTGGGTTGTGTAGGCTTCCTGTTGGAGGCAACTATTGCCTGTGTTCTGGTGGTTGAGGCTGGATCTTTTCTTTCTGGTTGACAGGTCCACATCTGGTGGTGTGTTTTGGGGTGTTGGTAGCCTTATGATTTTAGGCAGCCTCTCTGCTAATGGATGGGGTTGTGTCCCTGTCATGCTAGTTGTTTGGCATAGGGTTTCCAACACTGTAGTTTGCTGGTCGTTGAGTGAAGCTGAGTGTTGGCGTTGAGATTGAGATCTGTGGGAGATTGTCACCATTTGATATTACATGAACCTGGGAAGTCTCTTGTGGACCAGTGTCCTGAACTTGGCTCTCCCACCTCAGAGGTACTGCCCTGATGCCTGGCAGGAGCACCAAGAGACTTTCATTTACATGGCTCAGAATAAAAGGGAGAAAAAATTGAAAGAAAGAAAGAAGATAAAATAAAGTAAAATAAAATAAAATTACTAAAATAAAAAATAATTATTAAGAAAAAAGTTTAGAAAAGTAATTTTAAAAATATGTACAGACAGAACCGTAGGACAAATGGTAAAAGCATATCTATACAGACAAAATCACACACAGATATGCAAAGCATACACATACACACTCACAAAAAGAGAAAAAGGGAAATATATATATATATTTGCTCCCAAAGTCCTCCTCCTCAAGTTGGGATCATTTGTTGTCTATTTAGGTATTCCACAGATGCAAGGTACATCAACTTGATTGTAGAGATTTAATTATCTGCTCCTGAGGCTTCTGGGAGAAATTTCCCTTTCTCTTCTTTGTTTGCACAGCTCTCGGGGTTCAGCTTTGGATTTGGACTCGCTTCTGAGTGTAGGTTGCCTGAGGGCATCTGTTCTTTGCTCAGATAGGACAGGGTTAAAGGAGCAGCTGATTCGGGGGCTCTGGCTCACTCAGGCTGGGGGGAGGGAGGGGTATGGATGTGGGGCGAGGCTGAAGCCTCAGAGGTTTGTGTGACATTGCAACAGCCTGAGGCATGCCATGTGTTCTCCCAGGGAAGTTGTCCCTGGATCACAGGACCCTGGCAGTGGTGGGCTGCACAGGTTCCCAGGAGGGGAGTTGTGGATAGTGACCTGTGCTTGCACACAGTCTTCTTGGTGACGGCAGCAGCAGCCTTAGCATCTCATGCCCGTCTCTGTTGTCCGTGCTGATAGCCGTGGCTCATGCCCGCCTCTGGAGCTCCTTCAAGCCACACTGTTAATCCCCTCTCCTCACACACCAGGAAACAAAGAGGCAAGAAAAACTCTCTTGCCTCTTCAGCAGCTCCACACTTTTTCCTGGATTCCCTCCCAGCTAGCTGTGGTGCACTAGCCCCCTTCAGTCTCTGTTTATGCAGCCAACCCCAGTCGTCTCCCTGGGTTCTGACCTACGAAGCCCAAGTCTCAGCTCCCAGCCCCTGCCCATCCCAGCGGGTGAGCAGACAAGCCTCTTGGGCTGTTGAGTGCTGCTCCACAGCGATCCTCTTGTGGGAATCTCTCTGCTTCACCCTCTGCACCCCTGTTGCTGTGCTCTCCTCTGTGGCTCCAAAGCTCCCCTCTCCACCTCTCACAGTATCCACCCATGAAGGGGCTTCTTAGTGTGTGGAAACCTTTCCTCCTTCACAGCCCCCTCCCAGTGGTGCAGGTCCCGTCCCTATTATCTCTGTTTTTTCTTTTTTCTTTTGCCCTACCCAGGTATGTGGGGAGTTTCTTGCCTTTTGGGAGGTCTGAGGTCTTCTGCCAGCGTTTAGTAGGTGTTCTGTGAGAGGTGTTCCACATGTAGGTGTATTTCTGATGTATTTGTGGAGAGGAAGGTGATTTCCATGTCTTACTCTTCCGCCATCTTGAAGCTCCCTCATGATACAATTTTTTGATTGTAGGTAACTCCAAATATAAGATTGCAATAGAAGTAATTTTCATGTATTTTAATATATGTTTTTCTTTGATTTTTCAAGTAATACTCAAAAGTTTCAATGATCCAAATTAATTTTTTTGGCCTCCAATCACACAAAATAACCATGAAATAAGAATATTCACATATATGTTTCACCATGATCATTAACATAAATGACCTTTATGTATGTTGGATTATACGTTTGGTTTCTGCTTATTTTCTGTCTAATAAAAATTACTGGAAGATACATTTTATCCAATTTGTTGTAGTTGCAACAAAGTACATTTCTGAAAATTTTATATTATTAGTTATTTTTATACACAGGTTAGAAGGGTATTTGGGTTAAAAAAAAAAAAGATCTATTCCTGCTATTAGCGTACAACATGGGGATTGTGGAAATAAGAATGAAATATTTGAGTGACCAAAAGATTAACTTATATTTTCTTGGTAGAGGGAGCAAGTAAAGTCAACTTTTCTGTGCCATATAACATCTAAAATAACTTACAGATCATATTTCCTACTAAAAATTATAGTAGAAAATTTTATGTGATCGACAGAAAGGAAAAAAGATGAAAGATGAAGGTCTTTTACTGTAAAATAGTTAATAAAGTTACTATTGATGACCTCAAAGTATTGCAAGGTTTTGGAGTAATTTATGAAGTATGAAAACACATATATGAATTGTGTGTGTGTTTAGTGTTAAAACTTTTTTATAATTTTTTATTTGTTGGAAACTGATATTTCATATATAGATTATGATTATGATAAAGCTATTAATAGGAATACTTAATTCCCTAGAGAATCTGATTGTCTCATCATGTCAGATAACAGGAAAAAATGCAACTATTTTTGGAGTGTCTAGAAGAAAATTCATTGGTATGTACTTGGTTCAATACTATCATTGTGGTGTTATTTAAAAGAAGAAAGATTTGGTATTTAAAAGAGGAAAATATTAATTATGGTGAGGGGAAAAATGTGATTCAAAAAAGTGACTATAATAGATGTGGTCAAAAATAACTGAGACCAGAGCTGGCTGATGGAGAAATCAACTTTCATCTCAATGGTGATTATAAATATAAAGTAAGACTAAATATATAACTTTATACCCAAGCTATCAAAAACAAAACTATTTTTTTAAGTACTAATCAATTTTTATGATCCTAGAAGTACTACACTGATGAATATTCCAAAGAATGAGAAGTCCTCTTAAAAGTACCAATCGTCAACTAGCTCTCCTTTTAAAGTAGTGATAAGCAAACCTCACTCTCATACATTAGCAAGAGAGAAACTGAATGGCAAAGATGTTAAATCAAATAATATTTTAACAAAAATTAGTTCTTCTGAATTTAAATCACTTTTTTCTGCTAAAATCTACAGAACTATCTTATGAATTAAAATTATTAAAAATATAAAGGTGGTTGCATCTTAGAGCATGATAATTCACCAACATAGTTTGTTCAATTTTAGTTTGAAATAGGACACATCTGCAATATAAAAGTAAACATAAAAAAAGGATCTCTTTAAATAGAAACTGTATCCAAGCTGGAGAGTAGATTTAGATTTCCAAAACAACCTCATATTGGTTCCTACTTATGTATAAAGCAAGTATTATCCATGTTAGAAAATTTAAAATAACATTTGAAAATTAATTTCTGATTCTTGAATATAGATCTGAGTGTTCAGGAATAACTTAGTCTAATTTCAATATATTATTTATATGTCTGATATAGAAAAGAGTGAAGCATAGGTTATGTATGTGTAGACAGATCAACAATGAAGGGAAAGAACTTTAAAATTCTTTAAGGTTTAAAGCATAATACAAATATCCTGATTCATACTGACCAATCATATATGAAGAAATTGATAATACTGGCTCATATTTTTAAAACTTCGATAGCAGTGTCTCCAGAGTACAGTATCACTTTTTGCTAGAAGGTTTCCTATTCAGTACTGAGATTAAGCTCAAACACCTGATGCCTAGTGGAGGATGGGTGACAGCAATTTAACTCATAATGTCCAGAATGCAGGACTTGTTGGCTCTGACATGTAGGAAACAAAAGATAACATCTGCTAATCCTGTTTTCCAATTCTATTAACTCTTTTGTTAATATAATCCTTTACAATATTCATCTTCTCCCAGAAATAATTTACACACTGAATAATTTGCATATTTCATACACAATCAATATTTTCCTTTTACTTTTTTAATTCTGAGCTGCCCTAGATATCACAGGCACAAAACTCAATTAAGTTGGTGTTTGCTTCCCTTTAACTGGTTTACTAGATTAATTTCATCTTCTAACATGCAGTTGGAATGGTCTGCTCACCACACTATAGAGAAGTTTCATTCTGAACAACTATCCTTTAACCTTTCCTCCTTTGTTTCCTCCTAACCATAAGTATCCTCCTTATGGGCTATTAAATCCTGTTCATTTAATATTCAATTTGCCTGCTGAATGGTCCCATCATCTTTACTCATCTGCTGCTACCTTTGTTCACAGGCTGATTCTCTCACAATGGACACTAATTGCCTTGTAACTCAGTATTTTCCCTGCTCCAGCCTATCAAGTACAGGGCAGGTGAATTAATCTTCTTAAAATATGCTTTTGGAGAGGGCAGTCAGCAGAAGCAAGAAGAACTACAACCCTGCAGCCTGTGGAACAAAAACCACATTCACAGAAAGATAGACAAGATTAAAAGGCACAAGGCAGTGTAGCAGATGAAGAAACAAGATAAAACCCCAGAAAAAAATAACGAAATGAAGTACAGATAGGCAACCTTCCAAAAAAAAAGAATTCAGAAAAATGATAGTGAATATGATCCAGGACCTCGGAAAAAGAATGGAGGCAAAGATCGAGAATATGCAAGAAGTGTTTAACAAAGACCTAGAAGAATTAAAGAACAAACAAACAGAGATGAACAATACAATAACTGAAATGAAGACTACACTAGAAGGAATCAATAGCAGAATAACTAAGGCAGAAGAACGGATAAGTGACCTGGAAGATAGAATGGTGAAATTCACTGCTATGGAACAGAATAAAGAAAAAAGAATGAAAAGAAATGAAGAGAGCCTAAGAGACCTCTGGGACAACATTATATGCAACAACATTCGCATTGTAGGTGTCCCAGAGGGAGAATAGAGAGAGGAAATACCAGAGAAAATATTTGAAGAGATTATATTTGAAAACTTCCCTAACATGGGAAAGGAAGTAGCCACCCAAATCCAGGAAGCACAGAGATTCCCATACAAGATAAACCAAAGGAGAAACATGCTGAGGCACATAGTAATCAAATTGGCAAAAATTAAAGACAAAGAAAAATTATTGAAAGCAGCAAGGGAAAAATGACAAATAACATACATGGGAACTCCCATAAGGTTAACAGCTGATTTCTCAGCAGAAACTCTACAAGCCAGAAGGGAGTGGCATGATATACTTAAAGTGATGAAAGGGAAGAACCTACAACCAAGATTACTCTCCCTGGCAAGGATCTCATTCAGATTCCATGCAGAAATCAAAAGCTTTACAGACAAGCAAGAGCTAAGAGAATTCCACAAAGCAAAACCAGCTCAACAACAAATTCTAAAGGAACTTCTCTAAGTGGGAAACACAAGAGAAGAAAAGGACCTACAAAAACAAAACAAAAAAAATTAAGAAAATGGTCATAGGAACATACATATCTATAATTACATTAAATGTGAATGGATTAAATGCTCCAACCAAAAGACACAGGCTTGATGAATTGATACAAAAACAAGACCCATACATATGCTGTCTACAAGAGACCCACTTCAGACCTAGGGACACATTCAGATTGAAAGTGAGGGGATGGAAAAAGATATTCCATGCAGATGGAAATCAAAAGAAAGCTGGAATAGAAAGACTCATATCAAATAAAAAGACTTTAAAATAAAGAATGTTACAAGAGACAAGAAAGGACACAACATAATGATCAGGGGATCAATCCAACAAGAAGATATAACAATTATTAATATATATGCACCCAACATAGGAGCACCTCAATACATAAGGCAACTGCCAACAGCTATAAAAGAGGAAACTGACAGTAACACAATAATAGTGGGGGACTTTAACACCTCACTTGCACGAATAGACAGATCATCCAAAATGAAAATAAATAAGGAAACAAACTTAAATGACACAATTGATGAGATAGATTTAATTGATATTTATAGGACATTCCATCCAGAAACAGCAGATTACATTTTCTTCTCAAGTGTGCATGGAACATTCTCCAGGATAGATCACATCCTGGGTCACAAATCAAGCTGCAGTAAATTTAAAAAAATTGAAATCATATCAAGTCTCTTTTCTGACCACAATGCTATGAGATTAGAAATCAATTACAGGTTAAAAAACGAAAAAAAGACAAACACATGGAGGCTAAACAATACGTAACTAAATAACCAAGAGATCACTGAAGAAATCAAAGAGGAAATCAAAACATACCTAGAGACAAATGACAATGAAAACAAGACGACCCAAAACCTATGGGAAGCAGCAAAAGCAGTTCTAAGAGGGAAGTTTATAGCTATACAAGCCTACCTCAGGAAACAAGAAAAATCTCAAATAAACAATCTAACCCTAAACCTAAAGTAACTAGAGAAAGAAGAACAAACAAAACCCAAAGTTAGCAGAAGGAAAGAAATCATAAAAATCACAGCAGAAATAAATGAAATAAAAACAAAGAGAACAATAACAAAGATCAATAAATCTAAAAGCTGGTTCTTTGAGAAGAGAAACAAAATTGATAAACCATTAGCCAGACGCATCAAGAAAAAGAGGGAGAGGACTCAAATCAATAAAATTAGAAATGAAAAAGGAGACGTTACAACAGACACCGCAGAAATACAAAGCATCCTAACAGACTACTACAGGCTGCTCTATACCAATAAAATGGACATCCTGGAATAAATGGAAAAAAATCTTAGAAAGGTAAAACCTTCCAAGACTGAACAAGGAAAAAATCGAAAATATGAACAGACCAATCACAAGTAATGAAATTGAAACTGTGATTAAAAATCTTCCAACAAACAAAAGCCCAGGACAAGAGAGCTTCACAGGCGAATTCTATCAAATATTTAGAGAAGAGCTAACACCCATCTTTCTGAAACTTGTCCGAAAAATTGTGGAGGAAGGAACACTCCCAAACTCATTCTATGAGGCCACCATCACCCTGATACCAAAACCAGACAAAGATACTACAAAAAGAAAAAGAAAATTACAGACCAGTATATCTGATGAATATAGATGCAAAAATTCTCAACAAAATACTATAAACAGAATCCAAGAGCACATTAAAAGTATCATACACCATGATCAAGTGGAATTTATCCCAAGGATGCAAGGATTCTTCAGTATACACAAATCAATCAATGTGATACACCATATTAACAAATTGAAGAAGAAAACCTTATGATCATCTCAGTAGATGAGAAAAAGCTTTTGACAAAATTCAACACCCATTTATGATAAAACCTCTCCAGAAAGTGAGCATAGAGGGAACCTACCTCAACATAATACAGGCATATGCAACAAACCCACAGCAAACATCATTCTCAATGGTGAAAAACTGAAAACATTTCCTCTAAGATCAAGAACAAGACAAGGTTGTCCACTCTCACCACAATTATTCAACATAGTTTTGGAAGTCCTAGCCATGGCAATCAGAGAAGAAAAAGAAATAAAAGGAACACAAATTGGAAAAGAAGAAGTAAAACTGTCCTTGTTTGCAGATGACATGATACTATACATAGAGAATCCTAAAGATGCCACCTGAAAACTACTAGAGCTAATCAATGAATTTGGCAAAGTTACAGGATACAAAATTAATGCACAGAAATCTCTTTCATTCCTATACACTACTGATGAAAAATCTGAAAGAGAAATTAAGGAAACATTCCCATTTACCACTGCAACAAAAAGAATCAAATACCTAGGAATAAAAGCTGCCTAGGGAGACAAAAGTCCTGTATGCAGAAAACTATAAGACACTGCTGAAAGAAATTAAAGATGATACCAACAGATGGAGAGATATCCCATGTTCTTGGATTGGAAGAATTAATATTGTGAAAATGACTATACTACCCAAAGCAATCTACAGATTCAGTGCAATCCCTGTCAAATTACCAATGGCATTTTTTTAAAAACTAGAACAAAAAATCTTAAAACTTGTATGGAGACACAAAAGACCCTAAATAGCCAAAGCAGTCTTGAGGGAAAAAAACAGAGCTGGAGGAATCAGACACCTTGACTTTGGACTATACTATAAAGCTACAATAATCAAGACAATATGGTACTGGCACAAAAACTGTAATATAGATCAATGGAACAAGATAGAAAGTCCAGAGATAAAGCCACAAACCTATTGTCAACTAATCTGTGATAAAGGAGGCAAGGGTATACAATGGAGAAAAGACAGTCTCCTCAATAAGTGGTGCTGGGAAAACTGGACAGCTACAAGTAAAAGAATGACATTAGAACACTCCTTAATATGACTCACACAAATAAACTCAAAATGGATTAGAGACCTTAACATAAGGCTGGACACTATAAAACTCTTAAAAAGAAAACATAGGAAGAACACTCTTTGACATAAATCACAGCAAGATCTTTTTTGTTCCACCTCCTAGAGTAATGGAAATAAAAACAAAAATAAACAAATGGGACCTAATGAAACTTAAAAGCATTTGCACAGCAAAGGAAACCATAAACAAGACGAAAAGACAACTCTCAGAATGGGAGAAAATATTTGCAAATGAAGCAACTGACAACAGATTAATCTCTAAAATATATAAACAGCATATGCAGCTCAATATTAAAAAAACAAACAACCCAATCCAAAAATGAGCAGAAGACCTAAATAGACATTTCTCCAAAGAAGACATACAGATGACCAAGAAGCACATGAAAAGCTGCTCAACATCACTAATTGTTAGAGAAATGCAAATCAAAACTACAATGAGGTATCACCTCACACCAGCTAGAATGGGCATCATCAGGAAATCTACAAACAACAAATGCTGGAGAGGGTGTGGACAAAAGGGAACCATCTTGCACTGTTGGTGGGAATGTAAATTGATACAGCCAATATGGAGAACAGTATGCAGGTTCCTTAAAAAACTAAAAATAGAATTACCATATGATCCAGCAATCCCACTACTGGGCATATACCCAGAGAAAACCATAATTCAAAAAGACGCATGCATCCCAATGTTCATTGCAGCACTATTTACAATAGCCAGGTCGTGGAAGCAACCTAAATGCCCATCGACAGATGAATGGATAAAGAAGATGTGGTACATATATACAATGAAATATTACTTGGTCATAAAAAGGAATGAAATTGGGTCATTTGTTGAGACATGGATGGATCTACAGACTGTCATACAGAGTGAAGTAAGTCAGAGAAAAACAAATATTGTATATTAATGCATATATGTGGAACCTAGAAAATGGTACAGATGAACCATTTTGCAGGGCAGAAATTGAGACACAGATGTAGAGAACAAACATATGGACACCATGGGGGGAAAGCAGTGGGGTGGTGGTGGTGGTGCTGTGATGAATTGGGTGACTGGGATTGACATGTATACACTGATGTGTATAAAATTGATGATTAATAAGAACCTTTTGTATAATATATATATATATATATATATGGTTTTGATCATCTCACTCCAACTTTACTGAGTTTTTAATTGTCTACCAATGACAGTAGAGATTTTTTTTGCCTGGGTTTCAACTTCTGTCACATTGAATAAACATTTTTTTACATTTTATTCATGTAAGCAAAATTTCCTATGGGACAGACACAGTGATGAATTTTGTCTGTCCAAAATGAAAAAGCAGTATTGATGTTCAATTTTTTAACATGTATTGAGAGAAGCACACATATGTCGCACTAATTTTCAGATGATAAACACTAGTTCACTACAGTATATAGAAGCAACAATTAATGCTGTTTCAAACAACCAAAAAATAATATATTTTTTTTCACGGTACGCAGGCCTCTCACTGTTGTGGCCTTTCCCGTTGTGGAGCACAGGCTCCAGATGCGCAGGCTCAGTGGCCATGGCTCATGGGCCCAGCCGCTCCGCAGCATGTGGTATCTTCCCAGACCGGGGCATGAACCCGTGTCCCCTGCATCGGCAGGTGGATTCTCAACCACTGCGCCACCAGGGAAGCCCAAAATAAGAAATATTTTAGTTAGACTTGCATTTTTAGTTGGGGAAGGTTCACACATACTGTTAATTTTCTGTAAATTATTTAAGTAGTGCATCTCTTTTCCATACGTCATTTTATTGTCTTAATAGCTTATTGTTCCCTCAAACTGGGATACTATTTTCTTAACCTATCTCCATAGAAATTATTTCTTCTCTACCTTTTTGTAAACTTGGTAATGGCAGTTAACCTGCTTTGTATTCTCCAACTTTAAAGCCCCTGGAATTCTTAATACAATGCTTTGTATTTAATGAATACTCAGTGAACAAATGTTGAATAAATTTAAAATGTGTAAAATGAAGTCTCTTTATTGTTTTAATTTCCATATATTTCATTACCAAAGAGAGTAAACTTTGTATATATTTTTGTTCTCATTTATTGTTTCCTCTTCTGAGAAAAAAAAAGACTCTTCATATTTTCTGTCTCTTCTTCCCATATTTTTTTCATATTGATTTGTAGAATGGATTTAAATACCCAACACAATACTTTTGTTGGTTACGTATCTTACATGTATCTTTTTTCCCAGCCACACATATTTTAGAGTGATGTTACATAAACAGAAGTTATGTTTATCAATAATTTTTATTCATTCTAGAATAATTTTTATTTTTTTTAGAAATTTCACAGCTATTATCTTTTTAAATATTTGCTCTCCCTCATTCTCTTTACCATTAATTCTGGAATTCTCATTTAATATACATTGTACTTCTTTTTATTTTCCTTGATTCTGAACATGCCTTTTGTATTTTTCATCTCCATGTGTATCTCTGTATTATATGGAGTAATTTTTAGGTATATCTTTAAGTCTACCAAATCTTTCTTAATCTTTGTTTACTGTACTGTTTAAACTAACTTTTTTTTCCTTTTGACATTTCAAACACTATGGAATTTCCTGATCTAGGATAGATGGAGCAAATATACTCTGCCTTGTCTCTCCTACTAAAAACAACTTTTAAATATTACCATGGAGTTATTTTATGACTCTAAAAATAAATAATATCAAATGGATCAGAAAAAAGCAGAATTCAAAGTACCACTGAATTGGCATAAAGTTACCAGGAGGGGGAAAAAAGAACAGAGAAAAATTAGGAAATAATTAAATAAGTAATAATGAAATATTGAAGTTTTCTGATTGAAAGTTTTATCAAATTTATGACAGGGAAGATTATAAAATGATATAGCCCTAAGTAAAGCTTGAAAATATAAACAGGGATTCTGACAAGTTGCCAGATAGGAGAAGAATCATCTTTTAAATGATAGGAATCAACAACTTTAAACAGATACAGCATAAGTAATAGCATTTATAAAATTATGGGGAAAGAATGTTAATTCCCAATAATTCTATACCTAGTTAGGATATCATTAAACTATTATATAGTGGAAATGCAAATGTTTT
Source organism: Mesoplodon bidens (assembly GCF_964165515.1). Taxonomy (NCBI): domain Eukaryota; kingdom Metazoa; phylum Chordata; class Mammalia; order Artiodactyla; family Ziphiidae; genus Mesoplodon; species Mesoplodon bidens. Next base: position 36,196,043 of record NC_138161.1, on the reverse strand, counting down.
CAGATATGTAAGGAAGGAGAGACAGTATCAACCTTCACTCTCTCTAAGAGCAATATCTAAGAGTTTAACCAAAAAATAAATATACCAGAGCAACAAATTAATTATGGGAAAATAGGAAAAATTAATGTGATCATGGACTTCATAAAAAATATAAATAAATCTAGGCAATTATAAAATCACTTGGAATATATAAAATATTAGTAACTTGGTAAAATGTTTGTTTGAAATCTAAATAAGTAGTGAAAAAGTGAAATGATATATGTAAAAAACTAGCTTAATAAGGATTCTTGATATAGAAGAGCCATAATTCGAGGAAATTTAGTGTGTTCTGAAATTAAATTAGAAAATTATTATAATAAAATGAAAAACTTAAATGGCTAGAGAAGGGGCAAGTAAATGTAAAAGTTACAACCTATCTGAATGAACATAGGGAAACAATGAGGAAAATGGTACTCTTCGTGAGGGATTAGGTGATATGGAAAAAAGAGAAAGGAAAGAATCAAGACAATAAAGAGTAAAATAAAACAGAAAAGTTAAATATATCAATCATTGCAGTATAATAAATAGACTATATTCTCAAATGAACAGAGACTTTCAGTAAAAATTTGAAAACTATTTCTATACTATTAAAACTCTGATGAAAAGGATAAAGTAAGCTTATAAATAGAAGTTGAATAAAGATACACTAGACAAATGTAAATAAAGACAAAGAAGCAGAGGCAATATTTAATAATACTAAAGATGAATTTTAAGTCTCACTAAACAGAATGAAGAGTGACATATGAAAAAAGTAAGAATTTATGTAGAGAGAATAGTCAAACTTTTATACAGCAATTAAGAAAAAACTGTTAGATGATTAACCTGTTCAAATCCAATCTTGATAGATAGAAAGAAAGAGACAGAACGAGAGAGTGAGACAGAGAGAGAGAGAGAGAGAGAGAGAGAAATTGCTCACAATTCCAATACAATTTGATTGTGAAAGAAAAGATTCAGTTATGCATCTCATCAACAACACTGGAACTAGAAAACAGTGAAATATTTACAAACTGATGGGACAAAATGATGGTAAGGCTTCTAAAAGCTGCAAAGGTATAACAGCAACAGTGTCTGTGCAGGAAAAGTAAAACAAAGAGAAGATAGAAAGATAACTCATCATCCAAAAGACTAAATGGCTTTGTGTAGCAAAATTTACATTTCTCAAGGTGTGGAACAAACTTTATATCCATGTTGGCTGCTGCCTGAATAGTAGTTCCTTGTGTCACCATGGATCTGGTTGGTTTCCAAAAGGCAGAAGGGTGAGTATAAATAAAGAACCTCACCAAAAAACATATTTCCAGATTCATTGTGCTTCTGTAGCATCAGAGAAAAGAATCTTTCTACTGTGAAATACCCAAGAAGAGTCTTTTTTTCTTTGGATGGGGAGAAGCCCAGTAAGAACCAAAACACATAACTGTACCCCAAGAAATATTCCACCGTGAAACATGACTCTGATACTTCACTACCACCAAATTACCCAAAATAGCATGGTTTACTAAATCCCAGTTACTCAGTGCTTATTATTTAAAATGAACCAACACAATCTATGCAAAGATAACACAAGCAAATGAAAGAAGAAAAATAAAATAAGAAGTAAGTGATATAAATTATTTGAGAATAAATGGTATAATAAAATAAGTACAAATTTTACAAATTGCAATCAAATATAGTTATATGACAACATTAAAAAAAAGCAGGAAAGCAACACGTCAGAACAAATGGTAAACACAAAGAGATTAAATAGTATATTTTTTTTCTCAGAATAAAAGTAGGCGGTAGAAATATTTCCCACAAATAAATATGGCATTAATAGGAAAATAAGTAAAAACAGATGTCACAATAAACAAAGTAAGGTGTTCCAAGATACCGATATCCTAAAAACATGGGTAAAAAGAAGATTAATTGAATCAAAGAGAAGTTTATGGATATAGAAGACAGGAAAATAATAACCCACATATATGCACATACATGGAATCTTCAAAGAGAAAGCAAAACAACAGAATAGAACAAATCTTAGGAGTTAAAGAAAAAAAGACAAAGAGATGAAAATCTTTCAAAACAAGAGTGGGAGATCCATGTAGCCTCAGAATTCTCCATAGTAATATTTAAAATAAACTTAAGGAAAGAAGAACAAAGGGATTAAGATAGCAAAGAGAAAAAAGATTTAAAACATACAACAGACCTATAGAAGTAATAAATAAATTCACATTTTGATTCTTTAAAACAACTCATCAAAATATGAATTATCCACTTTATTTTGTCATAAGAGGACATTTAACAATTTTGATAATAGGTGGATTTCTAGGAAAAAAATAACATTGATCAAAGTTGCCTTCAAAAAATACAAATGAAAGCATACCGAATTCCCATAGAAGTCAGAAATAAAAAAGCACAATCAGTTAACCCTTCCTCAAAAAAAATAGACCGGGGCACAAAAACTTTATGGTGAAATTTTAGTAAAAAATTAATGACCATATAATTTAAAATTCATTAATTCACTTTCAATTATCAATAAGATAATTATTAATGAAACATTAACTAAAGAAGCTAGAAGCACATTAAAAAGTAACAAAATCAAAGTTATATTTATTCTAGGAAAGTAAGGATTGTTCAAAATTGGTAAATCAGTTAATATGCCAGTCTACCAATAAATATAAGGAAATATATTACATGAAAGTTCCTATCAGTGCTTAGAGGACAATTAGACAATCTTAAAGATGTTTAATATCCATTTTTATTTTTTAGTTTTAGAAGGCTATATAGTAGATTTATACTTCTTTAACCATAAAATAATCTCAGTTCATATATATACATAAGTAAAATAAGCATTTTAGAAGTAATTGTGGAAATAATTAGATAAAATAAATAAATTAGAACCATAAAAATGTGTGAGGAACAAATAAAATAATCTATATTATCAAATGATATTTTTAAATTCGTAAGATCCAAGTGAATAACTAAGAAACTAATATAAATAATTTAAAAAAGGGGTATAAAAACTATATATAGACATCAATATGTTATATAATCAAATTGAACACACACACAGTGTAAGAAAATTTTGATTCCTAATAACCATGGACGTGCTATATAACTTAGAAATGATATTCGTAAGACATTTTTTAAAAAGTAAAATTTTAAAATGCTTCTGAAGGATAAAAGTGTTCTGTACTGATCAAAAAACAGGTCATTTTCTTGGATAAAAAAAAAACTATGCAGAAAAATTATCCTAAGAAAATAAATAGACAATGAATAAATCAGAAAAAAAAATGATGTGTACCACCCTTATTAAAGAAAAAGTTACCAATTTACCATAAATTGCATCATAAATTTAACATAATCTAAATAAAAACACTAACAGAAAGTCTTTTGGCTAGAAAATATTCTATGGAAAAAGGAAAGCCTAAGTATCTTGAAAATTATGAAAGTTTTCCTTTTGATAAACAGATAAACAGGAGGGTCTTCCTATCAGTCATAAAGCCTCAGTAATGTTAAGAACATTCTAATGGTATACGAATAAACCAATAAATCCAAGGAGCAGTGTTGAAAGTCCATAAAAAAGCCAATATATACTTTCAGCTTTTTTATTTAAAAAACACACCTAAAGTCATTGAGGGAATAAATCGTGCTGGGATATTTGGTCAAAGAACTGGAGTAACGTTAAGTACCATGCCGTATATACTATACCTGATCAATTCCAAAAGGATTAAAATTTTAGACATATATAAAACTTTCATAAAATACTAGAAAAAAATCATGGTGCTATTTTTATATAATTCTCAGGTAGTAAAGGCTTTTCTAACTTCTACACAAATCCCAGAAGCCATAAAAGATTTATTTAAAAAATTATCATGAGAGGGCTTAAATGAGTAAAAACTCTAGGAAAAATATTCACCACCCTTATATCAAAGCTATTTCTCTAACTTTTCCATATCAAACACCCTTGGGTAAATGGACTGATTGGTTGAGGCTCAGCCAAGAATCCACGGATCTTGGATACCAGAAAACTAAGACACATATCTTCCAAACTCCAAGCCATTCTAGGCTTCTATCGCATACTGGTGGGGACTTCTTTTAGTACTGAGCTACCACATTTAGTTAATAAAAATATTAACACCTCAATAGCGAAAAAAGACAACATGAATATATATTTTATAGAAGACAAAATTCACATCATTACAGGGAATAAGATTAAGAGGGAAGATTGTCAACATATTACCTTCTATATATTTTGAATTTTGAACTTAAATGAAAAGGAAAAAGATTTTAAATAAACCTCTGCTTAAGCCTTAATCAAAGCAGCAATCAAAACTGAATGTATGTACTCTCTAGGATCTCAATATAACAGAGATTAACACAGCAACTAGACTTCCTGGGTTCAAATATGCCACTTATTAAATGTGTGAGCTTGGGCATTTTTTTTTTTTTTTTTTTTTTTTTTTTGCAGTACGGGGGCCTCTCACTGTTGTGGCCTCTCCCATTGCGGAGCACAGGCTCCAGATGTGCAGGCTCAGTGGCCATGGCTCAACGGGCCTAGCCGCTCCACAGCATGTGGGATCTTCCCGGACCGGGGCACGAACCCGTGTTCCCTGCATCGGCAGGCGGACTCTCAACCACTGCGCCACCAGGGAAGCCCCGGGCATTTTTTTTTTAATGGCCATGCTTTACTTTTCCATTGCCAAGTTGGGGAAAATAATACATACTTCACAAAGATTTTGTGAGGATTTACTAAAATAACACATACAAAGTGCTAAAAGAATACCTGATCCACAAATATGATCTAAAATTAGCAAGCAATGAACTTAATGTTTCATATAAAAATGGGTCACAATAAAGCTGTTCTTAAGTTATTCCCAGAAGAAAATGTATAACCCTCAATATTTTTATCAATTAAAGAAAGAAAACTAGTCACTTTTATTTACATATACTTGGAATTAAATATTTATGTACACTTGGAATATTTGCCTAGTCTTTTGTCAAAACTCTCATCCACGAGTTTGCTCCTCAGTAATCAGCTGGCTTCATTTCTATAGCAGGAGCATTATAAATAGGCTTTCCACCATAATGTGTGGATATTGTTTTTTTGTAATACAATTAGAGAGAATACTTTTGCTATAAATACTTGAGTCTTTCTAAATATTTATGGAAAAGAAAATAGAGTACCCAAGTTTGACTTGTAGAAAAAACTATGTATCAGCCTACAGCACACTGAAATGTTATCTATTAATATCTGCTATTTAAACAGAATGTTATACTCTTAAAATATACTAAATACTTAACATTTTTGTTTTTTATAATTATGTAATTATACATAATGAATGTAAATGTCTTTAAGAACTGCTCTGAAAAGAGTCATGCAAATTATAATCCAGAGGTAACTAGTATTAATATTTTAGTATATATATATATATTTAAACTCTTTTTCAATCTATGAAAACAATCTATATGCATCCACATATTATAGAATTAAATGTTTTTAATTGAATAACTTCTGTTTAAATGTACACATATAGCATATTTTAAAGACTTTAATGTGTTATATTTTAACCCACAGTAATAAAGAATATCAGATAGGTGTACCATAGAATTATTGTGGATTTAATTCCAGACCACTACAATAAAGTGAATATCACAATAGAGTCCCACAACTTTTGTTTACAGTATACTGTAGTCTATTAAGTGTGCAGTAGCACTATGCTTTAAAAAAATATACATACATTAATTAAAAATACTTTACTACTAAAAAATGCTAACCATCATCTGAGCCTTCAGTGAGTTATAATTTTTTATATAACCTGCTGGTAGAGTGTTTGAAATACTGCGAGAATTACCAAAGTGTGACACAGAGATACAAAGTGAGCAAAAGCTGTTTAAAAATGGCACTGATAGACTTGCTCGACATAGGGTTGCCACAAACCTCCAATTTGTAAAAATGCAATATCTGTGAAGCTCAATAAAGCAAAGAACATTAAAATGAGGTATGACTGTTAATTGTTATGAATCTTTATCCAAAGTTACACTAGACAATTATCTAAAGCTAAATTTTGAAAATAACATACAGATTAACTTAATTCTCTTAACACTTAGCACACAAAGAACAAAAAAAAATTATTATTTACGTTCTCAAAATAAGTTAAGAATGCTATTATCAAGCCTTTAAATTTTCAAACATTAATATTAGTATATCCTAATATAAAGTATTTTTAATTGTATAAATATTTTATAATAATTTTGCAAATGCAAAAATCATCTAAGGTGAGTTGTTTATTTCACATAGACAATACCATTTTAATTTTAAACATGAGTAAATTGGAAGAAGAGTACCTTTATGATATTTATTGTGGTATTTATTATTCTTTATAGTAGAAAAACTGCTCCTCATAATTTGAGTATTGATAGATGATGTTGTGGATGCCACCCTTCTAAGAAAACTATATTTATTGCAGGCATTTCAACCACAGACAAAGAAAATGGATAATCACTGTAATATTGTAACGTGCGTGTTCTATGAATAAACACTGAATTTTTCAGTAAAAGGACAGAATCATTGAGTTAAATAGCTGAAGGCAGATACAGCATTTCTCCAAGAAAATTATTGTAGATGAGAGAAAACATTGAAGCAGGGACTTAGAGGTCTAATTTCTTTTAATTTAACTCCTCTTAAGAAGGCAGAGCAATAATTCTAATTTATAGCAATAATCTCTTATATTATTAACTAATGGTAGATAACCCAGAAGTGTTTATAGTTGTTTATAATGCAGATGTGAGACAGAATGAAAAACAACAAAACTCACAACCTTGTGATGTCAATTATTCTTTTAAAACATACCTCTTCTACCATTAAATTGTCCTTTTAAGATATGCATCTAGAGATTAATTTACAAGAAATAATTGCCACTGAAGTTAACTACATAATAAAGCTGAAAATTATCTCTATATAGAAAAGTATCCATAGATTTATGTAGTTAGAATGAAAACGGACCAGTAGAATTAGAAAGGAAAATGCATACATCTTATTGCAGCATTGACACTCAACTTCAATCACATGGAGATTACATTAAAAAAAAAAATCTGACCTGAAAACAGATTTATGAATCAGTATTTCAAAGAGAAAGACTAAGCAATCTGTATGTGATTCTTATCCCCAAGAATGTTTGCAATACTGTCTTCTACAGCAATTCTTTAAAATCCCTAGGTTTAAGATTCTATGATATCACTCAGCAATCCATTAGAGTTTCAGAAATTTGATAAAACATTTGTTTCTTTCATTAACCTCTACTAATTTATTAGCTATCATTTATTTTTTTTATTTTTCTATTTCTCACAAAAATGCACAAGAATCAAATTTTCCCTTCTAATCCCAAGATAATGTCAGCAACTTCACAATATCATAATTGGAAAAAAATTATGCATTTTTCCCATTTCTTCAATTTTTCTACAATTTCTATTAATTATTTCTGGTAAATCTTTGCTTTTGCATTTGGAATAGACACTTCACCAGGTATAGCAGAGATTTCAAGCCCTTACTTGCCTCCAGTTCTGTTTTATTGCTCACGGAAAGCTTATATTTTTTGACCCCTTGAAGTTAGGTGATCATATGACTATATCTGAGCAGACGTCTCAGGAATTGGCATGTATTACTTCTAAGTCAAAACGTTTGACTGTCAGTGAGAGACTCTCCAGAACTCTCTTTATCTGTGGTCTTGCTGCAAAAGCAGAATCATGTGTTGAGACGCAGGTGTTATAGGATTGAAACACCTTAAATAAATGAGCCATAACGTCGAGGACAGCTGCCCTGGAGAGTTGTTCAGACCTATGGCAGAAACGTGTGAACAAGTATGTTTACTGTGTTTGCTATTGAGATGTTGGAGTTTATTACTGCAGTGTAACCTAGGCTATCTTATAAATAAGCTACCAGGTCACGATTATAGAATTATAGTACAATTTCAAATGAACCAACAACAATTTTCAAGTGTCCTCTCAATTATTCTTTCCAGCTGAAGGAGTGGCTTAACTGAATTCCCTTTATGCACACACATAGATAAGTATAGAATCCCTGTGCCACTGAGCAGTCCACACCCTTCCGTGTCTGCCAGCATCATTTCGTCTGTTCCTAGCGCCTTGAGAGTCTGTACTGTGCTGTCAAATTCCTTCCCTGAAACACAGGAGACAGTGACAGTGAAAAGTGGTAGAACCTTATGTCATAGGCAGGAGTTACTAGGATTTCCTACAGTGTGACTGCTGCTTTCAATATGCTTCTAAAAGTGTAAGGGTGTGATAATTTCATCTCGCCTCCCTCCAACCTAAATGCAAGGGGACTATCTGTACTTGGTGAGACTCACAATGAGAATTTTTCTATGTTCCCTTCCTTATTTATGTCCTTCTTAAACTTATTCCTACTTCTGTGCTATGTCTATTCTGTACTAAATAAACAACCAGACTTTATTTTCTGAATTCTTACCATAACTGTCAGCCTAATTTAAAGGATAGTAGGGGAGGGAAGTGAGAGAAGAAGCTGTTTGATTTCTTTTAATATAATTACTTTTCTTGAAAATATATATTATGAGATAAATGTAAATTATGTAAGGAATTATAGCTATGCCAATTTTCAGGCTTTTCAAATTTGGACACATCATTCCAGTTTCCTGGGTCAAAAAGAAAGACCAGATTAATATAGTATCTAAAGGTACTCCTAGTACTTCACCTCTATTATTTATATGACCTATCATAAATTATATTTTGCATTTCTTGTGCGTTTTGCAAGATATCCAATTTTTCTGTGGTCATCTTGTTAACAATCTACCTGATTAAATTTAATTTACAAATTTCAAGCCCTTTTCCATTATTTACTTTCAATAAAATTAATTCTCTAACCATATTTAAGATTATGTCTGAGAAATTTGGTTAGAATCTCTGTGAGCTTTCTTAGGAGTGTGTTGTCTAACGGGCTTCACTGCAGTTTTATCAAGTGTTTCACCATAATTTGTGGCAGATGATACAATGTATTCCTCTACAGGAGTTTCTGCTTGTTCAGGAAAAAGAAAAAAATCCTCCATTATCTTGCTTTGAAAAAGAGCAATGGCATTTGAAAAATAAGATACCTGGATTGCAGCATTTTGAGAGTAGAACAAAGAAGAGGACATGGTTGTGTATCACTTACAGCTTTCACCAATCCCCTTGGTTTTAGACCCACACTTTACCCATAATTTCTGTGTAAATGGAGAGCACAATTACAGAGCTTCTCAGGATTCAATTCTCCAGAGAATGAATATCTAGATTACTGTTGAGGGTAGAAAGTTGGAGGCAAGGTAACTCCTTGGTTGTGAATACTAAGAGAAGTCTATCTTCTAGTCACTCTATCTGAAGTCATTGAAACCATGCTCTCATTTTCAGCTCTGTGTCTGTCTTTAATATTCTAGGGTAAATGGAATCTCAAAATTCTCATATTTAGTGGGAAAACGGTCTTAATTCTAATCGGTGTTTAGCTCTACTGGAATTATTGTTTCTTTAAGCTACACTAAAATATGAATCCCTTGTCTCCTTCAGAAGTTATTGATACTCCCTGTTTCTTTTGCCTCTTCACTTACTATTAGTTCATATGGATAAATACCCTTTTTAGTTTATTCCTTTATATTTTGGGAAGGTTTTAGAGAGAAAATAAAGGGTGTAATCAATTGAATGCGTTTTACTGAGAATCCTTTCAAGTTTAACTTTTTTTTTCTTTTTGAAAAGGATCCCATTCAGTCAATGGATTACATATTTTTCCTGGGAAATAGATGATTCAAAAGGCAGTGAAATTCTTTGCCTGATTACTAATTTTTATTTTTATTTATCTCAGATCAACCTATGTTTCTATTTTCCATTCCATTCTATATTTATCTGACTCCATAAGGACAAATTTTCTCAGACAAAATATTTTTCTCTATAACAAATTGAAAGTTATTTAAAAATAACAAGGAATAACAATTCCTTGATATTTGGATAAATGGATGAAAAGTTTGATATTTTATGGAATATTATGTATATATTTGATAGAGGCAAGACTTTAGCCTGAAATATGTAGACAATACAGATAAGATGCTTTGCTTGCTTGTCCAAAGGACATAGGAAATACACCTGTTCACCAAGTATGTAAACAAACAGGTTTTTTTTCCTAAGATTCAAAGTTCTATTATTCAAAGTTAATTTGTGGACTTCTACTTTCCAGTTCCCTTTGTAAGGAGCTAGGAATTGAACACTCTGTCCTAAAAACAAGTAAGAAACCGAACAGACTAAAAAATAAACACCTCTTCTCAAATCCATAAGAGGGGAAAACACAGGGCAAACCACTACCCCTAAAACTGGAGAGACAGAAAGGCAGGTGAATTCTGGGATTTGTGCCTTATCAGAGCAGCAGCTCACAGGTGGAAATCACTGTGGGAGGCAGGGCCAAGGTAGGGAAACCTGAACAGTAATTGACAATTTGCTGGAGGCTCAGCATGCACATGTCTGAGAGTTAAAAATCTCCAGGGGGAACTAGTCATAGGTGGACCCTCACAATATCATGAGATTTACCACGAGGAGCTTGATAAGATGCCCACAGTAGTTACTGAGAAAAATCACCTCAGTTTCTAGCAGGGGGAAGGAAAAAAAGAACCATTTTGAAATACACATTGTGCTTAAAAAGTCCTGCTCTAAGGGAAACCTAGTTAACCAAAGCCTAATCTACTGGGTATTATGAGACCCTAACTAAACTGAGGGAAAGAAATTACCCAACTCTATACTATTCTAGCCATTCTATTCCACCTAAGTGGAGAAAAAACCCGAGAAACACTTGGGAAATTCAAAGTCCAGATGCATAGATCCACTAAACACTGAGATCTGATCATAGTACTATGGAATTCTTCTGGTCTTTTAACCCCCCTCAACCACATTACTAAGGTCTATTTACAGCAGTTACTATTAATCAGTGTATCAAATCTAGCTTTCAAGAAAAAGTACAAGGCACACCAAAAGGCAAAAGAAATGCAATCTGAGGAGAGACCATTCATCAGAACCAGAGTTGTCGGGGATATTGGAATTATCAGACCAAGAATTTTAAAAATTATGATTAATATGCTAAGGACTTTAATGAATAAAATAGAAAACATACATGAACAGATGGGCAATGTAAACAGAGAGGTGGAAATTCTAAGAAAGAGCCAAAAATGTTTTTTTAAAAACTGTCTTTATTGCCCTTGTTCTTTGTTTCCGTTTTTCTCTTTCACTATTTTCCTACCTTTGGAATGAAGAGGATTGAAGGATACCTTCAATGGGCTTTTTAGTTGATGGGGTATGGCTGAGAAAAGAATCTGAGATAAAGGTTATATGAATAGAATCCTTGAAAACTAAAATGCAAAGAGAACACAGACTGAAAGAAACAGTAGAGAATACCCAGTGTCTGTGGGACAGCCACCAAAAGAATAACATACACATAATGAGAATAACAGAAGAAGAAGAAAGAGAGAAAGGAAAAAAAGAAATACTTGAAATAATAATGACTGAGAATTTTCCCCAAATGATGCCAGATACCAATCCACAGAGCCAAGAATCTCAGAGTACTTCAAGCAGGATAAATGTCAAAAGGACAAACAAACAAACAAAAACTACATGTAGGCATAACATTTTCAAACTACAGAAAATCAAAGATAAAGAAAAAAGCCTGAAAGAAGGAAAAAAAAAAACATATAGAGGAAGAAAAATGAGAATTACTTTTTTTCTAAGTCACACAAAATGAGGGCATTTGTTGCCAGTAAACCTGCTTTGCAAGAAATATTAAAAGTAGTTCTTCAGAGAGAAGAAAAGTAATATAGGTCAGAAATTCAAATCTACATTAAAAAAGGAAGAAAAGTAATATAGGTCAGAAACACAAATCTACATTAAAAAAGGAAGAAAGGTAATATAGGTCAGAAATTCAAATCTACATAAAATCTACATATTTTTACTTCTTCTATATGGAACAAGTAAAGATAAACATGTGTATTCTTATCTGTAAATAACCTGGCAGAAAACAGTTTGCTAAAAACAATAACAATATATTCTACTGTATATGCTTATGCATATATGTACACATATACATGCATGTATATGTTTATGTATGTATGTTTATATGAAAGTATACAAATGAAATGGTTGTCCTTTGAATTGATACAAGGGACAGGAGGGAAAATTGGGATTTCTTTGTTATTATAAGGTGCTCAAATTACCCATCAATTGGTATAGTGTTATTTAAAAGTGGTATTAGATTAGTGGTAAATATATATTGCAAAATCTAAGGAAACCATTAAAAAGGTTTTTATTAATATAACAAATATGCTGAGAAAGAAGAGAAAATGGAGTGATAAAAAATATTCAATTAAAACCACAAAAGGCAGAAAAAGAGAGAAAGACAAAATAGAACAAAGAATAGGGCAACAAAGTGAAAGTAACAGATATGGTAAATATTGATCCAACTATATCAATAACCAATGTGAACATCACTGGTCTAAATGTAACAATTAAAAGACAGAGATGTCAGAGTGTATCAAAAAGCAAGACTCACCTACCTGTTGTCCACAAGAAAACACTTTAAATTTGAACACATATATAGATTAAAAGTAAATGGATGGTGGAAAATATAGCAGGCTAACACTAATCTAAAGAAAGCAGAAGTAGTTAAATTAATTTCAGACAGATCAAACATCAAAGCAAGGAAAGTTATCAGGAATAAAAAAGGTTGATATTAAACTAGCAATTAATAATCAATAACAAAGAAAACTGAAAATCCTGAAAATACGTGGAAATTAAACAATCAACTTCTAAATAACATGTGGGTCGAAGAAGAAATCTCAAAATAAATTAAAAATATTTTGAATTAAATATTAAAAAAACCCATGAAAATTTTTGGGATACAGAAAAAACAGTATTTAAATGAACATTTATAGCATTTAATGTATATAATACAAAAGATCTAAAATTAATAATATAAATTTCTACCTTAAGAAACTAGAAAAAGAAGATCAAATTAAATCCAGAGTAAGCAGAAGAAAAGAAATAATAATAATTAGAGCATACCCCAATGAAGTTGAAAACAGAAAATCAATAGAGAACAATCAACAAAACAAAATCTGCTTCTCTGAAAATTAAAAAACAAAAAATCCATAACCTCTGTCTAGGCTACCTAAGGAAAAAAAGAGAGAACACAAATTACTAATATCAGAAATGAAAGTGAGGACGTCACTACTGCTCCCATGGACCGTAAAATGATAAACAATAAATATATGGACACCTCTATGCCTACAAACTTCATAACCTAGATAAAATAGATCAATTCCTTGAAAGATACAATCTGCCAAAATTCACACAAAAGGAAATAGACAACCTAAATAAGCCTATAACTATTAAAAAAATTGTCTCACCCACCAGGAAGCAAACAGTACAAGCAAGAAAACTACAGTCCTTCAGCCAGCAGACAGAGTCCACAAACACAAGCCAGACAGTACCTTGGGACTAGTTGGCCCCTGGCCCTTGGGTGATGAGAGGGAAGTGCACTGCTGGCATGCTTAGGATGTCTCTTACAGAGGGCAACTTCTCCAAGGTCAAGAAATGTAACCAACCTACCACATACATAAAAATAAAAATAGCAATTTAGATAAAATGAGGCAACAGAGGACTACGTTTCTGACAAAAGAAAAAGATAAAGCCCCAGAAAAAGAACTATGTAACATGGAAATATATGTGGAAATAGGCAACCTACTTAAGTAGGAGTTCTGAGTAATGATTGTAAAGATGATCAAAGAACTCAGGAGGAGAATGCTTGAACAGAGTGAAAAATTAGACATTTTCAACAAAGAATTAGAAAATATAAAGAACCAAACAGAAGTGAAGAATACAATAACTGAAATGAAAAATAAACTAGAAGGAATCAATAGTAGACTAAATGAGGCAGAAGAATGGATCAGTGAGCTGGAAGACAGAATAGTGGAAATCACTGCCACCAAACAGAAGAAAGTAAAAAGAATAAAAAGAAATGAGGAGAGTTTAAGACACCTCTGGGACATCAAGCAAGCTAATTGCATTATAGGTTTCCCAGAAGGAGAAGAGAGAGACAGCAGGCCTGAGAAAATATTTGAAGAGATAATAACTAACCTGGGAAAGGAAACAGTTACTCAAGTTCAGGAAGCAAAGAGTCCCATACAGGATTGATTAACACACAGAGGAACACAAAATATACGTTATAATCATAATGACAAAAATTAAAGATAAAGAGAGAATATTAGGAGCAACAAGTGAAAAGCAATGAATAACACAAAAGAGAACTCCCATAAGGCTATGACCTGATTTTTCAGCGGGAACTCTGCAGGCCAGAAGGGAGTGGCACCATATACTTAAAGAGATGAAAGAGAAAAACCTACAACCAATAATACTCTAACCAGCAAGGCTCTCATTCAGATTTGATGGAGAAATCAAAAGCTTTACAGATAAGCAAAAGCTAAAAGGATTCAGTACTACCAAATCAGCTTTAGAACAAATGCTAAAGGAACTTCTCTAGGCAGAAAAGAAAAGACCAAAACTAGAAACAAGAAAGTTATGAAATGGAAAATTTTATTGTTAAAGGCAAACATACAATAAAGATAGGAAATCATTCACACACAAAGCTAGTAGGGACAGTAAAAGACAAAAGTAGTAAAATCATCTGTATCTATAATAAGCAGTTAAGGGATACACAAAACAATTCAATGTAAAATAGTATGTCAGAAACAGTAATTGGGATGAGAGGAGAATACAAATGCAAGGTATCTAAAAGGCATTTGAAATTAAGAGATCAGCAACATATATATATTGCTATACAAAAACTTTATGGTAACTGCAAAATAAAATCTATAAAATACACAAAAAAAGAAAAAGGAATCCAAACATAACACTAAAGATAATCATCAAATGATAAGGTAATAAAAGAAGAAAGGGGAAAAAGAGACTTGCAAAAACAAATCCAAAACAATGAACAAAATGGCAATAGGAACATACATATCAATAATTACCTTAAGTGTAAATGGAATGAATGTTCCAACCAAAAGACACAGACTGGCTGAATGGCTACAGAAACAAGACCTGTATATTTGCTGCCTACAAAAGATTCACTTCAGATATCGAGATATACACAGACTGAAAGTGAGGGGCTGGAAAAAGGCATTCCACAGAAATGAAAACCAAAGGAAAGTTGGAGTAGCAATACTTATATCAGACAAAGTAGACTTTAAAATAAAAACCATTACAAGAAACAAAGGATATTACATAATGATTAAAGGATCAATCCAAGAAGAAGCTATAACAGTTGTAAATATATATACACCCAACATAGGAGCACCTTAATATATAAGGCAAATGCTAACAGCCATAAAACAGGATATTGATAGTAACACAATAATAGTGAGGGACTTTAACACCCTACTTATACCAATGGACAGATCACCCATACAGAAAATCAGTAAGAAAACCACAGGCCTTAAATGACACATTAGATCAGATGGACTTGGTTGATATTTATAGAGCATTTCATCCAAAAGCAGCGGCAGCGGGATACACATTCTTTTCAAGTGCACATGGAACATTCTCCAGGAAAGATCATATGCTGGGCCAAAAAGCAAGTCTTGGCAAATTTAAGAAGACTCAAATTGTATTAAATATCTTTTCTGACCACAACATTATGAGGCTAGATAAGAACTACAGGAAAAAAAAAAAAACACTGCAAAAATACAAACACTTGGAGGGTAAATAATATGCTACTAAACAACCAATGGATCACTGAAGGAATCAAAGAGGAAATAAAAAAATACCCAGAGACAAATGAAAATGAAACATGATGGTCCAAAACCTATGGGACACAGCAAAAGCAGTACTAAGAGGGAATTTTATAGCAATACAAACTTGCCTCAGGAAACAAGAAAAATCTCAAATAAACAACATAAACTTATGCCTAAAGCAACTAGAGAAAGAAGAAAAAACAAAATTCAATGTTAGTATAAGGAAAGAAATCATAAAGATCAGAACGGAAATAAATAGAGACTAAAAAAATAAAAACAATGGAAAAGATCAATGAAACTAAGAGCTGGTTCACTGAAATGATAAAATTGATAAAATTTTAGCCAGACACGTCAAGAAAAAAAAGAGAGAAGTCCCAAATAAAATGAGAAATGATAAAAGAGAAGTTACAACCGACACATGACAGATATACAAAGGATCACAAGAGACTACTACTAGCAAATATATGCCAATAAGATGGACAATCTAGAAGAAATGGACAAATTCTTAGAAAAATACGATCTCCCAAGACTGAATCAGGAAGAAATAGAAAATATGACTAGACCAATTACCAGTACTGAAATTGAATCTGTGATTAGAAAACTCCCAACAACAAAAAAGTCTAGGATCAAACGGCTTCACAGGCAAATTCTATCTAACATTTAGGGAAGAATTAATACCTATCCTTCTGAAATTTTTCCACAAAATTGCAGAGGAAGAAACACTCCCAAACTCATTCTATGAGGCCACCATCACCCTGATATGAAAACCAGGAAAAGATGTGACAAAAAAGAAAATTACAGGCTAATATCACTGATAAACATAGATGTAGAAAGTCTTAACAAAATGCTAGCAAACTAACTCCAACAATACATTAAAAGGATCATACATCATGATTGAGTGGGATTTATCCCAGGGATGCCAGAATTTTTCAATAACCACAAATCCATCAATGTGATACACCACATTAACAAACTGAAGAATAAAAACCATATGATTTTCTCAATAGATGCAGAGAAAGCTTTTGAAAAAATTCAACATCCATTTATGATTTAAAAAAAAACCAACTCTTCAAAAAGTGGGCTTAGAGGGAACATACCTAAAGATATAAAAGGCCATATATGAAAAACTCACAGCTAACATTGTTCTCAATGGTAAAAATATGAAAGCATTTCCTCTAAAATCAGGAATAAGACAAGGATGTCCACTCTCACCACTTTTATCTAACAGAATTTTGGAAGTCCTAGCCACAGCAGTAAGAGAAAAAAAAAGAAATAAAAGGAATCTAAATTGGAAAAGAAGAAGTAAAATGGTCACTCTTTGCAGACAACAGGAGGCTATACATAGAAATCCTTAAAGATCAGAAAATACTAGAGCTCATCAATGAATTCAGTAAAGTTGCTGGATACAAAATTAATAGACAGAAATCTTTTACATTTTTATACACTAACAAAAAAATATCAGAAAGAGAAATTAAGGAAACAATCCCATTTAACATCACATCAAAAAGAATAAAATACCTAGGAATAAACCTACCTGAGGAGGCAAAAGACCTGTACTCCAAAAACTCTAAGATGCTGATGAAAGAAAATTGAAGACAACACAAATGGAAAGATATACTGTGTTCTTGGATTGGAAGAATCAATATTGTTAAAATGACCATACTACCCAAGGCAATCTACAGATTCAATGTAATCCCTATCAAATTACCAATGTCATTTTTTTCATAGAACTAGAACAAAAAACTATAAAATTTGTATGGGAACACAAAAGATAGCCAAATTAATTTTGAGAAAGAAAAATGGAGCTGGATTCCCTGACTTCAGACTACACTATAAAGCTTCAGTAATCAAAACAGCATGGTACTAGCACAAAAATAGACACATAGATCAATGGAACAGAATAGAAAACCTGTTATTTCAAAGAAGCAGAGGGAATACTTTCTATCTCATTTTATGAGGCCAGCATCCCCATAATAACAAAACCAGGAAATGGACATTCTAATAAAAGAAGACTACAGAACACTACCTCTACAGAAAATTACAGAAAAGAAAACCAACATGAAGAAAAATGGAAAAAATCCTCAGTCAAACACTAGCAAATCTAATTGAATAATGTATAAAAACAATTATGTATCACAACCAAGTGGGATTTATCCTACTTCTAGGCTGGATCAACATTCAAAAAGCAATTAATATAATTCACATCAACAAGCAAAAGAAGAAAAATCACATTATCATATCAATAGATACAGAAAATGCATTTGACAAAAATCCAACACCCATTCATAATAAAAACTGTCAGTAAAGGAAAAGCAGGGAACCACCTCAACTTAATAAAGACCACCTATTAATACAAAAACCCCACAGACATCATACATAAAGGTGAGAAACTCAAGATTTCCTGCTAAAATCAGAAATAAGGCAAGAATGTTCTATCTCACCACTGCTTTTCATCATCAGACTGGACGTTCTAGCTAATGTAATAAGATAAGAAAAGGAAATAAAATGTATACAGGTTGAGAAGGAAGAAATAAAATGACTTTTTTTGCATAGAAAAAGAACATATATGTAAAATATCCAAAAGAATCATCTACAAAAACCTCCTGGAGCTCATAAGTAATTATATTAAGTTTGCAGGATATAAGATTAATATAGAAAGGTCAATTGCTTTCCCCTTACACCAGCAATGAAGAAATGGAATTTGAAATTAAAAACACAATGGAATTAAAATTAAAATTAAATTTAAATTTAAAATTTGAATTTGAATTTGAAATTAAAAACACATTAGCACTCCCCAAATTAAAATACTTAGGTATAAATCTAAAAATATGTAGAAGATCTATGTGAGTAAAATTACAAAACTCTGTTGAATAAAATCAGAGAGGAACTAATGGAGAGATATTTCATGTTCACAGATAGGAAGACTAAATATTATCAAGTTATCTGTTCTTCCCAACTTAATCTACAGATTCAAGGCAATCTCACTCAAGATCCCAGCGAGTTATTTCATAGATATTGACAAGCCGATTCTAAAGTTTTTGGAGAGGCAAAGGACCTAAAATATGCAAAACAATACTGAAGGAGAAGATCAAAGTTGAAAGACTGGTGTCCCCCAGCTTCAAAAGTTACTACAAAGCTATGGTAATCAAGACAGTGCTGTACTGACAAAAGAATACACAGATAGATAAATGGAACCAAATAGAGAGCCCAGAAATAGAACCACAAAGTCATCTGAATTTTGACAAAGGAACAAAAGCAATATATACAATGGAACAAAGATAGTCTTCAACAAATGGTGCTGGAACAACTGGACATATACATGCAAGTAAAGGAATCTAGACACAGGCCTTACACCCTTCATAAAAATTAACTCAAAATGATCACTGACCTAAATGTAAAATGTATAGAGGATAATATAGGAGGAAACTTAGATGACCTTGAATATGGTGATACATTTTTAGATACAACATCAAAGACATGATTGATGAAAGAAATAATTGATAAGCTGGATTTTAATAAAATTAAAATTTTCTGCTCTGTGAAAGATACTGTCAAGAGAATAAGACAAGCCACATACTAGGAGAAAATATTTGCAAAAGACACTTGTGATAAAAGAATGCTACCCAAAATATACAAAGAACTCTTAAAACTCAACAGTAAGAAAACAAACAAACCAATTAAAAAATGAGCCAAGGACCTTAACAGTCACCTCACCAAAGAAGATACACAGATGGCAGATAAGCATGTGAAAATGTGCTCCACATCATATGTCATCAGAAAAATGTAAATTAATACAACGAGATACCACTATACTAAGACCAAAATCAGGAACACTGACACCCAATGCTAGGGAGGATGTGGTGCAACAAAAAATGTCATTCATTGCTGGTGGGAATGCAAAATTGTACAATCACTTTGGAAGATAGTTTGGCAGTTTTTTACAGAACTAAACATCCTCTTATCATACAATCCAACAATCGAACTCCTTGGAATTTTCCCAAATACCATGGAGCACATGGATGTTTATAGCAGGTTAAATCATAATTGCCAAATCTTGGAAGTAATCAAGATGTCCTTCAGTAGATGAATGGATAAACAAACTCTGGTACAACCAGTCAATGGAATACTATTCAGTACTTAAAAGAAATGAGCTATCAAGTCATGAAAAGACATGGAAGAAACATAAATTTATATTACTAAGTGAAATAAGTCAATCTGAAAACACTACATGTTGTGAGACTTCAACTATATGGCACTCTGAAAAATGCAAACCTATTGAGAGAGTAAAAAGATAAGTGGTTACCCAGGGGTTTGAAGAGAGGGATGAATAGGCAGAGCCTATTATTAGGGCAATGAAAATATTCTGTAGATACTATAATGGTCGATACATTTACAAACATTTGTCCAATCCCAGATACAATTCCAAGAGTGAAATATAATGAACCTAAGGACTTCGGGTAATTATGATGTGTCAGCGTAGAGTCATGAATGGTAACAAATGTTCAACTCTGGTGGGGGCAATGGATAAAGGGGGAGGCTATGTCTGTGAGGAAGTAGGAGATATATGAGAAATCATTTTATCTTTCCTTCAATTTTGCTGTGAGACTGACACTGCTTTAAAAAATAGTCTTAATTACAAAAGCAAATTTAATCTGCATAACTGTCTTATATATTTTGATAAATGATAATGCAGGGTTTTTCAGTGATTAAAATTTGAAAACAAAATATATTGGGATTTTAATATGGTATTAAATTTTAACACTAACAAAATTTTATTCATCACTCACAATAATCTAATGGTTTTTGTGATATTATTCTGTTTTCCTTCTATTTTTAATCCCTCAAAATATACCTTTTCAATAAATCGCTTTGCTTAGTACCCAGGCAGATTATATATCTGGGTATAAGAATTAATTTGATAGGGCTTCCCTGGTGGCGCAGTGGTTGAGAGTCCACCTGCCGATGCAGGGGACATGGGTTCGTGCCCCGGTCCGGGAAGATCCCACATGCCATGGCGCAGCTGGGCCTGTGAGCCATGGCCACTGAGCCTGTGCATCCGGAGACTGTGCTCTGCGACAGGAGAGGCCACAACAGTGAGAGGTCCGCATACAGCATAAAAAAAAAAAAAAAGAATTAATTTGATAGACTAATTAGTAGCTGGATAATAATGGAAATGAATAATAACAGTGCAAGAATGTAGTTGAAATGAACTAGTCAGAAAATATAATATTGACATAAATATATAGCTTAACTATATATGTATTATATATGTAAAAATATCATAATAACACTTTCAGGATTTGTTTTTAACTTTGTGGTTGGATCAAAAGAGTAATATAATGCCAAATGGGAATTCCACCATTAGGTATACACCCATCGGATATGCCTGCCAAAACAGAAATGCCTGATATCTTTAATGACTTAACTTTGACGTAAACAAATAAAAATGCTCATAATTTTAATTATTACACAAGTATAGCAGATCTGCATATACTAATTTACATAAAAGCACAGGCTTGAGTTATGGATGTTTCTGAGTATCATGAGATTAATTGCATGACTTTTTGTTGTCGAGATGTTTATTAACCAAATCAGATCTTAATCTTTTTTATCTTTACAGCTAGCTAAAAATTTCCAATAAATAGCTAGAACAAAATTGTAACATAATATTTAGAAATATGTATTCATTGTCTTTCCTTAAACACAGATAGTCTATTCCTATATTTGTATCAGAAAACATATGATTCTCCACTCTAAATCACTAGACTTGAACAGGAAAAAAAAAAAAAGCAGCAAAATCTTGACTTGTGAGTTCAAAAGTCACTGGCCTTGAGGCCAATCTAAAAACCATAGGCTCGGGCTTCCCTGGTGGCGCAGTGGTTGAGAGTCCGCCTGCCGATGCAGGGGACATGGGTTCACGCCCCGGTCCGGGAAGATCCCACATGCCGCGGAGCGGCTGGGCCTGTGAGCCATGGCCGCTGGGCCTGCGCGTCCGGAGCCTGTGCTCAGCAACGGGAGAGGTCACAACAGTGAGAGGCCCACGTACCGCAAACAAACAAACAAACAAAAAAAAACAGGCTCTGAGAGGGAGGAGTGGGAAGGACCACAGAGATTTACATATTTTAAGCTTCCCCAACATTGAGCACTATTCTTCCCTCTGCCAGGGAGCTCTGTGAAAGTCAGAGACCAGTTACCTTTCTTTACTCCTTCTGGGTTTGACCATGAAAACCTCAGCCAGCACCAAGTGAGGCTGAATTTATCAGGCCCCTAAGAATTTCATATCCATTTGGTCCAACATGTGCAAACCACATTCACTCAAAACCTCAGGTAACCTTAAACTCATTTTTTAAAAAAAGGATGTAGATCTAGGTGCCTAAATGGTTTATGATGACATAAAAGTAAGTACCTGACTAAACTGAGACCAGAGAAAATCAGGCTGAGATTTCTGAGAGCTGGAAGAGCACAGAAAGACACCCTGCATATGACTGAATTTTACATATGTAACACAACATTACTAGTTCTGCATCTCTTTCAGGGCTATGAAGAAGAGTGAAGATGATTAAACATGACAGGATTTTTATATGCAACCAACTCAAAGAGTTGTATATAAATTACAAAAGTATTACATTCATTTCAATATCATTGTAAGCTCTGAAGGAAAAAGTAGAGGCATTTAATTGCTCTTTGATGTCAGGGACTATATCTCTATATACTCATTAATTGACACATCATGTATACTCAATGCATGCTTATTGAATAAATGAATAAAGGAACAAATGAAGAAGAATGGGTAACCAGCTTTCTATCATATTTTACACAAAACCACATATAATTGTTAGTCATGAGAGACATGTATGGAATGCTAGGAGGTTTTTAGATTCTGAACAGGTATGCTATTCGGAATTTACCCTTGTGATGTATTGTTACATTACTAAGGCATTTCAAAGCAAATTTAATATTGATTACAGTACTCACCCAGAAAATAAGGGATAAATAGTGGAAGCTAATGAGTTCAGAGCTTCCTTTCAGAATTTTAATAAATACAAAAAAAAAAAAACTTCTGGGATTCAGAGATCATTTTAAATGTTTCATGAAGGGAAACTTTGTTTAGGTGTTGTAGAGTCTTATCATTCTTTCACTGGGATTTTTAAAGTAAAAACTAGGCTGAGAAACGCACTTACAACAAGATGAGTTGCAATAGTTTCTTTTGCATTAGTCTTCTAAAGTCCCAGGCTAATAAAAACAATTGCACTATTTTGCAATTCTTTGGTTTTTAAACCAATATATCAGACAAGTATCGATGGAACAAGAGGAAGCATTTTAAGTTTAGTTAGTGGGGTAAGATTTTTAGTGAAAACACAAAACTCATTATGAAATTTCAAGATTTTGCAATAGTATACTTAGGAGAATATCTTGTAGAAATTCGCTAATGTTGGATATTTTTACGCAGAAAAAATCATTAATACTCTTCTAGATGTAATTAGATTTGTTTTCTTTTTTTAGTACTGTTAGTGTTAAATTTATGGATCAAGTTCCAAAGGCTTTCTCTGCTCATTTCAGCTTTTTCTCTTTTTTCTTTTACAGGTTTCATCCTTCCTCTCCAATAAATCTTGCGCACTTCTAACTCTGTCTAAGTGTCAGATTCATGGGCTTCCTGCAGGACCCAACTAAATCAGGAGGAAAGATTACAGGCTTTAGTTTTATACATTCCTTTGACACACTTATAAACTTGAACAGATAGATAGGACATTGAACAGACAGTATAAAGTGGATAGAATTTGGCTTAGATAAAAAGACAAGAGATCAGGGGGTGGGCAGGATGGGCAAGGATGTCATGACAATAGATATGACAGTCTTCAACCCAGTAGGGAGTTCCAGAACAAAGATGATCTTATAGAAGAGTCCAGCATTGTACAGAAACAAGTTAGCCTTAACACTCCCACCACATTGGCCAGGTGGCCGGGGGATGCCCCAGGAGAGTGCAGCACCTGCTCTAAATCTGAAGCAGGTCCTGATGGTGTGAACACATACAGGCTAACTGAACTCCTTGTAGCTGAACATCAGGCTATGTTCTGAAGGGAGATAAAAGTGATACAACTCCATGGCTGCCATATCTCCAGCCTTGAGGATGCCTGAAATTTTGACCCTTGGTTAAACTTTCAGCATCAGCCCAATAAATATATAGAAGTGCACCAGATCTAAAATAAACAAGGATTTATTTTTATATTTTGCTATGAATTCTACACTGTTCTAAATTAGAACACAAACACTCTGTATGTGAGGGTTTCGAGATTGTTTATTTTATAAACTGTCATTGAGAAGCAACAGGTGAAAAGGTATGAAAGCTGAAAGAGCACCATTGGTTTGGTTTCCTGAGCTGAGATGGATCTTGCCTTAGTCACTCATCTCTCAAGACCAAACATAGCTCTGAGAAATGTCTGCTTGGGATACTGAGCTGCATCTGAGAGAGACAAGACTGCCATTGCATTGACGCTGAACATGATAGGATTCTTATCTTGGTCTTTTCTAAATCGACCACTGCTTTCAAACAAGCTGGAGTAACTGGGTCAGGTTTACTCTCCAACATGAAACAGAAATCCAACAGGAGACTTGGTAAACAGTTGTAGTAAATTCATAAAATGGAATACTATTAGAAAACCAAAAGGAATAAAATACAGATACACACATCAACATGGCTGAATCCCCAAACGTTCATACCGAGTGAAAGAAGCTAGACTCAAAATAGTACCCACTGTACGGCTGCATGTATATAATGTTTTGGAAAAAGCAAATTTTATTCAGGATGATAAGAACCAGAAGAGTGGAAGAGACAAGAACTGAATGTGAAAGGGCAAGAGGAAATATTTACATCTTGACACACATATGTGAGGTATGTGTATTACTCAGATGTAAGCATTTGTCAAAAATCAAACTGTACATTTCCGATTATTTATGCATTTCACTGAATAAAAATTATACTTCAATTTAAAAGAAAGTTCCTCCAAAACCATCTATTGAATGGTCCTAGAATAGCATTCAAACATTTGGCTTTTAATGGTATCTATTTGTGTAGTACCTAAAATGTTGAATCATTGGGATTATCGACAATTTTAACTTTAGTGTATGATAATAGCTTTAATTCCCCAAATTATTTCTGTGTGAATAGCTTATAAATTTTATTTCAAATGAGTATTTATTATATACAGTCCAGTGTGCTTAACCATCAGGAATAAAGATAATTCAAATAAGAAGACTAGTATACATGTAGAATTATGTATATTCAAATCATTTTTTTGAGATAAATAAAATTTTGTAATGTTGTAAATGTTCAGTAATTCATTCTCACAGTTTTCTTCTCCATAACAATTAGCAGGAAAACACTTAAAAATAATTCTGAAAATACATATAGCTGATTCACTTTGTTGTACAGCAGAAACTAACACAACATTGTAAAGCATTTATACTACAATAAAGATGTGAAAAAAAGAGGGAAAAAAAGAGCACATACTACAAAAAAAAATAAAATAAGGGTTATATTCCATTTATATACTCCAATAAATAAATAAATAGCATGTTACTGAAAATGTGAAAGAGACATATCTTTAAAATGAAGCAGCTCCTCAGAACTGAAAGGTGAAATGGATGCAAAAGAGAACATCACTGGTGGCAGGTCTAGGAGAGTATATAGCATCCATGAACACACTGCAGCTCTGTCTTGTGAACTAATCACAGAACCTCCAGAAAAACTGATAGCCTCTCTAGGTGAATCTAAATGCTGTGATTCCCTTTCTGCTAGACCAAAGGAAGCTGCCTAGTTTACTGATGGAACTTCCTGAGGCTGAAAGAGGTAAATCCTTCACCATTTGCCTAGCAGACACTAAAACTTTGTTGAAAAAGGTATGGTAATTCTGCACAATAGGCATAAGTGAAGGCATCATATTTGGTAGTGTGGACATAATTTGACTATTACCTAATTTTGGTTTTGTCCAGAATAGATAGTTATTCTACTTTGTGCAACACCTACCCTGTGACCAAGTTATAGCTGAGAAATCACTAGGAGTTTGCAATAATGGATTGTGGATAAATTCTGCCACCTCTTATGATCACTAGAAAAAAAGTACATTTTACCATTGCCAGAGTACAAAAATCTACTAAGAAGCACAACATCAATGGAAATCACCTGTTCTGCCACTGGTAGTGATTTGATTGAGAAGTAGAATTAAGTGTCTCTTAATAAAAATGGATGGGCAAAACCTGGAAGCAACCAAGATGTCCTTCAAGAAGTGACTAGGTAAACAAACTGTGGTACATCCATATGGTGGAATATTATTCAGTGATAAAAAGGAATGAGCTATCAGGACATGAAAAGACATGGAGAAACCTTAAATGTCTATTGCTTAATAAAAGAAGCCATTCTAAAAAGGCTATTTGCTGTATAATTCCAATTATATGACATTCTGGAAAAGACTAAACTATAGAGACAGTAAAGAGATCAGTGACTACTTGGGGTTGAGGGGGGAGAGGTGAATAGGTGAATAGAGAATTTTTAGGGCTGTGAAACTATTCTATAGGATGCCTTAATGGTGGATATATGACATTATGCACTTGTCAAAATTATAGAACTGTACAACACAAAGAGTAAATTGTAATGGAAACTATGGACTTCAGTTAATAATAATATATCAATATTGGCTCATCAATTGTGACAAATTATCACACAAATACAAGATGTTATTAATAGGGGTAGATATATGTGGGAACTTTCTGTACTATGTTCCCAATTTTCTGAAACCTAAAACTGCTCTAAGGAAAAGAGATGCAAATGTAGAGAACAGACTGTGGACACAGAAGGGGGAAGGGGAGGGTGGGACAAATTGAAAGAGTAACATTAATATATGTGCACTACCATGTGTGAAATAGATAGCTAGTGGGAAGTTGTGCCATAGCACAGGGAGCTCAGCTCGGTTCTCTGTGATGACCTAGAAGGGTGGGGTGGGGAGCAGGGAGGGAGGCTCAAGAGGGAGGGGATATATGTATACTATAGCTGATTCACTTTGTTGTACAGCAGAAACTAACACAACATTGTAAAGCAATTATACTCCAATAAAAATAAACATATAAAACTGCTCTAAACATAGTCCATTAATTAATAAAAACACTTCTCCGACATTCTCAAGGGATTCATGACAATCAGTAGCCCTCAGCAGCCAAATTCAATATTTAAAGCTCTGTTTGTTACTTAGGGCAAAAAGAAGACAGGAGATGTTCTATAGC
Organism: Mesoplodon bidens; assembly: GCF_964165515.1. NCBI lineage: Eukaryota > Metazoa > Chordata > Mammalia > Artiodactyla > Ziphiidae > Mesoplodon > Mesoplodon bidens. Next base: position 36,168,933 of record NC_138161.1, on the reverse strand, counting down.
CAGAGGCATGAATGGTGGGTTCACATGTAACTTATATATACATATGTGGATGTTCTCATGAAAATATATGGCACATGATGGTTTTATCATGAAGGGCTAGATTTCTGGGCTGTCTCAACGTGAAGGGATTCTCCTACAGAAAGCTTTCTGAGATCTGGAGATGGGGATGAAAGGATGAGGATGATGGGAGTACAAAATCCTCTATCTTTCTTAGCAATCAATATTTTTTTTTTTGATTGATGTACAGGTAGTGGGGATGGACTGAATAAGATCTTCTAAGGGTATTACTGCTACCTGCCTCTTCTGGGTGAAACAATGCAAAAGAGAGAGAGTGTGTGTGTGTGTGTGTGTGTGAGAGAATATATGTGTGTATGCATATGTATGTATGTATGTGTGTGCGTATTTTTTTTTTTTCGGTACGCGGGCCTCTCACTGTTGTGGCCTCTCCCGTTGCGGAGCACAGGCTCCAGACACGCAGACTCAGCAGCCGTGGCTCACGGGCCTAGCTGCTCCACAGCGTGTGGGATCTTCCTGGACCAGGGCATGGACCCGTGTCCCCTGCATCGGCAGGAGGACTCTCAACCACTGCGCCACTAGGGAAGCCCGTGTGTGCGTTTTTGATTTATATTTTTCTTCACTCTGAACTTTAAGTTATGAGATACAGTATCAGTCAAGTTTGCATCCGTTAATGCTCACAACATAATCCGCAATACCAAGTATAGTCCCTGGTTATACATCCTGTAAGTCAACACGTGTCAATAGAGATTTGACTTGAATAGATGAATGAACAACATCATTTATTTATGTATTGTATTTCTAGTATGTCTTTTCCAATAGTCTAGTATGTCTTTTCCCTGATCATTTTCACTCTGAGAGCAGCTTACTGGCAAATGACTCACAATGCTGGTATGATTATTTACTGTCTCAATTTTAATTTTTTAATGTTTTTAATAAAAGTTATGTGCTTATTTTCATAACTTTTTAAATTGTTTTTCACATAGTATGCCAATTACCTTTCTTTCTCATTCTACATCATTATCTTCTCTTTAATTCACAATTCAGAGTTTTTGTTTTATTTTAGAGTACACAATATTACAGTCTACATTTATTTCTTATTCCTTTAGGAAATACTTTCACAAGCATGTTTTCAACCATTTATTGAGTTCTATGTGTTTTTATTTCCTTATGTTATAGAATTTTTTTCATAAAGTTATCAGTATTTTTCCTAGTTATTCATTAATGAACAATGATAGTTCTATCTAGTTTTGAGTGGATTTTTCTCACTGATGTGATAGATTTGCCCTCCTCACTTTACCTTAGGATCCTTTTACTCTAGAGGTAACTATTCAGAGATTCAACTGAAATACAGAAAAAGGAGAAAGTTGAAGACTTGAACATCCAAGGAGGAGAATTCCAAATCTTAGCACTTTTATCTCTTATGTGGATGTAAATACTAAAAAAATTCATGCCAAGTACAGTTTTCTTATCATGCTACATTTTGTTATATCATGCATTTGCTTTGATCTTGCTGAGGTGGTTTGGGGAAACCCAACCAGAAGTTACTTGTAAACAATCTTGCTTATGATATCCCCAAGCCTCTGGACACAGCTGTCCTATTCCCTTAGCTCTTGTTCCTAGTCTTTCTGCCTTTTTTCACCTGCTTTTGAAGAAAGTATCATTTTCTAAAAATGTTATTACTTCAGTGAAACTTTGGGTAATGCTTTAGTCTGCAAGGGATGCCATAACAAAACCCATAGACTAGTGGCTTAAACAACAGAAATGAATTTTCTCAGTTTTGGAGGGTAGAAGTCCAAGATCAAGGTGTCAGTAAGATTGGTTTCTCCCAAGGCTTCTCTCTTTGGCTTGCAGATGGCCACCTTCTTGCTATATCCTCACTTGGCCTTTCTTCTATGCACACACACTCCTGATGTCTCTTCTTATAAGGACATAAATCCCATTGGATTAGAGTCACAATTCATGACCTCATTTAACCTTAATTACCAAATATAGTCACATTGGGGATTAGAGTTTCAACCTATACATTTTTGAGGGGGAGGAACAATTCAGTCCATAACAGGTAATGGCCATATTTTTCAGTAGTACAGTGGCCTAACATTTATCCCTAGTCTTTGTCCAGATAATTCAGCCATTGAAATAGAGAAGAGTTTTGTAGAATACTTTCCCAAGTCATCAAAAACCTTTGGCCTGGAATAGTTGTTTGTGACTCTAATATAACACATTTTATAACAATAGCAATCGTACATAACTCTTGTAAAACTGCATACACAATGGTTCTTTTCAAATTGCACTAAAAAAAGTCATGTAGAATCGTCAACTTTTTTATGACTTACCATCATCACCATCTCTTATCCTCGTAAAATAGGTGTATTTGTTAATATCTCTATTTGTTTCAGCTTTGACTTATTTTCAGGAACACATGTTCTAACTTGACTTTATTAACTTGTTTTTATCACTTATTATATGAACAATTGCAATCTTAAATTGATTAAAATTCATGAAATTTGGATCTACCTACCATTAGATTCTAGCTTTAATTCTTTTCATTTGAAATTCCTTTATCATTGTTTTTTTTCTTTATTTATTTAGGATGAGAATGTAAAACTGATAGTTAGTGGGAAGCAGTGCATAGCACAGGGAGATCATCTCAGTGCTTTGTGACCACCTAGAGGTGTGGGATAGGGAGGGTGGGAAGGAGGGAGATGCAAGAGGGAGGAGATATGGGGATATATGTATATATATAGCTGATTCACTTTGTTGTAAAGCAGAAACTAACACACCATAGTAAAGCAATTATACTCCAATAAAGATGTTAAAAAAAAAAAGAAAATGCTGGAAAGATAAATTACTATTCTCAAACTCATCCTGCATTATCTAGTCCACTTTTATTTCACTTTCTCTTGTTTTTTTCAGATTAGATTTCAAACTTTTTGCAAGAAAATTCCCTATCTTTTTTGACATTCTCCAATAGTACTTAGTAAAATTTTGTAAAATGTTAACAAATTAGTAGAAACATTTCTACAGAATTAGAGCCCTTGATTATTTTAAATTTAATATTCTAACTATTCAAATTACAGTATAGTTCAGTTGGACAACAAAATTGAAGCTCTATTACATAATGTTTCAAAGAAATGTTTTATTGGTTTGATAGAAAAAAGACACAAACACGGATCTCTAGTGTTTATAAAGCAATTTCAAACTTTCTCATTCTCTTAATTCTAAGGTGTAGCCTGAACAAGGACTTTTTTTATTTCCAATTTTACAGAAGATGTAACTGAGGCTCTTGGGGAGGTAAACAGACTTCCCAATATTATATGGGATACAAAGGGTAAAGCTCGGACTCAAACACAGGTTTTTCTCGCTCTAAATATCCTGCCCTTGTCACCAGAATTTGAAACCCCAACATTTCACACAGAAGGAAACAAAGGTCTCTTTAAAATACAGAAAAAGGAGGAAAGAGTATTTTTGGTTGATTCATTAATTCATACTGGATATACAAATCTATAAGGAGTACTGTTTGACTTAGAAAGTCAGCATTTCACTGGATTTTAGGGAAAAGAAGTACTTTGATGGGGAATACAGTAACATGACTGTACTAGCATCGGAAACATGAGATTTAGAAATGCAGTATAAGAAGAAACACATCCAACATTTGTGTAAACTATAAGAAAATAAGACTCTTTGGGGGGAATACAGATGTCTGAGCCCTGTCTCCTCATATTTCAATGATGAATTTATTTAAACTTAAACTTATTAAGTTCCTACTATGTCAGGTACCATTGTAGTTGTTGGTGCTACAGTACTGAATAGAAAATAATCTCTGTTGTAAGCAAGTTCACATTTTACTGGGGTTGGCAGAAACAATGGTTTTGATAGGTTAGGTAATGATAGGAAGTAAAGAAAATAAAATGAGGCAGGGAAAGGAAGAATGGAGGGGGCACACCCATGGAAGTTCTTCTTTTGCAAATTGATAACTACTTTAATCCAATAATTGTACTTTGCTAAATAGATTTCTTATTCTACCAGCTTACATGAAAGTCTCAAAAGCAGTCCTTACTTTGGCATGAAACATTGACGAGTCTTCTTAAAATGGAAACGAGGTAATTTAGGAACTCTATACTTAGTTTATCAAATTTTTTTGCCAGTCACCTAGCAAAGGTCAGTTAGAATAATATAGAAAAACAGTAATTTTTGACTAGGAGGATTGGAAAAAAAAAGAGAAAAGAAAAGAGATTGAATCATTTGATATTAGGTGAGAGTTCAGTGCAAATGTAATTCAAGAATAAGGGATACTGCCTTCATCTTAGAAAAGTGTTTCTGATCCTGCAGAGGTGAGTCAATACTCACATCCAACATTCATGACCACGTTGCTCTGTTATGTTATCTTCAAATGCTCTTTTACTCTCTTTAATTATGGTACAGATTATATGAATCTACATCCCTGTTGACATTTGTATCTAAGCCTATGTTGTCACTGTCAGCAGTACTCTACAATTTAGAAGGAAAAACTTTGCAGCAATATGTTAGTTAGGCCACTGTATTTTTCGTTATCAATTAATTGTCCCCCTAAAATTATACATAGCACACAATGATGTGTATGACACGGGAAATGTAAATTCTCTCCAGGGATTGTTGTAAATGAGAATTATTTGTATTTTGCCCAGAACTAAATAATTTGAGGAAAATGTTTAAAGTTCTGAAGGAAATGGTGCAGAAAATATTTTATGAGTCTGGTCCTTACTGTGTAATCTAACTTATGGGGAAAAATTAAGGCATTAAATAGATTCAAGATATTTGTTTGTCATTTTTATTGGAAACAAAGTAATTAAGACAATTTTAATGAAAGAGTTAATTATACACACCTAATTATGAGTATTGCAAAGAAATAAAAGTACCAAAATGGAGTTCTTATAAGGCTAATAACGATCCTTTTAAACCATAATCAAAGACTTTTTAGAGTTTTTTTAGGAGATTCAAAAATAAAAAAACTTTTAAAAGGGATAGCTCTAATCTGTAATTTGGCAAGGAAGAAAAAAAGAACAGTTTACTCCTACATAGAGCTTCAGTGAAAAAAATAACTCAATAGAATGTAAACATAAATATATTTTAACAAAGAAGTGAATTTTTTAAGAAGAAAGGAAACTGGCAAATTAATTTGCCTGCTATAAAAATGGCAGGTCATCTGACATTTTCTGGAAAGTTTGCAATCAATTTTACATCTTTCCACATCATGACATGCAATAATATAGGGTTCAGGCAAAGTAGTTTTTATATTACAAATATGCTTAAAAGTCAAAGAACTTGCTAGAAATTAGAGAGTATATATATATATATATATATATATATATATATATATATATATACACACACACACACACACACACATATATATATGTATATATAATTAAACCTAATAAAACTGATTTTTGTGAGCAATGTTAAAGAATACACTAAATAAATCTGAAATTTAAAGTCTGATACTCAGAATAGCATTACTCTGATAGGCTATAACATACTTGAAGAAAAAAATCACAAATTAAGACATACAAATATCAAAAAGATTGTCTTTTTTATTTTCTAGAAATACTATGTAAACATTGAAACAAAGAGCAATTACAATGTTGACTATGAACCTAAGGAAAATATAAATGCCTGTATCTGTATTGAGTAAGTTTCTTATTTTAATTTCAATGAAAATAAATCACTTTGGCAGGTAGCAACACAGCTTAAATAAACACTGAATGTAATTTGGATGAAATAGATTTTAGGAATTTAGAGGTTTCACATCCTCTCAGTTTTGCAAGTGGAAGAATCAGAGTACAATATATCTGGCTCTAGTCTTAAGAGAATTTGTTAGTGTCATACCAGAAATAAATGTGTATTGTTTCGTGTGAATGTTTCCAATATCTTTGAGTTTTATAGGTGGAAATATATTGTTAGGACTTGGGTTGGGAAAATTATTGTAATGGGATTTAAATTTTTAAGATATGTGTTTCTATATAATCTTATTTTAGGGGAAAACACACTAAGAACTTTACCATTTATAGTTTTATATATAATTTAAACTCTATTTCTGAATATATATAAAGGAAAGGAGAATAAAAGCAAATAAAAACATCCAGAAACAGATTGGAAGCAAAAGCATGTGCCGAAGATTTGGGGTTATGCAATGTGTCAAGTTTAGGAAAATAATCAGTGATAGAAAAGTAAATAACTGTGGTGCTTGCAATATATCATTTAGAGAATTAACTGTGGGTCTTTAGAGAAAAATAAGTTCACATATGATAAACGAGGTAGAAAATGTAGTAACTAAAAGAAAATAGGTATGCAGTAAAAACTTTTATAGGGATTGACACTTAAAGATGTAGACAGGGGAGAAATCATCTATTAATATACAGGGCAAGTCAAAGTGTGGAAAATATAAAAGTATCAAACTTGCTTTCAAAGATATGTATGTATAGGTATATCTATCTATCATCATTTATTTACTCCTCACTCTGTCTTAACTTGTAGCTATCTCCTTTATAGAGGGGAAAAAGGATAGATCACCCACTCTCAGATTCAGATTCCTTCACTCTCAGAATACAGGGACTATTCAAGTTATTTAATTTTGTACTATGAAAACAATATGTGTACTTCCCATTTATAATATAAGTTATATTTAACAGTGAATATGTGACTATTTAATATATTTTCAAATCCCATATCTTCCTCTTGTGAGTCTCTATTTTTGCAATTAACCTTGTTGTTCAGTGACTTTTTGGATGACTGAACATAATTTTTTCTTATAAATAAAATTAACACCATTGCAAAGTGATAGCCATGTTTATTCTGTGCTATGTATTCTTCATTTGAAGTGATTAAAGAGCAGAGACACATGTAAAGTTGGAAAGTGAACAGATAAACAGGATAAGTTGCATTGTTTCATTTCCTTGTTTGAACAAAGGAAACCACATGTTCATAGCAGCACTATTTACAATAGTCAAGACATAGAACCAACCCAAGTGCCTATCAACAGATGATGTGGTATATATTTACAATAGAATATTACTCCACCACAAAAAAGAATGAAATATTGTCATTTGCAGCAACATAGATGGACCTGGAGAATGTTATGCTTAGTGAAATGTCAGAAAAAGAAAAATAGTATATGATATCACTTATATGTAGAATCTAAAAAATAATGCAAATGAATCTATATACAAAACAGAAACAGACTCACAGACATAGATGACAAACTTATGGTTACCAAAGGGGAGAGGGAGTGGGGAGGGATAAATTAGGAGTATGGGATTAACAGATACAAACTACTATACATAATACAGATAAGCAACAAGGATTTGCTATATAACACAGGGAATTATATTCAATATCTTGAATAACCTATAATAGAATATAATCCACACAAAACTAAAAATAAAAAATAGCTGAATCACTATGCTGTACATCTGAAACTGAGGCAATAGTTGATTTATAAAATCAACTATACTTCAATTAAAAAAAGAAAACAATAAGGAGATTCCAAAGCAAATATTCCCGTAGAAAAATGTGTGGAAGGGATGGAATTCTATATTTTTCTCATGCTGATGGTGTACGAGTTAGGACAGGAGGGGTTTTTATTTTCTGGCTATGGTATGTATAAACTTTTGGAATTATTAGCACAAGTTTGAAGATTCACCACTATTTTCTCTAGTTCAACACGCAATTTCCTGAATCAGTCTCAACAGACTATTTATGGAAGAGAATATTTCTAAATTATGGTATCCAGGGTAATCTTCCTAATCTTCCCCACACTTGAGACAGCTTTATAAAGAGATTATATTCTGAGTCAGGTTGCTTGAGGATAGTTTAAACTCAGTCACAAAGAGAAAATGGGAATTCAAGAAATACATTTTTCAGGGTTCAAAGGAAAATGAAATAATCTCCATGCTTATGGTCCTTTATATATCCTAAAGCTCTACACTTGATATACTTGTATACTCAAAATATCATATTTTGTTTATTTTCCTAATAATCATGGATATATGTTATATTGTTTTTACTATGTAAATGGATTTGAAAATATAGTGCTAATTTAAATAAATCACTATACAGAAATAATAAACAGAAAAATGTTCACCTTTTAACTCAGGAGAGTGACAAGTAGTGGTAGAGAAATCAACAAAGCAGAAAGCAGGTAGTTTCAATGTGCTGCAGTTGATTCCACTTACTTCCACAAAGAGATTCAGCAGACATAATTGCTCTGAGTCTTGCTCTATTTCACTCTGTGACTTTGACCTTGACTAGCTTACTTGAATTTTCTTGTTTCATAGTTTTCTCAAAAAATTAAAAAGAAAAGAATAAATGGAAAAAGGATTACTAAGTCTTATCACTATATAACATTATGGAGGGCATTAAGAAATACAGTTAAAACTCATCATGTCTCCTACAAAAAACTCCTTGTAAAGACTTAGTATATTATTTTTATCTGTGACATTTTTCTCTTGTTGTTTTGGGACTCTTGAATGTAGATATCCATGATTGGCAATTTGTGTGGTACATAGGTGACTTCTGGAACCACTATACTTTCCATTTGTATGTCAATATAAGTAAATGTGACCTTCAGGGATGAAAAGAGACAGCCTTAAGGTTAATTTGCTGTGTCACCTAAGCTCTCTCCCCTTCAGGTAGAAAAAGGTATTGAGTCTTCTATTTTAGCAAATTTAAATGTGTCACAGATGAAGGGCATTTTACATGACATATTAAATTCATTTCCAGTTGAACTTTAATACTGGTAAATTGTGTTTAATACTGTATGTTTAAAACACAAAGAGCCTTCTGATAAAGAATATCTTGAAGATGTAAAATTAAGATGCTTATACACACACACAAACTTAAAATAAATATGTATCATTACTAACATGGTCTTTGGAATAAAAATCTTATCACGTTAATCAATGAGGCATGACATTTAACCCTTAACTATTTAAAAGTGTTTGAAAAATGAAACGTGTTACCTTTGACAGAATTATATGTAAGGGAAAATACAATGCTGGGTAGATGAGTTATTTACTTTTGCTGAGTTAGTTTTTTTTCTTTCCATTTTAGGATTTGCCATTCAAATTGCTACAGAATATGACCTTCATTAGATGTGTCAGTATTAGCAAAAAGAGGATAAAAAGACTGGAAAGATTAGTTAGGCTTCATGGAAGATGTGGTGATAATGCAATAAACAGGTGATGGAATACTATCAGAAATGCACCTTATGCTAATATGTGCAGGTAATAGTAGAAATAAAAATTAAAATCTAAAGTGATTATTGCTTAAATAATTATACAGGTTAGTACTTTTTTATAAAGAATCCTTAACTTGAATGATGTAATACAGAAAAATAATATGCATTATAATTACTTTAAAAGTATATTTTAGAGAAAAGTATTTTAAAGATATAATAATGAAGATGATTGTATATTTTGCACAGTTGCACTGTCATTTAGATACATTGTCTCCTATCATTAGCATAAATCAATGGGTAAGTTTTCACTCTTTTTCTTTCACACATGAGGAAACTGAGGCTCAAAGAAATATGTTATTTTCCCAAGATCATACAGCAAGTTAAAAATTAAGCCAGGATCTAAATTCAAATCTGCTTTTTTCTAGACAGTCTATTTCCACTAACCATACTGCCCATAAACATATTTTCAATTTATATGAACGCTTGTCATTAAATTGGAAATACATATGGATAGTTATGAGCTTCAGTGGTTATCTTAAAAATAAAGCCAGCCTTCCTTAAATAACTGCCTGATTGTGTTACTAGACATACTGTTTTCTGATTTTTGTCATCTTCAGACATGCCTACCTTGTAGGCACAGACAGTCCAACTTCATGAAAAGGTAGAAGTTATTATTTATATGTGTTACAATGGAGAGAATTGCCTCATCTCCTTATACAGCAATTACTCTTCAGGATATTTCCCAACCATGTTCCTGAGAATCCCCAACTCCAAAAGATTCATTTCTTAGTGAATTCATTTTCCTCTCCTTGTGGTCCACTTTTAAGAAAAGATATATATATGTAAATGTATATACCCACACATATGTATATGAGAGAGAGAACCAAAGAATTGCTCAGAGAATGACTCAGAGATTAATATTTTCATATAATAACTCAGAGAATTACTCTGACATAAAACAGTGTGCAGTTGTAGTTTACTCATATATGAAGGTCATTTGTGTAGATTGTCTCATTGAAAAAACAGCAAAAGGTTTAAAAGGCTTATGCATAGATATTCTGTGGAAATAGGTCCTGCTTTGTTTAATTTTGTTTTATTTTTCCTCTGAATGAACTAACTGGTTGGAAGTCATCAAGGAGGGCAGTTTGCCCTTGGACAGACTGATTTAGGGAAGGCAATTCCAGGTGTGTTTCCTAAGAGAGCTCTAATTCAAGCTATGAAGTAAGCATGACATGCTCTTGGCTAGTAATAATGACTGCTGTGGCCATTTATGGTCCCTTCCACTTATTTAATCTGGGTCTGCACCAAGATCTTTGTTATGATTTGTCAATGTATGCATTTTTGAGTAGTAACTAAAAGTAGCATTTTTGAGTAGTACAACTTCCTCTCGCCCACCACCCCAAGTAGTCCAATAGATATTTTTTTTGAGAAGACAAGATTCCCTGAATTAGGATGCTGAGATTAATCACCCAATTCAAACCATACTTGAGGTAGCTCTATGGAGAAATTGAAGGCCGCATTGCTAGTGGACATTTTATTGGCCATAACTGGTTTTGCCTCTACCCAATACTATCCTAACCCAAAAGGGAGCCCTGCAAAATAGCTCTCTTAATATTTTTCCTGTATATAGCCTCTTTTTTAAAATGAAATTTCCATCTGACTTTACTTTCAAACAAATTCTTTGATATTTTTTAAAGACTTTTTTTTAGAGCAGTTTTAAGTTCATAGCAAAGTGAAAAGAGTACAGAAATTTCCCATGATCCCCCTGCTCTCACAAATGTACAGCCTCCCTCATTATCAATGCCCCCCACCAAAGTGGTACATTTGTTACAATTGATGAACCTCCATTATAATTACCAAATGTCTATAGTTTACATTATAGTTCACTCTTGGTTTTCAAGCTTGGTATACAGTCTATCAGTTTGGACAAATATATGATGACATGTATTCATTATTTTAGTATCATGCAAATTATTTTCACTGCATAAAAATCCTCTGTTCTCTATCTATTCACCCCTCCTTACCTCCTTAAACCCTTGGCCATGACTAGTTTTTTTACTATCTTCATAGCTTTGTCTTTTACAGAATGCCATATAGTTGGAATCACACAGTGTGTACTATTTTCCAATTGGTTTATTTCACTTAGTAATGTGCATTTAATGCTCTTCTATGTCTCGTCATAGTTTAATGGCTTATTTATTTTAAGCACTGAATAATATTCTATTGTCTGGATGTACCAGAGTTTGTTCATCCATTCACCTACTGAAGGACATTTTGATTGGTTCCAAGTTTGGGCAATTGTGATTAAACCTGCTATAAACATCCATGGACAGGTTTTTGTGTGGACATAAGTTTTCAGATCTTTTGAGTAAATACCAGAAAGCATAATTGCTGGAGCATATGGTAAGAGTATGTTCAGTTTTATAAGAAACTGCCAAACTTTCTTCCAGTGTGGCTGTGCCATTTTGCATTCCCACCAGCAATGAGTGAGAGTTCTCATCGCACCACATCTTTACAGAATTTGGTGTTTTCAGTTTTCCTGATTTTGATCATTATAAATAGTGGTATCTCATTGTTATTTGATTTGCATTTTTCTGAAGACATATGATGTGGAGCATCTTTTCACATGCTTACTTGCCATCTGTATGTGTCTTTGGTGAGGTATCTATTAAGAACTTTGGATCATTTTTAAATTGGGTTTTGTTTTCTTATTGTTAAGATTTCTTTGTTCTTTTGTATTTTGGATAGCAGTCTTTTATCAGAAGTGTCTTTTGTAAATATTTTCTCCCAGTCTATGGCTTGTCCTCTTATTCTCTTGATAGTATCTTTCACAGAGCAGGAATTTTTAATTTTAATGAATTTCAGCTTCCAATTATGGATCTTTCATGTATCATGCCTTTGGTGTTGTATCTAAAAAGCCATGAATATATCCCAGGTCATCTAGGTTTTCTCCTATGTTATCTTTTAAGGATTTTATGGTTTTGCATTTTACATTTAGGTCTGTGATATATTTTGACTTCATTTTTGTGAAGGGTGTAAGGTCTGTGTCTAGATTCATTTTCATATCGGCAAATTATTTTGCCAATACCACACTGCCTTGATTACTAGAGCTGTATAGTAAGTCTTGAATTTGGGAGGGTGTCAGTATTCCAATTTTGTTCTTCTCCTTTGCATTATTTTCACTATTCTGTGTCTTTTGACTCTCCACATAAATTTTTGAATCAGTTTGAGAATACTCACAAACCTATTGTTTTTTTATATCCAAACCTTATAAAATGTATATATCCCTTAATATATTTTTCAGTTGGTTTTTATGTTTATACAAAGCTATGTGCTAGCAGATTATTAAGTTACATTCCATGTAGAATTAGTAGAACAGCAAAATAACATTTAATTTTTAAATCACCAGGTATCACCAAAAGAGATATGTTACTAGGTTTAGGAGAGACCATATGTCATGTTCATACCTACAAAGCAATGTTTGTTAATGGCCACACTAATTGGTGATCAGGAAATTATTATTTAAATATGTTACTTCCTAATATCACGAAGTCTTCCTACCATTAGAGATCATTATCTTTAAGTTCCTAGATCTAACTGTTTTTTGCTACCCAATTAGCTGGTCTCTATGGAGCAGAACCATAATCCGAAATTAGAATTTTGTAACACTTGTTATAAGTTGAAGGAACAAAGCACTTTTGGGAGACCTGGGGCAAAACATATTATTAACCTGGGTAGTATCTGCACAACAGTTGATGTGCCAAGGGACATTTGGCAAATCCTGTTTCAGCAGGCCCAATAGGCCTTTTTTGCCATTTACCATTTGGCAATGTTTTATTTACCTATGAACATATGGAATCTGAGAACTCTTATGAGGAAAACATGATGCTAGGCTATTCAATTCTCATGAGATAATATATAAAAGTTATAATAAGAGAAAAAGAACAGAATTTTTATGTATTTTAACTATGTCATGAAAAATTTTATAAGCTTGCTATTTTGTAATAATTCAGTTAGACAATAGAGGAAGCCTACAATTTTGTATATGAATAAGAAAGAAAACACTATCATTGAGTGTCATTTTCATCAATTCTTAAATATAAATAAAGGATGCAAGTCATCCCAAACATTAAAGAAGTACTGAACAGTTGCTATTCATTGAGCTTGACCATAGATGAACATATTTTATTTATCCCCTTTTTAAGTGGACATGGAAGGAAGAGGAAGGTCTGCAGTATTTCTCAGACCCATGAAGCAGTTCAGGAGAGGAAGCTTCCCAGTAAAGAGTGAATTAATATTTATTATTATCATGAGTAGAAACTAAAAGGACATTGGGGAAAAACCCTTCTAAATGATGTCTATCACTTAAGACCTCTGATTATGTTTAATGCACCGTCTTATAAAAAAGAATCTACCAATTAATTTGTGAATTAGAAAATAGAATTCTCCTCTGATATTTGGTCAAAGTTTTCCTAAAAATTTGGTAAGTGCACTCAATGTTTCCCTTAAATATTTCTAGACAATCTGGAGGTCTCAGGAAATGTGGAAAAGAATCAACATATCAACTAATTTATTCTTAAAACATCTATATAATACCTTCAATATAAATGGTTCAATGGGCATAAAACTGCTGTAAAAATTGAAACTCTGACTTTCATGGAGCTTATACTCCAGTCAAGTATTTTCTACCACATTTTCTCTCATCTGAAATTTTGCTATTTATTTGTAATATCTTCTGCTCTTTTTTTTCTTTAGGAAAGAAACACTACAGTATTTTGCACCGAGGCAAGGAGACAGGAAGTTAGCCAGGCAAGCAAGAAATCAAGAAGACTGTCATGTGAGTTAATTTGTATGGAAAAAAAGAGCTACATAAATTATTACACAACATTATATATGATTTTTCATGGAAGTATCTGGGTGCAAAACAAGTATTTTAAGGAAAGATAAAGCAACAGAAAATTGGAAAACAAATAATAGAAAATGGAAGAGAAGTGTTAATGTTTCAGTATATGATTGCATTTCTGCTAAAAGCCCCCAGAATTCTGTAGCTTATTATTTGAGTTCATATTATTTTAGAATATTTAGTTCAGAAGATGTCATTTAGAAATTTCAGTTTTCAAAAAAAAGTCCAATCTAGTAAACTCTGTTTCCCTTGCAAGTACTTCTGATGAATTCTTCCTGATGATTTCCCAGTATGCCTGTATTTAGAAAGTTAAAGGCTATTTTTTGAGAGAAGCCAAAAAGCAGATTGTAATTGCATAAAAAATTCTCAAAATGAAAGCCCAGAATTAAATTAAAGATAAACTCATCCTGATTCAAGAAATCACCTGCATTTCTGGACTATAGGAAGGCTCATGCTTGGATTAGAAATATATATGGTAATAATCTGCAGCATTGTTCTAGAAATTTTGCTTCAATAATCATTGTGTAATGATGCTAAAATATTTACCACTCTGATGTTAAAATATTTACTACTGGATCCTCCTAGATCTCTATTAAATTTATGTGCTATTATCTATTTTACTTAAGTAATTCTATAATGCAAGGTTGTTCAAAGTTTAACATGTAGCTAGAAATAAATTATATTCTAAATTTCAACAAAAACGTCTATCAACAGTGTTGTTTAATTAGTTAATACTAGACAGAGTAAACTGGAAGCTAAGATACTGTTTTCCTTGTAATTCCTAATTGTGAATTTGTTGCACATACCAAAAATTAGAGACCTTTCAAAGCCTGAATCTGTATTTGTCTCGTTAGACGGATTAATTTAGTTCATATTTAGGGAAGTTTTTCAACAGGTTTAATGTGACACTGCAGATTGTGTTGAAAGGTGAAAGGTGTTGAAAAGTATCCACCAACTCTATTCTATTAGTTTTCAACAACTTATGTCAGCGACCCAAGAGATTTATTAAAATTATATTTCAGAATGGGAGAAAGGTGGATAAAAGAAAAAAAAGAAGGTTTTTTTTTGTTTTTTTTTTTTTAATTTGCACTTTTGCCCCCAAAGCAATTCTTGCAATGTACCATGTGAGGAAGAGTTATGTGATAAATTTGGGTTTTCACATCTAGGTAGAGTGTTTAAATTATACATGTAAAACTAGCAGGCTGAGTTCTTCCAGATTCTGAAATTTTGTTCTTATATACGACTTTCTAAATACAATGAACCAAAAAGTGAAGACTTGATATTGAATATTTGAAATCTTTTATTTTTGTGCAGAACTGTTGTCATTGAAATAGAGAAAGATGAAGTAGCTAGTTAACCTTCAAAAGGCTTTTCAATCCATGCCTAGTGAACAATGTTTACAGTATACTAATTTACGTTTCCTTAGTCTTTGAAAAATGATGTAGAAAGTTCAACTGTGATATTGAGTTTGAGTTTGTCTGACTTTGATACCAAGTTTGTGTTTTTCTTTGTGACATTCCATCCTAAGCTAGATGATAGCTTTTTATCAGCAGTTCTTCTCAACACACATCACTTCCTTATTTCTATTAGAAACTCTATCTCAGCTAAATAGAATGAAAGCACTTCTGCTGTGCTTGCTCATTCCTTTTTTCTATGTTTAAAAAAAGTAGACAAGTGTTGTTTTGCTTTATATTGTTTTGACGATCTTCCTGTAATTGTTGAAGTGCAAAGCTGCTATAACTAATTGATGCCGTATAAGGTTATATGGGTTTCTTATGATCTGTAGAGCTTCCTTTGTTTCTCTGTTATTTGATGTCATGCTACAGGGTTTTTTGTTAAGTTAAAAATTAGTGCTAGTAGGAGTATTGAAGATCTCTTTAACTGCCCTCTTTTTTTTTTTTTTTTTACCCTAAAGCTTTGAGATGTGAATGACTTGCACAAGAGTACCAAGACAGAAACTGGAGTTCCAGAGAGAGACTAGAGCTGGACCTCAGTATTCCAAGTATAATGTTCTCTTCACCTTTGCTTAATCATAACACTGAATATTAATAAGGTGGCAAGAACATCCCAATCCCTTAAAGTATTCCCTTTAACTAAATAATTGCCCTCAACATGGAAATATACATGGATGCCTAAAATATGCTGGGATATTTTCCTTCATAAGCATATAAAATGTTCCCTGTTAACACAACAATAAATTGCATTTTTTACTTATTTCACTGTTTTAAAACTTCTTTTGTTGTGATTATTGCTATTTTACTGTTCTATAACATGGACTACTTCACTTGACTGACTCCTTTGTTGCAGATGTATTAACTGCATTTATTTTTAACTTTTTTTTTAATCTGAGGAGGAAAAATATTATTGTCCTGTTCTCAATTAGTTAATCAGAGTGCCTGCAAATAAAGAGTTCTTTGAAGAGACTTTATTTCTACAGATTCCTCTTAGCTTTAATGTCAAATACAGTGAATGAAGATTTTTCTTTTCAATAAAGCACATTTTCTTTGTATGTTTCAAAAGCTACTTTAGCTCACCTTTAAGGAAACAAAATGTCTTTATGTTCCAATAGAATTCTCTTGTCTTCATTTATTCATCATTAGGCCAAGTGCTGGAAGGAAATCCTTTGTGATTTATTCATTTTGAAATCATCTTTTATTAATTAAGGTAGAAGTACATTTACAACAATCAGTGGTAAATGATGTGAAAAAATATTTAGCCCACTCTTCTTGATTGTAATATATTTGTTGAAGACTTTTCATGGCTTTCAACTTGGCATTTAGAAACTTTGCTTGGTTTAAGTGATAAGTGTTTTGCTTGATATAACAATACAGAAGCTAACCTTGTGTCTTCCCCTTCCCAATATTCAAAACAGGTTTTCTAAGTGCTGCTTGCTTATTCCTTGAGTATGACAAAGAGAAGAACATGCATTTCTCTGGAAATTTAACATTAGGAAAGTTTAAGTTCCAACTTAGATAATTAGCATCCCAATTAAATAGCCTTTCTAAATACCCAGTGTATCTTTGTGTTATTTTATTTACGTGAGTATGATCTCATCTCTATTATTTTTATTTCGTTACACCCAAATTCATACCTGATGGCATTCAGATAAAGATAGCAGGTAAGCTACTTGATGTAAGCCCTTTACCATCATAACATATATCTCCTCAATGAAAGGAGAACAGAATATTGAGCCATGAGCAGTAACACCCAGTGATGCAGCAAGACCCTTGCTTGAAACATCAGAAGTTGTCTGCTTGGTTGTTTGACTTTTATCAAATAAACAACTAACCTATTACTTAACTATACAGTTTAGGCAGCTGAGTTTTAAAAGGAAGTATATTTACCTATATTGTAAGATCATTATCTTCAAACATCCATTTAGAGTAACTGGCAGGTTACTGTTGATGCTGAAAAAATTGCCTCTCATGCCTGAACTGTCTTAGGCTACTTGTTGTTACCCATATACTTAGATTTCTTCATCTTATCCAAAGGTTACACATACCGTGAAACTGATCAATACAGTTCCTATCAGCATCAACTGGAATTATATGGAGTTATAATCCTGTGACTTTTTGAAAATGCTAAATTATATTTGGTAAAGAAAAGATCATAAGTCTACTCTGAAAAATTGATTTGATCTCAATTTGTCTAAAGCAGCTAGTTACCTCAGTGGGGATAATATTTGAAACCTGGGATGTAAAACCAAAACAGAAGGTCACAATCTAAAATTGTCTCTTGTTTATTATCATGAAAATGAGACATGACAGGGTTAAAGGAATGATTGTATCACACTGCTTTTGAGATTGTCATTTAATTAAATTTATCCTTGTTCTCTAGGATCAAAACAATTCATTAAAATATGCATTTCAAAAAACCAATGGCTGAACCCATATGTTGTAAAATTGTAGTTGTTTCTATTACTTCATTCCATTTGCTAAGGCTCTGCTAAAATTATTTAATCATTCACATCAACTCATTTCTTTTTCCTCTCTGAATGTTATTGAAATTATTCAAGAATTTAAAAAGAAGATGAGGGTTTATAAAATATATATTTTCTTTAGAAAACATTTAATGTATAGAAAATACATCATTTTTCCTCCAAATCAAATAAATACCTATCATTGATATTAATGAGTCATTGGAGCCTTTGTGACCCAACACCTCTGCTTTTGCGCCTTACAAAAAGCCCAAAGATAATATAAACCTATCTCCTTGGCTCTGCTATATTTTACCCAATTGAATTCAGGGTAATTTCCCAATAGTCTGCATAGCAACCTGGGACAAGCTGTTGGGTTTTAATACAAGTGATTTTTTTTCTTATAACACCATTTTGTTTCATGGAGAGATAAGTACAGAGCCTTTCTGACAAAAATAAAAAATAAATTGCTCACTATCTGAGTTCAGGAAATCATTTTGCAACTTCCTTTTTTTTCTTCCTCTCTCTCTTTTTCTTTAAGAAACTCAGATTCTATACTCTGACACTTTTATATCAAAGTGTTTCTTAGTCTAGGTGATGAGAAATAAAAATGCCTTGGCAATTAAGGAAATTATTTTATTCAGGTTATTGCAATAGAGAGAGTTTCATTAACAAGAAATATTTCAAAGAGAAGGAAAGAAGCCTGAGATGTTACATAGATCAGTAAAATGAGGAGGTATAGGCAGGTAATTTATGAGAATCATGAAGAATGGTGAAGACAGCTTGCAGGTGGTGAGTGCTTAGAATATGCAGGGAGTCCTCTGCAATTTGAATTTTCTCAGAACACAAAAGTCTGGGATATTGCTCAGCTATCCCAGAAATCAAGGTATCTACAGGGCCATACTGTCTCTGAAGCCTTCTAGTGAAGGATCCTTACTTGTCTCTCTTTCTAGCTTCTGATGGCTCTCCACAACCTGTGGCATTTCTTAGCTTGTAGACAAGTCATCCCAATCTCCACCTCCTTATTCACATTGCCCTCCTGTATGTTTCTCTGTGTGTCCTCTCCTCTTTTCTGAGTTTATAGGTAATTGTATTCAGGGCCCACCCCAATCCAGTATGACTGCCTCTTAACTAATTATCTTCAAAGATCCTATTTTGAAATAAGTTCACATTCTAAGGTTCCACGTGAACTTTTGGGATCCACTATTCAATGTACTGCAGAGCAGATTATGGTTTATCAAGAAATAGCCCTTGGTTATCTATTCAGTCAAAGTGACCATAAAATTTAAAAAGTAATCATAGAAGTAATATGATCGTAAAGAACTTTAGCTCTTTCAAAAGTGAGAACATTTTTCTCATAAATAACTGAGGACATGATAAATCAACATAAAGCACAATTATTCTGCTAAGACACAGAATCTTTTCTCCCACTTCATTGAACAAGATGTGGAGGCAAGCTATACTTGCTAAATAGCACTCTTTCTTGGTTCAAACATCTTTCCTTTCAGTTTTCATTTTAAATATTTAGTTTAACAGCTCTAATACCCTTTTAAATAATGCATTTACATGACTTTGTTTATAAACAAATCATGAGTTTTTCAAATTTGTAATATTCCTTTTCTCTTCCTCAAGATGGCAAATGGTTGTTTGAAGAGGACTTACTGTATCCTCATGGCTGCAGGGAGCTATGTGCTGTTTTCTGGACCCCTGGTAGGCTCTTCTTTAGAGTAAGTAGACTGGTCAGCTCCATGGATTTGTCACTGCCCTGTGCTCTCTGTAAAGCCCCTCACTTTTCCATAGGTCTCAGACCTCTGCCTCTTGTTTCTAACCCCAAACTTCTGCATTAATTCTAGTCTGAGCACCTCCATGTTTCTTTATTGGGAAACACCAGGACTTCTGTGTCCCCTGTGTACCATGTATGTTATAAGTGGGAACAGAATCATCCATCAGAATGATGACTCAAGCCCATCTATCATTTAACTTCTCACTGCTACCTTCAAGTCATGATGTATAAATATTTATATGCTAATCTATACATATAAAGACTGAATCAGATAGAGGCTTTTTGACAGACAGATCTACCTACTCACAACTCAGCCTCCTCTGAGAGAAAGCAAAGAGAAGCGTTCTAGAATACAACAAAGGATAAACCATCTTTCTCTTCTGGAATTCACTTCTTTCTTAAACGTCTCTGGTTGCATACTCAGAATGACAAGCGCTTTTCACAAGTCTGACATTTTTCTTGTCGTTTCTCCCCCAGAACAAGGTTAGACATTTTTCAAATTAGCATAAATTGTTCAAATTTCCCCACCATACGTTATCCTCCTTGTATCATTTGTGTGAAATAACATACACTTTGTGTGAAATAAAGTGAACTCTCTCAGTTGACCTGGGAGAGTTCTATGCTTATCTTTGGGGATATCTGTAAGTCTAGTTCTGACTCTTGGTCAAGATAAGAATAATGGAGTTAGGTAAAAATATATAAACTGCTGTTTAAAGTTCAGAGCTGCCCTAATGGCACTGAGAGTCAGTTTGAGGATGTATAAACTGGTGGCTTATTCCTGTTTTAACTGCTTCACAGTTTGGCTTGGTTCCCTAATCAGTGGGGCATAAAAGACCTCACAGGGTATTTTTTTTCCATGTCTCTTTAAAACAAGATTCCTTGCACATATCGTGGTGGTACAAAATCCAGAGATGAAGCACTTTCTGTGGAATTATTAAAAGATCCTGGGTATCTACACCTAGAAACCTATGGGTCTGCAATTCTTGCCAGTGCTTCCTTTCTCCTAATATATTATACTTTTATCTTGATAAAAGTCCTACATAAGTACACCTTGTGGACTCTTGTGAGTCCTTTCATCTACTTGTACAGGTACAGTCATTGCTCTCTTTAATTCCATCTTTTAACTCAAGGTATAATAATCTACAAAAATAACACTGAAGAACATATCATCCCAAAATTCCAATCAGATTTTTAAGGACATGGCAAGAGAGAGAAAAGCTCTCTTCTCTGGGATTATAAATAGGAATGATGTATTTCCAAAATAGTTTTGCAGCAATGCTCTCACCTTTATCATCTTGATAGAATTTATCTATAGCAAGGCAAAGGGTGATTAGGACAATATACAAAGAAATGATAAATTCTGAAGGAAAGAGACAATGATACAAAGAGACAGAAACAGAGAAAAGCATGTAAAAAACCAAGAAGTCTTAAAGTTAGCTTTACTACTGGACTCCTCAGTTATATGAACTATAAATTCTCGTTTTTGTTTAAGTAGTATGAGTGGTGTTTCTGTCACACTTAACCAAAACAACTCTGACTAATACATTATTTAAGGACAAGAGACGTCTTATTTATACATGTATCCCAAGTTTTAGCATAATGCCTGGCATATTCTAGGTAAGGTACTTAGTAAATGTTAAATCAAAGGATAAAACTAATTAATGTTCATAAGACTACCTTAATTGAATACTTTTAGATGTTCCTAAATTCATGAAATGACAAGCTGAATTCAGCTTGCAAATCTCCATGAAAACATATATAGGGTGACAGCACTGAATTTAAAGCAATTTGAATTACGTATACTAGAGATATCTTAATTTTGTAATATAGTGTATAAGCATCACCCTTGTGATAATATTCAGGAACTACTATTAACTCTCTTCTTCTTCTTCATTAATTTGTGGGGCTAATTCTTGAATACTTCTAGAAGAAATTTTGGGGGAGATTCCTGAGTTTCTAATCACTTCCTTGTGAGACAGTAGCCTCTGATCAATAATGAATATGTCTCCAAAACACTGGCATTACCAAATTCTGGTGAGGATGTGCAGCAACCATAACTCTTATTCATTGCTGGTGAGAATACAAAATGGCACAGCCACTTTGGATAACAATTTGACAATTTCTTAAAAAACTAAACGTACTCTTTCTACAGGATCAGCAGTTGCACTTCCTGGTATGTACCCAAATGAACTGAAAATCTATATCCATACAAAAACAAGTATTTTGATGTTTATAGAAGTTTTATTCATAATTTCACAAACTTGGAAGCAACCATGATGTCTTTCAGAACACATTATTGCTGAGCATTAAAATAAAATGAGCTAGCAAGCCATGGAAAGACAAGAAAGAACCTTAAATGCATGTCACTAAGAGAAAGAAGCCAGTTTGAAAAGTATACCTTCTGTATGATTACAATTATTTGACATTCTGAAAAAGGTAAAACTGTGAAGACAATAGGAAGATAGTGGTTGACAACAGTTAGGAGGAAGGAGGGATGAATAGCACAGAGGATTTTTATGGCAGCAAAACTATTCTTTATGATACTATAATGGTGGATACATGTCATTATACATTTGTCAAAACCAATAGAATATACAACACCAAGAATGAACACTAATGTAACTTATGGACTTTGGATGATAATGATGTGTCCATGTAGGTCCATGAATTGTAACAAATGTACCACTCTAGTGCAGGACATTGATAGTGGAGGAGGTTGTAGGTGTGTGGAGGTAGGGAACTCTCCACATTCTCTGCTCAGTTTTGCTGTGAACCTAAAACTGCTCTAAAATAAAAACTATTAAAAATAACAATGTCCATTATTACAAAATAACAAATATTTTGAAATTCATTTTCAAGGCAAAACTTTCCCACTCCCCAAAGGCATACTTGATAAGCCTTACTGTGTATAATAGAGTGGAGTGGAGTGGAAATTGACTGCTTTTCTCTTTCCACTTTCCACATCTATGCTCATTCCTTAGCTTACCAACTTCTATTTTATATACCTCCAAGATAGACAGGGCACAAGAAGACAAAATATTCATGGTGGGGAGGCAGGTAGGAATGGGAGAGAGAGGTGGGCAAAAAAGTTCCAACTTGTTTAAAATTGTAGGGGTACAATGTCACCTTCTCTGGGTTGACCATTTTTGAAAGCTGGCTTAATATTAGAAATTATTTGTGAGCTTTTCTTTTGCCATGATCTCTCATTTGTAGTTTCATTGTCTACTGTGGCTGGTCGCTCATTCTTTCCTTAGGCATTAAGCATCTAGAGTCAGATGTAGCTTCTTTTTGCTGAGGTCCATTTGCCATGGAAGCTGCACTCTTGGAGAGCAACTGAAGATGGTCCGCACAGCCTCCTTAGTATGTGCAATCCACAATTTCTCCTCAAGATATAGTCATGTATTCTTGGCCCAGAAATACTCTGAGTATGCAAATCTTCCTTCCCTGTTGTGTTTTCAGGCATGAATTAAACACCAGTCTTAAACTGCAGAAGACAATTTTGAAACTTTCTGTATTGTCCCCATAAAGGTCAAATTGTCTCTTGAATTCTGTATACAGGGAAACAAGCCCACACTTACAGGAAGATTTATCTCTCACTAAAACTCCACTTAAAAAACAAAACAAAACAAATTCCTCCAATGTCCCCACAATTTATATGCTTGATGTGGATGAGGAGATTTAAACATGACAACATTAGGTTTCCACCATCTTTTTTGCATGTACTGCTACTGCCAAGAAAATTTACTCTGTCCTTGGGTTTCAGTGGAAAATTCCACTTGAACATGATGTTGTTTCTGCCAGAAAAAAATGACTCCATAAAAATCCTGTTTTACAACATGTTTAGAAACTCAGGTTCTGAAAAGAGACAACATGCATTCAAATCTGCCATTTTTATCAGATTTGTGATGTTCACAGTTTTAAGATGCTAAGTCTCAGTTTTTATCTCAAAAGTGGAGCATAGAACAGTACATACCTCATAGGGTATTGGTAAAATAAGGAATTTAATATACTTACAGAACCAGTGCATCTGTAACGTGGTAAACTCTCAATAAATATTAACTAAATAATCATCATTAGTCATCACTAAAATTCTCCTTCTGTAGCAATATATAAAAGTTAAGCATACTTTAATCTGAATATTATTTTACTGGAAACATAATAAAGTAATCAAAACTAAAAGAACACTATTATTGTTCAAACGAATGTAATTTGGTGCAATAATATATTTCTGTGATACTTGAATAAATAGTTCAGGTTTTCACTTCTTTCCTTTCTCATTTTCTACCCTCTATTTCTCTATTCCTTTATTTTCAATTTTTCCTTTCTTCTTATTTTCCTTATTTTTAACTATCTTCTTTTTCTCTTCTCCCTTATATATAAACCCCATGCCCATGTATAAATCAAGAAATACTCCAGCTTTTAAAAGTTAATAACAAGTACTTATATTTTGAATATTTTTTGAAAACTTCAATGAACTGAAAATGTCAATGAGTTTTGTATCCTGCCTGAGAATACAACTGTTTACAATTTAGACTTATCAGCTAAGGATAAGAAGAAGAAGAAAAAAAACTATAACAATTTAATCCTTGTTAGATCCAAATGTAAAGGTAGATCCTCATATGGCCGAGATTTTCCATTTATTTCATAAAGAATCAAACATCTAGTGTCTGTCTTTGAAAGCTGTCTGAACTGATCACAATAAACAGAGAAGAGCTTAGCAGAATGAATGTCTTTCATAATCAGGCTTTACATGGGTGTTGGAATAAGGTGATAACTTCCTGTTCTGTTCTATTTTATAGGAACAGGAGAAAGTACATGGATGAAAGAGAATCAGGTAGGTTACTCCCTTTAGTTCCCCTAAATTTTTTATACTTATGTATGATATAAGACAAGGAGATGGAAAAAATCAACTTAGACACAACATTGAAAGAATAGCATACTAAAAGAAGAGATCTTTATGATCAAAGCTGAGGAAAATTTTGCAGACAAGAAGCATGGAAATAAATGATCAAGTCATTTAACAGAGTTTCAAAATTTACATTAACCAGAGCTGGGTCAGAAAGAGGGTGTAGAACCATCTTTCTTCTACCAAAGAACAGAATTAAACTAATCCTTCCCCAAAACAATCCCTAACCCACATTTTAATAACAAATGTTTATCTTCAGCTGCTTGCATCCAACTTGTCCCCATGTTTTACTCCCAATAGAAAACATATTTAACAGTTCAAACAAATGAGTTAACTTAGGAGAGGCAACAATGCAAACAGTTCTTGTGTCATCAGTGATTTGTAAGAAATAATTGTAAATAAATGCTTTGATCTTTTTCCACTTGTACAGTTTTTAATATCCGTACTCATATTGTCCTAAAAGTAAACACATGATTTATAACCACAATGATTCCTTTTCTTCCTTTCTCCTTTCTGGGTCAAGGCGAAGACAGCTTGATGGACAGGGCTATGTATATAAAATTGTCTAAACTGAAGGGAGGAACCTAAAAAATATGCACCTGTGAGTTTATATATGCATTATCTCCCTTTTCTTCTAAAGAAGGAAGAGAAACTCAATCTCCTTGATGAAAACAAATTGTCCTTGGGGACAAATGGGGAAGGACCTTGGTTCTAACTCTTGGAATGTGATTAAATATCTCTAGGGAAAGTAAGACAGGCATTTCAGTGTTTCAACCCTTGGAATGTTTCTGGATTTATCCCCCTTTGACATTTAAAAGTGACTTTCACTTTTGTATTGGGTTGTTTGTTTTTTTGTTATTGAGCTGCATAAGCTGCTTATAAATTTTGGAGATTAATCCTTTGTCAGTTGCTTCATTTGCAAATATTTTCTCCCATTCTGAGGGTTCTCCTTTGGTCTTGTTTATAGTTTCCTTTGCTGTGCAAAAGCTTTGAAGTTTCATTAGGTCCCATTTGTTTATTTTTGTTTTTATTTCCATTACTCTAGGAGGTGGGCCAAAAAGGATCTTTCTGTGATTTATGTCATAGAGTATTCTGCCTATGTTTTCCTCTAAGAGTTTGATAGTTTCTGGCCTTACATTTAGGTCTTTAATCCATTTTGAGCTTATTTTTGTGGGTGGTGTTAGGGAGTGACCTAATCTCATACTTTTTCATGTACCTGTCCAGTTTTCCCAGCACTACTTATTGAAGAGGCTGTCCTTTCTCCACTGTACATTCCTGCCTCCTTTATCAAAGATAAGGTGACCATATGTGCATGGGTTTATCTCTGGGCTTTCTATCCTGTTCCATTGATCTATCTTTCTGTTTTTGTGCCAGTACCAACCCCAAAATGGGCAGAAGACCTAAATAGACATTTCTCCAAAGAAGATATACAGACTGCCAACAAACACATGAAAGAATGCTCAACATCATTCATCATTAGAGAAATGCAAATCAAAACTACAATGAGATATCATCTCACACCAGTCAGAATGGCCATCATCAAAAAATCTAGAAACAATAAATGCTAGAGAGGGTGTGGAGAAAAGGGAACACTCTTGCACTGCTGGTGGGAATGTGAATTGGTACAGCCACTATGGAGAACAGTATGGAGGTTCCTTAAAAAACTACAAATAGAACTACCATATGACCCAGCCATTCCACTACTGGGCATATACCCTGAGAAAAGCATAATTCAAAAAGAGTCTTGTACCAAAATGTTCATTGCAGCTCTATTTACAATAGTCCAGAGATGGAAACAACCTAAGTGTCCATCATCGGATGAATGGATAAAGAAGATGTGGTACATATATACAATGGAATATTACTCAGCCATAAAAATAAATAAAATTGAGCTATTCATAATGAGGTGGATAGACTTAGAGTCTTTCATACAGAGTGAAGTAAGTCAGAAAGAGAAAGACAAATACTGTATGCTAACACATATATATGGAATTTAAGAAAAAAATGTCATGAAAACCTAAGGGTAAGATGGGAATAAAGACACAGACCTAGTAGAGAATAAACTTGAGGGTATGGGGAGGGGCAAGGGTAAGCTGTGACAAAGCACGAGAGAGGCATGGACATATATACACTACCAAACGTAAAACAGATAGCTAGTGGGAAGCAGCCACATAGCACAGGGAGATCAGCTCAGTGCTCTGTGACCACCTAGAGGGGTGGGATAGGGAGGGTGGGAGGAAGGGAGACGCAAGAGGGAAGAGATATACATAGGTATATGTATAACTGATTCACTTTGTTATAAAGCAGAAACTGACACACCATTGTAAAGCAATTATACTCCAATAAAGATGTAAAAAACAAAAAATGACTTTCACTAGTGTAAAAATCCCTTACTATCCATTCAGTCATCTTTCAAGTAAAGGATTGTCCTTTAATTCAGGCCCCAAGTTTTTGTTTTAGTTTTGTTCAGAAAGCCCTAACTGTGCAGAAAATGAAAACATTTTCTCTACAATCTCACAAATATCACATATCATATGCCATAATTTTATACACATTTGTGTTATGAGCTTTTTAAAAAAATATTCTAACTTTTTTTCTCTCATAGTGACACTCACTTTTTGTTGATCAAAAAGTTAACTTTTTATTGTAGATGTCTCTGGTCTTTGCAAAAGCTCTTCTTTCAGCTACATGTATAAAGCTCTAAGGCTTATGGCACTTTTTTCATTCTAATAATATCAGAGAGGAGAGGGATTGAAGATATCAAGTTAAATAGAAAATGATGGGATTAAAAGTGGACCACAGGCTACACAATGCATCTGGGAGTGACTTGACCTCAACACTTCATCTGGAAAAATGATAGAAGTAGAGGTGCCGTGATGAGGTAATTTGTCCAGTGTTGCTGTTTGTGGTACCAAGCTACTAGAAGTTTGTTTTGTGAGGTTTTGGTGTCATTCTTACACTCAGGGTCTTTAGTCCTAGATACTCAGGATTAGAAAAAATATTATCTCGGTAGAATAATATTACATTCAGAACACTCTGACTTTCAGTCATAAAACTTAGAAGTTACAAGTAAAAAAGTTTACCCTGAATTAACTAAAAAATGAGATAAGAAACCATATCATCAACTAATGGTATGGGGATTGCTCCAGTGACCTAAAAGCCTGATACACTCTTCCATCGGGTAGGAAAATGAAACAACCCTAAACCTACATAAGCACTGTGCTATCAACTTTTCCAGTGATCCCTCATAGACACTTTTATCCTAGTTGGTGTCCACAGGACATCATACTATATTAATACTAATCTCTCTCTCTCCATACACTAATTCTCTCCATACACTAATATTCTTCATATACTCTTTCCATATACTAACAAATTGCAGTATTAGTAAGTAGTTCCGAGGTGCTGGGCATGGTTCTGGTACTTGATATGCATTACAAACTAATTATTCACAACAAAGTAATTATTATCCCTATTTACAGATGAGGCTCAAAGAGACTGAACAAATTGCTCACCATCCCTTGGCTAGTTGGGACTTGGTTTGAGTCCAGGTTTGAGTTCCCAGAGCCTATATTCTTCACCATTATGCCATACTGACTTTCATGGAACACAACCCCAAAGTATTGTTAGTAAATACATTGTACCAACTCAGACCAGTTGGTAGAGGACAATGTAAGAGAAATATATCAAAAGAATTCTGATGTTGGAGATCTTAACAAGCAATAATTTCTAAATTTCATAATGCATAGTTCTCAAACTGGCCACTGCCTTTAGTTTCAGCTGCTGGAGAAATGGCAGTCATCCAGAGAAAGTCATTTGTCTGGGGAAAACAGGCAAAAATTTCAATCCATGAGGGTTATATTATAAAAAAAAAAATTTTTTTTTTGCTTTCCTCACCTCTTCAACCACAATCAAAGATCCCTTAAAATTCTACTTAAATGTGTATAGATCATTTTATAACATTAATGTCCCTCACATCATTAAATTCTGTAAGTGTGTTCAAGAATATCCACCCAACATTCTAAATTGTACTGTGCAAACTGTTTATACAGAGAAGACAACTCCATGGTGACTGGATAACTCTAACTTTTATGACAAAGCTAAAGCTTATTATTATTATTTCCCACAGCATGTTTTTTGATAATTAGCAAAGTTAGCAAAATTAGCACAAAATTAGCAAAGTTATTGGCATGCAAAATATATCCAATCATTTACCCATTCATTTACTTCATTAAAAATATTTAAGGGGACTTCCCTGGTGGCACAGTGGTTGGGAGTCCGTCTGCTGATGCAGGGGACACGGGTTTGAGCCCTGGTCTGGGAAGATCCCACATGCCGCGGAGCAACCGAGCCCGTGCACCACAACTACAGAGCCTGCGCTCTAGAGCCCGTGAGCCACAACTACTGAGCCCGTGTGTCACAACTACTGAAGCCCGTGGGCCTAGAGCCTGAGTTCTGCAACAAGAGAAGCCACCGCAATGAGAAGCCCACACACCGCAACGGAAAGTAGCCCCTGCTCGCGCAATTAGAGAAAGCCTGCGTGCAGCAAATGAAGACCAAATGCAGCCAAAAATAAATAAATAAATAAATTTATTAAAAAAAATTTTAAGTACCTCCTTTGTGCAGGGATTGGTCTTAGGAATATAATGATAAACAAGGCAGAAAAAGATCTCTGTATTATGGAGCCCACATGGTGAGTGAGCATAGGAGAAATTGAAGAAAGTTGCTAAAATAAAAATAAAAATGAATAAAAAATAAAAATGAATAGTGGAAATCAGTGTATGGTATTACATTCAGAGACAATTATACAAATTTTGATACCATTCTAACAAAGTAAAAATACAAATGACATATATTCTCTATGCGGGGACAAATCAGACTGTTGAGAAAGCCAGAACAGGTGCATCACCACATAGATTGTCTAACATATGATTTTATCCTTAAAAAAAGTTCATTCTTAGTTGTCTATGAGTTGGCTCTGAGGTAGGAGGTAGATGGGCCCCCCCCCAGGGTAAGCAATTGGAGATTCATTCCCTGGGGACCAATACTGCAAGACGAAAATAGCAGGACAATTGAGGAAGTAGGCTGGACCCTGCCCAAATAGAAGATAACAGACCACGTATTTCTCATTTTTGGAGTCAAGGAAACGTTCCCGACAAGAAAGCCTCTTGGACGTCTAAAGGGAGGGGGCATCACCTCATAATAAGTGATGCCAGCTACCCACAGGCTTCTTCGGTGTAATCCATCTTGGCTGAGAAACGCACATGCACACATGGGAGGATCCTGAGATATACCAAATACGGATACTGAACCAGGAAAATCAAAATGATTGGTCAAAGGAAACCTGGAAGAAATGCCCCATAAAAGTGATTCAAACTTCCATGAGTGTGCGACCCTCTCTCTGAGTCCACCCATGTGTCCATCCACATGTACTGTACTCTTTTTTCTCCTAATAAATACTTGTTTCTACTTTCCATCTTTGTAGGAATTCTTTTCTGCAAAACTGAAGGGCCAGGGCCTTGTCACTCACCATTGGTCTAGCGGCTAGGATTTGGTTCTCTCACTGCCGCGACCTGACCTCAATCTCTGACCGGAATCAAAACCCTGCTTCAAACCACTGCAGGCCAAGGCCACCGGAGATCAGCTCCGGCATGCGCACCCTGATATATATCATTAACATATTATAGGCAGCCTTAATTTATGAACTGACTTAGCTAAGGTCTTAAGAAATAATTTACTTTTATGTAGGTAAAAATACAAAGGAAACTGTCAAAATATCATCTGAACCAAGAACTACTACTAAACCAAAATGTAACCCAGTATAGAAGGCAGTTACTACCTTTATCCCCCTACACTGCTGCTGGGCACTGCTCACCTAAAGCTAGAAAGATCAATTGACAAGATGAAGAGTTCCAAAGTATCAGACTGAATCTATTCTTTTATTTATGTTTCCTATACATATATAGGTACATATATTCACAAATATACATATATGTACAAATATATGAATATAAATCTAGGAGAGAAGGAGGGGTGGGTGGAGAGGCAATGTGAGTGGAAATTCTTTTCTTCTCCTCCAAACTTGATGAGTAGAAATTTCTCTAACTATCCTAAACCTAAATTCAATATTTCCCACTCCAGCTCATCCTGTGAATATCTGGCCAACCCAAAGGTACTGCACTCTTTTTTCACTTCTCATAAGAGGTGTGTTGCAGGGTCCATGGCTCGTGTATTAAATTAAGAATATGCAGATTATGAACCTGCTGAATGAGGGGGCACAAGCCACCCACACAGAATGGACAGGTAGCTTCCCCAGCATCTGAGCACCTACTCTGGGGAAGTGAAACCCATGGGGTTGTTTTGATTGAAGGTTCAGTTTTCATACAGCCACACAAAGGAAGTAATCACAGATTTTTACTTACAGATCCCAGAAAGGGATGAGGGTGGAAGGTTGGGCACGATGAGCTAGGGGAAAGGCAATCAAGTGATCAGGAGTTAGAGAGCAGGGTAGCAATCACCTACTACTTATAAGGTGACTGGGGTGGTGGTTTTTGAGGCCTTAAATCTAAATGGTTAATTTAAGAGGTGGCCTGGGAAAAGCAAAGCCTTAACTGATGACAGGAACCCTAGGCTCAAGTTCTTATCTAAGTGTCCAGACTCTGGGTGTGAGCAAGATCATCATATTGTAAAATGCCCAACAAGCAACTCATAACAAAAGTTACTTTTCTCATCACAGAAGGCTCTGCACTCTTCTTTTCTATCAAAAGCCAAGGTATTTTTCTGTTCTCCTTAACCAAACTAGGGCCTTCTCTGCCTTGGCACTCTTTTCCAGAAACATACACTTTATGTGCAACTGGGCCTTTGGTATAGGAGGTGACTCTCTTACTTATGGCGCATAGTCTGGAAGAATATTGTCTTCTGCACTGATTTTGATCTATGAGCAAAATTACTGAGGGATAAGCCTGATAGCCTGGTTTTGTATATTGGAGAAAAATTAAAAGACCATGTAAGGATGCATGAAATCCTTAATGAAACAGAACAGAATGGAATAGAAAGGAACAGAAAAAGAATAAATTCACTTGATTAGGATTGAAAGAAACTGAGTGGATGGAATGGTGAATACTCATTGTCTTTATAGGCAAAAAACACTTTATCAATATTTTTGGGGTGTCACTGATATTTTAAAATCAGCCTTTGCAACAAAACAGTATCTTGGCTTGGGGAGGTATTTTACTTCATCAGTTCAATTGTTGGACAAATGAATCATATTTGAAATGTATAGTAGAACACATAGGAAGCTTGAGGTCAATAAAATTACAAAGTTTAATAAAAACATTTGTAGAATAACGGTTTCTACATCGTAAGGCAGATCAAAATTTTAAGAGTTGTGGCATTTCTGATGTGTTGACATTATTGCTTCAATAACTAAACTTTAAGTTTTTATTTTGAAATAATTTCAAATTTTCAGAAGTCATGTAAATAGTACAAAGAATTCCATAGACTCTTCACCCAAATTAATTCAACAATCATTAATATTTTGCTACATTCCTTCTCTCTCTCTTCCCCTCCCCTCTGGTTGTCTTTCATAATACTGACATTTTTAAGGATTACAGGTGAGTTGTTTTGTGGAATATCTCATAATTTGATTTGAGCTTATCTAATGTTTCATCATGGCTGCATTTATATTTAGGTAGTTCATTTTTGCAGGAATACTTCTCATGGTGTTTTCACCCCTTTTCGCAGTTCTCTCTCTCTCTGTATACACACACACACACATGCACACACACACACACGTTACTGAGTTACTGAATTAGTTGTAGATATCACATCACTTTACCTATAATTCTGAATTTTTTTCTAATAACTAAACAGAATATAAGGGCATGCTCTTATATAATTACAGAAATATAACACTGGTACAATAATTTTATGAATATTCAATTTATATAATTGTTATAAATGTTCTTTATGGTAATTTTACTCACTCATTCAATATAATATCACACATTGTATTTAGTGGAAATGTCTCATGAAAATGACAGTAAGGGATTATATTACTACTGAAGATATAAGAATTCATGAATAAGTAAGAAGGGAGGGAAAGAACTTTATTACATTAGACTTTCAACTTATAAATGTAGATAAAAACAGAGTTATAAAATCATCATTTTGTGATTCTCAGAGTATCGACTCAGGCAAAAACCATAAACTGTTTATAAACCATTTGGGTAAAAATTTGAAGAGAAACACGATATTTACAAAGTCTAGATGCATTCCCCACACATTACATATTAATTGCAAAGAGAAAAATGATAATATTATAGTGTAAAATAGGGTGAGCCAATCTGACCGAGTAATCAAAATTAACATCAAGAATAAAGAGGCGAATTGACAAAATGTGTGTTTTGAATGTGATGCACTGAGAAACATCATTTATTCCTGCCAAAAATATTTGGTCTGACTCTAGTCATGAGGATATATATGTAGTCGTTTGTCTAGGAGATAAAATGCTAGTGAAGACGGTCAAAATATCTACCCTAATGGAGCCCATATTATGAGGAGTGTTGGAAAGAGCAGAGAAAAATTGCTTGAGGAAAATAAAAAATGAAATTGAAAACTTAAAAATCAAAGTATGGTATTACATTTAGAGTCAAATCAATAGTGTAGTACCATACCAACAAAAATAAACATAATGAAAATCATGCCCTGTTGCAGTTCAAGTCTGACTGCTGATGATAATAAATCTGACAAACACAAATTGAGGGACATATACAAAACAATGGCATGCAATCTTCAAAAATGTCAGTATCATAGAAAATGACAAAAGACTGAGGGTTTTATTCCTTGATTCATCAAATTTATCTATAACCACAAGGCTCAAAAAGTTTAAGTAGAAATTAATTCATAATGAGTAAAACTTTCTTAGAAATAACCATTTTTGTAACAAATTTCAATTAAAGTAGGCACGAACTGAGCATACCCACAGTTCAGTATCAACGTTCTGATGTCACTATAAACAGGTTCACAGATTGTTTTGTTTTGCAACGGTATTTTACAAGCCCTTTAATGGATTATAATCCTGGTCATCTTGATTCACCTAATAATTATATCACACATTGAATCATTTCAGTAGAAATATATTAATTTCCAGAACTTATTTATGAAAATATCCTAATAGTGAATTATAATAGGTGAGAAGAGATGGAATATTTATTAGTGTTTATTTCTGTTTAAGATATAAAATATAAATAATTGTATCTTTTATTAGGAATATAGCTATATTTATAAAAATTAGATTTACACTCATATAAATAAAATGGCTTTTTATCCAAAATATTAATGATGAATAAAGTAATATATATTTTTATAAATTTATATGATGGTTAAGTACCAAATCTGGCAGTTAAGTAAGTATTGTGTGAGATAAATTGGTACAAATTCTTAAGAAAGTTGTAATCTCTTTCTCTAGCTCAAAAAGAGCAGTAAGTAAAGAAAGTATAATAAAAAATCTGCTATTTATTTTTTGATACAGAGTTTCCATTTTCAACAATTTAATCAGAAAGACAGTTCCCGTGGGGCGATACTACTATGGTTCCCATGGGGCGATACTACTATGGAGGCAGCATTTTGGAAATGTGTAGAATTATTTTTAGTTGGCACAACAATTGGTATGGCTCCAGAAGTTTCAAATAATTTTACTAAGTATTCATGTGGCTAAAAAGACTATGCATATAATTTGTACTTTAGTTCAGAATTTTACCAAGTATTTCAATTTCAAAATATCAGGTCATCTAACTAATAAGAACCTGCTGTATAAGAAAATAAATAAAATTAAACCTAAAAAAAATTTAAAAATAAAATTAAAAGAATATATATCAGGTCATCATCAGCAATGCTGCTAACATTATTTAAGTTGCCAACACACACACACACACTTCTATTAATTTTTATTTAAAGTTCTTGAATTTGTAATCATTTCATATTTGGATGCAAACATTTGACTGTTCAATTTTATATCTTCTGTGCAGATATTGGCAAACTAAGATTCTGGGCCAAATCAAGCCTTCCATCTAAATTTGCAAATGAAGTTTTATTCGACCATGGCAGTGCTCATTCATTTGCATATTGTCTATGGCTTTCTTTTGTGCTACAGTGCCAGAGTTGTATAGTTACAACAGAGATTATGTAGCTGACAAAAATAAAAAATTATTAGGTAACTGACCCTTTATTGAAAAAGTTTATACACCAATGTTCTAGTGTATCATTCTCAAGCATTTACATATTTAAATGTATATTATTTCAGTAAAACTTATCTTCCCTTTATTTATCTATTATATTTGAACATGATATTATACAGATTTTTAAAAATTGCTTGTACAGTTTTCTTATAGTATGTGTGAATTTCATTTCAGGATAACAAAGGAGGGACTGTGAAATATATTACACATAAAAGGAGTTTGGGGACTGATAGAATTGTAAGCAAGTACACTAACAGAAGTGCCAGAGATAAAAATCATTAAGTAAAAGAATTATTACAGGTTTATTTTTAATTGCAAACTTTAGAGAATAAGAAAAACTTCAATATTTAAAACATGTATAAATAAAATATGGCATGTCCATATAATGGGATAAACTGCCCATCCAAATATTGTTGTGAAAATATATTTAAAGACTTGGAATTATATACATAATATACTTTTTTAAATTTTTAAAATACTTTACAGTATTGTTAACTATATACACATTGTTATATAAGAGATCTCTAGAACTTTTTCTTCTTGCATGACTGAAACTCTATACCGTTTGAACAACAATTCATTTCCCCCTTTGTCCAGACCATAGAAACCAACATTCTATTCTCTCTCTGAATTTGATTAACTTAGATAATTCATATAAGTGGAATCATACAATATTTTTCTTAATGTCACTGACTTATTTCACTTAGCATATTGTTCTCAAGGTTCATCCATTGTTGTAGCACAAGATTTCCTTCTTTTTTGTGCTTTAATAATATTCAATTCTATGCATACACCACATTTTCCTTATCAATTCCTCCATGTACATGTAGAATGCTGTCATTTCTTCACTACTGTGAATAATTCTGCAATGAACATGCATGTGCAAGTATTTCTTCAAAATTCTGTTTTCAATTATTTTGGTTATATACCCAGAGTTGGACTGCTGGCTCATATGATAGTTTTACTTTTAATTTTTTGAGGAACCTCCATATAGTTGTCCATAGCAGCTTCACTATTTTACAATCCCACCAACAGTGCACAAGTGTCCCAATTTCTCCACTTCCTCACCAGCACTTGTTATTTTCTTATTCCTTTTTGTTTTTTGAATATTGTTTACCCTAATGGCTATGAAGTGATATCTCATTGTGGTTTTGATATGCATTTCCCTGATGATTAGTCATGTTGAGTACTTTTTCATATGCTTTTTGGCCATTTTGGTTTTTTTGGGTTTTTTTTTGGAGAAAAAAATCTTCTCAATTCCTTAACTCATTTTTAAAATCAGGTTTTTGGTTGTTTTATTATTGAGTTACAGGTGTTCTTTATATATCCTGGATATTAATCCCTTATCAAATATGGTTTGCAAATATTTTCTCTGATTCCATAGTTTGCTTCTTCACTCTATTATTTTCTTTGCTGTGAAGAAGTTTTCAAGTTCTATATACTCCCATTTGTCTATTTCACTTTTGTTACCTGTGCTTTTGATGTCATGTATAAGAAATTATTGCCCATTCCAATGTGATAAAAAATAATTTCCCTGTTTTATTCTAGGAATTTTATAGGTAAAGATTGTATGTTTAGGTCTTTAATATATTTTGAGTTAGTTTTTATATATGGTGTAAGGGCCAGTCTTCATTCTTTTACATGAAGATATCCAGTTTCCCAACACCATTAGTTAAAGAGTCTATCTTTTTCCCCATGGTGCAATCTTGGCAGTCTTCTGCAAAAACATTTGACCATATATGTGAAGGTTTATTTCTGGTTTCCATTCTGTTCCGCAGGTCTAGATAACTGTCTTTATGCCAATACCATACTGTTTTGAATACTGTAGCTTTGTAATAAATTTTGAAATCAGGAAGTGTGAGGCCTCCAGTTTTGTTCTTCCAGTTCAGGATTGGCTTGGGGCTTCCCTGGTGGCACAGTGGTTGAGAGTCTGCCTGCCGATGCAGGGGACGCGGGTTCGTGTGCTGGTCCGGGAAGATTCCACATGCCGCACGGAGCAGCTAGACCCGTGAGCCATGGCTGCTGAGCCTGCACGTCTGGAGCCTGTGCTCTGCAATGGGAGAAGCCACAACAGTGAGAGGCCCGCGTACCACAAAAAAAAAAAAAAAAAAAAAAAAAAGATTGGCTTGGCCATGGGGGGAGGGTGTCCTTTGAAATTCCATATGAATTTTAGAATTTTTTTCTAGTTCTGAAAAAATTGTCTTTGGTATTTTAATACACATTTCATTGAATCTAGATCACTGTGGGTAGTATGGACAGCTTAATAATATTAACCTTTCCAGTCCATGAACATGAGTTTTCTTTCAATTTATTTGTGTCTTTAATTTCCTTATGCAATGTTTTACAATTTTTTCTGCACAAGTCTTTCCCTTCCTTGGTTTGGTTAATTCCTAAGTATTTCATTTTTTGTGACACTCCCATAAATGGAATTTTCTTAATTGTTTTCACAGATTGGACATTGATAGTGCATAGAAACACAATTGATTCATGTGTATCAATTTTGTTTCTTGCAACTTTGCTGAATTTATTAGTTCTAACAATTTTGTTGTGAAAGCTTTGGAGTATCCAACATATAAAATCATGTCCTCTGTGACATGTGTCTTT
Organism: Mesoplodon bidens; assembly: GCF_964165515.1. Classification (NCBI taxonomy): domain Eukaryota; kingdom Metazoa; phylum Chordata; class Mammalia; order Artiodactyla; family Ziphiidae; genus Mesoplodon; species Mesoplodon bidens. Next base: position 36,131,351 of record NC_138161.1, on the reverse strand, counting down.
ATATCTAAGGTGAGTCTCTTGTAGACAACATATGTTGCATTTGTTTTTAATTCATTCAGCTACTCTATGTCTTTTGATTGGGGGATTAATCCATTTACATTTAAAGTAATTTCTTATAAAAAATGACTTACTATTGTCATTTTATTGATATATTTTGTCTGTCTTTGAGCTTTTTAATCTCTTTTACTCTCTTGCTTCTTTTCTTTTTGTTTTATTAATTTTATGTATTGACATGCTTTGATTTCTTTCTTTTATTTTAATCTATTTATATTTCTTTGTGGTTACTATTTAGCTTAGATCTTAGAGTTATAACAATCAATTGTAAGTACAACACCTTAGAGCTAATATATCGTAAACTGTTAAGAACATAATTTTAATTATATGCAAAAACTCTAAATTTTCACATCATTCCACTCCCACACTATGTTAGTGATGTCACAAATTACATCCTTTATATTTATATCCATTAACATAGTTTTATAGTTATAATTATTTTTATGCTTTTTGTATTTAAATTTTATACCAGAATTAAAGTGCTTTACAAATAAAGTTTATTGTTGGTTTATTAATTTTTTTTAAAAAAGTGCTTTACACACTACCATTACAGTATTACAGTATTCTGTATTTGTCTATATATTTACCTTTGCCAGGAAGCTTTATATTTTCATATGTTTTTGTGTTGTTATCTAGCTTCTTTTTATTTAAACTGGAAGAACTTAGCATTTATGACAAGTCTAGTGGTATTTAACTCTCTTTTATATTTGTTAATCTATGAAAATCTTTATTTCTCCTTCAGTTTTGAAGGAGAATTTTGCCAGATATAGTATTCTTGGTTGGCAGTTTTTTATTTCAGCATTTTGCGTATATCATCCCCTTACCTCTGGCTTGTAAGGTTTCTGCTAAGAAATCCACTGATAATCTTATGCTAATTCCCTTGCATGTGATGTATTGCTTTTTTCTTCCTGTTTTCAAGATTCTCTTTTTGTGTTTGTCTTTTGACAGTTTGATTACAATCTGTCTTGGCATGGGTCTCTTTGAGTTCATCTTAGTTGGATCTTTTAAGCTTCTTGATTTGGATGTCCATTTCTTCAGATTTGGGAAATTTTCAGCCATTATTTCTTCATGTAAGCTCTCTGTCCTTTTCTCTCTCTTCTCTTTCTGGAACTTTCATAATATGTACTTTGTTTTGCTTGATGGTGTCCTATAAGTCCCCTTATTTTTCTTCACTTATATTCTTTTTTTTTCCCTCCTCTGACAATAATTTCAAATAACCTGTCTTCAAATTCACTAATTAAGCAATTCTTCAGGTTTGCTGATTAAATTTCTGCTTGATCAAGTCTGATGTCAAACCTCAAATGAAATTTTTCAATTTAGTTAATGTATTTTTTGTCTCCAGAATTTCTACTGGTTATTTTTAATGGGTTTTCCCTCTTTGTTAATACTTTCATTTTGCTCATGCATTGTTTTCTGATGTATTTTAGTTTTCTATCTGTATTCTCTTTTAAATCATTGAGCTTATTTAAGACAATTATTTTTAATTCTTCATCAGGTCATAGATCTCCATTTCATTGGGGTTGGTTTCTAAAGTTCTAAATTTTGGCCATGTTTCTGTTTCTTTGTGTGCTTTGTGATTTTTTTTTTTTTTTTCTGAATTCTATGTATTTGAAAAAACAGCAACCTCTCTCAGTCTTTATGAACTGGCTTTGTATAGGGGAACCTTCACCAATCAATCTGGCTAGAGATTCTAAGAGCATCTGAAACCTTTTGTGGGAAATGAAACCTGTCTGGGCTTATACATGTAATTTTCCACTTATAGAGGCTTGCTGGTTTCTTTTTTAAGAGCAAATAATCTTTTGCTTTCACTGGTGTCTGTCTACAGTACTGTAGTTTCCTTGGTGTTACAGCAGCAAGCCACCCCATTCTTCTTTGATCTCAGGTCCCCCCAGGCATTGAAAGTATGCTGGATAGGTGTCATAATCTGAGTCAGTTGAGACAGATACCAGTCCCTTCAGCAGCTCTCCAAAAAGCCAGAACACGAGACATGCTCCCCTTTTCTCCCTCTTACGGTAGAAGCTACAAGTTAGTGTCTTCTCACAATCGCACTGAGCTAGGCCAACATCTGTCTGTGGTACAGAGGGCCGTCTGGTGCCACAGCAAACCACTTGTGATTTCCCCTGTTTCTGACTTTCAAAACTATGCCAGTTCCATTCACATTCCAAGTTAGGTGAACAGAAACTGATCCCTTGGTCTGTCAGAATGTTGAACACACATTCCACTCTTCTTTCCTCCTCAAGGGAAAAGCTACAACTTGAACTGAACAGTACCAGCTTAGGGTTGGGGCAATAATAAGTAAAAAGAAAAAGTTTTTAAAATCTGTTTTAATGAGGCTATTCTCAGCTTTGCATGTACCTGTGGGTATTGCAACTTCTTAATTGATTTCTGGAGTTCTCCTAAAGGTATTTTGTTCCACACATTTTTCTTAAGTCAGTGGCTCTTCCATCAGGATTGGGGAACAATAACTGGGACCTCATAATCTGCCCCTTTCTGATGTCACTCCTCCCACATAATGTACTTTTAAACTTACAATTATATTGGTGATACACAAAAACACACACTTTCTCACTCACAGGACATTCTTCACTATAATTCCTGGGTGAGAGAAATATAGAGAATTTTATTTCCTTCTATGTTTTTGTATCTTCTATCAGGATCATTTGTTACTTCTGCAAACAAATTAATGTTTCTGGATATCCAATATTATATCAGATGTCAAAATGAATTCGTGATCTTCCCCCACAAAAAAATTTCCTGCATCCACAATCTTCCCATATAAGTTGACTATGCAATCCCATCATTTCAGCTGCTCAAGTGAGAGAAACTAAAGCTATCCTTGAAATATTTTCTTCTCTTACATTCCATACTCAGTCTACCAGGAAATGCTATTGAATCTACATTTAAAATATATCTATAATACAACCAATTTACACTACCTCCATTGCTACCACCTTGGTCCAAAGCAGCAGCATCTCTAGCCTAATTATAGAAATAAGCTCCATACAGTACTCTATGCAGCTATGCTTGCCCTTCTCAAGACAAGGAAAGCCTTCAAAAGATCTAAATTGCATCTAGAACTTCTTTCTGCAAAACCTCTCTTGATTTGACCCACAGGAGTAACAAAAGTACATACAATGTTCTGCCAAACTCCTACATGATCTAGACCTCCTCCTTCTGTCTTATTACACTCTGACCTTCTTCTTCTTCCTGTTCTTATATCATGGCAGCAGATATTTCACCTCAGGTACTTCGTTCTAGCTTTTCTCTCTGCTGGGATATTCTCCCTCCATGTAACCACTTGGCTAACCCCCTCACCTCCAAATCTTTCACAATTTTACCATCTCAAGGAGGTTGACCCATAAACTACTATGTATTACTACACACTGCACTCTACCCAGGACCCCTATTTAACCAGATGTATATTTTCTTCATTTCATAGTAAAAAAAAAAATCAGCTTCTATTATTTAACACTGATGAAGGAAGGAAGTGGCAAATAATACATGTAATCCTACCCTAAACCTTGTATTTAATTGCATTATTTTAAAAACAGATTGAAATTGTTAATGGTGTTCTATTCTGATTAACAATAAATTAGTTTGTAATCACTGTGTATATTGCATCTGATAATGGGCAAACATGTATCCATGACTGCTGCAGTACAGTGGACATGAATCAATCAGAAAGATAGTGTCTGTACATATACAAGTGTCTACAGGCTAAATAGCCTTCTGTAGTAGGTAGGAAAATACTAGAAGATGGCTTAAAATATTCTCTTTATTAATAAACCACCAAGAAAATAATCCATGAAGCAATATTTAAGTATCTGATACAATGCTCTAACAAATTCTCTATTTCTGGAATAGGTATACATTTCTGATACTCCTATTCTGACTCCTGTGACAGTAAATTAATGTCTTAATTTCTGAAGGAAAGAAAAGAGGTATGCAGTAAATATCTATAATACTTATTCTTTTGATAATTAATTCAACAAACTTATTGAACACCTAGCTTGTGGTGGCTTCCTGGATTAGAAGAGTTACTGAGACAAATAAGAATATTGGTTCAATTAGGGAGGTCATGAGCTAGGAGGGAGACAGAGCTACACAAAACTGGTTCAAAAGTCAATCCAAAAATGGGCAGAAGACCTAAATAGACATTTCTCCACAGAAGATATACAGACTGCCAACAAACACATGAAAGAATGCTCAACATCTTTACTCATTAGAGAAATGCAAATCAAAACTACAATGAGATATCATCTCACACCAGTCAGAATGGCCATCATCAAAACATCTAGAAACAATAAATGCTGGAGAGGGTGTGGAGAAAAGGGAACACTCTTGCACTGCTGGTAGGAATGTGAATTGGTATAGCCACTATGGAGAAAGGTATGGAGGTTCCTTAAAAAACTACAAATAGAACAAACATATGACCCAGCCATCCCACTACTGGACATATATCCTGAGAAAACCATAATTCAAAAAGAGTCATGTACCAAAATGGTCATTGCAACTCTATTTACAATAGCCCAGAAATGGAAACAACCTAAGTGCCCATCATCAGATGAATGGATAAAGAAGATGTGGCACATATATACAATGGAATATTACTCAGCCATAAAAAGAAACAATATTGAGCTATTTGTAATGAGGTGGATAGACCTAGAGTCTGTCATACAGAGTGAAGTAAGTCAGAAAGAGAAAGACAAATACCGTATGCTAACACATATATATGGAATTTAAGAAAAAAAATGTCATGAAGAACCTAGGGGTAAGACAGGAATAAAGACACAGACCTACTAGAGAATGGACTTGAGGATATGAGGAGGGGGAAGGGTAAGCTGTGACAAAGCGAGAGAGTGGCATGGACATATATACACTACCAAACGTAAAATATCTAGCTAGTGGGAAGCAGCCACATAGCACAGGGAGATCAGCTCGGTGCTTTGTAACCGCCTGGAGGGGTGGGATAGGGAGGCTGGGAGTGAGGGAGATGCAAGAGGGAAGAGATATGGGAACATATGTATATGTATAACTGATTCACTTTATTATAAAGCAGAAACTAACACACCATTTTAAAGCAATTATACTCCAATAAAGATGTAAAATAAATAAATAAATAAATAAACAAAAGTCACAAAAGCTTATGTACTAACAATATGAATAAAGTAGTAAGGGGCCACAAAGTGGACAAATGACAGAATAATGTTATAGGCTTATAAACATTTTAAGTTTCCCCACAACATCCCAGAAACAATAATTATTATTAACATCAATGTTTATCATTTATCATAATCATCTTTTTCCCCACTTATGTTAGTGTTTTATTATATACTAGTTTGTTTTTACTATCTCATAACTATTTTTTTTAATTTTTTTTTATTAAATCAGTTATACATATACATATGTTCCCATATCCCCTCCCTTTTGTGTCTCCCTCCCACCCTCCCTATCCCACCCCTCCAGGCAGTCACAAAGCACCGAGCTGATCTCCCTGTGCTATGCGGCTACTTCCCACTAGCTATCTACCTTACGTTTGGTAGTGTATATATATGTCCATGCCACTCTCTCGCTTTGTCACAGCTTACTCTTCCCCCTCCCCATATCCTCAAGTCCATTCTTTAGTAGGTCTGTGTCTTTATTCCTGTCTTACCCCTATGTTCTTCATGACATTTTTTTCTTAAATTCCATATATATGTGTCAGCATACAGTATTTGTCTTTCTCCTTCTGACTTACTTCACTCTGTATGACAGACTCTAGGTCCATCCACCTCATTACAAATAGCTCAATTTCGTTTCTTTTTATGGCTGAGTAATATTCCATTGTATATATGTGCCACATCTTCTTTACCCATTCATCCGATGATGGACACTTAGGTTGTTTCCATCTCCGGGCTACTGTAAATAGGGCTGCTATGAACATTTTGGTACATGTCTCTTTTGGAATTATGGTTTTCTCAGGGTATATGCCTAGTAGTGGGATTGCTGGGTCATATGGTAGTTCTATTTGTAGTTTTTTAAGGAACCTCCATACCTTTCTCCATAGTGGCTGTACCAATTCAAATTCCCACCAGCAGTGCAAGAGGGTTCCCTTTTTTCCACACCCTCTCCAGCATTTATTGTTTCTAGATTTTTTGATGATGGCCATTCTGACTGGTGTGAGATGATATCTCATTGTAGTTTTGATTTGCATTTCTCTAATGAGTAAAGATGTTGAGCATTCTTTCATGTGTTTGTTGGCAGTCTGTATATCTTCTGTGGAGAAATGTCTATTTAGGTCTTCTGCCCATTTTTGGATTGGGTTGTTTGTTTTTTTGTTATTGAGCTGAATGAGCTGCTTATAAATTTTGGAGATTAATCCTTGGTCAGTTGCTTCATTTGCAAATATGTTCTCCCATTCTGAGGGTTGTCTTTTGGTCTTGTTTATGGTTTCCTTTGCTGTGCAAAAGCTTTGAAGTTTCATTAGGTCCCATGTGTTTATTTTTGTCTTTATTTCCATTTCTCTAGGAGGTGGGTCAAAAAGGATCTTGCTGTGATTTATGTCATAGAGTGTTCTGCCTATGTTTTCCTCTAAGAGTTTGATAGTGTCTGGCCTTACATTTAGGTCTTTAATCCATTTTGAGCTTATTTTTGTGTATGGTGTTAGGGAGTGATCTAATCTCATACTTTTACATGTCCCTATCCAGTTTTTTTTTTTTAATTTTTTAATTAGTTTCTGCTTTATAACAAAGTGAATCAGTCATACATATACATCTGTTCCCACATCCCTTCCCTCATGCATCTCCCTCCCTCCCACCCTCCCCATCCCACCCCTCCAGGCGGTCACAAAGCACCGAGCTGATCTCCCTGTGCTCTGTGGCTGCTTCTCACTATCTATCTACCTTACGTTTGGTAGTGTATATATGTCCATGCCTCTCTTTCGCTTTGTCACAGCTTACCCTTCCCCCTCCCCATATCCTCAAGTCCATTCTCAAGTAGGTCTGTGTCTTTATTCCCGTTTTGCCCCTAGGTCCTTCATGACTTTTTTTTTTTTTTTAATTCCGTATATATGTGTTAGCATACGGTATTTGTCTTTCTCTTTCTGACTTACTTCACTCTGTATGACAGACTCTAGGTCCATCCACCTCATTACAAATAGCTCAGTTTCGTTTCTTTTTATGGCTGAGTAATATTCCATTGTATATATGTGCCACATCTTCTTTATCCATTCATCCGATGATGGACACTTAGGTTGTTTCCAGCTCCGGACTATTGTGAATAGAGCTGCAATGAACATTTTGGTACATGTCTCTTTTGGAATTATGGTTTTCTCAGGGTATATGCCTAGTAGTGGGATTGCTGGGTCATATGGTAGTTCTATTTTTAGTTTTTTAAGGAACCTCCATACTGTTCTCCATAGTGGCTGTACCAATTCACATTCCCACCAGCAGTGCAAGAGGGTTCCCTTTTTTCCACACCCTCTCCAGCATTTATTGTTTCTAGATTTCTTGATGATGGCCATTCTGACTGGTGTGAGATGATATCTCATTGTAGTTTTGATTTGCATTTCTCTAATGATTAATGATGTTGAGCATTCTTTCATGTGTTTGTTGGCAGTCTGTATATCTTCTTTGGAGAAATGCCTATTTAAGTCTTCTGCCCATTTTTGGATTGGGTTGTTTGTTTTTTTGTTATTGAGCTGAATGAGCTGCTTATAAATTTTGGAGATTAATCCTTTGTCAGTTGCTTCATTTGCAAATATGTTCTCCCATTCTGAGGGTTGTCTTTTGGTCTTGTTTATGGTTTCCTTTGCTGTGCAAAAGCTTTGAAGTTTCATTAGGTCCCATGTGTTTATTTTTGTCTTTATTTCCATTTCTCTAGGAGGTGGGTCAAAAAGGATCTTGCTGTGATTTATGTCATAGAGTGTTCTGCCTATGTTTTCCTCTAAGAGTTTGATAGTGTCTGGCCTTACATTTAGGTCTTTAATCCATTTTGAGCTTATTTTTGTGTATGGTGTTAGGGAGTGATCTAATCTCATACTTTTACATGTCCCTGTCCAGTTTTCCCAGCACCACTTATTGAAGAGACTGTCCTTTCTCCACGGTACATTCCTGCCTCCTTTATCAAAGATAAGGTGACCATATGTCCGTGGGTTTATCTCTGGTCTTTCTATCCTGTTCCATTGATCTATCTTTCTGTTTTTGTGCCAGTACCATACTATCTCATAACTATTAAAGAGAATGAACTTCTTTTGATGACCAAAGGAAGTACTGATCTTACGAGAAGAAGATACTAAATTCCACCTAGGAAGGAAATGCAGGCATGCCAGCAGTGCTGTTAACTAGAAAATCAATAGACATCTCATCTCCTAGCATAGTGGACCTTGGCTATATATGTGACTGCATGTGGTTCCATAACCTGAATAGTTTGCTGAACCCTGAGTGCCACATATTTAAGATGACAGCCCTGTATTTACCCTGTCAAAAATTTCATGTTCAATATCTGGTTCACTTAGTAACTTCATATTACTGCTAGTATGATATGATAGACAACTCAAAATGGCATATGTTAGAAAAATGATGCTTTCTTAGGGGTATCTGGAAAATATGATTTATAAAAGGGAGATGATATTTGATAGATTGTTTTCAATGAAGTGAGTTACTCTAATGAATTTTTGAAGACTATCATTTGTTAATACTTTCTCATCACTGAGTTTAACAATGAAAGCAAAATAGATTAACTAGTGATGAAAATAAAATGGAACTTTTTTTTTATATTAAAGGTTTTCTGTAGCTTCAAAATTTTACTCCTGCAAAACAGTAGGGGCAATAAATCCCTCTCTGTCCTCCAACTTTCAGAGCCAAACTCTCTAATATAATTTAAAATTTTATTTCTAGTGTTTTCTAATTGAACATGAACTTTCCATAGACAGCAAAAAAGGCACGTCTTTACTTGTTTTTCCTTGCGTGACTCTTAAACTGGAAATAAGAATTAAATTTCAGAGGTAATCCATTGTTTGTTAATCAGCATATGGATTCTAATTCCATTGCTAATTTACCCAAAATGTAAATCATTATAAAAAGAATTGTTAAAGTATTAATTATACAAAAATGTGCTGCATATATCACTTATTATAAAACAAAGAGAAACTCCTATGTTTCATTGTCCCCAAACCTTCTGATTATGATAGGAACCAATGTATTAAATTCTAAAAAATCTGTATTTTCCAGGGAGATTTCCAATGACTTTACAAGATAATTAGAGATTTATAAAAGTTTTTTTTTTAAGTTAGCAATTAAAACTCCACAATTATATCATCAGCATTTAGCCCACCTATAGAGTCAGAACATTTTTTTAATCCTAGATATGACAAGAGATTATAGTTCGAGAAATTTCAAGTCAAAACAGCCAGAAGAATTTAAATGGAGACTACTTATAGTATATTAAATTCTGTCCTTAATAAAGACTTACTCTACATTCAAAAGTGGTTTTTTTAGCTTGAGTTTGACATCTAAGTAACACACTATACTTCTCTACAAAAAAAGTTAGTGCCTTCTAATTTCTGAAACCTCTTATTTACCCCAAAAAACCTATAGGATTTTAAGACCAAATTTTTTCTTACTTTATTATGCTGCTGCTGCTCTTGTTGTTGTTTTCCCTCTATGAATTATGTATCAGCTTTAAGTAGCTGATTAGTAGGAAGTTACAAGCTCAGAAAGGTGCACAACGTTGGATTCAAGTATAGAAGTAATAGTAAACATACACGAGTTAGAATTTTATATATTACTGGGGAAATTAAAAATTTTAAACAGAGGAATAATCTGAATTTTTTACATTCTCACGAGGTTAAATTTGAATTATCTGTTAGTTATCCAAGTGAAATATCAAGTAGTAAGTCAGAAAATCAGCCTTAGTTTCATAAAATCTCATTTAAGTAGTTTAAATAAAATTAAATTTGAGTTTCAAAATAAATAACGCCCTATTGGACTAGAGCAGCATGTTTTACAAATTTGAAGTAAACTTATTTTGCTCTACTCCCAAATGATCCTATAGGTCCTAGGAATTCTGACTCTTTTCATAAATATTACAATCACAAATGGGTTTTTGACATTGTGATTTCATTATTTTGCTTTGCAGCCTTTTAAAAAATTCATTTTATGTCACTTTCTGAAATGATGGTTTTCTTTCTGTACAACCAGGAAGAATTAATATTCTATTTATCTGAAAGTGATCTACTTAGAATATTTTATTTCTCTCCTAAGTGAATGTGAAGGATATCTGCTTGCATAGTCCACATTTTTCAATTATAGATTTGATGATCTGTGAGTCTCCAGAAAGAAAGAAAAACAGAAGATTTTTTTTCTTTATTAGAGAAATCTGTGAACCATATTACACCCTTGCCTGGCATTTCTAACCTTTAAAAAAAATTACCGGTGAGTAAAATTTTATCAAAATTCTGTACGCACATGAAGACATTCTTTATTATATATCATATATAACTACTACATTAGTGCATGGGCATCGTGTTAGCAAACAAACTCCTGTGATCCAGAAACAATTGGGTGTTCCCTTTAGAGAAAATCCCTATTTACATGGTACACACACACACACACACACACAAAGACTTTTTTTTTTTTTTTAAGAAGAGCATTTAGTGGGAAAACACTGCAAATCAAGTCCAGAGTGATTCCTGGCTTTGGATCTTACAAGACAAATGACCTTGATCAAGTCATGTAACCTCTGTGAGGCTTATTTCCATAATGAAATAATGAGATAAAATGGATGCCTCTTCTATTGCAACACACTTAAGGATCAAATGACTCAAAAGACTAAAATATTGATGCGATAATGGGCAGATAGTGTGAGAGATAATTCCTTATGTTATTTAATATATATTATTAACACTAAATAAAATACACAAGTGGCCAGTAAGCATAAGAAAAGCTGCTAATCATAATTTGCCATTGAGGAAATGCTGATTAAAACTACAATGAAGTTACATTTCATAGTCACTATAATGGAAAAACAAAACTTGACAATACCAACCATTGAACAGGATATGGAGTAACCGGAAGTCTCATACATTGCTGATGGGAATGTAAATCAGTAACAAACAATTTGAATAATTGGTTTGGGAGTTTCTTATAAAAAATCAGTCCAATCCTTTTTATTTAAGAGAAACACAAGCACATATTAACAAAAAGAGCTGTACAAAAATGTTTATAGCCTCTTCATTCATAACAGCTAAAAACTGAAAAAAATAAAAACAGATGTTCAACAGAAAACTGAATAAACAAATTATGGTATATCAATACAATGGAATACTAGTCAGCAATTAAAAGAATGAACTGGGCTTCCCTGGTGGCACAGTGGTTCAGACTCTGCCTGCTGATGCAGGGGACACGGGTTTGTGCCCCGGTCCTGGAGGATCCCACATGCCATGGAGCGGCTGGGCCAGTGATCCATGGCCACTGAGCCTGTGTGTCCGGAGCCTGTGCTCCACAATGGGATAGGCCACAGCAGTGAGAGGCCTGTGTACCGCCAAAAAGAAAAAAATAAAATAATGAACTACTGATAAACTCATCTCATCAAGCTGAATAGTCTGTGTATTTTATTATATGTTCCTTTTATTTTAAGAAAAATACCCATTTCTAAAACACAAAATAATATGAGACCACAAAAGAATATTTCTATAGGATAAATATGAACATATCACATAACCTCACTGAGCTTCAGTTTCTTCACTGTAATATGAAGAAGACAATAGCAAAAATGTAGTATTTGCTTATTTCATATTTTGATCAGGGATTATTTATTTTTAAGGAACATATATACATTCAAACTGATTTTGGAATGAAACTAATTAGGGAATGCACAAGGAAGGGAATGGCATGCCATAATGGCATGCAACCAAGTGGCTAAATGAAAATAGGAATCAGGACGTGCATTTTTTTAAATCCAAATTTAATCATCCAAGATATGGGGGCGGGGGGGAATCCTTAACTTATTCATGCTTTTTGTTCATCATAATTTCCTATGGGAGGTTTCTCTATTGTTCCTGAAGCAAATGATGTCTGAAATAAGACCTAAAACTACTGATATTTTTCAAACGCATAGACTTTCTCCATATGAATAAAAAATACAACTTTTGTACTTTTTGAACCCAAATATATTTATTTAGGCCATTCTAAACAAAATGAAGTCTGCATATTTTTGTGTGGGCACATGAAACAACTATTTCTACTGAAAATGAGACTACATACCTATCAAATTACAATAGAAAATGGACAAAAAAATCTCCTGTGTTCAAATGGAAAATTTGTATCTCATTTTGTGTGATCTACCAACAATCTTCAAAAGCAAACTCTGAACAAAGTGCCAAAGCAATACCATGAAGGCTCTGACAAGGTTAATGCAGAATTGAAAAGCTGACTTAATAAATTTCTGTTAAGTAAAAAGCTTAAACATAGAAACTAACATATATTAACCTAATTTATCTCAGTTTTATTTCATCTGAAACTTTCTAAGTAATAGATTCAATTTATATATGAATATGAATTAATAGGAAAGAAATCATTATTTAGGAACAAAAATAGTACTGCTTAATTTAAATGAAATTTTGGCAGACTTCTGGATCAACTACACTTTGAATACTTGAATACTGAATATATTACCTTTGCAATTTGAATAGTTCTAGTATTTGGAAATTCTCCACCTTGTCAAGGAGTTCACTATATCTTCAGAATGCTCTGGAGTACGAGCTTAGGGCATCAGCAAAATAGGAACAAAAAATTTGATAATATTTTCTGAAATAATTCAAAGTGTTTATGTGTCAAAGATATTATTACTAGTAATAGAAAAAATACAATCATTTTAGACTTCTATTCATACTTTTCATGTTTCAGAGCTGATATATTTTGAATTATGATATATGAGAGTTGATAGTACCATTAAGTGCTTGGGGTCTCTGAGGTTCATAGTGTGAACATATTTGCTACCCCATAATTTTCCACTTTTCATATTAAATGCTCCTACCCCTTTTAATCATTCCTCATACACCACTGTTACAAGTCCATTCAAAGTGCTGGCTACTTGCCTCTGAATATGCATCATGCTTTTGACTTTTAAACTGCCATACAACAAAACTGAACAGAGAGTTCCATTTGTGGTCTGACAACAGATTGTGCAAGGTGGAGTGGGACTATCACTTCCCACCAATTATTACTAAGAATGAAGCTGAAGATTGTATCAATTTGACAACTAGATCTCACTGCTGGCTCACATTTACTTCCCAGTTAGAAAGCCTCAAAATGTATTTATATACATTGGTCTCTCACATACTGTAATGTACAGATAGAATTTTGGGACTCAAGTCGGATACTCAATTATTTCTATTAAACTTAATTTTGTTACATTCAATTCTCTAGCACATCTTTTGACATTTTTTTGATTGCTGATTCTGTTACAAACAGCAAAAAAAAAATCCACATTCTTCTATGTATGACATTCGGTTATGACTTGATTCTTCTATGAATCACAAAAATCAAAAATCCACATTCTTCTTTGACTTGTAACCAAAAATCCACTTATAAATGACCTTACCTAAAATTACCTAATATTTCATCATGACCTTTTGGACAGGAACTTCCATAGTTCTAAAATTAGAAGTTCTCTCTTAACTGCTTCATCTCTTTTTAACTAGAATCTAAAATTTTCATCTCCATAGGATAAAAGTTAAAACAGAAGCCATATCCCAGTTCTATGGCCATGCCTTTCTGCTAATAAGATGCCACAAAAGCCTCTTTAACTGGAAAATAAAAGAACATTGAAAGGAGAAACAAAAGAATGAGGTGGAGAATATTATAACACAATGAAAATAAGCTGGTTAGAACAAAAATATATGAATTAATTTAATTCCAGCTATACTTTAGGTCAAATAGGACTTTTTGGATTAGCCTATAGATAAAATACCACTTAATGCATTTTTAAGAAAAACATGTTTTACTTTTTAAATCACTTTTGTGTTAGAACCTTTTACTTTGAAGATCATATTTAAGTATATAATAATATATATTTTAGCAGATTTAGGTGTCACTAGTAGCTTTTAATTACAGAACTCTGACAGGTTTTAGTAGTTTTTAGCTTCCCTATAGCTTCATCACAGCAGGATTATTGGCTTGATCTTACATTCTCTCTTGACACCTGTAGTTTTACAGCTTTTTTCCCCCTTAAGAGTCTGTTTCCAAAATTTTTACTGCCTTGAAAGGCAATGTTGGATTTTCTTTGCATTAATAATCACTTGGCTGCTCAAAGTGACCTTCCACCATAAGAATATGTCTTCTGTTCTGCATAAATTATTGTGATTTTTTTTTCAGTTAAAAGGAACATACCCTTGATGCTTATTTTACAATCGGACTTCATTTGTTGGTTTTTAAAAATATTTAAAATGACTCTAATTTTCCTTCAGAACAAGAAATTTTCCCTAGTGGGATGACTCAGGTACATCCAAGCAAGAGTAGCTGTTTTAAAATGAGCTCTTGGCATGTTTGCTTAAAAGTCCACGAAGTGCCTGCTCTCTTTGGATACTGGGTTGAGATGCTTCCTCTGTGTAGAGCTGCCTGAATTGACTGATATTGAAGTCAAGCTCTGTTAAATAGAGCACATCCTTCCTATGAAAAGATTTCTCCTTCAGATCTCCTGCTTCCTCTTTCAGGGAAACTCATTCTCTGATCTGCCCTTGAATATGTGTTGACCTCCAGGTCTCAGTAGGTGGATCTACCTCCATTCACTGTTAGTTTTCTTCTGGTATGATGTTGCTTTTATCACATTTTCAGAAAAAGGCCAGTTTCTCATCTTCCTTTTCTCTGCCGAATGTGTTAGATCCTAGAAATATTTCCCTGAAGTGGTGTAACTGAGATCTCTGGTGCCACCATCTCATCCTGAATGTCCACAGAAAGGAAATGTTTCTTTTTGTCTACAAGAGTAGAATTAAGTTACTTTAAAAGTAACACATGAACTTATTGAAAAATATTATGTCAACTGAGGTACAAGTAAAACAGAGAGCATGTTGTAAATACCTATGGTCAGGGAGAATAACAGGTGGACCAGTCATTTTGGGGAAACAGCCACAAGTAACATCCTCAAATCATTTAAATATATGGCAACAAGAGGGCTTCTAACCTCTATTACAACAATGTCACGAAAGATTAAATATAATGGTGATGTCTCATAAAACATGGCAACAAAACCATCTCTCCTCTTCAGAGCTATTTCCAGAAGTCATTGGGAAGAAACCATTGCATTGTATCATACGAAAGATATGTTTTTGTCTTTTTTTTCTCATTCAAAGTAAAAGATTTCATTTACTATGTGAAAGGAGTACAAATAGCTTGACCAAAATTAAACAAACAAACAAAAAACCAAGAAAACCTCTTTGTTCCTCTATTTCTAACTCAAACCTCAGTTTTACTGTTTAAAGAAGGCTTCTTTCTCTGAATCTCCCTGCCTTACTTCTTTCAATCAGTTACAAGCACTGCCAATTTAATATACAAAATGCTTCCTCTGTCCCCACTACCTTTCTCTTAGCAAATTACCAACAAATGTAAAATAAAGAAGGAGGAAGAGGCATTTAAATGAATCAATGATAAAATTATCACAATATGAAAAGATAGGGTATAATCTACTATTTAAACAAATTTTTAAATGTAAAAACGAATAGGAAATTGATTTACCCAAAGCTTATATCATAGAGGGTTAAATTGCCAGATGATAGAAAGAGTAGCTGTATAGCCTTCCTTTTCTTCTTGTCTTTTCTGTCAAGAATTATATTCTGTTGAGAATATTCTTTTAAGAGTAAAAGCTAAACTATGTGAAAGATAGAATGGGTGCACATAGCTTTTCTGCAGGTAAATTTTCAGTCAAAATGTATCTTACCTGTGGAATTCATAGGTAAGCTAAATGATGTTTGATCATTAACTGCTGGGAAAACTTGAAGAGCCAAAGATTTTTCTCCCTGTATTTGTTATCTCGATTAATAGCACAACCATTTCACTCAGAAACCCAAGTCAAAAACCTGGGAACCATCCTCTACATATCTATTTTCCTCTCCATACCCAACCAAATATATTTGTTAAATTTTCCTTGATGATTCCATTTCCTAAAAGTCTTCCACACAGATTCTTTCTGCTTTCTTTTAGTTGCAATGGCCTTACTTAAACTCAGGGACTGCAATACTGTGATACACTTTTTTCTTTAATAAGTATTTATTGTGTGTCCACAACATACCAGCTGCTGTTCTAGTGCTGTACACACAGTAGTGACAAAAATTAGCAAAGTTCTGCACTCTCATGAAGCTTTTAAAGTGTTTCTTGTCTTCAACCTGGTACCTTCTAATGTATCCCACATACTGCAGTCACAGTTATCATTTCCCAACTTAAAATCAACTTAGTATGTTACCCAGCACTCTTTAGAACAGTAAATATTGGTTATAAGTAGTCCAAATAACATTTAAAACTGTAGATTCAAGAAAATACAAACAAACAATAAAACCCCACAAAACAACTGTAAGTACAGTGTTTGCTTGATTTATGTCCAAGAAAATTAAAATGATGATCATGATGGAAACTACAATATGCCCCTTGTTAATATCTCAAAATTCATCTTCCATAAGGATTCTACAAACATCCTATGCTTGAAATTTTCTAGAAATATCATGGTAAGTTGTTTCCTGGTTCTTTAAGCTCTGTCATATAATTGCCTCCCCTGGTATTCCTTACTGACTTCCAAAACTCAACATAAATGTCATTATTTCTTGGTAATTTTCTCCTACCTACAACATCTGTTGGCTGAGGTAGAATCTCTCTGTGTTTCTATAGCTCCTTAGGCATATATTAATACAGAATATACTGTGTTCTATTATCATTTTTATTTATATAAATATTACTCACAAATTTATAAAGTCTTTGAGTGGAAGAATGTCTTGTTCATGGGTGCATGCTCAATCCCTAAGCCAGTATGTAGCACATATTAAGTAGATGTATAATAAATTTTGGTTGAAGAAATAAATCAGTGAGTAAATTCAACCAGTAAAGTTTTACTCTATTTTTCTTTTTTCCTAGAAATCTGACACCTCTTATTAAATTTCTCAAGCCTACTGGGGTCAATTTGTTTTTAAAAATAATTTACAAACACACTCTTTCTCAATGCTTAATTCTAATTTCTATGTTGAAAATATCATGTTGACCAAGCACTTCTTCAGTTCTTGTGGTGGCAATAGATATGTAAAATAAAACTATTTAGGTTATGAATTAGCAACATTCATTGATTCTCTCCAATTTTCAAGATGTTCTGGAATCTCAAAGCCAAAACTCTTTTTGCATGTATTAGAAATAATTTCTTGTTCTATTTAGATATCACAATGTGGGAAAAGCACTTACATAACATCTTGCTCACAATAAAAGCTCATTTTTTCCCCATTGAGTTAAATGACTAAATCTTGAAGAAACTGAATAAATAATATCCTTTACATTTTATTTTTATTACTTTACTTCAAATAAAGAACTCATATTTGAAGTGAAGTCTCTCATACATATTCCAGGTTTAGCTATTCAGATTTTTGCCTCACATTATCCAAATTTTATTTAGAGGTTCCAGGTATAAAATACACTTAAGAAGACTTTCCATTAAAGCATTATACATATTATTTGAAAATATCTTAATTAAATGCTCTTGTAAGTATTCTATTTTGTTAAGAATATGGTTTCTGCTTTAGCAGTTTCAGACTGCTAAGTATGGTCAGGGCAGTTTGGCTGAAAACTGTTACTTATATACTTAATCAATATTGAAACTTAACTCATGGTGTACAGTTAAATTAAAAATTTTTTGAAAGTAAAATTTCTATGAAAAATAAAACAAATACATTAAAAAAATAATCATCAGGATGGTATTTTGCAACATATATATGTGTGGTTTATCTTGTAATCAATCAATAAACGCATAAGTGAGACTCATACATATTGAAAGAAATTTGATGAGGGATTACTTCAAGAAGATTCCTTAAGCACACACACAAGTTCATGATGGCATTTTAAAATTCAGGTTGTTTTGAAAGAGCAAGAACACTAAGTCTGTATTTGGAGTATACTGATAACTGATACTTTGGGTTCAACAGTATTCATAGGATTGGCCTGACTTATAGGTAATCATG
This sequence comes from Mesoplodon bidens, assembly GCF_964165515.1. NCBI lineage: Eukaryota > Metazoa > Chordata > Mammalia > Artiodactyla > Ziphiidae > Mesoplodon > Mesoplodon bidens. The sequence goes on along the minus strand of NC_138161.1, from coordinate 36,113,113 downwards.
GAGATAATTAATATTCATTCATTAACTTATAAAGTGACACTGTACAATACAGAAACTAACCCCACTCATTGAGAAGGGCAAGGCTGCTCCTTTTTGGAGGCATATGAATACATACAATCCACAAGTAGCCCCTGGAACCACTGTGAAATATAATTAGCACAGTTAAAATAGGATAGCTTGATCCATTATAACCTCCCTTCACTCTACTCTAATAAGTATCTAAGGTATTTAGAGGTTGGAACTAAATTTGGAAATATTTCTCTACCAGTTTCGTGTTCAATGTGATGTGCTACAAAGCCCATTAAAATCACAGTAGAAATTTAAATGTAAAAACCATGTAGAGGAAAATATATATTTTTACTGATAAATAAAAAGAGGTCTGTGAGTGTCAGACCTGACAAAATTATAGCCATATCCAGATTAACTAGTTGTTTACCTTTACCATGTATGAAGGTTATCGAAGAAGCCAGAAAGCAATACTCTGCTTTAAAGATGCCTGTAATTGACATTTTTTCCCCTCAGTTTAATTTTATGTTCTCAAATTAGTAAAATAGTTCTGATTATTTAAAAATTGTTGGGGAGAGGATGATGGGGAGAAAGACTCCTTCTAAAGTTTGAGTCAAACTTTAGACTATGAAAATTGGAATGTATTATATTACTGATATAAAACAAACAAAAAAAGGGTTCTCTAGTCTTGATAGTAGTTTACATGGCTAAGTTAAATATTAGGTGTTCTTCCAGTCACTTTCTGTTCCCAGCTTTGTCTCTATTTTTTATTTAAAATCTTTTCATTGCACTTTATTTGTAGTTAAGAAAATGACAACAACTGAAATCAAATTTGTACTGTTAGGAGTTTTAATTTCAAGATACTGAAACTAACTTTGCCCAAACATCTCTGTAAAAGAAATTTATAATTTTCCCTCTCTGCATTTTGAAGTCCACAGAAATCTGTGTTAATAAATAACACATAATTGAGAAGGTTATGAAATGTAATATAAACTTAGAATGAATTGATTCAATAAAACAAAGGCGGGCTTCCCTGGTGGCGCAGTGGTTGAGAGTCCGCCTGCCGATGCAGGGGACACGGGTTCGTGCCCTGGTCTGGGAGGATCCCACATGCCGCGGAGCAGCTGGGCCCGTGAGCCGTGGCTGCTGGTCCTGCGCGTCTGGAGCTTGTGCTCCGCAACAGGAGAGGCCACAACAGTGAGAGGCCCGTGTACTGTAAAAAAAAAAAAAAAAAAAGAGAATTATTGGGCTTCCCTGGTGGCGCAGTGGTTGAGAGTCCGCCTGCAGATGCAGGGGACACGGGTTCGTGCCCCGGTCTGGGAGGATCCCACATGCCGTGGAGCGGCTAGGCCCGTGAGCCATGGCCGCTGAGCCTGTGCGTCCGGAGCCTGCGCTCCGCAAGGGGAGAGGCCACAACAGTGAGAGGCCCGCATAACGCAAAAAAAAAAAAAAAAAAAAAAAAACAAAGGCTGTAAATAGAATTACATGGTGGTAAAAGTGACCCATCTTACATTTTGAGTTGAATGTTCAAGTGTGCGTGTATGTGTATGTGTGTTTCTCAGGTCATCATTTAACAATTTTACTCTGTTATTTAAAGAGAGTCTTGATATTAGCAAAGAACATCTGCATTTTATATCAATGTTTAGCTTGTTAGTTTCATTTCTCATAATAAGGGCGGGGAGAGAATGTACAGAAGTTGAATTCCAGCTGGGATCCTGTATTTCTCTTTATTATTTAAATACATATTAAGGGCTCTGCAAAAAGTGAAAGAAAACAAAGACATGGTAAAATTGAAAAGTACAAATTATAAAACGAATGATACTTGAGACCTGAGGAAGCTTTCAAAGTCAAAAATAAGAGTTAATTTTCATTCAGAAAATGAGAAAACGGAGTTAAACATGTTAAGAGATTAGGCTGTAAAGTTAAGCAATTAGGAGAAAGCACAGGAAGAAGAAAATAGGAAATTCTCTCTGACAGCATAACGTAAGTATAATGAATTTTTTCAGAAAGCTAAGTTAATAGTAGTATGTTATTTACCAGATTCATATTGGAATGGCAAAATTTTATTTAAAAAATTAATCAAATCAGTCCAAAAAATCACCAAAATTCTAGATTTTAAAATGTATGTCTTCCTTTTACTTTTCTACCACTTTTTCTCTCTCTTTCTTTCCCCCCATTATTTTTCCTTTGAACTTCTCCAATTTTATACTGATGGCTTACTTCACTTGCATAATCTCCACTTAACCTTTAATATTTCACAGCCCAAATGAAATCATCATCACTCAATTTGTCCAAGAGAACAAAGGGAAGATAGAGCAGAAAACATGCTGAGGAAATGTGTGTTAAGAATATGAAAATTGAACAGATGTTAAACTACACCAGAAAAGATCAAAATGTATTGATAAATCAACCAAATAGAAGTAATACAGACATAAAGTAAAAAGGTGTTGTTTCAACTGGGTAAACATGATTTCCTTTCCTTTCTTTTTCAATCCTATCTTTTTTTTTTTTTCTTTTGGTACGCGGGGCTCTCACTGTTGTGGCCTCTCCCGTTGTGGAGCACAGGCTCCAGACGTGCAGGCTCAGCAGTCATGGCTCACAGGCCTAGCCCCTCCATGGCATGTGGGATCTTCCTGGATCAGGGCACGAACCCATGTCCCCTGCATCGGCAGGTGGACTCTCAACCACTGCGCCACCAGGGAGGCCCTCAATCCTATCTTAAACACATGCAGCTCCTTAAAATGTATGAATTTTCTAAGTGATAAATACAAAACTACATTCTGAGTCCCTGCTAATACCCAAGGCAGTAAACAAATCCTAGAAAAAACACACAAAGAACAAAACCCTTTATCTCCTAAGACTGTACAGTGATTATGATCAACAAAAGTTGAACCAATTGTCAAAAGATTCAAATATTTCTATACTGATTGATTTGCATAGTGTTGGCCACAGTGGCAGTTAATGGGGCTTGGCAGAGATGCTACCAGTGATCATCAAGTGTATTAAGGTGACAGGTGGCACAGTTGAATGCATGTGTTGTGTCTACCCATGGTTCCAAGGGAGCTCAACGTCATGGGGGCAATGGAGCAGATGACAAAGCAGGCAGCATTTTTGGAAGTATTATCAGCAGTCACCAAGGCCTTTCTGAGACCAGTCATTGTGGGAAGCACTCACATGAAGTATGCAAAGTATGTACCATCCAGGACAGGTGGCGGAGCACCTGGGTGCCCTCTGGCCGCAGCAAAGACCAGAAGCTGGGAAAATCAGAGGATAGGTTTTTATAGGTTTTTATTATGCAATTCCTTTTATCAGACTGGAGAACTGATAAGGGCATGTTTTACCTAGTGATGTCATTTCATACAATTTTGAAAAATCAAAAATGATTTGGAAATTATGAGAAGGATCTGATGAGTGATTTTCATTACAATGTATACCTTTGATAATCAGATTTTGATATATGTAGTTAATTTTTTTTTTTTTTTCAGTACGCGGGCCTCTCACTGTTTTGGCCTCTCCCGTTGTGGAGCACAGGCTCCAGACGCACAGGCTCAGTGGCCATGGCTCACGGGCACAGCCACTCTGCGGCATGTGGGATCCTCCTGGACCGGGGCACGAACCTGTGTCCCCTGCATCAGCAGGTGGACTCTCAACCACTGCGCCACCAGGGAAGCCCTGTAGTTCATTTTTTTTAAAGGTGTGTTATCTAATATGGAAGGCACCAATCACATATAGTGAGTTAAATTTTCATTTAAATGAATTAGAATTAAATAAAATTAAAATTAATTTCTTCAGACATATTAGCTACATTTCAAATGTTTAATAGCCACATGTGAGAATGGTTACCGTATCATACAGTGAAGAAACGTTTCCATCATTGCAAACAGTTTTCTTAGACAGCAATGATTTAAAGACTAAATGCAATATATTTTTTTATATATAATATCATATATTAATTTATATTACTGTGCAGTTGTTAAAAATTTAATATATCCTTAGTATAGGCAATGACACTAATTCAAAGTGAAGAATTTTCTCAAATATTTAAAAACAAATAAGAAAGCATTTTCAAAAGTAGTTTTGTTATGCTGTATATATATATATATATATATATATATATATATATATATATATATATATATATATATATATATATAAATATAAAATATCTGTATTCATTAGCAGAACTCGGTATATCAAATCACACTTTAGAAATATTAGCACCTCTCTCTCTCTCTCTTTGAAAAAAATAAGTCCTCAGAGTCTCAAAAACTTTATTTTTAACTATTTAAGTTATGGCCTCTGTGTTAAAAAGCTGTTGGCCCTCATGACAGTCTGAATAAAATAAATAAAAAAAATGTTTTTCAGTTATTTCCACATGATAAAAGCCAGATAAAGTAGAATGCTTTTAGCCATAAATAAAAGACTTTATAGCTTTACTAGAGAAAAAAAGTAACATCTGAGATGATTTTTTTCCTATTTTACTGCTATAGATTTGGTTTCTGGTTGCTATTTACATGCATAGCAAAATGTATTCAGGTATCTCTATTTGAATGTTAATTATTATTAACTTACACACATGTTAATAAGTGATATACTATTTCCTAAAAAACTAATTATCATTTTTTCTGACATTATAATAATAATCTATTAAGTCTCAGAATAAGCACAATTATTATCCAGATACCAGATTTTCATTTCTATGAAAATTATTCTTTAAAATATACTATACTACCCAAGGCAATCTACAGAGTCAATGCAATCCCTATCAAATAACCAAGGACATTTTTCACAGAACTAGAACAAAAAATGTTTTTAATTTATGTGGAAATACAAAAGAGCCCAAATAGCCAAAGCAATCTTGAGAAAGAAAAATGGAGCTGGCAGAATCAGACTCCCTGAATTCAGACTATATTAAAGAGCCACAATAATCAAGACAGTATGATACTGGCACAAAAACAGAAATATAGATCAATAGAACAGTATAAAAAGACCAGAAATAACCTCACACACTATGGTCAATTAATCTATGACAAAGGAGGCAAGAATATACAATGGAGAAAAGTCATTCTCTTCAATAAGTGGTGCTGGGAAAACTGCACAGCTACATGTAAAAGAATGAAATTAGAACATTCTCTAACACCATACACAACAATAAATTCAAAATGGATCAAAGACTTAAATATAAGTCCAGACACTATAAAACTCTTAGAGGAAAACATAGGCAGAACACTCTTTGACATAAATTTCAGCAAGATCTTTTTTGATCCACCTCCTAGAGTTACGAAAATTAAAACAAAAATAAACAAGTGGAACCTAATTAAGCTTAAAAGCTTCTGCACAGAAAAGGAAACCATAAACAAAATGAAAAGGCAACCCTCAGAACATGAGAAAATATTTGCAAATGAAGCAACCAACAAGGAATTAATCTCGAAAATACACAAACAGCTCATACAGCTTAATAGCAAACAAACGATCCAATCAAAACCTGGGCAGATGATCTAAATAGACATTTCTCCAAAGAAGATGTATAGATGGCCAAAAAGCACATAAAAAGATGCTCAGCATCACTAATTATCAGAGAAATGCAAATCAAAACTACAATGAAGTATCACTTCACACAGGTCAGAATGACCATCATCAAAAAGTTTACAAACCATAAATGCTGGAGAGGCTGTACAGAAAAGGGAACCCTCAAACACTGTTGGTGGGAATGTAAACTGGTACAACTACTATGGAGAACAGTATGGAGGTTCCTTAAAAAACTAAGAATAGAACTACCGCATGATACAGCAATCCCACTCCTGGGCATATACCCAGAGAAAACCATAATTTGAGAAGATACATTCACCCCAATGTTCACTGCAGCACTATCTACAATGGCTAAGACATGGAAGCAACCTAAATGTCCATCGACAGAGGAATAGATAAAGAAGATGTGGTACATATATACAATGAAATATTACTCAGCCATAAAAAAGAACAAAATAATGTCATTTGCGCAACATGGATGAACCTAGAGATTATCATACTAAGTGAAGTAAGTCAAAGATAAATATATGATACCACTCATATGTGGAATATAATTGACACAAATGAACTTATTTACAAAACAGGAACAGACTTATAGATATCAAAAATAAACTTATGATTACCAAAGGGGAAACATTTGGGAGAGGGATAAATCAGGAGCTTAGGTTGAATATACACATACTATTATATATACAATAGATAACCAACAAGGACCTACTGCATAGCACAGGGAACTCTACTCAATATTCTGTGATAGGGGACGGAGGAAGATGGCGGAAGAATAAGATGCAGAGATCACCTTCCTCCCCACAGATACATCAGAAATTCATCTACACGTGGAACAACTCCTACAGAACACCTACTGAATGCTGACAGAAGACCTCAGACCCCCCAAAAGGCAAGAAACTCCCCACATACCTGGGTAGGGCAAAAGAAAAAAGAATAAACAGAGACAAAAGGATAGGGACAGGACCCGCACCAGTGGGAGGGAGCTGTGAAGGAGGAAAGGTTTCCACACACTAGAAGCCCCTTCACGGGCGGAGACTGCGGGTGGCAGAGGGGGAAAGCTTCGGAGTAGCGGAGGAGAGCACAGCAACAGGGGTGTGGAGGGCAAAGCGGAGAGATTCTGGCACAGAGGATCGGTGCCCTCAGGCAAACACCAGCCCTAGAGACTTGTCTGCTCGGCCGCTGGGGCGGGCGGGGCTGGGAGCTGAGGCTCGGGTATCGGGTTTCAGTCGGAGCGCAGGGAGAGGACTGGGGCTGGCAGCAGGAAGAGAGCCTGAAGGGGTTAGTGCACCACGGCTAGCCCGGAGGGAGTCCGGGGAAAGGGTCTGGAGCTGCCAAAGAGGCAAGAGACTTTTTCTTCCCTTTTGTTTCCTGGTGCGCGAAGAGAGGGCATTAAGAGCGCTGCTTAAAGAAGCTCCAGAGACGGGCGCGAGCCGCGGCTAAAGGCGCGGACCCCGGAGACGGCCGTGGGATGCTAGGGCTGCTGCTGCCGCCGCCACAAGGCCTGTGTGCGAGCGCAGGTCACTGTCAACCCCCCCTTCCGGGGAGCCTGTGCAGCCCACCACTGCCGGGGTCCTGGGACCCAGGGACGGCTTCCCCGGGAAAGTGCACGGAGCGCTTCGGGCTGGTGCAACGTCACGCCGGCCTCTGCCACCGCAGGCCCACCCCGCACTGCGTGCCCCTCCCTCCCCTCTGCCTGAGTGAGCCAGAGCCCCCGAATCAGCGGCTCCTTTAAACCCGTCCTGTCTGAGCGAAGAACGGACGCCCTCTGGCGACCTACGTGCAGAGGCGGGGCCAGGGCCAAGGCTGAGACCCGGGAGCTGTGAGAGCAGAGAAGAGACAGGGAAATCTCTCTGTGCAGCCTCGGAGGCAGCGGATTAAAGCTCCACGGTCCGCTTGATGTGCCCTGTGTCTGTGGAGTGCATGAATGGACAGCGAATCATGCCAAATTGAGGAGGTGGACTTTGAGGACAAGATTTAAGATTTTTTCCCCTTTTCCTCTTTTTACAAAGAATTATCCCAAATTAAGGAGGTGGACTTTGAGAGCAAGATTTCAGACTTTTTCCCTTTTCCTCTTTTTACAACGAATTATCCCAAATTGAGGAGGTGGACTTTGAGAGCAAGATTTTCAATTTTTTTCCCCCTGTTCTCTTTTTGTGAATGTGTATGTGTATGCTTCTGTGTGAGATTTTCTCTGTATAGCTTTGCTTCCACCATATGTCCCAGGGTTCTATCTGGCCGTTTTCTTTTTCAATAATTACTTTTTAATTTTAATAAGGCTACTATATTTTATAATTTATTCTATTTTAATTTATCTGCTCTCTTTCTTTTTTTCTACCTTCCCTTCCTCCTTCCCTCTGCCCCTCCTTTCTTTCTTTCTCTCTTTCTTTCCTTCCTCCCTGCCTCCCTCCTGTCTTTCTTTCCTTCTTTCTTTCTTTCTTTTTTCTTTCTTCCTTTCTTTCTTTCTTTCCTTCCTCCCTCCCTTCTTCCATTCACTCTTTCTTTTTCTTTCCTTCCTCCCTCCCTCCCTCCTTTCTTACTTTCTATCAATCCTTCCTCCCTCCCTCCCACCCTCCTTTCTTTCTTTCTTTCTGTCCTTCCTCCCTCCCTCCTTTCTTTATTTCTTTCTTCCTTTCTTTTCTTCTTCCTTTCTTTCTCTCTCTCTTTCTTTCTTCTACTAATTCTTTCTTTCTAATTTTTCTCCCTTGTATTCTGAGCCGGGTAGATGAAAGGCTCTTGGTGCTGAGGCCAGGAGTCAGTGCAGTGCCTCTGAAGTGGGAGAGCCAACTTCAGGACATGGGTCCACAAGAGACCTCCCAGATCCACATAATATGAAGTGGCGAAAATCTCCCAGCGATCTCCATCTCAACACCAGCACCCAGCTTCAGTCAACTACCAGCAAGCTACAGTGCTGGTCACCCTATGCCAAGCAACTAGCAAGGCAGGAACACAATGCCACCCATTAGCAGAGAGGCTGCTTAAAAACATAATAAGGCCACAGGCACCCCAAAACACACCACCAAACGTGGACCTGTCCACCAGAAAGACAAGATCGAGCCTCAACCAGCAGAACACAGGCACTACTCCCCCCAACCAGGAAGCCTACACAACCTACTGAAAAAACCTTAGCCACTGGGGAGAGACACCAAAAACATCGGGAACTACGAATCTGCAGTCTGCAAAAAGGAGACCCCAAACACAGTAACATAAGCAAAGTGAGAAGACAGAAAAACACACAGCAGGTGAAGGAGCAAGATAAAAATCTACCAGACCTAACAAATGAAGAGGTAATAGGCAGTCTACCTGAAAAAGAAATCAGAATAATGATAGCAAATATGATTCAAGATTCTACTTCCATAATCCAAAATCTTGGAAATATAATAGACAAAATGCAAGAAACAGTTAACAAGGACCTAGAAGAACTAAAGATGAAACAAGCATTGATTAAAAACACAATAAATGAAATGGAAAATACTCTAGATGGGACCAATAGCAGAATAACTGAGGCAGAAGAACAGATAAGTGAGGTGGAAGATAAAATAGTGGAAATAACTGATGCAGAGCAAACTAAAGAAAAAAGAATGAAAAGAACAGAGGACAGTCTCAGAGACCTCTGGGACAACATTAAATGCACCAACATTCGAATTATAGGGGTTCAAGAAGAAGAAGAGAAAAAGAAAGGGACTGAGAAAATATTTGAAGAGATTATAGTTGAAAACTTCCCTAATATGGGAAAGGAAATAGTTAATCAAGTCCAGGAGGCACAGAGAGTCCCATACAGAATAAATCCATGGAGAAATACGCCAAGATACATATTAATCAAACTGTCAAAAATTAAACACAAAGAAATCATATTAAAAGCAGCAAGAGCAAAACAACAAATAACACACAATGGAATCCCCATCAGGATAACAGCTGATCTCTCAGCAGAAACTCTACAAGCCAGAAGGGAGTGGCAGGACATAATTAAAGTGATGAAGGAGAAAAACCTGCAACCAAGATTACTCTACCCAGCAAGGATCTCACTCAGATTTGATGGAGAAATTAAAACCTTTACAGACAAGCAAAAGCTGAGAGAGTTCAGCGCCACCAAACCAGCTTTACATGATACCAGATTTACTGCAGCAAAAGCAGTTCTAAGGGGGAAATTTATAGCAATACAATTCCACCTTAAGAAACAGGAAACATCTCGAGTAAAGAACCTGACCCTGCACCTAAAGCAAGTAGAGAAAGAAGAACAAAAACCCCCAAAGTTAGCAGAAGGAAAGAAATCATAAAGATAAGATCAGAAATAAATGAAAAAGAAATGAAGGAAACGATAGCAAAGATCAATAAAACTAAAAGCTGGTTCTTTGAGAAGATAAACAAAATTGATAAACCATTAGCCAGACTCATCAACAAAAAAAGGGAGAAGACTCAAATCAATACAATTAGAAATGAAAAAGGAGAAGTAACAACTGACACTGCAGAAATACAAAAGATCATGAGGGATTACTACAAGCAACTCTATGCCAATAAAATGGACAACCTGGAAGAAATGGACAAATTCTTAGAAATACACAACCTGCCAAGACTGAATCAGGAAGAAGTAGAAAATATGAATACACCAATCACAAGCACTGAATTTGAAACTGTGATTAAAAAATCTTCCAACAAACAAAAGCCCAGGACCAGATGGCTTCTCAGGTGAATTCTATCAAACATTTAGAGAAGAGCTAACACCTATCCTTCTCAAACTCTTCCAAAATAGAGCAGAGGAAGAAGCACTTCCAAACTCATTCTACAAGGCCACCATCACCTTGATACCAAAACCAGACAAGGATGTCACAAAGAAAGAAAACTACAGGCCAATAGCACTGATGAACATACATGCAAAAATCCTCAACAAAATACTAGCAAACAGAATCCAACAGCACATTAAAAGGATCATACACCATGATCAAGTGGGGTTTATTCCAGGAATGCAAGGATTCTTCAATATACGCAAATCAATCAACGTGATACACCATATTAACAAATTGAAGGAGAAAAACCATATGATCATCTCAATAGATGCAGAGAAAGCTTTCGACAAAATTCAACACCCATTTATGTTAAAAACCCTGCAGAAAGTAGGCATAGAGGGAACTTTCCTCAACATAATAAAGGCCATATATGACAAACCCGCAGCCAACATCGTCCTCAATGGTGAAAAACTGAAACCATTTCCACTAAGATCAGGAACAAGACAAGGCTGCCCACTCTCACCAATCTTATTTAACTTAGTTTTGGAAGTTTTAGCCACAGCAAACAGAGAAGAAAAGGAAATAAAAGGAATCCAGATTGGAAAAGAAGAAGTAAAGCTGTCACTGTTTGCAGATGACATGATACTATACCTAGAGAATCCTAAAGATGCTACCAGAAAACTACTAGAGCTAATTCATGAATTTGGTAAAGTAGCAGGATACAAAATTAATGCACAGAAATCTCTGGCATTCCTGTACACTAATAATGAAAAATCTGAAAATGAAATCAAGAAAACACTCCCATTTACCATTGCAACAAAAAGAATAAAATATCTAAGAATAAACCTACCTAAGGAGACAAAAGACCTGTATGCAGAAAATTATAAGACACTGATGAAAAAAGTTAAAGATGATTCAAATAGATGGAGAGATATACCATGTTCCTGGATTGGAAGAATCAATATTGTGAAAATGACTCTACTACCCAAAGCAATCTACAGATTCAATGCAAACCCTATCAAACTACCACTGGCATTTTTCACAGAACTAGAACAAAAAATTTCAAAATTTCTTTGGAAAAACAAAAGACCCCGAATAGCCAAAGCAATCTTGAGAACGAAAAATGGAACTGGAGGAATCAGGCTCCCTGACTTCAGACTATACTACAAACTACAGTAATCAAGACAGTGTGGTACTGGCACAAAAACAGAAAGACAGATCAATGGAACAGGATAGAAAGCTCAGAGATAAACCCACACACATATGGTCAACTTATCTTTGATAAAGGCTGCAGGAATGTACAGTGGAGAAAGGACAGTCTCTTCAATAAGTGGTGATGGGAAAACTGGACAGGGACATGTAAAAGTGTGAGATTAGATCATTCCCTAACACCATACACAAAAATAAGCTCAAAATGGATTAAAGACCTAAATGTAAGGCCAGAAACTATCAAACTCTTAGAGGAAAACATAGGCAGAACACTCTATGACATAAATCACAGCAAGATCCTTTTGGACCCACCTCCTAGAGAAATGGAAATAAAAACAAAGATAAACAAATGGGACCTAATGAAACTTCAAAGCTTTTGCACAGCAAAGGAAACCATAAACAAGACCAAAAGACAACCCTCAGAATGGGAGAAAATATTTGCAAATGAAGCAACTGAGAAAGGTTTAATCTCCAAAATTTATAAGCAGCTCATGCAGCTCAATAACAAAAAAAACAACCCAATCCAAAAATGGGCAGAAGACTTAAATAGGCATTTCTCCAAAGAAGATATACAGACTGCCAACAAACACATGAAAGAATGCTCAACATCATTAATCATTAGAGAAATGCAAATCAAAACTACAATGAGATATCATCTCACACCAGTCAGAGTGGCCATCATCAAGAAATCTAGAAACAATAAATGCTGGAGAGGGTGTGGAGAAAAGGGAACCCTGTTGCACTGCTGGTGGGAATGTGAATTGGTGCAGCCACTATGGAGAACAGTATGGAGGTTCCTTAAAAAACTACAAATAGAACTACCATATGACACAGCAATCCCACTACTAGGCATATACCCTGAGAAAACCATAATTCAAAAAGAGACATGTAGCAAAATGTTCATTGCAGCTCTAGTCACAATAGCCCAGAGGTGGAAACCACTTAAGTGTTCATCATTGGATGAATGGATAAAGAAGATGTGGCACATATATACAATGGAATATTACAGGGCCATAAAAAGAAACGAAACTGAGCTATTTCTAATGAGGTCGATAGACCTAGAGTCTGTCATACAGAGTGAAGTAAGTCAGAAAGAGAAAGACAAATACCGTATGCTAACACATATATATGGAATTAAAAAAAAATATGTCATGAAGAACCTAGGGGTAAAACGGGAATAAAGACACGGACCTACTTGAGAATGGACTTGAGGATATGGGGATGGGGAAGGGTAAGCTGTGACAAAGCAAAAGTGAGGCATGGACATATATACACTACCAAATGTAAGGTAGATAGATTGTGGGAAGCAGCCGCAGAGCACAGGGAGATCAGCTCGGTGCTTTGTGACCGCCTGGAGGGGTGGGATGGGGCGGATGGGAGGGAGGGAGATGCATGGGGGAAGGGATGTGGGAACAGATATATATGTATGACTGATTCACTTTGTTATAAAGCAGAAACTAATAAAAAAATAAAATTAAAAAAATAAAATAAAAAACTACAAACATTAAAAAAAAAAAAGAAAAAAACAAGAAGAGACATGTACCAAAATGTTCATTGCAGCTCTATTCACAATAAGGTGGAGATGGAAACAACCTAAGTGTCCATCATCGGATGAATGGATAAAGAAGATGTGGCACATATATACAATGGAATATTACTCAGCCATAAAAAGAAACGAAACTGAGCTATTTGTAATGAGGTGGATTGACCTAGAGTCTGTCATACAGAGTGAAGTAAGTCAGAAAGAGAAAGACAAATATCGTATGCTAACACATATATATGGAATTAAAAAAAATGTCATGAAGAACCTAGGGGTAAAACAGGAATAAAGACACAGACCTACTTGAGAATGGACTTGAGGATATGGGGAGGGGGAAGGGTAAGCTGTGACAAAGCGAAAGAGAGGCATGGACATATATACACTACCAAACGTAAGGTAGATAGATAGTGGGAAGCAGCCGCAGAGCACAGGGTGATCAGTTCGGTGCTTTATGACTGCCTGGAGGGGTGGGATAGGGAGGGTGGGAGGGAGGGAGACGCAAGAGGGAAGGGATGTGGGAACAGATGTATATGTATGACTGATTCACTTTGTTATAAAGCAGAAACTAATAAAAAAAATTCTGTGATAAAACTATATGACAAAAGAATCTAAAAAAGAACAAAAATATGTATGCATATTACTGAATCACTTTGCTGTACACCTGAAACTAGCACAAAATTATGAATCAACTCTACTCCAATAAATTTAAAATAAAATAATAAAATAGTATTGATTATAAAGAATTTTCCTTTTACAGCTTAAAGGTGTTTTTGTTTTTCTGTTTTTTTTTTTGCTTTTCCTGTGTTTAGTAAAAGGGATAATAACTAGATATTTCATAAGTTAATATTCTAATATGATATTTTAAAATCATATTTTTAAAATGTGTGCTTTATGAAATACTAGTTTTGAGAATTTTCATTTCCCCAAGAATTTAAACGTTTTTAAAATTCAATTTATACTTACTCAAGGCTATGTTCATTATGAGCCTTTTTATGCAATGTTTTTCAAAATCATAATCACAGGAATGCAACCGATAATAAATTACTTGGAGCATAGATAATCTGGTAAGAGAACTATCCATTCCATTTCATGTTCTGCCTCTCCTATCTTGATTTTCACCTTTATTAGTATCTGCACTGAATGATTAGCAAAACAAAAAAGGAGACAAATTTCTAACTAGATTTTGCAAGCTATATTGGATTTTCAATTTGGTGGGAAACAATAGTAACAAAATATGCAATATTTACATACTTCCATGTGACAAGTCCTATCAACTTTACATATACTGTGTGAAATTCTCACAAAGACACTGTGAAATAGTTTCATCCCAGCTCTATATATAAAAACATTAAGACTCAGAGAGAGATGTTAAGTAATGTACCTATGTTGACACAAAAAGTGAGGAAGAACCACAATATTTACTCCCAAGCCAGTGTGCTTTTCCATACGGAGGAAATCCTGGACATGTGTCTAGAAATTGAATTTTTTGATAAAAAAATTGTTTAAGTATATTTGAAGTGATGGTCTTGTTAGTTCATAGAATAGTTTTAGTCATCATCTGCAAACCCAGTATATTGTGGTATAAAAAAGAAATACAAGAGCTAATTACTGTCTTTAAGAAGCTGGTATGGTAACAGGAAGTTAAATAGGACACTTCCTGGCTTAGTTTAGGCAGAAAGCATGGGACAGCACATTCTACATTCCAAAGACTATCTTAGAAAACGTTCTAATGGAAGTAGCCAATGGGTTTCTGTCTTAAACCCATTACTCATGCTAAAGCTATAGATGGGATGGAATGTTGAAAAATAGGAGGATTTTTTGGCAGAAAATCCTGTGACTCTGCTCCATCAACTGGGAAAGAACATACGGGTTTTTTTCGCCTCATATTGAAAAAAAAAAAAAAAAGGCCTTATGCTAGTTAATTAGAGTTTACTATTTGCTTTATGCAGTCTGTGGAGGCAGAGGGGACCCAGGTCAGACTGGTTTCTAACTTCTGCCTGAAATGTCTGAGAACAAGAAGATGTGTTGCTAGTTTGATGTTGAGAGATGGAACAAGGAGAAGTGGCACAATGGGATCTTTCCTGCACTCCAAGAATTTCATGCATCAAACTTTGCATTACTGTTCAAAAATTGAAGATGTGACACACAAAAGAACATGTTGGCATGGGATCATCTTAGGACCACCCAAGGCAGTTATACAACGGGCAATAGCTAAGTCAATTTCAACATTTTCTAGGCACTGTGGAAGCAGTAAGCAACCAGTTAAATTAAGGAGGTATTTCTGATGCATGCAGTTGAGAGATCTTTAGTTAATAATATATCTGCGAAGAATCTCTGACCCCTACACATAAAAAAAGTGCCACTTAAGATAAATTCAGCTTTAACTATCTGCCAGACCCAGCATTGTAAAACCATCTGATAAAGCAAAATATTTGCTATTTCACTTACTTTTGTTCTCTTCCCCAGCTTCAACTTTGGAGAAATAACATAGTTGATACATTTTAGAGAAGGTGAATAAGAAAGGAAGCAGGCAGACAATTATTTCCCTTTTCTGGCCATCTCATGGCTGTGTTTAACTTTTTACATGAGAGAAGAAGGAATAACTATAACTTTGAATAAAGCTGGACACTTTGATGATTACAGGAAATTGAATATTTTAAATAGGTGGTTCAAATTGTCATTTGTAACTTACAGTTTATTTTTATTATTAATTTTTATTAAACTTAAAATTTTTGCTTAAGAATGCTAGGAGAAAAAACACAGAAGTCATGAGTTTTTACTCGGAGGGTATGAGTAGATATCCCACTATTTAAAATAAATAAGCTTTAAAGGAATATTGGAAGACAAAGTAAAACTGCTTTGTGCTTGAATCACATGAGCTATATTTGCTCAAAATATGTTATAATAGAGTTCAGTGAAAAGATGAAATATGGCCTCTCTGATATGTTATATTCTGTATTTCAATATTGTCAACTTCTAAAACAATGCTGGGTTGTAAGAGAGTTAATAAATATAGAAATCATCCCTATCCTCAAAGAGTTTGTTACCTGCTTTTATTTCTTGGTTTCCCCTTACATGTGACCCAACCCATTTCAAATCAGGCTGCCAAGCAAATTCTCATTGTTTTGAAACAACTCTGCTCACCATGAATATCTTCATGATTCTGGATGATCAAGGCTGAATAATTAAGTGGCAGGCATGATTTGAAAGTTAGAGATTGGTATTGCTCTGGAGTCATTTGCTTACAACACAGGAGAGAGACCTTCCCTATCTTCCTCAGACAGAATTATTTTTTTAACAGTCCAGAACATCTCTCTCTCTCCCTTTCTGAGGGGAGGAGGGTAGTTGTGCCAGCCACCCTATGTATGCTCTGAGTCTCCTTTATTTTGTGATTCCTCTCCTGTGGCGCAATTCCCACTGCGCATGCAGGTAACATCTGGCTCTTGTTGTCTCTCTCCATAGGGAACTGGAGTATAGGCATCCAGTGCTGCTGCTAAGATTGGTGTGTGAATAAATAAAAAATCTGTTTTCTGATCCAGGGGTCTAGGGTTTCTGTGTGTGTGTGTGTGTGTGTGTGTGTGTGTGAGAGAGAGAGAAAGAGAGAGAGACAGAGAGAGAGAGAGAGACAGAGAGAGAGAAAGAGAAAAACTGTGTTAGACTAACTTGTTAGCTTGAAAATGGGATAAAATCACAGCCCCTCTTCACACTTTTAGACTTAACTTTCCTACTCTAATATTTATAGCTATATTTTTCAGTCAGTTTTCTAGGCAAACTTAGAGTACTTAGAGCTAAGTACTCATCTGACTCTGTCACAAAACTGAAACCATTCAATCTGTTATATTCACTTCCTTAATCTTCAAACTACTATTCACTTTCCTATATTCTCCACCCATGCTGTCTCCAAGTTCTGCTAGTCTCAACATATTGTGTGTGCTTCCCATACCTACCACCCGTAAAAAATACACAAGCCGTTCAAAATGATGGTGGTCATTCTGAAGAAAGAACAAACAGCCTTGAGTATTGCATGAGAAAAGAGGAGAGGTAGGCACGATTTTGTCCTAAAGGAGGTGAAGGGTTTAAGAGTGGATTACATGTATCACAATTTAAGTATGATTGTAAATACTATCCGTTGCCCCCATCTTCTAGATCCCCCCTAGATGGTCATGCTAAAGCAGCTTGGATTCCACAGAGCAGGGAACACTTGATAGTAAAAGCAGCTCATTGTGCACAGACTTGAGGGCACTTCAGTTCTAATCCATTCATGGACCATTAGATGGTCTTTATTGTGAGCATTAGTCAGATTGAGTATCTCCAGGCATGCCTCTGATATTTTGCTTCTATTTGTGAAAGCTAGAACATATGACAGTAAAGCCAGTTTCCCTACTTCTATTCTACCTTTGCTTCCACATTTCTCTCATCTTTGTGGCTCCCGCTATGTAGTATATCTCATTAAACCAGTCAGATTCAGGGTTCATAAATATCCCACTTCGGTGAGTAGTTACTTTTAGCTAATCTTTTGTCACTCATTAATAAAGCAAAATTCTAACACTATATATTCTTATGGCACATATTCTTCACAAGAAGTATCTTTTTAAAGCAAAATAGAATAGTAATATCATTTCTTAAGTTACTTCATGTTGACCTTGAAACACCTCCCATCTCTGGGATTGGTGAATTACATGCATTATAATCGGTCATTTGCTACTTGCTGCCAACTCACAGCATGACCTCCATTAGCATCTCCTACTCTGAACCTCTTTCTTCATTACCAAAGGAGGGGGTTGGATATGACTAGGCTGCCCAATAGTTTCACTCAATACAACCAAGATTTTAGTCTTAGTTGTTTCTTTAAGAAAAAATGTATCCATACTTCCCAAGATTACATACTTATTGATTTTGTTTTTTTTATTTTTTAACTCTGAGATCACACTAGAGAATTATTTTCATCATTATGTAAAGTCTCATGGCATTTTCTCAAGAAGACCTGTGGGGTCTTGGTTGGCTGATGTTTTTATACCATTTTTTTTCCATGTCACACCTTGTGGGATCTTGTTCTCCCACCAGCGATCAAACCCGGGCCCTTGGCAGTGAAAGCACAGAGTCCTAACCACTGGACTACCAGGGAATTCCCTATACCATTCTTTTTTAAAATCATGACATGGAGCATTAATAAGATTCTTATCTATTACTCTATTAAAAGGAGCTCAGCTGTAAGGAGAAAAACCAGGTCTGGGAGCCCTGAACGCAATTCCCTCAACGAGAGACAGTTTACAGCACCCCTTCATCTTGGTCTACATTTAATTCTTAGTTGTTGTATTCTGTATTCTCTGAACTATATGTTTCCCACAGTTGCAAAGATGACCAACTGATCAACACTTTTCCGTGTTCTCTCTGGAGCAAAATATCGCTTTCTATACTTCTCACTTAGGGAGATCAGAAGCCACCAAACCATTTGGCAGAGAGCAAACACCTGTCATGTGATCTTTTCTACTCCATTTCCATGTTCCCCCCATGTCTCTTAAGCCACAATTAGTATTAATGTAACTGTTCCAGATGCTTACAGTGGACAAAGGTTAGTGAAGCAGCAAAGCAGAAGGCACTGGAAGCTCATTCCTCCCTAGGTAACAAACAGCCTCAGGTTACTTTTGCTGCAGGACTTTCATAAGGAGGAAATACACCATACGAAAAGGGAATTTGAGAAATAAGGAAGAAAAATAAAACTTACCTGCCTGTGGTCAGCATGGACTTTATGCTTATAGAGGTATTCTTTTTTTAAATATACATGCATTTAAAATATATATGTATTTTCTTATTTAAATAAAAAAGGCCTTTCTATAATTTCTAGGCATTAATTTTATAATTATATAGTCCAGAAATATTCTACTCCCACCCCTTCCCTATGCCCATAGGCAACCAGAATTTGTCTAATATATCTCTTGTGCATGCAGCTTTCCACACTTCCAGCATAGCAGGCCAAGAATGTAATACCTGATTCCTCCTACCTAGTAAGTCTAAATCACAGCATAGAGTTCAGTCTAGGACCAAGCTGAGAGCTTCAAAAAGTAGTCTATGGGGCTTCCCTGGTGGCGCAGTGGTTGAGAGTCCGCCTGCCGATGCAGGGGACACGGGTTCGTGCCCCGGTCCGGGAAGATCCCACATGCCGTGGAGCGGCTGGGCCCATGAGCGATGGCCGCTGAGCCTGCGCATCCGGAGCCTGTGCTCCTCAATGGGAGAGGCCTCAACAGTGAGAGGCCCGTGTACCTCAAAAAAAAAAAAAAATGTAGTCTATGTTGTTCCAGAAAAAGAAATTATTTTAAAATATTATTCTGGCATGAGAATACTGTTCTGTCTTTAACATCTTTTATCATATCTCTATGATTTTCAGTAAAGTATTTGTAAAAAAAATAAATAAAGGACCAGGGGAACTGACAGGTGCTGAGATGGGATTAATGAATGCTCATCTCTGTGATTCAGTTTCCATATCTGTAAAATGTATACTATATTGCTTGAATGCTAAAATTCTTTTAAGATGTAGATATTTAGAAATCTCTATACTTATGATACATGTTAATTCGAACTGATTTGAATCATCATTATAAAACATATACAGAATATTTTCTGGATCAGATACCCAATGTTAAATTATTTTTATTATAAATTAGTGCTGAAGATGAACAGGTTATTGAAGGACATTCTTCTAAGATCATGCCAAGGGTGCCAGTTACTATAGGAAGCAGTATAGTACATAAGACACCCCCATCCCCAGATGTCTCATCTACTTTTTGGATTCTCACAAACCCAGCTTTAAATCCCAGCTCTGAGCCTCAGGGCTGAGTATTGAGAGGTTTAAAAGAGAGTTCAGAAGTAGAATGCTAAACATAGCAATCAACACATGTTATAAAAGAAAAAAGTTTCATCTCTTCCCTTTTTCCCATTCTCTGCCTGTTCACATTGTTTCCTAGCTTTCACCATAAGTGCATTTTCAGTGGTCACCTACAACTGCTGCTCTTGAAGAAATGTTTTTGTTTTTATTTATTTTTCTCCTCATCAGTATTCCCTTTAATGAATGAGTCAGAAAGAAAGATTACTGGCCTTATGATATCTTCTTCAATCTGACCACTGTGTCCATATTTTTTAGCCTGTCCATATTTTTAAGATCTGAACTTTAACAAATACATATTAAATAATAGATATTGAAAGCCTTTGAAATGGCAGTGAGAGTGAGAGCAAGAGAGAGAGAGAATATGAGTTGACCCATAGATTGAGGCCTTCATGAATTCGTCATTTTTTAAGCATATTTCTTAAAACAAAATCACACCATGATGTGTGTATCATATTATTACCCTAGAATGTCATTTAACACTTTATGTCAATTTATTTTCCTATGTTATCACACATTTTTAAAACATATTTGATAATGAATTAATACTATAATTTAATTTTGTGCTATAATTTTGTTAACAAGTATCATTTTGCTATAATTTAATAAATATATACATATATATACTTTGTGAAAGACTTGAGCTCTTTTTTTTTCCTTTTTTTTTTTTTTTTTTTGGTTATTGAAAAAAATGTTGCCATAAATATTCTTATAGTTTCTGACTATCTTTTTAATATATAGCCAAGGAAGAAAAATGTTCAAGTTGAAGGCCATGGACATTTCTAAACCTTTTTATAAATATTGTCAAATTCCTGTATAAAATGTATATACCAATATAAAGTAACCCACAGGTTAGGAAAAGTGATTTTACCACTCCCTGTTTCACAACGTATGTTTGCATTTCTTAATTCAAATGGAACATGAATTTTAAATAGGTGTACAAAAATTTTGCATTTCTAAAAAGTAATTTGTTAATTTTTGGCCTTATTTCCATTGGAGAATTTTCCCTGTTTTATTGATATATAAAATCATTTTAATAGAGATTATGTGTTTCAAATATTTATTTCTAATTCATCATTGGTGTTTTAAATTAATTTTGACACAATATCGAGGCATATAAAAATATACTTAGGCAAGTACTTTTCAAGTCTTTATATACCTTTCTTCTGTGTCTTTGCCTCTTATTGACATTTTAACCTGAAACTTGTAATCTACAGCTAAACAAAGACCCCAAATCACTAGTGGCAAACTAAACATACTTTGTCTCGGCCAACACACATTTAGTGAGCCTATCTCCAATATTAAAATTCAAAGATGAGATACAAATTTAATTTCATTCCAACTTGAAATTTCTTGCTTCACAAATTTATAACCAAAAATATTTTGTCAAAGTAATAAATCCAGCTTTTAGCAATAGAGATAATTTCTTCTCATGCTCTTCCTCACTTCCCTACCTCAAAGTCCGTACTGACAGCCTGTCCTAAAGTGATACCTACTACTATTTTTTTAAAGACTTTATTATTTTAGAAAAGATTTAGTTTCTCAGTGAAATTGAGAGGAAAAGATTTCCTGTATACCCCAGCCCAGCACACGCATGGGTCTCCACTATCAACATCTCCTACCAGAGAGGTACATTTGTTAGAATTGATGAACCTAAATTGACACATTATAAATATCCAAAGTCCATTTATGTTAGAATTTACTTTTGATATTGTACATTCTATGGGTTTGCACAAATGTATAATGACAGGTACCCATCATTATGATATAATACAGAGTATTTTCACTGCCCTAAAAATCCTCTGTGCTCTACTTATTCATCCCTCCTCTTCCCCACCCCCATAAATCCCTGTCAACCACTGATTTTTTTTTTTTTTACTGTCTCCATAGTTTTGCCTTTTCCAGAATGTCAAATAGTTGGAATCATACACTATGTAGCCTTTTCAGATTGACCTCTTTCATTTACTAACATGCATTTAAGGTTCTATGTCTCTTCATTTCATTTCAGTATTGAATAATATTTCATTGTCTGGATGTACCACAGTTTATTTATCCACTTACAAATAGAAGAACATCTTGGTTGCTTTCAAGTTCTGGCAATTATAAATAAGGCAGATATAAATATTCAAGTACATGTTTTTCCTTGGCTATTTCCTTTGGGTAAACACCAAGGAGCATGGTTGCTTGACTGTAAGGTAAGAACATGTTTAGCTTTGTAAGAAACTACCAAATTGTATTCCAAAGTGGCTGTTCTATTTTGCATTTCCACCAGCAATGTATGAGTGTTCCTACTGTCCACATCTTAGCCAACACTTGGTGTTGTCAGTGTTCTAGACTTTGGCCATTCTAGAAGATGCATCTCACTGTGATTTTAAATTGTACTTTTCTGACAACGTATGATGTGGAACATCATATCATATGCTTGTATTTCTGTCTGGATATCTTCTTTGGTGAGGTGTCTGTTATATGATTATATTTTTCTCCTTTCTTATCATATCAGTTATACTTCTTTGATGTTCTACCTTTCTTTATGGTGATCCAAGTTTCTGACCTATGTTATTTTCCTTCTTGCTAGAGAATTTCATTTAACATTTCTTTCAAGGCAGGTCTCCTGGCAACAAGTTCCTTCAGTTTTTCTGTGTCTTAGAGGCTTTATTTCTATTTCAGTTTTAAAGGATAATTTCACAGAGAACAGAAAACTCTAGGTTGATGGCTTTGTTCTCACAATACGTTAAGTATTTTGCTCCACTCTCTTCTTGCTTGCATGATTTCTGAAGAGTCAGATGTAATTCTTATCTTTGTTTCTCTGTAAATAAGGTGTTTCCCCCACCCTTGCTCTGGCTTCTTTTAAGATTTTTTTTTTTTTGCCTTTGATTTTTATTGTTTAAAAGTGATATGCGTAGGTGTAGGTTTTGTTGTTGTTTAGGGTGTTTATCCTGTTTAGTGTTCTCTGAACTTCTTGGATCTGTGGATTGGCATCTGACATTAATTTGGTGACATTCATAGTCACTGTTGTTTTCAATGTCTTCTGTCCTTTTCCTTTTTCTTCCCCTTCTGGTATTTCCATTACATGTGTTATACCTTTTGTAATTGTAAGATAGTTCTTGAATATTTTGTTCTTTTTTTAAAAATTCTTTGTTCTCTTTACTTTTTAGTTTGGGAGGTTTGCATTGAGATATCTTCAAGCTCAGAGATTCTTTCCTAAGCCATGTCCAGTCCACTAATAAGTCAGTCAAAGTCATACTTCATTTCAATTATACAGTGCTTTTTTATCTTGAGAATTTCTTTTTATTTTTTTCTTAGTATTTCTAACTCCCTGCTTACTTTGTCCATCTGTTATTGCAGGCTATCTAACTTATTCATTAGAATCCTTAGGATATTTTTTTAATTTATTTTATTTTATTTATATTTATCTTTGGCTGTGTTGGGTCTTTGTTGCTGTGCGCAGGCTTCCTCTAGTTGTGGCAAGTGGGGGCTAAACTTCGTTGCGGTGCATGTGTTTCTCATTGTGGTGGCTTCTTTTGTTGCAGAGCATGGGCTCTAGGAGCACAGGCTTCAGTAGTTGTGGCATGCAGGCTCAGTGGTTGTGGCTCACAGGCTTAGTTTCTCCACGGCATGTGGGATCTTCCCGGACCAGGACTCGAACCCATGTCCCCTGCACTGCAGGCAGATCCTTAACCACTGCAACACCAGGGAAGCCCCTATTCATTAAAACCATTAGGATATTAATAATAGCTATTTTAAATAGCCAGTCTATATTTCCAACATCCCTGCCATGTCCGATTCTGGTGCTTGCCCTTTCTCTTCAAGCTATCTGTGAATTCTAAAATTGCTTCTAAATTCTAAAAAATGTGAAGGCTGCCCTATGACTTGGTCCCCCTGGAGTTCTTAACTCTCAGATTTGCCTGCACTGAGCCTCCAGCAATATGTCAATTACATTTCAGGTTTTCCCAACTGGGCATTAGTTCCCCTGGTGATTTCCACTTGTATGTATCTGCTCCAGGTAAGCTATGACTCCCTATGCTCACCTGTCTATCTCTCCAGTATTGAGGACAGCAATTTGTCCTACATCCTCACCTCTTTTATGGATCCAAAATGAGTTGTTGACTTTTCAGTTTGTTCAGCTTTTTATTTGTTCAAGTGGAAGTGTGACTTCCAAACCACTTACATGTGGAACTGGAAACTGGAAGGCTCTACTATCTCTTTGTAATCACAGGGTCAGTTAAATTCTTCATCTCCCAGGAGACACATGATCTAGAGTGCAGAGTTAACTTATATCTTGGGACTTCTGGTCAACACATTACTTTGCTAAAATTGACTGAAACCTTTTTCTCCTATGGAATTTGCTATCACATATTTACAAACAATTTTAAAAATATTTTCATTATTTATACAAATAAAAAGAAATATATAGGGCCTCCCTGGTGGCGCAGTGGTTGAGAGTCCGCCTGCCGATGCAGGGGATACGGGTTCGTGCCCCGGTCTGGGAGGATCCCATATGCCGCGGAGCGGCTGGGCCCGTGAGCCATGGCCTCTGGGCCTGCGCGTCCGGAGCCTGTGCTCCGCAACGGGAGAGGCCACAACAGTGAGAGGCCCGCATACCGCAAAAAGAAAAAAAAAAAATAAAAGAAATATATAGTTTTGGGGAAAATGTATGCTTAATAATATATTTAAAAATATACCCATATAGCTATACACTTACTCGCTCTCTAAAACCAGGATTTTTCAAATAATCACTTTGAGTTTTTCTTCCTTTTATTCTTCCTTTCTTCCTGAAATTCATCTTTCTATTTTAAAAATTAATTTGTATTTTTTTGTACATAGTATTTTTAGAGATCTTGCTTTATTTTTACCCCAATAATTAAAAAATGTGCCTCAGCACCATTAATTAAATAGACTTTCTTTGTGAGAGATTTAATTCTAAACTTTATCACATATATAAGTTCTTTGTAATATCCATTTCTGGAGATTTTTATCTGTGTAACTTATCCTTTTCTTAGAGATGCTTATTGTTTTAATTATTCTAGTTATATCTTATATTTACTATATAGAAGAGCAAGTGCCTTGATGTTTTTAAATGTCATTATTTTCAACTATTTCTCCCCATTAACTTTATATTACAATTTATTACCCAAAATATCTTTCTATATTTCTCAAAGTGTTCATTTATTTTGTTTGAACATTTATAATTCATTTCTCAAATTGTCAAACTGTTGTGAGAAACGTATTCATGCAATTCTAGTTGAGAATATAACTGGCAATTTTTTCACTTTATTGTGTACATTATGTTTCTAAATATTACACTGATTCCTGTAACAATTCTTTGTTAGTTTTAATATTATATAATTCAGTGTGCTATATCTTTATTTTTGCTTACTTTTTGCTTGATTCAAATTTATATTAAAATTACATTTTTCTATGTGATCACTATAAATTTATTCTTTTATTTCTTGCCATTATTTTTCATTAGCCTGATATTGTTATTCAGTATTAAGAGTTTATAATTCATATTTTCTTTATTAAATATATCTTTTTCAATATATAAAAATATTTTTGTAACATGCAAGAATTTTTGTTTTAAATTCCTCTAGTGTTACTCTTTCATCTATTACTTTATGTCTGCATACATTTGTTTCACTTTTGACTTTTAAAATCTGTGCCCCTTTGATTTAGATCTATATTTTTCTCTATTTTGTTTTGATTCTCTTTGTCATTGAATAGGAGTATGTGAAGAAATGTGCTTTCAGGATTTTGGAAAACTGAAAGCACAGATATTTTTTCATGATCAACTAGCCATGGATTCTACTTCTTCCTCTGTTAAGATAAGGTGGCCTTATTATGTCTAAATTTCTTTCAGGAAACAGGACAGGACAATATTTATAAACAATACTTTAAAGGGAAGCACTTAGATGTTTAGTATAACTTCTTCTAGAATCAGTATTTAAGTACCAAGAGGTATGGGAACAATTGATATTTCCAGATGTGTGACAACTGCATGTCCTTGGCCTCACTTAGAGACTGTGAGACCAAGGAAAATTCCCTGGATTATGTTACATCTGCTCCTATCCTAGGGGGCCAACCTACTTCTCAAATGACAATGTTTTATTATATCATTTTTAAATTAGAATGTATATAAGTACACAATAGTGGCATATGAATGTTTTTTTTTTCCTACCAGTCAGAAAACTGCAGAAGTTTTTATTTGCATTTACTAAAATCACTGAAATGTTTTGCTTTCATTCTGTAATTTTATCTTTTCTTGCTGCTTCATGGGTTGCATACATATTTTTATTTGGCTCTTGTCTTCCTGTTCTCTTCCTCCCTCACCCTCCTCTTTCCCTTCCTTCTCTTTCTCTTCCTTCTTCTTTTCCTGCTTCTGCAAATCCAGTTTTTAATTTTAATAGTGGTCATCTGTAATTATTTTTATTAACATCATAAATCAATAACATTTATCGATGTCATAAGGTCATTACATTAACCAGGAAGTGGTCAAAGTACTAATTTAATGTAGCCTCCAGTAAGGCAAGGATGCATATTGTAGCTTCTACCATAAAGCATAAAAAAATACTAACAATACAACTCAACAGCAAAAAAATAAACAACATGATTAAAAATGGACAAAATAATTGAATAGGCATTTCTCCATAGAAGATATACAATGGCCAATGAGCATATGGGAAGATGCTCAACATAACTTATCATTAGAAAAATATAAATAAAAACCACAATGATATATCACTTTACACCCATTAGGGTAGATATGCACAGAAAAAAAAGCAAACAAACAAACAAAAAAGAAAATAACAAGTGTTGATGAAGATGTAAAGAAATTGGAACACTTGTGCTTTGCAGCTGAGAAGGTAAAAATGGTATAGCTGCTGTGGAAAATGGTATGGCAGTTCCTAAAATAATTAAACATAGAACTACCATATGACCCAGCAACTATATTTTTGGATGTATACCAAAAAATATTAAAAGCAGATACTCAAAGAAATATTTGTATATCCATGTTCATAGCAGCATTATTCACAATAGCCAAAAGGTGGATGCATAGATGTCTCCATCCATGGATGAACAGATGAGCAAAATGTGCTATATACATACAGTGAGTTATTATTCAGCCTTAAAAAGGAAGGAAATTCTGATCATGCTACAATATATATGAACCTTGAAGACATTATGCTAAGTGATTACACATATATGAAGTGCCTAGAGTAGTCAAATTCACAGAGGTGGCCAGGGGCTAGGGAGGAGGGGAGAATGGCTGTTGTTATTTCATGGATACAGAGTTTCAACTTGGAAAGATGAAAAAGTTCTGGAGATGGATGGTAGTGATAGTTGTACAAAAATGTGAATGTCCTTAATGCCACTAGACTATACTTAAAAATAGTTAAAATGGTATATTTTATGTTATGTATATTTTACCACAATAAAAAGGTATCTTTTCTGATATTTAAATAGAGCTAGATAAATGGATGTATGCTTTAGCCAAATTTCTGGCATCTAGCAAAAATGTATTTATTCTTACTTCTTTTTTTTTTTTTTTTAAGTTTATTTATTTATTTTTTTAATTAGTTTCTGCTTTATAACAAAGTGAATCAGTCATACATATACATCTGTTCCCACATCCCTTCCCTCATGCATCTCCCTCCCTCCCACCCTCCCCATATTCTTACTTCTGAATGGAAGAAAAAATTCTTGGTATTTCAGTCTTTTTTTTTGTTTTTTAGAAAATGTGGTGAATAGATTAGATTCTTATGTAGTCTTTAGCCAATTCCTTTTTGAAAAATCAGGGATGAAATATGTCAACCACACAATGTATCACTTCTGTGGCTTTTCGTGACCCAGCCACTTCCTAATACAAACTTTGCAACTCTGGATGTTTCATGATCCTCTCTGCCAAAGGTCATGTGGTATTTATGCTAACTGAAAGTAGAAATGGAAGGCATTGAGGGTCAAAATGGTCTTAGTCACCTTAAAAAGAAGTTTTCCATTTTTCTATTGATAAAGACTTTGTTTTGGACTTCTTTTTATCATGGATAAGATTACATTGTTCCCTTAGTATATCCTTCCAGCTGTAACTCTTGCTCTCCATCAAGAGTTAAAATGTGGCATAAAGGACTTCCCTGATGGCACAGTGGTTAAGAATCCGCCTGCCAATGCAGAGGACACAGGTTCAATACCTGGGCTGGGAAGATCCCACATGCCGTGGAGCAAATAAGCCAGTTCACAACTACTGAAACCCACGTGTGTAGAGTCCATACTCCACTACAAGAGAAGCCACTGCAGTGAGAAGCCCACGCACCACAATAAAGAGTAGCCCCCACTCGCCTCAACTAGAGAAAGCCCACGTGCAGCAATGAAGACCCAATGCAGCCAAAGATAAAATAAATAAACAAATTTATGAAAAAAAAAAAGATAGCTAGCAGGAACATACTATAAAGCACAGGAAGCTCAACTTGGTGTTCTGTGATGACCTAGATGGTGGGATGGGGTAGGTTGGAGGGAGGTTCAAGAGAGAGGAAATACAGGTACACATATAGCTGATGCACTTCATTGTACAGCAGAAACTAACACAACATTGTAAAGCAATTATACTCCAATTTTTTTTTAAAAAGGGTTAAATATATATCTTTATCAGCTACATTGGATTTCTAGGATAATAGTTGAGTTTGGGGTATTATAAGTTATTGAATTTTTCTGACACTTGTTAAATTTCACAGTGGGAAGTTGTGAAAAGCTGAGTCATGAAAGTTGTATAAATTTGCTTCTTTCCTGATGATTTTTATTTGAATCAATGTTTATTTTCCAGTTAAGCTAGAAGGAACTACCTGCCTAACATGATTTATAAAATAGCAACTATAAAACAAATACAATTTTGTTATAATAATTTATACTTAGTACTTTTGATTTTTACCCATTATTTATCTTTAACTTTGTTTTCAGAATGCCCGTTATATGTCAGTACCTTGGGAGGCATAGCTGAAAGTGAGTAAATTCCTGGCCTTAGGAAAAGATGAATACTTCTTGTCTATATACAAATGGACTGCATTTAAGGCATGATCTTCACAACTCTACTACTGGACCTTGGAAAAACTCTGGCAAAACTAAGCTTTTCTGTAAGGATACTCTCACATTTTTGTCTTTTTAAATCTTATTAATAACGCTTTATGTTTTTCTAAAGACAAAACAGGCTTCATGCACCCAAAGAATTTAGGTGGGACAGCCACATATATTCATTTATCCATGAAAATATTCTGTTCACACATCACTGCTCTTCTTACCAATATGACCCCATATGCGGGACCTATTCTAATATTCCTCTATTCATATCTGTTTATTTTGTGTTTATCTCCCTTTGAGCAAACATTGTAATAAATTAATCTACTGCTAAATTGAAAAAGATAACAATAGATTATTTGCTATCCTTTAGTGGCAGCCTTTTAATCCTGTAGCAGGGTGTTTGCCTGTTTATTTTCCTGGATTTGCAATGCCTTTGTCCAGAGGAACTAATTTTCTGATATAAAGTTACGGCAAAACCACTTGTTTTGTTGAACTGAAAGATTGGCATCTCTCAACTCATAGCATGTGGGTAGCTGCCACAATCTTGCTTCCTGCTCTGAAGCTTCCTTTTGAAGAGGAGCAGCATTAATATTCTCCTGGAAAAATAATTATCATGCTCCACTAATGCAACATACAAATGTGCCATCTTTACTATTCTGAGTCTGTAACAATACATTGAACACTTGTAAGACAGCTCACCTTCTCACACGGAGGAATGTATCAGGTTTGCTGTATAGAGGTGATTATCCTTTTCTATTTTTTGCTCCACTATCATTTAAGTATAAGGCCATCACATATCCTTCCTGTCATTTTTATGTAGGAAATCCTCAGTGATAAGGTGACAGAGTTTGACAAGCCATTTACCTCCCTGGTTACTATCACTCATTCTACTGAATGCTGTCTTTATTGTGGAGATATGTAGGTAATTACCTCTTTCTTGAAGATTTTGCAAGATAGTCTTGCAGATATTGGACAAAAATACACAAATGAGACTCCTAGTCCTAACCACATGCTTTCTCAATGTACCTTCAGAATTATCTTTATATAGATATGACTCTTTTAAATTTTTTTAATATTATATGCAGACTAATAGATGAGATCTTCACATTAGTTTGAAAAGAGCATAAAAAAACATTTGCAGTTCTAGATTTTAAAAAATCAAACTAATCAGTAAGTTAGAAAAGAACAGAAGTATGTGCTTCATCCTTATCATCATCATTTCCTAAGAAGTTTACTCATGTATTTAAGCATATAATTTCTAATGCTCTATTAGCTTCCCTCATTGTAAAGCCATTAGCCATATAAATTTGAAATGTAGTTACTTTAAATATCACATCATTTCAAATATATCTACATATTTATTATCTAAATAGATTACATAATAGTAGTCGATTCAAGCTAAAACTTAAAATATCTGTATTTCTGTACATAGATCTTTATTACATGTTGAACACTGCATGTTTATTGCACATATAACAATCATAACATCTATATTAGCTCATGGAATCTCAGATTCATTTCCATTTTAAAATCAAACTAATATTTTTATCCTTTGTGATGCAAATAATTGAACCAACTCTACTTTTGTCTGAATTAGCTGGTGATTTAGAATAACTGAATGTTTAAATAATAAAGTCAGTTGTGTAAAAGCTAAATCCCACTATTAATGTAAAAAAAATTCTCATTTGTCAAGAGAAACTAAATTCATAAGGTTTCTTTTGGGCATTAGGGCTCAAAAAGTTTTCTTCCTGCTGAAGAAAATATATTTCTGCTACATATATGATTTAAAATGAATATGATATTTGTGTTTTCTTTGGTGTGTGTGTTTCATGTTTTAAACTTTTACATTCCATGAAGGGAATATTATTGTGAAATTGCAATGAGCTCTCATTCAACTGACATCCTCTTTGAGAATTGCCCATCATCCGACAAAATTGGTCCTAGTCTCCATATTTAAATAAACAAATACATACACTTGCCTTTTATCAACCCACATCCAATCACCCAACCAGAACTGATAGGGTAGAAACCTGAATCAAGATAAGCCAATCAGATTGTCTCTCTAAGAAAATTAGAATTAGAATCCTGCTACTTGATGCTAGGTCCCATGAGTGAGAGATCAGAAGGTAAGAATATCTGGTGACATTGACAAGACTAGTGACAATAAAAGAAGAGCCAAAAATTAAGTATGATGAAGTAAAAACTATTACTGTGAGACTATGCAGAGAAAAAGAAAAACTAATCAGGGATTCAAACTTTTTGGTTCCTATTTCTTTGATGTATTTCCATCCAGAAAGTTATTTCTATTTTATCATTAGCAACTGTTAATTTTATGTGCTAACTATTGTGCAAAAATGTAAGTTTATTTATTGCTTATAATAATCTGTTTAAATTCCATTTATGATATTCATGACATATTTAATCACTTCTTGCTTAAATTGCTGTGTCTGTTGAGTAACCGTTCCATTCAATTCAGGATTTTCCTTCTTACATATCTCCTAACTTTCTACCTGATGGTGATTAAAAATCAAGGCATACTGACATGTGGCTCTGGTAATGAAAATGAAGCCTATGACACTCTCAGTCATTCCAGTTCTTCAAAGCTTTCCAGTTGCAGGATTTTCACCCAATCCAATCAGGTAACTCTCCTTATGTATCTCTTCATTCTTTCCAGCTCTATATTTCTTGGGTTAAACTTAGTGTTCAGGTTTTGGTTTGTTGATCATCAAAAAATGCTTTTGGACTTGTTTCACAGAGTCTGTCCTTTGCAAACCCAAAGCACTTTGGCTTTCCAGGCTATTGATGCTGCTACGATTTTCAAGAGTCTCTTTGACACTTGGTTCTTAACAATATCAGTCACTTCCCAAAATCAGCACTTATAGAATTCTATGGCTGCTCCCAGGATCACTGATGTAGTGGTAGTGTTGTGAGAGGACTAGAGGGATGGGGAATAAATAATATTTAAAAAATTATCTCAAAAAGTATTTTTCAGTAGATATGTATCATTATAAATTTGTCCAAACCCGAAGAATGTGCAATATCAAGAGTGAATTATGTGAACTATAGACTCTGGGTTATGATGTGTCAATGTAGGTTCATCAATTGTAGCAAATGTACCACTCTGGTGGAGGATGTTGATAATGGGAGAGACTGCATGTGGGGGGCAAGAGCTACATGGGAGTTCTCTGTACTTTTTAATTCAATTCTGCTGTGAACCAAAAACTGCTCTAAAATAGAGTCTATTAATATTATGCTTTTAATATTATCACTAAAATTAAATACACTTATCATAAAGCACAGAGTCTGGTATATGGTAGAAGCTCATTAAATGTTTGCTGGCAGTCTAGAGGCATAAACAAATTGCTGAATAGATTAAAGAGTAAAATAAGTTCAGACAAATACATGCATAGATTCAAGAAAGAAGCAATCATTTTAGTAGTAAGATAATAAAGAATAAGTATTTTGTCTGTAAAGAGTAAATAGAGAGACCATAATTAGAAAAAATGGGATGAAGTGCAAGTAAGATGACTCAGACTAGCATCTTTCCTGGTAAAGATGTTCAAGTCTACTTCCAAAAGTCAGACAGCAGTACCTGATGTAAATCTAGGTACAGGTATTCGCTTCAAATTATTTGTTATCAGTAAATCTAATTCCTAAGTCACACATGGTCAGAGATTTTCATTTTATCTTTACTGCAAGTAAAGTAGAACATTCTGTACACACACACACACACACACACTCACTCACACACACACACAAAGAGTAAATGGATAGAGTAAGCGCTCTCAATACTTTTAAACATAATTTCATTTAAAAATAAGTTATTTGGAGTAAATTGTCTCCCAAGTACCTTTCAAATTTAACAGTTCATTACTAATGATACTACTGTTAACTCTGGGTAAACAGCAGATGATTGTAAAATAGATACAAATCTTATTCCCTTGAATTTTAGTTTTCTTAAATGTTTTGATTGTTTTTAATGCATTCAGCATTACAGAATTAAGTACTATACAGTGGATACAGAATATGTGAGAATGATTATGGAGAGAAATAGTGTTGGCAATGTATATGCAATAGAGAACTAAGAGTTACATTATTGTTTCGTTTTGACACCCCTAGGTAACTGTAACATGTTACCTGATATAAAAAGCACAAAAATAAACTCAAAATAGATTAAAGACCTAAACTTAAGGCCTGATACTATAAAACTCTTAGAGGAAAACATAGGCAGAACACTCTTTGATGCAAATCGCAGCAAGATCTTTTTTGACCCACCTCCTAGAGTTATGAAAATAAAAACAAAAATAAACAAACGGGACCTAATGAAACTTAAAAGCTTTTGCACCGCAAAGGAAACCATAAACAAAATGAAAAGACAACCCTCAAAACGGGAGAAAATATGTGCAAATGAAGCAACTGACAAAGGATTAACCTCCAAAATATACAAACAGCTTATGCAGCTCAATATCACAAAAACAAACAACCCAATCAAAAAATGGATGGAAAAAAAAATGGATGGAAGATCTAAGTAGACATTTCTCCAAAGAAGACATACAGGTGGGCAAAAAGCACATGAAAAGATGCTCAACATCACTAATTATCAGAGAAATGCAAATCAAAACTACAATGAAGCATCACCTCACACCAGTCAGAATGGCCATTATCAAAAAATCTACAAATAATAAATGCTAGAGAGGGTGTGAAGAAAAGGGAAGCCTCCTGCACTGTTGGTGGGAATGTAAACTGGTACAGCCACTATGGAGAACAGTGGAGGTTCTTTAAAAAAGAACCTCCACTATGGAGGTTCTTTTAAAAACTAAAAATATAGTTACCATATGATCCAGCAATCCCACTCCTGGGCATATACCCAGAGAATACCGTAATTCGAGAAGATGCATGCACCCCAGTGTTCATTGCATCACTGTTTACAATAGCCAGGACATGGAAGCAACTTAAATGTCCATCAACAGAGGAATAGGTAAAGAAGATGTGGTGCATATATACAATAGAATATTACTCAGCCATAAAAAAGAATGAAATAATGCCATTTGCAGCAACATGGATGGACCTAGAGATTGTCATACTGAGTGAGGCAAGTCAGACAGAGAAAGACAAATATCATATGATATCACTTATATGTGGAATCTAAAAATAAAGGTACAAATGAACTTTATCTACAAAACAGAAATATAGTTTCAGATGTAGAAAACAAACTTATGATTACCAGAGGGTAAGGGAGGGGAGGGATAAATTGGGAGACTGGGATTGACATATACACACTACTATATATATAATAACTAAAAAGGACCTACTGTATATTACAGCAAACTCTACTCAAATAATGTGTAATGGCCTATATGGGAAAATAATCTATAAAAGAGTAGATATATGTATATGTATAACTGATTCACTTTGCTGTACACCTGAAACTAATACAACATTGTAAATCAACTATACTCCAATAAAAATTTTTAATAAATAGATAGATTTTCCTA
Source organism: Mesoplodon bidens (assembly GCF_964165515.1). Lineage (NCBI taxonomy): Eukaryota > Metazoa > Chordata > Mammalia > Artiodactyla > Ziphiidae > Mesoplodon > Mesoplodon bidens. The sequence goes on along the minus strand of NC_138161.1, from coordinate 36,078,661 downwards.
CCCCCTCAAAAAAAAGAACAAATAAACCATTACCTACTTTTCATAAATTCACTATTCAGAAAGCCCTTTTCATGCCACATTTCTTCTTCTCTGTCATCCCAGCAGCATGATGCATTACAACAGCAGAAAATAAATTATATCACACTGACAAGAGTGTCATGACGATTGCACATTTAAAGAGAGGAGGATGAACATATTGTGAACCCATGGTTAGGTGTCTGGAGACCATCACCACTGGAAGCAGCTATGAGACTGTTAAGATCAGCAAGCACTGAACACTGCAAAGCCTGTAGTTTTTAGAAGTATGCATAGTACTGCATTCAAGCCTTTTTTAAAAATATTTTTATTTTTCAAACTTGGACACATTTTATGAACTGATAAAATACTAGATAAGAAATACTATATCTACAACATCTAATAGAAGACTGTATACTTCAGGGCCTTTTCTGATTTCCAATCACAAAATAATTTTTTTCTTTGAAGTTTTTCTTTTTAATATTGAAGTGAATGCATATTGAGATTCAATAACTAAAAGAATAGACCAATACAGTTTCAAAGTTTAGCTATTCATTTGTCCATTATTGCTCTTCAGTTGAAGCCAAATTAAAGCATTGGTTTTTCAGGAGAAAAGAGACACCCATCTTCCAGTTGGCTAACCTATCTCTTGAATTCCAGATGCTTCATCTCCCAATTTTATATCTTCACCCCTGCGTATTCTATTCCATTTCAAAGTTTTTATTCATTAATCTTCCCCAGAATATTTTAGAGTACCACATTCTTTGCAGTCATTTCTTTTAAGATTCTAATTACCTTTTGTAACTTACTTGTCTTCAGATGATTCTCAAATTTGTCTTTCTTCTTTCTTATTTGTACCTTTTCAATCTTCACTTCAGAATATTGCCCTGGAATAACTCAGGCATGCAATAACTCAGTAAGGTGTTAAAGTATCTTCTCTCTTTCTCTATCACTAAAGTCATTATCCTTCTGTCTCAATAATTAATCTTACCTTATCCTTGACCTTAAACTTCACTCCTTTATAAAATAAATCTAAAATACATCACTTTTTCTTATCTCCAATATACAATTTCATTCAGTAAGTTGGACATTTTAAATTTCTTCTTGCCATCTGCCTGTCCTTCCTCTTTACTATTTTGTAAGAGTAAAATGCAGTTTGTAGAATGTGGATTGCAATGAAATGAACCACCATAGCCTACACTTCAGGTTAATACAACTCTGTATTCAATTGTTTTACAGAGAAATTTACTGAAAAAAAACTTTATCCATATATTAATACGCACAAAAGCCTTATGATTTGGGGAGAGAATCAGAAGATGGTTTTATAAGTGGATGTGATAAGTGGATGTGATATTTATACCCAATTATTAAAACTGTTGTCCTTTTATCCTTCTCTTACCTGTTATCATAATCTTGTTTGAACTAATTTTCCCTTCACTCAGTTTCCTTTTGCCTTATTCCTTTCTCTTTGTTCTAACTTCCCTTTAGAAATTCCATTATTTCATAATTAGCTTGTAATAATGTTTTCTAGATTAGTGGTGTTACTTAATACAAAAATTTAAGTATTAAATACTCATGACTGACAAACTCAGAAGCATTAAAAAATGTACTGATGTAAATGTATTACAGGTATGTATTATGAACTATAAATTAAATTATCAGGGAAAAATACTCTAAATATGAAAATTTTCTACAGTATTTAACTTTTTCCATTGCTTTGTTTGTTTAATGGACTTAAAAATCTTTTTTAATGCTTTGTTAATTATGCTTTAACATTTAGTATAATAAAATTACATATTTAAGGCCACTGAGCATAAAGGAAATTAGAAACAAGTATAAGACTATAACTGCCATAAAGTAAAACTAATCTGTACCACTATACAATATATTGATAATTCTCCAAATTTATTAAAGTAAGGGGTATTATATTACCTCATAAATTCTGCATTTTGATTGTTGTAAGAAAACAAAATCAATGGAAAAAATGAATATAAGATTTAGAAAGTTCAAATGTTGTGTAGACAGGTTCATATCATGTAGTATACATATGGGAAAAAAGGCATTAATAGTAGATAAGATTTTACTATGAACTTTTTATTCTGCTTTTTTCTTTCAATAACATTGTAATAAAACTAGATTTTGTTCACCCCAGACAGTAGCTATATTGTATTTATAAATAGAACCCACTCATATGATTTTTGTGATAAAGCAATAAATTGGCATCTTTTTATAAAAAAGAAGAAAAGTTACAGTACTTAGAACTGCTGCAACAGTCTCAGACTGCTCACCAAGCTCCTCCTATGTGTAAGCTAATAAATGATACTTCTCTTTTTGAAGTTGGTTCAAGCTTCTGCTGAGACTTTCAAAATGTGATATATCATTTTAAAGGTAATAGGGAAAACTTTTTTATTACTTTAAATTAAAAGTATTTATAAAGATATCATTATGTCCTTCAGCCAAGGTTGTTACATTCTTGCTATTATTGGAAAACAATGGCTGTACTCTTTTACATTTATTTTGATCCCACTGAGCTACCTGCTTGAACAATAATACTTTCTTGAATCTCATTATTTGGTGATGTGATTGTGATATTGGATTTCATTGAGATAATCAATGTAAACATGACGGGAATTTATGTATACTCTATATGCCTGCTGTTTTTAAAATGTGATAAAACAAAAAATTTCTTAGAGTATGATGTTTCATTTAAAAATAAACCAATATCAGGCACTTTTGAAACAGTCATTAAACAATTTAAGTAAACTGTCTTCCTTACCATCAGGATCTCTTGTTAGCTTTGTAGATACATAAGATTATATGAGATATACTGCACTGTATATTGCAGTTGGTTAAATTCATGAATATGCCATTATAGCAAATCACAGGTAAAAATTAACTAGATATATCATTGTTTTTGCTCAAGTATCAAGCTAAAAGTTTATACATTTAGACGTGTATTTGCTATAAACTTCAGTTTCCCTCACATTACCTACTTCTTATAGAACAGTACAAAGAGGTACAGGTTATAAAATACTTGGGTGTCTATCCCTTAAATTGAATATTTTTTCCCATTGTGTATTTCTATCTTAATGAGAAGTATTAAACAAACAATCTGAAGTAATTTTATGTTTGTAAATGTATTGTTTAGACATTTACAAGCATTCTCTAGAATTTTTAATATGAAAGTCTCTTGACTACCATATACCCTCACTCCAGTAAATTTGGTGGAACATGCTTCACCTGGTAGTCCAGGTATTTTTCCATGCCACAGGTTTTTCCTACAAGTATATAGAACAATTTTAGAGAAAAGACAATAGTGAGCTTTTTCCACTGGTTTGCAGAGTTCCTTCCCTTGCTGAGAGAGTGGGGAGAAGCAGAGAGAGAGATTGAGTCGTGAGCACAGTTTGAAACTGCTGTCTTAAAGGTTAGAACTGTGCAACATTCAGTTATAAACGCCCACTAGAAAACTTGTAAATTTTCTATGATATTAACAACAGAACCACACGTTTGTATTACTCTATGGGATTTGTATAGGGTTTGGTGGTGAGTGGTCTGTCAAAGTGACTAATGAACTCAGCTCACTGAGTGTTCCTTACATTTCTAATAACCCCAGGTCTGCAGGAGGCCTCCCCACTGTTTTGCCCCTGATGTTGCCTAGCTATATCTCTGTGTCAACCTCGTTTTGAAACAGCTGCCTCTTCACAAGAAATTCAATCACCTCAAGACTTTTCTAGGAACACTGAAGATTTCAGAAACAGTGGGGACGAATCCCTGGTGTAGCAATCAGCATTCTGTCATCTGGCTCCCCTTCCAATGCTCTGTCTCTTTCTTAAACCTCTACCTGCCCCATGTCCCAGGACCTAATTCTTCTCATTTTGTTATGCAGAGTTCCTTCTATCTTGCCTGGAATCCTGGTAGTCAGTTATCACCTGAGTTTTATATTTCAACCAATAGGCCAAAAGAGGTTATTAAGGTTTAGCCTCAACATTGGCAGGTGCCTCCCTAAGAGAAATTATCAGGGTGACTCCTTAGGGAAAATAATTTTAACTCTTTATATAAACAAATATTTTATTCAAAATATATTTAAAATCTGATCTCTTCTCACAATTTCCATGTCACCACATTTGTGATATTGTGATTTATATATAAGAAATATATATCAATATTTGGTCTTACTACCCTGTTCCTGGCACAGAGCTCCTAAATACCTCGGAATTTCCCAAATGAGGAAAGTGATAAAGAAGTGGTTTATAGGTTAATGAGGTCATTTGGGAAGCTCTTAGGTCACCTAAGGTTGGGGGCTGATTGCCAGCAGAACCAGCCATGTGATTAGTGCTTTGAAACTTTCAGTCCAACCCTCGACCTCTGGGGAGGGGTTAGAGGTTGAGTTTAACTTCAAATGGCCACTGCTTTAACTAATCATGATCATGTGATGAAGCCTCCATAAAAACCCAAAAGGATGGTGTTCAGAGAGCTTCTAGGTTGATGAACACGTGGAGATTTGGGGAGAATGGAGCTTGTGGAGAGAGCATGGAAGCTCCAGGTCCTTTCCCCATCTCTTACATCTGACTGTTCCTGAGTTATGTCCTTTTTTAATAAACCAGTGATATAGGAAGTAAAATGTTTCTCTGAGTTCTGTGAACTGCTCTGGCAATTTAATCAAACCCCAGGAAGGGGTCCTTGGAAACTCCAATCTATATATAGCTAGTGGGTCAGAAGCACAGGTGACCATCTGGACTAGCAATTGGCACCTGAAAAGGGGTGGGAAGGAGTTTTGTAGGACTGAGCCCTTAACATGTGGGATCTGAAGTTATCTCCTGGTAGAAAGTGTCAGAATTGAGGTGAATTGTGGGACACCTGCTGGTGTTAGAGAATAGTTGTGTGGGGAAAAAAAACAGTCATTAGAATTCATGTCGGAACCCTTCCATCTCTTCTGGGTAATTATACACACTTCCTAACTGCTTTGCTTGCTTCTACTCTTGCCCCTAAGCCACACAGAGCAACCTGAGGGATGCTTATGAAATGGAAGACAGGTTGTGTCCCTGTCATGTCTAAGATGTTACTGGTGTCCTATCTTACACAGAGTGAAAGAAAATGTTTTCTCTGTTCTTATTTATTCTCTTCCACTTCACCCTTGCCATGTCAGTGTAGTCTCCTTTTGCACCATCTCCACACCAACCCACTCCTATCAGAGACTTTGGATTTGCTGTTCCATCCCTAGAATGCTTTTCCTCAAGACATCTGCATAAGTCACTCCCTTTCTCGCTTGTTTCATGCCTCAGTGTCATCTTAACAAGGAGGACTGCAAAATATAGCAAGCAATCCTCCACACCCCTATCAGCAACACACTCACAAGTACATGTGTATTCCAATATCCCTAACCTGTTTTATTTTTCTTCATAACACTTAACACCTACCCTGTCATCATAAACTGGTATCTTAATGTGTCAGCTAAGTACTGACTTAAGTCTCAGATTTCTTTCTTTGCAAATAGAATATAAAATATAGTCTTGCAATGCATGCAACATGTATTCATTTATTTATCCATCTATTCTGCAAATTATTTAGTAGTAATTTCCATTTACCTCAGTGTATTCAACTGTAAAATTGAAAAAAGTTTTAGCAACTGCTACTTACAGTGTTTTAGGTAATATAAATTTAGAAGGTATATTTAACGAATTGGCTTAGTGCCTTAGATTAAAATGCCAGTCAATATTAACTATCAATACTGTAATTTTCTGAAGGACAGGTAATTATATTAATAACAAAATAAATAATAATATCCCTGATTCTATTAGTAGGTGTTTTTAGGTCTTAAGAAGCATACCCTGAGATGGGGATTCTTGTTAGGAAGATGAATCAGAGGAACACTCTCAGGAGAGGGAGTGAGGAAAGTAGGATAAAGCAGTGAGGGGGGCGGGGGGATAGAGGTAAGTAATGTGGCATCTGCTAGAAATCTTGATCTCACAGGGAGCTTGATCTCACAGGGAGCACTTGATCTCACAGGGAGCACTGATCCACAAGTTACACCACAGAATCCCACCTCGATGCAAAAGGGTCAAATTTTTGTCCCTCTATGACAGTCATGTATGACCACAGAGGACATGGGGGGCTCAAAGTGGGGGCTCCCAGGCAAGGAGGTCTGCCTTTGCCTGAAAATGATCCTCTTGAGAAGAGAGTACCTGTTGAGTTGTTAGTGGCCAACACTCACTACTGAAGGATGGGTGCACCCCTTCTAATGGGATTTGGGTAGATTTGGGGGGAAGGATAAATTATAATTTATTTTTATTGGAAAACAAATGTACAATTTGGAATGGATCTGAGGAAAATTTTGCCCTAAGCAGATTTTCTTTAAGTGGCTAAACCAAAGTTTAAAAAGCAAGTAACAACAAAATACATGTTTCTGGTACAGGACCAGAAGTATAAAAAAATAGTGTACAAGTACTGGATGTGTACAATGCACCTGTTTTGCAATAGTGCAGCTTCTAAGTACACACTCCATAACTCCACACTTCAACAGCAAAATGCTGATAGTTCCTAAAGAAAACTACTTAAAATCCAGATGTTCCCTTATTTGACCAACTCTATCTAAGTTTGTACAGAAGGGCTTAGAGATATACAGAGTAAGCCACATGCAGTATGTTACTTGATCAATTTTCTAAAATAAGGTTTCAGGACAATGATAGTAAGATGAGGGAAGAAACATTGCCTACAACTTCCAAAATTTTATCATAATTTAAAAAATTAAAGATACTGAATGCAGGGTTTGAAATTCATTTACGAATGGCTCCATATTTGTTTCAGTAGGGGTAATTCATGTCCTTTCCACTCTCTTCCTACCTTGTAATTGAACTCCAATTTTAGATTGGTGATCACACTCAATTTTGTAGCCTCCCAGGAATCCCTGAAACTAATGGAGCATGCAGTGGGATGGTGATTGATTTCTTTGGGTTTGTTTATCTGAAATTTCAAGGAGATTAACAGATGGAATGTCAGATTCAAATGAAGCTTTATTGCTTCAAGTGAAGGAGCAGCAATTAGATTGTTGTTTACATAGATTAACACTCTGAACCCCTCCCTACCTGGTCCAAATACTTACCACTAGGACATACAACTGTAGATTCTAGGCAGCTGAAACAGCAGCCAAAACATCCTCAGCCATTAATAAAACTTTTTCTCCTTTAGTACTTTCTGTTGAATCTCTCTGCCAATAATATAGCTCTTCTGTTACTTATTGCCCAAATATATGCTGAATAGAATATATTTTAAAGATTTTTATGTTCCATGTTAAAATATGATAAACTAAGAATCATTTAATGATTAAAGTCTTAACAATTGCAATGCAGACCATAAAACACTTGATGTGGCACATAAATAAGAGAAATAGTCCCTTGGTTATTGAGAAATCAGGACTATTTTAAAAGGTCCATTTTAAATAATTAACAATCCACTAAGACTTAGTACCTCATGAATGTCTTCTTGACTCAAGCTTAGCTCTTTGGTCTTACAGAATGGACGTAGTGAAAGGGTTTTAATAGCCAAATTTACAATAGTTTGTACTCCTGTATATTTTAAATCACTTCCAGATAGATGGCCATTCTCTATCTGATTTACTGGTCAACAATTCATGCTAAAGAAACCTGTGATACACTCCTTTCAAAAGACACAAAAAATCAATAGTGCAAAGAGTGACAAAAGGAAATACATAAATATAATTATATACAATCACTAGATAGAATTATTATAACTATTTGCTAAGTACCGAATTAAAAGTGGCTAACTATATACAATATCCTATAGCAGGATTTCTCAGCCTTGGCACTATTGATATTTTGGGACAGATAATTCTTTATTGTAGGCCAGACTGTGCATTGTAAGGTGTTTTGTTGTTGTTTTTTGACCTCTACTCACTAGACACTGTTAGCAATCTTCTACCCAAATTGTGACAATCAAAAATGTCTCCAGATATTGCCAAATGTCCTAGGGAGCAAAACCCCCAGTTGAGGACCACTGCTTATTAATATGCTATGTCTGATGATAGATATAAAATTATGTTAATTATTGAGGGTGCCAAAGATACAAAACAGGGGCTCAGTACTCAGAAATATTGCTGTTTATTCCAAGGCTATCAGATATTCTTCGGGCTGCTGAAGATGCAGTCTTAGGCAAAGTGAACAGTCAGAGAAGCCTGGTAGGTAGAGAAGGCACAGGAGGGGATGCTAAGTCTACTTTACTATGAGCCAAACAATGTGCAACCCAACTCCCCAGAAGCACCTCTCAGGCAAAGAAAATATAACACCTACCTGTATTCACAGGATTCACTATCATGTTATGAACAACACACAGACAACTTAGGAAGATGTCTTTATTATTTTTATATGTATAACTATAGCATCGCTGTCCTCCAACCACTCCTGACTGTGTGGACCACCAGTCTGTATGGACCATAGTCTGTGAACTCATGGTTATAATATATGCTTGTTTATGTGTGTGTATGACTAAAGACAATTTTAATTTCCTAGACCCGTCTTAACTCCCAGCACAAAAGTTCTTTATGCCAAAGTTTTGTAGTACCTATACCTATAATTAAAATATGTGAGAGCATATTAAATTTTCTCTCCCAATATCCCATTAGAATTCTAAAGTGCATCCCATAACAGTTTTAGGAATCTGGAAAAAATTGTTAGGAGCCAAATTTCCAGAAGTCTGTCACATTTTTGCATGTCTTGTCACCAGAAACATTGACTACCTTTATTCCAGATTATTTTCATGGATATTTGTATAAAATCCAAGTGAAATCCCTTGGAAGGTAAAGAAAATATCTTCATCCAGGGATGAGAGGCATGCTTACTGTCTAGTATAATGAAGATAATATTTCCCTGTGGAACAAAAATAAGTCAGGTTTATTGCCTATTTAAAAGATTTGGGTTACCTGAGCTCAAAGCTCCTTGCTTGGAACACAACTCACTGTATGCAAAGGTATATCGTTGCACTTTCCACATCACCCTGTGGCAATTAGGACTCAGGGAACAGTACAGGAAAATGCTTATATGCTCTCTGCTGCCTTTGCTGTGAGTAAGAGAGTCTTTTCTCTCACCAAGGAATGGCATGTCTTCTTTCAACATACATGAAAATTGTGGCAGGTAAACTTATACTTTCTACTCCTCTATGCTGCTGGTCTATACAGAGTCTTTCTTTATGAAGGCTGTGTACAAGTTAAGTGACCATCCATCCTGGTCTGCCTAGACTTTCCCAGGTTTAGCACTGAATATTTCACATCTAAGGAAACCCTTTGGTCCTGGAGAAACCAGGACATTTGGTCACTATACATATGCAAATTTGCTTCCTGTTTCTTCTATTTTCTTTCTTCTCCTTTTTATTTTTTTATCTTTCTTCTTTTATTTCTTTCTTTTTCCCTTCTCTTCTACCTTCTCCTCCTTCCTCTTCCTCTTCTTTTTCTTCTTCTTTCCTCTATCTTTTTCTCCTTCTTTCTTTCCTTTTTTTTTTCCATCCTATTCAATTATTCAATCAAGTTTTTAAAAAGAAGGCAAAGAAGAACTAATTTCAAATGCTGGGCATCAATAAGACACACCTTTAGAACAGGAACAGTAGGTTTCATAATTAACTGGGAAACTGATAGTAACCAATTCTTGATGTTTTCATAGTTTTCACCTTTATTACCTACTATTTATAGATAATTTTTCATAGATTCCAAAATTGATTATATAACTGTTCTCAAATATTTGCTGCCCATATTTGTGGGAAAATTTGATCCTCATCTCATTCACTGGACCTCGACATGTGATTTGAATGTTTCTTTCTGTGGGGGGTTTAGCTTCACATTTCACTGAAATCAGAAATGCCTCTGTGATTTACTTTAGTCAAGAAAATGTGAGCAGAATGACACATAGCCCTTCCAAAGAGAATTTCAAGAGCCAGAAAATTATTCCACCATTGCCCTGTGCCATTTGCTTCCAGATTGGCAATGTCTCACATAGGGCCAATGCCAAAATCTGAATCAGTTAACTGTCTCTCCTGTACATTGATACAAACACATAAAATGATAAAGGTTATCAACTTCGCTCTTTGCTAATGTCTTTCTCATTCTCTATCCATTTTAGCTTGGGAAAAGAAAATTACCACGTGGAACAGTCAGAAGTATTGCTGATTAGTTAGTTACCAAAGATCAGTAACATAAGACCAGGAAAGATTCTGTAACTGATTTTTTTAATTGATTTTTATATTGTAAGCCATATATTTTTTCCAGGACTACTCTATGTATTTGAGGAATCCCAGTCTCTAAGCCATACAAAAATTAAGAAAATAGAGATAATTAATACTGAGTTGTGAAATTTTAGGTGAAACTACTTTAAGAAAATAGCAAAAGGACTGATGTTTATAATAAATTATGGCAATAAATTTATGAGGAAAATCACATAATAGTGGGAGAAAAACATACACAGAGAGAGAGGACCCAAATTACTAATAACAGAAATGAAAGAAGGGATACCACTATATCTCCCATGAGCATTAAAAGGATAATTAAGAATACTATGAACAACTCTATGCCAACAAACTTCATAACCTAGATGAAATGGACCAATTCATGGAAAGAAACAATCTTCCAAAACTCACAGACACAAAAATATGCAATATGAACAGAAGTCACCAGGCCCAGATAGGTTCACTGGTGAATTCTACCAAATGTTCAAGAAAAAAATTGTTCCAATTCTCTATCATCTCTTTTAGAGGACAGAAGCAGAGGGAATACTTCCTAACTCATTCTATGAGGTCAGCATTATCCTAACACCAAAACCAGACAGAGACATTATAAGAAAAGAAAACTACAGACCAATATCTCACTGAACATAGATGGAAAAATCCTTAACAAAATATTAGCAAATTGAATCCAGGTAGGATTTATCCCAGGTATACAACACTGATTTAACATTCGGAAGTCAATTAGTGTAATCTCACACATCAACATGTTAAAAAATAAGAGCCACATGATCATATAAGTAGATAACAAAAAAATCATTTGACAAAATCCAACACCCATCCATGATAATAACTCTCAGTAACTAGAAATAGAAAGGAAATTTCTCAACTTGATAAAGAATATACTTGCAAAACCATCTACAGCTAATACTAGTGAGAAAATCAAAAATTTACACTAAGATCAGGAACTAGGCAAGGTTGTCCCCTCTCACCACTGCTTTTCAACATTGTGCTGGAAGACTTTTAGCTAATGAAGTAAGATGAGGGAAGGATTTAATAGGACTACATATTGAGAAGGAAGAAATAAAACTGTATTTTTTCATGGATAACATATCATTTAATTAAGAAAATCCTAAGGTACTGACAAAAGAACTCCTGGAACTAAAGCAATTATAACAAGGTTACAGGATACAAGGTTAATATACAAAAGTCAATCACCTTTTTTAAAAAAATTAGGCTTAATGGAACCAGTAACTTACAGGTCACCTTTTAATGTTAAAGCAGCTTCCTTTTGATTGCCAAATTTTTTGCATGCTTCTTTTTTTAACTGTTGCATATTTAGTTAAGAAATGACTTAACCTAGTAATAGATTTTGGTGATATAGGAACCCAGTTAATTCTGAATGACTATCCCCAAATAAATGAGTGAAATAAATAATTTTGAGTTAAATATTTATCAAAAAGTCACTTGGGGACTTCCCTGGTGGTAGAGTGGTTAAGAATTGCCTGCCAATTCAGGGGACACAGGTTCGAGCCCTGGTCCGTGAAGATACCACATTCCGTGGAGCAACTAAGCCCATGAGCCACAACTACTGAAGCCTGCGCTCCTAGAGCCTGGGCTCTTCAACAAGACAAGCCACTGCAATGAGCAGCCCAGGCACTGCAACAAAGAGTAGCCCCCACTCGCCATAACTAGAGGATGTCTGTGCGCAGCAAAGAAGACCCAATGCAGCCAAAAATAAATAAATTAAAATAAATTAATTAAAAAAATAAGTCACTTGGATACATTATCACTATTAGAGAGATAAATGTAGGACCTGACTGACAAATATTTCAAGTTGTAGCAGATCCCTTAAAATATACATTCTAGTTATTGTTTTTTTTGTTTTTTGTTTGTTTGTTCGTTTGTTTTTGTGGTACACAGGCCTCTCACTGTTGTGGCCTTTCCCATTGCGGAGCACAGGCTCCAGACACGCAGGCTCAGCAGCCATGGCTCATGGGCCTAGCCACTCCGCGGCATGTGGGGATCTTCCCAGACCGGGGCATGAACCCATGTCCCCTGCATCGGCAGGCAGACTCTCAACGACTGTGCCACCAGGGAAGCCCTCTTGCTATTGTTTTTAATGACTTATTCCAGCACATTTTAAAAATCATGTTTGAAGTGTTCCATTTTTTTCTATTTTTGTAAGATAAAAAAAAATCATAATTTCACACACACAAAAAGTCAATCACTTTCCTATATACCAGCAATGAACAAGTGGAATTTAAATTAAAAACAAAATACCATTGTGTATATGTGCCACATCTTCTTTATCCATTCCTCTGTTGATGGACATTTAGGTGGCCTCCATGTCCTGGCTATTGTAAATAGTGCTGCAATGAACATAGGGGTGCATGTATCTTTTTGAATTATGGTTTTCTCTGGATGTATACAATGGAATATTACTAGGCCACAAAAAAGAATGTAATAAGGCCATTTGCAGCAACACGGATGGACCTAGAGATTATTATACTGAGTGAAGTAAGTTAGAGAAAGAAAAATATCATATGATATCACTTATATGTGAAATCAAAAAAAGAAGGGTACAAATGAACTTATCTACAAAACCGAAATAGAGTTACAGGTGCAGAAAAAAAAAAATATGATTACCAGAGAGTAAGTGTGGGGTGGGAGACAGATAAATTGGAAGATTGGGAATGACATATTCACACTATGATACATAAAATAGATAAATAATAAGGACATACTGTATAGCACAGGGAAGTCTACTCAATACACTGTAATGGCCTATATGGGAAAAGAATCTAAAAAACAGTGGATATATGTATATGTATAACTGATTCACTCTGCTGTGCACCTGAAACTAACAAAATATTAAATCAATGATACTCCAATAAAATATTTTTTCCTTTCTTTTTTTTTAAACATCTTTATTAGAGTATAATTGCTTAAAATGTTGTGTTAGCTGTTGCTGTATAACAAAGTGCATCAACTATATGTATACATACATCCCCATATTATTTGGTGTGTGTCCCCAAGGGGTAAAGTTGGTTCAGTGGGTCGTGCATGTCTCCTGTTGGAGGGGACTTGTGCCTGTGTTCAGGTGGATGAGGCTAGATCTTGTCTTTCCAGTGGGCAGGACCACATCCGGTGGTGTGTTTTGGGGTATCTGTGAACTTATTATGATTTTAGGCAGCCTGTCCACTAATGAGTGGGTTTGTGTTCCTGTCTTGCTAGTTGTTTGGCATGGGTTGTCCAGCACTGTAGCTTGCTGGTCGTTGTGTGGAGCTGTGTAACGTTGAGACAGAGATCTCTGAGAGAGCTCTCACTGACTGATATTACACTGGGCCAGGAAGTCTCTGTTGGTCCAATGTCTTGAACTCAGCTCTCCCACTTGAGAGGCTCAGGCCTGACACCCAGCCAGAGCACCATGACCCTCTCAGCCCCACAGCTCAGAAGAAAAGGTAGAAAAGAAAGAAAGAAAGAAATATAAATAAAAGAAAATAAAATTACTAAAAGAAAAATATATTATTAAAATAAAATTAAAAGAAGAGAGCAAGAAAACCAATAAACAAATCCACCAATGGTAACAAGCACTAAAAACTAAACTAAGATAAACATATTAATCAGAAACTAGTCAGTCACATACAGCAAACCTGAAGTCTACAGTTGTTCCTAAAGTCTGCCGCTTCAATTTTGGCATGATTCGTTGTCTATTCAGGTGTTCCACAGATGCAGGGTACATCAAGTTGATTGTGATAATTTAATCCACTGCTCCTGAGGCTGCACTGAGAAATTTCCCTTTCTCTTCTTTGTTCGTGCAGCTCCTTGGGTTCACCTTTGGATCTGGCCCCGGCTCTGCATGTAGGTTGCCCTCTGGAGTCTGTTTCTTGCCCAGAGAGTACAGTGTTAAAGCAGTGGCTTATTAGGGGCCTCTGAATTACTCAGGCCATGGGGAGGGTGGGGTGTGGAGTGCAGGGTGAGCCTGCAGTGGCAGAGGTCTTCATGACATTGCAACAGCATGAGGTGTGCCGTGTGTTCTCCCGGGGACGTTGTCTGTTGATCATGGGACCCTGGCAGTGGCAGGCTGCACAGGCTCCCGGGAGGGGAGGTGTGGATAGTGACCTGTGTTTGCACACAGGCTTCTTGGTGGCTGCAGCAGCAGGTTTAGAATTTCATGCCAGTCTCTGGTGTTTGTGCTGATAGCTGCAGCTCGTGCCTGTCCCTAGAGCTCATTTAGGCAGTGCTCTGAATCTCCTCCCTCATGCACCCCGAAACAATGGTCTCTTACCTCTTAGGCAAGTCCAGAGTTTTCCCCGGAATCCTTCACATCTAGCTGTGGCGCACTAACCCCCTTCAGGCTGTGTTCACACAGCCAACCCCAGTCCTCTCCCTGGAATCTGACCTCCAATGACTGAGCCTCAGCTCCCAGGCCTCACCCACCCTGGTCAGTGAGCAGACAAGCCTCTCAGGCTGGTAAGTGCTGGTCAGCACTGATCATCTGTGCGGGAATCTCTCTGCTTTGCCCTCTGCACCCCTGTTGCTGCACTCTCCTCCATGGCTCCGATGTTCCCCCCCCCCATCCACACCCCGTCTCCACCAGTGAAGGGGTTTCATTATGCATGGAAACTTTTCCTCCCTCACAGCTCTTTCCCAGCGGTGCAGGATCCATTCCTATTCTTTGTCTCTGTTTCTTCTCTTTTTTTTTGCCCTACCCAGGTATATGTGGTGTTTCTTGCCTTTTGGGAAGTCTGAGGTGTTCTGCCAGCATTCAGCAGGTGTTCTGTAGGAGTTATTCCACATGTAGATGTATTTTTGGTGTATTTGTGGGAAGGAAGGTGATCTCCACGTCTTTGTCCTCCGCCATCTTGAAGGTCTTCCAAATAATTTTTTTTAAATAGCATCTACATTCACAACCCCACAGATGAAATACCTAGGTATATAATTATGTAGTAACAAAATATGTACAAAATCTATATGAGGAAAATTATGAAAGTCTGATAAAAAAAAGCAAAGAAGATCTAAATAAATAGAGAGCTATTCCATGTTCATGAATGGGAAGACTCAATATTGTCAAGATGTCAGTTCTTCCCAACTTGATCTGTAGATTCACTGTAATCCCAATCAATCAAAATCCAAGAAGTTATGTGTGGATATCCACAAACTGATTCTAAAGATTACATGGAGAGGCAAAAGACCCAGAATAGCCAAAAAAATATTAAAAGGAAAGAACAAAGTTGGACAGACACTAACCCAGCTCAAGACTTACTATAAATTTTCAGTAATGAAGACTGTTTGGCACTAACAAAAAAATAGACAAATAGGGCTTCCCTGGTGGTGCAATGGTTAAGAATCTGCCTGCCAATGCAGGGGACATGGGTTCAAGCCCTGGTCCGGGAAAATCCCACATGCCACAGAACAACTAAGCCCGTGAGCCACAACTACTCAGCCCGTGCTCTAGAGCCCGTCAGCCACAAATACTGAGCCCACGTGTCACAACTACTGAAGCCCGTGGTCCTAGAGCCTGTGCTCCACAACAAGAGAAGCCACCTCAATGAAAAGCCCGCACACTGCAATGAAGAGTATCCCCCGCTAGCTGCAACTAGAGAAAGCCCTCGTGCAGCAGCAAAGACCCAATGCAGCCAAAAATAAATAAAAATTAAAATTAAAAAATGTATTTAAAAAAAAGAATTGACAAATAGATCAAGGGAACAGAACAGAGAGCATAGAAATATACCCAAATAAATACTGTCAACCGATCTTTGACAAAGGAACAAAAGAAATACAACGGAGCAAAGATAGTTTTTCTAACAAATGGTGCTGGCACAACTGGACATCCACATGCAAAAATTCAATCTAGACATAGACTTTACACCCTTCACAAAAATTAACTCAAAATGTCTTATACACCTAAATGTAAAAGGCCAAACTATAAAATTCCTGGAAGATAACACAGGAGAAACCTGAACAGCCTCGGATATGGCAATGTCTTTATATACAACACCAAAATCACGATCCATGAAAGATATAATTGATAAGCTGGACTTCATTAAAAGTAGTAATTTCTGCTTTGTGAAAGACACTGGCAAGAGAATGAAAACATAAACTGAACTGCGAGAAAATTTTCGCAAACACATATCTGATAAAGGACCATTATCCCAAATATTTTTTAAAAAGCTCTTAAAACAGTAAGAAAACAAACAACTGATTAAAAAATGGGCCAAAATCTTAACAGACACCTTGCTAAATAAAATACGCAGCTGGCAAATAAGCATATGAAAAGTTGTTCCACATCACATGTCATCAGGGAAATACAAACTAAAAAACAACAAAAGATATACTACACCCATATTAGAATAGTCAAAATCCAGAACACTGACACCACGAGATCCTAGTAAGGATGCGTTGCTGGTGGCAATGTAAAATGATACAGCCACTTTGAGAACTGTTTGGTGATTTTTTATAAAACTAATCATATTCTTACCATACAATCCAGCAATTACTCTTTTTGGTGTTTACACAAATGAGTTGACAACTTTTGTCTACATAAAAACCTGCACACAGTTTGTCTATAACAGCCTTATTTATAATTGCTAAAACTGGAAGGAACCAAGATGCCTTTCAATAAGTGAATGGATGAATACACTGTGGTACATCAGGACAATGGAATGTTATTCAGTGCTAAAAAGAACTTACTTAGTACAGAAAAGACATGGAGAAATCTTAAATGCATATTACTAAGTGAAAGAAGCCAATCTGAAAAACTGGCTGCATACTGTGAATCCAACTATATGTTATTCTGGAAAAAGCCTAACTATGGAGACAGTAAAAAAAAAAAAAAGTGGTTTCCAGGGTTTCAGAAGAGGGAGGGATGAGTAGATGGAGTACAGAGGATTTTAGATCAGTGGAACTACTCAGTGTAGTGTAGTGGAACTATTCAGTGGAACTGTAAAGGTAGGTATATGGCATTATACATTTGTTCAATCACATAGAATGTACAACACCAAGAGTGAACCCCAATATGAACTATGGGCTTTAGGTGATTATGATTTGTCAGTGTAGGTTCATCAGTTGTAACAAATGTACCACTCTGTTGGGAGATGTTGATAAAAGGGGAAGCTATATATATGTGGGTGCAGGAGGCATATGGAAATTCTCTGTACCTTTCACTCAACTTTGCTGTGAACATAAATCTTCTCAAAAGAAAAAATGTATATTCTATTAAACACACACACACAGTGTTGACAGCCTGGATACCTGATTCTAGTTCTTGTTTTCCATGATTAGCTGTTTGATTATATGTTGGTCACAACAGATTTCTGTAGTTATTTTCTTATTGAAAAGTGAAATGATTAAGAAGGTCGCTAAGGTTCCTTCAATTCTAACATTTAGTAAGCTCTCTCTACTTCACTTCAATAAAAGCATTAAATTTTATGATAGTAATTTTCTGCTTTCATGAGCAGAATACATATTTTTATAATGCCATGTTCTGATATTGGGGTTATTCTGCCTTTCTCTAAAATCATTGAGTGTTCATGTTTACTTTATCCATTGGTACAAGTAGTCAGTGTCATTAATGCAAAATATATAATTTAGGACTCTTTTCAATAACACTGCTGTTCAACCAGTGTAGAAAGACAGAGTAGCTGAAAAGGTGCAGACCAAATATTCTTCTTTACAGACAATTTTGGACATACTTTTATGCAGAGTTCAAGCTCTGCTATCTCCAATGTTAAGATTAAATGAAGATGTAAGAATTCAGTAGGATTCATTGTGTGTCATTTCTGAAGGAACACAGTTGTCATGAGTCACCATTTGAGTCAATAGTAATTAAGGCTCAAATTACCACCTTTCTAAATGGCATGCTGGCTCTCCATGGAGAGTAACAATAGGCTGTATAAATGTGGAGTCAATTAAACTTGTACTACGTATCATGTGAATTATTCTCACTGTAAAAGGAATTTGCGTATAAATTAAGGTACGTTTAGTTCTTTCTCCAGATCATAGATGGCTAAAGACTCCAAATGAGGTGTTCCTCCAAAGATTGGGAACTAGTAGGAAAATTTCACTCTGATCTTGAAACTGGAAAGATTCAACATAAATTAATGAGAATAGCCATCTGCAGAAGTGACCTATTCTAACAAATCGTTCCTAAATGTGAGAATGATTACACAGGGGGGCTTCTCAAATCTCATTAAAGAGACTCAGATAAAGCCAATATAAGATAAACTGTGACCTAATTAATTGTAACTTCTTCTATGTAACATCAGCAGAAGGCTAAGGCATGACTGAAATCTGGGGGAAAAAATGGAGAGCCAAAAGGCCAGAATCTGACACTGGCATCCACTCAGGCAACATTTCTTGAGTGTCTACTTACGGGTCAAGCATTTAGCAATATGTTGGCTCTTACTTAGAGAATAGTAATCACAACACTGAAGATAAATGTTTATATTTGCTTGGCAAATATGTCCTGTTGTATAAAGGGTTGGATTATTAAACTACCAGATTTTATTAATGCTACTAATTAAAATCCTCAAATTTCCTCCAATCAGATCTTTTAATAAATTTGCAAACTGATTAACCAGTATAAATATTTTGTTTAACTGTTTTTTAAAATCTCAGCATACTTAATTAAATTATCATTTTATTGAGAAAATACTAAGTAAAAGACATTTTGCATAAAGCTATGGAGAATGCAATAATTAATATGTCAATGTCTTATTTGCTGCTTTAAAAGTATGTAATCATAGGGGAAATAAATCCATGAAAACATAGCTACAATATTAAGTAAAAGGATATAGAAAAGAATTAATAATTCTTCATCTGGCATTTGGAAGCAGAGAGTAGAAGAGGAGAAGCTTTCATGAAGGGGATAACATGAGCTGAATCTGTGAAGATGTAAATGTCTCTTGAAAGGAGGAATGGCACGCCAAGTGGAAGGTATAATGTAGTTAACTCATAAAAGGAAAAAGGTGAAATTGGAAAATTTTCTGGAATATAGCGTGTATGGAGAGGAGTAATCACAGATAAGTTTAGAAATATGTTCAGAATAAGGTCATTGTATATCACATGCCAAGATAAATATATTAAACTTAATTCTTTAGAATGCAGGAAGTTATGAAAATATTGAGTTAGCATGTAAATGGTGATCATGATTAAATATTTGAATGTCTCCATGCACAGTTATAAAACTGCTTTCTGACTTTTAAATTAATCTATTGTTATTTGGATGAATATACTAGCATATGAACATCCCTAGGTAGACTGATAAGAATCAATATCCAGATTAAAAAGTACTGAGAGCCAGACTCTGGTCCCATGATATAAATGTCTCATGAAGTCATAAGATAACAAAACACTTCTGTAGATGTTTTTTACTCACCCTCTTTCCTCTAGACTATGATAAAGCCTAAATTTTAAAAGCTGAATTATCACTGAATTAAAAACTGAATTTAGTCAAACTATGATTCATTTAGTGAAATAATAAGTCTTTATTAAAAAAGAAAACTTTTTTCTTCCTCAAAACTACTTAGATAATTACATTGTTGTACAGGTATCCTCCTTAGAATTTGAAATTTCACGTACTTTGAGATTAGAACATTGTTTCAGCTATCTTCTTTTTAATGAAAAACACATCTTTTGAGAATAACTTTTAAAAATATATTTTAATTTGTACTTCAAGTCACAGATTATAGTTTTAAAGTACTTTTCCATTTAAGTTTTCTTCAGTGAGGAATTTTTAACATCATTGACATTAATAATTTCTACCTAGCTGCTTTTCTTTTCAATGTATCCCTGAATTAGAGAGCAAAATGTCAAGTTATGCGCTCCTAGAGTCCATTATTTAGAAGATCATCATAAACCCTGAAAAAAGAAAGGTAACCAATTTATTAACTTCAATGTAAATTGTCTTCTGTTGTTTTAATTACTTGATTCAATAACTAAAACAAATTTCTGCTTAATATCACAGATTTTGATATAAAGTAAAACTGAGAAAATCATTTCATACTTATGTGTCGCTTGGCTACACATTATATCATCAATAGTATATTTGTCCAGAAGCACTTTTTAATTTTTAATTTCCTATTGAAAGGATATTGGTGTATTGTTCTTTTCTTCTAGATAAGTGGTGTCTAACACTATAGAGATTCCCATGGAAATAAACAATAAGAAATAAAAATAGAAAATTAAAAATCAAAAAGTACTTCCATACCACCAAAGAAATGGAAGAAATAGGATTCTCTCACAGGATCATGTAAAATTAAGCTGCCAGAATGGTGCTAATGCTGTGATTGTTGTTAACTCTCATTCATGTCAGAGGTAGGATTAATTTAGAACTCATGTTCTCCAACAACACATTGCTAACCCTTGGGCTTGAGCCACAGGTGTGGGCTCAAATAGCTCTCTCCCATTTGATTTCAACCATGCAGCCCACCTCACCTCCACAACACTTAAGAGCAGTGGGGGTGGTATTAGGCATCTTTTACCCTATGTGTAGCCTATCATTGGCACCAAGGGCAGTTACCCCACCTCTTTTGCAAGCTTTATGTCAAACATCAGGCAGTCAGACAAGAACAGTATTCTGGATTGAATTGGGACTCCCTAAAACGTGTTGAAGTCCTAATGCCCGGTACCTGTGACTGTGACCTTATTTGGAAATAGTCTTTGCAGATGATCAAGTTAAGATGAAGTCATTAGGATGAACACTAATCCAATATGTCTGTATCCTTCCAAAAAGGATAAATTTGGACATAGAGACTGAGAAACAGAGAAAATGCCATGGGGGGATTTGAATTACAATGCCACAAGCCAAAGAACACCAAAGATTGCCAGCAAACCACCAGGAACTAGGAGACAGGCATGGAACAATTTCTCCCTCATAGTCATTGGAAGGAAGCAATCCTAGCCTCCAGAGAGGTGAGACAATAAATTTCCATTGTTTAATCCATATACTTTGTAGTATTTTGTTATGGCAGCCCTATGGAACTAATACAAGTGACCACAACTATCTCCTCTGAGAGAATATAAGACTGTTACTCCACAGTACAAACCAGCCCTTCCAATCAATGTGGTCACTTCCTATGTCTTCTAGGATGGTCTTCTAGGACACTCTTCCAGATAAGGGACAAACATTCTTATTGTCCCTTCTGATGGTAGCTGCAAAAGACATGGGTGTGTAAAAACTGGAACAGGTCCCAACCTGGAAATGCAGTGGTTATGGTCTAAAGACTTTCAGAGTGCTGTTTTTGGAAGATGCGTTATTCTATGTTAACTCCATAAAATTCTAAACAGTCAGTTTAACATGACCAAAAACTGAACTGTTGTTCACAATTTTCTGTGTATTCTGGGTAAGACTGATTTGCGATTACCATCAACAAAGCACAGTAACAATCTTTAAGAGAGTCATCAGGAGCCAGCTTTCATAGGCAGCATGATAGATGATCAACATAATGAGTAATGATGAAACCCTAGAATTATGTAAATATTAGGGAAATGTAGAGGCAAAATGGTCTGTATAGTTTCAGTACAGACAAATTCTGTAGTGAATATAGGGCCATGGAACAGTGAGTAATAGCAGAGTCTCTATCTTTTTCTTGTGATGAGAGGTATAAAATTAGCCAGTGCTATAGAAGAATATTTGTGTTCCTGCCTAATTCATAGGTTGAAACCTAATCCCCAATGTGATGATGTTTGGCAGTGGGCTTTTGGGATGTGATTAGGTCATGAGGGTGGAGTCCTTGTGAATGGGATTAGTGCCCTTATTAGAAATCCCAGAGCTCTCCTTCCACCCTTCATTCACGTGAGGACACAGGGAGAATACAGCCATCTATAAACCAAGAAGTGAGCTCTTACCAGACACTGAATCTACTGGTGACTTGATCTTGAATTTTCTAGCCTCCAGAACTATAAGAAATAAATGTTCATCGTTTAAGCTACCCAGTATATGGTACTTTTGTTACAGTAGCCCAAATGGACTAAAACAACCAGATATGACACATTTACAAGTAAAGAATGCAGAGGGATGATTCCTGGAACTGAATAAGAAGAGATGGTACTAGATACTAATAAGAATATTCATGTCCACAGATTGGAGAATGAATGTGTAAGGACCTCTTTTATATCCATTATTCTAAATCTTCATTGATAAATCACTACTTTTTACAAGGGCTCACAGATTTTGCATCATGTTTTTTAACCAGCCTGTTTATATAGCAAAAGGGGTTAGAAGTGAGGGTTGGTAGTAGGCAATGGGTGGGGGGAGCATTTCTCCAGAAAGAGGACCAGGGTTTTATGTTACAAGACCAAGATAGATCACAAGAACCAGTGATCCTTTGAAAATTATTCCCAGATCTCCTTGGCTGCCTGCATATCCATTCCTTCCCCTTCCCCTGATCTTCACTGAATTGCAAGGCACCTGACATGTGCCAGCTTAGTATTTCTAACTCTAGTGTCATTTGTTGGTTGCAAACTAGGATTTATCATTGGGAGACACTGGTGGGAAACTGGAGGATTGATGACAGAATTCAGGATATTGCTGTCACAGTTTCAGCCTTAGAAGGCTTTCTGGCCAAGGCTGTTGCTTCTCTGTGGTTTCAGCTCCCACTGGGTAAGTCCACTGTGTGCTTGTTCCACTGTTCCCAGGGCTCTAGTGACAGTCTCCACTCAGCTTCTCTCTAGCTTAAGGGTAATAGTGTCTTGCTAAACAATAACCTGAGATGCAAATCTCTGGAGGACCTCAAAGTGTTTCAGACACCAGCTATTGATTATGGAAATAACCAACGCCCTGAATAAATCCTACTATAAATATTTGTGACAATTGTCTTATTTACCTACACCAGTAATATTTATCTACTTCAGCAGTGCCTTCATCTTCCATGTGGTACACCAACTGTGGCAAATCAAGTCCTGTTTCTGGATTTCTTTACAAGCTTTCTTTTAATTCTACCATTTCCCTACCCATGGCCCTGAGTATGGCATGAGCAGTACAAGAGTCCCTCTTGAAGGTGGCATCCTCTGGAAAAATGTAAATGTAAACAAGACCCAGGACAACACAAAAGGCTCTTGTAACCAGCCCCAGCTGCCCAGAATATGCAACCTCCACATACACATGACAAGGCAGCTTTAACTGTCTCCTTTTCACTTGTACTAATGACGGTTGAAAACTGGTGGGAGAATTTCACCTCAGAGCTGATGTTTTCTGTCAGTTGGCTCTGTATTTTACTACCATTTCTTTTAGAGATGGGGCCTGAAGTGAATGAATATTGGTCCCCTTTTAAGAAAGACGCCAGCAGCACTATTCTTTCTACCTAAGGGTGTTTGGGTCTTGGGATACAAAAGGTTGATTGGTGACTCCTATCAAAGGCACTCCTGTCTGTATGTCATAGGCAGTTAAAATGGTGAAGCACTGAAGTTCATAGGGAAAGATTCCTTGGTTGGCTTTAATGGGTTAGACCACTAATGATTGATGCATCTGCTATGGTGTAGATGGACATCCTACACTTAGAGTAGTACACTGCCAAGGTTTACTCCAAACAAAGTGTTAGGCCAGTCAGAGAAAAATGGCAATATACTGGCTAGTGTTAGGATGTTGTATAAATTGAAAAGAAAGTGTTTGTTGCAGGGGTAAATCTCCCTGCCATGGTTAGTTCTGGAGGGAGTTCTTCTCTGGCTACTGGAACCCTTATTATGCCAAAATAAAACAACAGAATTTTTTTTCTTCATTCATTTCCTGAGACAGAAATATTTGCAAAACTACACACAATTTATGGGTGTGTCTTCCAGTCTATTTCTAATAGTGGAAAAATACGGCTTTTTCTCTGTAAATATAAGAAAAAATCAAGGAGAAATAAGATAAAATTCAGTAATTCTAAGTTTAAAAAGAGAATCAAATAGGAACAAATACCTCTTATACTATCAGGAAAACACTTCTGAAATTTTCTAATTCACATTCCAAATAATATTTCCTCTCTGAAACAAGAAAAGCCAGCTATAAAGTATGATAAAATAACACTGTGGTGAGCAATTACTTTTCACTCTTCCTCTTCTATCCTTTATTTTAGGGATAGTGGCTAAAATGGGTGGTCAATTGCTCCAGCTTTGAAAGCATTTTGTACTTTTCAGTGCCAAACTGTGTCAGTTATTTTCTGTTGTACTGCTCAAAGAAGAAACATTCTGTACCTGCGTAGGCTTTGTTTGGTTTCTTGTTTTGTGTTGTTTTGTTTTGGTTTTGTTTCAGGGTCAAATGATGGTGGTGGGACAGATCTTTCCAAAATTAATGTGTTTTCACAGCACTTTGTGCTGCTGCTTGTAGCACCCCAGGGTTTCACGGCCTTCTTCTTTCATATTCAGTGGTTTAATGACACATTTTTGCAGTTCTGTATCACAGTTCTTTAATTCAGCAATTGAAGTCACTCATAAATAATGATCAGCATAAGATGGAGAAGGTCTGTTCAATATTAAAATGATCTCAACTTCAGGTCTCTGAAAATTGTTGATGATATGGCTGTCTTGACAAAAATCTGAAGTTTTATTTTTCAAACATAGTTTCTATATCAATCTGGTTGTGAAGACAATATTCTTTTCTTTATAAATCAATACATATATGAGATATTTTTCTTTGTCAACAGTCAGTGGCTATAAGGTGTATTTTACCTTTAAGAACTTCAGGGAGTAGTCATTCTGTCTTGTCTTTATTCTCTAGAAAAAAACTGTGTTCAAACTGAAGTCCCAGTAATGAAAGGTGTTTTTTTGTTTGTTTGTTTGTTTGTTTGCTTTTTATGTTTCAGGCCATTTTCAGGAGGCATCACAAAGGTAAACCGTTCGGAAGTCATTGAATCCTGTAAGAAACTAACCCTAGAACCTGAGGTGGACATTCCTATGCTCAGTTTCTCAATGATTTTTTTTTTTTTGGCTGCTTATTAGAATTCAACTAATCTATCAGCAAGTACCCATTGAGCTCCAACAAACACAAAACTAGGCTCAATAATGTAGAGAATATAAAGGAAATGTCAGCTTCAATTCTAGCTCTTAAGTAGTCTATGAGAGTTCTCTTAACTGACTTCCTCACTCTTTTATCACTTCTTTAGACAAAATTGTTTCATAGATGGTGAAGACTACATGTTTGGAGGTATCAATGTTTCCCGCCTAATTCTGGAAATTCTGAAGTTTGTTTCAGGCAGGTACTGATAACTAAATGTACATGAGCTCTTAATTTTTAGAGTTGATGAATGGTTTGCAGAATATGTCTAAATACTGTCAACTTTCTTGTCACAAATGCTTGCCTTTAACCACTTTGTTACTACTATACAATGTAACCTAACAATTTAAAGTAATGAATCTCATCCCCATACCTGAGAATCATAAAAGACTGTGATTTCCAGTTGCTTAAAGAAGAATTTGGGTGTATAAATTGGTGGAATCTCTATTCATCATAAGAACAAACATTAAAAGTAATTGACACATTTTGTTATAAAATGTACATCATTCAGAGAATTTAGATTTTTATCTCTACTTTGACACAGATTGTAAGGAGTTCTGGAATTTCCCATTTATATCCATACCCTCAGTTAGATGGAAGACATGCAAGCAAATATACTGGTTAAATAAATTATGATATATAGTTGATGGAATATCTCTATAGCAATTAGTTAGAATGTGCCAGGATGTTGACTGATGACATAATATCATGTACATGTTTATGGTAGGAAGAATAATGACCCCTCAAACTTGTCTATATCCTAATCCCTGGAACCTGTGAATACGTTACCTTACATGGCAAAGGGGACTTTCCGTATGATCTTGAGATAGGAAGATAGTCCTGAATTATTCATGTGGGCCCAATGTAATCACTAGGGCTTTTATAAGAGCAAGAAGGATGCAGGAGAGTCAGAGAAGACGTGACAATTAAGCAGATCTTGGAGTGATTCAGCCATTAGCCAAGGAACCTGAGCAGCCTCCAGAAGCTGGAAAAGGAAGGAATAGATTCTTCCCTAGAATCTCCAGAAGGAACTCAGTGGTACTAAGACTATGATTTTGTCCCATAAGACCCATTTTTAGGCTTCTGAACTCCAAGTTATAAGATAATATTTGTGTTGCTGTAAGCCACTAAGTTTGTGGTAATTTGTTACAGCAACAACAGAAAACTAATAGATTCTTTGAGTATAAAAAATCATATTAGAAATTTTAGTTCAAGTTAGCAGAAGGAGCAACCTTATCTGCCCGCTAGTTCCCCCTAAATCTTATTGCCATGAAGTACAAAACATTAAAATCTGTAATAGTGAGGAGTACAGTGTTCATAGTAGAGATGCATCATTAACATGCAAACACAATTAAAAATATTTCTGACAGGTTGAAAATCAAGACATACAAAATGAGAAATTAATCAGAATAGAAGCAGCTGCAATCTTGTATGAAAAAACGAGGTAGAAAGAGTAGAAATGGGAGGTAATATTTTTTTAAAGCCCACGACTTTGGGACAGGTTAAGTTTTGACAGTGGGAATGAGTAGTGGGGCAGAAAATGGGTTGATTAATTGAAGGCTTTCTGTGGTAAAATTTTCTGGGTCATTTGGCCCGACTCATCCTCTGTCCTCCACCCAATTCAGCTTACATAGGGCTTTAGCACATGGAGTTTTTCCCAGGGAAAATACTGGAGCTCTCTTTATAGAAATTGCATGGCTGGGGAAAAATGAAGTTTTCTAAGATGAAGTTAGGACTTCAAAGTTATTTCATCTCATTTGAGATTTGCAGAGGAGGGGTAGGAGCAACAGTGAGTCTGCTTCTGGTTTTCACATATGGTTATCAAAGCTTGCCTGCAAGTCCTACAGCTCTCCCCAGTATCTTTAACTGCCAGTCAGACTTATAATCAAGGAAACAGGGCTTTGGAGAAACTAAGTTTCAGTACATAACGACAGAGGGAACCCAAGACACCTACATACATTGATCAACATGCAAATGCTATTAAAGTATTTCTGACAGATTGAATAACAAGGCACACATATTGAGAAACGTATCCAAATAGAAGAAGCTGTGATCCAAACTAACTCTTTATTCTTAAATATTAACAGAAAGCTGAAGTCACCAGATCTTTGAGAAAATAGCACTTTGGATAAGAAGGAGAAAGCTGGAGAAATGTTTACACATTTTAAGTTTGTATCCTCGGAGTTGTTTGATTAAGTTATTGAGGCCATAAAATAAAAACAAGAAAGTTTGCTGTAAAAAGTGCAGAGAATGCAAAAGAAATTTGCAAATTTAAAAAATATAATTTGAATAAGTAAATGCAGTCTTGTTGGAGTAATGGCAAAGAGGAAAAGAGTGTGAAAAAAAAGTCAAAAAAACAGAGGATTGATTGGGAAGATAACATTCAACTAACAAAATAAGAAAAAAATTAAAATGAGCAAATTATGCCCCCAAATATTGAAATAATTTTCCACACTGAACAGGACCACTAAGTTCCCGGAGAGTCAAATATCAGAAAATCAAAAGGGAACCAAGATCAACAGCAAACAAAATAAAGAGAAGATTCCAACTGATATCAAATATTTCTGTAGTTCACTTACAGGAAACTTTAAAACGATAAATTATAAACTTATTGTTGGAAGTAGCTTTTAGTAATATTTAAATAAGTTCAGTAGTTTTCTAAGCAATTCTTATTAATATAATGCAGCTAAATACCTCTTCCTAACACTTGGCCCTGTTTCTCTTCATTTCTCCACAATCTGCCTCAGCTGCAATCTGGTTCCCAACCAGGATGTTGCCTCTTGTTTATCATCAGGCTCTGTCCCTCTGGACTTGGCATTCACCTGGGTATACTCAGTAGGTTCCTCATTACCCTCACAGATGCTGGCTCAGTTTCACACTGACCTTCCCCATAATGAGTCACTTCTGAGAGCTCACGGCCTCTCATATCCTGCCAGCCCAATAACCAACCAGAAAATCCTCTATGTTGAGGAGAATGGGAAAGTCTTATGGTTTTTGCTTGAAATGGCCAAATTCATTTTAATCCATCAGGGGACTGTGACAATTTTTGTTGGGGAGCAGTTTCGTATTCTTCTTGTTGCTTTGATTTTAGTTTATTGCCTCAGTCACTGAAATGACACACACTTTTTTCTTGTATTTCTGTCAATGTTCTTTCAGTCATCCAGAGTTTGCTCACTGTAAAGTATGTTTCTGAGCCATCTGCAGCTACGATTCACAGCCCATTTATGTCCAGATCAGCCAAACACATTTCAGGAGACATAAGTTGAATGGTGATAGATTCAGAAATGACACTAATGGAGACGCTCAAAATACAAGATTTGTTGTCTGTCACACTGCCAAAAATTACAACCATATTGAAAATTAGATATGCATGTGGCACAAGTCCTCAAAGTCTGAAGAAGTTTCTCATCCTAAGATGGTTTCTAAGAAAATGCTACATGATTTAAAAATACAATCATTCATGAACACAGACAAGAAAGTGATATGACAACTATTGTGTGCACTTTATGTGTTACCATAGCAGTCACTTCTTACTGTAGGAATGAGGTGGTAGAGACCTTCCCAAGAAGAGTTCCTGAATGGCCCTAAAGCCTAAAATCAATGTTTACCCATGTTTTTAATAGCTTTCAATAGCTTTAATTTGCTTTCAACATTGACTGAGTTTATTGAAAACTCCCACTGGCCGCTTTAAGTATCAAGTTAAATTGAAAGCTCCCAGTGGTGCTACTGAAACCTACAACTAGCAGGCACCCCTGTTTTTTCAAAGAGCCAATGACCCTGACTATCACTGGTTGCTTAAACCCTTGGCAAGCAGCCACAGGATTTCTGAAATTAGCTGCTTTTCTGGCCTGTTTTCATTGAATTAAAAAAAAAAGCTTTATAGAAAGTAATTACAAAGTCTTTCCATTAATTCTAGTAATTAAATGTGACTACACCTATTATTACCATCTGTTCTTTCCTGCATTACTAACGGAGACAAAGGGAGCTTGACATAAAAGTTTATCCCTAGCTGGACATGAATTATTTAAATCAAATAAATAGACATATTATAAATGTATTCTGTTTGAATAACTTGGAAAATTGAGAATTTTTGCTTTGAGTGGAAAGAGGCACAAATAATAAAAGTAAAATGTGACCAGGTCAAGGAACACTAAAATGACCAAATTCCATTTCCTCATTCAAGTATTTTTCAAAGAAAAACTAGTATGGAGGATAGCAGGAATTCAGAGACCAGTAGAAGTGGATTCTCTTTCCTAAACTTCCTATACCTTAATTTGGAAAATGGCATTCTGGAGAAAAAAAGTGTGTGTTCCCTTTGCTCTCTCCATATGATGTTTATGGCGTGTTGACTAATACCTATGTACTAAAGAACATCATCCAGCTATTACCAGTTTAGCATAAGAAGAATGACCAAAAACAAGATTCAGAAGACCTCTTTATATGGCCATTTTATGATAGTTGTGTATTAAATTAATATCTAGAAAGTAGTTGTTTCTTCCTATGACATCCATAAGTAAGTCCTGTGTGGAGAAGCATGAGCAATTTATTTAATATTTTAATGATTATTTATTATTTATCTCCTCTTGTCTTTAAACTATTTAAAATTAGAGGGTCAGGGCTTCCCTGGTGGCACAGTGGTTGAGAGTCCGCCTGCCGATGCAGGGGACATGGGTTTGTGCCCCGGTCTGGGAAGATCCCACATGCCGTGGAGCAACTAGGCCCGTGAGTCATGGCCGCTGAGCCTGTGCGTCCGGAGCCTGTGCTCCATAATGGGAGAGGCCACAACAGTGAGAGGCCCGTGTACCACAAAAATAAATAAATAAATAAATAAATAAATAAATAAATAAATAAATAAATAAAATAAAATAAAATAAAATTAGAGGGTTTATCATGATATTCTCTGAGGGAGACAGTAGAATATTAATTATTGCAGTGGACACATGTTTGTTTACTCCTAAGCACTCATTGTTACTGCGTATTCTTTATCATTGTCCCTAGTTTCTAAGTGCTATTCCAAGGAGGTTGACCAAACTCCCATCTAGGGAAGTAAGCATGAATCCTTGACTATACCAATCATTACAATTCATACCCTGGTCACAGTATTTGCTTTAACTATGAAAATGTGTTTAAGTTGGCCCAATCAAAGTGGAGCATAAAAGCTCTGCTCACAATTCTGACATATATACTCTTTCCAATAAGGTTGATATATTAGAAAGATGCACATTTTGCTATAAAATGGATGCAGCCTTAGGATGAACTTATATATGGAAAGGGAAGAGTCTTGGAAAATAATGAATGATTAAGATGGAGCCACGATTAGGCCAATCCTGGATCCCACCTTTTTTTGTGAACTTTTGTTTTATTTGAGGTTTTTTTGTGAACTTTTGTTTTATTTGGGGTTTTTTTGTGAACTCTTAAATTAGTTTGATTTGGATTATGTTCTTGTAACCAAGAGTCTTGACTGTTATAATAATAAGAGAAGATAATAAAGAAATAATTTACCTGTGAAATTAACAAAACATTCTTAATCCAAAAGAAGTGGAGTTTAACAAATATTCTTAATACTCTGCTTCTCAGTCAGGGCACCACTGTACAGTGATAAATCCCAAGTTCTCCACAGTCATATCAATAAATTTTAGTTAATATATAACATGTATTTTTGGTAAAACTGAGTATATTCATTGTTTTGATGAAACATAAAACAATTATACTATACCTAGGTTTTGTCAGTTTCCTTAATCAGGAATTTGAACTCCAAGGGTGTTCAGTTATAATTAAATTTATAAAATCTAAATTTGGAAGCAACGACTAAAAGCACTTCTAATATCCATATCTCAAACAATACTAGGCCTTTCCAAATAGCATAATAAATCTTAGAAATATGTCTCTATTGCTGAAATATAACTAGTGGCTTGTTAATCACCATGATGAATATTAGCAAGGGATTCTTAGCAAAATTAATAGTATTCAAGATATGTAAATTGACTAAAATAATTAAGAACCACTCCTCATCTTTGCATTATCAGAGCATAAAATTCTCACAAATTGATCATCAAATGGTCTTGTGTCTAACCACTGAGTTCAAAAATTTCTAAGTTTTGTTATCAACTAAAAGGAAAATAGAATTTTATCTCTGGAATATTAACATGTCTGCCTTATATGAACCTTTCATTCAATGTGTGGTTGAAGCATCAAAAGGTCAGAGAGCTGGGGTTTCACTGAACTTACAAGATAAGTGGCATGAAGTATTTTATATCTACTTGCTAATGTTTGCTTAATATATTTCTGTATATGTGGCTGGAATTGGCCTAAGGGTTCCTTTCCATTTAAGAATATAGCAAGACTCTAGGGGTAAAGCTAGTCTTCACCTACCTCAAAGTTCTCCAGAGGTAATCATTATCCAACAAAAAGAACCTAAGCACTCACTGTGCAGGGCCAAAATGGCCTAGAGCATTTTATAATACCTATTGTAAAAGCAGTATCTCTCAGATAACATTGTGATGCATGCATCTGATGATATGGTTTAGAGTGAGACACAACCTGTTTCAAGACATAGGTAAGAATTATAATCTTGTCAAAGATGATCTAGAGCAGAAAATAGTTATATTCCAATTCTGACATAAAGCTAAACGGTAACTGTCAATAAATGAAGAACATTAGGCCTGGGATTATATATATATTTTAATCTAAGCTATTATTGTATTATCTTAAGCTGATTTTTAAACAAAAACTTTATGTAAATAACAAATATTTTTTCATGGAAAAATACTAAACTATTGTACATAAGAATGAAGTCACAAATATTGATTTTTTTTTTTTTTTTTTTTTTGCGTCAAATATTGATTTTAATACACCAATCTCAGTCTTCTTATTGGTTACTAATTGCTGTGCATATCCTATACTTGTTTTCTATGTATTTACAAACACACACACACACACGTGCACACAGTCATGGGAAATAGACACATTATTTAGGAGGGAAGAAGAAAAGTTATAGAAGTAGTATATTCTTTTTTCATTTAGCATTGTCTCAGCAAAGTAATGCACAAAATTACAATTTGTTTTTAACCTAATCATATTAATTGATGTTTATTTTTCTTTTTTTTCTAATACAAACAATGCTGCAGTATATATTATGATTTTTCCTTGGTTTAATATAGGAGGATTTCTTATGTTAATATAGCAGTATTTCTCCTAATCTAAATTCTAATAATTTGAAGTAGAATTGCTGAGTCATAGAAAATGTATGTGTAAAATTTTAATGGATATTGCTCATTGTCCTTTAAGTGTTTTATCAGATGAGAGAACCTGTTTCCATATACTGATGTCCCTTTCAACACTTGATATTATCATATTTTAATTGTTTGCTAATCTCACAGAAGAAATCAGTATCCCATTCATGCTTTAGTTAGCAATTCTCTGATTTCTTGCAAGGTTAAAAACTGTTTTGTAAGTTTATTAGTGATTAGAATTTCCTCCTCTATAAATTTCCTGTTCATATTTCTGGCCTAGAAATGCTTTCATAGGTACCTATCATTGCTACACAGGACTAGTAATTAATAATGATTTCCAACTAGCTTGATGTTTTGATACTTTTAATTCCTCAGTGGTATAACATATCAAAACAATCTAATATTTTAATGGTATACAACAAAAAATTATTGTGAATTACTGCTAAAATTTAATTTAAAAATATTTACATAAATTCATATATCTGTAGTAAAAAAGTGTTCAGCCTCCCTGAAGAGTAATTATGGGAGGAAACCACCAATATTTTGTTCTTTTAATTTGTTTTTGTACTTTATATTCAAATGAATAAAAAAACAGTAGTAATTTGTTCCTAAATACCAAATACCAAATCAGAGGTATGAAAGTTTTATTTTTCAGAAAAAGAAAAGACCGCAAATTTCTTATAATGCATCCATAAAGAAAAAAAATATTCAATGAATTTCATTTCATCCATGGTGCAGAAATACCAAAATATTTGTCACAAAATACTTCAAAATGAAGTGTTTAAGTATTTGGAGTTTTACTTATTTCTAATTTTTCTCTACACCTTAAAAAATTAGCTTAACCTCTCTGGTTTTTATTGTTCTTTTTTGCAAAGTGGCAAAATATTTAGCTCATGTTGTTGTTTTAAATTACTGTCCTAAGAATAAGGACAAATTAAGCACTGCAGAAATAGTTTGAGAGCAAGACAGGAGCAAAAACTCCCTTCATTATATTAAAGAGGGTTAAAAATATTACAAGGAATTATACCTTGGGGATGGGGGAAAGACATATTCTTCTTTAACTTTCATTATCGTCTCTAAAAATTCTGGATAATAATTTTGTCTTTTAAAAGTTTTAGATTTTTTAAACATGGCTGTCAGGTACATTCTAACACATTTTGTCCTAGTATTTCCTTAAGACATACTGTCTTTGAATTTTCTTAGACTATTTCACAAAAGAGATACTACAGTTACTGAAATGTCATAGATTTACATAATAGGAATTCAAATTTAGGGCTTAATTAGAAAACCTTCAACAGGTTTCATGTGTCTCTAGTGTTTCCTCTTCCTTTTATGAACAATGCCTTTTTCTTACCAAAAAAAGTCCAATTATTTTATTATCCAACACAAAAACATCCAGTTTCAACCATTGCTTTTGTGGTCTCCTGAAGTCATTGTCTTCCTATCAATAGGTTTACATTATCTAACTAGGTACTATGATAGGAAGTGTGCTGTTTTCTTTTTGAAAGAGGTAGTTTGTTGCAAGTTTGAACTTGTAAGTTATTTCCCCTACCTCTGTTGTAGTATTTTTAATGCTCTCTATTCTGTAAGATTTCTGATTATTAAAAGGAATGGTAATATCATAGTTTGTTTGAAGAGCATTGATTTATCAATCATGCCACCATTTTTTATGATGAGTATCTCTGACTGTTCAGAGTGATTTCCAAGGAAACTCACTGTTTTAGAGCTGTTTTAAAGAACATGAATAAAAGTTCTACTTTCTGGTTCAATATACCATAGATTTTTAGGAAAATGGTTGGGAGAGTTGTGAAAGCAATTTAAGTTATGCCTCCCACTCCATGTATTTTGTCTAACTTCCAATAATACATTTGGTTGAAAATCTTTGACTATGCCAAGAACTTACAGAACAGCTAGAGAAGTTACACAAATAGATCTTGAGTTGGACATGGAAAATATAGTTATGAATTAATTGACTACCCTTTAGTTTGACTTAATTAAATAGAAAGTTAATACCACTGGGAAAACTAAATCCTCACTCGTAACATAAATTAATATCAAATTATTAGAGGAAAATTATAAAACAACAATGATGTCTTTATTCTTTGCTACCAGTAGGCATCCATAGATGGCCTAAAAACACATTTATATAAAACATTATATTAAATTAGCACTAGTGATTGTCCCTCATTGAGACATCTGGAAAAGATGCTTCAGATAAAGGAATGATAGTCATGAATTCCTGAGACAGGCGTTACTGGTAGCAGGTTTTAGAAGATCATGTATTATCACATTAGAATACCTGGCCAATGAATGGCTTGCTTACACCTCAGACAAGGGAAGTGATATTCTCTAATGTTATGTGTAAATTGTTCTTTCTATAAATTTAGTTCTCATGTATGACATTCTTGAAAAAAATATATTGTCATTACTCCCGATATAAATTATTTTTATAAAGCACACAATATTATCCCATAATGAGGTTGGTCATGTTTTCTTTCAGGTTTTTTCCTCACTGTTTTTAAAAAAATTAAGCTTTATTTATTTTTGATTTTATTTATTTCTGCAGGAGGCAGAGAGAACCTGGGGAAAAGGTCCATGCTGGAAACTAACATGTTTGCCAAAATCATTTGTGTTATTCAGAAATAAAAATAACATACTATTTTTCAGATGTTGTCCATGTTGGAGTTTTAATTACAGCATTGGTGGCAGCAACCTATGTTTTTTTCCTTGTTTTTTATGCAGGACCTAGGAAGTGATAAACTAGAAATAGAAAATATTAATGAATAATAGATTATTTCATTTATATTCTTGCTGAAATTACAGAGGTTGGTGTTAATTATATGATTCTTATATAATATCTTTTGTTTGACTTCAGAATCAGAAAGGTGATAACAATTAATCTAGATAAGTCTAGAAGCATACTAAATTGTACAAGATCAGAAGACAAAGTCAATTTAAAAATGGCCTCTATGATTTCATTTCAGTCAGACTGTTTTCTACACTTATTTGTATAATATTTAAAGATGTTTCCTATAAGAACTATAATTTTTGGTATGGCTTTTTGAATGCTGCTTTTTTCCCCAGAACTTTTAACTATATGATGGAATATAAGGATATAAATGTTCATTTTAGAAGACCAGTCCTTGCATATTTGAGGTGTGCACAGACCAAGAACGGTCCTTAGGGCAGAAAATATCACCCAGTCAACCACTTATTATGTTCCAGGAGTCCTAGGCTAAGTTGTAAGGAAACAAGGCAATTAGTATGCACCCAGTCTAAAGGGGCACACTATATAAAAGAGGAGATGGGTTTATAAGCAGTTAACAATATAAGTGTTAATCTAGCACTATGACTGAAGTAGTTATAGAATTATAGAGAAAGAAACAAATTAATTTCTGAGTAGAAAGACTTCATAGAGGAGACAATATTTACACTGGGCCTTAAGGGATGACCAGCATTTTTCAGGTGAAGAAAGATCAGAAAGGTGTTCTGGCAGAGGAAGGAACATAAGTAAAGGCATCTAAGTGCATAGGGCATCTGGGGGTCACAGGTCCCATGGGGAGAAGTTGTAGGAAAGGAGGCCAAATTATGGATGGCAATATATTCATTTGGACTATGATTAGCCACAAAAAAGAAATGACATGCTACAATAAGTGATGATAATTACTTTGAATATTGGAGGGGGAGGGGCTGGAAGCAAGGGTGCCATTAGGAGAGGACTGAAATAATGTGAGCAAGTGATGATATCAACTGGATAAAGACAAGTAGAATTAGAGTGAAAACAGGTCCTTAGAGGTATTTTAGACATTAATTTACAGGATCTAAGGTAAAATTTCTTCTAGAGAGTGAAGCAAAGGAATAAAAATCATAGGAGTGTCTGTTGGGTCCCTGGGTACGTGAGAATATATTACTTACATTTCTTTCTGATATAAAAAATCCAGAAAAAGGAATGTGTGAGGGTGAGGACAAGAGACTATACTTATAGTTGAACTTGGTACACTTGACAACACTACACATACCCAGGTGGAGAGAGTCAGGTGCAGTTGAAAATATACATCTGGATTTGACAAAATTGTTTGATCCTATAGCTAGTGCTTTGGGAATAATTGGCATATTGTCAGCAATTGAAAAGGGCTAAAATTAACAATCAATACTTAAGATAAGGAATAAACAAAAGGTCTCAGCTTAAAGCTTGAGAGCTTTACCAGGAGCTCTCTTCCCTTGCACAGCAGGTATTCCCATCTTTCTCCCAACTCTGTGGACAGCTGAAATCTCTCCTTAGCTTTTGAGCCTCCTAACTGCTGCTTTTGGTCTAGTTTCTTGGAATCTTGCCCCAGATATGTAGCATTATATTCAGGTTATTGACCCTTTAAGTCTTGACTGTTTTGATAGCTTTAAATCCAATATTTTTCTACTTAGCTCAGTGAGACACAACAATCTTAAGGCTGTTACTTCCTCTATGGGTCTGTTTCTTGCTGTGAATAAACCAAATTCCTTGACAGGGAAAGTCTACAGAAAAATTCAGCTCACCACAACACATTTTCCTTCTCTCTGGAATATTGACTACTAAATTCTTGGCTTTTTTTTTTTTTTTTCTTTTCTGATGACTTCAAATAGTTGTTTTTTTTTTTTTTTTCCAAAATATTATATCCAGATTCTATAGTTTTTCAGGTGGTATGATTATTCTGGTAACAAGGATTCTATCACATGCAAATATGGAATTCTCCCCTGTAGCTTCTTATATGTAGCTGTTAAAAAACCACTGCAGTGTGATTTTATTATACATATACCCCTTTCTCTTATTAGACTTAAGAAGAGGAAATTGTTAATTACTTTATTATATCTTCTTTTAAAGTCCCAGCACTTAATATCTGGCATCAATAAATGATACATGGATAAATAATGAGCTTTGAAGAGTACATGAAAGTTTCTGAGATCTATAAGAGAAGGAGAATGTCTGACCCTGAAGAAAAATAAAAGAACCTGTCTTTACATCCCACTTTGTGGAATATGTCTGACTCCTTCACACTTTACCTCCCAGTTATTCTGAACTTCTTGATGGCTCCTACCATCCTGTCTTTTAACCACATTTCACTGACATAAAATAACCTGTTTTGCTTTTCTTATCTCTCTATGAAACTCCTTTTCCTTCCTCAAATTCTGGCTAAGCAGCATCTCCTCAGTGAAGAGATCCTCAATCTCCTCCCTCCCTTATGCTACTTTAATATTTTGCATTTTTAGTGTTACACTTATTGTGGCTTACATGCTTGTCTCTTCTGTGGAGATAACTGAATGTGGTAGAGTCTGCACCTTACCATTTCCCGAACTTCTGGGAGTGTTATTAGCCAGTCTCCTTGGAGGGCTTGCAGGCTATGGATAAGAGTTTGCTTGCTTTTTTTTTTTCCTTTAAATTTCACACACACACACACACACACACACACAATGATGTAAATATTATTAGTTCCATTTTATAAAAGAAAAAACTGAGGTTCAGAGAATTCAGGAAAATTATCCAAATCTCCAAAGATAGTAAGCAACATAGCAGGTCTCAGAATGCTTATTTTTAATTTCTAATTTTGCTGCCCATGGTAGTGTCTGGCACCAGGCAAGCACTATATACATCTTATGGAACAGAATATAATTATTATATTATATTATATTATATTATATTATATTATTATGTTATTGTGTTATATTACATTATACTGCATTACACTGTAGTAAGATATAATAAGTAGGGATTATTTTATCAAGGTTACCCATTTGTAGGTTAGTCACCAAGCAGTGAGTCTGAATCATCCTCAGCTATTTTAGGCAAAACAATGAAAAGACAGCAATGAATCATTTACTCAAGAAAATTGATCACATGAAAACTAGAATATTTTAATAAGAAATGTTATATAGATCTTTGGTTTTCTTAAAATTATAGACCTTCCAGATACAAGGAATGTGTTAGTAAAATGTTTTATTTCAACAATTTTATAATCTGGGTAAAGGAAAGTAATAGTTTGATTTCAAACAAATGCACCATCATTGAAATCACATAAGAGATTTTATAAGACTTTTATGTCTATTATATCACATTAGTCATTTGCATTGGCTGCTGAAGGAATTTTTAATATTAAAGAATATTAGAATCATTTCTTGAGAAATAATCAATGCTAAACAGAGGAAAGAATTTCCCTCCATGAGATTGGAATAAGAATCATATTACCATGAGCTCAACCATGAGAAAGAATCAATTCAGAGAGTAATGAATTGTTATCTTCATGAAAAATCTACTATTCATTATACCTAATCATGTATTATGTATTAAAATACAACTTAAGTACATAATACAAAGGATGCTAAAGAGCTATGGTATTCCCTGAATCACTTTTTATGCTACTACATTGTGAATCACATAGTAAAAAAAGTGATAACACATGGTATTTCAGGACCAGAATTAAAGAATTAAAGGACATATAATCAACAGAATTACTTACACTCACATGTGTGTGAGTGTGAACACACACACAGACACACACGTTTACACAGTCAAATCTTTGTAACCAATAAACAGATTCTGTGCTTTGTGTAAGATCAACAGTGTACACTCTTAGTTTCCCTTTTGCAGTACGACCTAGTACTTTCCTAGGCTGTCTTGTACCCTAATTATTTTGTGTGTATTGAAATAATTTGAAGTAGTTTTAATCATTTGAGAGCTAATTTACTCAAGTAAATTATAAAATGCTGTCTAAAATAAATAGAGTCTGATTATTGATGCTCTTATTTTATATACTTATCAATAAATCCATAATCTGATTTTATGAAGAGATTAGCAAGCTCCAGGTCAACAGCATTACTGGTAGCTTCCAAAGTTCCACACAAGCTGACCCCAGGTTTATTTTCAAAGGTAATTTATTGGGTTGAATAGGACTACTGTGGAAGTTTGAAAAGAAAGATAAAATAAATAACACATATATACAGATTTTCAAACTGCCTTTATTTCTTGCATTAGTTGGATTACATACATACACACACATACAGCAGACCACTGGGGTAGGTCAGCCTTTATTGGGTATTTCATTAAGCGAGGGAGGAGGAATTCTAAAACAATGGAACAATTATTAGTCAGGAATTTAATGTCCATAACCTACTCAATCTATCAACTCTTTATAAAAGATATTTCACTGATGCTAGGGTACTGGGATATTATGTGCGATAACTACTATAAGAAAACACCAAAAATTAGTATAATTCTAAAAAATTGATATTTTTCAATGCTGTCACTTGTTTTTTT
This sequence comes from Mesoplodon bidens, assembly GCF_964165515.1. Lineage (NCBI taxonomy): Eukaryota > Metazoa > Chordata > Mammalia > Artiodactyla > Ziphiidae > Mesoplodon > Mesoplodon bidens. Next base: position 36,038,937 of record NC_138161.1, on the reverse strand, counting down.
ATATTCAAAATTCATGAAAAGTGCTTTCTAAATCATCAAAGAGAATATATATATATATATGTGTATAAATATATATATACATACATATATATATATATGTATATATTTGACATCTTTCTATGCAATGAGTTATTTCATCTTATTTACAGTATTTATAAATCACTGTTATCTATATGGTAACTCTAACTAAACCAGAATCGTAAAATAACTAGTTCATTCCAAAACCACTCTTAGTTAATCTTAGCTTACCATACAATAACATCACGATATTTTCTAAGGAATTATACGCATACTTGTTATTTTCCTCTCTAGTTCAACCTCCTACAAGAAGAGAATTCTGGTTTACACCAGAAACTTAATAGTGCAACATTACTGGCTCCTTTTTCTAAATACCAGCACTAGGCCAAGACTACGAACAAATATGACAATGTCAATATAAAGAAATCAATCTGGCACAAAGAACGTGGCAATCAAAGTATCTTCCTTTCTTTGAGCACTACTTCCTCAAGAGATATTGGCTGGAGTGGTGAAGTTTGGACTGACTGAGAATTCCTCTTAGTAAAGCCTTTGCTTTGGAAGGTGAAGGAAGATTGGGGTATGATACAAGTTGCAATGAAGGCATCTCAGGCACAGACTTGGAGAGACAAAGGTGAAGGAGGATATTAGAAGGCTTCCATGATATCAAGCACATGATGTTAGAATAGGAAAGTAATTAGGATTCAGCAGAAACATTAGGATTTGCAGAAAGTTACACTTTACTGATTTGTTTCTTTTTTTTTCTTTTCTTTTTTTCTTTTCTTTTTAGTTCTCAGTAACTTGATTCTAACAATTGGGGTACTGGGGGAAATAGTCAAAATAAAACAATCCTAGAGCCTAGAAAACTCCAGAAATTACATCACACCATGAATTTCTTAAAACTAATTAACTACAATTTATGAACAAATAAATATATAATAGTCAAATTTCCCATACATATATCATGTCTGTTAGGTATGAAAATCTTGCAAAGGCCCTATGTTACGTATCTCTCAAATACACAATAATGTCCCTAAAATTGATATGCTTTATGCTTCTAATGACTCTGATCACAAACAAAAGAAAATATGTTTAAACTAAAGTTGTTATATCATACAGTGAGGTTATGCAAGAGTAGAACATAAGACATGAAGCTAGAAAGTCCTTATTATGGCTGTATATTTTCACAGCCACTTCAAAATGTTTCTTTAATTCTTTGCATATATATGGAAATGTGTTCTTTGTACTTTATTTGTATTTTATGGTGCTAATATTAACACAGCCACAAAGAGTAACTTAATAAAGGCCAAGACTGTCCATTAGTGCTCCTAAATTTTCCATACATATTTTGTTACGCCTCTAAAACTAGGTAAAATGTTAGAGACACCTTTACTAGCTACTTTAGTGATTACTTGCTACACATGAGCTATACACATACCATGAACTACATATTCTGTACATAGTGACACTTTGAAACCTCATAACAACCCAATGGGAAAAATAATGCCATATTTTCATTTTATAGAGTATGTTGTATAAGTTCATACAGCCAGTGAATACAACTACATCCAGACAGTCTGGCTGTAAAAGCTGTACTCTTAGGTATTACTCTAAAAAGCCTACATTAATAACTACCATCTATATAGCAAATACTGTGTAGCCAAGTGTTTTGGTTATATTTCCCTTTTATTTTTCATGTCATCCCAATTCTACAAATTCAGATATTGAGGGTTAGAGACTTCAAGTTCAAGTGATTTGGTGAAAGTCCCAGTGACTATTCCAGTTCCTGGTAACTAATGGAAAGTTAAGTTTAACAATTGACTGAACCAATACATGACTGCATTTTTAAAACTCAATCACTAAAGAAAAATATATTTATCATTATGCAAAGGTTTTCTTATGTTAAACTGCTAAACTAAATTCTGCAGTCTTATGTAAAATAGATAACTAGTAAGGACCTACTATATAGCACAAGGAACTCTACTCAGTACTCTCTAATGACCTATATGGAAAAAGAATCTAAAAAAGAAAGGAGTTATATATATATACATAAATATACCTATATATAATCTAGATATCTGTATATATATATATCTGATTCACTTTGCTGTACACCTGAAACTAACATTGTAAATCAACTATACTCCAGTAAAAATTTTTAAAAATAAAAAAAAATGTTTTTTTTAATCTGCAGTCTTTTTCTGTTTTAAAACTTCTCCTTTTAAAAGTTCATTGCATAACCTTGAATTAATTAAAATTACTGAAGAACAATTAAAGTGTTTTGAAAAGAAAAAATAAAGTTCATTGCAGAGGAAGAATGGCCACCAAGAACAGTGAGAACAAGTCAACATTCTGTGGAAATGATACATGGGGATGATTTCAGAGATCTGGTCTGCTATATACACTGTTTATAATAAAATTAAATATGGTGAAGTGCCTCAGGGCAAAGATATCCAGCCAAGTTTAACAATAAGGGCATACTTTGCCAGGCAGAAAGACAAAGCCCTAACCTGGGATGCGAGTAGCATGAATCACAATTTAAATGTCGGTAGATTTCACCTATGCTAAATTTTTAAAGACAGATTATGTTGGGGAGGCAGGTAATTGTGAGGAAGAACTAATTTTAAGTTAAAATGAGTTACATATATTTGGGGGACAATAACTAAAATAATTGTCCTGGAAGGTTAACATCATTATAAAAATATAAAAGGAAAATGGTAGTACAAAAGATCCCTATGCTGTTTGATAATTAAACACCTGGAGGTTGAAGGAATAAAGTTATTTATAACATATTCATTAGACATGAAAATTACAGACTGGAAACATTGTTCAAGTTTAATAATAAAGTAACAAAACACAATGGAGAAGAACTGAAATACCATGCTTCTTCTCACTTAATTTCCCAAGCTCTCTTTCTTAAGGGAAATGTGGCATTATGGAAGTAAGATTCATCTCCACTTTAGATCAGTAATGGCCTATTAAAAGGTGGTTATGCATACAGTATCATGGTTTATCCTAAAACCTTGCAGCCAACACATCTTCCCAGAGATTAGGCTTATCATTCTAAAAATATCTTTAAAATTCAGTTCCATTCCATTCTTCCTCAAAATCTAAACCATGAACCCAGATCTCAACATTGCACTTTATAGAATTCAAGAAAGATGAGAAACATTTTCTTCCAAGCATAGGAACTGATAATCAGTTTCAGTAGCAAAGTAAGATCCTAAGGCAGACACATGCACTGATATATTTAATCAGGACTATTTGGTTGCTCAAGCTGGAAACATGGATGACAGAGTTTCATTAATTTCCTTTAGCATATAAGTCTGAGTCCTTATGATTAAATGAGAGTCTATTTTAGTTCTGTTTCTTTTTTGCCATTATTACTATCTTTGCTTTATGTTTCTTATCTTGACTATCACAATGTCCTTTAGAAAAAATTTCTCATTTCATATGCTTTTAATTTTAAAATACTCTCTAGTTTATTCTCCATTCTTCCACCTCACAGCCAGAGGGATGTTTCTAAAATGCATAATTATGATACTTCTCTAAATTTCTTCAACACTCCACCTGAATATAGGATAAAGTTCAAATGCCTTTGCATAAAATGGAAAGCTCTTTACCACAGTCATACAGAGCAATCTAGTTTTCCCTAAATAGACTATATAACACCTTCTGTTTCTTATGTCTTTAATGACATTTTATATTCATCGAGGTTGATTTACAAACATAAAACCATTCTTCAAACTGCAACTTATTTGACATCTACTTAAGGAAAACACTCTTGCATCTCCAGACAGTTAGGTTCTTCCTCTTGTGAGATTCTCTAGCCCCTTGATTATGGCCTTTTATAATACTTATCACATTGATGAGAATTTACAAAAATATATTGTGTGCTATCCATCTGTGTATTCTTGGTTATTAGTGGTGTCAATAAATTATGCTGAAGAAAAGAAGGGAAAGAAGAATAGAGAGGGGAAATAAGAACAAACCAGTTGTACCATTAATTCTAATTTCAGGTTGCTCTTAGCTCTTCTCAAATTCTACTAACTTATAAATGTTTGATATTATTTTTATTACATATATGCATTGTGGTAGTTAATTTTATATGTCAATTTGATTGGGCCACAGGGTGTCCAGACATTTGGTCAAATGTTATTCTGGGGGTGTCTGTGAGGGTGTTTCTTGATGAGATTATCATTTGAATAAACTGAATAAAGCAGATTACCCTCCCTAATATGGGCAGGCCCATTCAATCCATTGAAGGTTTAGATAAAACAAAAGAGCTGGCACTCCCATGAGTAAGAGGGATTTTCCTCCTGCCTGACTACCTTGATCTGGGATATCATTGGTTTATTTATTATTATTATTATTTTCTGCCATTGGACTTAAACTGAAACATCAGCTCTTCCTGAATCTTAAGGCTGCAGATCTTTGGACTAAACCTACACCATCCACCCTCCTGGGTTTCCAGTTTGCTGACTGCAGATCTTGGGACCTGTCAGCCTCCATAATCAAAGGGGCTAATTCTTTATGATCAATATCTCCCTCTCTCTCTCTCTCTCTCTCTCTCTCTCTCTCTCTCTCTCTCTATATATATATATATATATATATATATATATATATATAAAATATATATAATTTTACTCTGAATTTTACTCTGAATACAATATATTCAAAATATACCTCTGTCATACTTGCACATTTTAATCTTTATGTATATGTGCATATCAGTCAGGATTATCCAAAGACATAGGACCAATTATATACATATTATATATAATTATATTATTTAAATAATATTATTATATTATTTATTATATTATTTATATTATTTATATATATAATATGTATATAATTGGTCCTATGTCTTTGGATAATCCTGACTGATATGCACATATACATAAAGATTAAAATGCGCAAGTATGACAGAGGTATATTTTGAATATATTGTATTCAGAGTAAAATGTAATCAGCTTTTCAAACCACAAGAATCAATGACTCGTAATAGCTACTTGTGTCTATTACTGAAAACTTCAGAAAGCAAAGGACAAAAGTGCACAGGTGTCCTTAGGAAAGGAAAGAAACAATTCTCTGGTTCCACCATTTTCCTGAGTTGGCCTGAATTATCTTAAATCATTCAACCTTCTTAACTTTCTTAAATGTTCTAATGAAATATTTTTTCCCTGGGAAGATATATATACACAATTTCATAGAAATTTTGTTCTTGATCCTTTAACACAGGTGAACATAGCCTCTAATAATGTATGAAGTTTGTGCTGATTTCGTTGTTTAACAAAACTAACTCTACAGAGTGCTGAGATTTTAGAGGGATCTGTAGTTCAACCACTTGATTTCATTTGACAGCTGGAGCATTCTAAGGCTCTTGTCTAGGAGAGAGTGCTGGAGTTGAAGACATTGCAAGAACGGCAGGCTGAATAAGAAAAAGACAAAACGAACACCCTTACTTCTGTGACTAGATACAAAGAGTAAATTTGAACTGCCTTATAATTATGCTTGAGATGGATAATTGTAATCCAAATAACACAGGGGGACATGTAGTAATATTAATAGAATAATTACAATAGTAAGTAATAGGTAATAATTAATACTAATTAATATTTACTGAGTGCATATAATGTCCAAAAACTACTGTAAACACATTTTATACATGCTACCGAATTTAGTTAACAATTTCTTTAAAAGATAATACTATTATTATCTCTAATATACAGATAAGTTTTCTAAGGCACAGAGAATAAAGGACTTTTTTTTTTTACTAGTTCACAGAACTAGTAAGAAGTAGAGACAAGGTTCAGTTCAGGGCCTGTGTTCTTATCACTATTCAATTCTACTGTTCACATTGTAACAATTCTACCAAGTAGGCACCTACCCACAAAGACAGATAACAAGGAAAAACACAGTACTATTTTCAGGGTTTCACAAATACTATGTATTTAAATATTATTACAATAAGTGAGTATGCTGGAGCCAATAATCCATTTATGTAAATAGATGGTGAAATGTAAAGTGTTTCCATTTTCATTAAAGTATATTATTTTCAAGTGGAAATTTATTATTTTTAAAAACCCTTTCTGACACTCATGTTGGCCCTCCTGCCTAGATACATAGTAGATATTTAAGAAAGACGGTCCAAATGGATAGTCTGCAAAGAGTGCCAATTTGTGGCAGTTTATCCTGGTTAAGATGTCTACCCCAAAAGTACAAAGGAGCAGACAAATCATTATTTTCATAGCGAACTGCTGACAGTATTACATAGTAGGGAATATGGTAACCAGGGGGCATAAAGAAAATGGCAGGTGGAGAGAGTCAGCAAGCATACATGTGAAAAGATCGGCTTCAAAGTTCCCTCAGGTTATTGGCAGGTTCATTTCCTTGCAACCACAGAACTCATGGTCACTTTCTCATTGAAAGTCAGCAGAAGAATCTTTGCTCCTTTAGGTTTCTGACTTCTAGACTCTCTTCTAAAGGGTTCATCTTTTGTTTAATATAAATAATCTCCCTTGATTAGTATCTGTTTTGATTAATTTAAAATCAGTTGATTTGGAACCTTAGTACATTTACATAATCCCTTCACCTTTGTCATTTTTGTTTTTGTTTTGGTTAGAAGGAACAAACTCAAGGGAAATGGATTATACAAGGGGATAGGTCATTGGGGGGGGTGGTCATCTGTGAATTCTTCCTGCCTACATTTACCATGAGAAGTGGACTAACCAATCAGTACAAAGAATTTTCATCTCCAGGTGCTTTATTACAAGGGTTAAGACTTTCCTGCGTTGGAAGCAAATTTAAGACCTAGTCTAGCCCAGATACAAATTGAACAATGCTAGTCTTGAAAATTTATAGACTAGAGAGTACAAAGCTTCCTATCTTTAATACCTAAATCACAGAACTCTTCTCTTATCAATACTCCCAATTAAGTCTATGTTATTATATTCTGACTTTCATGGTAGCAGGAAATCATTAGCATTTTCTTAAAACACTCCCTTGTTTATTGCCAGCTTCAAATACTCTTGTATCATCAATGGATCACATTTTTCATGTAAATACAATTGCCCATTTTTTTATATTGGTGCCTCCAGTTTTTCAAAATGTGTTTTAAATAAGTTGAAACCCTCAGCTGAATATGAGATGAGTCTAAGAGAGCTTAAAATATGTTTGTATTCCAACAAACACACTTTCTGGTTTTTATAAACAGTATCATAGGGTTAATATATTTTCAACTTATGTTGCACTGAGGAAGTAAATACTTCACTGACATTATCAGTACAAATTATTTTCCAATTTGTATTTGTTAAATATTGACTTATACCATTTTTTAATTTTTTTCTGATGATTTTTTTCCTAATATTTTACAGTGGTTTAGTATGCTAACCCTATCCTTAAAGAGTACCTTTTCCATGCTGTTACCTAGGTCATGAATGAAAATGTTAAATAGTACTGGGCCAAGTCTCTATAGAGCATTTCTTATTATGTCTTCCAGTCTCAGCCTGAACTATTGATAATGATGTTTTAGATAAGCCATGTACACAGTCATTCTACAATTGCATTTGAATCTAATAGTTCAGTTGGACGGTCTGCATTTTCCCACTCGATGAATATGTCATGTGGAACAAAGTCAAAAGTCTTGCTAATATGAAGACTGATAACATTTATTATTTTTCTTGGATCTTCTGAAGCCATTATTTGGTACGACAAGAGTTTTTAATCTTAAAAAATTCTATGGTGCATCTTTCTCTAACTACTAGAAAAAAATTTCTTTTGTTAGTTAAGTTACAAGCACAAAAGATAAATAAATGTATACTTTTCAGGAGAACTTTTTTGTTTTTTTTTATTTTAGCTGTAGCTAAAGACTCTTCAGATATCCTGCTGATTCTCAGTGAATTATAAGAAACAGTCTAACAGCTTTTTTTCATGATTCAAATCATCAGTGCCTAATACTTTTAACATACCCAGGATATGCACATTTGCAATGTGCTTTCTCTAACCATTCCTTTCCCCATTGCATCTTTGTTCTTTGCCCTCTTATTCTACAGGTCCCCATTTCAATTGCTTTCAATGGCACAAATTAAAATAAGCAACATTAGAAATTTCTGCCTTTTTTAAGTGTCATCTGTTAATAGCTTTACCTAGTTTTTTGGGGGTTTTTTGTTTGTTTGTTTGTTTTTTGTCCTATCTCTTTAAGGCCTGCCTTATGAAAAGAATGTTTTACAATTCCCTTTATGTCCTGTGTAATAACATCTAATTTTGTTTTCTTTTTTTCTCTCCAAATATTCACTAATTCTTTTCTTTTTTTGATAATTAACATCTTTATTTTAGTAGTAGTGTCCATGTGTTAAACTTCTATTATTGTGGACTTAACCAAACAAGTTTACTAGGTTTACTATATTATATTATTGGTACACTGATTGAGCCCATACACTACATGCTTTTCTAAATAATAACTTGTTTGGATCAAAATGTTTTCAAACTTTAGTGAGAATGGAGGATAAAAATCTTATTCAGTAAGAAAATGCTTTGTAACTTGGAAAAGGGATGGTGACACAATTAGTAAGACAAAATGAATTTTGTTTATCTTCAACATATCCTCAATGAAATTAAATAAGTTTACTATACCAAAATATGTGTTTACTGCCACATAAATGAAGCCTTCCATACCAAAGGCAACATGATAAAAATGCAAGTAAGGAAGAGAAAAAATAGATTTCTGAGGTTTTATACTAAATATTTCACAGTACCGCCCACTTCAAGATGACTTGCTGTATACTATACTAAATGGGAACTAGAATGTGGTACTGTTAGGCATATGACAATATCGCAAAATTTAAAAAGAAATTTAATATCAAAGCAATTAATACTATACCTAGTAAGAAATTTTTATTGACTACAAATGACTCATTATTATTGAACTGATTACATACAGCCAGACATGACAATTTGGTGCCTGTAGGTGATGATGGTGGTGGTGGTGGCGTGTAATCTACTTAATGCATGAAGAAATCAAATATTTTATATTTCTTACTTACTGTAGCTTCTCAGACAGTAAAATACCTTGTACTTAATTTTCATGAAAATTATATTTTCCTAAGTTTTTATGGTTTTATCTTCTATTTTCATGTCAGTATATTGGAGATGAGTTGATCCATGAGGATTTACAGCTTTATTCATGTTTAGCTCTAAGCCATTATTCAAATTCCAGCTGACCACACATTGGCTTATTTTTTAGAACGCTCATTATTTTGTTCTATCATGTAATAAATGTTTCGTATAGTTATAACTAAAACATTGCACTGATCATGGGCAATAACAAAGCAGAACAATAAGATAATAAAAGAAAGGTTTGATGAGGATATGGAGCAGTAAGAACTCTCACATGTTAGTGAAAGTGCTAAAAGCACTCTGGACATCTATTTGGTAGCATTGATTAAAGCATACCTGACAACCCAGTAATTCTACTAGATATGTACAATTCATAAATTCATACATATGTGCACAAACAGCTTTATTAAAATATGACCAAAATGGAATTAACTATAATAGCCAAAGACTAGAACTAAGAAAATGTCCATAAACTGTAGAATGAATAATGAAAATACATTGTATTAACTGAAGTAAGATTTATAAGCAATGAAAAATAATATTACATACAATGACATGGATGAAATTGTATAAATGTTAATATTGAATAAAGAAAGCCAGATATATAAGAATACATATGTTATGACTTCAATTATATAAATTTTGAAAACTAAGAAAAATAATCTTTGGTTTTAGAAATCAGAATAGTTGTTTCTTTGGGTGAGGAAGACAGTGGGAATATTGAATTGATGGTGGCAAGAGGGAGGCTCCTGGATGCTGAGAATGAGCCTTAATTCAGTTACACAAGTGTGTATACTCTGGAACTTCATTGAACTGCACTGTTTTGTACGTATGCTATACTTTAATTAAAAGGAATGTTATGTATTTGTACAACTGCAAGCCATTTGGAGGGAAATTTCTAAATTGATTAAAAATTTTAAATGGCCATAAGTTTATGATGATAATAAAAGTTCCTGAAGAAAATATAAGTGAATATCTTTAATACTGGATTTTAAAAAAGCATTCCAAGATTTATACTCAATCCAGGAATGACAAGAGAAAAGAAGAAAAGTCCTAGTTTCATAAAGATTAAGACAACAGAGAAAACTAAAAAAAAAAAGAATGGGAAACAAGAAATATAATTGCATATGAAAGATACAGGGTTAACTAACTGATCCCCTTACAAGGATAGCAACAAATCATTGTCTAGAAAACTGGCAAATAAACATAAAGAATTTAACATTTATCCTTTTTTCTTATATTAGTACTACAATAGGGTAGAAATTAGCAGTTGAGGGGAACCTTCTCTTTATAGAACATTCTGTCAATTAGTGAAAAAGTACTTATATAATTAGAATATCAGCATTTTGTAATACTCTATGAAGTAATGCACCTAGATACAGGCTGTCAATGTAAAAATAAAAATGGCATCATGGGTGATATAGCTATAAAACAACTGTAAGATTCAGAAGTGTTTTCATTTGAAGGGAGAGAAGAGGTCATCCTTGGGATGGGTCACATGTAGTGTCTAGCAAAATTCTATTTCATGACCTTGGTATTTGGGTCAATATTATGAGGGTACTTAACTTATCATAATTCATTGAGCTACATGTTTATTTTATACAGTTTCCTACATCTCTGTTTTATTATATAATAAGATATTTAAAATGATTTAGCACTAAAATGTATATAGGAAAATTTTAAAATAGATAAAAAAGTTGAAGTTTCCACATAAGAGAAAATGAACCTAGAGTGTCAATTTAGGAAAAATAGTAAAAATTTAAAATAATTCTTACCAGCAACGTATGAGATTCAAATTCTAAAAATAAGATTTATTTCATATGGTGTGTTGTAAAAGATTGAAAAGTCTGATACAACACAGGATTAGACATGAGTATATAACCGTTCTGGGCAGGCATTTGGTAATGTGTATATGTCAAACTGTCACTCCTCTGAAGTAACAAAACAAGCATATTAAAAGGCAAATGTACAAAATTTCCTCCCTACCATGTTCTATAACAACAAATAATTGGAAATGATCTAACCATTTAGCAGCGATAATTACATAAATAAATGTTGGCATAACCATAAAATGGACTACCATGCATTCATTAAAAATTATGATATAGACCTTTATCTGTTTACTTGAAAATTTGTCTCATATAGAATGTTAACTAATTAAAAATCAGTATGTATAATACTATATGTAAATTTTGTAAAAACAGACACATAAGAAATTCTGGCATCTTTTAGGCAATACATTATTTGCTGTTTTTATATCTTTTTTCACATTTGAACATTTTACATGAGTTCATATTATTTTTAATCAGGAAAAATTTGAGGCTGTTGTTACTGAATAAATGATTTCTAAAATCTAATTTGTCTTCTCAAGTGCAGAGTCAATATATTTTCCAATTGTCTATATTAAACATTTTTTTCCTCCTAGGGTAAATGTATATTTATCCATTCATTCATTAATTTCACCAGAATTGATCTGAAGTTTCTATGTAGTCTGTGAAAATATACAGTAATATTCTCTATCTTTTTACTTTTTAAGTAACTAGGTATATACTTTATATATCTTTTGGCAGTTTAAGATTTCTCATCCATTTTTACTTTTTATTATATTTTCAGGTCTATACATGTAGCTCTAATTCATTTTAACTAATATATAGTCTTCCATTGTATGAATATCCTACATGTTCTTTATTCCACCCTATTGTTGGGCCTTGAGGACGTTTTCACTTTTTTCCTGTTAGGAAAAAGTGCTGAGTTGAATAGTTTTATGCAAAGTCCTTCTTGTGAAGACATGCAAGAGTTCCTCTAGGACAAGAAGAATTATTTCATCATTGGGTATGCATACTTTTACCTATGTTAGATATCGTCAAAATGTACCCCAATATGCTTATACCAAGTATTACTCCCACCAGCATTATTTGGTATCACCATATATACACTATCACCCATATCCTCATCCAAACCTATAATTGTCAGATTTATAATTTTAGCCTATCCATAGTATCTCACAGTTGTAATCTGCATTTTCCTGATGACTATTGAGGTTAAGCATTTTTTATACCTATATTTTTTATGCCTATATACCTATATTTACTATTGAAGTTTTTCTTTTCCATGAATAATGTCCTGTTCATAATCTTTATTCATTTCTAATTGGTTTGATTTTTTTATTATCTAGTTTATCTTGTAGTGAATCTGAATAATAACACTTGCAAGCTGTCAGATCTCCTGATACTTTGTGCTTTACTTCCTCTGCACTATCATTTTAATTTAAATATAATTAAATTTAGCAGTATGTCTTTTACGGTTGGTGATATTTGTGAATGCGTGTGTCTTACTTATAAGTCCCAATCCGAATGAGTTAAAATTAGCTTTATATGTTTTCCTTTAATTACAAAATGTTTGTTTTAAATGTTTTTTTATATTTAGCCCTTTAATTAATCTGGAATACATCTCAGTGAGTTGTGAGGTAGGGATGCAATTTTATTTTTCCAAAGAAATAGTCACATGTCCCAATACTAATCAAAAAGCTCATCTTTTCCCCACTAGTTTATAATGCTGCTTCTGTCATATGCCAAATAACTCCATGTGCTTTTGTGTCAGTTTTGGGGCCTTCTGTTTTAATCTTTTGGTGTATTTGTCTATCTGAGATACACAGTCCTAATTAATATAACTTTATACTTAGCCTTGCTATTTAGCTTTGCTCATAAACCACATTATTCTCCACACTTTCTTAGATATTTTGACCCACAACTACTTCATATTTATTTTAGAATCTTTATTCAAATTACAAATACATTTTTAAATGATCAGATTGTGATTGGACTTGCTTTCAGTTTATTAATTCAGGGAGAACTGATATTTTGAAAATATTGAAGTTTTCCATTCATGTGTGTGTCACATATTTGCATATATCACATTTTTCAGTTCCTTTAAGGGAGTTTCATCATTAATTCATAACATTTTTTGTTTTGTTATATTTGATCTTATATACCTTACATTTTTGTTAGTAATGTAAATGGCATCTTTTTAAAATTATATTTTCTAGTTACATGTTGCTTGTGGGAACACAACTGCCTTTTATATACTAACTTTTGTCCAGGAGCCTTGCATTTATTAATTCTGATTCTCTTCTGTATATTTTCTTAAAACATAACTATTTTGTGTTTATTTCTTTTCAACATTTATAACTTTGCTATCATATTTCTGTACAATCTTCTGGACAGAACATAAAGTACAATAGTGAATAGAAGGTGTAATAATTCAAAAAATCCCTTATGTTATTTCTGATTTTAAAAAGAAATTGCTTGTATTTTCACCCTTATATATAAAGTTTGCTGTAGGATTTTGTTACTCTTTATAAGACTTTCTAGAATTTCTCATGTATTTTTTTCTATTGCCTCATTTGCTTTCTTAATATTTTATTTAGGTGTTTTATATTTATATCAGTGAAATTTTCCTCTAAATTTGTTCTTATAATGTATTTTAAGGTTTTTAATATCAATTATATATAATACTAGCTTTCTAAAATAAACTAGGTAGATTTACCACGTTTTTCTATTCTTTAGAAAATATTATATAATATAGGAAACAGTTCTTCCTGGAACATTTGATAGAATTGTCTCCTAGCAGTCTAGGACTGACTGATTGATTGATTAGTAGATTTACCAAAGGCAGAAGTATGATGATTTTTTTTTTTACATTTTACTGAGTTTTTATAATAATTATAGATCTACTCAGATATTCTCTTCTGTCAGTTTTGGAATCTATACTTTTGGCTTAAAATTTTTCAATTTTTTAATATTTTCAAATGTATTGACATTTTAGAATATTTGTTAGGAATACATAATATTTATTGATGTTATTTTGCTTATTTCATACTTTACATATTGATGCCTTCTGTTGCATATTTCTGCACCAATAAGATCATAGTTTTATCTTTAAAAAAATTTTCCATGATGTATTATTTTGTTTTGCTAATTTTCTCCTGTTTTTCATTTTATCTCAATTTCTGTTGTGATTTTCATTATTTTACTTTCATCAAGTTTACTCTATCATTTTTTAATATGATGAGTCAAACACCTTACTAACTCACTTTAGTCTCTCTTCTTTGCAATGTATTAATGATTGTATAAACTACTTTTTTTGTTTGTTTGTTTGTTTGTTTTTGCGGTACACGGGCCTCTTACTGTTGTGGCCTCTCCCATTGCAGAGCACAGGCTTCCGGATGCGCAGGCTCAGTGGCCATGGCTCACGGGCCCAGCCGCTCCACGGCATGTGGGATCTTCCAGGACTGGTGCACAAACCCGTATTCTCTGCATCAGCAGGTGGACTCTCAACCACTGCACCATCAGGGAAATGTGGTAAATGTCATAAATCAGCTCAGGAACTATACTTCCTTCAAGACCAATTCTAAGCTCCTTAATATATCTTGAATTTCAAAACCCTCTATTGTCCATAATCCTTGATTGCTATGGGATAAGTGACCATGCATTTTATTTATAATTACCCATGCCTGTACATAGCATTTAACCAAGCACATCATGATTGCTCAGTGAGAATTTATGAATGAGAAAATGTGTTTGCTGATACTGTGCTTCCTAAAATGACCCCATGAAAAATATCTGTACATGACTAAGTACTTATGTTTTTAAAAATTTATATTCAGAAGTAACTTATTTTATAACTTCTATAAAGATGATATATATAAGTGAAAAAGATAAACACTTGCTTTGATTTAAAAAATAAACTGTAAGTAGACCCGTTTACCAATTTAATTATTAGCAACAACATAATGCCATTTAAACTTCAATTTGGATGACATTTTGGAACATAAATGATTCATTGTTCACTTAGAAGAATATTGTTATGAAAAGAAGAGAAAAATATCTGAAAATAAAAATTGATCTGGAAAGCTTTGACCTAGAATACCAACATCAATAGGTAGCAAGATACTAATCAGAAAAAGCCAAGCTCCAAATAAGTACTTCGGACCCTTTGTGAAGGAGAGGGTATTCATGAAATATTATGAAGCAGTTAGCTCACAACCAATTGGGAAAAAAGCAAAGCAAGTATACAGATTATATCTTCACTTCACAATGTACACCAAAGGAAATATCAAGTAAAGTTAAAAGGTTAATTATAAGAAATGAAATGAAAGGAAAACTAGATGAAAGTGAATCTATTATACTCTAGGTAAGGAATTTCTAAGCTCAGATATTATTGGTAAAATCATAAAGAAATATTACTTGACTATAAAAATTTTTAATTTTCTTTGTTAGAGTAAGAAATCAAATAGCTCATATTTGCTACAGAAATTACAGAGAAAGGCTTAAAAGTGTAGTATGGTGCTTCCCTGATGGCGCAGTGGTTGGGAGTCCACCTGCCAATGCAGGGGACGTTGGTTCGTGCCCCGGTCCGGGAGGATCCTGTGTGCCGTGGAGTGGCTGGGCCCGTGAGCCGTGGCTGCTGAGCCTGCGTGTCCAGAGCCTGTGCTCCGCAACGGGAGAGGCCACAGCAGTGAGAGGCCCGCATACCGACAAAAAAAAAAAAAAGTGTACTATGAATGTCACTAATATTGATGCATGAGAAACATTTTAGTAGTTTGAGAGCTTAGCCAGAAAGAGACACCCCTTATAATAACAAATACAAATTGTAACTAAATATATGAAAATGTTAATCATAGTTAATAACCATAGAAATGAAAAATAAAATATAAAGCATTTTTCTCATATAGCATATTAAAAAAACTTGAAAAATCTTAAAACCCAAATATGACAAATATGAGATAAAAAAGTTACTTTCAAAAATCAGTAGAAGTAAGGTAAATTAGGAAAGCTCATTTAGGAAAAAAAAAATATATATATATATGTGTATATATATATATATATATATATATGTATATATATAGAGAGAGAGAGAAAGAGAAGAAGAGTGATTAAATTATATTATGTTGAATTATAACTGTATATATATTTTACATATATTGGCAATTTATAAAAGAGAGCTTACTGGTATTTTGATTGAGATTGCACTGATAATAGGCATTTTAACAATGTTGAGTGTTCTCCCTGTGAACATGGTTATCTCTGTGATTTAGGTCTTCTTTACTTTCTCAGAAACGTTTTGCACTTTTCAGTATAAAGGCCCTATACATATTTTTCAGATATATAACTATTTTATATTTTTAATACTTTCATATACAGTGCAATATTCTGTCAATTTGCTCATCTCATTTGTTATGTCTAACAGTTTTTTTATAGCTATCATTGGATTTCTAAATAGACAATCATGTTGTCTGAGAATGTAGAGAGTTTTAGTACTTTCTGCCAATTGAGATGCATTTTACTTTTTTCTTGCTATGTTGAATGGTGAGGACTATTAGTACGATAAAGTGATGAGAGCAGTCATTTTGAGGTTGGAAGATGACCCCCCCAAAAATAAATAAAATAAAATAAAATGAAAAGTTTGCCATTTGTAGAGAAAGAGTTTGAGATATTAGAGTTATACAGTAACCCAAAAGTGATAAATCCCACATTATTAAAAACACTAAGTTAAAATCTATAGCAATTTTATTTTAACTTCAAATCCAGGGAACTTTGTATAAACCCGGGATTTCCCACAGCTGAACTGATTTTATGAAAGGAAGCATTATCAATGTCCTTAAAGCACTATAATAGAAAAAAAAAAGCACTAAAATATACCATAAAATTGAAACGATGTCTTACCCTAACTTTTGTGACTACAATATTAGTACTATGGAATTTAGAAAAATGAAGTCTTTAAAATTAAGCTAGTCTTATGGTACATTTAATGACTGAATTCCCTCTACCAAGTGTTTGAATATCTTCATTGACAAAAAATTTGCTATTTTCTACAATATCTCATTCTATCTTTGGATTTTACTAATTGTTAACATATTCATTGTTAAGTCTTCAGTTGAACAGTGTCTAAGTATTTTTTAATCCACTGGTCCTTTTTCTAGTCTTTTCCTTCTCTGAGACATCTGTTCTCAATGTTAAAGTTAATATGTGACATCAAATATATTATTGATGATATAATTCCATGTCCTCTCTCTATCCTGATCTATCTTCTGAACAAAATTTAACGTTTCTAAATCCACAGTAAAAGTGTTATGTGCAAAACTGATTCCATTTTACATACGGAAAATAAAGAGTCACCAATTCTTTAAAACAGAATACCAATTTGACTTGTATGTGTTCTGCAGTATCTTTGCTCTGTATCTTCTCCTTTCAGTAGAAAAAATCTTTCTGATATCAGGTTATACAGTTCAAGGTACAGGAGATAACAATTTTATCTTTGGCTAACTTCTATTGGGGTGATTATTGTTATTCATTCACTCATGAAATATTTATTGTGCTTAGGTTAAACAGGTTCTCAGCTAGGTACTGGAATTACCAAGTGAAGAAAGCAAGTTCATGCCCTCAGTAGTTCACAAGACAGTGGCCTTTACATTACAATATAATAAATGTTACATAGAAGTATATATAAAGTTAATAACAAATAGATAAGGGCCTATTTAACTCTGACTAGGGGAACCTAAAAGAGGATGTGACATTTCATCTCAAGAATGTTTAGGAACGATTAGAAGTAACCAAGTTGAAAGGAGACACAGACATAGAGAAGGACATGTGGACCCGGAGGTGGGGGGGAAGAGAGGGTGGGATGAATTGGGAGATGGGCATTGACATATATACACCAACATGTGTAAAACAGATAGCTAGTGGGAACATGCTGTATAGCACACAGAGATCAGCTCCATGCTCTGTGGTGACTTCGATGTGTGGGATGGGGGTGAGGGAAGTTCAAGAAGGAGGGGATTATATGTATACATATAGCTGATTCACTTTGTTGTACAGCAGAAACACAACATTGTAAAGCAACTATACCCCAATTAAAAAAAAATAAAAAGATGGAAGGGCATTCCAGGCATAGGGAGCTGCATAGACAAAGAAATTGAGGTACAGTAACTTTAGGAGTTATAAGATCGGGGGTCTGAATTATTTTATGCTTCATATTTGAATTTTCAGGTTTCCTTTGTTGTTTGTTACTTCTCTTTGCTGTGTCTCTTTCTTTGGAAAGTACTTGCGAGATTAGCTGTTTTCCCGCTTTTACCCATGGACTAACATGTGGAGGAATTTTGGTGTGTCTAAAATTGGCATTTCAAATAAGAATGCCTATTTGAAAGATTTTTAAAAATCTTCTTCACTGATATAATATACAAAACAGGGAAGAGAGTAGCTTAAGTTCTAATACTTTAATAAAACGGTACGAATGCTAAACTGGACAAAACTGTGACAC
The DNA here is from genome assembly GCF_964165515.1 of Mesoplodon bidens. Taxonomy (NCBI): domain Eukaryota; kingdom Metazoa; phylum Chordata; class Mammalia; order Artiodactyla; family Ziphiidae; genus Mesoplodon; species Mesoplodon bidens. Next base: position 36,020,484 of record NC_138161.1, on the reverse strand, counting down.
TGGCAGAGATCTTATTGAGAGCCTACTGAGATGGGCAGTGTCACTGGATTGATGAAATATGTCGGTACAGTTTTATATTAATGAAAATAAAAGTCTTTGTGAAAAGCTTTAGCATTAGTACTCTTAGTAGCAACAGCTGCTGTGTCTGTCTTTGCTTTAGCAGCTGTTTCATGTAGGTGACAGGCTGACAGGAGAACAATCAGGGGTTTATTTCTGGTTGAATTTTTAGTTTCTTCTTTCATTTGTGGGTTATTGTTTGGTAGTGTATCCATGTTCTCTGTTTTGTCAGTAGTCTTCCTTTTCAAGTTTTTGAAGCTTGTCACATATGGCTAGCAAACAACTGAAATTTTTAAAGCTTTTTATTGTATGTGTATGATGTCCTCTATGACTTTGAGTTTGAAATAAGTAAAATGAAGCTATCCATGCTTAAAAATTGGGTTTTGGCATATATGTAATAAAACTAGTTTAACCTGAAGAATTACTGGCATCTTTGTAGAATTGTGTCACTCTGGCTTGCCTAGTGCACTATTGCCATACGGTAAATGTTGAAATAAATCATAACAATGGGCTTTCAAATCTGACTAGAATTACAGTAATTTCGCTTATTTTGAGAAAGTGAGTTACTTTAAGTTTATAAGTATTAATCCCACGTCTTCATTGGTTGGAAAATGTTTTCTCATGAATTTTTCCCAGGTAAAGTAAGGCATTTTTGAAGATACAGTAATGCTCTTGGTCTAGAGTACCAATTAACTCACTACAGACATACTTTTCCAAGTGGTACCTTAGTCCACTGAAAGAGTTAAGGTCGTGCCTAATCACCTCTATAATCAACATTCTAATAGGAAGTTTCTGGATATTTTCTAAACAAAATGATTTAAAGCAGTAAGAATTGAAAACTGAAAAACTTGTTTTTTTCCTGTATTAGGCTTCTTTATAAGTCAGGAATGATGGGTGATAACTTCTTCTAAGAGCTCATAAAGCTCAAGTAAAACATTAGAGGAATATTAAATTTACATAGACTTGGCAAGAAGGGACTGCCATGATACTACACAATGCAGATTATTCTACAAAATAGGAAAAAAAAATAAACAATGAATACATATTCTGTTATTGTGAATAATAGGCAAGTTGTTTCTAATCACTTTGAAATGACATTTATTGAGTGCTTATTATGTACAATGTGTATATTTCAAATGTATCATCTAATTCTATAAGAAATATAAGGTAGGAAATTAATTATCTTTATTTTATAAATAAATAATTGTTTTTCAGAGAGGTTAAGTAATCTAAGCTTGATTACAACTACTGCCAATGTTTTTAATGATAAAATAATGCTGAGCCTAGGGTCGATGATACTATATAAATTCATTTTGCTATTTGATTAAGAACATACTTGTCAGCTAGTAATATTTTATTGATAGTTTATTCAGTTACCAAGCACTGATTGAGCAACATTAAACTTCTTGATCGACAACCTAAGGAGGCCCAATATTAAGGTAAATTTTATAGTCATATAATTCTAAAAAAAAAAAAAGTGAATAGCCCAAGAAGAGTAAAATTTCAGGACGGCTAAGTTTTCAATGAGTGTACCTTTATTATTAGAAGGGGCTTGGAGAAGAAGGAAATGGAATATTAAGATATATTTGAGACTAGTAAATTGGTAATGTGTATTTCCATGATAGCATTCATAGAATGAGTATATTTAAAGTAAATTTTACTTTATTTTATATTACATTCAAAAATTAAGAGAAGAATACTATAGTGTGCTTTTTTTTCACACATGCAAAACTTCTCCTTCGCACCTGAAAGAATAGGCATAAATATTTTAAAATTCGGCTGAAAGTAAGACTAGCAAATGATGTTTTAAAAATAAAATTAGCTCACATAGGTATAACAACAAATATTGTAGTCTGCTTCATCTCAGTTATATCTTAAAACCTAAAATATGCAGAAATGCTATATTTGGGTTAATCAATAGTTAAGTGGTATAATACATGTGTATTAGGTTAGGGTGCTCCAGAGAAAAATAACCAGTAGTATATATATAAATAAGATTTTTTGCAGAGATTATATATATATATATATACATACATAATTATATTATCTGATATTATATATACACATATATGTGTATATATGGGGCCACAGAGAGACACAGTTAGAGTCAGAAACAGAGACACAGAGCAAGAAAGAGGGAGATTTGTTATAGGATTATGGACTGTTATCAAGAAGTCCCATGATCTGCCCTCTGCAAATTGGAGAACAAGGAAAACCAATGATGTAGTTCAGTCTGAGTCTGAAGGCCCAAGAACCAGGAGTGCCAATATTCAAGGGCAAGATAAAGTGTATGTTCCAGTTCAACAGAGAAAAAATTTACTCTTCTTCCACCTTTTTGTTCTATTCAGGTCCTCAACATATTGGATGATGCCATCCACATTGATAAGGGAGATCTTCTTAGTCTACAATTCAAATGCTAATCTCTTCCAGAACACCCTCACAGACAAACCCAGAAATAATGTTTTGCCAACTATCTGGGCATCCATTAGCCCAGTCAAATTGACACATTAAAAATACTAACCATCACATGTTAATTGAAAACATTTAGTTAAAACAGAAAAGTATAAGGCAGAATATTATAAAATCTTTAATCAGACTGCACAAAGGTAATCACAGTTAACATTTTGCTGCATATCTTTGATCATTCATTTATTCATTTAAAACTATTTATAGATCACTTACAATGTACATGCTCTTTACCAGTCAACAGGAACATATTCCTGCCCTCAGATATTACATCCTGGTGGGAAACCTAGGCACATCAACAGAGAGTTTGATGAGTCTGTTGATAGAATTGCAGCAAGATTTGGGATGAGATCCTAATACAGATTTACTGATCATAAAAACATTTCCAAAACAAGTGATGCCAAAACTAAGACTTTGGGAATTTAGCTCAGAGGAAGGGTTAGGAAAGGGGAGAGAAGATAAAGAGGAGAAATGTTTCTCAGGCAGAGAATTCCATGTGCAGAGATCTAGAGATGAGAGAGAATAACATTTCATTCAAGAAAGTTAAAAAAAATTTAGTTTCGGTAACAAAATTTTCTGGAAGTGAAGTGGAGAGAAATGAGAAATAAATATGAGAAAGATCACATAGGGTTTTTAAAGTCATGGTAAGAACGTTGAATTTCATCCTAAAAGCAATGGGACCACAAAAGACTTTTAAATAGGCAAGTAACTGTGAATAGATTCACATCTGGGAGAGCTTGTGTTGGAGGATGCTAAACAGTGGGCAGTCAGGCCAGTTAGAAAGCTGAAGAAGTTATTCCAGTAAGAGACCATGATGAGTTGAAGTAGGTTGATGATAGTGGAGACAGAAAGAGGTGGATGGATTGGAGAGTTCACTTTTTGGTTTAGAGAAAATTTATTGTTGTTGAGATGTAGGGGAGAGAGAGAAATAAATCAAAAGTGAAGACAAAGTTTTTGATTTGGCAGCTGGGTAAATAAAGTCACCATTGGTTGAGATAGGTCATCTAGGAGGATAATCAGATTTAATAAGAAAAAATAATAATTCAATTTTAGAGATGCTGAATTTGAGGTTTTGATACTCAGGTAGACATGTCAAGCAGACAATTGAAGATATGAATAGTTACAGATCCAATCATCAGTGACATCATTACCAGATTTGTTATTAGGATGACTGGGAAGTGTGAGTAAAGAAGGCTCAGGACATAAGCCATATTTAGGGCTGGGCAGATTAAGAAGAAATTACGATGGTAATGTTAAAAGGAAAAGTCAGAGAGATCCATCCACTTATTTTCTATATATTTATTGGACATCTGAGAGGCAGGAACCGTTTTTAGGTGTTAGGGAAATATAACAGTCTAAGGTTCCTGCCTTTGGTGTGGGCCATGGAAATCAAGAAGGGGGGACACAGTGCTTCAGGAAGTAAGTGGTTGATATTCAAGTTTCTAAAAACTATATAGTAATCTTTCCAAATGTTCCATTTTTACCCACTGAATAATGGGAGTCTGTGAAAATCTGGTATTTTCTAAAAATAGAATGACTGGGCACTCTTTAGATGCCCTCACATTTATCCTAGATTGGATTAGATTCCTCTCAGATCCTCTTAGAGGGCATATTGATATTAGTTTAAGTATCTTCTGCAATGGTTGGGAACTGGGGGAGCTGTATTGTCAGCAAGAGAATTTCATCTTTGTATCTGTCAACTCTCTGTTTGGAGAAGACTCTATACTGTGAACATCACTGTGTGCTTTTATTGACTTGGACCCCACTGCAAAACATAGTGTGTCTGTGCCTATAGAAAACTCCCTGCCCTATGTTTTCCAAATGGGTGCACCACTGGTCTTCCTCCTGTTACTATTGCCAACCTGCTGATCTTTAAGGGTAAAGACAATCCAGGAGGAATGTTCTCTATCACATTGCCAGTCCTAATAATCCCCTTTGTCCTTCAAACTCTATGGCTAAGTTCTCCTCTACACACTTCCTGCGATATTGTGCTCCTTTCTCAGGAAAACAATATTTTATTCAGCTTCTTCTATTATGATTCTGCACCCAGTTACAGTGTAGGAGGAGGAGGTTTTCCCACACCACCAAGCAATTCTAGGACAACAGATGTGTATCCTATAATTCAATTCTGACACTTCCTAGAGATAGCATCAGATCCCACAGGTGAAGAGTCCTACAAGATTGCCCCCTACCCCACTTCACTTGCCAATCTCAAGTCTAGGTTGCCACCTGAATTTCTGACCCACTAGTTGAAGATTGGATGTTCCAATGACTCCCCTCCTTTGGTTTGATTAATTTGCTAGAGCAGCTCACAGAATTTAGAGAAATATTTTTCTTACTAGCTTATCAGTTTATTATAAAAGAATGTAACTCAGAAGAGCCAGGTGGAAGAATGCATAGGGTAAATGAGGAAAGGACACAGAGCTCCCAAGCCCTCTCCAGGCACAACAATACCCAAATTTCCAGGAGTTCACCAACCCAGAAGCTCTCTGAACCATGTCATTTTGGGGTTTTATGGAGGTTTATTCCATAGGCATGATTGAATAAATCATTAGCTATTTGGCCATCAATTCAACCTCCAGCCCTTCTCCACTCTCCAGAGATCAGGGGGTAAGACCAAAAGTTCCAACCCTCCAATCACATAGTTGGTTCTTCTGGCAACCAGCAGAAAGTTACCCAATTAACATAACAAAAGACACCTTTATGCTCTCATCACTTATGAAATTCGAAGGGTTTTAGAAGCTCTGTGCCAGAAATGGATGAAGACTAGATATACAATTATTATAAATCAAAATATCAAAACTATATTTTCCAATCTGGTTCCATGTGAACTATTTTTGGTCAAAACCCTGATATTTCAGGCACAGGCATGCCCTGTGTACTTAGTTTCTGCAACTGATCATGCTCTTCTCCCATTATTTTCAGTTCTTTGGAACATGTCAGTGTTAAATCCTGCTCCAATATTGGGTAATGGATGGAATAGGAGGTGAAGGAAGAAAAATCTTAAGTTTTTAGTGTTACCTTAAATTCCTCAAATTACCACAATTTTGACAAACAAAATTCATGAACACTGATAGGTACATCAGTTAAGAATTAAATCAAAATATCAGAGAGAATAAGAATTTGATATTTTAAAGTTAATAAAATTTTATATTAAATTATATAAGAACCAGTCTTCCTTATCTTCTACATAAATATTAGTTTAGCATACAATTTTAATATAGTCTCACTCACTTCCTTGATGTTCCAGGAACACACCAAACACTTTTGCCCTCAGGGCCTTTGCACTTGGTTTCCTTCTACCTTGGACACCTGCAAGGCTTGCTCTATCCCTTCCCTAAAATATTTATTCTAGCTCAATTACCTTCTCAGAGAGGCCTTCCCAGGCAGCCTTCTTTTTTTCATAGCATTATCACAAACTGACCTATTATATATTAGTTTGTTTATATTCTTTCTACTTCTACTAGTTTCAAACTCCAAGATAAAACACATTTTGGTTATTTCAGTTATTGCTCAACTTACAGTGTCAAGAAGAGAGTTTGACTCATAGCTGGCATTCAATAAATAGTTGTTGAGTGAATTAATGAATGTCATTTATCTCCTATTGTATAGATCATTTGACACAATGTTATTATTCCAAATAAATAAACAAAAATGAGACAGCTAAAGGTGATTACATTTTAATTTCCTAAACATTTATTAGCTTTATATACATATCATCTGCTTTTTGGAGATCAGGGAGAATCAAAATCTTTATGAAAAAATGTAGAAAAATGATTAAAGTGTACATAATATAAAAATAAAAAAGCCTAATCCCACTGCTAAATAATTTTACCAGGTTTAGTTGTTATCATTTGAGGTTTAGTCCTGATTTCTCAGCTGTGTTTCATGTATCTCTTCATTGCAAGAAACTCCAAGGTCAGCTCCCATTTATTTATTCAAATTTTATAAGGATAAGTTATAAGTACAAGGATAAGTTATAACTCCTTGAGACAGAGCATCTCATTTTCCAAGCCACCCCACAGATATCAGCAATTACACTGCTATACAAAAGGTTTCCATCCAAGCAAATAATTTGTTTTCCAGTGAAAAATAAAGGATATCTCACCCCTGAAGAGAGATTTTTTGTTTCTTTCATAACTGTGAATGACCTGTGTGATCCACCTGGTCTTTCCACAAATGAAAGAAAGAAAATCCTCCAAGGGTAAAATGTGAGTTATTCTATGAGAAAACAATTTTAAATTAAAAAAAAAAGAAAGAAAGGGTTTGGCTTGTATCACGGCATGTGTCTGATTTGAATCACTTTCAGCTAGCACTGTTGTACCACTTAAAGTATTTTTGTTGTATAATGCATATGCAAAAGGAAGAAAATATTTTATTTCAGAATAAGAATTTGCAATAAGCATGAAAACCGTTCTCACATTATCAGAATAAATGAAATATTGTGCATGAATATTTTATAGCTTACTGACAAATAAAGTCAAATAACGTATTTGCACCTATACACATTTTTCTATGAAAAAGTTCCAAAATTATACTGAAATATATCTCTGCCTCATATAGAGGATGGAAATAGTAGCTCAGCCATTTTTCAGAATACATAAAATAACTGAATGAGCCAAAATAAAACATAATGCTTCCATGATTGTGGAAACACACTGAATAGTTTTAATTAGCTTACTTTTAAACTGTCTTTCACTGGATTATTTTTGCACATAGGTAATAATTTTTCATCAAGCAAGGCTTCAATTAATTTTGTGAGAGCTCAACGTTCTAGGTCACATGATTAAAAGACATTCACCAAATTTTATGCCAAAGCATTTGTTTCTCTTCCCTTCACAGGAAACTCCTTGGCTCAAATCTTCATTATATTTAATCTGGATATTTTAATCAACTCCCAACCTGTCTTACTGCTAATAATTTAAACTCAATTCAAGTGCTACTCAACACCATTCCTAGATAAATCTCTAATATAGTGAAAAACAGAGTAGTGAGTTAAACAAACTGTATAAAATCTTATAACTTTTTGTAGATGCATGACTTTAGATAAATCAATTAACCTATCTGATTCAGTATCCTTATCTGTAAATTGAAGATGATATCAGCTCTAAGATTTCTGTGAAAATAAAATAACATACAATTTGGCAAGAAGCATCAGAGGTTGAACATGGCAAGTGCTAACTTAATGCTAGTTGTCTTTCTTTTCCTTCCTAGGACATAAAATTATTCAAGTCCACTCACTGGTGTCTTCCTGTCTCTTTCATGATAAACTCCAAAATCACTAAGGCAAACAAACTCTCCATGATACATCAATATTCCCAACATCATTTCTCCCTGTGCTTCCTCCAGAATGTACCTGGTGCTACAACAATGGGTAAGACTGTGCAGCTACACAAAATACTATTTTCTGTGTTGTTGGGTTTTTTTTCAAATAATCTGTAAGTTCTTTGTGGGAAGACACTGTATTTTGATACTCCAAATGTGCCTGAATTCAGAACTTCCCACTGTGGCTGATTAACTAGAAACCTATCCCCTATCCTTGTCCAGTTATCCCTTGCAATACTTCATGTAGTCTCAAGATACCCTTACCTCAGTTTGAAGAATAAGCCAATAGTATTCTCTCCAGAGATAATACATAACAGTGTAATGGCAGAACAACTACTTTAAAATGTCAAATGACAATGTAATAGGCTTTTTAAAAATCAGAGGTGTGGTTAAAGATGGCAATTAAAATATTTTATGTTACTAGTTTTTCTCCACAGAAGAAAGACAAACCATAAATGATAAAATAGATATTTTAGTACATTTTCTTAAAGTTATGGACTAGACATTATAAAAATCACCTCAATACTTTTTGTATCAAAGCCATTTTCAGTGTAACTTTCAAACCACATCATCCATAGAAAGGGTGTATTTCCCCAAACATTGAATATAGGCTAACCCTGTGGCTTGCTTTGTCCAAGAGAATGTTTGTGTGAAATTCCAAGCAGGGATCTCAAAGGTCTTAATATACTTCTACACAGAGCCTGGCTACTGCCAACTTAACAAATCCAGAAAAGCCTGTTGGAATGTAAGAGATGATGTGGAGAAGAGTCTAATTGTACAGATGAGGAAATCACAGACTAATGTAAAGATATTTGACCCTCAAACATATGATACAGCCCTTCCAAAACTGGCAGAGCTGAGCATTCAAAACAAGGTTGACCATAGACTTGAGTGAGCTCAGCTAATATAAGAACAAACCAGGTGATCTATACACTCACGAGCACTAATAAATTTTTAAGCTGCTGCATTTTGAGGTGTCAACTATTAAACTTTGTATTCTTTTAATTCACACTATTAAGCCAGAATATTATGTGATACAATATTCAAAGTACTGTCTTGAGGAAATTTTTTAAATGTGAAAATAAATTTCACATTTATTTCCTTACACCAATTTAAAATATCTTAGTCCTATATATATATATATATGGCATTGACTCTTTATTATACATTCCACTGCATTCTACTCTTCTTTATTATATTGTATACTGCTTCAGTTGTCAGTTCACACTGGATATGGAAATAAATGTCTTAACATTCATAGTAATTTATTTAAAAGATCCGTACTGAGTATTGGCTGAAGGCAAAGGCAGTCTACACTACATCAGGGGTGGAGAGGTTAAACAGTAACTGTCCTGAGATATCCCGCCAATGAAACTTTTAGTCAGGACAGCCAAGAAGTACATGCTATCCACGGCTTTGGCAAGTGGAAAATCATTTTCACTTCACACTCCAATTAGGATTTTCCATTTCCTGACAGAAATTAAAAAAAGAAAGACCAACAACAACATCCCCCACCCCTCACTGTACTGTGACATGTTGATGTATACACCAGAATATGACAGAGCACACTGCCTCAGGACACAATATCCAACTCAAAGGAGATACATACTGCTACAGCCTCAATCATCCTTCCTAGGATATAGAAGCAAAGCAAGAATTTAGCAGCATGAAGTGTATGATGTAAGAAGGAAAATCCTCTTTAGCAATGTTGTTCTTTCATATAACATTAAGGATCCTGGTGTAGAAAAATGTGACCTCAGTGAAAAACACATTAAAAAAGATTAGCAGAATTTGAAGAATTCTAGAAAAAGTAGGTCAATATATATTGTACAAGAATATTACTGTTCCAGCCATACTGGCTTAAGGATTTCCAAAGAACAAATTGGGAAATAATACTAGTGAGGAGAGTGTGAGAAATTTTATTAGCATATGATGGCACAGAATCCATAATTTGTTGTATTTATAATTAAATTAACAGAGTAGCAAAGCTTATTGGATATTATATAAAACTGATTTTAGAGTACAGTATGACTTTTTTTAAGACTTGGATTGTCATCATAAAGTTCTGAATCAACTCAATCCTTCAGGTAAACTATAGATATCTATACCAGTTGGATGCTGACAACAATTATTAAGAGGACACTTCAGGAAATAGTTTGATAAGGGCTGTTGGTTTGTTTACTTCTGTGTGTGTGATGACACGTTACATAAACCACCTGCTGGGCAATGAGAAGGAAAAAAGGATTAACACGACACAATCTCCTGAACTCAGAAACTCACAATCTAGCTTTGAGGTTTTGAGAATACCGGTTTGTCAGTTGAAATTGGCACTGCATTTAGAAAAGGACTAGAAGAGTAGTAGCATTAAAAAGCACTTTATAGTACTTCCTATGCCTCAGGTTCAGATCGAAGTGCTTTACCTAGGTATGCTCATTGAATTATCACAACAAATCTATCTATGAGCTAGGGACCACTGTTACGCTTATTTTGCAAATGAGGAAAGTGAGGCACACATAAGTAATTGTCATTAGAAACTCAGCTGGAAAGTATTGGGTTGGCAAAAGCTTCATTCGGGTTTGAGTAAACCTAAAAGCCACATTTTTCATTTTCACGAAGAACATTATTGAACAGAGTATATACTAACCAAATGTACTTTTTGGCCAAGCCAGTAAATAAAATGGGACTTGAAGTCAGCCAATCGGGCTCCAGTGTGTGTGCCCTTAACCACTATACTCTACAGATTCTCTTGGCACCTTTACAGTACTTTGGAGAGCAGTTATCTGCTACAATTTGTTCAGTGTCATTCTAGGTTGGCACCTCCACATCTTAGAGTCTGTGTGGCTAAAAAGCTCTATACGAGCATTTCAGTCTATAAAAAGATTTTATTTATTTATACAACCCACATCAGGATAAGTTATCCAGGGTATCTTTATTTTTTTTAACATATTTATTGGAGTATAATTGCTTTACAGTGTTGTGTTAGTTTCTGCTGTATAAAAAAGTGAATCAGCTATATGCATACATATATCCCCATATCCCCCCTCCCTTTTGCGTCTCCCTCCTTATCCCATCCCTCTAGGTGGTTGCAAAGCACTGAGCTGATCTCCCTGTGCAGCTGCTTCCCCCTAGCTATCTATTTTACATTTGGTAGCTTGTATATGTCAAGGCTACTCTCTCACTTCCTTCCAGCTTACCCTTCCCCCTACCCGTGTCCTCAAGTCCATTTTCTACGCCTGCGTCTTTATTCCTGTCCTGCCCCTAGATTCATCAGAACCATTTTTTTTTAATTCCATATATATGTGTTAGCATACAGTATTTGCTTTTCTCTTTCTGACTTACTTCACTCTGTATGACAGACTCTAGGTCCATCCACCTCACTACAAATAACTCAATTTCATTTCTTTTTATGGCTGAGTAATATTCTACTTTATATTGAAGATGTGCAACATCTTCTTTAACTATTCATCAGTTGATGGACACTTAGCTTGCTTCCATGTGCTGGCTATTGTAAATAGTGCTGCATTGAACATTGTGGTACATGACTCTTTTTGAATTATGGTTTTCTCTGGGTATATGCCCAGTAGTGGGATTGCTGAGTCATATCGTAGTTTTATTTTTATTTTTTTAAGGAACCTCCAAAATATATAATTTTCCAATATTTAATACCACAAAGAATGAAATATTATTCAAACTTATAAACGTCCTTCTGTGGATGATGACTACTGCAGTAAGGATAGGGTTTCACAATTTAAAATTTGGTTTTTATTTTAAAATGCTTTGTAAAACTAAAAAGTACAGAGTAATTTAACATAGACCTGTAGTATCTCCAAAAAAGACAGAGTGTAGATAATACTCATGCCTATTCTAGCTTCCTTTTATGCCTTTTCTCCATTCCACGTGCTGCTACAACCAATTAATTCAAAGTTCTCTGCACATGGCAGTGTTTTTCAAAGTGTAGTTTATGAACTTCTCTTGGCCTGTGAAACAAATACAGTAGCAAATGTTACTTATACTACTACTAACAATGATAATATTTTTAGTCTCATAATAATAATAATATTTTGAATATAGAATAAATAATAGAATCATATTACCTGCAAGTGTGCCTTCATGACACTTTTGTTTCACTGCATATGTTTGTATGTGCTGATCTCACGTGTACTATAAATAAATATACTTGAGTAAGTAATACCAAAGAAAATTTGAAAGCCATTGTATGAAGAGCGATCGCAAGTTGAATTGGATATTCTGCCTGTTGTTAGAATTAGAATTTGTGCCAAAGCCGAGAGTTCGCTGAAGAGAAGCCAGCTGATATTCTCTCCCAAGTTTCTTGTTCTTAGAGAGGAAAGTTATTGCCACTTATTCTTAAGCATGATTTAGTCTATTTCTGTACTTCAGATATTTAAAGAGACTATTTTCAGTGTTGCTTTGAAATTAAGTGACTCACAACTTCAATCCTGTAATCTTTAGACTAGTTATGAAGCTCTTGGAAGTATAATCATGCTTCAGATATTTTCACCTCCATTAAGATTGAAGTTACCCAGTAGAAAAATCCCCAGAGCCCAGGAGGGAAGAAGAGGCAAGTAGGTCATCCTAGCTCCTAGTCAAGTCTTCCAGAATAGTTCAGCTGGTTCAACATGCCTTTTATGATAAAGGCACAGAATTAAAGAACAAAGTCAGTAATGAGAAAAGTTACATGAATTGTATGGAAAGGAGTTTATAAGAAAACAGAAGCTAATAAATTTGGATAAACTCAATTTAGGCTATTAAATAGACATAGACACTGAAATGCATTTCAAAATGAAAAATAGAGGTAAGCTTTGATGTAAATATAATAAGCTCTGGCCTTGAAGAGGTTACGTGAGTCCACAATCACTCACTTATTTTTTTACTCAACAAATATTAAAGACTAAATATCCTAAGGAGAATATAATGATGAAAATACTAACTTTAAGGAAGTTTCATTTAAAAATTCATAGAAATATGAGCCAAGTGTATGTAATCCCCATAAAGCCTTGTTACCTGCAGTCAAGTCTGAGCTTCACGTAAAATCAAAGAAATGCCAACCAGTTCAAAATCTAATAAGGATTTGAAAGGCATTATATTTACTGTTCCTTAAAAAATGCAAATATACCTTATTATAAAATCCATTATAGGTTATAAAAACTTATCTACCATATGTTCAAGTTTTTCTTTCTATAAAGTCTCTAAAACTTTTCCCTAAACTAAGCACATACTGATTCTTTCTTCTCTGTTCATCTCATCTTTACGTCTATTAACTGATCCTCTGACTGAGATTGTCTGTACTTGCCTATTTAAATCTATCAAATCTATAAATATTCATACATATTTTCTGTCCCATGTAAAAGTAAAGAAAATATTGATACAATATGGAAAATATAATGGGAAAATGATACTAATATAAAAAAAGAGCACTGAAAAAAAATAATGTTGAGAGAGAGAAGATTCATTCAGTGCCAGAGGCATTAATGTAAGTTGTTGGTAAAATTCAAAATTGATTATTTCCAATGAATACTTTCAAATGTTTGGTATAAACTTTAGTGAGGTAAAATATTTGGATTTGTAAGAATAGGAAGGTATTGTTACATCGTAAATTGCATGAGACTGCAAAGAGTGAGAGTTTTGTTGATGAAGAGACAAGTTTTAAGGAAGATTCCTGGGAAACAACTCTATTAAGTGGATAAGACAAAAGAATGAGCCAGATAACAGATGGCAAGAGGAAAAGAAGACTGAATAATTCTGTGTCAGGTAATAAACAAGATTAGAAAATAATAGATGCCACAAAGAGATCAAGAAGTTCAATTATATACAGGGGTATCTGATATATACTGTGAGACTATTCTTGTGCTGTGGGTAAAATTTCCTTTGAAAGATATAAAAAATGACGTCAGAAAATTGTTCATTTTTTCCAAAATATTAACAATTTTACCTATTTTTGAGAAAAATGATTGTAGTATATAAACTGTCTGCTAAGACAAAAATAAAAATTACAATATAGCAATATCATACTTTATGAACGTACTTAGGGAATTTTTTGTTTGCTTATTTGATACTTTTTGTTTTTTAAAATTAAGATGAGCTATGAAAGAATGAAAGATGTAAAATTACTCCTAAATAAGTCTGCTTAGAAAATAATATGAACAACTGTTCCTTTGACTCAAAATTATATTAGTGAATATATCCTGGGAAAGAATTAATGGAGACATAGGAATTACTGTCTTGTTTAGCTTTAAGTAAGCATAATATAATTCAGTATCCCATTTTATATCAAATAATAATTGACAAAAATCATCAATTATCTGAGTCTGTCCCCCTTTTTCTACTTTTACTTCATATGAATTAATGAATACTAGAAATTGATAAAGCACTGTATGCTATCTAAAATACAGCTTTTTACTTATTCTAATATGTGAAACAATTTAAGCAAGAAAGTAATTTTTATCTAAGAATATTACTTCTCTGACTTAAAATCAGTGACTCCTTCAGGTTATCAGATGGATTTATAGAAAATAAACATGGTTGAGCAACTCTCATGGGGTATCTAACAGTTAAGGAATGCAAATGACATTTGTTGGATTTCATTCACCACAGTGAGGCAAATTATAAAGCCAGGTAAGAGTGAGAAATAAGGAATACTTTCTCCTAATCTAAGTAAACATGAGAGCCTACAGCTAGGAACCTACTGCAGAAAACTAACTTTCTTATTTTTCTTGTCTGTCTTCAGGCTTGATTAGCTGATCTGGTCTGAGTCCATTTTAAGATTAATCCAGGTAGTGTTGAACTGACCAGCTGACTGAAAAATATCTGCCTTTGGTAAACAAAGGGACCAGGAAATTGAAAGTGAAAACTTCACTACTATGGGTCAGGCAATTTAAACATGTTCTACAATAACTCCTTATATGTTAAAAAAAATATTACATTACCTGATGTGCTGTGTGTTATTTGCACTTAGAGAAAGTTAACCTTTGTGATTAAATGATGTTTTATTGGAAAAATGGTTACATGAATACATTCTCACAGTTTATTCACCCTTTTTTTGAAGAATGTCATCTTTCAATTTTTTCTTTTTATGTTATTAGTTTTTGAGCTTCTTCTTTTTCACTTTAGCTCAATTTTATCTAACACTTTGGTTTTGCCTCAGTGAGATTCAAACTTTTCAAGTTTATACCTGTCTTAACATGTTAACCTTATAAAGCCTCTGTATCCATCTATTTCTCTAGAGATCAGATTGTCAATTATAGTTGCAATTTAAAATGCAGCTACTGTTAAAAAACTTCTACTAGCACCAGTAAGTTATACTTCAGCAATTACTCTTCTTCACTTTTTTTCCATGTTATTTTCCCTAATTACTTAACTGGAATACAAATGATTAAGATAACTATGTTCAAAAATCAATAGTCGGGGCTTCCCTGGTGGCGCAGTGGTTGAGAGTCCTCCTGCCAATGCAGGGGACACGGGTTCGTGCCCCGGTCCGGGAAGATCCCACATGCCACGGAGCGGCTGGGTCCGTGAGCCATGACCGCTGAGCCTGCACGTCCGGAGCCTGTGCTCCACAATGGGAGGCCACAACAGTGAGAGGCCCACATACCGCAAAAAAAAAAAAAAAAAATTCAATAGTTTGAAATCATTTTTAACCCCACTGAGGTATAATGATTTTAGGAAGATTCTGTAGTTATTCTTACAAAGTAGTATATAAACCTGTCTGGTACATTCCATATATCTCGAGTGAGTCTAGATTTAAACCTGAGGTGGCATAACAGACAACTAATTTTATTGAAACTTGCTAACAAAGAATCCAATGTCTAGGTAACCAGAAAATGATTTGATTTTTGTTTTCAGTTTAATCCCCAATATTCTTATTTCACCAATCTTTCCTTCAACATTTACTACTTTCAAAGTTACTTGTTATAGGATGTCTTTTCTTTTGCTTCATAAGCAAAGTAATTTAAACAAAAAAAGAAGTATTCAATTGATCTCGAACTAATGCATTATCTTTCTGCATAACAGGATTGAAAGTGTGACTTTAACATTAAAAAAAGGACTTGAGAAATAATAGCTAAAAGACAATTGTCACATTCGACCCTTACACCAAAAGGCCCAAAACTTTTACTCTCCTAGATGAGGGGAAATAATGTATAAAGATAGCATCGGTTCTTAAAAATTGATTCATTCATCCGTTCAATAAATTATTGTTAAGCATTTCCAAATATTCTAACAAATAAATGGACAATCACATGCTGAGAAAAGTGTTCAAAAGGAAGTGATAATAGTTTCACAAAACATTACTTTAAAATCTTGATTCATTTTAGGAGGGGAGAATAGGAAAGCTGTCTCTAAAAAGCAATAATTGTGCTGGATTTGGGGAGTGAACTTATTATCTCAGCAAAGTTATCCCAATTACATTTCCTTACACAAAACTCTTTTTAAAGAATTTATAACACCATAACAGTAAGGAAGGTTTAAAAAATAGGGTAATATATTACCCAGGACTCTCTCAGCTGCAGGTATGAAAACACAGTTCTCATGATGCTAAAAGAAGCAACAGGATGTTCATAGTTGAGATCCAGCTATTGAATCCAACTGTCAAGATTAACGCCCTGGTTCCTCTTGTGAAATCCTGAACTAGTTACTGTGGTAGACACAGTGAAATACACCCAGATCCCCCTTCAGTGAGTGACTTGATGCCATGTCTGTGGAAAGTGCCATGGCAGAAGCCTTCAACTGTTAGTCCCTCCAATAATTGCCTCAAGTGAAGAGATCCACCTTTTCTAAAGTCCCACCCTCTTCCCGAGATGAGGCAAATCTAAGAACTGATGACTTGGTCTATAAAGAACCAATCTCTTGCCCCAATGGCATATCATTGAAGTAGAGTTACAGATCCAGAGCTCCCAGAGACAATTCCAAGACTCTTTAGGTCTGCACTACAGCTCAACTTCTCTCTCTACCCACTTGTACTTGCTTCCCTTCCCTTTCACAGGTATTGGTCTCAAGAGCAGTCCTTAATAAACACCCTGAATGCTAAACTCCATACAAGGGGTTGTTTCCTGGGAAATGTCATCTGTGACACCTATACTCTCTGACCTCTGTTTTCCCATCTATAAAAAGAGAATAATAGAACCTTTCTCCCTGGATTTTTATGAAACTTCATTGAGGATATTCATAGAAGGTACTTAGTCTGATGATTTATATATAGTAAATAGTCTATACATTTTATTTATGATGATGATGATGATTATGATGATTGGGGAAGAGAAACTGGGATGTACAGGTATGGTTGAGTTCAGGATTCCAAATGATGTCATTATGTTCTATCACTTTCTTGCTCTCTCCAATTTATTTATTTATTTTTTTAATGAGCAACCATATTTTCTCAGCTTCATGTGTTTTCCTCATTTGTTCTAACTACAAACCAGCACTATCCATGTGGTAGAAAGAGGCCAGACATGAACTGAATGACAGAATAAATCTTTTCTTTTCCCCCTCTTCAGGAGGGATGTACTTTGATTTTATGCCTGGTCTGGGTCATGTAATGTAACTTATGACCCTGTAACTTTTACCAACACTCCAGATAAAATCTACCTGAAATACTGACAGTGGTCAAATTTTTACTGAAAGTTAAAGCTTTTGTCCTTTTTGAAATGTTCATCTTCTAGGAAGAGCTAATTCTTTACATACTTTGAGATGAATGAAACTTTTTTTCTTTGTCTCAGATCCTTTCCTGAGAGTAGACACTGACAAAGAGAATAAAACAGAGAGAAATGAAGGGTACCATAGGGGAGGGCTGGAAAAAAGGGGAAGAAAAAAGAACTAAGAAGCTTAACACTCCTAAAGATAACATGTTCTCTACTTTATAATACAGAATTGGGCCAGTGTTACATCACAGTGTCAAATATAAATATTTGTGCAAAAATATGTTCTTCCTTGATGGTGACATCAAAATTGATATTATTATTATAAAGTACAGTAACACTTAACCTATTCAGAAGATGTTTATCTATCTGTTGGCTATTTGGAAAACAATCAGTGAAATAATAAAATGGAAAAAATATACATTAAAATATTAATACATTTTCCCTCTTCACAGTCACAAAGTGAGGACACTGGAGGAGAAGGGAAATATTACAAAAGGACTCAAGAACCCTGAACTGACTTTCATCAATTCAAATACCCAGAGGAGACTGCTCCCTTGCTGAAGGATATGCAATTCCTACATATGCTGTCAGACCCGAGGAAGATGAAAACATAATCTCTGGACATAGGAACTTGAATTTGTCTTTCAAAAATAAAAAATCCTAACTTACAAAATATTTTTATCTTGGACTATGGTAGTTTGGCTTTCTACCTCAGAAAATCATGTCATTTAGCTTGCCTGGCAGAATAGGGCAGACTCAGGTTAAAAAGAAAAGTCTTTATTCCATTCACACTTTTGTCTGAGCACCTAAATCTCCTCAGTTAGTTTTTGTGTTTGCCTCTTGACCCAACTTTCTCTCTACCTAGACAGACAAGTCTGTTTTTTTTTCCTTTTTTAATTTAATTATAAAAACAATTAAACATAATTAGGACTCCAGAAGAAAATGATTAAAATAATTACAATCTAACCATCCTACTGTAACTCTTCCTATCATTTTAATATATTATTTCCTAGACATTTTTTTCTCCAATACATATTCTTGTTGTCACTGAATGATATATCGTATCCTGCGTTTTCTACTTAACATCTTATAATACGCATTTACTTGTGTATTTACCAAGGCTTCATAACAACTTTCTAATGGTTGCAATTATTCCAAACAAATTTTTTATTATTTTCCTAATTCCCCACTATTAGACAGTTTGATGTTTTCCAGTATTCACAATTGTAATTAATACTTACCTGGCAAAATTTTTTACACACACAAGTTTTTCTATGTTTTGTATTCTTTCTTCTTTAGAATAAAGGTCTAATAAAATATTGTTGAATAAAGTTAAGAGCCTTTTAAAATTTGACAGTGAACTGGATGAGAAAAAATTGTGTATGTGTAAATGTTCCAAGCATCAGGGTAACATTTCTTTTTAAGATGAAACACAGTGGTCAGAGACACTGCCCCACGTGCTCAGACATTGTTTGCCATCCGTCTGCCTGCAAACTATGCTCCTTTCTTTGGAAGTTTATCTCTTACAGTCTTAGGACACCCTCCCCTCAATCTGATACTGATCTTCTCTGGGGCACTTGGTTTCCTTGGGCAAAGAGCCAAGCCTCAGCTTCCTTCAATGTTACACTTCACTGAAAGCTTAGAAAAAACACAACTAAATTCCAATAAAGATATTTTTAAATGTCACACTAAATATGACTTCCTTAAGAGTCCAAAGGCCCAATTCCTCCTACAGAATTTTCCACAGATTTGCAGTTTCTTACTAAGTTTTTCTGTCTTGTTTCACTGCAGTAGAGGAAAGACAATCACATCTGGCCAGCATTCCCATTCACAGTGAGGAAGGCCCTGGGCATCAATTCCTCCTGTCTATCCAAGGTATATAGAGAGACAACTCTTCACCCTTCACACCAATGTAGTCCTAACCACCAAGTACTAATCTTCTGCTAGAGAATTAGCTTTGGACACCAGGATGATAATCAGGAGACAGTAAACACCACCTTCAGCCTCAAGAGTATGGTTATAAAAGGACAAGGATTTAACTTCCAAAGTATACAAATACCTCATACAACTCAGCAACAACAAAAAAACCCACAGACAATCCATTGAAAAATGGGTAGAAAACCTAAATAGACAGTTCTCCAAAGCAGACATACAAATGACACATGAAAAGATGTTCAACATTGTGAATTATTAGAGAAATGCAAACCAAAACACCACCTCAGCCAGTCAGAATGACTATCAATAAAAAATTTACAAATAACAAATGCTGGAGAGGGTGTGGAGAAAAAGGAGCCCTCCTACACTGTTAGTGGAAATGTAAACTCATGCAGCCACTATGGAAAACTGTAGGGAGGTTCTTCAAAAAACTAAAAATAGAGTTGCTATATGATCCAGCAATCCCACTCCTAGGTATATAGCCTGACAAAACTATAATTCAAAAAGATGCATGCACCCCTGTGTTCATAGCAGCACTATTCACAATAGCCAGGACATGGAAACAACTTAAATGTCTATCAACAGATGATTGGATAAAGATGTGGTACATACATACAATGGAATACTACTCAGCCATAAAAAAGAATGAAATAATGCCATTTGCAGCAACATGGATGGACCTAGAGATTATCATACTAAGTAAAATAAGTCAGAAAGAGAAATACCATATGATATCACTTATATGTGGAATGTAAAATATGACACAAATGAACTTATCTATGAAACAGAAACTTTCTCACAGACATAGAGAACAGACTGTGGTTGCCAAGTTGTAGGTGGGAAGGAATGGACTGGGAATTTGGGATTAGCAGATGCAAACTATTATATATAGAATGGATAAACAAAAATGTCTTACTGTATAGCATGGGGAAATATATTCAATATCCTGTAATAAACCATAATGGAAATGAATATGAAAAAGAGTGTATATATATGCATTGCTGAATCAATTTGCTGTACAGCAGAAATTTAAAAAAACATTATTAACTATACTTCAATTAAATATTTTTTTTTTAGAAAACAGAGTACAGTGAGAAAATGAAATAAAAAACCCAGTCTAATTTCAAGGTATTTGCAAAGGTCTAAGTTATTGGGTATGAAGTAACTCCACATATAGGACTTAACAGTATAATCCATATTGCACAGCATAAAGCTTTTTTCTGCTTCTATTTGGTTTCTCCAGGCTTTAGGTGGGGGGACAGTATGGCTCTATATGTCTACTGTCAGCCTCTCCTTGGGATGGCTCAAGTAACAGCACACAGAACACTGAATAGACATGTGTTCGTATATAATCATGGCACCTGTGGAGAGGAGCGACTCCATATTTTAAAACACAAATATATACCAGGAACATAATTTATGGAGGGAAAATTACTTTAAAAATAAAACTAATTATATTATTAAACAGGATTTTTAAGAAGACTCTTTGTTCTTAAGATTTAGATGCACTTAATTTAAATGATCACTCAAAGGCTTTTTCAAAGAACAGAGAGACAATTAGCTCCAAAGTTAAATTTAAAAACCCACTCATAGAAAACAGAAGCTGCTTGCAACTTTATTTTTTTTTTAATTTTTATTGGAGTATAGTTGATTTACAATGTTGTGTTAGTTTCAGGTGTACAGCAAAGTGGCAACTTTATTTTCTTTCATATATTTACTGCTATTCCTGAACATGTTTAAGATAATAATAATACGAACCACAACAACAACAACAATGAAGATACCCTGCTATATTGGGACTCTTCCATACCGATATCTAAGAAACTTGAAGTTTCAAAATGAAAAGCTGTCTGGAAGTATTAAATAGAGGTAATGAAAGCTGCAAAAATTTGAATGAAGAGTGCTGAAGATTTCAATATATTAGAATGTTTTAAAAGGTGATTAACTTGTTTGAGGACGAATTGGGTTAAATGCAATTCTTAGGCTTTTGGGTAGACTGTGGCTGTCAATGAAAAATTTAAGGCAAGTAAAGATGACTTACACTCACCAACACTTTGCTGCCAAATTATAACTAGAACAAACTTTAGACAAAATTTTGCCACAATTATTTTTACCATACAAACACTTGTTAAACAATATTAACAAGAAAGTGCATAACATAATATATCTTATTCTTTAAAACAAATGAAGTCAGCTTTTGGTCATTTTAGTTGTTTTGGACACTACCTTGTATGAAACGTTTATTTAAGTCTTACCAGCCAACGTTCTGGAAGTAGGACTCTGTTACATTTTTAGTTGACATTAGGCAACCAGCATCTTCAATATTCTCAGACAAACAAATTTATTTGGGAAAGTAGTTTAGAATATCATCCTTAAAGATATATGCTATTTACCTAGCAGAGTTGTCTCTTTCATGTAATAGCTGGGGGCTGTCTCTAAGATACTTCAGTCATCCAGATATGTAGGATACCATTCATTTAATAAGTGAAAGTCTATTTCTAACATTTGTTACACTAGTTAGCAAAGCCTTGGCTTTTGATTGAGATATGGATTACAAAAGCAATTTTTATAGCCACCCGTGGATTAAATAGAATTCTGCATAACTGTGTCTTAAGTGTGATTGCCTTATGATGAATCTTGAAATCAGTTAATTAAGTTCTCCAGCTTTGTTATTTTTTTCAAAGTTGTTTTAGCTGTTCTAGATCCTTGTATTTCTATATGAATATTAGAATAAGTTTGTAACTTTCTACAAAAATGCCTGAAAGGATTTTGATTTAGATAGCTATGAGTCTAAACATTAGTTTGGAGAAAATTAACAGTTTAGCAACATTGAATCTTCTGATCCATGAATACATTATACATCTCTATTTATTTATTATTTGATATATCATAGAAGTATTTTGCACATTTCAATGTATAATATTGCATGGTTTTAAATCATGTTTATTCTAAAGTATTTCAAATTTTTGATGTTGATATAAATTTTATTGAATTTTTATTTCAATTTCCTAGTGTACACTGTTAGTATATAAAAACAATTTATTGGGAGTATATGAATCTTTTACCCTGTAAAATTATTAGTTTATACTACTGGTGATACTAAAATACCTATTATTTTAGCAGTATTTTTGTTGATTCCATAGGATTTCCATATAGATGACTTTCTGAGAATAAAGATAACTTTACTCCTTTTACCCAATCTAAGTGGCTTTAATTTATTTCAGTTTTATTGAGGTAAAATTGACATACAAAACTGTAAGGTATTTAAAGTGTACATCATGGCGATTTAATATATGAGTACATTGTGAAAGGATTTCCCCCATCTAATTAATAGTTAATTGACATATCCATCAGCTCACATAATTATCTTTTTATTTCCTTTTCCCTATTTTTTTCTTTTTCTTTTTTCTTTTTTTTTTGGTGAAAACATTTAAGTTCTACTCTCTTAGCAAACTTCACTTATATGATACAGTGTTATCAACTATTGTCATCATGTTTTACATTAGATCCTCAGACCTTACTTTTCTTAGGGTTTTTTTTTCTTAATAACAAGTGGAAAATATTCATTCTTTCACAATTAAATATGATATTAGATATGGGTTTTTCATAGATACTCTATGAGACAGAATTTTTTTTTCCCAGATTGCAGAGATTTTTTTTAATGGATTTCTTTTTTGTCAATTGTTTTTTCTGTCTCTAGTGAAATGACTATGTGGGTTCCCATTTTCATTTTTTGAATGGCAAACCACCCTTGCATTCCTGGAATAATCCTCATTTACTTGGGATATAGTATCAATTTGGTGTATTATTGAATTCAATTTGTTAAGGTTTTATTTAAAATTTTTGTATCTATGTTGTTGGAGATATTTATTCTCTAGTTTTCTTATGATATCTTTGTCTTGTTTTGGTATCAGGTTAAATTCTGGCCTCATAGAAATGTGTTGGAAAGTATTCTATCTGTGATTTCTGCAAGAGTTTGTTTAGAAATGTTTTTTAAATTCTTTCTTAAATGTTTCTTTCATGGCATTTGCCAAAGGTAACTACTTGATATTAATTTCCATTTTCCAACAGAAATCATGACTGTTTTTCTTGTCATTATATCTTTAGAGTTTAAAAGAATGCTGGCTTCATAGTAGCAGCCCAGGAAATATATATGGATTGTATAAAAGATTTTAAAAAAACAACAATAAAATGAATTCCAGTCTTATTATGTTCTTTGCTGTTGATTTAGGAAACACTGAGTTTTCATCTTAATATTAATTCAAAATTCTATTACCATTAATTAATTTTTAAAACGTACACCTGAGGTCTTATTTTATGCATTTATTTATTTATTTTTAATATCAGGCATAGTTTTAATAATTTAGTGATGAAATTATTTATTGAAAGTAATTAGCAGCTTCCATATGTAGACATACAAGTAAAATACCTATCACCTTTTCTGCCTTTTTAAAAGAATAGTATTTATTTAATTATTGTCTTACTAAAAAGGACATAATATGTTTAAATGCTTAAATATTTTCTATTGCACATGCCAAAGAACAAGTGGCTTTAATAGTGTTTTCTCAGCTCTATGTTTGTAGTTCAACAACATCCAATGTTTCTGTTCAATTTCACTACTCAGTATAAATTTGCAACTTCAACTTGGTATTTACTAATTATCCACCACCCTGACATCTAATTTTTTAAAATAATTTGAATTTCTAAATCACTTCAAAACCTAATGGAACTCAAATGCTATTACAGCTGAAACCACTTAATAGGGCCTTCTTAATAAAGACAATCTAGTTAAATTAGGCACTTTCAGTGAACATATTTTATCTTGGCCACTTGATGTAATCCAGAATAATAATGGCTAATAAGTACAGCCTGATAACAGGACATTTTTTCCATTAACCACTTGCCTGGGCTGTTGGGATTTTTCTGCTTCAGGGTTAAGAAGAGTCACTGATTTGAGAGATTCTATTATAAATTCTGATTTGTGGTTTACAGAGAAGAAAACAAGTACTCATAATGCAGTGATATCAGTATAATTTAAGTATGTATACAAAAGCCCGTTCAATAATATACAATTGTTATATCCCTTCCCAGAAAACTAACCATATTTAGATCTTTCTTGAAATAGGTCATTGCTATTTTTATTTTAGTTCTATTAGCTATCAGAATTGAAATATCACAAACTCTCATTAACACTATCTTATGTGGGTGAAACACTTTGCAAACTGCAATATTATAGTTACCAATTTTAAGATACTTAAAACACTACAAGTTTATAGAACAGCTAACAATTTCAAAAATTTATCATAAACATTGAAAAACAATGTGTCATATTTGAGTTTATTTTTTCTATCTCTTCATTGTAATTTAGTCAAATGTTAAGCTGCTTCTCTAAACAGCATGACACTTCACTTAAGTGTATTTTATATGCTCTGTTTAAGAAGAATAAAGGAGATATTTCATTCAAACAAAAGTTTTGATGAATATTATAGCGGCAATATAATATTATAACTACTAAAATTAGTTTTCTTTTTCCAAAAGTTTATGAATCTTTAAACAAATTTGTATAACCAATTCCTTACCAGAACTGATTCTTTCATTCAGTCTTCAATATTTATCAAGTACCAAATACATATTAAATATTATGCTATGTTTCATTAACATAAATATGAATAGTGCCAAATTTTCCACTGTCAACTTGGCATTATCCTACCCATCCTATATTCTTCCCAGTAGGAGAGAAACCAAGAACTACATTTGTTTGAATTTTTTTACACTGTTATTCTGGGTTAGATCTACCAATGAGGGCTCTCTAATGAGATCTTTAGGAGAAAACTAGGCCATTTTTCTATAGTTGTGCTGTGTTCAGGCAGTTAAGATCATCTACAATGGCTTTCAGGGGTCCTTCTGGAAGTCACTGTTGTGAGCATCCAACTAACATCTCCAGTGTAGGCTTCTCTTGGATTCCAAATTGGTAAGGTCGGTTACTCTGGAAAATCACTCACTATGGGGTTGTAGGTCATTGACATCACTAGAAGAAACTTGCCAGAAATTTTTGCACTTTAGGATATCTTGGAAAAGGCTTTTCTGATCTTAGGCTCCAAAACCCCTAAAGGTTGTATGATTTCTAATTCCTGATTTAAATTATTTTTCTACTTTAGCTTTTAGCTAAAACGGAGAAACATGAAATGAATTTGCCCTGTCACCTAAAACAAATTAAAAAAATGAGATAAACTATAAAACAGGGGTCCCCAACCCCCGGGCCACAGACCAGTACTGATCCGCAGCCCGTTAGGAACTGGACTGGACAGCAGGATGTGAGCAACAGCTTCATCTGCTGCTCCCCATTGCTCTCCACTGCTCACATTATCACCTGAACCATTCCCCACCCCCGTGCCATCCGTGGAAAAATTGTCTTCTACGAAACCAGTCCCTGGTGCCTAAAAGGTTGGGTACTGGTGCTATAAAACATGTTTTTCAAGGATTGTGTACCAGACAGTCCAAAACATTGATCCTTGTAAGACAGAAAACAAACAGAATTCAATGATTGGCTCACTTTACTGTCTAGAGAGAATTTTTTAGCCACTGTCCAGGGAAGGGGAACACAGGTAGATCTTGGCGGTCTCCCTGAGTTGAGGATATGGAGAAAAATATTCATGAACTTACCACAAATTTGGTGGCTTGAGGTTTACAAGACAGTATAGCAAAGAAGAGAGACTTACACAGTCTCTCTGGAGGCTTCTCCAGAGATCTACAGAGGATTCCTTTTGAGTCTTTAGCTTACTGAGAAAATTACCCAAGAACTACCTAAAAGGAGCCTGTAGAGCTATCTTCAGAACTTATGCAGGGCTGCTCTCAAATAACTTAGAACCCAGCAGAAGTCAGAAATGTAACAAGTTACATATACTAAATTGTGTGTAATACAATATGTTACAACAGTAGTCTGAAGAATATGAACACATGCAACTAGGATCTAAAAATAAATGGTCAATAGGCAGAAGATAAGTAGCTCAGTATAGCTGACATAGAGGAGAAGGGGAGAATATAGACAAAATACAAAGCTCAACAGATAAATATAAAACCAATCATGAGCAGCTTTTTTTGTACAAAGAAGGGCTATAGGTGTTAAGAAGTCATACAGCATATTTATAGGAGAGCAACATGAGGATATATATCAAGACACACATGGAAAAATTAACTGCAGTTTAGAAACTTTTGGGTGAAAGTGACAGAAAATTGAACTCAAATTGTCTTAGGCAAATAAGTTTAAAAAATGTATTGGCTCATATATTTTAAAATGAACTATTCAGCTAAACCACTGTTTGATTCAGAGACTAAAATGATGTTTCTGCAGAGGGTTTCTCTCCATTATTTTGCTCTTTAATCTCCAAGCTGACTGTCTTCTCAATCTCCATTTAGTATTAAGATAATCTACCAGTAGTTTTCATTCTACAAATTCCAAGGTATAAAACCAATGAGAAAAGGTCTACACTTCCTTTCCAGTAGTCCTACCAAATATTTATTTGAATCTCAATAGCCTTGATTGGGTCAAAAGTCCTTAACTGATCCATGTCAAGATAGTGCTATGTTCTGATTGTCTAACTTGCAAACAAGTCATATACTTACACCTGTTACTGTGAGGTTAGGGGATGGAGTGGTTGCACAAAGGGAAATTTGGACAATGTTAGCAGAAAAATTGAAATGACATGTAAGTGACAAAAAACTACAGGGATAAATAAAAGTTTCCTATGGGGAAGAAATGTGTAATGAGTGCATTTGTAAAGTTATCTATAGTTACAGAGGCTGTTAATTGTGGGATTTCCTTTTTTGCTGTTGTTCTCTGGGAAGTAAAAATGACATATATTATACCAAAAAATATTTACTGAGTGTCCACTGAGAGCTAATTATTTTGCTGTGTAATAAAGACACTAAATCAAACAAGATGTGGTTCTCGTCCACAGTAAATTTATAGCTTAGTGTGGGAAATAAGCAAGTTTGTTAAATGCTACAGAAAATGTTTGCAAGGAGCCCAAGGAAGAACTTCAAGATCATAGTCGAAGTGAGCACTGTTGTTTCTTCAGCCAAATTTGAAAGGGCAGGAGTTAGTTAAATGAAACAATATCACAGAGTGGGGATAATAAGAATATTACAGCAGAGGTATCAGTATAGAAATTGTTAAAGACTTTGTATATTAATGATACTGATGTAGAGAATAGTGGAGTGTAGGAATATGAGAGTAAATAAAGTTAGACACATAGACAGGGAGCATACAAACAAAGACTCTGTATACTAAGCTAAGAAGCTTGAAGCTTTTGTGGAAAATATAGTGGACCTACCAAGGTATTGCAGTGATGGAATAACCACCAAGTTATTACATTACAGGAAGACCCTTTTGACAACTGAATGGAAAATATATATATTGGAGGAGGTCCAGAGTGTCAACAGGGAGATTCTCTAAAAGGTTCTGTAAATAATTAAGATGAGTGACAATAAGAGCCAGGAAAATAGAAATGAGGCAGTTGAGCAGATGTTAAGGTAAAAGGCACTATGCTCCACAGGAGAATGGAGGCTTTGGTGATTTTTGTCTGGATGGGATAGTGAACTGAATGAGAGAGTGCAAGGGAAGAGATTATGGTGATTCTAAGTTTTATGTCTTGTAAGAATGAGGAAATATGGCACTATTTAACAACAACAACAAAAATAACTGAATTACTTTTATTCTGCATTTATCATTTAGAATCTGGAAACCCAAAAATGGTGACCTTTTAATTATTTCCTTAAAAATAATGTATCTGCCTGCCTTTGTGTGTCCAGGTTCCTAGAATTCATCTTTTACTAAGGTTATGTACTTGTTTTAGCCTAAAAAAACCTCACTTATGTAAAGTTTCAGCCTAGGGGTTGAGTTCCTACTACTACATCTCCATGGACTGGAGTCCTATTCCCAAGGGATGGTAGATCATGGTTCAGGAAATGTTCTAGGAGATATTGTTTTTCACTTTCGTAACTAGAATTTTTTTGATTACCTTTATGTAAGTAGTAAACCAGAAAATACTATGAGCAGAATCAAAAGTGCAAAGGCCTAAAATGCTAATGGAGATCAATCTTTCAATAAATTTAAAGAAAGAGTTTCATGGGAGAGTTTGAGAACAACTCAAACCTAACCAGGTGTGGATAGGGGGTTATCTCTTTAAGAATATAGGAGA
Organism: Mesoplodon bidens; assembly: GCF_964165515.1. NCBI lineage: Eukaryota > Metazoa > Chordata > Mammalia > Artiodactyla > Ziphiidae > Mesoplodon > Mesoplodon bidens. The sequence continues at coordinate 35,991,848 of NC_138161.1, read as the reverse complement.
TCTAGGCATTCATATGAATAAAGTGATAGCAATTATGAGAAAGTTACTGAAAATGTAAGAGTTGAGATAATTGAAGGAACAAAATCCTTCCTCAGTCTATAGTAAAGGTAAAGAAATAGATGATACTGAAGAGAAATTCTGAGATGGAGTGAAAGGAAGTTGCCATGACATTTTGTGGGTCTTCTATTTTATTGGTTGAGTAGGAATCAAGGTCATCCAGCTATATGTTGTCCTACTGAAATGTGCTGAAAAGCTGAGAATACGAACTTAAACACATGATTACACAGACAGAGATAATGTTCTGCATTTCAGTTAACAAGATCTCCTGTACCAATCTGCTTTAATAGAAACCTACCTAAAAAAAAAATCTTTGTGTTCTGATTGACTATAAGGTCAATATGAACCAAAAGATGGCATGGCACCTGATGCAATATTGAGCAAAATATCATGTCTAGAGTCAGATAAAGAGGGTGATCATCCCACTGAAATCAGCAATGTTTGGGCCACAACTGAGTGTATATGTTCTATGCTGGACTCTGCAGTTTATGCAAGGTTTATTTGTTTCTTAGTCACAGTAATATGCTCTTTGTAAAATGTTTGGAAAGTGCACAAAAATACAAAGAAGATAATAAACATTTTTCATAATCCCACCAACCTTAGATGATGACTAATAACAATGCAGAATATTTCTTCAAGTGTTTTTTTTAATGCACACAATCATGCAGAGGCATAGCAAATCTAAATTTTGATCTGAACTAAATATCCAATTACTAAACTATATTAAGCATTAAATCATTCAGATGATTCTGAAATCATTCTTTACTGAATTGGGGTCTTTTCTGGGAATATTGTGTGGATGTTTGCTGTACAATAATAAAAAATTATGTACTCAAGGACATTTGTCCAAAAATAGACAGTACGTCTCAGAGGAAAATCCAGACCTACAACTCTTAGTAGGCAAAAAGTTGCTACAGTTTTTAAGTGAGAGTATTTCCCTTTTCAATAGTCAAGATTTGAAGGAAAAATTTTAGAGTTCAATTTCATCCAGGATATCTACACGCATGTAAATATGTGTACCTATATTTACATAAATATCTTACATGTTATACAGTTTTATAATTACAATTCTACAGTTTATTCATTTACTTCAGATTTTTTTTATTTTATTTTTATTTTTGGTTGTGTTGGGTCTTTGTTGCTGCATGGGCTTTCTCTAGTTGTGGCAAGTGGGGACTACTCTTCATTGTGGTGTGCAGGCTTCTCATTGAGGTGGCTTTTCTTGTTGTGGAGCATGGGCTCTAAGTACGGAGCCTTCAGTAGTTGCAGCACATGGGCTCAGTAGTTCTGGTGTGTGGGCTCTAGGGCATGTGGGCTTAAGTAGTTGTGGCATGTAGGTTTCCGTAGTTGCAGCATGTGGGCTCATTAGTTGTGGCACACAGGGTCTAGGGCATGCAGGCTTCAGTAGTTGTGGTGTACAGGTTTAATTGCTCCATGGCATGTGGGATCTTCCCTGACCAGGGATCGAACCCGTGTCCCCTGTATTGGCAGGTGGAATCTTAACCACTGAACCACCAGGGAAGACCTACTTCAGATTTTAAGTATAAAAATACCACACATACAAAATGTACAGAATGTGCATGTACAGTTTTACAGCAACAATATAAAAAATGAGTATGTGGTTACCACAAACTAGCTGAAAATAAAATATTGCCAAATCCTTTGAAGCCCCTCTGTGTCTTTCACTAACCATATTCTTCTTTGTCACCCAAAGATAACCACTGTCCTGAATTATTCCCTGTTTTTATTTTTAGCTTAGCCATACAGAAAAAAACTGTACCCCAAAACAATCTATTTGTAAAGTTTTACATTTTAAGTACATGACAATCCCTGGCAGGACTTTTATTTAAATGATATTAAATCTACACAGCAATTTTGGGAGAAGTGACATCCTTTCATTATTAAATCCCCTCTCTGTGAACCTAGCTTAGGTTTTCTTTAATGTTTTTCTATAAAATTTTATATATCAATGTATCAAAATTTGTGTCATATTCTGTATTTTTTGTAACAGATAGGATACATTATTTTTAAGAAATATATGCATTTTATTTATGATTTAAATTTTATTTGCATAAGATTGTTTATAACATATTCTTATCACTTTAATGTTAGTATAATCTTTAATAATCCTTTACATTCCTTTTTTTTTTCTTTTTTACATCAGTCTTATATGATGTTCAATTTTACTGGTCTTTCAAAGAAACATTTCATTTTGATAATACTTTCTATTTTATGTCTGTATTCTATCTAATTCATTTATTCTATTTACTTTGCATTTATTTTATTGTTCTTTTTGTATCTTGTTGAGATGGAGGTTTATTAATTTTCCACCTTTCTTATTTTCTATTCCATATTTATAAATTTGTCTACTTGCTAAAATTTATTTGTAATAAGCTATAGACTGAATGTTTGTGTTCCTCCAAAATCTGTATGTTGAAACTTAATCCCCAGTGAAATGGCATTTCAAATTGGGGCGTTTTGAAGGTGATTAGGTAATGAGGGGGAAACCCTCATGAAGGGAATTAGTGTTCCTATAAAAGAGACTCCAGAGAGTTCCCTCAGCCCTTCTACCATGTGAGGAGGGTGCAACAAGAAGACACCAATCTATGAACTAAGAAGTCACTCTCACCAGACATTGAATATGTCAACGCCTTGATCTTGATCTTGATCTTGGACTTCCAAGTCTCCAGGACTGTCAAAAATAAATTTCTGGGCCTCCCTGGTGGCGCAGTGGTTGAGAGTCCGCCTGCCGATGCAGGGGATGCGGGTTCGTGCCCCGGTCTGGGAGGATCCCACATGCCGCGGAGCGGCTGGGCCCGTGAGCCATGGCCGCTGGGCCTGCGCGTCCGGAGCCTGTGCTCCGCAACGGGAGAGGCCACAGCAGTGAGAGGCCCACATACCGCAAAAAGAAAAAAAAAAAAATAAATAAATAAATAAATTTCTGTTGTTGATAAGTCACCCAGTGTATGGTAGTATTTTATAGCAGCCAGAAAAGACTAAGTCATAACCTCAAAATCAATACTTACAGTGTTTTTACAGTCACCTGTGGACATGCACAAAGATGTGAAATATTTGAGTCTCTGATATGCATGTTTCCAGATGAGTCAAATGAAGTAACATTCTCCCCTCTTGTTTAAGTTCTCATGCTGTAAGTAAGTGCCCTTTTCATGGTCTATATAAGTGTTTCATTTTAGTGTCATATTTTTCCTTTTTGTTGGTGATTTTGCTGTTTAAAATACCCCCAAAATAAATGGAAAAAGAAATTTCATGGAAACAGAAATGACAAGAAAGCAGGGGTCACAATACACATATCAGACAAAACAGACTTTAAAACAAAGGCCATAAAGAAAGGCATTATATGATGATAAAAGGATCAACACAAGAGGAGGATATTCTACTCATCAACATATATGCACCCAATATAGGAACACTCAAATATATTAAACAAATACTAACAGACGTAAAGGGAGAAATTAATGGGAATACAATAATAGTAGGAGACTTTAACACCTCACTCATATTAATGGATATATCTTCTAGACAGGAAATCAATAAGGCAACAGAGATACTAAGTGATACAATAGAACAGTTAGACCTAATTGATATTTTTAAGACATTACATCCAAAAAAACCAGAATACACATTCTTTTCAAGTGCACATGGAATATTTTGTAGGATTGACCACACACAAAGGCACAAAACAAGCCTTAAAAAATTTAAGAGTATAGAAATTATTTCAAGCATCTTTTCTGAACACAAGGGCATGAAATTAGAGATCAACCACAGAGAAAGAAATGAGAAAAAAATGATTACATGGAGACTAAACAACATGCTACTAGTGGGTCTAATGGATCACCAAAGAAATCAAAGAGGAAATTAAAATGCCCCCCAGTATAGTGCTGAAGTGCTGCTTAGTATTCCTAAGCATAAGAAGGCTGTTATGTGCTTTACAGAGAAAATACATGTGTTAGATAAAATTCATTCAAGCGTGAGCCTTAGTGCTGTTGACTACAAGTTCAATGTTAATATATATTGAAGCATCTTTAAAGAGAAACACACATAAAACAAGGTTATGTATTGATGAAAGTTGATGAAAATGTGACCAGAGGCTCATGAGAACCTAATCCCATATTTCCCTTTGGAACAATGGTTTAGTATTCACTAATTCAGTGTTTACAGAAAACTTCTAGAACATAGCTACTGTAAAAAATGAGAATCAATTGTTATAGCTTTAACAGTATCTTCTATGTCACTTTATTTTTCTTTCTTTTCTCTCTGTTTTATTCTGGATATTTTCTTCTGATTTATATTCCAGTTTTAATCTGTTAACGAATTCATAATTCACTTATCTTACTTTTTGGTCCTGGAATATCTATATCTATACTTTTTCATGTTTACTTCTATATATTTCAATTTATCTGGAAATTCCTCAATCTTGTCTTTTGTTTTCTTGAATACATTAAACTTAACTCTTTTTAAAATCTATATCTGATAATTCCAAATAATAGTAGCTGTTGTGGGTCTCTTTTTACTGGCTATTGTTTCACCTGGGTCTCACTCATTTGTCTTATCTCATTGGATGCCTGGTTATTTATTATTATTATTATTATTATTATTATTATTATTGTTATTATTATTATTATTGTTTGCAGGACACTGTAGTTGAAAAATTACAAGACCCAAGATGTTAAGACCCAGGATGATGTTATCTTATTTCAGATTTTTTTTTTTTTTTTTTTTTTTGCCTCTCACAGATTCCTGGGGATATAAAAATGTCCTATGACCTGAATTCAATTTCAAAGATTGAGATGATTGAGATTTGGGCTGTAGTCCCTGTGGAGAGTGAACTACTTTAGATTCACTGTTATTTCTGTTGTATACTTCTTTGGAGTCCTTGGTGGGTACCAGTATTCAGCTTGTATCCTGCAAGCCCAGAAGGTTGACAGAAGTGCTATGCAGCTTCTTAGTCTCTCAACCACCAATTGTGACATCAGCAGTCATCCCTAGGGCAAAAGTGGCTCCCAACATCATACTTATCACTGAATTTCCATCTTACTTCAGATGTTGGCTTTACAAAAGCCTTTTTATAAATATATATATTTTGATCAGAGTGACAAACTTAACACAAATTACCTAGTCAGTTATTACTGGAAGCCTCCTTAAATTTTTAATATTCAATTATTCATTACTTCTAAATCCTCTAGTTATTTATCAAATTTGTTTAGTTAAGTTTAATAATTTTATTACCTTTTACCTTCACTCTTTTATATTTTTATTCAGATTGAAATATTTATTTTATATTCTATGATTAATAATTCCCTATGTGTCTCTTACTGTTGTTACTTCTGATGACTCCTGATCATATTGGCTTATTACTTTTGGGTTCAGTAATTTTTTAATTATAAACTTGTATTCTTTGAAAATTATTCAGGGGAATCTTATTATATTTGTGTTTAAACTGTATTACTAAACAGACATTTTGATTTGTTCTAGCACTTTTCTTTTTTTAAATAACAATATAATGAAAAATACTTACATTTAAACATTTGTCTACAAGTTTAATTATTTTCTTAGGACAAAATCCTATATTTGAGATTATTGGGTCAAAGTAGTGCATATTACATTTTAATATGGATTACCAAATTTATGCTCTAAAGGTCACTGTAATTTATATTGCAGGAATATTTGAACTCCATATTTTAAGATGAATATTGACAAAATTACTTACCCTGAAAAGGGTAATGAGTATGATGATAGGACTGAAGCCCAAGCTCCATATAAAAAGATAAAAGAATATTAGTGTATATACTATTATATGTTTTCACCTGCTAACTTTGTCAGACATAAGTCTAGGCAATAAACATGCCAAGTTTATGGTAGGTTCCCTTTGAATGTACTGATTAATCCACTTGCTTACTCATTTAACAATATTTTCTGAGTAACTAATATATGTCAGGCAATAAACGAGTCATGAGGGATTCAACTAAGATAGTATGAAATTTACAGTCTGGTGGAGGAGACTTTTAATAAGCAGGTTAAAAACAAAATATATAAAGTGAAGAGAAACAAAGGTATGGAGCACTAGAGAAGAGACTTCTATCAGCTTGCTTATCTAGAGTGGTTTAGGGAAGTCTCTTGCATTATATTATCATTTAGGTGTGTGTAGGTGATGTATTAAGGGTAGAAATAAACCCCAAGAAAAAGTACAAATATCCTGAAAGATGCTTGCATGGTGGCAAACTTAACGATAGAGTAACATGAGGTAAATTTGCAAAAGAAAAGCAGTGACTAAGTCAAGCAAAGTTCTGTAGATCAAGGTAAGGAATTTGGATATAATTCTCAGGACACCAACACATTTTTGAAGGTTGTTTTTAGCACATTTATCATACAAACTGATATATTTTTAGACGTTTACTCCACATTCTATGAAATGAATGGTTTGTAGACCGTCAACAGTGGAAGCAGGAAGACAAAGTAGGAAATTACTGCAGTAGTCTAATTGAGAGATGGTGATGGCTTGGAATGCAGAGCTTGTAGGGAGATTGAAAGATATGAATGCATTCAGGCTATATTTTAGAGGTATAAACAATGAAACTAAATGATAGACTGGCTAAGGGAGTGAAGAAAAAGGTACAATCAAGAATGATTTTTGGTTTTCTGGCTTGAAAAACTGAATACATAATGGTTTAAATGAATGATATGGAAACAGAAAGAGAGGCACCTAGAATTCTTTATGCCGTCCTGTTACCTTGTTTATGTTTGTCCAAAACAATGCTCTAAACCTCCCCTGGATAGGAACTTTCTTTATCTACTCTTGCATCCCTGTCGCCTAGCACAATGACTAGCATGGGTAATGAACCCAGTAAGTACTTGCTGAATGATGGATGAATACATGATTAAAAGAAAAAATGATTATCCTTTTTTTCTTTTCATACTGGACAACTAGAAATAATGGCTCATAATTACAGGCAGACAGATTTCATTTCCATGTAAATATTGCCAGATAATTAGAACTCCACAAATGAGAGTTTGATTTCAGAAGAGCATGTTCTCTGATAACTAGAAATATTTAAACAGAATTTTGTTGAAAATAAGACAGGTGTCTAATTTTGAAATAGAATTGGAAATTAACTCAGGCAGAAAATATTAATTCTTCTAACCTTCTACTTAATCCCTCTTTGAGTTCAGAATACTTTTCATTGTCTATACATCTGAAAAATGACTTTTATTTCCTGTTAATTGAATTAGTGAACTTATGCTAAAAGAATGTCTTCAAATACTGGAAAGAAAACTAAAATAACTGCTTTTTCTTTTCAGATGCATAAAATCTAGGGTTTATACTTTCCAATGTTCAGCCAGGGTACCAAGATGTCTGGTCCAAATGATCTTGACTAAAGAGAGAGCCCGAAGCATTTGCTTGCTCCCCCTGAAGAGATTCTCTTTCCATGATTTATCAAGTAATAAGGATGTAGGGAGTTAAGGTATTTTGTTTAGAAGAAGATTGCTAGAACTGTAGGATTGGACTTTACTAGTTGGTAGACATTTTGAGTTTAGGAAATCTTTCTGTAAGCCTCTATTCTGCACTGGACCTAGGACTCTACTTAAGCCGCATGGCATAGAGAAGACAAAGGGCCTAAAAAAAATCTGATTCTTCCAGAAAAAGTATCTTGTTTTCTTATATTCTTATTTAAAAACTTAGAGACCAGAACTACGAAAATAGATAGATCTTGGTAACCATAATGATTCTGGTTGAATATCAGTTAGAATGTTCTTTTCCTCATGGGGGAGGGGACAGTAGAGTGAGTGAGGATCCCCGATCGCTACTGCCATTTTCACCTAAAGCAGTCAGCCTTTACAGGTTTTATTACATTCCCACTCAGTTTACTTTGAAGAAAAAAGCTATACCTAGAAAGAGTCTTGATATCAGTGGACAATTTCACTTTTATGACATTTTATATCTTGAATGTCCCATGGATATGTCTCACTATTCAATGTATCTAATTACTCAGGCAGGATACTCCTTCTATTGTATATTAAGAGTACATTGTTGCTTTGATTTGGATATACAGAACCTAGAAAATAACATGTAGAAGATAAGTTAGAAGTGATGTTCTTTTGCTCTTACCAAATTTTATCAGAAACTTTTAGAAATTCTGCATAAAAGGGGGATCCCAAAAAATTCAGTAATTAAAAGTCTGGCATACTGAGATGAAATTCCTGTACATCAAGAGTATGAAGTAAATACTTATTAAAATGATGTTTTTGCAGCTGTGTTACTTTGGTTCTGTGAATTAGTATAGTTGATTTCTTTTTAGATCATCTAAACTTTTAAATGTTTTATCATGACATAAAAATTTTGCAGATGTTCTTTTATATAATAGGATTTTGTCTAGTTTTTCAATCATATATGAAAAGCATGAACAGACACAAGGAAAATAATGAAAAGCTATCCATTAAAGTCTCTCCACAGCCAGTCAGCTACATATTGCAGCATGTTTATGGGCAAGTTCTTTATAATTACTTTTAGAGTGATTGAAAAAGGATTCCCTCTTTCTTTCCTTTGTTATTAGCTACTTGCAACACTTTTAAATTATCTTTTAATCTCATTTTATTTCTGTGGTCCTGGCCCTACGTTTAGCTTTTCTCCTTTTCTCTGTACTACATCTCCTCAACACATACCCCCATGGAACTGACAATACTCTATATGTGTGTTTAATAAGATTTTTTTTAACCCTTTGAAAGACATGTCCCTTTCCCACACACATTTCCCTGAAGAAGATTTCTACCATCAATTATAAAAATAACACAGTGAAAATTAGGTAGTTCTGAAAAAGACTGCCTTGAAATTAAGTTGTCAAAATGCCTGGATCAAACACTAGTAGCTTGAGAATTAGAGCAACAATGATAATCAAAATATCACTAAACACTAAATATAGTGTGTACCAGTAAATTAATTAATTGATTAATTTATTCAGCAAACACATATTAAAAACCCCTTTTATAATAGGTACAACTTTAGAAGCTAAGGATAGAGCAGTGATCACTCCCCACTTACACAACCTTTATAATCTAATGAGACAAGACAGGAAAAGAAGGAAAATAATATGATTTCAGTTAAAGATGACTGCTATAAAGAAAATAAAGTAGGGTCTTGGTAAGCAGAATCACAAGGAATTTGATAATTATGCTTAGTAGAATGGTTAAGGAAGTCTTATCATCTGGATAAGTCTTATCTTAAATAGCCTTTGGCTGACTCCTTTGGCTTTATTCCCACCATAAGTAGATCAAGAGTGTGGTATAATAGTCACTGTAAAAGGATATGAGTTGGAAAGAGGAGATATAGCCATAATCTATGACAATAATTTTTGAAAAGCTGGCAGAGCAGATACACTGACTAATCCTGACTATAGGATGCACTTACCTATTATATCAAACAAATATTTTCTCAACACAACACTTTAATCTTCTACATCTATATTGTAGGGAAGTGATGGGAAAAAAATTTCATCAGGAGAAGGATCATGCTGATTGATTCTTGGTTCTTTAGTCTCAGATGGGCCAGACTCCAAGGTGCCCAAGCCCAACACAGGAAAACATACACCCTACAGTTTATGGATCTGATAAGAGAAAATGGTCATTTTAAAATTTTCTCCAGTATTTGAAGGCATTCTTTTAGTATAATTTTGCCAACTTGAAATCGGGAAATAGTCTCAGGGGTTGGTGACAACCCCCCATCAAAATTTAAAGTAAACTACCAAGAATCAATCCAATTTTTTTTCAAATAGAAACATCTCTAATGAGACTCATTTTGGCATCACTTTGCCATAGTTAGCCTAAATATGTCTATCCTTGTTTCATTTGACAGCATTTTTTGCATTTTATTTTTACTTAGCAACTTGCTTGCTAGTTTTTCAAATTCCTATGAAATTCAATTGCACAACTGAAATTTCAAAGTCAATAAAGTAAAATCAGATAATAATTCAAAAGAAGTCTGTAGGTTAAGTTATTAGGAAAAAGGAGGCACTTGATAATGTGAATCTTGGTAATTTAAATTGGTTTATACATTTAGAAATTTCTAGCATTTTTTCCCTTTTTAAAAAAACAATATTACCATTTTGTCTTTTAAGATGGTAGTTTCTGGCTTTTTAAAATAAATTTTTCTCAAATACTTTTACATGTGATGTCATCTACCACATTGCTGCCAAAAATAACAAAATGAACTTCACAAGTACATGTTTAAAATCCTCATAAATGACAACTCTGTTAAGAATGATTCATTCAACACAGGAAGAATCAAACCTCAGGAACTGTAGGAACATGGATGTATTCTTACACTAGGAAGTTAGAGATAATGGCCATTACACCCAATCTAGGCTCAGACCTAATCCATTCAAGTGTTTTTCTGAGACTATTTCCTGGCTCTAACAAAGCTTACTCAACTAGAAGAACTGGATTAGAGAAAATGATATCAGCCATGAATTCTGACACCCCAGTTATTGTGGCTCCTTATTCCTTAAGTATACAGCTCTAAATTCAATATCTGTGGGAAGCATATCAGGCTTGCATTAGTCATGTAATAAAGTGAAAAGAAAAAAAATAAACTTGTCAGGAACTTAGGCTATCTATGATTTATTCTAGACTCTACTACTAATTTGATGACCTTGCACAAGACATTTCAATTCTTCAGGGAAGGCTCTAATTCCTCACCTGTAAAATAAGAATGTTGAACTAGGTATCTTACAGATGTAGACTTCTGAGTGTGTTGTAGACTGAACTGTGTCTCCCCAAAATTAATACACTGAAGTCCTGAACCCGGTACCTCAGAATGTAACTATATTCAGAGAAAGGACTTTTAAAGAGGTGACTAAGTTAAAATAAGGTCGTTAGGGTTAGCTCTAATCCAGTCTGACTCGTATTCTTATAAGAAGAGAAAATTTGGGCACACAAAGAACATCCAAGGATGCATGTGCACAGAGGAAAGACTATGTGATGACACAGTGAGAAGGTGGCTATCTGCGAGCCAAAGAGAGGGTCCTCAGAAGATACCAATTCTGCCAACACTTTGACCTTGTACTTGTAGCCTACAGAACTGTGAGAATAAGTTTCTATTATTTAAGCCATCCAGTCTCTGGTATTTTGTTATGGCAGCCCTAGCAAATTAGTACAAAGTAGAATTACAGAATAGTGTTCACAAAGCTCTCTCAACCAAAAATAGCACTCACTGAAAAGTGCTTACTGGTTGGACAATTCTTTCGGCCAGCACTACTCATACTGCTTTGAAATAGTATTTCATTGTTATTTTATTCATATTCATATTATTTTTAATTCTCCCTAATAACCATCACAGTGTCTTGCACAGTCTTCAACAATTGTATTATTTTTAATTGATTGACCTTGTCCTACCCCACCACTACTTTTTCTTACCTGTGAAATGAGTTCCTTAAAACAAACCAAAAAAAGCCTGTTGTAGTATTTGATAAACCACCAATACTCTCTCATCCCTATGGCAAGTGTAGCTCAAGAATAGACAAATGAATATAAAGATATGTAAGAAAGATTTTGTTCTTAGAAATATCTAAAGTAGGGAGTCAAACATAGAGCAAAAGAATATGTATATGCCAGATCATTTATTAAAAACTTGTTTTAGGTTTAAGACATTTGGGATATTTGACATCCTGAGTTCCAGCATCTATTAACTTTTAATATTTTTAGAGATATTCCAGTGCCACATAAATTCTCTTTTATTTTCTCAGCACAGTGTTTATGAGAGCTGTTATACATCTATAGCTAATCATCTTCCCAGAATCGCTTATTGAAGTATAGTCTACTTAGCTTTCAGAACAGATCTGCGCCTGCCAATGCAGGGGACACGGGTTCGTGCCCCGGTCTGGGAGGATCCCATATGCCGCGGAGCAGCTGGGCTCGTGAGCCATGGCCGCTGAGCCTGCGCGTCCGGAGCCTGTGCTCCACAACGGGAGAGGCCACAACAGTGAGGGGCCTGCATACCGCAAAAAAAAAAAAAAAAAAAAAGAACAGATCTGGTCTAAACCATAGTATCTGTAGTGAGTGTTGTTTATCACCAGGCAAAATACAGATTTTTATACTAATTTACCATGGGACATACCCATCCTTTTCCTTCACAGTTGGTTTTTCATTCACAGTTCATGAGTTGTGGCTTTAAGATGCAAATAAGCTTTTTACTTCAATTCACTGGCATTTCAAGACTTTACAGCAGTTTAAAAACACTTCAACTGTTTCTTAATAGACTTTATCTTAAAAGCTTTCTGAAATATTTGACTATGAAAGGTCAACAATTTGCCATAATTCAACAGGTTAGAACCAACCAATACAAATCAATATTGGACAAATGACCCACAGGACAGCTGAAAAAATTCAGTATTAATATGGCATTGGAACAGAATGTTCTACATAGATAAGATTCAATAAATTGGGTTTTCTTATGTACCTGATTATTAATTTTCCTATTAACTATTATTCTATCTGGAGATAAAATTTATATAAAATTATTATTGTTGTTATCATTATTATTAAACCATTGTTTTGAAATAAAGACTATCTACTCAGTTTTTTTCATGGACCATAAGCATCAATTATCACCTGGGAGCTGGTTAGAAACACAGAATCTCAGGCTCCACCTCAGACAATCTGAATGAGAATCTTCATTTTTAACAAGGTTTCCAAGTGCTTAGTCTGCACCTTCATATCTGAGAAGAGCTCAATGAAAGGATTTAGTCTTGGTATTTAATAAATACTCCTGAAATTTCCATTACAGATATCTTATCATTCAAATATAGAAAATAATAGAAAGACCTTAAAAAATAATTTAAAATTTGATGCTAAAACAAAAAGAAGAGAGATGTCCATTTGGGTTAAATTCATTTTGAGCAGCTAATATTAAAAACAACTTTGTAATATATTTTAAATGTATAATCTCACATGCTATTACTGTAAGATATAAAACAAAGTTTCTTCTGTAAAATGAAGGAAAGCAGAAATTCTGTCTCTCTCTTATGTCTTTGTCTCTGTCTGACTCACACACCCACACACACACACACACACACACACGGAAATTTCTGATAGAGTAAGCCTATGTGACAGTCCTATCCTTCTTATACCATTTAACATATATCCCTCTATGACATTAAAGCTTGATCTTTTTAAAAATATAAAGTTAAAAATGTTATGTATCCTCTGTAGCTATATTTATCATAGTACTTTTTCTTTTCTCCTTTCAGAACTGACATATTATAAGTTAATATACTGAACGTTTTTCAGCTTTACAAAAATGAGAAAGGAGGTGAAAAAGGGTTAGAGTTACTATTTATACTAAGAATGAATGAACATTTTCTGCCTGCTTTATTCTTGGAAAGTCAAATGCCTAGTCATAAAAATGGTTGCTTTTTCCTTTGGTGTTCTTTTCTTTTTTGTAATGAAAAGCAAAAAAATACATGTACCAGAAATTTACAGTCTTATAAACTCTCTCTCTTTCTCTCTCCACACACACACACACACACACACACACACACACAAACTCTATCTATGTATATACACACACACAATAAATATCTCTACTTATATATACATACTAAATATATAGTATAAATAACATATATGTTAGTATGTATATATCTATACATATATACACATTATATAGATCTATACAGACGTTATATAGATATGCATACACACATACATTGTATATATGTATGTATATACCTACATACTAAATATATACTCTCTTTATATATATATACTCAAAAAAACTATCAGAAAACCAACTGTATTTAAAATTGAAATTTACATCGAAAATGAAGCACTGTGAGATGTCTGTAATCAATTTTAATACAAATAAGAAGAGGGCAAAATTAAATGTACTGACAACTTAAGACTTCAGCGACTCTGCTTTGTACGTATGTGAGTAGTTTCTGATGCACTCACAACATTGCGAAGATATGCCATTTTCAAGCTGTCATCATGAATACTTGGGGGAGGAGAGAACCAAGGTCAATCAAGCAAGAAAAAAAGGTAAACAGGCAAATTGGACACAACTGTGATTCGGCAGCCAATCTAAGTGGCTGATTATAGTTTGCTTGACTACTTAAACTGGCAGCTGTGCTTAGGAGGAAAAAAAAAGTAGGGAGGGAGCAGAACAACTATGAAAAGGTCGTAAATAGACTGGTTTTGAAAGTGAGCTTTATCCTCCACCCATGTCAGCCTCTTTAAGTACTTCCAGAAGAAAATGTCTGAATCAAAGAATATTAAAGTGACGTTAGCAATGTAATAAGACCCGACACAACAGAGCTTTAACGTAACATCATGGACTAGATTTCTATCATAGCAATCACAAAAGCCATCCTCATTTGAAACCCATCACTTCTTTAACATACTGTAAGTCTAATTAAATTATTTTCTGGTATTTTTTTAATTTAGCTTTTAATTTAAATTCTTTCTCACTATAGATTATTTTGAATATGTTCAGAACTGCATGCATATGTGTGGCTGCGTGGGCATAGTTGTGTGTTGTGGCTAGGGAGAGAACAGAGTTGAACAGAAATGAGTAAGCCAATTTCACAATATAAACATTAAATGTTAACATTGGATAGAGGCTTAAAGACTACTTTGTTCCACTAGTCAAGGGAATAGGCTGAAATAGGTAAATAACCCTCAAATGCATATATGCCATAATTATTTAATGGTCAAACCAGAACTAAATTCCAGCCTCTTAATTCTTAATCCTGAGGTTCTTTACACTTCTTTAATCTTTCTAGGCCTTGATGAATTTTTATCTTTAAGAAAGGAAGGTAAGAAAGATGGATAGGTCTTAACTTCTGTCAAGGCCCTTTCCATTCTCATTTTATGACCCTTCAAAGTTAATCAAATTGTGACTCCCAACTAAAGTGAATGAAAGCTAATTTTTCCTAAGCATCAACTCTCATCCTGTCATTTATTTAAAAGATTAATAATATCTTACTTAATGAATTCAACTTACCAATAATATGTCACTATCATCAATTTCTTTTGATAAATGTAAACTTTACAACTGAAAGCAGTTAAATAACTTGTCCAAGATATACCAATTATAAGTATCAGATCAATTATTTAAACCCAGGTCATTCTATCAGACACTAAGCCCATGCTTTTCCCATTAGGTCAAACTGCTTTGTCTGAATGTCAGCCCCACTTACAAGAAAAAGTGTGGTAGTGTGGAACCATGGTAGATATCACTGGACTTTTCACTGATCAATCCATTCATTCTTTCGTTAATATTCTATCAAGTGTCTCCTATGTGATCACAGATATTAAGTGTCATAAGTGATATAAAAATACAAGACCAATATCCTACCTTCAAGCAAGTTATGATCTAGTAAATTTCATTGAACAGACTCCAGAGCAGTAGTTGTCAATGCTCAGAAATATTTTAGACTAGGGAGGTTGACTCAAACTACAGCCCATTGTCCATATCTAGCCTGCTGCCTGTTTTTATTAAAAATAATTTTTAGAGAGCATTTACTGTCTATGGTTGCTTTGTGCTGCAACAGCAGATTTGAATGTTACCAGAGACATTATTATACACACAGTTTGAAATATTTACTATCTGGCCTCTTACAGAAAAACTTTGCTAACCCCTTTCCAAGACCATTTTATGATTTAGGCATGCATCATATAATTTCCCTTATCACCCCAGGTGATATATCATTCTATGACAACACTTTTGTATTTTGAATACATGCCTTGCTAGGTAAATCTGCCCTCGGGTTCAATAGTTGCATGAATCTGGTTCTCTGATTTAAAAATATGGACTATTATTATAAAATATTTGGGAATTTTTAAATATGTATAAACAAATAGTTTTGTTATATTAAAATATAGTTATGTTTATATATGGTTTATATATATATATACCTCAAAGTCCAAATCATATACTTTTGTCTCTTTTTTCTCTTACCATTAATATATCATGAGAATTTCCCCCTAGAACTAAACTAAACTTTCATAATTACCACGTTGTTCTGCCCTGACATATATATATATATATATATATATATATATATATATATATATATATGAAAGAGAAAGAAAGAGAGAGAGACAGACAGAGGTAATCATACTGACTCTGACTTTGAACATTACTCATGCTTTGTAAATTCAAGTTCACATTAGTTATATAAAGTCCAAAAGTAAAGAGAAGCAAACTCAATTTCCTACATGACTCAGACAAAAAAATAAAATAAAATAAAAAATTGAATCAGGTTAGGTACACAACACTACACAGAGGAATCAAGTTTATGATGACATGGCAGTACTAAAGTGTTGTCATAGCCAAACAAGATGAATTCTTAAGTTCAATAAATTATAGTTGGCTCTTAAACAACTGAAGTTTGAACTGCATAGTTTCACTATTTGTGGATATTTTTCAATAGTAAATACTACAGTACTACAATGATCCACAGTTGTTTGAATAGTGGATTCAGAACCACAGATATGAAGGTCTACTATAAGCTATGTGCAATAATTTTTACTAACTCTAACCCCCAAGTTGTTCAAGTGTCACTGTACAAGTTTGAAATTCCTTAAGGAAAATATTGCTTACTATTCCTTTTCCAAATTCTTTGTCAATATGAACTACCATTCTTCTCATCTATTCTCATCTCTAATTTACCATTTATTCCTCCCTTTAACTAGTATTAAATGAAAGTATTAATAATTTTTTTCTCTTCCCAACATGGACAATTTAAAGCCTTCTTGATTAGGTTGACCTGCATACAATGTCAAGTTGGATGGTATCCAAGTTAAATATAAGCATGCCTAGCTGGTTAGTAGATCATATAACTTCTTATATCACTTGACCTAGTATTTGAAATGTCAAAAGACAATGATATATGGATTTTTAAAACATGAAACTGTTAATATCTTTGTTTTTGTCAATAGCACCATTAATCACTCAGGAAATCATGTTTAAATTTTTGTATTATCACTTATTCAATGCATTCCTTTCTCTCAATAGTGATGCAAGTAATACAGTACTGTTTTCTAGGTCTTCAAAGTGCCTTTTCTTTACTAATCCTTTATGTTAGATTATATGTAACACTATTCTCTGAATTATAATAATTACAATGAAATTTTTTGCATTTGACAATCTTCTCACTCACATAGAATAAAATATACCAATGAGGTGCTCTAACTCATTTTAGCTTTTGGTAAGTTTGTCGAAATACGTGCTATACTACTCTGAAATAAAGTTTGAGTGTTGTTTCATGAATTTTGGTAAAGGACTTTTTTTTTCTGAAATAACAAGATAGACTTCATATATCTCTATTTTTAATTTTGATTTTTCCTACTTATTTTATTTATTTGACTCCCATTTTGAGAAACGGTACCCTATTTATTGATATTTCACATAACTTAAAGATGTTGAAATGTATTCACAGATCTTTACATTCAGAAAGAAAATTTGTGTATGTATTTGCTTGGTTAATAAATATGTATAATTAGCTATTAATGATTTCAGTAAGTAATTCTCAAATACTTTTTACCTCTGACATCTATCTTATGGATCACTTTAGTAATGGACTAAACCCCTCACACATCTATAAACTGTTCTTTTCTATATCCCACAATCAGAATTTTAACCCTTCAGTTCACATTACTCAGAATCATTTAGTGAGTGCAATAATAAGCTGATAAAACAATTATGTGAGCACTGAGTGTAGGAAAACTTGCAGTAGAAGTGTACTCTATTTGAAGAATTTTGCTATACAATAATGCATGATTACATGGTATCTTGTTTGAACAAAGCACCAGTTAAAAGACCACTACCTTCAGTCTGCAGATTCATAATAAGAATTCTTTTATAAAATATAGAAGTATAAGATACAGAAAAATGTCTATTATATTAAATTTTAGTGTTACTTGATTATCAAATTTGATGGGAGACAAATGTGCATATGGCATGTTTAAGAAGCTTCAGTGTGTCATAGAAAGCAGTGCATTCTCTTTTGAAGTACTTGGTGTTAGAAACAAAGAAAGTATCTCAGAGGCAGCCTCTGTGACTTCATGTAGGGATTATGTGCCATCCCTCCAAAGCAAAGCAAAAAATTCTTGCAAAATCTATTTTTCAATTTCTTCTAAAGTACTGCAGTGAAAAAAAAAATGTGGCTTTCAAACTTTCAAAGTCCCAGATTCAATTAAAAATAAAACAGAGGAGTTCCATATAGCTAAGAAGTGTCCATTATTGAGCTTGAACATCAACAAAGAAAGAAACTGCCCAAAGAATAAAATCAAGATATGGAAACCAAGCAAAAAAAAAAAAAAGTTTAAAATTTCTACTACAAATAGGCTACTTGCAGAAACTAGTTTTCTCTTATAGTCATTTACTTAAGTTACTTACCATTTCTAAAAGGAATGCAGAAAGGATATTGGACAACAGTTAATATGGCTTTTCTTTTTAGTTCTGATTTTTCCTTTCATTTAACTTCTTGCCATAATTTTATTGTGTGTAAAATGAGGTTTACAATTAAACTTTTCACAATGGCAAAATCCTTGAACTTATTTTTCTTTCTTATTCACATGATTTTCTCAGCTCATATCTGACTTTATACATTCACTTTATTATGATTGTCACCAAAAATATATCAGATAAAACCTCCTCTCTCAATTCCATATTTGACTATCAACTTGAGTATCCAATGTATGTCTCAAATTAACTTATACAAAAATAAACTTTTGCCTGAAAACGTAGTGTTCCTCACCTGCCCAGTACACTGACGGCACAGTAGGTAAACTCAAAATGTTGACACCATACTTGTCTGCTATTTTTCCTCATATCTCATATGGTAGAGATGACTACTTTCCACTAATGATTCATTTCTCACTTTGCATAGCAGTTATTATAGGAAAGTAGCTGCCCAAGAAGCAACTGTAATTCCCAGCCCCTGTGCATATAATTTAGGGCACAGTGGCTCATCATTGGAAATGATGTTTGCTCAAGATGAGGGCAATATGATTAAGAAATGAATGTGCTATCTCCATTTTTTTCTTTCTCCATCAGCCAGTTGGATGTCAACACTTGGGCAACCATGAAAGCTACACGATGAGGTTAGCAGAGTCTCCATCACCCCGCCTCCCTGAATGACTTTTGAAAAGTACTCCTACCACTACCACCACCACCACCACCACTCACACACTGACCAGAAACACTACAGTGGACTGTTTAGAGAGCAAAATGAAATTTTAGTTATTCTAGGCCACTGTTAAAATGGAGTGTGTTTTTTACAATAGATAATGTTACAATAACCAACATTCTTCATATCCAACCCAACAGCAAGTCCTTCAAAATATATCCCAAATCCAGCCATCTCTCTCCACTTCTTGTGCCACAATAATGGCACAATAGTCCAAGCCACCATCAATTTTCACCTGAATTAATGCAATAGTCTACTAATTGGTCTCCTTGCTTTGACTTTTAGCTGTTTTTATCTTGTAACCATTCAGTAGCTAAAGTAATTCTTTTAAAACAGAAATACGCTTATGGAACTTTTCTGCTTGAAATATTTCAGTGGATTTCTAGTACATTTAGAATGGAATCCCAAATCCCAACATGATTTCAAGGTGCTATGTGATCTGAGTCTAGCTACATCAATAGTATCTCCCCTTTTATGTCTCCTCTCCTATAGCTAATCCTCAGGCAGTTCACTCAGCTCTCACTCCAGATCTTTGCATTCACTAAGCCCTCTTCCCAGGACAGTCTTCCTTCAGATGTCAGCATGACTTGTTACCTTACTTTGTTCATGTCTCCATTCCAATCTCCCTTAATTAGAAAAGAATTTGCTGATGAAAATGGCACCCATCTTGTCTGATGCAACATTGCAGCACATTATTACCTTATTCTGTTTTATTTTCCTTAGCAGTACTTTTTACCACCTAATATATATTTACTTGTACTTATTTTTTTTCCTATTTCCCTCAGTAGAACATGAGAAGTGTATATCCCCTGACTTTGAAAAGAGCTCCTAAAATCATGTCATGCCATGGAGAATAAATATTGTGATAGAAACTACCAATCTCTGTATAAATTGTTGAATGAATGAACATGTCAAAGAAGGAACTAATAAAATGCTAAAAATGTTGCAGTTTACATTACATTGAACTTAAGTTAATATTGAAATTAACTAAATATTAATTATTTGAATTAATATTCTTATTCCTGCCTAACACATAACAATATTTCTCTTCAGAGATTCTCTTTCCTAACCTTCATTATCTAATGTTTGTATCATCTTGATAGAAGTTCTCAGATAAAAAATTAGATCAACTGTCAATAATTTAATTCATAGTCTTAATATATCAGCTTTTTAAGTGAATAAAATAGGAGATAAGGAAATTTTTATAACTTTGAACATGATTCTAAATTTATATTTATTGTTTTATATTATTTTTCTACATGATTTCAAAATACAGTATAAAAATCATATAATCACATCAATAGATGCAGAAAAAGCATTTAACAAAATCCAACACCTATTCATGATAAAAAACTTTCAGAACACTAGGAATAGGGGAGAACTCCCTCAGCTTGATAAAGCACATCTACAAAAGCCTACAATTAATATCATAGTTTAATGTGAGAAACTAGATGGTTTCCCACCAAGATGAAGAACAAGACAAGAATGTCTGCTCTCACCACTCATATTCAACACAAAATTAAGTCCTAGCTAATGCAAAAATAATACAAGAAAAGAAAAGGAAGTGTATACAGATTTAGAAGGAAGAAATAAAACTGTCTTATCTTGCAGACATAACCACTGCCTTTGTAGAAAATCCAAAATAATTGCCACACACACACAAAAAAAGCAAACTCCTGGAACTAGCAAACGATTATAGCAATGTGACAGGATAAATCATTAATATACAAATGTCAATTGCTTTCTTGTATATCAGTAAGGAAAATTAAATTTTTCAATAAAAATCACAATACCATTACATTAGCACCAAAAAAGAGAGAAATATTTAGGTATAAATCTAACAAAATATCTACACAATCTCAATGAGGAAAACTACAAAACTGATGAAAAAAATAAAAGTAGATCTAAATAAATGAAGATATATTCCACATTCATGGATAGGAAGAGTCAACATGGCTAAAACTGAAGTACAATTCATGAAGGAAAAATTATGTTAGACTTCATTAAAATTAAAAACTTCTATTTTGTGAAAGACAGTTAAGATAATGAAAAGATAAGACATAGATTGAGAGGAAATCTTTGCAGAACATTTATTTGATAAAGTAATGGTATCCAAAATATACAAAGAACTCTTAAAACTCAAACAGTAGAAAACAAACAACCCAATTAAGAAATGGGCAAAAGATCTAAACAGACACCTCACCAAAGAAGTTATATAGGTGGCAAATAAATATAGTAAAAGATATTCAACATTATATGTCATTAGGGTGTCACAAATTAAGACAACAATGAGATTCCACGACACTCATTAAAATGGCTAAAATCCAGAGCACTGACACCAAATGCTGGCAAGGATGAACAGGACATGTCATTCACTGCTGGTGGGGATGCAAATAGTAACAGCCATTTAGGAAGACAGTTTGGCAGTTTCATACAAAACTAAATATATTACAAATATATGATCTGGCAACTGCATTCCTTGTTGTTTACCCAAATAAGTTGAAATCTTATATCCAAACAAAAAATCTGCACATAGATATTTATAGCAACTTTATGCATAATAGCCAAAACTTGGAAGCAATATGGAGGTCCTCCAATAGGAGATGGATAAACTCTAATATATAGATACAATAGAATATAATTCATCAATAATTTTTAATGAGCTATCAAGCCACCAAAAGGCATGGAGGGAACATAAATATATATAGGTAATTGGAAGAAGCCAATCTGAAAAGGCTACAAATTCCAACTATATGACAGTCTGCTCTACCACATTTTTTTGATTACTATAATTTTGTAGTAGAGTTTGAAATCAGGGAGTGTGATACCTCCAACTTTGTTCTTCTTAATACTGCTTTGGCTATTCAGGGTCTTTTGTGTTTCCATACAAACTTTGGAATTATTTCTTCTATTTCTGTGAAAAATGCCATTTGATGGGGCTTGCATTAAATCTATAGATTGCCTTGGATAGGATGGACATTTTAACAATATTAATTCTTCCAATCCATGAGCACAGTATATCTTTTCATTTGTTGTGTTGTCTTTAATTTCTTTCATCAGTGTGTTATAGATTTCTGAGTACAGATCTTTTACCTGCTTGGTTAGATTTATTCATAGGTATCTTATTCTCTTTGATGTGATTGTAAATGGGATGGTTTATTTAATTTCTCTTTCTGAGAGTTTATTATTATTATATAGAATCACCACAGATTTCTGTATATTAATTTTGTCTACAACTTTACTGAATTCATTGATGAGTTCTAATAGTTATTTGGTATTGCCTTTAGGATTTTCTATATGATATCATGACATCTGCAAAAGTGACAGTTTTACTTCTTCCTTTCCAACTTAGATTCCTTTTATTGATTTTTCTTCTCTTATTTCTATGGCTAGGACTTCCTAGCCATGGAATAAATTCCAATAATATGTTGAATAAAAATGATGAGAGTGGGCATCCTTGTCTTGTTCCTGATCTTAGAGGAAATACTTTCAGCTTTTCACCATTAAGTATGCTGTTAGCTGTGGGGTTGTCATATATGTCCTTTATTATGTTGAGACATGTTCCCTCTATGCCCACTTTTTGAAGAGCTTTTATCATAAATGGATGTAGAATTTTGTCACAGTTGTTTTTGCATATATTGAGACAATCATATGGCTTTTATTCTTCAGTTTGTTAATGTGACGTACAACATTGATTGATTTGTGGATATTGAACCATACTTGTATCCCAGGGATAAATCCCACTTTATAATGGTGTATGATCTTTTTAAAATATTGTTGGACTTGGTTTCCTAATATTTTGTTGAGCATTTTTGCATCTATGTTCATCAGTGATATTACCCTGTAATTTTCTTTTTGTGTGATATCTTTATCTGGTTTTGGTATCAGAGTGATGCTGGCCTTGTAGAATGAGTTCTGAAGTGTTCCTTCCTCTGCAATTTTTTTAAGTAGTTTGAGAAGGATACATGTTAGCTTTTTCTGTAAATGTTTGATAAAATTCAACTGTGAAGCCCTCTGCTCTTACACTTTTGCTGGGAGGTTTTGTGGATTGTTTTTTACTGATTCAATTTTATTACTGGTAGTTGGTCTGTCATATTTTCTTTTTCTTCCTAATTCAATGTTGAGAGATTATACATTTCTTAGAATTTGTCCATTACTTCTAGGTTGTCCATATTATTGGCATATAATAGATCACAGTAATCTCTTATGATTTTTTGTATTTCTGTGATGTCAGTTTTAATTCTCCTTTTTTATTTCTGATTTTATTGATTTGGGCCCTCTTTCTTTTTTTTTTCTTGATGAGTTTGGCTAAAGTTTTATCAACTTTGTTTATCTTTTTGAAGAACAAATTCTTAGTTTCACTGATATTTTCTATTGCTTCTTTTAGTCTCTATGTTATTTATTTCTGCTCTGATCTTTATGATTTATTTCCTTCTACTAACTTTTGGTTCTGTTTGTTCTTCTATTTCTAGTTCCTCCAGGTTGCTTTTTGAATTTTTTTTCCTTGTTTCCTGGGTTAAGCTTGTATTGCTATAAACTTCCCTCTTAGAACTGCTTTTGCTGGGTCTCATAGATTTTGGATTACTGTGTTTTCATTTTCATTTGACTCCAAGTATTTGTTGATTTCCTCTTCGATTTCTTCAGTGACTCTTTGGTTGTTTAACAGCATAATGTTTAGCCTCCACAAACACTATTTGTGTTTTTTTCAGTTTTTTTCTTATAGTTGATTTCTAGTCTTAACAATATGACATTCTGGAAAAGGCAAAACTATGGAGATAGTAATAACATCAATAACTTTGATAGAGGTTTAGGGGAAGGGAGGGAGGGGAAAGGAGGGAGGGATAAATACGAGGAGCACAGGTAATTTTTAGGGCAGTGAAAGTATTCTATATGATACAAAAATGGTAAATATGTGTCATTATATATTTTTCAGTCTATGTAATTACATAAGGACTGAACCCTAATGTAAACTATGGACTTCAGTTAATAATAATAATGGATCAGTATTGTTTCATCAATTGCAAAAATGTACCACATATTTTCCTCTCTATCACAAAGCAGTAAGTAGGAAAAAATTTCTTTTAACAACTGGGTTTTACTGTTTATCTCCATTAACCATTAATAACTAAAAACCAGTTTTTCCATTTGCCCTCTTCTTTTTGTCTTACATTGTTCTACAAGAAAAAAAAAGCTACCCTGTCTAGATTATTAATCAAATAATAATTCATACAAAATAACAAGATGTGTTATCTGCAGTTTATTTTTTAAAAGTATGTTTCACTAAAATTTTGTTATATTTGATAGTAGGTAAAGGATCCTTAATTTAAAACATGAAATGTAGGCTGTTTGTATTCAAAGTATTTTTTTAATTCTAGAGTCTTAATTTAAGGTCTTATGAAAGAAACTTGTCATAAAGCTAAATAATTCATTTTTAATCATAAGTTACTTTAAAGAAAAGGAATTGTCCATTGCAAACAGTCTCATTTTCTCTAGCGTCTATGATAGAAAGGGTTGATATTTAATTATTTTCTTAAGAGTAGGCTGACTCATTCAATCTACACTTTTATCCGTACTACCTTTATAACAATTAATCTAAGTGGATGATGATTTCACAGGTTTGTCATGTCTCTTCAAATATATTTGTATTGTGTTTCTTAAACCATTATTTCTATAAGACAATATGTTGCACTGTCAAACCCCCTGAAGTAAATATCAAAGCATATAAGAAATACCAATAAAAGTATGCACACAGTGATACTCTGAAATGGCCTCATATCCTTAAATGCACACATAGCAGGTATGCATGTGGGAAAAAGTATACATATTAATGTGTCTGTTATTTTTCATGTAAGTAGAATGATTGACACTGCCTTAATCATCTAATTTAAAACATGTTTATTTAACTTACATCATTTATTTTAATAAACTTTTAGTTCCTAGTCAAAACCTCACAATTTACTAAGCATCACTAATACTTCTTGTTTTTTTCCACAAAATTGAAGTGAAATAAAATAATTATACCAGTTCCTTAAAAGAAATACAAAATAAGACAAAAAATTATTTTGTCATTTAATGAGCACCTACTATTGTGTCCAACTTAAAACTATCAGTAGTCATGATTTCTAAGAGGTATCTTGTATTTTTCCTTGATTTTCAATTTCATTGTGTTACAATGTCATTAATTGATTAATATGTACAGTATACAACCTACTTTCACTTAACTCAGAAAAATTTATTACATTAAGATAGTATAGATAAGGTCACTCTTGTGATTTAAATGAATTGTGTTCAGCCTCAAAATGAGGTCAAATTTTGAAAACAAATTTGGGCTATTTTTTTAGAAGATGTAAAATAAATGCAGTAGAACAAACGAGTCTTAAATTAACCCAGTTTTAAAGTAACTATATCCAGTAACACCAATATATGAAAATTCCTCTTTATTCCCACCTCTGTGGTTTGATTATAAATTAGGCCCCTACTTCATGTGAGACCACACAAATGAGTCAGTTGATAGATGTAAGCTATCTTTTTTCTTTATATTTATTTTGTATATTATATTTATTTAATATTTTTATTATATTTATAATTTAAGAGTAAAGAATCAAAGTGGGGTCATCTATTTGTTCCATCTAAATGAGTTAAGTTCAGTTATTTTAAACCAGAATAGTGTTTTGTATTGTTTTGCTTTAAGATATTACTGATCTCAATCCATTAATAAGACATAGTATAAAACAGATAACCATAGTAACATTAAAAATTAATTAAGTTTGCAACTACATACAAAAATATCTTAAGGGTCCATGAATTTCCTTCTAGATGTTTTGAGACTTCACTCTCAATACCTGAAAAACCAAGCAAGAAACAAAAAGTCAAGATGCAAAATATCAGATTTCATTTTATTCTTCCATGTTTAAAGGTTTTTCTCAGAGTTTCTGGTGATTCTTGAAAAGCCTTTCACCTTTCAGAAGGTGACTCTAAAAAGCTGATGGTTGTTCCATGTGCATGAGTGGAACTGAGTACCTAGGAAATCAGGCCAGGCTGTCAGTGATCTTGGAGCCCAAAGGAGAGAAAAGGAGTAGAGATCTCACTTTTCATCATGCAGACTTCCACTTATCCCCTCAGTCTCAAAGAGACACCCCACAATCTGCACCTGCTGTTCCTTAGTCCCTAGGCCCTCTGGTTGAACTTCTCCAGAGGGTAAAAGTCCTGGATCCTTTTGGAGTAAGAAGTGGAGAATAATGTTCTGGCTATGAAGAGTGGTGATGAAAGTTCAAGGCCCTATGAATTTATACAGATTTTTAATCAATCCTTCAATTTCAGCAACACTCCCCATCCTCACCCCAAACATCCACCAACTACAGAGGTAGGTGGTGCTTTAGATTTGAGCCTTTTCTCAATGCTGCAGCATAAATGGGTTGTGTATTGACTTTTCCAAACTTCCACTCCTATTTGCTTTATCCATTCATCTGTTGATGGACGCTTAGGTTGCTTCCATTTCTTAGCTATTGTAGATAGTGCTGCTAAGAACACAGGGGTGCATGTACCTTTTCGAATTATAGTTTTGTCTGTTTATATGCCCAGGAGTGGTATTGCTGGGTCATATGGTAACTCTACTTTTAGTTTTTAAAGAAGCTTCCATAACCCATAGTGGCTGCACCAATTTACATTCCCACCAACAGTGTAGGAGGGCTCCCTTTTCTCCATACCCTCTCTGTCTTTTGTTATTTATAGACTTTTTGATGATGGCCATTCTGACTGGTGTGAAGTGATAACCTCATCATAGTCTTGATTTGCATTTACTTAATAATTAGCATTGTTGAGCATCTTTTCCTGTGTCTGTTGGCCATCTGTATGACCTCTTTAGAGAAATATCTATTTAGGTGTTCCGCCCATTTTTTGACTGGGTTGTTTTGTGATCTTGGGTTGTTTTTTTTTTTTTTTTTTTGATATTGAGTTGTATGAGCTGTTTGTATATTTTGGAAATTAAACCCTTGTTGGTCGCATCGTTTGTGAATATTTTCTCCCAGTCCATATGTTGTCTTTTCATTTTGTTTATGAAATGAGCTGTGCAAAATCTTGTAAGTTTGATTAGGTCCTATCAGTTTATTTTTGCTTTAATTTCTTTTGTCTTGGGAGACTGACCTAAGAAACCATTTCTATAGTTTATGTCAGCGAATGTTTTGCCCATGTTCTCTCCAGGAGTTTTATGGAATCATGTCTTATATTTGTCTTTAATCCATTTTGAGTTTATTTTTCTGTATGGTATAAGGGGGTGTTCTAACTTCATTGATTTACATATGACTGTCCAGCTTTCCCAACACCACTTGTTGAAGAGACTGTCTTTTCTCCATTTTATATTCTTGTCTCCTTTGTCAAAAATTAATTGGCCTTAAGTGTGTGGGTTTATTTCTGGGCTCAATGATCAACTAATTTTATAACTGATATTTCTGACTCTCAATTTTCATCTGAGGTCCAGAATCCCATTTCTAAAGGTCTTCTCAATATTGCTCCCTGGATACATGGTAACATCTGTAATTCTATAGGTTCACAAATAAACTCATTGCCTTCTCTTCAAAAACATGTATTCTTATTATATTTATTGTGATCTTAATGTCCTGAGCACCCATTCAGTTTCTCATGCTGAAAGCCTCCAAATTATCTTCAACTTCTTCTTTTCTTTATCTCATAAGACCAAATTATTAACCACATGTGCCTTATTCAACAGTAAAATCTCCCTTAAATCAGAGTTATTATCACTTTTCACATAATTATTGCAAAACAAAACTGCCTCTAGTTTTCTATATCCCTTCTCTCAAAGGTTCACCTGTGCTAATTGAATAAAACAGAGCTGGTTTTGTCACCTCCACTTAAAAAGAAAGAAAAACACACTTTGCTGGAAAAAACATACATACACATAAGCACACACACACACATACAAACAATATTTCATGAGTTTCCAGTATTCACTTCTAATTGTATAGAATAGTATTTGTAACTCTGATTTCTAACTTAAAGTCAGATGATTCTTTGATTCTACTTCCTTACAGGTTATAGCTCTTTGACACGCACACTCAGTTCTAATAAAACAAGACTGCTGGACTTCCCTGGTGGCGCAGTGGTTGAGAGTCCACCTGCCGATGCAGGGGATACAGTTTCGTGCCTCGGTACGGGAAGATCCCACATACCACGGAGAGGCTGGGCCCATGAGCCATGGCCACTGAGCCTGTGCATCTGGAGCCTGTGCTCCACAACAGGAGAGGCCACAATAGTGAGAGGCCCACGTACCACACAAAAAAAAATAAATAAATAAAAACCAAGACTGCTGACTATTCTCTAATTCTCTTGTCAGTATAATGGAAAATCTTTTTCTTACCCTTTCTTCTTCTGTTCACATTGAATTCATTCTTGTAGGCCTAGTTCAGTTTTATGTCCTCAAGAAATCTTGTCCATTCTTTAACCCTAACTTTTCATTTGTTTACAACTATATTGTGAGGTGTATGCATACATATATCTATCTACAATACATACGTTTCCCTATGAAGAAACTGAGTGTTTATTTCTCATCTTTATATTTCCACAGAGGTCCTGGCATAAGTATTTGGACCATCATGATTAATGCTCATAATGTGCTTGTTCTAGCTAGATGCAAACAGTTAGGGACATAAACTTATTAGTCCTAAAATGTAAAACAATTGAAGCTGATAATGATCCCAGGCTATTTTCAAGAATTGTGAAAGTCTGAGATTTTAAATCTATTTTCAACCTAACCTCTGTTTCATGGATGGTGGAAGGAATATGACACTGTTGAGTTAGAGACAAAGTATTTTATTACCTACATCAATAGCAGTAATCAGATCATCAGTATTTGTGCCAGTCTTTCAAACCCTAATACCCACAGTGTAACACAAAGAGGAACAAGTGATGCTGCAGTGGATTATGTTAAAGAACAGGGATTCTGAGTTTAGAGAGCCCCGATCTTTTATAAAGGACAGAAATCTTTCCTGAATTTTGTCCTGAAGATACTATCTTTACTACTCTGTCAAGAAATAAATCTACCCTCTGCCCCAGAGGGACACATGGTTTCTGTCTTATAAGGCTGTCTATAAACATCCTTGAAAAATTAATCCAGAACAAAAGAAGTCAGTGACTCTGCTCACAAGATAGGTGGAAAAGCAAGAAACCAACTGAGAATTGTCTCCTAATGCCTATTTTTACCCAAAACATTCTGATGCATATATAAAGGACAATTACAATAGGGGGAAACTGAAGCATTTGGAGTACAAGACTAGAAGTATCATTCAGTCACTCATCAGTTCAATTAATATTTATCAAGTGTCTCCTACAGACCAGACACTTATCAAATTCTGGTGATAGAGCAATGAACAAAACAGTGTTTCTGCCTTCTTGAATTTTACATTCTACAAAGACGGGAGTCAGCTTGACTCCAAAATTTCTAGTCTAATCAATTATAAGCAGGAAAAAACAGTCAGGAAGATACTACATAAGCACCCATTTTAATCATACTCTTATACTTTGCCACTATATATTTCTGAAGGCATATTTTTTCAATATTATCTTAGCATGTTCCATATTTTTCATTAAATTGCCTGCAATCATCAAAGTACTTAGAAAGCTCAGAGCAAACTCTATTCAAAGTAGGATGTTCCAGATTCTAATTTTCATGTTGAAATGTATAAATATTTCAGCCCAAGTATTTTCATAGGTATGATTTTTACTTGCATAAAAAGTAAGGCTCATAGACAAAATATTTTGCAAGACAAAAATTTTCAAATAAATTATCATTAAAAATAATTTTTGCATGTTTTACCAATTTCAGTCTAAAAATTCATAGAAATTCTCAATTTAATTCCATGTTTATACAGATTATATCTTTATACTAAATAAAATTTTTTATCAAATATTTTTCTACAAATGAAGATATTTTAAAATAAAATCACAGAATTTCAAGGGTTCAAATAATTCTAAAGTTATAATGAACACCACACAGAGAAAGCACATACTGCCACACTGAAAGAGGTTTTCATTAAGAACATCAGCTCTCCGGGACTTCCCTGTTGGTCCAGTGGTAAAGAATCTGCCTTACAATGTAGGGGATGCAGGTTCGATTCCTGGTCAGGGAACTAAGTTCCCACATGCTGCGGGGCAACTAAGCTTGCGCACACAAATATTGAGTTCGTATTCTTCAAACTACAGAGCCCATGCACTCTGGAACCCACGCACCACAACTACAGAGCCCATGTGCCTTGGAGCCTGTGTGCCATAACTAGAGAGAGAAAAAACCCCACGCCACAGCTAGAGAGAAACTCGTGTGCCACAATGAAGATCACGTGTGCCTCAACTAAGACCTAATGCAGTCAAAAATTAAATAAATAAATAAAACCCAAAACATCAGCTTTCCACAAACATATTGTGGCTCAGTTATTCTGTGTATGTATAAAAATATTTCTTTGGTAACCACAGTTTCTTTTTCAATTAGTAGAACATCATTTCTGTGTCAATTCTGGTTATCTGAAAAGGAGAGACAAAGATAGGATAGATTGCAAGAGAATTATTGGGAATCACCAGTGAAGACTAAAGGGCAGAAAACAAAGGAAGGCAGGGAGAGATTTAGACAGTAATGCATATCTGACACCTGAAAGAAAAAAGTGTAAAGGAAGAAGGATTGGGTAAAAGAGCTTCAGTCCACAATTCTAGTGCAGTTTTGAGAGAGTCTCATTCAGGACAATGGGGAGTCCCTGAGCAAAGACTGCTCAATAGAGTTGTCCTGCATTGGGCAGGAATTGTCTAGCTCTAGTACCACTGCCATGCTCAGACACTTGGTGGAAGAATTTCGGGGTGGGGGTGGGGAGCAAGGCTTTGACAGGAATATCACAATGAATCTGAGGGAGCATAGATTCAACTATACTCCCCTTGGCACATTCTCTTGAAGGGAGAGTTGAGCAGTGCACCTCACAGCTGCCATGGTCTCTGATTGGAATTAATTGATATTCTTTATGAAATGTAAGGTAACAAAAATTAAGATAAACCCTTCATTACTTAACTCTTCAAATATTTTATTCTGCTAATGGAGTCAACTAAGTAACTGCTATAACTTCACTTTGCATACGTACGAATAAAAATTAGCATCAACAATGAACAAAATTAATTTAGAAGAACATTTTTTTGGACTAAATGAAACATGTTTTACAGAGTGATAAGTAAACACAACTTCTTCAGCTGCATGTGTTAAACTGTCATCTCTAGGCACAGTCTACTAAAATAACTGATATTTCTTTAACAGATTTGTGTCTTCTGTTCTCTTGTGGCCACTATGCTCCTTATGTTGGATTATAAATGTTGAGATGCATTTTGTGCAAGTTAATTTTTCATCATCAAAACTTCCTTACTCTTGCATTGTAAAAATTCATTTTCATTTTTCTTTTTACTTACTAATGGCAAATGGGTTCATTACAAAATAAAAAGCATTACTAAACATTAAAATTAATAGTTGTAGATTTATACCTCTGTAGTGAGAGTAATCAGATTACTTTCTATAAAACCACATCACAATCGCTCAGACTTTATTCTTCATACATATTTCATGTACACCTAACCTGTCATTTACCAAATTTTCCATGATGACTTCTGGCTGTGTATGGTCACTGCTGATCCCTATATGGCTCACAGCAACTAGCTGTTACACACACAGACAGCAAGACTACAGTGGCAACCATTTCTCTCATCACTGCCACACACAAGACAAAGTTAGCTGTCCTGATTTCTTTTATGTAAGCATCTTTTCTTTAATTAGTGTGTATCTTGCATATTCTCTTGAAGGAAGTGTTTAACTAAGTAGAGTTTGAAAATGGTCAGAAAAAGAGAGTTATTCTTTCAGATTACACCATGTATTAAAAGTGAGAATTCTGTTCACCACATATGAATAACATGAATAACATAAATTACTAACTGATATTATGATAAAAACTAGAATTACATGGTGAAGGTCTGGCTAACCTATCTCAGCACATTTTCATGCAACTGTTAATCAAAACAACACATTGTTTATAAATGAACAATTCAGGAAAAATCCTAATGAAGACAGCACACTGAGACAACAGGCATAAACCAAGACTGTCTCTGGCAAACTGAGACACAGTCACTCTAGGAGAACCTATGTTTTCTGGACAGGGAAAAATATATTCTATAGTAATTGAGGGTGATTTTGAACACTGATCATAGAAAAGGCATTAAAAATGAAAAACAATACCAGTAAGCTTCAAACTGAGACTTTTACTCTGAAAAGAAAAGGAAAAGTCAATCAGAAAATCCTATCATGTTTGAATGAGATTTAGAAGTAAATGATGTGGAGGAGGAGATACAGATGGCAGAGTAGGAGGATGTGGAACACACCTTCCCCCAGGAACACATCAAAAATATGTCTACATGTGGAACAATTTTCACTGAAAACTGACTGCAAACTGGCAGAAAGACTCCTATATAACCAACGCTGTAAGAAAGATCCACACAAAATCAGACACAAGGGGAAGAGAATTGATCAGATGGGGACCTGTGCCCCTAGGAGGGGACTCAGAGGATAAAAGAGATTACATGGGTGGAGATCCTCCCTGGGGACTGAGCTGTTTGAATCACATATTGGGTGCCCCAACCCTGAGGCCTGAAACAGAGAAGAGGAGCTGGTTGGAGGGCTGGTGGGACTAACAGGAGGGCTATGGGAAGCCTAGACTTTGCTCATGAGGAGTGCATGAACACTTGCTTGCTTCCAAAGCAGGGGCAGTGAGGGCAGATTGAAAACTGCTCCAGCACCTGTCCAGTTTCCTGAAACCTTCCCCTTGTGTCAAGTGAACATTCCAGCCCCACTTGCTTCATCACTCAGCTCCACCTTAAGGTGAGGACTCAGCTGTGAGACTCCAAGGAGGCTCAGACCTGAAGTAGCATCTGAACAGGGTGGGGGAGCCATTACTGGCACTTACATAGCCAGCACGTCAGAAACAGTTTGGGTCTTTGTTCTAAGCTGGACTGCTACAGCCTGCATCCCGGCCCACAGCATGTGCCCACACTGGTCCTTCTTACTCCAGCATGGTTCCCTCCTAGGGCAAGGGTGTCAGTGCAGGAAGCAGGGAGAGCACACAATTAAAGAGAATAGAGCCAGCTCAGGCCAGATCCTCAGGGTTTCTGCTCCAGCAATCTGAACTCTGACCCCACCCCTGGTAAAGTGGTTATGGCCACTGAGCTGAGGGGAAGCTCCAGCTCACATCTGGCTCTGGCCTTGGCCCCTCCACCTCCAGCCCCACTTCCTACCAAGGTGATAGTGTGCAAGCACATGCTGAGGAAAGTCGTGACTTGTATACACATCAAATCCAGCTCTCCCACCAAAGCCATTGTACATACACAGACTGTATAGGGACACTCCCACCTAAGGACATGTCTTCAGTACTGCAGTAGGTAACTGTTTCACCAAATTTCATTGAGACAAGAGTTAAGCAAAATGAGAAGACAAAAGCATTTGTCTCAACTGAAAGAGCAAGAGAAAAATCACTGAAAAGACAAAAGAGAAGCAGAAATTAAAATTTACCATATAAAAAAGGCAAAGTATTAATAAGAATCCTAACTGAATTAGGGAAAAGAATAGATAAATGCAGTGAGAATTTTAACAAGAAACTAGAAAATATAAAAAAGAACCAGTCAGAACTGAAAAATAAAATAACTGAAATTAAAAACATACTAGAGGAATTAATAGCAAACTAGGTGATACAGAAAAACACATATGTGTTCTGGAAGACAGAATAATGGAAATTTCCCATTCAGAACAGCAAAAAGAAAAAAATGTGATCTGGAACATAGAATAATGAAAATTTCCCAATCATAACAGCATAAAGAAAAAGGAAAACAAAGAATAGTTTAAGGGGTCTCTGTGACAACATCAGGTGTACCAAAATTTGCATCATAGGGGTCCCAGAAGGAGAGGATAGAGAGAATGGGATCAAAAAAGTAATTTGAGAAAATTGTGGCTGAAAATTTCCCAAACCAGAAGGAAATGGATGTCCAGGTACAGAAAGCCCAGAAGGTCCCAAACAAGATGAACCTAAAGAGACCCATGCCAAGATATATTATAAGTAAAATGGAAAAAAGTTAAAGAGATCATGCTAAAGGCAGCAAGAGAAAAACAAAGAGTGACATACAAGGGAACATCCATGAGACAGTCAGCTGATTTTTCTGCAGAAACTTTGTGGCCAACAAGGAAGTGGCATAATGTATGCAAAGTGCTGAAAGGGAAAAACTTGCAACCTAGGATACTCTACCCAGCAAGATGGTCATTTAGAATTAAAGGAGAGATAAGGAACTTTTCAGACAAGCAAAAACTAAGAGTTCATCAATACTAAACCTACCCTAAAAGACATGTTAAAGGGTCTTCTCTAAGGAAAATAAAAGGCTATAACAAGAAGAAGGAATCTATAAGAAAGGGAAAATCCCAATAACAAAGGCAAATATAACAGCTGAGTATCAACCACTTAAATAAGCTAGTAAAAAGATTATTAGTTTAAAACGAGTAGACACAGTTATAGGTTGACATATATATATATATATATATATATATATATATATATATGTTGTATTTTGTATATATTTGTATGTGTATATGTATGTTTTGTATATATATGTTGTATCTATATATATATATGCTGTTTACAAGAGACTCACTTTAGAGGTAAATATACACACAGACTGAAAGTGAGGGATGGAAAAAGGTATTTCATGCAAATGGAAACAACAAGAAAATGGGAGTAAGTAATACTCACATCACACAAAATAGATTTTAATACAAAGTCTGTAACTAAAGACAAAGGAAAGCATTATATAATGATAAAAGGATAAATACAAGAAGACGATATTACACTCATTAACATATATGCACACAATATAGACGTGCCTAAATATATAAAGCAAATATTAACAGACATAAAAGGAGAAATGGACAACAACACCATAATAGTGGGGAAATTTAACATCCCACATACATCAATGGACAGATCATCCAGACAGAAAATCAGTAAGGAAATTAGTCTCCAATAGACCAGCTGGAGTTAATAGATATCTACAGGACATTTCACCTCAGAATAGAATAAATTTTTTTTTCAAGTACACATGGATGCTTTCCTGGATAGATCACATGCTAGGCCACAAAATAAGTCTCAACAAATTTAAGAGGATAGAAATTATATCAAGCATTTTTTCCTATCACAGTGGTGTGAAACTAGAAATCAACTACAGAAAAATAAATAATGGAAAAGGAACAAACATGTGGAGATGAAGCAACACACATAAAAAACCAATGGGTCAATGATGAATTCATGGGGAAATCAGAAAATACTTCGAGAAAAATAAAAATAGAAACACAGCTTTCCAAAATCTAAAGGTTAAAGCAAAAGCAGTTTCAAGAGGAAAGTTCATAGCAGTACAAGCTTTCCTCAAGAAACAACAAAAATCTCAAATAAACAATCTAACCTACCACCTAAAAGAATTAGAAGAAGAACAAACAAAGCCCAAAGTCAGCTGAAGGAAGGAAATAATAAAGATCAGAGAGGAAATAAATAAAATAGAAATTTAAAAAATATAAAAGATCAATGAAACAAAAAACTGTTGTTTTTTTTTAATGATAAACAAAATTGATAAATCTTTAGCCAGGCTAACCAAGAAGAAAAGAGATATGACCCAAATAAACAAAATAAGAAAATTAAATAGGAGAAGTAACAACTGACACCTCAGAGATACAAAAATTCATAAGTGAATAATATGAAGAGTCATATGTCAACAAATTGGATAGTCTAGAAAAGATAAACATATTTCTAGAAATATACAACCTCCCAAGACTAAATCAGGAAGAAACAGACAATCCAAATAGACTGATCACTAGTAGTAAAATTAAATTTGCAGTTAAAAAAACTCCCAGCAAATAAAAGTCCAGGACCAGACAGAGTCACAGGGGAATTCCCCCCAAAATATAAAAGAGCTAATAACTATCCTCCTCAAACTATTCCAAAAAACTGAAGAGGATGAAGATTCCCAGATTCATTCTATGAGGGCACCATTACCCTAATAGCAAAACCAAAGACAATACAAAAAAAAAGAGAAAATTACAGGCAGATAGCTTTGATGAATACATATTCAAAAATCCACAACAAAATATTAGCAAACCAACTTCAACAATATACTAAAAGGATAATACACCATAATCAAGTGGGGTTTACTCCAGGGATGAAAGGATGTTTTGACATTCACAAATCAATCAATGTGATAAACCACATTAACAAAAGGAAGGATAAAAATCACATGTTTATCTCAATATATGCAAAAAAAATTAATAAAATTCAACATTCATTCATGATAAAGCTTTCATTAAAGTTTGTGTAGAAGGAACATATTTCAACATAATAAAGGCCATTTATGACAAACTTACAGCTAACATCATACTCAAAGGTGAAAAGCTGAAAGTCTTTCCTCTAAAATCAAGAATAAGACAAGGATGCCCACTCTTGACACTTCTATATAACACAGTATTGGAAGTCCTAGCCACAGCACTCAGGCAAGAAAAATAAATAAAAGGCATCCAAATTGGAAGGGAAAAAGTAAAACTCTTACTATTTGCAGATGAGATGATACTATATTTAGAAAACCCTAAAGACTCCACCCAAAAGCTATTAGAAATAATAAATTACTTCTACCAAGTTGCAGGATACATGACCAATACACAGAAATCTGTTCCTTTTCTGTACACTAATAATGAACTATCACGAAGAGAAAGCAAGAAAATAATCCATTTAAAATTGCATGAAAAAGAATAAAATACCTAGGAATAAACTTACCCAAGGGGTTGAAAGACCTGTACTCTGAAAACAATAAAACACTGATGAAAGAGTCTGAAAATTATACAAAGAAATGGAAAGATAACCATAGCAATCTACAGATTTAATGCAATCTCTATCAAAATACCTATGACATTTTTCACAGGACTAGAAGAAATAATCATAAAATTTATATGAAACCAGGAAAGACTGTAAATTGCCAAAGCAATCTTGAGAAAAAAGAATAAAGCTGGAGGTATCATGTCCCAGACTTTAGACAATACCACAAATCTACAGTAGTCAAAACAGCACAGTACTGACACAAAAAACAGACACAAAGATCAATGGAACAGAATAGAGAAACCAGAAATAAACCCACACACTTACAGTCAATTAATCTACAACAAAGAATATACAATGGAGGAAAGACCTGATTAAACTTAAAACTTTTGCACAGCAAAGAAAACCATCAACAAAATAAAAAGACAACTTACTGAATGGGTGAAAATATTTGCGAATGACATGACCAATAAGGGGTTAATATCCAAACTATATAAACAGCTCATAAAACTCTATATCAAAATTTCTTCAATAAATGGTGTTGGGAAAACTGGACAGCTACATGTAAAAGAATGTGATTAGAACATTTCCTCACACCACATACAAAATAAAATGAATTATAGACCTAAATGTAAGACCTGAAACTATAAAACTCCTAGAAGAGAACATGGGCAGAATCCTCATTGACATAACTGTTGCAATATTCTTTGATCTGTTATCTAAGGCAAAGAAATACAAGCAAAAATAAACAAATGGGACCTTATTAAACTTAAAACTTTTGCACAGCCAAGAAAACCATCAACAAAATAAAAAGACAACTTACTGAATGGGTGAAAATATATTTGCAAATGACATGACCGATAAGGGGTTAATATTCAAAATATATAAACAGCTCATAAAACTCTATATCAAAAATCAAGCATACCAATTTAAAAATGAGCAGAAGACCTGAATAGCTAGACATTTTTCCATAGAAGACATACTGATAGCCAATAGGCACATGAAAAGATGCTCAACATCTCTAATCTTCAGAGAAATGCAAATCAAAAGAAATGAGATATTACCTCACACCTGTCAGAATGGCTATCATCAAAATAATCACAAATAACAAATGTTGGTGAGGATGTGGAAAAAAGGAAACACTTGTACACTACTGGTGGGACCGTAAATTGGTACAACCACTATGGAAAACAGTGTGGAGGTTCCTCAAAAAAAACAAAACTCCACTATCCTTGGATCCAGGAATCTCTCTCCTGTGTAGACATCCAAAGAATGTAAAAACACTGATTTAAAAAGATACATACACCCCAATGTTCAGAGCAGCAGTATTTATAATAGCCAAGATAGAGAAGCAACCTAAGTGTCCAAGTGTCCATCAACAGATGAAAGGATAAAAAACAGGGGTATATATATGCATATATGTATATGCAATTATATATTATTACATATTATTCCATTATAAAATAAAATAAAATTCTGCTGTTTGCAACATCAGTGGACCTAGAGAGTATTACTACTTTTTCTAGCAGTGAAATAGTTCAGACAGAGAAAGACAAACACTGTGTTATCACTTCTGTATAGAATCCAAAAGACAAAGCAAATGTATATGGCAAAACAGAAACAGATTGACAAATATAGAGAATAAACTAGTGGTAGAGAGGGAAGGGGTCCGAGACAGGGGTATAGAATTAAGAGATACGAACCACTTGTATAAAAAAGAAGCAACATGGATATATTATACAACACAGGGCAATATAGCCATTATTTTGTAATAACCTTTTTGGAGTATAATCTATAAAAATATTGAATCACTAGTTATACACCTAAAACTAATATAATATTATAAATCAACTGTACTTCAATTAAAGAAAAAAATGAATGGTGTGTTGAGGCATGGCAGAAGTGTGGGATTTATACTAAACATTCCTGGGCTTGGATTTTTCCTCCACTTCATACGACACTGGGATAAATGAATTTATCTCCTCAGTTTCAGTGTCTTTAAATGTAAAATGAGATAATAATGACAACAGTAAGTCTGTTGTGAGTATTAAATAATATAAGTAGATAATTCTCTTGACACTAATGTGTAGCTCTACAGAATATTAGAGTGTATTAGTGCAAACATATATATCTGTAGTACCAATAGTTCTGAAAAGAACTTGAAAGGTGGGCATTTAAGGAATTTTAGACCTGTTGAGATTTAAATACTATTTCCCTTTCTCTTATGAAAGTGCTAATGCAAGCAAAGGAAGCTATCAGCATCATTAAGGCATTTGGTAAAATTAAATACAGTGTAACTGCCCCTGAGAAATCTAAAGCAAAACTAATAGACAAATGTCTTTCAATCAGTAAATGCTTTTCAGGGAAAGTTTGAGATCACCCTGATCACTGTGAAGGAATTCTAACAATTCTATCCTTGTTAAGATTCCACATCTTCTAGTGTGTAGTAATAATTTTTCAGTCTTGTAACAAAATCTCCTTTAGCAAGACTTTGTCAGGACAATACAATACAGTATCATACGGATCATTCAGTTTGAATAATAATTTTTCGACTGATATTCTCTTCAGCCAGCCTTTCATATAACAATGCATCTTCTGTCCAGCCTCATGCTCTACTGGCTTTCAAATGCCTTGCACTACTGGCTTTCTGAATTTAACTGATGTATCTCTAGTGTTAAGGAATTCACAGAGGATGTGACTTCTTGCATAATATTACTTCTTTAAACCAAGTCACATAAAACTTTACTCCCTAGGTTCTGATCTAGCAAACATGTTTTGCTGCCATTAGAGGACATTGATGTTAAAACTCTACCAGACTAAAAACAAGAGTAATAGCTACCTTTATTTAGAGCTTACTGTTTGCCATTGTCATAAATGCTGACCTTCCACATCTCGCTATTTTGTACACATTTTACATAAGTGAACTGAAGCTTAAAGAGGCGAAGTAATTTGGAAGAGATCATGGATGAGTAAGCTACGAAACCTGGATCAGAGGAATCCAGTTCTGACTTCAGAGTTTATACTCTCAACATCAGACCACCTGCCTCCCTTGTTTTTTTTGCTCATCTGTCTGACAGCCAGAGAAAATATTCCCTTAAACTACTAAAGAAGGAAAAACATATAATTTAATTTAATTTAAAAGTAGTGATTCATAATCTTATGAGAAGCAGATTATGTAACTGTAAAAAACTAGATTGAGATTTTAGATGTCTGAGAGATACCTAGAACTCTGCCACTGACCAGCAAGGCTGAATTACCTACTCTATCTAAAAATAAGTTTCCACCACTGTAAAGTGAATGAGTTATATTAAATTACAAAAACTTAGAAATGTCCAAAATCCTTTTTAACATTTAAATGTTATTAATGAACTATATGTTACTAATATATTACTATTATGTCTAGTAATATATAGCACACAGCAAATGTTTTAGCTATGTATCTACTCACCTTCATGTCATTCTACAGTGGGTGATTTCACTTGTGACACCTCATTTAAACTTCACAACAAAAGCAATCATATAATTCATATTTTGTGAATAGGAATATTACATAACTAGCCCAATGTCAGACAACTAGCTCAGAGTATAGATGTGGACTTGAAATTAAGTCCCCAAAAGTTAAAATATTTCCACTATAGTACAGAAATATTAGAAATATTGAACTTCATGTTACATAAGCATGGTGCCTCAGTTCTGCATCAATTTTTGACTGGACATTTTGTAGAAAATTGCATGAGATTTGGAAGGCAGAAGTGAAGCAATCTCCATGTTTAAGGGTTAGTGTAGGGAGACTTCCCTGGTAGTGCAGTGGTTGAGAATCCACCTGACAATGCAGGGGACATGGGTTCCATCCCTAGTGCAGGAAGATCCTACATGCCACGGAGCAACTAAGTCCATGTGCCACAAGTACTGAGCCTGTGTGCCTAGAGCCTGTGATCCACAGCAAGAGAAGCCACCACAATGCGAAGTCCCTGCACCGCAACGAAGAGTAGCCCCTGCTCGCCACAAGTAGAGAAAGCCCGCATGCAGCAAAGAAGACCCAACACAGCCAAAAATAAATAAATTAATTTTTTAAAAGGTGCTGTTTCTTGACACTTTTTTTCATTGTTTTCCACAGGAATCTTTATTTAACTTCTTTTTTTCCGAATTGACCTTCCCACCCTCCTGAAATTAAATACTAAAGAACTAGACTCTGCCTAGTTGGGCTAAGCTTTGGAGGACCAAAGTTGATGTAACTGAGCAAGGGGGCTGGTTGTGTGCCACACAACAGAAAGACGAAATACTGAGGCAATGGTCTTCTGCAGAGATAAAAGGGCTTTACTGCAGGATCGCCAAGCAAGGAGACAGGAGACAAAGCTCCGATGTCTCTCTAATTGGCTGTTGATTGAGATATTTATCATGGAAGCAGAAATTAACAGGGGGAGGGTCTCAGAAATGATTGGTGGAAAGCAATTTGGAAGTTTCAAGAGTTCTGTATTCAGGTGCAACTGCCTTTTCATGGGTTACATGTGAAAATTTGGGGGTGTTCCCTATGTAACATGCAGTGGATTTTCAGCCTGATGTCTAAAGTTCACTGTCAGTCATGCTAGTCCGTGGTCCCTACTGCACCTGCATAATGCTCAGTCAAAAGGGCTATCAGTAAGTTGTTTCCTTATCTGTGGTTTCCTGGTACTCTGCAAAACAAGTGTGGTGTTTTCTTGATGTATCATTTTGTTTCTACCTTATGAGCCTTGTAAGTTACAGGGTACAGTTTCAACTATTGTAATAAGATTGCTTTTACTCCACCCCCAAACCATTGTTTTTCTCCTTGGGAAGGAGAGGATATCATCCCTATTGATATGGGGTCAAATAGTGCTGCTACTTATGAAGGTTGCCATTAATGTTGGCTCATCCTGTGGCCCTAGGACAGCAGCTGGGCCTGAAGCTTTGCCAGCTCCTGCTGCATTTCCTCCTCCTTTTCTCCTATCTTCCTTCTAACAGTCTTGGGTCAGATACATTTACAGCTCTGTTCATGAAGGACAACAGCATACTCTGCACATCACCCATATCATCACGTTTGCAGGAGGTAAGAGAGAGGCACACAGGTTCTAGTTCATCCTTTTGGATTTCAGTGATTCTCCCAAATTCCAGTTTGTCATCACTCTCCTCCACTTCACAGCCATCTTTTCTTTCCTGCTGCAGACCATGTTGACTTCAGGCCCAACACAAGAAGAGGAGCAAGAGCCTGAATGGGATGGCTTAACCACCTCCCACAAGTGGGTAAGGACAAATGCTTATAATAAACAGCTTACTACATATTACTCACAATGTTCTTTTTGTCTGATAGAACCCTACTTAAAAATAGGTGATTTTATAATATATCATTATTAACATTAACACATATAAATAATATTCTCAGTTCTCATTTATTTCATTGTCTCTCCTAAGTTCTTATAAAATTAAGTCACCAAAACAAATAAATAAAGAGGAAAAAAAGAAAGAAAATCCCTGGATATACACAGCCTCACACTGTTCATCATGTCATATTTCCAATAGTTTTCAGTATTTAATGCCTGGTTCAAATGTCATTAGCACATTCAAAATGACTGACAGAGGAAACATTTTTTGATACACATGTACTTCTTATTACAACATTTGGCATCACTGTTTGTAAAATTACTCTTTCATCTCTGTTTATCTTTCACATAAAACTATTTTAAATTAAATGGATCTAATTTGCATTATTACTCATTGAATAGTAATGTATTCTTTTTTTTTAAACATCTTTATTGGAGTATAATTGCTTTACAATATTGTGTTAGTTTCTGCTGTATAACAAAGTGAATCAGCTATATGTATACATATATTCCCATATCCCCTCCCTCTTGCATTTCCCCCCCATCCTCCCTATCTCACTCCTCTAGGTGGTCACAAAGCACCGAGCTGATCTCCCCATGCGATGAAGCTGTTTCCCACTAGCTATCTATTTTACACTTTGTAGTGTATATATGTCAAGGATACTCTCATTTCATCCCAGCTTACCCTTCCACCCGCCATGTCCTCAAGTCGATTCTATACGTCTGTGCCTTTATTCTTGTCTTGCCCCTAGGTTCATCAGACCTTTTTTTTTTTTTTTTTAGATTCCATATATATGTGTTAGCATATGGTAATTATTTTCACTTTCTGACTTACTTCACTCTGTATGACAGATTCTAGGTCCATCCACCTCACTACAAATAACTCAATTTTGTTTCTTTTTGTGGCTGAGTAATATTCCATTGTATAAATGTGCCGCATCTTCTTTATCCATTAATCTGTTGATGGACACTTAGGTTGATTCCATGTCCTGGCTACTGTAAATAGTGCTGCAATGAACATTGTAGTACATGACTCTTTTTGAATTATGGTTTCCTCAGGGTATATGCCCAGTAGTGGGATTGCTGGGTCATATGGTAGTTCTATATTTAGTATTTTAAGGAGCCTCCATACTGTTCTCCATAGTGGCTGTATCAATTTCCCTTCCCACCAACAGTGTAAGAGTGTTCTCTTTCCTCCACACCCTCTCCAGCATTTATTGTTTGTAGATTTTTTGATGCTGGCCATTCTGACCGGCATGAGGTGATACCTCCTTGTAGTTTTGATTTTC
The DNA here is from genome assembly GCF_964165515.1 of Mesoplodon bidens. Lineage (NCBI taxonomy): Eukaryota > Metazoa > Chordata > Mammalia > Artiodactyla > Ziphiidae > Mesoplodon > Mesoplodon bidens. Next base: position 35,948,043 of record NC_138161.1, on the reverse strand, counting down.
ATTTCTCTAATGATTAGTAATGTTGAGCATCTTTTCATGTGTTTGTTGACAATCTGTATATGTTCTTTGGAGAAATATCTATTTAGGTCTTCTGCCCATTTTTGGATTGGGTTGTTTTTTTGATATTGAGGTGCATGAGCTGCTTGTATATGTTGGAAATTAAGCCTTTGTCAGTTGCTTCATTTGCAAACATTTTCTCCCATTCTGAGGGCTGTCTTTTCATCTTGTTTATGGTTTCCTTTGCTGTGCAAAAGCTTAGAAGTTTCATTAGGTCCCATTTGTTTATTTTTGTTTTTATTTCCATTTCTCTAGGAGGTGGGTCAAAAAGGATCTTGCTGTGATTTATGTCATAGAGTGTTCTTCCTGTGTTTTCCTCTGAGAGTTTTATAGTGTCTGACCTTACATTTAGGTCTTTAATCCATTTTGAGTTTATTTCTGTAAATAGTGTTAGGGAGTGTTCTAATTTCATTCTTTTACATGTAGCTGTCCAGTTTTCTCAGCACCACTTATTGAAGAGGCTGTCTTTTCTCCATTGTATATTCTTGCCTCCTTTATCAAAAATAAGGTGACCATATGTGCATGGGTTTATCTCTGGGCTTTCTATCCTGTTTTATTAAACTATATTTCTGTTTTTGTGCCAGTACCATACTGTTTTGAATACTGTAGCTTTGTAGTATAGTATGACATCAGGGAGCCTGATTCCTCCAGCTCCATTTTTCTTCCTCAAGATTGCTTTGGCTATTTGTGGTCTTTTGTGTTTCCATAAAAATTGTGAAATTTGTTGCTTTCCCCTTGCTGCTTTTAATATTTTTTCTTTATATTTAATCTTTGATATTTTGATTAATATGTGTCTTGGCATGTTTCTCCTTGGATTTATCCTGTATGAGACTCTCTCCACTTCCTGGACTTGGGTGTTGTTTTCCTTTCCCATGTTAGGGAAGCTTTCAACTATAATCTCTTCAAATATTTTCTCAGACCCTTTCTTTTTTTATTCTTCTTCTGAAACCCCTCTAATTCGAATGTTGGTGCATTTAGTGTTGTCCCAGAGTTCTTTGAAACTGTCCTCAATTCTTTTCATTCTTTTTTCTTTATTCTGCTCTGAGGTAGTTATTTCCACTATTTTTTCTTTCAGGTCACTCATCCATTCTTCTGCCTCAGTTATTCTGCTACTGATTCCTTCTAGAGAATTTTTAATTTCATTTACTGTGTTGTTCATCATTGTTTGTTTGTTCTTTAGTTCTTCTAGTTCCTTGTTAAATGCTTCTTGTGTTTTCTCCATTCTATTTCAAAGATTTGAATTATCTTAACTGTCTTTACTCTGAATTCTTTTTCAGGTAGACTGCCTATTTCCTCTTCATTTCTTTGGTCAGGTGGGTTTTTACCTTGTCCCATCATCTGCTGCATATTTCTCTGTCTTCTCATTTTGATTAATTTACTGTGTTTGGGGTTTCCATTTTGCAGGCTGCATGTTCGTAGTTCCCATTGTTTTTTGTGTCTGCCCCCAGTGGGTAACGTTAGTTCAGTGGCTTGTGTAGGCTCCCTGGTGGAGGGGACTCATGCTTGTGCTCCGGTGGGTGGGGCTGGATCTTGATTTTTTGGTGGACATGGTTGCGTCCGGTGGTGCGTTTTGGGGTGTCTGTGAAGTCAGTATGATTTTAGGCAGCCTGTCTACTAATAGGTGGGTTTGTTTTCCTTTCTTGCTAGTTGTTTGGCATGGGGCCTCCAATACTGGAGGTTTCTGGCCATTGCATGGAGCTGGATCTTAGTATTGAGATGGATATCTCTGGGAGAGCTCTCGCCAATTCACATTACATGGGGCCAGGAAGTCTCTGGTCGTACCATGTCCTGAACTCGGCTCTCCCACCTCAGAGGCTCAGGCCTGACACCAGGCTGGAGAACCAAGACCCTGTCAGCCATACGGCCCAGAAGAAAAGGGAGAAAAAAAGAAAGAAAAAAAATACATATATATATATATATATATATATATATGTATGTGTGTGTGTGTGTGTGTATAATAAAATAAAATAATTAAAATTAAAAATAAAAAATATTAAAATAAAAAGTAATAAAAAAGAAGAGAGCAAGGAAACCAATAAACAAATCCACCAATGATAACAAGCCCTAAAAACTAAACTAAGATAAATATAAAAATCAGAAAGAAATCAGTCACAGACAGCAAACCCCAAGTCTACAGTTGCTCCCAAAATCCACTGTCTCAATTTTGGATTGATTATTTGTCTATTCAGGTATTTCACAGATGCAGGGTACCTCAAGTTTATTGTGTGGATTTAATCCAGTCCTTCTGAGACTGCACAGAGAAATTTTCCTTTCTCCTCTTTGTTCGCACAGCTTCTGGGTTTCAGCTTTGGTTTTGGCCCCACCTCTAAGTGTAGGTTGCCCTCAGGCTTCTGTTCCCACCCAGACAGGATGGGGTTAAAGCAGTGGTTCATTAGGGGGCTCTGGCTCACTCATGCCAGGGGGAGGGAGGGGTTCAGTACTTATAAATGGAATGTGGGAAGAGCCTGCAGTGACAGAGGCCAGCATCACATTGCAACAGCCTGAGGTGAGCCATCTGTTCTCCTGGGGAAGTTGTCCCTGGATCACAGGACCCTGGCAGTGGTGGGCTGCACAGGCTCCTCGGTGGTGGTTGGGGGGGGGTAGTTGGGGGCATGTGGATAGTGACCTGTGCTTGCACACAAGATTCTTGGTGGCTGTAGCAGCAGTGTTAGCATTTCATGCACATCGCTGATGTCCAAGCTGATAGCCATGGCTCACACCCATCTCTGGATCTGGTTTAGGCGGTGCTCTGCCTTCTGTAGGCAGACAAGGAAGGAATCCCCTCCCCTCGTGCACCCAAAACCAATGGTCTCTTGCCTCTTAGGCAGGTCCAGAGTTTTTCCCAAACTCCCTCCTGGCTAGCTGTGGCACACTAGCCCCCTTCAGTCTGTGTTCACAGAGCCAACCCCAGTCCTCTCCCTGGGATCTGACCTCTGAAGCCCAAGTCTCAACTCCCAACCCCCACCCACCCTGGTGGGTGAGCAGACAAGCCTCTCAGGCTAGTGAGTGCTAGTTGGCTCTGATCCTCTGTGTGGGGTCTCCCCACTTTGCCCTCTGCACCCCTGTTGCTGTGTTCTCCTCCATTGCTCAGAAGCTTCCCCCCCATCCAACCCTATCACTGCCAGTGAAGGGGCCTCCCAGTGTGTGGAAACTTTTCCTCCTTCACAGCTCCCTCCCTGAGGTGCAGGTCCCATCCTTATTCTTTTGTCTCTGTTTTTTCTTTTGCCCTACCCAGGTACGTGGGGATTTTCTTGCCTTTTGGGAAGTCTGAGGTCTTCTTCCAGCATTCAGTAGGTGTTCTGTAGGAGTTGTTCCACATGTAGATGTATTTTTGATGTATTTGTTGGGAGGAAGGTGATCTCCAGGTCTTAGTCCTCCACTATCTTGAAGGTCCCCCCTCTGTAAATTCTTTTCTGATTTGTTTTCCTTCCTTAGACTCTTGGTACATAAGGTTTCGATAAAACACTTATTTATCCAGTATTTCACTGTTTCTTCTAATCATTCATGATCTTCAAGATGATCCAATTGTTACAATAAAACAATAATAAAAAATAATAAGAAATAAAAAAACAGACATTTCCTGGGAAGTTTTTTAAAGTAAGGTATAATATAAAATGGGTTGGACAATGAAAAGAATATGCTTTCTCATTTCTATGGGAATTAGTCTCACATGGAGAAAAATTGTGTCAATCACTCTAAATGACAACTGACAGTCTCAGGGTGAGAATCTCTGTTCCAATGGTATTTGTTGAATGAAAAATATATAAGATGGGATATGCTTTTTATATGGTTTGTGTTTTCATACAGTTTGAATGTATAATCAGAAATTAAAATAACTTAACTGCAGTTATTTAAATATCTAATCCTCAAAATAAATACATTTGTGTTTATTGCAAATCCTACAAATAAACTTTTAAGAAGCTATTATGAGTTCTACTCTTTGGTACATTGTTTAAAATTGGTCAAAACATTAAAGATACCCTTCAAAATATTATTTGTGTGTATGTATACATATATACACATACATATATAAATGTGTGTTACAATAGACAGTTAAAGTTTTCATTATGACTTAATTTTACCTTAGTCAAAGTTTTGAAAATTAACTAAACTGTTCTATTATTTTTCTGAGTAAAGGAAATTTAAAACATATCATGTCCAGAGAATTGTGTTCTTAGTAAAGTTTTCATCAAGATTAATTTCTGCTCTTTCCTAATTATGACATCATTCTTCCAATAAGTTATCTTTAGAGCATATACATTCAGACCCAGTTTTCAATCATATGTAAAAATTGTCTTGAAACTTAGTATTAAAATTTGAGCTACTTGTCCCTTCAATGATATCATATTTCAGCAATTATGTGAGAAAAATATTAACATATTTCAGTGGAAATGTTAGCACACAGGCTCTTATTCCTCAAGAAAAAAAAAGAGTATTTGTTGTTATTGTTACTTGACTAATTAAAAGATAGATTCCAATTAACATAGTCCTAGAGGGAAATCTATTTGTGCAAAAAAAAAAAAAAAAGTCTCCCTACAAAACTATTTTGGATTATGCTATAATCAACTAAAGAAGTTCACATTTCAAATTGACTTCAATTTGTTTAAAGTACACATCAACAATTACAGTATTTTTTCTACAACTCTATTCTAAAACTACATTCTACCATGAGTCAAATTTTGGTATATCTCCTCCTTAATTATCCTAATAGTATTTATTCTATTCTTTCCCAAAATTCAATTTGAGTACATAAAACATTTCAAATACTTTTCCCCCATAATTTCTTATGGACAGAAATTACATCAGATTGCTCATTAACAATTGAAAATGTAGTCCTTGCTATATATTCTTGACTACTGCCACAGAGATAATACAAAGTAGCCCTTAGCTTCAGAGTTTTATAACAGGTGTTCCCTGGGAATAGCTTCTCAGAGAGTACCCACATTCTGTGAGCAAGTGTAGGAAATGGCCCAGTGTTTTTTGCACATGACCAAGAGTGATGTATTGTGACAAGAGCAAGAGCATATGCAGGGACCCAGTGGTCTAGACAGAGACTAAATTTGACACAGTGTGGGTCAAGAAACCTACACTGTCATGTGGTTCCTTATGGATGGCAATGTGACCACACACTCACACACTTACAATCATAGAAATGTAAATACAAATAGTAGAGTTTTCATCGATTTTTGTTTTGTTTCATTTTAAAAGCTTATTAATAATACATGTATGTATCATCAACTAAAACATCTGGCACATGATTCCAAATGTACATTTAGTCAATTTAAATGAAAAATCAATCAATGACTTGACTCTCATCACTGCTCCTAATGCTTTATTCATTTAAGAGGAGGTAGGTGTTCCAATCACTATGGCTGTATAACAAATTACCTTAATACTTAATGGCATAGAAGAACAACTTATTGTGCTCATGAATTCTTAGGGCCAGGAAATCAGACAGAACATAGGATGGCTGTCTTGTCTTTGTTCTGTATTTCCTGAGGCCTTGACTAGAAGACTTAAAAGCTGGGACCTGGCTCATCTTAAGATGTGTTCAATCATACATTTGACAGGTAATGGTGGCTATTGGCCTGGGTCCTCAGTTCCTCCCTGTGACCTTTCCTTATGGTCTAACTTGAGCTTCCTCACAGTGTAGTGGCTTGGTTCCCAAGGCAAGTTTCCTAAAGGAGAATCATGTGGATATTTTATTTTATTACCTATCTTTATAAGTCATATAGCATGATTCCTGCTGTACCCTATTGGTCAGACCAATCATAACCCTCTGTACAGATGCAAGGTAAAAAAAAAAAAAAAAAAGACCATGATTCTAAGTGAAAGGAGGGGCAGAACACCTTGTAAGAACACGTTGGGTGGGAGATGGTATTACAGTTATTTTTTTAAAATATAATCTGCCACAACAGCTAAGAGGCACAATATAAAGTCTAAAACTGGAACTTATCCTTCTTTCAGTTAGTATCCTCAAACTAGTTCTTACATCTTTTTCCTTCTGTTCAGTATAATTCCTCAAACAGCAAAATGATTAATTCACATGTTTTTAATTATGACATTCCTTGGTTGACTTATTTCTGGTTGAGGAAGTTTAATTCTAACCCACAAAAAGAAGGATGTGTTCTAATTTTAGAATTTATCTTATGCAATATTTATGAACATATGAGTCAGATGTGTTGTATGACAGTGATAGGGGTATGGTAAAATCATATACTATCTAAAAATATTTTTGAGATTTTAGTTATTTAGAGTGAAATACTTTAGAACACCAATTTGTTAGGATCAACACCATTTGTGAGAGAGAACACAAAATGCGAGTAGCCTTGGTTCTGAGGGACAGCTTTGATTTTTTGCAAAATTATGAAGCTATGTTTTTCTGATCTGCCCTGGGATAATCTGAAAGTTCTTATTCCCTTTTCTTTGTAGAAGTTCTCACCTTCTTGATGTTTATGCTTGCACAGCCCCTTCTTTTGGACATAAGCATCATGGAGATGTTTTAGATTTTCACATATATTTATCACACAAAAGATAGGTAGATAGCGGAATGTTTTGCAGTATTGGCAGTGACAAATTTCTGATGAGTTCTAGACAAAGGAACCCTGTTTAGAATCAGAGGTCCTGTCATATGTAGTAATATTCTGCTCAGCTGTTTCAGAGACACTGCCTGCTTTCCTCCTAGGCAACCAGTGAAGGAAATCAGAAGGTCCTAGGAATTATGACAGTTGTTATTATTGTTGAATATGTGAGAGTGGACTGGATTGCAAAAAGATAGAGCATAGAGAAAAAAGACAAAGACTTAAGGGCAGACACTTTGGCAATTCATACGTTTAGAGAGATGGAAAAAGAGAAAATACATTCATAAATTTTATATATTTAAACAGACTATCTCATGGCCTAAGGTAACACTTAGCTTGCAATCGAACTATTTGACTCTGAAGTGACTATGGTCTATGTCAAAAACATAAACTATGGCCTATGTTTAAAAACAAACACAAATGCAAAGTGTAAATCTGTGTGATTACTTCTCATCTTCATATTTATGCCAGGGAAGGAGAACAAAAATGAATGAGTAAAATAACTTTATACTCATCTCTATTCCTGATTTGCTTATGATGATCAAGATAATTTGGCGATCCTATTACTTTTTTTAAAAGTTTGTAAACCAATAAACTTATGGGATATATTCATGACTAAATTCTCATGTGATCTAAGGTATAAAATAAATACCATCTAAATAAACTATAAATAATTTCATTTTAAAAGAAAACAAAGAGAGGTTTTTTTTAAATTTAAATTCTAATCTTCCTCCACTAAACACCCTTTGTTGAGAAGAAGCCAACAGTCAGAAAAAATAATCAAAACTCTCCTATGTCTCAGGTTTTTTTTTTTTTTTTTTTTTTTTGCTGCTGTTTAGAGAGCTTCACCTAAGCAACAGCAAAAAGGGAATTCTGAACATTACTTGTCAAAAAATTTTAAAAAATAAATGAAAGAGCATGAAAGAGCCACAGTCCAACAATGTCAGCTTTCTCTTGTGGTGGCAGGCTACTTAAATCACCAAAAGACAGTAGCAATAGGAGAAGGATCCCTGGTGTTCAGGTTTCTTTCTGAAAGAAAAAATACGGTTTGCTTGACTCTTAATAGCTGTCAAGCATTTTATCACAAATCCTTGAAGGATTCTGTGTAGTTAAAAATACTGCCCTTAATGGGTAAGGAAAACTTTAAAACAACAATATAGAGTAACACCCCTCATGCATGTTTTTGAACGTGTCACCATCAGGAAAAAATCAGACAGGTGTGTCAATATTCAAGTAGATAATTGTATTTTATTAATATATAAAAGATAGACAGATGGATAGATAGATACTGTGATGTTATACCTGAACCATAACATTATTTTGTGAAATTATAAAGTGTCCTTTTAAGTTAGGACACTACGTGTTGAATTCATGCTACTTATTCTGTCTGAAGGGGTGTATCACAAACATATCTTTGGACTTTCCAAGGTCAAATTCATGCACTCTGAACACAGAAATTTAAAATTCCTGAGTCTGTTATTTGTGATTTTATGGAGAAGGGTGTGCTGTCACTTTTAGTAATATTAATAAGTATATTGGTTTATTAAATAATGAATTCCTTTGGCTGAAAACTATTAAAGTAAAACATAAAGTGTAAAAGATTTTTCTAAATGTGAGGTCTTATTATTAATTTGCAGGGTTCTTCCTCTTTTCCCCTCTGTCACTAGAACAGTGATAATCCTGGTGAGGTGGATAGAGCTTGCATATAAAGTCGTTAGTACCACGTGCCATGATTTATAGTTACATATAAACGTTTTTTTTTTTTTTAATGAGCAACATTATTTAAATAAAATGTGCGTGGTTAAATGAACAAGCAGAAATTCAGGGCAGAAGTCATGCATGAATATATCCTCAAAGGTAAATATGCTATTGTGAAGCCAGCTACTTCAAGAGAAGCTGGCAGTGATCACAAAGAAAAGGAACTCTAATAGTGTGATAATCTCCCTTTTCACTGGTTTTTCTATCTACATTGTCCTTGTCATCATCTTCCCCAGCCTTTTATAGTTGTCATCTCATCTTTCTTCCTTATGATTTTCCAATAAATCTTTGTGTGCCTTTATTATGTTGCAGTTTCTCCTACACTATAATTTAATGAGGCACAAGCAAAAAGAAATGGAAAGGAAACCATTCAGCTTTTGAACATTATTTAGCATGCCCTAAATTGGTAGGTATTTGACAATTAACAATAAAACTTGAGAAAAATATAAATTTTCAGAGGTTTATCTACTGAGTTAAATTATATTGTTTGAAGTATTTCTAGGCTAGGAAAGGGTAACTAGCTTAGAATGCACACAAAACTGACGGAACAATCTTTGGGGAATTATATGGCAGTAGTCAATGCAAAAATGGCCAAGCACCCGTAAGCTCTGTGCCTATTTGTTCTGCTATTTTAGAGGATGATTTAGTCTCTGCCTGAACCTGAGTTGCTCTACTGTAGCTGTTCATGATTTTAAAAGACAACCACGTTTACTTTCTTAGTGTGTGCACAGAACAAACATTTAGGTATTTACTCTGCACAGCTCAAATCCATGGCTCTACTACTGTCAATACTCCAAATCCATTAGGCAAATGCCTGGAAAAGTACGGAAAGTAAGCAACTAGAAGCATCAACAAACAAGTACAAAACTCCATGGAAAGATACTTATTTTGACCTTCCAATTTACTGCATAATATCAGGCTGGTGTACAGAGCAATGGACAAACTAATGTTGTCTGAGGATGAGCAAGAATTCCTTTGATTAATCTTTTGGAGTCTGATTAGCTGCAGTTACTTGGTTCTATAAACAATGTCTTTTGTGCCAATGCCTTTCCACATGCCCAACACACTAGCCAAGAATAGGAGGGGGAATCAAAATTTCTATTTAATCTCTGCCTATCTATCCTTTGGTTTCTGAATATGTTCTACTGCCAAGCTTCTGAGGTTTCTCACGCCCCTGGTCTCCCAAGGAGCTTCCCATTGCTTCAGCCTTGTTCACCATTTCAAAATTTACATGGCTTTTGAAGTATTTTCTCAGGACTTGTAAGACAATGTGAACATACAGACAAAAACTGGTTGAGCATCTATTAAGGTCTAGTATGTATGCGGAAATATATATGCATTGTCTCATTTATATCTTACACAAATCTTTTCAGAGAGATATTATCCTCAGTTCATAGATAAGGAATCAAGAGATTCATGAGATTAAGGAACAGGGCAGGCACAATAGCAAAGCTGACTGACATATGAAACACAATATCTCTGGAGAGCATGTCTCTAAAACTTCTACTGTTTCTGCAATCCCAATCTGTGAAACCAATGAGTACCTTGTAACATGAAGGACAGTGTCCTTCCTGATTAAATTGGTATACTTTGCGTCAGACAGGAGAAAAAGGAAGATAGAAGAGGTGGCATCTAACTCCAGGAAAGTCACAGTCCTCATTGTTGATGAGGGTTTCTGTTTTGCCTTCCTTTCCTCATCTCTGTATATAGCCAGCCTAGGCAGAGCCTTCCATTTCATTTCTGTGTGCTCAGCCACACCAGTGGCCGGCTTTCCTCCTTGTTTTCCGTCATTGGGTTCTATTGCTGTGTTTTCTAGAGCCAATATGGCTGCTAAGGTACTGAATTATGTTCTCTCAAAATTCACATGTTGAAGCCCTAACCCGCAGTACCTCAGTGTGAGAGACTGTATTTGGAGATAGGTAAAGAGGTAATTAAGTTAAAATGAGGACTAATCCAATCTGACTGCTGTCCTTATAAGAGGAGGAAATTAGGACAAACCAGGATGTACAGACAGAGGAACCACCATGTAGGACATAGCAAGAAAGCAGCTATGTGCCAGCCAAGAAGAGAGGCATCGGGAGAAACCAACACTGCTGACACCTTGATTTTGGACTTCTAGCCTCTAAAATTGTGACAAAATAAATGTTGTTGTTTAAGCCACCAAGCCTGTGGTATTTTGTTATGGAAGTCCTAGAAGATGAATATAGTGGTTTTTAAACAGAGGGCTTATACAGGTTGAAAAGCAGAAGGGAGAAGTAGTGGGAGACTCCCCTATGGATGAGTTATTGGATAGGTCCCTCTCTCAAGGCCTTTAAATGAGGTTGAAGACATCTGTGTATGTCTGAGAGGTAATGGCTGATAATTTATTAAGGTGTCATCCCTAACATTGTTCTACAGGCTACTGGCAAAACATCTTCACATTGAGGAAAGTCGCTAATAATTTATTTTCAGATATTTTCCCTGGAAGGAGAGTGAGAAAAAAATCGAAAGGAGGAAGTGTGCCCCAAATTTATGCATTCTGTCTATGGCATCGGATTGTACCTTCCTAAAAAATGCTGATAGGAGGTAGAATGGAAGAATGCTGTCTTAAGATTTCCAAGTCTGGTGAAACTATGTCCCTGAACTTCAGAGGATAATGGAAAGGGAAAGACAAATTCATAATTTAAAAGATTCCCAAATGATAAGTGGATGCTATAATAAAAAGAGGGTGTCCTTGTGCCTCCCCCACAGCAGGTGCTGTGACAAGAGCTTTGGTGTAGGCAGTCTGTTTAGGAAGTGATTCAGGAATATACACAGGAGAAAGGGGGCATGGTAGGTAGAAAAACCAGTAAAGTGTCCATCAGTTGGAACTCCGTCTCACAGGGCAACAGTCAGCATAGCTGTGGAGACTGGAGAATTTATCTACAGAGTCCCATCCCCCAGGCATTGAGGATTGCCCCCAGGCATGTTAACTCCTTCAAAATTCTTACAATGCCGCACAAATCCTTTATCAGAGAGGAGTGACAGACATTCCCGTGATGTGAGAATCTGTCAGTTCACAGTGAACTATCCACAACTATAGGTAAACTCAGGTGGGTCAAGGCCCTGGGGGCCACGGCATCAGAGGCATCTGATAAATTGGATGTACTCCAATTTTATAAATTAGCTAAAACACGGACAACCACATAGCTTGTTATTATTACTGAGGTGTTATCCACAGTGAGTATGGTCTATTTAAAAGAACCCACAGTTGAATATCTCTACTTTATATAGAAATGACTAGGTCAGTAGAGTAAGACGTCTAGAGTTGGGTAAAGTTGCTTGAGCAACATGAGATCCATGGAAACATTCACATCTAACTTGGTATTGATTGGGTCTAGTCATCTTACAATGTTTTAATTTATATGGCCTGGTACAAACTACATGGTAAAGAGAAAAAAAATTAGTTGGATGATACAATAATGGCAATGAGGATAAAAGGGTGTGTAAGTATGAATTACAGCTCATTATTTTACTGGTCAGCTCTACTGCCTGGGTTCTTAACTTTGAGCAGTTTGGGGTATGTGGGAGGCAGGGCAAATGTGTATTTCTATTGAAGTAAAGATATGTACAAGAAAGTTAAAAAACTGTAATTGCATACTGCAATAAATTTATTCAAGATGAATACCTGCCTACAAAACCCTGACCCATAACAAGAAGCTTAACAGGATCAGCACAACAGAAACCCCTCATCCATTTCAGTCACCATTCCCCAAAGGGTAACGACCATTCAGACTTTCAACATCCCTGATTAGTTTTATCTATTGTTGAACATGATGTAACTGGAAAATGTAAGTATGTACATTTTAGTTCCTTGCTTTGTTCACTCAGGATGATTTTTGTGAGATTTATCCATATTGTTGCATGTGGGTGGAATTCATTTATCCTCATTGTAGCTTAGAATTCCATTGTATGAGTACAGTAAGTTACCAATTTTTCTGGACAAATGTAAACTCTTATCACATAGAACTGCAGTGTTTCATGGGAAATTTGAATACTATATTTCAGAACAAAATTAATCTACTATTGTTTTTGTAGCTACATGCAATCAAAAGAAGCCTTTATTTCTTGTGAAACTGAAACAATTACGGCTTTTCTTTATCTATAATTAATACTCCCAAAATAAAAAGGTTTTTATTTTTACATGTATGAAATTACACATTTTGTTTGTTAACTTTATCAAGTCATTCACTCAACATATAAATAAGTTTGAGCACCTACTGTATGCAAGTGATTTTGCTGCGTATTAGAGCCATGGAAAAAGCTTCCTGGAGGAAGGGTTAAGTTTACAGTTATTTAAGCAAGTTGTGATGTGTCCAGGAAAGGGCAACACCATGTGTTCATGTCCTCAGGGGAGACAGAGATTGAAATGTTGAAGAAAATCAGAGCACTACAGTTGGTTTGGGACTTAGAGTCATTTACTTTTCTCATTCATAAAATAAAGGCAGTAGACTAAGTGAGCAGTAAGCACTCCTCTAGTGTTAACATTTCTAGAAAACATTGGTCCCCTGTTGGTCTGGCCTTTAGAATTACATGGAACATTTACAAAAATAAATCTTGAATTTGATTGTATTAACCTACTACAAGTGCTGATGGACTGATGTGAAATCCACAGAGGTGCAGCCAGTGTTGTTGAATGATTTATGGAAAAAAATAAATTTCCACAAGCACAGTTTATTAGATGACCTTCTTTTACCTCAGTTTTGAAGATAATACACTTAGGATTATAAGGTCCTCAAACATTTTCGGCATAGAGGAACAAAACGTGTTCATTTCAGTAGAACAATAAAATCCAATTATTTGTCTTGCTCTCAAGTGGTCATGGGGAAAAGGTGGGGAAGCAAGAGAGATGGGAATAAAAGTAAAGAGATCCTCACCAGAGTGGTGGGGATGACTAACAGAGGTTCTCATGAAAACAACCAATTCATGACAAAAACAAAAGCACGCTTCATTTTATAAATATTAACACTTCAAGAGACTAATCATGAGCCAAATAGAGAAAACTGTTCAAAGAAACACTAGTAACGCTTTGGACAATTTTGTGAATCACTTCTGTGAAGGGCTGATGAGAATAATAACCCTCTTTCCACTCACTTTGCTACCACACTCACACACACTTAGGAGCATTTATTAATTGTCCTTGAGAGTTACTAAACAGAATGCGCTATGAGCCTCTCTAACAAATTCAAGAAATTCATAAACAACCTAAGAAAGAAACAGAAATTTGATGGCTTCTCTGCTCAAATTAGTTGAATTGTCTCTATTTATACACTATTAGACTTGTTTGGGCAGATTCTCAATCTGTCCAAAAAGCAAAAAGCATATTAGTATCCTAGCAGACTTTTCTTCTGTTTATATCATACTGTCTAATGTCTTTTTCATGCATATCTGGTCGGTGTCACAAAAATACGTAGGCATATTAACTTTGTCACCCTATAAATCTACTCCTTAAATAAATAGATATTTGCTTTTGATATACATAAATACATAAATTTCTGATTATAAGATAAATAGTATCATTGTACTATGTTACTACAAGTAACATGCTTAAAATGTGTCACACAGACACAATTTTTCAAATTGTCTATAATCACGACATGCAGAAATTACTAAAATGAATAGTTGGTGTGTTTTCTCTTAATTAATTAATTAATTAATTGGGATCTGTATCTGTAAGGATTGTGTGCAGCGGCATGCAGTGGAAACTGATTACAGTGGATTAAAAGGGGAAGATGCTTTTCCTAATTTTTCCAAGTTTTTCGTAGTGTTCTGTTTTGTTTTGGCATAACAAGCAGTACAGATACAGGCAGTCCAGAGCTGTCACAGTGCCTCCAGGGACCATGACCCTTCTCTGTTTCTACTTCTCCATTCTTAGCTTGCAGCTCTATCTCCATGGTAATCTCATAACAGCAAGATGACTGTTCCCTGCATTCCACACGGGAAGTAGGAGAAGCATCAAAGAGGACAGGACAATGCTTATGGAAGTAAAGCAAGTTTCCCATAATTCCAAGTAAAATATCATTTGACCACCTCTACCTTAAAGAGATTTGGGGCAGGATAATATTTAGCTGGGCATTCTTCCCTCTAACAAATTGGTGTAAAGAAAACGGAATAAACTAGATATTAGGCAAGCAACTAATAATGTCTGCCACAAGATTATATATACTACAACTGTGATTTTTTTTATTGCTTTTATTACACTTAAATTATTCTATATGAAATTTTCTCCAATTCAAAAAGTTTCATAGGGCTTCCCTGGTGGCGCAGTAGTTGAGAATCTGCCTGCTGGTGCAGGGGACACGGGTTTGAACCCTGGTCTGGGAAGATCCCACATGCCACGGAGCAACTAGGCCCGTGAGCCATGGCCGCTGAACCTGCACGTCTGGAGCCTGTGCTCCGCAACAAGAGAGGCTGAGATACTGAGAGGCCCGTGTACCGCGGTGAAGAGTGGCCCCTGCTCGCCGCAACTAGAGAAAGCCCTCGCACAGAAACGAAGACCCAACACAGCCAATCAATCAATCAATCAATCAATAGAAATGCTGTAGAATTATTTAAAAAAAAAAACACACCTCGGGGTTTAGTTCTGTGAAACACTGCATAAAATTATGTCATACATGACCCATATGATCAATTATGTATGTGTAATATATAACTGTATTCAAATATAATAAAAATTTTCATAAACATTATTGTAATGGCTACCTGCCTGCTTAATCATTCATTTATTCATTCCATTATTTTTGAACAGTTAGGGTTTTTTCTCTATTAATATTAATTCACGATATTTGTTGTCCATGATGTTTTATACAAAGGATTATGTCAATTAACAAGTTGGTATTTTAGACCTTTAGGCTTTATTTTACATTCTGTTCTCTTTCCAGTAACATATGAAAAATATGTTATTTTAATTAAAAAATCATTTTCTAGTAATTTTTCTATAAGTATATTCCCTTGCCTAGCTTTATCTTTAGCTCTTACATTATTTAAAATCATGGTCTTAATGAATACCCTTTAAAGTCAACTTGGGATGTGCAAACTTCTAAAAGGTTGGTATTTTGTTTTAGCATAATTAAATATAGAATTCATGTATTAAAAATTTACACTGTGATTTAAGATCTTTTATTAGCTAGAAACCTAGTAGAATCACTAATATTGGATAAAGAAAATATGAAAATAAGAGCTAATCTGTTCTTTTATTATAAAGGGAAAATGAGAAATCTTTAAATTGAGTTTTCAACTGTTTTTAATAAATGATAATTAAGAAATTTAGCCCTCTATTTTATTACTACAATCTGAGAGATTAAATCCAAAATTAAGCAATTAAAAGCAACATAATTCCTTGCGCTATATTAATGCTGAGGCCAGGTATACTTTCTTGTCCCTGTGTTAAACAATGCTGGGACCAAATAAAATAACTTAGCTTCTCGCTCCATAAAATATCTGCTACTACAAGATAAGGCTATATTAACTAAAGAGTTTACTTAACAGCTTGTTCATCAATTCTCTCTTGAAGAACCTCACCTCGCAGTATACACCAATCCAAAGTTATTATATCCTAAACTTTGACCAATCCCTATAAATTCCCAGTCTTCCAAGACCTGCCTCAATATCACCCAGCCCAGGCCCTCAAACTCTGTAAATATCTTCCTCTTGTATCTTATTTTGAGATACTACTAAGTCTCTGTCAAGATGCTGTTCTCGCTGACTGCTATATAACTACTAAATTTAGCTCTGCCTGATTAACAGATTTTTAAGATGATCCCTGGAGTGACAATAGTAAACACTGCATAATTCTATGACTAGGGATCAAAAATATCAAAAGCATCTAATGTCATATGTATTAAACACAGATTTCATTTACCATAAATCCAAATTACTTCATTTAGTAATTACCTGGTACTGATTATGAATAAAAACCTTAGGGTGACTATTAAGAAAATTGAGAAAGGTAACCTTGCATTTGTTTTCCAAAAACAAACAAAAATTCTTATTACTTTTTAAACATATTTTGATCATTCAGAATATAATCTTGATCAGTAACAATAATGAATCCCTCATTCTATTTTAAATAAAAAATGGCAAGCCAAAAACCAAAGTTGGTGAAGATCTTACAACACAGTATTTTGCAGAATTAATAGAGCATTACAAATAGTCTAGGCTAGAGAGATGGTGTTTATACTGTTTGGATACTATAAACTGGAGTGAAAAGTTTGACAAGCCATTTGGGGCCTTTCTTGCTTTTCAAGTCAACTTTCTCTACACTGGTAAAGCAAGCTATCCCTATATAAGGAAAGAGAATGCATAGCTCCCTTCCCCAACGGGTCTCTTGTGTTCAATAATCATCAGTATCAGAAATGTCTGCTTTACACCAAATTAAAATCCTGCTTGGTATCCTCTGACAAGCTGATTTTCTCACTCTAATATCAGAAGGCAGTGGTACCAATCTCTGAAGATCTCTTTGCGGTAGTACTCATGGGGCAGTTTTGGCAGGACAATGTTTCATTCTGGATTGAAATGGTGAAAGGATAGATAGAAAGGAAAGAACAGGGGAAAAGAGTTAGATTGAGGAATCCTGAGTGCCCTATCAGGAGGTGAGATAAAGGAAATTCTGGAAAGGCTGCCCAAGCTCACAGACATTCTATCATCCCCTGCCCCGCTACCCTTCCCCCTTTTCTCTTATTTAAGGCACTGGAACAGAAATCAAAATTGCCTTTGAGAAAGGTTAATTCATTTTGACTCAATTACAAAACTTCTATATAACTTGAATGTCATTAATAAGACAGCCTTCAACCTTCCAACCTTCTCCTTAGACTAAAGAATTCAAATTCCTTTTTTTTTTTTTTTTTTGGTGTTTTGTTCTATCCCTCAGCCTTATCAATATTCTCTATCTGCATCCAATTCTCTAGCAAAAAATCAGGGAATCTTCTTAAGGCCTAGACTGGATTTATAGGCATGTGCTTCTTTTTCTATATTGCTAACCCCTTTTGTTTGGCTCTTGCAGAATATTCACAAATATGTGTTTCCAGGGAAAGCATCACAGCACGTGGCTGTGGCGATTTTCTCCTGACACCAGCAGTCCAAGTTCACGGAGCATGTGTCTGGACCAGATGCAGTTGACGTGATGGAATAGGAGCAGGTTGCCTTTCTGAGGGAACTGTGTCCAGCATTTCTTGGAAGCATTAAAAAATGCATCCTTAGAGAAGGCTCTAGGTTAATAGGCCACATGCTAAGAGAGCTACATGATTAAAAGCAGTGCTTGAAAACATACTCCTTTGTTTTTGAAATAAATGTTAGCATAATTCACGAAAATAAAAACTTAAAAAAAATTACCCACCCTTTTTTTTTTGCAGATGATTTAAACTCTTTTGGAATCAATACAACACAGAAAAACAGGTGATAAGAATAGTGTGTTAACATATTGAGTCCTTAAATCACAGATCTAATACTGTTCCTGAGAAGTTTGGCAAGAGGGAAAAAAATATCAAGACATTTAGGTAAAAGCTTTATTGCTACTGGACTGCAGCAAAAATTGATTGCCATAGGATGGGTGAAAACATGTACCTTTGATTAAAAATTAATAAAAAGTTTGAATCTAGTCCAAAATGTAAGGAGGATATAAACAAAATGACCGAATGCATTGTCACCCTGTTATCTGCTCTCTTCAACTTTAACTGATACATTAAAACCAAAAGTGTATCAGAGTTTGAGGTGATATTTCCATTAAAAAAATTACAAAAAATGGAAGAGTAGATCCTGCCATAATCAATAACACTGGAATTAGATATAAGTGCCTCAGGTGTGGAAAACCTAATCTAATGAGCTAGATATTAACCAACTGAGATATTTACCAATAAAGACTAGGGCAGAGCTCTATGGGCCAAAACTTCCCTCATAAGATCCCTCATCAAAATTCTTACAGACAGAAGGAATTGGGCAATTTATGAACTACAAATATATACAGCTAGAGGCAAATACAATGAGAAAAATATTCAACCTTACTACAACCAAAGAAATAGAAATTAATAAAACAAGGAGGAGTTGTTTCCTTTTATTGCATTGGAAAATTTATATGACAATATCCAATGATGATTTGGGAAAGAAAGTTGGTAATATGTATCAAGAATTGTAAACATGTTTACATTCTCTAACTTTAAAAATCATAGTAAAAGTATAGGATTCAACATCTTTATTGCCTGAGATTTATCTTCATACCAAGGAACTGTGCATTTCCAGGGAATTGGTTTAATTTCATTTTATAATACTGGTAACTGAGTAGTTAAACCTCCATACTAACCAACACTCCCTTTCCCCTACTTGGCTCTTAAAACCCCCAAATCTAATTTGTTGTATATTTCTCAAGAATGTGTGAAACTTGACAGTAGGCATTTCATACTTCTTGCTTCCATTTTTTTTTTTTTCTATGCTTGCTTATGTTCTCATCTCACTGATTTTCTCAGGTGATCTTCATTATGATATTTTACATTTTTATAAGCTATTTTATGTCAACACTATTGGGAATAAAACAGGATATAAATAATTGTTCATCAAATAAGATGCTATATGGAAAATATTTTAATAGTACCTAAAACATAATAAATACCTAAGAAATGTCCAAAAATTTGAATTAAAAGATAAGAGATTATATCATTCCACTGCATGTAGAATCTAAAAAAAGGAAAAAGGGGCTTCCCTGGTGGCGCAGTGGTTGAGAATCCACCTGCCAATGCAGGGGACACGGGTTCATGTCCCGGTCCAGGAAGATCCCACATGCCGCGGAGCGGCTGGGCCCGTGAGCCATGGCAGCTGAGCCTGTGCGTCCGGAGCCTGTGCTCTGCAATGGGAGAGGCCACAGCAGTGAGAGGCCCATGTACTGCAAAAAAAAATTAATTTAATTAATTAATTAATTAATTAAAATAAAAATAAAATAATAAAATAAAAAATAAAAAAAGGAAAAAGGAAGAAAACTGAACTCAGAGAAGAGATTGGTGGTTGTCAGAGTTGGGAGGGGGGCAAAATTGGTGATGGTGGTCAAAAGGTAGAAACTTACAGTTATAAAATAAATCCTGGGGATGTAATGTATAGCATGATATACAATAAAGTACTATTAACTGTAGTTAGTTAATATTGTTAATACTTTATTTATATTTGAAAGTTGCCAAGAGAGTAGATATTAAAAGTTCTCATCAGAAGAAAAAGTTTGTAACTATGTTAGGTGACGTATGTTAACTAGACTTGTGGTGATCATTTTGTAATATATACATATATCAGATCATCATGCTGAAACTAATATAACTTTATATGTCAATCATATCTTTAAAATAAAATTTAAAAAAATTACAAAGAGAACTATTAATAGAATGTAATATAACCTGTGAAAACTAAGATAAATACTGAAATAAAATGGACTACACTTACTATAAAACTTAAGTTAGGGCTTTCCTGGTGGTGCAGTGGTTGAGAGTCCGCCTGCCGATGCAGGGGACACAGGTTCATGCCCCGGTCCGGGAAGATCCCACATCCCGTGGGGTGGCTGGGCCTGCATGTCTGGAGCCTGTGCTCCGCAACGGGAAGAGGCCACAAAAGTGAGAGGCCTGCGTATCGCAAACACTTAAGTTAAATTAGGATATAAATTATAATATAAATTTAAGTGAAAAAGTAGGGGTAAGTAGAAGTACACAATTTCATGCACTTGAGAGGGAGAGGGAAAAAGAAGAGAGAGAGAGAATATATATGTGTACCTACAAGAAGAAATACTTAAAAATGTAAACATTCTTATTACAAGAGGTTTGCTTGCTGTTTTATATATTTTCAAATACTGTTTCCACACTACTACCACAACATAAAATTCTGTTCTCTTTTTAACAGAACTAAATATTGTCAAATTTGGTTAAATGTTAAATATTTTTACCTTACTTTTATAATGAAGTGAACTTAATTTAAACTTTTACCTGGCCAAGGCCATGGTCCTTAGGCAGACAAAATTTTACAATTTACATTTTATTCATGAGGCATTTGAGACCTGGATCATCCAAGTGACTTCCCAAGGCCAGAAACCTTGTTGCTCAAGGTAGGCAGAAATTAGAGCTCCAGCACCCTGGCATATTTCAGTTCTTATTGCAGTGCTTTTTCTACAGCAATTGCGCTACCTATCTCTTACTAAGCCTGTCTTCTAGGCCTACTCCGAGATAACCTCTGCATCAGACTTACGTATGATATAGGTATATTTGTAATGCTTCTTTTCACAAAATTTAAATTGATTTGAATCTCAGTTGAACAACACTGTCAACTACATGTTAGAGAAGACCTCGACATTTCATTTCCTCCTGTTCGGAGGAGAACTGTATCTCTCCTTGGAGATGAGAGTAGGCACAGGCCAAGGAGGTGGGTGGCCATTAAGCTGGGAGGTGTGAGTGGACAGATGGGGTGTGTTAGAGAATCTCTGAAGCTCCTAACAGAGACAGGAGGCCAGTGAAAAGGAGGAGGGAAGGTGTGAGGTCTGGTGTCAGGCTGACAGCAGAAATGTGAGGGGAATCTGTTAAAGTCAGTGCTCAGGCTGAAGGCAGCTGGACGATGACAGGGAAGCCACAAGGGTCACTGCTCACACAGCACTTGTGCCGTGACTGAGGGGGCCATGGGGCCTGGGACAGAGAAAGCAGCTGCGCTCTGAGGTGGATCCAAGTGCTGAGGCAGGAAGCAGGTGGTCACGGGAGGAGGGAGAGATAAGGGTGGTGCCGTGGAGCATCTGCCCCTCAGGTTGGCTCCTGTGGAAAGCTCTGTAAAGATGAACATGTAGGAAAAAAGGCATTTATTTTGACTAATCATCCTCACAAGCGGTTTTGACACCTGCAATGCAGAAAGCAAGAGCGATTGTGGACGACAAAGCAAGAAAGGTAGATTTCTCGAGAGCTGAGTTGTCTCAGAAAGAGCAATGGCTACAAACACATTTCCACGAGAGACCAGCTGGTCAGTGAGGAATCGTTCCCTTACTTCTGACTTTTCTATCAACTGATGTGAGCCTTCAAGCAAGTTGCTAAATCTCTTTGAACCTATCTTCCTACTGGGAAAAAAAAAAAAAAAATGGGTATCTTGCTGTTAAACATATACCACCTTCCAGAGAGTAAAATTCCCAAACAGAAAAGCTGCATATGCAAAATAGTCTAATTTTCAAAAGAAAATATATTCGTGTAGTTGTTACATGTACAATTAAAATGAAATCCTCTTAATATATATATATATATATTTATCTCTAAGAACACATTCTGAAATTATTGGATGGAACTGGCCGTGTTGTTTTTTGTTTTTGCTTTAAACAATTTCTATTATATTTAGTAATAGAGAAAATCAGACATGTGAAACTCCCTTCATGTTGCCTATTTTAATGGAGATAAGTAAAAAGCACATTTTAAATTATCCCTTCCCACGTACCAGAGGAAGATAAAATTTTAGAACTTGCTTAGTCTATAGAGACTAACACATTCTGTTTTGCTAATGAGAAGGCACTAGTCTCACTCCAACATGGATGCACTTCTGACAAAAAAAATAAAATAAAAATGAAAAGCCAGAGCCATTGTTATACTTACCAGGAAAATAACTGAAATAAACTGAACATGAACTAGATTGCTCTTGCAGTTTTGTGCCTTTTTAGGGAAATGTTTAAAATAAACAAATGTTGCTTTCTATAAAGTAGTACTACATACACATACACGTACACACATGACTAGTGTTATGCTGGTTCCTGTATTAACTTCCTCTAAAGCAGTGTTTGACAAATTTAACTAATAATGAATACAGATTTCCAAATTCCCATGCCATAGATTCTGAATCAGTAGATCTCAGGTAGGGCAAAGTAATCTGCATTTTTAACAAGTACCCTAGGGAACAAGGAAGTTTAAGAAACATTGTTCTAAAAGACCACTTGGTACTGCAGTAGGTAAATAACTCAGTTCACCTAGATTCTGTCTTAGGACAGACCATCCGTGACAGTACTAATAAAATGAGCATGAAATTGATTTCATCATCTATATTGGAGACATAATTTGTCCTGCAGGATGTTCTGTATACTATTTTTTTTTTTTTTTTTTTTTTGCGGTACGCGGGCCTCTCACTGTTATGGCCGTTGTTGAGCACAGGCTCTGGACGTGCAGGCTCAGCAGCCATGGCTCACGGGCCCAGCCGCTCCTCGGCATGTGGGATCTTCCCGGACCGGGGCACGAACCAGTGTCCCCTGAATCGGCAGGCAGACTCTCAACCACTGCGCCACCAGGGAAGCCCCGTCCTGCATACTTCTGATTCACAGTTTCATTTCAGTTATTGTTCGTTTGTGCTCTGATCTTGTGTATAACCTCATTTACAGGGAGGATTTTAATTTTTCTCAATTACAAAGTTTGCTTTTCTCCCTCCCTTCTGTTTACTGATTTTTCAATGAGGAGAGCTTCAGTCCTAGAATCCAATTTCTTCTAACTGATTTCAATCCAAAGTAAAAGCTTAAACCCAAACAGAGCTTACTGCAAAGCACATGGTCAGAACAGAAGAATGGAAGTTGCGCTGTTTATAATTCTCTTTTGTTTGATACTGTGTAAATACCTTTTCACTTAATGTAAATTAGAATTGATGTCTTAGTGAATTTCAGACACAAATAGGGCGGTCACACTCATTATCTTTGCCACCATGCTCATTGGTGCTGTATTATAATGGGATTAGACTAAAACAAGAAATAACCATTTGGGTTTGTTTCCTTGTTTTACAACCTTTTCACATTCCAGCTTCTCAGCATAAAAAGGATTAACAGAACAGAGGGCACTGTACCAGAATACTAAGTGCCCTCACATTCTATGTCCTTGAGCAAATTTGAACTGGAGGAAAAAGAAAAAAGAAACCTTTGCCAAAAGAAATATAGTGAAGTAACAGGCATATGCACAAAGCTAAATTCTGCCACTGTCTCAGCTACATAACATGAATAAATAATGCACTTAAAGAAACTACACAAACTCCTTTGATCACTAAATTTCTATTCTGTAAATTGCTGCTGCGGATTTACATGTTACCTAACTTACAACCAGTGAATATATAAAGCTATGAGAGAATGGAGTCATGTGATTGCCATATTATGGTTGCTCATCCAAATTATACATTATGCCTGAAACTATTTTCCTTACAAAGAAAAGGGTGGGGTGATCGTACCATTCTGGTATTATTGAGAGGATTGTGAATGTTAAACCAACTGAGATTTGTCCAAATAACAAAGTTTTAAGATTTGTGAAAGAAAGATTCATTTATTTTCAATAATAATAAATAAACTATCTTTTAACAAAAACTATAGCGTTTGCTACTTGAAGATCTATAAAATGAAAAGGCATGAAGAAACAGTCCATAAAATAGTCCATTACAGTTATAAAAGTGAAGCTGAAATAACATCATTCTAAATCCTCACAATATGCAAACCACAAGGATAGGAGAAAAATATGAACTTTAAATTACAATTTCTTCCCTTTAATGCCTTAAGCAAACATAAATCTTCAAAACCGAAAGTAAATACTATTTAAGGATCTATTTTCTAAATGCAATATGTGTAAATATTAACTGATTCCAATAGAGTAGTTTTAGAGGCCAGAGTAATACTTCTGTTTTCTTTTCTTTGTGACCCTGGTAAGTCCACAGGATGAATAGATTTCTTTTTTGACACTCAATACCAACAAGGTTTTATGCAACTTGACAGGAAGCTGATTTTAAAATATATATGAAAGATTAAAGTGTCAAGAGCAGCCAAGAATTTTTTGCAGAAAAAGAATAGAGTGGGGTCTTGCTCTACCAGATATCATGAATTATTATGAAGCTATAATAAATGTGATAGTGTAGTCTTGTGTTGGGGATTTACAAAGTAACAGATTAAATAAAATAGTGTAGAGAGACCCATTCATATATGGAAATTGATATATGACAATGGTGGCATGCAAGATCTGTTGAAAATGAACAAAATTCAGTTAGTGGAACTGAAGAAAAATGATCATCTATATGTAAAATATTGTAGGAAATTAGATCCCTACCTCATACTTTACACATAAGCAAATCCAAACAGATAATGAAAATAGATATTAAAAACAAAGCTTTAGGGAGGGAGGGAGATGCAAGAGGGAAGAGATATGGGGACATAGGTATATGTATAACTGATTCACTTTGTTATAAAGCAGAAACTGACAACCATTATAAAGCAATTATACTCTAATAAAGATGTAAAAAAAAAAGCTTTAAACTCTTTGTATAAGATACAGATTAATATCTTACTGACCTTGGGATAAAGAAGGTTCTCTCAAACAAGACAGAAAAAGTGTGTTACCTATATAAGATATAATTGATAAAACTGACTCTATTTAAATTAAGAATTTCAGTTTATTCAAAAAGTACCTTAAAATAGGAGAAAATACTAAGTAAAAACTGGTAGAAGATATTTGCAATAATGTAACGGACAAGGTAATAAGATCAAGGATATATTGAAAGGAAAGGAACCTTTCTAAAAATCAATAAGTAAAAGACAAGTACGTAATAGAAAAATAAGCAAAAGACATAAACAGGCATTTCAGAGAAGATGAAACACAGATGACCTGTAAGGATATGAAGAGATGCTAATCTCTTTGTCGTTAAAGAAAAGCAAATTGAGATGTCATTTCTTATTCATTTGATTGACAGAAATTAAGAACTCTGATACTACTATAAGCTAGAGTGGTTAGCTTCAATATTATTGATCAGAATATAAATAGCTAAAACGACTAGATTGGCAATATTATTTAAAGTTATCATTTTCATATCTTACTATTCAACATTTTCATTTCTAGGCTTATATTCAAGAATATCCCCCACATATGTATCTTGGATGCATATACATGGGTATTACTAACAAGGATATTTACAAGAGGAAAATACTAGAAATGAACTTAACTGAAGAAGAGAATGAATAGTTAAATTATGGTATATTTATTCAGTACAATTCTATAACGGTGAAAATGAACAAATATACCTATAATAGTTAAAATGAACAAATAATGACATTATTTGCAACAATTTAGAATAATGAAATTCATTACAAGGTTGGTATTGGGGAGGAGGATCTGGGCAAATCCTAGAAGGTTGATACCCTTTTAAAGAAAGTTCTAAACAGTTAAAACTATATATATATATATATATATATACACACACACACACACACACACACACACACATATGCTTATATGTTTTTATGTATGCATATAAGTTTGTATATGTATGTGTTTATAAATGTGTGCATATATATGTATGTACACATATTTATACAGACATATATACACATACATATGTATACTTATAAATTGCATTTTTTTTAACAAGTGAATGATTGAATAATTCAGACAATGGTTGCCACAGAGGGATGAGGGATGGGATGGGAGAGATCATCTAAGTAGATTTAAGTTACTATCAGTGTGTTAGTTCTTGGTTTGGTTGGTGAGTTCAAGAACATTCAGAATATTTTAGATGATAGATATAGAAAGAGGATGATGATGATAGATAGACACATAGATAGATAGATGAGCCCACAGCAATAATAAACAGATGTGATGACTGATTATGGTTATTCTAATTCTGTGAAACTGAAAGCCCTTATCTTTGTCAGTTTGTGCTGCTGTAATAGAATACCATAGATTGGGAGGCTTATAAACAACACAAGTAGACCTTATCACAGTAGACAAGGATCCATTAATCAGCAATCACCTGTTCTTCAATTCACGGTCCTTTACTAGCATCCAACGTGTTTCTGCATCTTATCCACAAAGCTATCATGACAGGCTGGGCAGTCTAAGATCAAGGCACATATTTGGTGTGTAGTGAGAGCCAGCTTCCTGATTCATAGGCAACAGTCTTCTTGCTGTGTCCTCTCATGGTAGAAAGGGCAAGAGACCTTTCTGGAGTCTCTGCGATAGGGGTATTAACCCTATTCATGAGCCCTCATGACCTAATCATCTCCCAAAAGCCCTACCTCCTGAAACCAACACATTGGGGATTAGGTTTCAACACAAATTTTTTTAGAGCAACACAAACTTTCAGTCTATAGCATCCGTTAAATTAAAAAGATAAAAAAGGAAAAATACTACTTGATTCCAGAGCAGTTATCAAATCAGTATGTGCTAGCATCACCTGGAATGCTTTACAGAAATGCAGATACAGTAATTCAGCCCCTACCTCCAGAGAATCTGCTTCCATGGATCAGGGGTAGAGCCAACAAATAGCATCCCTAGTGATTCTGATGCAGCTGATACATGGATCACAACATTAAAAACAATGCTTTATAGGAAATGTTATTATTGGATCTACCACAATAAAAAGTTAATGTTCTTTACCATGTTCTTGTCACAGCAGCCTAAATTCCTTCCAGCCTTAAATGATATAAGCCTAGGTCCTCAAGACCCTCCATTGTTCCAACTACCTAGTCCATATTAAAGCATACCATATATTAAATATTAAAACCTATAATAATAATAACTAAACATACATCTACCTAGAGCAGTATATTTAATCTATTTTGATTACTTCATGTTATGGGATAATTGTGGTCCCACCTCTCCCATCTGCCAAATTCATATGTTGAAGTCCTAACCCCCAGAACATAACTATATTTCAAAATAGGGAGTTCACAGAAATAATTGAGTTAAAACAAAGTCATTACAGTGGGCCCTAACCAAATATGACTGATATCCTTCCTTATAAGAAGAGGAAATTTGAACACAGACATGTACAGAAGAAAGACCATGTGAAGACACTGGGAAAAGACGACTATCTATGAACCAAAGAGAAAGGCATCAGAAGAAAGCAACCCTGCCAACACCTTGACCCTGGACTTCCAGCCTCCAAGACTATGAGGAAATAAATTTTTGTTGTTTAAGCCACTCAGTCTGTGATACTTTGTTTATAGCAGCCCTAGCAAACTAACATACCTCACGAAACTTGATATTAGGTAGACAGCAAGATGTTTAGGGAGAATTGGTGATTCCATACCACAGAAAACCATTACAACTAAATTCCAGGACAAAATATGGAGGGACAAACTGGTGGATGGAAAACTGGTTTGTCAATATCTTTCTAAATCCAGCTCAGACATACTTATCAGATACATCTATCTGTACCACCTTCTCACCAGGAACATAGGCCTGACGTTGAAAGGAATTGGCAGTTTTCATCCAAGAATTCCTAAAACTTGTATAAATGCAGATCTATTTTCAGGATTCATAATGCCTAATCACCATATGAAATAGACATTTGTTGTATTTTTTGCTCATTTATTCGTTTTTTGCCATCTGGCATCTACCTTATTTTTTAAACCATGCCTCAATTTCAAAATCTGGTGGCACTTAGCCAAATAGATGAGGATGTGACATAAACTAGGCCATGAGATGCTTCTTACCAGGAAATAAACCTCTTCTAGTGACAATAGATTCAAACATATTATGACTTTCTTTGGCCCTAGGAATTTTGATTTTGTGGTCCTCTTCTTTAATTAAAAAAATTAATAATTATATTTTACAACTATATTAGCATAATGATAAATATTACACAGACTGGATTATATTCATTTTCTCTTCTGATTTAAATAAAAAACTGTTTTTTTTTGGCACCTAATAGCTTTGTGCCTCCTAGGTAAGTTAGCTTTAACCAGAAGTCTAGAGATAGAAGGACTTCACTCATGCTACAGTGATCTAGGAAGTCTCCTTGCCTTGACTTTTACCAGAGTTCTTCCTTTTTAGCCTTACAGAGTATTTTAAATTGCCTTTTCAAGTCAGAATGATGTGGTCTTAGTTTCCTATCTTGTCTTTTAAAAGTAAAATTAAGCCTTCACTGTCTATGCATCTTAAAACAAGTTTGCTGGTACAGAACGCTCCTGTATGACACACATCAGTATATTAAGCACCAGAGCTGTTTCTGACTTTAGGAGAGACTGCATCATTTTCAAACCACACATCAAGTAAGTGAACCCTCAGCTTACTTTAAAAAATATTTTTATCAAGTTTTCTCTTAGGTATCAGTAAAAATGTAGTCAAAGAAAAAGTAGATCTTCAAATACTCATTTTCTGAAAAATCTACACTGGACTAATTGCATCATATGTCAAGACAATAATAGCATCCAAATACCCCAACTCATGAGAAACACAAATAGTATTAATGAAAGATGAACAACACGACAGCAATTTGCTCATATGAGAAAGGTGTGCTAAAACTACACATTAAGGTACTGGCTTCATTTCAAAAGCAAGTATACTTCTACGTTACCTGGTATTCTAACAATAATACAAATTTAAGTCAAAGGGCTGAGACTAGGACCAGGAGAATAAGAAGCCCAGGATGAAAACTGTCAGGGGACACTCACCCTTAGGGCCATACAAGTGCTGGGTCAGGGTTTGCATGACCCTGAAATTAAGTACATCCTTAAAGTTTGTACCTTGGACTCCTCACTTGCCTTATCCTTGTCCCAGTCCTCATAAGCCAACATATTAGTATACTCACAAAGGAAACGTCAGAATGTATTTGCAATACTTGATTTGATTATTTTCAAAGCCTTTCAAAGTTTTTGGTTGAAAATCAATTCACTATTCTCTAGAACTTGGAGATGAAGCAAAAGATAATGACTAGTCACTCTACTGCAAAATTTCTTCAAATATAGTAAGATAAAGAGGTATTTACTGTACAACCTGATTTATCCTTTTCCTCCAAGTTTTCACATATTTTAAAGTAGTTGTTTTATTTTGGGGTAGTCTCCTCAGAAGTTACATTGGCTTAGCTAGGTAATGAATATTGTTGAATTGCACTTGAGGAAAATCACTAAACTATAAAATGTCTACATTAATTTATAACATTTGCTGTGAGTATGCAGCTCAGCCCATAAAATCAGGCCTTAAAAAAATAACATTTTCTGTATATTTCTATTATGGAAATTAATTTCTGACTCCGTGCATCTATTTTGTGTACCTGACTGAAAAAGTTTAGTCTTACTCATGCTTGAAAACCTCCCTTCACCCACCCCAGGATTGCTGAATAGCTCTGGGATCTTAAATAGTGCTAAAGTTTTCAGGTAGGGATGGAGTCAACAATCAGAGTTCACAAAGTTTTTGTTTGTTTCTTTGTTTGTTTATATAGAGCAGGTTCTTATTAGTTCTCTATTTTATACCTATTAGTGTATACATTTTAATCCCAATCTCCCAATCCATCCCACCACCCCCCGCCAGAGTTCACAAAGTTTATCCAGCCACAAATTTAAAAACAAATTGACCCTTTCTTTAGTTTCAATATAAATAGGACACAATCAAATAATGTCTCTTAAGAGGTATTGTTACAGGGTCAACACTTGGGAAAAACTCTTTTATAAAGAGATATATCATTAAAGAGAATTCATTATTAACCAGTGAGTAAAGTGAAGAGATAATTGAGGACTTATCAATAAGGAAGAATAGGCAACAGCTAATTGAAACCCTAAGGAAAGGCCAATCATGGAAAATGATTGCAATTTTCCCAAATACTGCTAAAACAAAATCTCTGTCTCTGCTCCACCAGGGCACTGCTAATGAATTCTCATGCCAGAAGGAGAACTTAGGTGAATATGCATTTTTAATTCATAGTTTAGTTTCACTGAATCAGGGTGTACCTCAGAGGTGGTCTCTAAGGGAAGTTCAAAATGGTGGGAGAAACAGGCGAGGGAAATTTCTCCACTAATGTAAGAAACAGCCTGAGAGTTTAATTCAGTTTCTTGCTTTTCAAAGGCAAGGACACTTGGGAAAGGATTAAACAGAAAGCAAGTAAAGTAGGATCCATCTCTTGCCACCAGTCTTGCAATCTCATTTGACATTTCCTCTTTTCACCTAAAGTCCCATCTGATTTCTAAGTTTAAGGAACTTTGCCTGTTGATTTACAAATAGGTATCCTAAATTTGCCTGTTCCTGCGTTGACTCTAGCATTTTGAATGGATAACAGTGAATACTCTTGATTGTTCATAGTTCTTTTGAAGAACTACTTTAGAAATAATTTTCTAATCTATAGGAAAAAAAATGAAGAAAACATTAGGCACAGTTGAGGTGAATTAAATATAATCTAAATCAAAGACATCAGTATCCTCTGAGAGAAACTACTTTTAAGAGAACATCTCGATCTCTGCTCACTTCCTAATATAAATAACTAAATCAAAGATTCAGTAAAATGGCAACTTCCGCTTAGTTCATATTAATCACTACTACAGAGTAGTGAAAAAGTGACATGTGGTTTTAAAACCAAGATGTGATTTTGCTTTATAAATATTTATAACTACCATGGTTTGGTTATAACAGTCTTTGTGTAAGTATATGGAAGTAGAGAAACACCACATTTCAAAAGTAACATTTTATTGTAGGCTATAAATAAATTTTTTTAATCATTAGGAATATCAGAAACTCAGGAACACTTTTTTTCATTATAATCAGTAATTTAAATGGAATTTTATACATATATATATATAGACATACTCAATGCATACACACACGCACATGATATAATATATAATATAATGGGTGGAGTTTTTTCTTATTTTATCATCACAAACAATGCATTCTGTGGCCATTGTTTTTTTGTTTATTTTAAATTAATTAATTTATTTTTGGCTGCATTGGGTCTTCATTGCTGT
Source organism: Mesoplodon bidens (assembly GCF_964165515.1). NCBI lineage: Eukaryota > Metazoa > Chordata > Mammalia > Artiodactyla > Ziphiidae > Mesoplodon > Mesoplodon bidens. Next base: position 35,916,963 of record NC_138161.1, on the reverse strand, counting down.
GTGCCGGCTTTCTCTAGTTGCGGTGAGCAGGGGCTGCTCAGTAGTTGCGGTGCATGGGCTTATTTTCTCCGCAACATGTGGGATCTTCTCAGACCAGGGCTCAAACCCGTGTCCCCTGAATCGGCAGGTGGATTCTTAACCACTGAGCTGCCAGGAAGTCCTTCTGTGTTCGTTGTTATTCTGAATGTGACCTCCTGAATATAACTTTAGAGCAAAGGTACTTGAAGAAAGTTTAAAAAATTAAAGTACTAATTAAGAAGAAAAAATACTTGCTATATTAACACATTACTAGTGTAAATAAGAGAAGCATTAGAAGGAATAGAAAGAATGGTGTAGATAAGTCTCATTAAAGCATCTTCTGCTCATTTGTTGCTTACATTTCAGCAAGAAAAGTATCTAATTGTAAGGTGAAAAATAAGTAATATCTCTTCTTCCATGGACCTGCCAAAATCTAATATAAGTATACTGAAGTGGGGGAGGGAGTTGGTGGGCATTACCTTAAGGTTTTAGTGTTTGTTGGAAACACTTACATCACTTGTATTATTAAAAATGTATACCCTCATCTCTACTGTAGAGTTACAAAATCACCTCTTAGAGTTGAGCTTAGAAATTGGCATTTTTGACAAGCAATTTGAGTGTTTCTCATGTATACCAAAGTTGGAGAATGATTCATATCTGTTTTATTCTCTCTTTTCATGAAAGCTTTGCATAGCTTGATTCAAATATAACTAGATTCAGAAGACTACTATTAAAACAATTAGATATCTCACTGGTGGGCTAATTTGGGAAGAGCAGAAATAATTTCAAAATAAACATATTTAGAAGTCACACCTTATCAAAACTATGACTACCAATTTAAAAATGTCTAAAGTCAATTATGGCATGTTTCAAGCAATTTGTGTATTGTTCTGTGACAACAAACTTCAGTGAATATGTTCCTCTGGAGACTATGGTCAACTTATGGAATAGCCAAACTAAGATATCTAAAGTAACTACTGGCAGCATTTGATCCAGATGTGCTTGTTAACTGGCTCTGTGTGGACACCATCCATTTCCACAATTGGGATTGTCCCTTTGACACTGGGATTGTCACTGGCCCTCTGGGACATCCCTTAACCTGGTGTTAGTTCTTAAGACTAAGGTATATAGATCCAGATAAGAAAAGATAAACATCAGAGAGATAAAATAATTTTACTCAGAAGTTGATCAAGTCAGGAAAAATTCTCGTACATTCTATGTCATGATCTCATGGCTGAAGGAAAACAATACAATATTTGGAAACATTCAGAATCTGTGGAAAACATGATTTTTTTCAATCTATGATCTCCCAACTCTTGAGACATTTTGTGTTTCCCACAGGGTATTCTACCATCAAGAATCATTGCCATAATGAATAGACATTATGAACTTTTTTTTCTTTGTAGTAAAATATGTACAGCACAGACTTTACCATTTTAACCATTTTTAAGTGTACAGTTCAGTGGCATTAAGCACATTTCATTGCAGTGTACAGACATTATGAACTATTAAAAATAAAGAGGTTTTGGTCTTGAGTCCAGAGTTTCTAATAGTAGGCCATTATTTAGAAGTAGGCATCTGACTTCTTAAAAACTGTTCTACAGGTGACTCTGACAACCACAGTTTACAGCCACTAATTTGATTTAATTCCTTCATTTAACTCAATCACTCATTCACTTAATCTCTTGAATATTTATTGGAACACCTCCAATTTGTTAGAGTATGAGCTAAATATTGAGTACACTAAAATTGTAATTAGCATTATCCTTGTCATTTTATCATTTATTAAGTGCATATGATATGACAGTTGTTATTCTGAGGGAAATATACATTTTTTTCTATTCATTTGATTTAGTAACATAACCAGAGGAAAGAAGTTTTTAAAAATATATTAATTAGATTTAGTTCTAGAAATTATAGAAAGTAAAAACTGGTACAATTATGTTATGTAACATTAGAAAGGTGTATTTATCCTTTCACAGCAGAGAAAAGTTTTATGAAATCCCAGAAATGGAAATATCTAAGCCACTGGTAACAAGGGGTAACACTGCTGAGAGAAGGAGCCCTTGTAAATTTTAAAAGTTTTTCTTCTCTGCCATTAATTATTTTGGGGTAAATACCAGTCCAATGGAAATAATTCAGAACATAAAATGCACATAGAGTAAAACTTAGACCTTAACTAATAAAAAGAGCACATTTTTGAATAAAAAAAAAACAGGAAAAAGCCCTATCAATGCAAATCTCCTGCAAGGTCATGATATAAATGAAAAACTATTGAAACTATAAAGTCTATAAATGCCTATCTGAACCTGGCACATGCCTAGGTAATGACATACATATATGTTTTTGACCCTTATATATTCGTTTCAACTAAGGAATTATCCCATTTTTAAGATGGCTAAGAAACTTGCACAAGATCAACAAAGTAGCACTGAGGAATACAAGCCTTTGCATCTCCATAGTCAATGGTCTTCTGTTGTTACAAAGATTGTACAATAAGACATGTGTCACTCACAGTCTATTAGATTATAAGATATGTGACCAAATGACCATTATGAAAAATAAAAGGAGCACAAAGAAGGAAAAGAAGAATTTGTGTAATTCAGGGAATGTTTCTTAAGGAATTCTTAATCTGGAAGCTATGGGATACATTAAAACTTTCTGAGGACTGGAGACATAAAAGATTACTTAAAGCAGATGGACCAGTCTATGTAACATTTTGGAGTCCTGAAGTGACAACATTCAGAAAACAGCAAGTAGTTGAGTGTGACTACAACATGAAGTACAGATAGGGAAGCAGGAGGCGGCAAGAGAAGCAGGTAGAGTTGGAGGTGTAGATGATACTGCTGGTAATGAATCACTTGTGATACTTTTACTCATAGGGCAAATATGAACAAATGCATTTTTAGAAAGATCATTTTGGTGCCTATGTGAATAACAGAATGTAGGAAGACAGCCTGGGGTTTGGAAGGTCACATAGTAGACTACTTAAGTAGTATGTGACATAGGGAATAAAGGAAGATTTAAGGTGTGTAAAGATGATAGCGTTGGTAGAAATCAGAAAATGATTGGATGTGAAAGTATTGGATTAATAAGAATGCATGGTAATTGTCAGAATTAGGTTGGACAATTGGGTTATTGGTGATGACATCAGAATTGAATATAGAGGTGAAAAAAAATGGCTTTGGGAAAAAATAATTCAGTGATGTATTTATTGAGTATAAAGTGCTTATACTAAAGCAAGGTACAAAATATCTCATAAAAGTTGACTACATATATCCAGAGATCAGGAGATGAGCTGAGTCACAGATGTAAATTTGAGAGTTCTTGACACGTAGGTGATAGTGGAAATCATGAAGGAGAATGAAATCAGCAAGGAAAATGTCTGGAAGAGATGTGGACAAATGTCAAGTATCTGAGGAAAAGATATAATGATTAACTTATGACTCAAGTCATGTGTGCAAACCAAATTTTCAGAGTAGTCCCTAGCACATGCAAATGATCAATGTTTAGTAAATGACCAAATAAATGAGTAGAACTTGTAAATATCCATATGTTTATTTGTTAATTTCACTTTATTCATCTCCTGTAAGTAATCAGGAAAAGAATCCCATGCTGAAAAATATAATGATTTTTCTTATGAAAGAGATTTGAGTATTGAAACTGAGCAGAACCCTGTGAAGCTCCTGGGCACAGAAGCCTTTAAAACAGTTGCTAATCAGGGAAGAAAGAGGATGCAGAGACAAGGCAGGAGCAGCCAAGAAACAACAGTGCAAGCTTGGGGCAGGATCCTGGTTCTACCTAAAGGTATACACATAGCAATATCTTTGAGCTCTTTACAGAACTAAAATCCCCAACAGATGGAAGATGTAAGCATTCTTCATTACAGAGAAGACCACCTGAGGCCAGATTAAAGGAGTGCAGGCCTTGTACACACCCTAATCTTTATCAGCAACCCTGCCCTTGAACCACTGCTATAAAACTCCTCATCAAATCCTCTCAGGTTGGGGCACACAGTTTTTGAGGGCACGGAGACCTCTGTGTCCCCCTTTGCCTGGCAAAGCAATAAAGCTATTCTTCTCTACTTCACCCAAAATTCTCTCTGAGATTAGATTCGGCACTGGTGCGCAGAGGCTGTGTTTTCAGCATCAGTATACATACGTGTTTAGTAGAAGAAGTCAATGTTGTGGGGAAATTTATAGCACAAGAGACATGATGAGGAAAATAAAGCACATGATGATTAAATGTTTTGAATAAAGTCACATTCCTAGTTAGTGTCAGACATCAGGGCTTACTCCAAGTTCCAAAATAATATCATTACTAACATATTTATTCCTTAGAATCCAGGATATAGCTTAATTAAAACAACAGGAAAAAAGTATCAAATGTGCCTACTGCTTTGCAATTTTTCTCTACAAAACTAATCTTTTTTTCTGACCTAATGTAGAGAATAATAGAGTTCCACCAGTAGATTAATCCTCTTAACTCAGTATAATAAGCCTAAGAATAAAGACACAAAGAATACATTTGTTGCACCAGGAGGGAATTGCATAATTGCTGAATGGGCAGTGGGTTTTGCCAGCTACCTAAAGAACTACATCATGCAGACAGTGAAAAGTAAGATCTTTTTATGCCATAAAAAGAAGGTGGATATGTGGTTTTCAGTACTCCATTTAGCAAAAGTGAGACTGCAACATTTATAGGAGTTCCCCTTCAGTGAATAAAGAATGAAAAATTTTAAAAAACAAAAGCCTTAGTGTATTTTTGGTAGTCTATATATCACAACTTTTTCTTAAATATAGTAATGTTTCTCAGGCCTTTAAAATACTTGCTGTTCAAATTGTACATAAGATATTGCAAAGTGCTTATTTATGTTAGGACAGGTGTAATGGCCCAAGGTCATAAATTTAATCCACTTGATTACTGAGGATTTTCTTCATAGTATATCCTTAATAAGTTTTGGTTGTTTTGTTTTGTTTTTATACCTGAATTTCACCAAATAAAAAGGTAAGGATTAATAAAAGCCACTTAAGGAAGGAATGCTTATGTTTATAACCACAGACATGGATTTGAACTTAGAAATTTGGACACTGTGGAAAGTAAATCACTATGCAAACAATCATTTTGATTGTATCCTCACAGTAAAGAAAGGGGTAAGGACCATATCCTGATTACCTTAAAATAAGAGCCACAAAATGACAGGAGCTAAGCAGGCAACCTACATGTAAAATGTGTCCAAGTTAAAGCCTGGAGAACTGGAGAGGATTAACCTCACCCACCTACACAACCCCAATTGGCATTGAGAAGATGTTGACTGTATTCTCTAAATGATATAACCAAAAGCACATAATTATGATATGGATGAGATTCCGGACCAACCGGATCTAGTCTAGTTAGATCAGTCTAAATGAATTTTGAAATAGTTGTCTAAAACTATGAGATATAAATTACATAAGAAAAGGTATTTTCTAAGTAATATAATATTTGGACTGAAGAACAATATGGTATAGAAAATATGTCAAGCCATATTAAGCATAGAATATGTAAAATAAATAAAAATTTAAAATAAAGAAGAAAATTTAAACCTTGCCATTAATTTTTTCCCATTATTGCCAAATTCCCCATTACACAATTGGTTGTAATTATGTTTTGTTTATTTCTTCCTAATTTTACATATTTGTTATTTGTAAAGAGAAATATGTATAAGTATACTGAATTATGATAATATTTTATGGAAATGTTTGAAAAATTGAAAGTTACCTTTTAACATTTTTATACTTCTCAGCACACTACTACAACCAACTTACAGAGTTGATTAAAATAAATTTATATTCTTGACATGTTTCCTCTTATTCCAGTGGACAAAATGAGAAAAGCTTTAACTAAAGTGCTGAAAGGTCTTAAAGTACTGTCTCAAGTACAGGAACTTGAAGGAAGCACTCATGTCCCCCAATAATCTTACTTATATATTAATTTATCCAATAAATTTTATAAATTCAAATAATAAAAATGTATACGTAAGCATTTATCTAAATGAGACAATTCAGATTCTGAGGGAAACAGATTCAGAGACAATTCTAGTATTGGGCTGGCCAAAAAGTTCGTTCGGGATTTTCCATACCATCTTACGGGAAAAACCCGAATGAACTTGGGCCAACCCAATAGTTTTGAGGTTGGGTGGAAAACGAATGTTTGTGGCTGAGGCTAGGGGGAAAGAGAATGTTTGTGGAAGAAAAAGAGGAGGAATAGGATTGGGCAGATCTGACAAAATCTCAACCAAGCCATTGGGGACCTCTGAGTTTGCCTTGGGCCGTCCGTGTTCAGCCACTGGCTGGGTGAGGGGGGCCTCCTGAGAAAAGCTTGGCCTTGGCACAAATGCTGAAAGGGACTCCAAAGATGCTGTGGCTGGAAAGTGTCAGCTAATTGCTCTCCTCAGGTAAAAGGTAAGTGCTTTCTTGTTACACCAAATCATAAAATATTTCTGTATTAGTTGTTTGTTTCAGAGAATTTATGAACCCTACCTAGTACAAATTTTCAGAAAGGAAGTTTGCATTACAATTAGGAGATCTGGAATAAGAATACGTTCCCCAAAACATCTACATCATTCGTCAAGTAATTAGTCATAGAAATCATTTATACAAACAAAACCTTAGAAGGGACTCTCATACTATTAAAAAAGATTTTTTAAAGAAAGACTTTATTAGTATGTCTATCTCATAAATTCAAATTTACATATATTTAGTGTAAATTTAATTAATGAGAACCATGAGGCTATGTTAAGGAACAAAAACATTTGGAATTGGAGGTTACAGATGACAGTTATAGTAATATAACAACTTCAAGTCCAATGTAATCTTAGATTTTGTTTCCATTGCACAGAATCTAGGAAATTTGATAATCAGTTGGAACTGGTAATTGTTTTTACTACTTTCTTAATAATTGCAGAACACTGTTCAATAAAGTAAGGTTAGCAAGAGAATTTTCAGTGCAGATAAAACAATATATCAGTAGTTTCTAAATTGTAAACATTTGAGAGTTCACATCAATTATGTTATAAATTTTAATAACTGAAGTATATATATATATATATATATATAAATGAAAACCAGATTAAAAATATGCAGAATCTCTGAAGCACACAGCTCCAGAGAAAACAGTTTGAAAATTATTATTCTCAATTATAATGAGTTCCACAGCAATAATTTTTCTAACACACAGGAGTTAAAAAGGCTTGAATACTCCTGAATAGCAATTTACATTCTGAAGGAAATTGATAAAATGAGTGGTCAAAAAATTCCTCAGCTTCTCGTAGGCTGCACCAGATCTTTAAGTATTGTTTTCAATTTAGCAACCAAATAAACAAAGACAGAGAGAGTGAGAGAGGGGGGTAGGCATCATGTTTATACTTAAAGAATCTAAAATTAAAAGCTGATATTCTCAGACATCTATAGTTATTCTTTTCATTTTATACAATAAATAGCAAAAAGACAAGATATACGTTTGCTCTGATGTTTCTATAGATTTAAAGAACACTGCTGTACTGCCTTTTTTCTCCTTATATTGTTTCAAGTAAGATTGGCTGTTTTTCTTTTTAATTATCATTTTATACATTTGGAGAATTCCTAGCACACATTTTCTCCCAATATATCTCTGTTCATTAATAAACAAAGGGTAATAAACTCACCTATGACTATACAAGACATGAATCTCAACAGCGATTTCTTAACTGCAGACAACTTTATAAAGGAATGAATAGAAAAATAAAAAAGAGCTTATAAGCTTGTAAATGTGTTACCTAAGTAACTAGGAGCTGCCTATTTCTTTGCTTTCACCTTCATAGGCAGATCAGTGAACTTTTAGAGATTTGCCCAGGGGGCAGTATTGGGAGGAGGGGAGATTCTTAGGACAATTATCTACTGAAACCAAATTCAGACAGTAATGGGAGGTCACAGCAGAAAGGTGAATTTCTATGACCCACCAATTCATCCAAACAACCACAAAGGCGCTCTCTCTCTCTGTCTCACACGCACACCCCATACACACACATGCACATTCTCCCACCAAATTCACCTTCATGATTTTATTCTACTTATTTCTTGACATGTTTCAAAGCAGAGCTTATCAATAGGTTTTAAGTGTGCAGAACTATTTCGCTTTTTAGCACTTACAAGAGAGGTGGGGCCTGGGACAACCATGGCAAATGAAACCTCCATGTACCACAGTGAAACATACAAACATTTCCATTTTCCATTTTGATGTTAACTTGAGAACACTTGGAAATCATTGGAGAACATCAGTTTAACTGTGAGACCCATTTATTTGTATCAGTATTTAGTTCTTTCTTTTATCTTAAACTGTACATATTACATTAGAAACAATAAAGTTAATACAAGTTAGAAATAATTATAGACATATTTCCTTAGTATTGATTATTGCATAAGTTACAAAAATCAGATTCTAGAAGATTCATTTTTCAAATGCTTTCTGGAGATTTACCTGAATACTAGTTTTCTGGCATGGAAAATTAAATATTAACTGTTTGACCATTTTTATGATTTTCTTACTAAGAAGAGTATATAACATTACAGAAGTTTTAAAAATAGAAAAGTGGAGTAAAATCTCCATTAATTCATTACTTTAACATATTTTTATTTCACCTTTTGGTAACACAATTTTTCTTTGAATATACATATATTTCCTAAAATTTCAACCATTGTATACATACAAGTCTATATATTGCTTTTGCCAAAGCAGAATTGCTCCCTAAACATCTTCTGTTTCTAGATATTTATTTTGCCTAACTGATCCTATTAATGACTGCCTAATAATCCTTCAAGTTGATATACCATAGCTTTATTAACCATGGAACAAACATTTCTAAGACAATGTATGTTTACTTAGCTTGTTTTCACAATATATAATACCAACACGAGTATTTGGATCTGTGTAGATAGCATTGCATACATACCAAAATGAATGAACGTATAGGTGGTTCTTGATAGCTTTTGTCAAAACGTTTGCAAAAGAGTTGTGCTGAATTTCACTGCTACCAGTGATGTATGAGCATTAACATTTCAATGGCACTCACATCATCAGTGAGTCTTTGCTGTTAACTCTTGGATTATGTTTAGTTTTAAGAAAACTGGTGGTAAACAGAAATCTAATTCTTCCTCCTTTTCTCATACCCCATTTTGCATCAGCCTTGCTCTCTGACCCTTCATCATAACAAAAGCAGAAAGAATGGCTGGTCTTCTCTACCAACCCTTTTATTTCCTTATGATCAAATGATTTTTCCCCTTTTGACTTGTCTGAGAAACCAGACTGCTGTCAGCTGGACCTTGGGAGCTGCTAAGCAGCAGAAGGGGACCATAAAGGCCCAGGTAGCAAGCATAGAGATGCCTCACTTCACAATGGTAAGTTTCTTCTCCTCCAGGATTTGTCAATTTTGATTTTGCAACTGTCAGCAATGCCATGTGCTGTTTGCCTCCTGTCTGAGTTACAAAATAAAGAGTCATTTTCTCTTCCAAGGTGACAAGTTTGAAAAAAATAAAAATGAAAGCCTCCATCTTTCCATATCTATTATATTTTCTACCTGGATGACATACACTTTTGAAACATGTGAACCACAGAAACTGTGAAGAAAAGGAGCATGTTTCAGCATCTTCTGCATCAACAGAACTCGGCTCAGATATTATTAGTCATCATTATAATTATTACATGATGATGGTAGGTAATAAGGAGATAAAATGTAGAGAATAAGAAAAAATTTTCTTATGATTCATTATTAATATCAAAATCTGAAATTCTAAACTATAATGTGACTAGTCTAAATAGGAAAATATGTTATCAGTGATCACTAATAGAATGACAGAAGTTTTAATACAGATCTCTCAACATTTTCTTCTTGTCTTACTTGCTCATATGTTGTTTATATTCTAATTTTTAAGATTCTGGTCCTCTTTGTTTTTATTATTATTATTTTCAACATAGTTATTACTTGTTAGTACCACAAATTCTACACATACATTGTCAAAAATTCACAAATGCAGAAAAGCCTTAATAAAATAAGAAAAAAATCATCTATAATTCCACTCTTCAGAAGTAAACACCATTAGGCATGTTGTTATAATCCTTTTATTTTTTTCAACACATAGAAAATACATATGGACAAACTTGGATTAAACTGAGCTTAAAAAACTTCCTTTTTCCTTGAAAATATATAATGGATATTTTCCCTTGTCAACATAGGTTTCCTAATATATATCTAATCATCAGTTTCTAATTCCATTATGTTATATTAAGAAGAGAGAAAGATGAAAATAAAGAGAGTATAGTGATTGAGCAGTTACTTTATAATCAGACAGATACGGATGAGAATCTGGTGCCTGCTATTTTAGTTCTGTGTGATTTTCACATCTCTGAGTCACAGCTTCAAATCAGGGTTTTGGGCATATCCTCAAGCTCACTAATACTTTTTTCAGCCATGTACAGTCTACTAATGAGCCCACCAAAAGTATATTTCATTTCTGTTACAATGTTTTGGATTTCTAGTGTTTCTTTTTGATTCTTAATATTTCCATCCCTCCACTTATGTAAACCATCTGTTCTTGAATGTTATCTACTCTTTCCGTTAGAACCCTTAGTCTATTGATCATAGTTATTTTAAATTCCCATTCTAATATTTCCAACATGTGTGCCATATCTGAGTCTGGTTCTGATGCTTGCTTTTCTCTTCAGACTGTGTTTTTGGCTTTTTAGTATGCTTTGTAAATTTTGTTGAAAGTTGGATATGATGTACCGGGTAAAAGTACTGGGGTAAATAGAGCTTTAGTGATGTGGTGGTAAGGATACTGGGGGTGCGGGAGAAGGAAGCATCCTATAGCCCTAGGATTAGGTCTCAGTCTTTTAGTGAGCCTGTGCCCCTCCCTGGGCTGTGAATTTCCCAAATGTTTCTCAGTTTTTTTTCTTCTTAGGTAGGACAGACTGGCTAGAGAAGACCAGACTTGGTTATTTCTCCTCTCCCAGGGTAGTTAGGCTCTGATAACATCCCAGTACGATAGGCTCTAGTAATGTAGTTCTCATGAGGATGGGTCTTGTTAAGAAAAACAGAATGTTTTGCATGTATTTCAAAAAGACAATTTTTCCTATCCTCCTATTGGAAGCACGAGGAGATTCTTCTGCAATCTTCACTGTGAGAAACTAGAAGGGCTCCTGGAGATAAAATTCACAAAAGCATGAGGGTTCCCCTTAAGATTGGGTACCCATGTAGTCCTCAAATCTCAGGTTTGTTCACACTGAGCCTCAAGAAATTGGTCAATCACAGCTTAGTTTTTCCTACCCGGGCACTGCTTCTCATGGAGTTTTCTTCTCTGGTAAGTTATAATTCTCTGTACCTGCCTGTCTGTCACTCTAATTTTGGGGGCCTTGTGACCTCAATTCTGTAATGGGTGTAAGAAGACATCAATTTTCTGTTTGTTCAGCTTTGTATTTGTTGTTAGGGTTAAGTGACAACTTCCCAGTTCCTTATATGCTAAATCCAGAAACCAGAAGAGACCAGGGTGGGGTTATAAAAGTTGAAGGAAATGATTCAGGAACAGTGTCTAGTCAATGTCTGGCAATATGTTCACTTTAGGAAATATGAGAGATTATTATTAAACAATTGCTGCATTTCTCATCTATATATTAAATATTCCTAATTATCTTGTGATAAAATCTCAGAGGTTAAATTGCTGTATATACATCATAAGGCTGTTTATTACTAAAATACCTTCTTGAAAGATTCCAAAAATTTAGACTTTTAATTAACTTACTTCTTATCATTATTTTTTGTAATTCCTTATTTATCAACAAATGAGTAGAAATTTATTATTAATAAATGAGTCTCATTATTAATAAAGCTGAACAGGTTTGCATATGTTTATAGTATATCTGTGTTCCTTTTTTATGAATTTTTTTTATATACCACGTTTTCTTTATTCATTCGCCTGTCAATGGACACCAGTTGCAGTTTCCTTAAGTGTCCACCATCCATCTGCTTCTCCTGCTCAAACTTTGTTTGCCATGTCCTCTGCCCGTGAAACAGTTTCTGCCACTGAAAGGATACCAATGTCCACACCAAAGCCAATATCTCCTCGTGTCAGCAAAGCACCAGTCCCCTGGGTGCTAGGAGATAACTGGACTCTGTGCAACAGTTGGGAAAATAAATCTCTCTTCTTTTCACTCTGTGCAACACTTTTCATCTAAACCCCAGAGCAACTGAGTTTATGTCCACATTACCACAAATCTCATAAAATTACCATAGTCAGCCTCACTCTGTAGTGGGTTGAAGAGTGTTCAACAAAAGATATGTTCAAATCATAACACCTGGATCCTATGAAGGTGATCTTATTTGGAAAAAAGAATTTTGCAGGTGTGATTAATTTTAAGATTCCAAGATGAGGTCATCCTCGATTTAGGATGGACCCTAAATCCAATGACAGATGTTTTTATATGAGAGAGGAAGAGGGAGATCTGAGACACAATGATACATGAAAAAAAAAAAAAGCCATGTGAAGAGAGAAGATGAGATTAGAGTTATGCTGCATAAATCAAGAAATGCCAGGAGCCACCAGAAGCTGGAAGAGACAGGAGAGATTTTCCTCTAGAGGCTTCAGAGGGAGCCAAGACATGATTTTAGACTTCTGGCCTCCAAAACTGTGATAGAATAAACCTGTATTGTTTTAAGCTACCAAGTTTATGGTCATTTTTTGTGGCAGCCCTAGGAAGTTAATACCCACCCCTCCTAACGGAGCACAAACTTAGGCAAAGGAGCAGGGTAGGGAGAAGATGACGTGCTTCCATTCAGTTGTTTATTTATTAAATAAATTTTTTATTGAGAAGCTAATAAGTACTAAAGCTAAGGCATGAATAAGATAAACATAACTATTTCCTTCAAGAAACGTTCAGTCTTGCAAGGGAGGGAAACACAAATTTAGTGAACACTAAATTAGTGAAGTGAACACTAAATTAGAACACTACTCCTTTTATGACAGAGGAGTAGAGTATTACGGGGGATTAGAAGAGCAAGAACGGCTTCTGAAAGAAGAAGTAATATTGACATTCAGACCTAAAAGCTGATTAGGGATAGTCAAATGAAGTATTCGGGGTGGAGATGTGTCACGAAGGAGAATGGAGAAGGCTCGGGTGAAAGAAAAGAGAAATTGTGACATTTTGAGGAACTGATAGGTACCCACTACTGCTTCATAATAGAGCAAGAAGGAAAGCATTAATGTAGAAGCTGGAACGGTACACAGGGGCCAGACCCTAAAAGGCTTTGTAATCCACCTAAAGAGTATAAAATTAATCTTAGAACAATGAAAATCTGTATTAGATTTCTAGTTTCCTAGCACTGTTGTAACAAAGTACCACAAACTGACTTAAAACACAAGAATTTTATTGTCTTTCAGTTCTGGAAGTCTGAAGTCTGAGATTAAGGTGTCAGCAAGGCCATGCTCCCTCTGAAGGTGCCTGAGAAGGTACTGTTTTCCATGCCTCTCTCCTAGCTTCTGGTAGCCACTTGGCTTGTAGATGCATCACCCCAGTACTCTGTCTTCACGTGGCCTTCTCCCTGTGTGTCTTCATGTGGTCTTCCTTCTGTGTGTGTGTGTCTGTCTCTGGATTCGAGTTTCCCCTTTTTGTAAGAATACTAGTCATATTGGATTAGTATCCACCTTAATGACCTCAATTTTACTGCACTATCTCGGCAAAGACCCTATTTCCAAATAAAGACATATTCTGTGGTACTTGGGTTTAGCACCTCAACATATCTTTTTTGGGAGGGGTACACAATTTGAAAAATAATAACAGTAACAATTAGATATCTTTAGTAAGAAAGAAAGAAATGATCAGATTATTAAAAGATGACTGTGACTACAGGGAATTCTAATACTAGAAAAGTAAGAATGAGTAAAAGGGGATCATTAGAGTTTCCAAAATTAGTTCCTCTGCAATAGGATGGTGTCCCCTAGGTAATACCTAAACTTCCCTTCTTACTCAAGGCCCCAGTCCCAAGGAAAATGCAGCTCCTCCCCTAATTACAAAACTAAGCTTCATGAATACCAGTGACTGCTAAGAAATCAGCCTATATTGAGGGGAGGGAGAGAAGAGAGAATGTTATTTATGCTATCAGTATCACTACAGTCCTTAGATTCATTTTCAAACAGTATGAGAATTCTGTTCCCTTGTAGTTTATCAATGAAAGTTCTTTGCTTCAGTATTCTAAATATATTCTAAGCTCATAGCCATTTTAACCAATATTAACATATTAAACCAAGTCTAAAACGTGATAATCGCTCAGGAAAACTAATTTCTCCCTCATGATTTTCTTACTTAAAGGATTATGTAATTTCAGGATTATCTTCTTGAAGGTGGAATGCATTTTGGATTCATGTCAAATCACTTGCCATTCAATCCACACAATAAAATGGTCATTTTCTGTTTGTATGTGTGTGTATTTGAACTAGAGGATATTACGATATTCGGGGAGTAGGCACAAGTGTACAACCATGTTAGGGAAGTGTCCAATTTATAGGGAGATAATGAAATGTATGTTTTATGAAGGGCAAGTGAATTTTCTCAAGGCTTATTCTTAAGGGAATCGTGTCTGCCTGAAAGAGTACACCCAGAAAGCAAAAGCTATACTGTTCTACAGCAGACACTATAAAAATGCAAACTAAGGTTGAAACATGCCTTCTTCATGAATTTCTTAAAGTACTGAATTTGAATCTCTTAAAAATACAAAGCTAAAGATAGTTTTCATTTAAAAAGCAAAAAATAAAATATGTATTTAAAGGGATAAATTACACATAAGCATGATTTATAATTTATTGCCCATAAAACTTTTATCAAAGAAACAAGGAGAGTCGTATGTATGCAAATACAGGGATGCAAAATAAACATATTTTTATAAGCTGTGCACCAGAGAAGAAAGGGCACTTGACTTATATTGGTTTTCTCTTTCAAATGTGGCTACAATCCAAATATTTTTTTTTTTAAATTATAAAGCTTAAGGTGCTGCTAAAACCATAGATGTACTTTTTTGTGCTTGTGCTTTGGTATTAAATCAAAATATTTTGCTTGAGTAGGGGTACCTTCTGTTCTGTTTCACATAATCCAGTTAGTGGCAGCGACGTGTATTTATTAAGTCTTCAAAAGCCATTTATTTTCTGTTGTTTGTACCACTGCTGAGTTCTGGTTTCTTCCTGACTTATTTCCATAAGTTTCTCATACTTGACAGTCCCACATATTTAGTAGTCAAGGAGGATATCAGAACCATAAAGCAGGTTTAGATGTTCTAATCCACTACTTCTGGCCTTTTTACAAGAGTCTTTGTGAGAACTTTGTAAACGTCTGTATCTTTCCACTTTCTGTCTCCTCTTCTGGTTTATGATAATGAAAAAATATAGTCTGTATCTGGGTCTATTACAGAAAATTACAACCATAGTTGGAAACTTAATGGACTATAGCATTGGTTCAGATTCACTCAGGATTAGTTATTAGCTTCAAGAAATTGGTTTTATTTATTATACTAACAGACAACCATTTTGACAATATCAAGTAAATAGAACATAAATAAAACCATTAACTGTTTTTAAATTTCTATTTCCTCCTATCACAACAAGAGTACATTTTCAGGATCTCAAACACATTATAAAGAGAATACAACATGCATCAAAAAAATCTTTCTTGAAGTGTGCTTATCCAGCTCTCTGTCTTCAAAGGGTATATTGCCCATGAAAAGTATATATTCCATCCAAATAAAAAATGCATCAACTGCTGCTAACTTTGTACATGAAAATAGATGACACTTAGAAACTGTCAGAATTACATAAATTCCAGAGCAGTAGCAGCAAAAATTTATCTCCCATGTAGTAAGTGTTAAAAAGAAAAAGAAGAAACCAACTGACAGAGCCTTTTCTAATTACAGTGCTTAATCCTTAATCTATTCTTTTTTAAGGGTGGATCTGATTGCTCATTATTTTTTCTAGCTTTACTTTAGTCAAATATCCAGATAATTTTCCAAATTAGGCTAATTTTATAATTTGACTGAAATGATATTTGAAAGACTAACCTGCTCTTAGATACCATATACTCACTGTTCTTAAAAATTCATTTTACTTTATCATACTGTCTGAAGTTTTACCATAAACTTGTCCATAAATGGCCTATTTTACAATGCCATAACCCCTAATTATCAGTTACATATTAGCAGGTCACATGAGCAGTCCCCTGAGATAAATAATACTGAGGGAGTGAGGCATTTGATGAGGGAGGATAAAGCAATTTAATAGCTTGGGAGTGTACAGGGTGGGAGTAGGGATGAATGCTGAGAAAAACCTGAATATGGTGTGTAAACATGTGCCGGGATAGAAGAATTAGGGACATGGCACCTGAAGCTTATGAGATGACAATTCTGGAAAGCTAGACAGCACATGAAATAGAGTGCACAGGACAAATACCACATTACGTTTAGCATCAACTTTCCACAGGCATGTCTTTGACTTACTTTCAGTATCCATTGATTAATACCAAAATGCATCTGTACATAGCCTACTTCCCATTTTCCCAAAATTTTTTGCAATTTCATTTTTTGCCTTCTAGATTGTCATCAGATTTTTGTGTTATTGGTCAATTCACTGTGGTTGTTCAATTTTTATTCACATATTATTAATGAGAATGATGACCCTGAGTATATATGAATGAGTAGCAAACATGCATTGTCTTTTGTCATCAATATACTCTACAATGAATTAGAAGAGATATTTTAAAAAGATCTTCATGGCCTAGTTTTAATTACTAAATAATTGCTGTTTCTCTCAAGAAAATCTTGCAGATGAGAAGAAAATGCTGCTACCTGAGTATCACAGTTTGACAGATCCTGATAAGGATTGCCTCTCTGCTGATAACAAAAAACAAAAACTCCACTTTTATTTCCACATTAAGTAATAATTTAATTCTATTTAACATTGTTATTGGGGTGTAATCTCTTTTAAAGTATAATTATATACAGAGGGATGATGATGGCAATGATAAAGAAAGGATGATATTAGTAACTGTCTATATTTGATTTTCCCTAAATTATTTACAATTGCTTTTACCTAAATTATTTTGTTTCATTATATAAGATCACTATGAAGTAGGCAGGAGAAATATTATTATACCTAGTTAATAAATAAGCAAAGCTCAGATTAAAATTATCTGGTCTAGGAAATAATATGCATATAAAATAAAGCAGGTCCAAGCTTAGGCCAATTATTTGATACTCTACTAGAAGGTCCTCATTACCTTGATGGTGTGTCCAAATATCTTACTTAAGGCTGAGAAAGAAGCAGTGGAAAAGCCATAGTGTTTAGTCTTGCTAGTAACTGAAACAGGAAAACGACACTGAGAGGGGAGCTGTATCAAAGATGAATTTCATTACCTTTTCAATTTACTTAGACAAGTCTTTTGGGCTCTTACAGAAGCATAAGAATTCAAAAAGATACACGCACCCCTATGTTCATAGCAGCAGTGTTCACAGCAGTCAAGACATGGAAACAACCTAAATGTCCATCAACAGATGAATGAATAAAGAAGATGTGGTACATATATACAGTGGGATACTACTCAGCCATAAAGAAGAACAAAATAATGCCATTTGCAGCAACGTGGATGCAACTAATGGTTATTATACTAAATGAAGTAAGTCAGACAGAGAAAGACAAATACCATATGATATCACTTATATGTGGAATCTAAAATATGACACAAATGAACCTATCTATGAAACAGAAACAGAATCACAGACATAGAGAACATATTTGTGCCTGCCAAGGCGGATGAGGAGTGGGGAAGGGATGGATTGGGAGTTTGGGGTTAGCAGATGCAAACTATTACACATAGAATGGATAAACAACAAGGTCCTATACTGTATAGTAGAGGGAACTATATTCAATATCCTGAGATAAACCATTATGGAAAAGAATATTTATATATATATATATATATATATATAGAATCACTTTGCTGCATAGCAGAAATTAACACAACATTGTAAATCAACTGTACTTCAATTAAAAAAAACTTTAACAAATTATCAAAAAAAAAGAAGCATAAGAGGAAATGTTGGTTATTGTATTATAGTATAGTTTTATTGCATCATTCAGACTGATGCTTTCCTGATTCTTCCTCCCAAAATCCCAGAAAAGTGATTACTTCATCTCTGCATGACTTCAATATTGGGAAGCATCAGAAGCCCATGCTTCTTTGAAACATTTCTAATTATTAGATATTTTCTTATTAAAATGAGAGCAAGTCTGCTGTCTTTGTTCTAACTCTACTTTCTGGAAACTAAATACTTTTAAACCCTCATTGACTGGTGTAGGTCATTATCCTGTCTCTAGGCCTTCACTTGACAAGCTTCACTTGACAAAAGTTGCAAGCTTCTTATTTAAGATTAACCAACCAAGGAGCATCATAGAATCTTGATGTGGCCTAAAAGCCTTACCTCAGTACCTAGCACCGATACTTTCCCTGGGTTCTGTGGTGTTTTAATCAGTCAGACTTTGCCAGGGAAGTTTTCAGTAACAATCTCCAAATTTTAGCATCCTAACACAATGAAGGCTTATTTTTCCTCACGTTGTGCTTCAGCTGGGCATCTGTAGTAGGTCTTTAGCTATGTTCCCTACAGTCTGCCTCCTGGAATTCAGGCTGATGTGCAGATCCTATCTTGTTCTTGTGGCAGAAGAAAAAATGAGGTGGCTGAACATCCTAATAGCCTTGAAAATCTCTTTCCAGTGTCTCATATCTCACTTCCCTTGCATTCTATGGGCTAAAGTAAGTCCCATGGCCAAGCCTAAAGAAAATAACACTGCTCACAGGCAGGCATTGCAAATCATGTGGCTCTCCCTGGGAGAGAATTATCTGTCTCTACTGGTTGCTGTGTGACTGCTGTACCCACCTGTGAGAGATGTACCTTAAATGTCAGAGATGATTTTTCTGATAATTGGGAACAATATGTAATCTACCACAGTTAGAAATTGTCAGAAAAATCATTTCTAACATTTAAGGTATGTTATTGATAGTTCTTGGCTTCCCTGCCACAACTCACCTATTGTCGCTTTAATTAGATTGCTCCCTCTGGGCAGCCTGGTCTCAACTGACAACATCTATGACTAAAAGACATTACTTGAGCAAGGTTGTCATTTGATGGGCATGATTTCAAATACACAAGAGTTTCCTCCCAGCATCATCTTATACTTAGACCCCAGTGAGTCACTGATGGTGTCTTACTCACCAATCTCTCAAGCCTTGATATTTGCCACTTCTCTCATACACAGCAATTAACATGTGCTTCAAAACCTATTTCATTGGAATGTTTTCATATAGTACCTTTATTTCATCATGCTAAGTAATCTTTATTATGTCTGCCATTCCTTTAAAATGTGATTCATACAAGCTGGACACACAGTAGAAGAAAGGAAGTTTATTTTATACACTATACACTGTATTTCCAGGAGTGCATCCCAAAGTCATTAGCGGTGATCACAGTATAGTCTAGTCTTGTTCTATACTCTGTCTCCATCAATGCATCCTAAATTAATTTGTGGTAGTCACAGGTCATATTAATCTATGTGGATCTTAGAGTTTTCCAGGTTCTCAAAATAAATTTTACATAAAATGGCATTAAGTCACTGATTTTAATTTCATTGTAACTGTAATTTGTTTTTTCTTTTGAATTTTTTAGATTAAGTGTGAAGCTTTGCATTATCCATTCAATTTATTCTTGTTTGATTCAGGCCATTCTTCAAACTTGGCAAGATCTTTAGAATCCAGATCTTGCAGGCAATGCATTAACTAGATTAACAATCTAGATTTGTGTCACCCACAAATAAGATGACCATGACTTCTGTGTGTTCAGAAAAGCTGTTGATAAAACTGATGAATGTGCGTTTTTTAAAGGAACAGAATTCCAAAACATGTTGCTCGAGAACTAATCACAGTAGACAATGATCCGTTAATCAGCAATCAGCTGTACAGTCAACCCACAGTCCTTTACTAGGGATTGGTGTGTTTTTGCATCTTATCCACAAAGATATCATGACAGGGCTGTGAGGCCGTCGAGCTGTAACCATCCTATCTATTGTCGGAATCAGTTCTGTTGTTTTAATAGACACTAGAGATATTTCCTCTCCCCTACCTGCTCTCCGTGTGTTCTTTCCAAAGTTGTGTATATACTTAGTGGAAGAGGACAATCTTTCAAATTCGCACGAATTAACATGTTAAATGCATTGCTCACATTCATATTTATTATGTATAACTTCCCTTAAACTACCAATCAGAAATGAAAATAAGAATTATCTATAATGAACTCACAAACTTATTTCTTTAATAATGATTGAACAGTCCTTTGATTTTCACCCTCTTACTGATTACAAATTTGGATATTACTTTCTATTAACATTTCCCAATCCTTGTCAAGTTCATGGTGTTTTTTGTTTTAATTTCATAGTTTCATTTATTAACTGAAATTCTTTAAACTGCCTGATTGGAATCCAAACTACTGCATCACATTTCCTTCACCAAACTGGTAATTATTTTTTTCAGTTAACTAGGATTATTTGTGATGAAATGCAATTTGTTTCATCTAGGTTTTCCCCAAAGTATTAGCTACTTCTGTCCTAGTTTTATAAATGTTATATTGTCCTGTCAAAATACATGCTATATACCCAGAATTCAAGAAAATAGACCCAGAATAAAGGCAGGGCATTTGTATCTAGACCCAGGCTTGCTGGGACTCAGGCTAAGCAAGATCAGTCACTCAGAACTGGACAACTGGATGTAAGACAAGTAGCAGGGGCAGTTAAGTGGCCTGGTCAGACTGATAAAAGACTGAATATCCAGCTAAAAGGAAAAAAACCGAACAAACATACCAAAAGGGCTAAAACAAAAGAGTATCAGGACAAGTGCAAGCAAGTTTTAAGCCCACATAGCCAGGCCTACATGACTGAGCTATCCAGCCAGAAACCTATAGAGATTTTTTTGTGGCTCTACTTCATGTTGAAGTGAGGTATTCTCCTTCATTTAGGAAATGTTCATATCTTTATAGGAAAATGATTCCTATTTCCATGGATTAAATGCAAAGATATCCAATTACTTCTGGTTTTTGAGGACATGACCTACTTAGGGTTGGAATAATTATCTTTATTTTCCCCTCTCTCTCTTAAAATTCCCTCTCTTAGTATTCTTGTACTAACTGTGACCTGTCTAGAACTCAGACTCATAAATCAAGTGTTACATCTTTGCATGATAAATAACTTACTACTTTTTTCTTTTCCATCCCTTACAAACAATCTTTCTCAAATATAAGGCTTGTATTTCGACTTGTTTTAGTATTTAACTTTTAACCGTTTTCCAAATATATATTTAGATATATGTTTATATATATATTCAAATATATATATTTGAATATATATATATATGAGGGATTACACTCTTTGGATATATTATTGAATTTCTGTTAAGTGAATATGTTCATTAGTGTAATTTAATTAATTTATTGTGAAGACGGGAAATGGATGCCCAGATCATTTTCAGTGTACTCAGTGTCTTATACTTAGTACCTATGAAATGCCTATTATACCACAGTCCAGGGCTTTCTTCACAAAAGCAAAAGCTTTTACAAGTATTAGACTTTAAGATATTGTTTACTTTTACATTCCACTGATAGAAATATGCAACATTTCTTGAGAGCCATTAGGCAATATGTAGCAAAAAATATCAAAAATTTGGTGCAGCTGTGACAAACTGTCAAATTATATGGTAAGTATCTGACAAAATCTCACTGAGAAGGGTAAGGAAAAAGCAGCTGACCTAAGTAACCAGTAAAGTCTCTGCTTTCAAATGTCTTATAGAAAAAGACAAAGGAGTTCAAATGAAATAACCAAGATTTTCAATGGCATTTTTCACAGAAATAGAACAAACAATCTTAAAATTTGTATGGCGTCATAAAGAGATTGAAAGCAATCTTAAGAAAGAAGGACAAAACTAGAGGCATAGGTTTCCAACTATATTATAAAGGTATAGTAATCAAAAGAGTATGTTATTGGTATAAAAACAGACACATTTCAATAGAACAGAATAGAGAGCCCAGAAGGAAACCGACACAACTATGGTCAATTAATTTATGACAAAGGAACCAAGATAACACAAGATGTCCTTGTAAAGGACAGTCTCTTCAATAAATGTTGCTGGAAAAACTGGACAGCCACATATAAATGAATGAAATTGGACCACACTATCTTATACCATACACAAAGATTACCTCAAAATGGATTAGAGAATTGAATGTAAGACCTGTAACCATAAAACTGGAAGTAAATATAGTCAGTAAGCACCTTGATATAATTTTCTTGGTTCTGGGCCCAAGAGCAAAATCAACAAATGCAAAAATAAATGTGTGGGACTTATTCAAACTAAAAAGCTTCTGCACAGCAAAGGAAACCATCAACAAATGAAAGGGAAACCTATGAATAGGAGAAAATATTTGCCAATGATGTATCTGATAAGGGGCTGATATCTAAAATATATAAAGAACACATATAACTTAATTGCAAAAAAAAAAAAACACACACACAAACAACCTGATTGAAAAATGGGAAGACCTGAATAGACATTTTTTTTTCAAAGAAGACATACAGATAGCCAAGAGGGACATGAAAAGATGCTCCACATCGTTAATCAGGGAAATGAAAATCCAAGCCACAATGAGATATCACCTCACACCTGTTAAAATGGCTATTAATAAAAAGACAAATGCTGGTGAGGATGTGGAGAAAAGAGAACACCTGTGCACTGTTGGTGGGAAGATAAATTCATACAGTCACTATGGAAAACAGCATGGAGGTTTCTCAGAAAATTAAAAATGGAACTACCATATGATCCAGCAATTCCACTTCTGTGTATCTACCTGAAGAAAACAAAAACATTAACTTGAAAAGATATATGCACCCCAATGTTCACTGTAACATTATTTACATAGCCAAGATATGGAAACAATTTAAGTATCTATCAATGGATGAATAGATAAAGAAGATGTGGCGTTTATACACAATGGAACATTATTCAGCCATAAAATAGAATGAAATTCTGTCATTTGCGACAACATGGGTGGACCTCAAAGGTATTATACTACGTGAAATAAGTCAGATAGAGAAAGACAAATACTGTGTTAAATGAACAATAAACAAACAAACAAATCAAGCTGATAGATACAGAGAATAGATTGGCAGCCGCCAGAGATGGGGCATGGAGGGTGGAAGAAATGTGTGAATTGTTTTTGTGTTGTTTTTAGTTTAAATAAATTGAATAAACAAACAAACAAAATGAAATAACTAATTTTGTAACACAGCTACTGCAAGAATAATTCTGAAAGGCAACTAAGAGCAACCTCACAAGGAAGGAAGGAATTTTTTAGGGAGCTAGAATTTATAGTCTATGGAGACTAGTAACCAACTGAGTTACTTAGCAGCATATGTGGGATTGTTACCCCTTTTCTATGACCCAGGCTTTCAACTATACCAACAGTTAACTTATACAGCAGACACAAGTGTGCTATTGAGGGGGTTGGGAGGTGGGGGGTGGGATGAATTCGGAGATTGGGATTGACATATATACACTAATATGTATAAAATAGATAACTAATAAGAACTTGATGTATAGCACAGGGAACTCCACTTTGCTGTACAGTAGAAACTAACACAACATTGGAAAACAGCTATACCCCAAGTAAAAAAAAAAAAAATAGTTAAAATGAAAAAAAAAAACCCCAAAAAGTGTGCTATTAAGAGGCAAAGAGTGAATGCAAACAAAGAACTATCATTCACTGAGCTCTTACTCTGGGTCATGCACAGAGTTGAGCACATTAAATTAGAAAACTGAGATTTGAATCCAGGTCTATCTTACTCAAAAGCTCAAATTCTTTGTCACTATGCTATGAATAATTTCCTATTAATCATGATTTATCTCATTAATCATAAATGAGTCATTACATATTTTAGCTCTATGATATTTTAATCTTAAAAATCATTCCTTAAAACAAAATACTTTTAAAAGAGAAAAAAAAATGACTACTTTTCTAGACTCCAAGGATAATTTTCCTCACTAAAACCCATTCTTTATAAATACATGTGATTATATCACAAAGTAAAATTTGATGGAAATGTTTTATTTTAAATAATGTGATTGATAACTCTATTACTTATAAAATACCAAAAGTATTCAATCATAATTATACCGAAATCCATTTACTCTGCCACAAAAATCAGTAATGTAGTCATGTTAAAGTTACCAGATTTTTTTTTTTTTTTTAAGTTTCTTTCTCTAATTTAAGGCTAAGTGTTTGTCACTTTACTGACTGGTGTCCAAAACTGATTGATGGGTATGGTAACAAAGTGTAAATGATATGCAGATTGGCACATTGAATTAACAGCTATGTAAATATGGTGCTTTTACTCAATTCAGTTCCTAAGTAAGTATAGTCTTACACATTTATGAGACATAAGCTCTACACATCCCCCAAAATACAGAAATACATTTTCTTTTATTATTATTGCTCATACCAACGTTCAGGTAAAGAACACTGCCTGCTTGCCTTTCCATTTCTTTCCTTTTTTTTTTTTTTTTTTTTTTGCAGTACACAGGCCTCTCACTGTTGTGGCCTCTCCCGTTGCGGAGCACAGGCTCCGGATGCGCAGGCTCAGCGGCCATGGCTCACGGGCCCAGCCGCTCTGTGGCACGTGGGATCTTCCCGGACCGGGGCATGAACCCGTGTCCCCTGCATCGGCAGGTGGACTCTCAACCACTGCACCACCAGGGAAGCCCTCAAACCTTACTCTATTTAATAAACGGATGTTAGGGTCTGAATGTTTGTGTTCCCCCAATATCTATGTGTTGAAATCCTAGGCACCAATATGATATTGGGAAGTGGGGCCTTTGGGAGGTGATTAGGCTATGAGAATGGAGCCCTCATGAATGGGATTATTGGTCCTATAAAAGAGACTGGGAACTCCATTACCCTTTCTGCCATGTGAGGACACAGCAAGAAGACAACCATCTATGAACTAGGAACAGTTCTTCACCAGAGACCAAATCTGTTGGTGCCCTGATCTTGGACTTTCCAGACTCAAGAACTATTAGAAATAAATGTTTGTCATTTAAGCCACCTAGCCTATGGTATTTTGTTATGGCAGCCAAAATGTAGTTAGACAATGGATCACCAAAAATCTCCCATTGTAAAGTTTTTAGTAAATTGAAATTACTGAACAAAAGCTTTCAAGCAGAAAGGCATTAAAATTTATCCCTATAAAAGCACAGGAGGGACTGAACACATTAAAAGGTAAGAATACAAACAGCATATATAATTTAATTTTGAAAATTCTGTATTTGTGATTCAGAATATATCTTATAACTCATGAAAATGATTTTTTGATGGAGCTTCAATTGAAAATTTATATGCTGAACCAAAGTGAAATAAAATTGAGATTGCCTAAAATATTGTGTATGTGAATTTGACAAATCATTTAGATAAATCATAAATAAGTGAAAACTTAATTTGATAAGTCTTATATATTTCAAAGAAAGGACTTTTGATGGAGGTGAAAAGACATTACCTGTGAAAATATTTGTTCTGAAAAAATCACAAATTTCAATGTGAAAATGTTTAGAATTTGAGAATACCCTCCATTTAGCAGAATGTTCGCCAAGCTTGCATGTACCTCAGTACCAGTAGAAAGAATATTTCCTCAATTCAACATAATATGATTTAGAGAGAAATCACTTAAAGGTATGCATACAGGGAATTATAATTAAGTAATTAATAGGACAATTAAAATGTATTTTCAGAAAAATCCTAATAACTAAGGATTAGAGATAGAAAGGAATTAAAATGTATGAATATATACCAAGAATAATTCTTTTATTTTTAATGTACAGATAATCAGCATAAAGGAATTTTTTTAAATGTGGCTTTAATATACCTAGTATATGTTACTTTTATATTTTACAAAAACTTTTATATTTGAATTTTTTTGAAAAAACTATTTGAAGAGTCAACCAATGTTATGAAGCTAATTGGTTAATCCATAGATACATATTTTCAAAATTTCAAATTCTTTTTTTTGTACGAGCTTTCACTCTCAAAATTATCTCAGTTTGGATGCCATACGGTGTTTTTTGTGACTCTAAGATACACTGACCTCTATTACCCTTCACCCAGGATAATCCTCCTTTCCTCCTTTTGGTAATCTCAAAAGCAGTCCCCAGTTTGCTAGACTGTCCCTCCCTCACAGACCCAGACCCTCAACTACCAGCCCCCCTAGCATTAGCTCTCCAGTGGGGTCTGAATTTAGAAAATGGTAGAAAGAGTTTTTGACTTCAGGCAGCTTCAGGCAACTTCTGCTTTTAAGCTACCAGAGTGACCACATGGTGCACTGTTTTAGAAGAGGAAGGATAAAATGTAGGGTGGTTGTAGAAATTAATGTCTTATATATTATGTTAACTCTCTCTAGCCATAAAATAATTCCTTACTTGCTTTGTAGTCTCCCTTTTTCCATAGTTTAATCTTTCCCTTCATTTCTGCAATCCTTCTCCTCTGCCACCTTGAGGTGCTTGGGAGTGGCCCAGCCTGAAATCATAATTCTAGTCTAAGAAATTCTATTTTCAGTTTTCAGTCTTCCCTTTCTCTCCAGTAAGAATTATTTCTGTGATATTTAGGTTAAAATAGATGTTAGATAAGATATGCTCAAAGAGAAGGGGTTTATTATGTCCCCACAGAACTGCAGAGCTGATGCGAATAGCTACAACAATTGTTGATGTTAAGGAAGTGCCTTGTTGACTTATGATAGGCTGATGGGGATCACCTTTGATATAATGCAGACATACTCAAACTGATTGACAGTCAATCTTTGTAGAAGAAATATATCCTGTCCACATAAGGTCATTACCAAACTCATTAGCAGCATTCTGTTTATACTCTATTATACCAAATCTTTTACATTGTAATATTTGTGTATATGTCTGTCTCTCCCAGTAGACTCTGAGCTATTTAAAACTTGGGATCTTATCTTATTAGTTTCTATATCCCCAGGGCCAAGTATAGTCTGGGCACAAAATAGGCCCTCAATGAGTAATTGATGAATGAAAGAATCATGAATTAAATCATGTCTACAAATTCTCATATCACAAATATTGCATATGCTTGAAGAATGTAATGAGTTATTCACATTCATTGTTACATGGTCCATTACAAGTCATCTGCCATGAGGAAGCCTTCCTTTTGTCTCATTAGCATTATTAAACAACGTTCATACAACTTGTACCTATTTTCAGAATGACCAAGACCCTACCCCATAAGATTCAAACATTTCTTTAATATGTTTTGTTCCCAACCAGTAACTCTGTAACGCAAATTGCAATAAAAACATAATGAAAAGGAAAATATTTAACTTTCTAAGTTTCAAGATGCTTTAAAGCTCAATCACCCAGTATAATTCCCTCAATTAACAAATGAATGAACTCTTACCCCAGGGAAACTTAATTCATCCAAGTTCACATGATTAGTTAGTGATTAGGCTATTTCCCTTTATCCAGTGTATGGTTACCCAATTAAATGGATGTAGGTCCCTCTGAGTAAGGACTTCGAATCTTTATAGCACAGTACATTTGCTTAGTTTTACAGGTTCCTTCTCCTGGAAAACTGGCCTTTCCTTTGGTCAGTGTAATCCGGAAGTTGGCTCATATCTTGAAACTGGGCAAGAGATTGTGACATTTTATGGGGACAGAAAACCTCAGCCTCCTGATCATCCATCCTTGAATCCCTTTGATTTTTTATAAAATGATCAATATCCTTGTCAGCTTCTCATTTATGTTTTCCCTAACGTTACAGTGTTCTAACAAGTATCTCTATATTTCTATGCGACTCAGCCCCCCAGCTGCCACTCTGACCTTGCTGCAATGACACCTAGCTTATGTTATTTCAGAATTCTTTATTTCCCATTTTGTCAGAGATATTCCAGGTCCTTAGATGTCAGTGTAAACTCTTCCCTCTTTCCAGTGTTATGTACCAGTGATCAATCCTGGACTTCAGAGGACAGTCACCACTGACCTTCACAACAAAGTGGGAGACTCTCTCACCTTACTCACTGTGGAAAACAGAATGTCCCCCAGCCTCCTGCAGAACATAGTCAGCTACTGAGTTTGAAGGCCTTATGCAGTTTATCCACTCCACCAGTCCAATTCTTTGACTCTTTTTATCCTTTCTTCCACTATATGCCATCTTAGTTTTGGCATTTATATATCACTTAGTGAGAGCCATCACTTTCTTACAGCTTCCAAAAATCCACCTAGTTAGTTAGCACTATCTTCTCTCATCTTCACCAAAATGTATTACCAGTATCATGGGAGAGTGCTTGCAATTGGTCCAGCTCCCTCAAGATCCAGTCCCATACATACACAATTCTTGCCATTACTAGTAATTTAGTAAGTCCTGCATTTCCTTTGGTATGTCATCCTTTTTCTTTTTTAGCAAAACTAGCACATATCTAGCTAGACTATATTGTCCCTTAATCCTAGATTTTAGTTTCTGGCCAGGACTGGAATTAGAGTAGATCTAAGGAGGTGGGATGTATATTCTCTTTCAAGACAGAGAACAGCATTGTCTTCAAAAAATGGAGAAAGATGACTTTTAATATGAAAGAGTAGACTACTTCTAAAGACTTAGCCAATACAGAGGAATCTCTGGATGAAAGGTTTCCAAGTGCATTGACCTAGATTTCTTCATCTCAAGATTTTAGGGGGGAGGAGGACAATGATGTCATATGGATGACAAAATAGGTCATCCCCAATTTCAGTCCCCTTCATGAGAAGACTAACCAGAAACTATTCATACACAAGACACAATTCTGAAAATCTCAGAACCCAGTGATAAGGGTGAAGCATCCCCCTAGACCACAGAGACCAAGAAGGACCAATGTAAATGGGTAAGAGGAGCAGCTACACTCTGACCATATCATCCCTTCCACATGCTGGCACAGTGATGCACTGAGAGGGTTGAAGGTGTCATTGCTTCACACTTAAAGGGAACAGAACCAGCTCAGACCCAACCCTTAAGGCTTTTGCTCCAGCAACTTGGAAACCAAACCCACCTTTTATAGGGTGGTGATAGCCACTGAGCATATGAGAAACCCCAGCTCACACCTGGCTCTGGTTCTAGCCCCTCCATTTCCAGTCCCATCTCCCACCAAGGGGATAGCTGTCAGCACACACTGGGAGAAGATGTGACTCATGATCACTTCAGATCTAGCTCTCCCACCAATGGCACTGGTCACACATAGATGTCATAGGAATGCTCCCACACAAAGCTACCCCTTCAAGACCAAGATATGTAACTGTTTCACCTAACTTCATATAGTCAGAGAAAGTCAAGCAAAAATGAGAATACAGAAGAGTTTGTTCCAAGTGAAAGAAGAAGGAAAAAACCCTAAAAAATCAACAAATGAAACAAAGATAAATAATTTACCAGATAAAGAGTCTGAAGCATTAGTAATAAAACGGCTAATTGAATTAGGAAAAAGAATAGATGAACACAGTGAGAATTTTAACAAGGAACTAAAAAATATAGGAAAGAACCAGTCATAGCTGAAGAATATAATAACTGGAATAAAAAACACACTAGAAGGAATGAATAGCAGACTAGGTGATAAAGAAGAAAGCATAAGTTCTTCTAATGATCTGGAAGATAAAACAGTGGAAATCACCCAATCAGAAGCACAAAAAGAAAAATGAGAAAAGTTTAAGGGATCACTGAGACAACTTCAAGAATACCAACATTCACATTATAGGGACCCCAGAAGGAGAAGGGACAGAGGAGGTAGAAAATGTATTTGATGAAATTATGGCTGAGGGACTTCCATGGTGGCACAGTGGTTAAGACTCTGCCTGCCAATGCAGGGGACTCGGGTTCAATGCCAGGTCCTGGAAGATCCCACATGCCACAGAGCAACTAAGCCTGTGTGCCACAACCACTGAGCCTGCACTCTAGAGCCCACGAGCCACAACAACTGAAGTCAATGTGCCTTAAGCCTGTGCTCCGCAACAAAAGAAGCCACCACAATGAGAAGCCCATGCACCACACAAAAAAAAAGTAGCCCCACTCACTGAAACTAGAGAAAGCCTGTGCACAACAACAAAGACCCAACACAGCCAAAAATAAATAAATAAATAAATAATAAATTAAAAGAAAAAGAAATTATGACTGAAAACTTCCCAAACCTGAAGAGTGAAACAGATATTAAGGTACAGAGATCACAGAGAGTCCCAAACAAGATGAACCCAAAGAGACCCACAACAAGACACATCATAGTTAAAATGGCAAAAGTTAAAGATAAAGAGATAATTCTAAGAGAAAACAGAGTCACATACAAGGGAACTACATAAGGCCATCAGCTGATTTTTCTGCAGAAACTTTGCAGGCAAGAAGAGAATGTCATGATACAGTTAAAGTGCTGAAAGAGAAAAACCTACAACCTAGGATATTCTCCTCAGCAAGACTATTATTCAGAATTGAAGGAGAGATAAAGAACTTCTCAGACAAGCAAAAACTAAGAGAGTTCATAAATACTAAACTGACCCTAAAAGAAATGTTAAATTGACTTTTTTAAATGGAAAAGAAAAGGCCACAGCAAGAAGGAAGAATTTTATAGAAAAGGAAAAATCCCACAAGTAGAAGCAAATATATAGTAAAGGTTGTGGATCAACCACTTAAATAAGCTAGTACAAAGATGAAAACAAAAAATTATAAAATTAACTATAATTACAATAAATAGTTAGGTAATAAACATGAAGATAAAAAATATGACACCAAAATCACAAAATGTGAGGGAGGGGAGTAAAAAACATAGCTCTTTTAGAATGTGTTTTAACTTAAATGACTATCAGTTTAAAACAAGTAGATATAATTATAGGTCAACATATATGAACCCCACGCTAATGATAAATCAAAAATCTACAACAGATACACAAAATTAAACAGAAAGGAAAATAAGCATACCACTAAAGAAAATCAAATACATGGGAAGAAACTAAGAGAAGAATAGAATAGAGAAGAACTACAAAAACAACCAGAAAACAAGTAACAAGATGGCAATAAGTACATACCTATGAATAATAACTTTAAATGTCCATTGATAGAGTAAATGCTCCAATCAAAAGATATAGAGTTGTTGATTGGATATAAAAACAAGACCCATCTATCTATATGCTGCTTATAAGAGACTCACTTCAGAGCTAAAATGAGGGGATGGAAAAGGCTATTCTATGCAAATGAAAATGACAAGAAAGCTGGGGTGGTAGTACTCATATCAGACAGAGCAGACTTAAAACAAAGCCTATAACAAAAGACAAAGAAGAGGATTATATTATGATAAAGTGATCAATACAAGAGGATATAACACTCATTAACAGATATGGATCTAATATAGGAACGCCTAAATATATAAAGCAAGTATTAACAGACATAAAAGGAGAAATTGAAAATAGCACAATAATAGTAGGGGACTGTAACACCCCAGTTACATCAATGGACAGGTCATTCAGACAGAAAATCAATAAGGCAACAGAGGTCCTAAATGACACAATATACCAGTTGGACTTAATAGATATCTACAGGACATTCCATCCAAAAACAACAGAATACACATTCTTTTCAAGTGTACATGGAACATTTTCCAGGACAGATCACATGCTAGGCCATAAAACAAGTCTCAACAAATTTAAGAGGCTATAAATTATATCAAGCATTTTTTCCACCCCAATGGTATGAAACTAGAAATCAATTACAGGAAGAAAAGTGGGAAAAATACAAACACATGGAGAGTAAACACCATGCTACTAAAAAACCAATGGGTCAGTGAAGAATCATAGACAAAAAAGGTGAATGAAATTCGGTCATTTGTGACTTTGTGGTTGAACCTTGAATGCATTATGCTAAATGAAATAAATCAGATAGAAAAATACAAATACCGTATGATCTCACATATATGTGGAATCCTGGGGAAAAAAACAAATTCATAGAAACAGAGAGTAGACTGGTGATTGCTTGGGGGTGGGGAAATGGAGACATGTTGGTCAAAGGGTATGAGCTTCCAGTTATAAGAGGAAGAAGTTCTGAGGGTCTAATATACAGCCAGGTAACTATAATTAACAAGAATGTATCATATACTTAGAAGTTGCTAAGAAGTAGGTCTTAAAAATTCTCACCACACAAAAAAAGTAATTACATAAGGTGATGGCTATATTAATTTACTGTGGAAATCATTTTGCAATATATATGTACATCAAACCATCATGCTGTACACCTTAAACTCACACAATGTTATATGCAATTCTATCTCAATAAGCTGGGGGAAAAAAGAGGGGACTCACTCTTTCTCAATCAAGACTCTAACCTTGGCATAGCATATTTGCTGAAGTTGATAATTCAGTCTTCTCTAAAGCTCTGATCTCCTTATAATTAAGTTCTGGGTCTGATCCTCTGCTTTTCATATCTGGCTGTAGAAGATGATAGTCTCTTCATACTCTGCCAAGGAAACCCTCTGGTTTTCACATTTCACTTTAAATTGGTGATTAATAACCCATGCCTTTGTCTGTCTTTTCCAGTAAATTGATGACATTCAGCAGCAGCCATTAAATTCTACTGTCCTATATTTACTGCCTGCTCTGAGCTTCTCAATCATAGGAGTTATTGTGACCATCAGTACCTTCCCTTCTACTGGTATGTTATCCTAGTTCACCATTGGTTAAAATTTGACCAACTGCACAATTCCAGCATACAAGGGACTATCAGTATAGCATTCATCACCCATAATGAAATATTCATTGCCTTCTGGCTGTCAGGTGATC
The DNA here is from genome assembly GCF_964165515.1 of Mesoplodon bidens. Classification (NCBI taxonomy): domain Eukaryota; kingdom Metazoa; phylum Chordata; class Mammalia; order Artiodactyla; family Ziphiidae; genus Mesoplodon; species Mesoplodon bidens. The sequence continues at coordinate 35,883,975 of NC_138161.1, read as the reverse complement.
AAGGTCCAAAATCTTTTAGAATCAGTTTCCTTAGACCACCAAGATAGTGGTACCAACACTCAGGTTTCATTTACTGTGGAACAGAATCTGGGACAGAGATTTGAATTCAAGAAGTATAATGTGCTTGGGATTAACACCTGTGGAGGAGTACGGCAAGCAGGAATGGACAGAGTAAGAAGCTAAGCTGCAATGTTGTTGTGACAAAAGACAGCCAATTTCATGGAGACTTCTGAAGTTTCAATGGTTCACAGTTGTATCCAAAAAACACAAGGGGACCACATAGTTTATTCCCAACATGACTCAGTCAAGATATATGCTTCAGGGAAGAGATAAACATGGGTGAGGCAACTTCTTTTGTCTGAGAGTAATACCGGAGGGTAGAATTAACTGTGAACCATCTGCAGGTAACTCTTGGGACAGTAGGGGAATTGATCCCTGAAGTGAGATCTGGGTGACACACTACAGCATTCAATATAAATAACTTGGTGGAAACTTTTTATTAAAGTGATAATATGCTAATTTATTATATCTCCAAGTGCTGAATTTGTTTAAAGGATATCTATCTTAAACTTCTTTGTAAAATTATGTAAAATTTGACCAAATGGAAATCACTTTTAATTTATAATATAATCCCTCTAAGATATATTAAAAACTTTCTGCCTCACAATAATAATGTCTTTTAAAATGTCTTTATGTTTTTTCAGGAGTAAAGAACCAAAGAACAGAGCTCTACCTATGAAGACAGTGTGAATTCTTCAAGAAATGGGTGTGGATCTCAGTTTCTCTTTTGTTAGTTAGTACATTTTCACTGATATTTTCAAACATATACGCATTCAAAATTGGAGAAATCTCACTCTTTATTGGTATTTAAAATATATGTATGGAGCATAATAAAGTTTTAAATAGAATAATAGATTGATATTTTTTCCTAAACGGCTCCTTTTTCTATGAAAATCATTTTCTAAGATTAACCACTGTAGTTATTAGGCCTTTTGAGAGCACCATGAAGGCTGAGAAAAGCTAAATAGGAAGGCAGGAAAAGGAAAATACAGGTTTCTCATTCAGGAACTTAAATTTTCTGAATTCTAAGTTAAAAATGTATGTATATATGGGTTCAGGATCCATTTCCCATGATAGATGATACATGTCTCACAATATTGTAAAAACATTCTCACATGACCCTCTTATCATGAAGTCAGATAAATTGTCTGTAGTATACCTTCATGGTTTTCTGCCTTCTCAAGAGTCCAGAGTAACTAAGACTGTGGGAGAATTTGTCTTTTTTGGTGATTGTTTAGTCTAAGCCTCCCATGAAAAAACGATCCATCCATTTCCAGTTCTCATATGTTAACTGGAGAAGTTCAAATCCAGTACAATAGGTCAAATAGGAATAGACAACATACCATCTTCTCCAATTTAAGATCCATTCTACTTAATCCCCCATCCCCATCCCAACTTCTGCCTCCTCTTTTATTTTTTTTTTAAACAGAAGCACCCACAGATATCGATAAATGCAAAATGATAATAGAGGAGAAAGAATACCCAAGAAAGAGTGGGCAAACCTAAAGGAGATGGAGCCCACCCTCTGTTTTGTTCTCCCCAGTAAGTTTCTGTGTTAAAAACCCTCAGCCATAGCATAGATACATAGACATAGCATTTCTCAGATAAAAGAGAAAATAGATGAAGATGTTCCCTGCCCTTAATAGTTGTGACAAGACTAACCTAAACTCAGTACTACCCAGGGGGATAACCAATGCCCTCCAAATTCTGAGGCCTCCTGTTTCAGGTCCCCATGCTCAGTAGTAATAAAGAAGTATGGGGCTTCCCTGGTGGCACAGTCGTTGACGGTCTTCCTGCCAATGCAGGGGACACGGGTTTGTGCCCCGGTCCAGGAAGATCCCACATGCCGCGGAGCGGCTGGGCCCGTGAGCCATGGCTGTTGAGCCTGTGCGTCCAGAGCCTGTGCTCCACAACGGGAGAGGCCACAACAGTGAGAGGCCCACATACCACCAAAAAAAAAAAAAAAAAAAAAGTATGTTACCCACTTCCCTCGAAGCAGAACTGTCATACGAACATCAGTTGAACAGACCACTGTACCCCAACCCAGGCAGCAGAGTGAGCCAATCTTTCTACCACAGAATGCTGGGATTGAGGATTCAGGTCAGAGTGCTTTTAAAGAGTAGGCATTCATTCTTTCCTCCCCCTGCCTCAGAATAAGTGTTCCCTCTGACCATCTTTTCTGACCCCAGAGGTTCCTCCCCAGTGGCAGGAAGAGCTTTGCCCATGGTGAGGACCAGAGGGGCATAGCTACACCCAGACTCCCAGTTTCAGTTCCACTACATACTACATCTCATTGTCAGCAAATTTAGTCCACAGGTGGCTAAGTACTGATGAGTGAGGCATTGGGGAAGCCAGTTCTTAAAGTCTAGGGTGCAGATTAGAGAGAGAGAATCCTCAGATAAGTAATATTCAGCAAACGCCATTGAAAAAAATCTAAATATTAGAAAGAAAACTCAGTGAAATTATGACCTGTTCAGCAATTTCAAATATAGGGAAATAGCATTTCAGCTTTTGTTTTGAACTGAATAAAAGAAGAGTACTTTGGATGAGGTTGGGAGCAGGGTATTTAGAATAAAGAATGTTATCAATCATGGATTGATAAGGACCACTCTAAGAACTGGTCTTTCGCCAAGAGCTTTAGAAAACTTGCTCCTAGTCTGCTAAGCTCAGTTGATGCTTTCTGTATCAATACTTCATTGGTTGACTAAGCTGTATGAACAAACCATGTCTTCCAGAATTTTCTTAACACCAACTGGATAGCAAACCACAACTTTCCAAGGTCACGTATATGCTCAAGGTCAGGGTGGGGTGGGTGGAGTGGGGCTTCTTGAACACCCACTAGTTAGAAGAAAGAATTCCCTGCACCCAAGGGGATAATGCACTGACAAAACAGTTTAAGACCCTGGAGATAAGCCAGTGCTTAGCAGCATCCCCATTATGTAAAGAAGCAGGTTCTCAGGACAGACTGCTATGGAACAAAACAGCATAAAACAAAAATAAGAGCACCTATAACTATAACAATCAGTGATATATTTGTAAGTCACTTCCCTGTATGTATAGGTAGATGCTATAGACTTAATATTTGGCCACACACTCCCCAAATTTATAAAGGCATCCTAATCCCCAACGTGATGGTATTTGGAGATGAGGCCTTTGGTAGGTGATTAGGTCATGGTGGTAGAACCCTCTTGAATGACATTAGTGTCCTTATAAAAGAGACCCCAGAGAGCTCCCTTACGCCTCTGTTGTGTGAGGACACAGTAAGAAAATGGGCATCTATAAACCAAGAAGCAGTCCTTCTCCAGATGTGACTTCATCTTAGACTTTGTAGCCTTCAGAACTGTGAGAAATGAAGGTTTATTGTTTAAGCTACTCACTCTATGGTATTTTTGTTACAGCTGTCTGAACAGACCAAGACAGTAGGACTCCTAATTCAGTAGAGTTTGCTTTGTTTCTGGTGTGAATACTTACACCATGGCCAATTTTAAAATACTAGTGCTTTAACAGCTGACATGGAAAATTTCTGAATATTTGACATTTGACTCCAGGAAACCAATACAAGCCAGTTCTGCCATGCCACTAGTACAGCCTTAATGATGACAAAAGAAACAGGACACAGACAATTATCTTGGCTACATCAGGCTAAGGACATTTGACCATTTTCTAAAGTAGAACTGTTGGAAATAAAATTTTAAAAAGAAAGAAAACTATCCTATAGAGTTTTATACAGGTTGCATTTATAAATTAGTGCTTAATAAACTCTATGTAGACTAGCTCATGTGTTCCCCACACATGGTATGAATTCATTCAGTTTTATCTTCTTTGCCATCTTTATAAATTCCTAAATTAAAGAACTTCTTTAGTTACAGGAATAGACCCCAAAGTACATCTGGGCTTGGTAGATTTTTCTGACAATTGCCATCTAACATCTTATATTAAAATAAAGAGGTGAGGAAAGTAACAACATTTCAAGACAGATTAAAAACTTTTGATCAGGGTATAAAACACATTAAATTTTCAGAGAGAGTTTTCCATTTATTCAGTATTACTCTGAAATCATATTTTGTTGGTAAATGTGTATAAATGTATTAATAATCTAAACTTACATAGACACAATGAAATAAATTACAATTTAAGTGTCTTTGGTTTTATTAGAATGTATACCTGTTGATCCCTGTGATCCTAAAAGAGAGAACCCTTACATTACATATATGCCTTTGAATTAAAAGACCAGAAATAGCAACAGAGTTGCCCTTCAAAAATAAGAGGCTTGTAATATCTAAAATAAACCCCCAAATTCTTAACTTCAAGGGAAAAACAAAGAAACAAGACAAGATGCATCAGTTGTTTTGTGAGCTTAAAGTTTGTTTTTTTAAATTTATTTTCAAGAATTAACACTTTTAGTTGCTTTTTGTAATTGATTCAACAAATACTTTCCTTAAGACATTCTTCTAGGCACTTTAGAGGTTACAAATATGGATCCTGTGTTTTAGGAGCTCATATTTTAGAGGGAGTGAGATGTGTACACAAAGCATAATGAAATAAGGCTGTAATAATTGTTTTCATGGAGGCTGAAAATCCTCTAGTCACCTCAAGGATGGATAAGGAGGAACTAATTCCATTATGAGATCTAGAAAAAGCTGTAGGGATAATGAAAATGTAGTATATCTAGGGTTTCAACTGTCAAAGATAAGTCGAATAAGTACCCAAATTTAGAAGCAGCAGCAAAAAAAATTTTAATTAAAAATTCAGAAGAGTGCTGTTCCAGGGTGTTCTCATTTTATTTGGATATAAATGAGAAAGTCAATATTATTGGACCAAAGATTGTGTGAGCTGAGGTAGAAGAGGGCAAAAAATGTGTTTAAAAAATATTATAGCAAGGCCCAATAATCAGAAATCTTAAATTCCGTGATTAAAGGTTTGATATATTTTTGGACTTCCCTGGTGGTGCAGTGATTTAGAATGCATCTTCCAGTGCAGGGGATACGGGTTCAATGCCAGGTCCAGGAAGATCCCATATGTCGCAGAGCAAATAAGCCCATGAACCACAACAACGGAGCCTGTGCTCTAGAGCCCGAAAGCCACAACTACTGAGCCACATGCCACAACTACTGAAGCCCACCTGCCTAGAGCCTGTGCTCTGCAACAAGAGAAGCCACCACAATGAGAAGCCCGTGCACTGCAACGCAGAGTAACCCCTGCACACCGCAACTGGAGAAAGCCCATGCATGACAATGAAGACCCAACGCAGCCAAAAATAATTAATTAATTAAAAATTTTTTAAAGTTTAGTATTTTTTTAATAGGTGAAGAGAAGCTTCTTAAAATTATCTGATTTCATAGCTGTGGAAGTATATCTTTATTTGACAATAGTTCTGGAAGAGATAAAAGGTGTTTGAACTAGAAAAATGGTGATGGGAATATAAAAATTAGGGATACTATTTGCAAGGGACTCAAACAAAGTGACTTAAATTGGTTTGTACCAAAAATAGAATTTATTTTATCGAGTAACTGAAAATCAAGCAGTTGTTTGATTCAGAGACTCAAAATATGTAACTTAGATGCAGTATCTCTCCATATCTTTACACTTGTCAATGTCCACTTTATTTTCAACCTCCATATGATTACAAGATATTAACAATAGATCTGGGCACATATCACCCAGAATTATGGTTGAATAAAATACCATTCTAGATGGTTGAATAAAATAACATTTTTTGAAGAACTTGTCAAGCTTATTTCAAAATTTATACAATAAGGAAAAGAACTTAGCAAAAAAAAGTGTTAAAAATAAGAACATACTTGAATAACTTACGCTACTACAATCATGTTAAAGTAATCAAGAAAATATGATATGGGATAAAGGATAGGACTGGAGATCAATGGAACAAAACGGAAGTCTAGAAATAGGCCTACATTTATATGGTCAAGTTGCTAAAGTAACTAAATGGAGGGGAAAATAGTCTTTTCAACAAATGGAGCTGGAACAGCTAAATATCTACATAGAAGAAAATGAACCTCAAATTTCACACTACGTACAAAAATTACCTCAAAATGTATCCTATATCTAAGCATAAAATCTGAAACAATAAAATGTTTGGAAACGTGTCAGAGAAAACTCTCTGTAACATTAGATTAGGCAATAATTTTCTAAATAAGGCACAGGAGCATAAACCATAAAAAGAAATAAATGGTAAATTGTGTTTCATCAAAATTAAAAAACTTTGCTCTTTGAAAGACACAATTAAGAAAACAAAACACAAACTACTGACTGGGAGAAATGATTGCAAAGAATACCTGAAAAGGAATGTGTATCCAGAATATATTAATAACACCCATGACTCAGCAATAACAAGACAAACAACCCACTTAATAAATGGCAAAAGATCTGAAAAGACATTTCTCTATAATACCCAAATGGACAATAAACACACGAAAAGATGCCTAAAATTACCAGCCGCCATAGAAATATGAAGAAAAAACACAATAAAATATTACTACATACCCACAAGAGTGGCTAAAATTAACAAGACCAACATTACTGAGTGCTGAAGAGGATGTGGCACAATGGGAACTCTCATACATTGTAGATGGAATCAAATATTACAACCACTCTGGAAAATTTTGCCAATGTCTTATAATTTAAGCATACACATCATACACCCTAGCAGTCACATTCCTATTTACTTACCAAGAGAAATAGAATATATGTTCTCACAAAGATAATTATTCATAAAAACAAAACCTGAGAAGCACTCAAAGCATCATCAACTGATGAATAGGTAAAAAAAATTGCAATATATCCATACAGTAGCATATTACTCAGTAATAGAACAAATTATTGATACATGAAACCACATGGATAATCTAAGATGCATTACACTAAGTGAAAAACTCAAACACAAAAGATCACATGCTATGTGATTCTCTTCTTGTCTAATTCTGGTAAAGGCAGTGAAAGTGAGAGAAAGTCGATCAGCAGTTACCTGGGACCAGAGGTCAGGGGAGGCTGTTACTGCAAAAAGAATGAAGAAACATTGAGGATGAAAAAAAAATGCTCTCTATTTTTAACTTAAAATGGGAAAAATTTGTTATATTTAGATTTTACCTCAATAAAATGGGAAATTTTTATTATATTTAGATTTGACCTCAATAAAATTTTATTATATTTAGATTTTACCTCAGGGTAATTTATGCCTGAGCCTCTCTTTCCTCTTTCATTTCTTCTCCTTCTCCAAAAGTTTAGTCCTAGAAAACTAAAATGTGGTATTTGACGTGAAGAGTTAGCATCTACATATAGTTTTTGATAAAGGTATGTGTGTATGTGTGTACATTCCTTATTTCTGTCCACTGAAATGTACTAAAAGTAGTGATCCACAATACCAATAAACACACTGAACATTTAGATATTGTTTTCCAATCATCATTCTACAATAAAATGAGCTAGAACTCCTTGGAGAAATGGTTGATTTTACAGCTCAGCTAGAAAATGCAGAAGTGCTCAAAGAACAATGGGGTCGTGAATACACAGATGCTAGTTTAAAGGGATTTCCACTGTCTAAATCGAAGACAATGTGAGCATTAAAATAAATAATGATAGTAACAGGTTATAATGGGTTTTACTAGAAGTAAAATAGTAATTAACTCTCTACCATGTATCTATACTGATAATATAATACATTAATAAATTAATAAATTGAAAGGTATTGAGGAATGGGATAGTAGTATAACCCCAGTATACCTCCACCTGGAATGTTCATTAATACCAAAAGAAAAAGGAGTAGGTCTAAATTAAGGAATTCTAGCAGACACGGCTTTAATCAAGTGATCGAAGTGAATATAATCAGCAATATGACTAATTAAAATCAGTTGCTAATGATAGGATGCAAAGTAAAGGAAATCATGAGGATTTATAGACAAAACCAAATTGAGGCACACATTTCAAAATAATTATACTCAGTCTTCAAAACTGTCAAGAATATGAAAGGTAAAGAAAGACTGAGAAACTGTTCTAGATGGAAGGAGACTAAAGAAACATGACAACTAAATGCAGTGTATGATTCAAGATTTATTATTTTGAGATAAAGGATGTTATTGGGACAATTGATAAAACCTGAGTTGGATCTAAAGGTTAGATGGTGTAGCAGGCAGAAGAATGGCCCCTTAAAGATGTACACATCCTAATCCCCAGAACCTGTGAATATGTTATTTTGCATGTCAAAAAGAGCCTTGCAAATGTGAATAAATTAAGGATTTAACACAGAGAGATTGCCCTGGATTATTCAATTGGACCTGATGCAATCATGAGTCCTTGTAATTGAAAGGAAGACAGAGGAGGGTCAGAGTCAGAATCAGAGAGAGATTCAGAGATGCTTTGCTCCTGACTTTAAAGGTGGAGGAAGGGGACCATGATCTTAATAGTTGTATCATTGCTATAGGGGAGAATGTTCTTGTTTTCAGAAATTACAAACCATAGATTTAGAGAGTGATGGAACATTTTCAGCAAGTTACTCTCAAATGGTTCAGAGGAAATAAAAATATTTAAACATTACTTCCAACCTTTCTGTGAGTTTGGGATAAATTTGACCTAAATTCTCAGATATTCTTAACTAAATTTGTTATTGTGAACAAACGGAAAGAATCTGAGATCTAACATTAATACCCATGAATAGAGGTGTTGTCATAATTCTACATAAAGCACATAGTTGCTTAAAGCAAAACCTGGAATATACTTCCATAAGAAAGAAAAATGGAAGGTAGGCAGAAAAACCAATAAAAGTTCACTAAAAGGAGTTAAAACCAACAGAAAAAATTAAAATAACATTTCAGAAGGAAACCCAATTGGAATTATGGAAAAAGAGAAAGGAGAAGTCAAATATGTTTGACTTCTCCAGAGTTTCAAGCTTGGATAATTTACTTTCGTACCATTCATTGAAATATGGACTTCAGGAGAAAGAGAAAATAAACACAAGTAGATGATAAATTCATATTTTGACATGTTGAGTTTGAGATGCTAGAGATCTACTTGGAAACGCCAATTAGATAATTTAAAATATTAGCCTAGCTATAAGGAGTGTGGGGTAAAAGCTGAAATGCAGATTAGATTAGTTGCTAGAGAATGATTGAGAGAGTCAGAACAGATGAGTGTAAAGGTAAATGAAAAAAAAAAGAAAGAAAGAAAGGAAACAGAAAAGAAAAAAAGAGAAAAGGGAAGATAGAAAAATGGAAAATTGGAGTAAATGCCCATTAATAGACTTATATAAGAGGGCCTACTAAATAGGAAACAGATAGACATGAGAGTAGGAACCAATACGTCACCAATGACAGTAAAGCAGAGAAGTTAGCAGGATAAAAAATGAAAACAGGGCCTCCCTGGTGGCGCAGTGGTTGAGAGTCCGCCTGCCAATGCAGGGGATACGGGTTCGTGCCTCGGTCTGGGAGGATCCCATATGCCGCGGAGCGGCTGGGCCCGTGAGCCATGGCTGCTGAGCCTGCGCGTCCAGAGCCTGTGCTCCGCAACGGGAGAGGCCACAACAGTGAGAGGCCCGCATACCGCAAAAAAAAAAAAAAAAAAAAAAAAAAAAAAAAAAAAAAAATGAAAACAGACTATTAATTCTTATATGTGAGGAAACACTGATATCTTTCTTAAGAAAGATGTCAATAGTGTGCTTAAGTGTAAAAGGGTAGGATTAAAGGGTTAGTATAAATTGAGGAAATGAAGTCATCAAACGTAAAAAAATAATTATTTTGGATCTAAAAGGAAAAAAGATGAAGGAATATCTAAACGTATTAGAAATGTCAGTGATAGCATTTGCTTTGTTTTGTATTTAAGAGGATCTTATTTTAAAATACATAGCTAATAGAGAGAAAAGCATGAGAGAAAGTTTGGTAAAATCAAATTCTAAAAAAATGAGGAAAGAGATTAAGGACAAAGCCTGTAAAGGAAAAGAGACAGACCTGAAAAGACAGCAGAGGAAGAAAATACTGTTAAAAAATGAGAGATGTTGAGTTGGATGGGTATGGATTATTAGTGATATCTACCAGTGTTCATAGTTCTTTTTCAGAGCTCATTCCTCACTCTAAAGTTAGAGGTGGCTATGGTTTCCTTTAGCAAATGAAATATGAGTAGAAGCATTAAGAGCCCTTTTGTAATTAACCTGTCTTTCTTTTTCTGTCTGTGATATCCACCATAAACACTACAGTGTAGTTGATGGCTGCTCTATCATGTTCTTGGAATGAGGCTGACAAGGAGCAGACCCTCTAGGTATCCATAATAGACATAGGGGAAAGAGAAAAAAACCTTGTTGTTTAGGCAACTGAGATTTGGGGATGATTTGTTACTGAAGCATAATTTAGCCATTCTGACTGATAAGAATCATGAATGCAACTAAGAGTCATCAGAGATGTGGAAGAACATCCAGGGAGAATATTCATTTGAATGCCTTTGACTCTTGCAATCAAAGAAAGGAATTGTTGACAGGCTTGTTTTAATGGAGACTCCTAAGATCACCTTGTTACAGAAGTACAGGCCTCAGTAAGCAGAAAATCCTTGATTAATAATAGAATTGAATATTTTTAATATATTTATTAGCCACTTAGATAATCTCTTTTTCAAAATTTACTCAATTTTTTACATTTTTATTGTTTCATATCATATTCAAATTTTTCCTGATTAAGAAGGCTTAAAATTTCATTACACTCTTTAAATGAGCCATGTTTTGAGTGGTTCATATTCCTCTTTGTATGTTTACTTCCTGTTGTATTTCTACTTCATTTATTTCTGCTCTAATTTTATTTCCTTCATTTTTTCACTGATTTAGAATGGATTATTAGATTATTGATTTTTAGTTTTTGCTATTTTCTAATATATGCATTTAAAGCTTTACATTTTTTTCTAATGTATATTTAGTTATATGCCACAAGTTTTAATTTTTATTAGTTCCATTATCGTTCAGTTCAAATATTCTTCTAATTTTATTATTTCTTGATTCATATCTTATTTAGAAATGTATTCCTCAATTTCCAATCATATGAAATGTTTCTAGTTATCTTTCATTGTACATTTCTAGCTTAATTGCACTAGAGTCAGGAAACATACTCTGTAGGATTTCAATCCTTTAAAGTTGATCATTCTTACTTTAGCTATCTTAATATTTGTGTATGTCTTTGGTTCTCAGTAGTTTGCTTTTATATTGCTACATGTAGTTTTCTTTGTATTTATCCTTATTTATCCTGCTTAAGTTTTGATAGGCCTAATGTGTTTCATCAGTTTTGGAAATTTTTCAGTGATTATCTCTTCAAATATTGCTTCTGCACAAATAATACATCCCATATTGTGGGTAGTTAATTAAAAATATTGTCACAACTTCTCAGTGTATCTCCTCTCCTCTCTCTTACCTCATCTGTATTTCTCAATTATTATTTTTCTCTTCATTCTTCATTTTGGATATTTTCTACTGATTTTCTTTAAGTTTATGAATTATCTCTTTAACTGTGTCTAATCTCCAGTAAAACTAATTTGCTGATTTCTAAATTTCAAATATTATGTTTTCTTTTTTAATTCTAGATTTTTCAATTACTTAACTGAAGTTTCTATTTGTGTGTGTGTGTGTGTGTGTGTGTGTGTGTATTTTGCCTGAAATGCTCAACCTGGTCAGTTATCTCTGTGAACATACTGAGCAGAGTTATTTTAAAGTCCTTGGATCTCCTCTGATGTCAGCTTTTCTCTTCATTTTAAAATCAAGTCGTTTTTATTTTTGTTTTTCTTCCTTTTTGTTTGACTCGTTCACTAAAATTAAATGCTTGCTATTATATTTGAAAAAGTTATAAAAATTATTTGAGTCCTAGAATGATGGTGTCTTTCCCCAGAGAGAATTTACATTTAAGCTGAATTTTGTTTCCTCCCAGGAGACATTTTATAGTGTAGGCCTTCAAAGTCCCAACCCCAATATATGGGGCATTTATGAACAGCCCTGATGGTCTTTGGATTCTCATTTTTGTCTCCCTATCCCCACAAATCTGTCAAAAACACATCTCAGAATATTGGATTCTCCATCTCCTACCTGGAATTATCAGAAAACAAGGAAATGAGTAGATCCAAATGTCAGTTTGGTCATTTGGACTTCCTTTTTTCCTGGGACATAGCCTTGCAATCCTCCACTACTTTATGAAATGTTTGTGTGCCAGATGCACAATGGTCACAACATTTTACAGCTCCTCTAATCAAGGGATGGAGTCTCAAAGTCTATGTCCTCACCTCTTAAATTGGCTGGATTTGTGACTTGCTTAGGCTAATAGAATGTTGTAGAAATTCATTTCATTAGTTCAAAGCCCAGGACTCAATAGTTTCTTGCAGCTTCTACTATCGCTGCTCATGGGAGCCTTACAACCAACATATGAGCAAGCTCAGGCTATTCTGCTGGGAAGTGAAAGACTCTGGGGAGGGAGGCTCCAGTCATCCCAGTCATTCCAAATAAGGCAAGTAAGCCAAGCAGCTACAAGGAACATCACCTTAAAGATATGTGAGTTCAGCTAAACGTGGTTCATTGCAGAATGACACTCAAAATTCCTTATGCACAAAATCATGGATTAAATAAATTGTTGCTGTTTTAAGCCATTAAGTTTTGGGTTAGCTTGCTATACAACAAGATATAACTAACATGACTGCAATTAAATTGTTTTAAATATATATTTTATGGAATTTTCTAATTGTTCCCAGTGGGGAATATGTACTAGCTACCTAGTTCCCTATCGCCAGAAGAGGAAATCACTGAAAAACACTAATATTTAAAATGTTTAAACTTGCAAGTCTAAAACATCTTTGAGTGGAAAGGTTTTTAAGGTTAAAAAATAAAGTTAGAATAATTAGGAACAGAACATGTCAACACACAACAAATTGTACTCATCTCCATAAATTCTTGAACATTAGTGACTATTAATCTTAAATCCTTTAAATCACTGAATAAAAAACTTCCAATATATGTTTTACATAAGAACATGTACAAAGTACTAATTGTTATTTCCCTTTGAGTTTCAAAGCCATTGTTAAAATGTTGGAAAAAATATATATGTATATATTTTACATGTAAAATATTTAGAAAGAGAAGAATGCTTACTTCTACTTTACTTTAAAATGTTTAGAAAGAGAAGAATATCATACAATAGAAAAGGTATCATCAAAACCCACGTTGGTCATCTTATATTACAAATAACCTAATGACCCATGTATCACTCAGCATAAGAAAAAATAAATGATAAAAACACAAAAAGAGAACTTGTAAAAACTAAACAAAAAATTTTGATACTATGCTGTCAGAAGTATGTTAGATGGGACATAGGTAGTTGTTGACGACTTTAGGGACAGCCATAAAAATGGCACAATAGCACAAAATCAATCATAATGAACTGAAAAAAATGTTTTTAAATAAGGGAACTAGTGAGAAATTTTCTTCACTATTTCCACAAGGGACTGCAATGATAAATGTCCAGAAAAGCAATAAAAATGCTTCTCTTTCTTTGAACTAAGGAATATCCTCATGAAAAAAAGATGTAGGGAAGAATCTACTGGAAGAGAAAATTAAGCAGTTGTTGGAACACAGAAAAATAATTATTCCAAATGACTGGTCCCCTTATTTTATGATATATCATAAAATATTTTAATTTTAATACTGCATGTTCAGTCTGACACTAACAGTCCTAGATTTTAAATAACTAGGGACAAAAAGCAATAAGAATTAACCATATAGCTACCTTGCCCACAGGAGATAAAATAAAAATCCATAACTCTGACTGACTCATTTCAAATTTAATTTAAAAATGGCTAGTATAATTATACACAAATATATGTTAGAAATGTGAATCTCATCACCACTGGATAACCTGTTACTGGCATGAATAAGAGACATGTAATGCACATTCTTGAACACTATATCAGAAACAGTAATTCATTGACTACCCATATCATTTACAAGCACTAATTTAGGTTGTAAGAACAACTGCTTCTGTTGTAATTAATTCTGGCCAGGGAGTTAATCAGGCATTCATCTTTATTGGTTCACTACATTATTATTATTTTTTTTTATTTTTTTTTTTTTTGCGGTACGCGGGCCTCTCACTGTTGTGGCCTCTCCCATTGCGGGGCACAGGCTCCGGATGCGCAGGCTTAGTGGCCATGGCTCACGGGCCCAGCCGCTCCGCGGCATGTGGGATCTTCCCGGACCGGGGCACGAACCAGTGTCCCCTGAATCGGCAGGCAGACTCTCAACCACTGCACCACCAGGGAAGCCCAACATTATTAATATGCTCTTGTTTGTTAGGGTGGAAGAAGACAGCATGTTTGATTTGGACAGGTCAGATCTTATTGCTCTGTCAAGCTTTAAAACAAACAGTAAAAAGGGTTATTTTTGTTTTGTTTTATGTGAAAATTATGGGGGAAGTATTTCTGAAAAGTGTATGAAAAGAAGAGAGACAAATCACAAAAAAAGGTACTTCAGATTTCAAGTGAAGGATTGAGAAGAAAGATATCCCACACAAATTATATGATAAAAGGAAAGGAAAGTGACATTGGTTTGTAGATGAGTTTGAATCTATTATAATTGCAATATCTGAAAACATATCCCTGTTCATAGAAATAAGTAGGACTAAAATATGGAGTTGGGGTGGGAGAGGGGTAAAAGCACTATAATGGATCCTAATAGTTTTTAATGTTTGAAGGATGCCAACAAAGTAATGTTGAAAGGTGAATTATTCCATTCATTCTGCTAGCTAACTCACATGTGGGCTTCACTGAGGAATCCTGCTGAATATATCTAGAAATTCTCAAATGAGATCAAATCAGATTAATTCTCACAGGGTGGTAATTTTTCTTTGCATTTATTTTCTCCAGCATAACACTCTTCCCATCAAACACTTTGGAGGCATGCCTATTGAGGGCTGTAATGTATTCTCACATCACAAGACAGTCGGTACATGTAGATAGATATGAGTTCATAGAGATCATTTATTTATTTCACTAATGATCTGTCAACTACTCTCCCTATTGTAATAAATGGCTAAGTGGTTACCTAAGAAACAGACTAAAGATTTTTCAGGAAGGGTGTGGCCACCTTGTCCTTTTTAAAGAAATCTGGAAGCAAATATATTACTCCAGGTTTAATATAATCCTAATAACAGATCAATTAACAAATGATTACCTGCTTTTACATAGCTCTTATTGCCTCATTAACTTTTTGAAAAATGCTTGGGCAATGTAATATCTTTTTCCATTTGTTACTGATATAAAAGTAGTCAATTAACTTTTAAATCACTCATTAGAAGTAATTTAATGTTATCATCCAGGGGTTGTATTATAGTTGCTAGTATTTTCAATGTACTAATCAAGGTATCTGTATAATCCCAGGAATGTTTCTATTTATTTGTGATTTATACTGTGTCCAACAAATGCTAACAACATACAGGTGAATCATAATTGTCTTAAAATATTCTTTACCAGAATAATTATTAGGAATATACGTTTAGTTAATAAGAAATAGGGCATCAAAAGAATTCAGCCATCATTTAAACTCCAGGTAATTTGATTAGCATCAACTATCAATGAAAATCTAACAACTCTTGGGGAAAGAAGATTGATTACGTCCAGAAAAGTGTCAAAAGAGCCACACAATTAAGGGGCATTTAAAGGTAACCTTAGGTAACAGAACTAATTTATACTGAAACTTCAGACTTATAAATACAACCGATAGTTCAAAGGTAATACAGTCCATAAGGAACTGGACAAACAGAATTTTAAAAAAAGGAAGAAAACAAATTGATGAGTAGCAGTCTAATCCAAAACTATATCTGAGTCTCACTATTTTTGTATCATTTTAAATTTCTCTTGATGCAGGGACCTTTTATCTTTCATCCCAGTTTAGTCATGTATTTTGCCTACCAAGATAGAATTTAAATTATACTATGCTATTCCTTGGTCTAGTTAATATTCCATGCAAAATTCAAATAGCGACATATTGTCTCTACAAAATAAGTTACATCATGTCAAGTTGTGGGTAATACTTAAAAAAAATAACTTCAGCCTGTGAAGAAACTATATCTCTATCCCTATATTGGAATATTTGCTATTAGTATGGTAAATGAGCTGTAGTACTGAATCATTGCTAACAAATCATGTTGCTTCCCATCTAGCCTTAACTCAAATTAATACCATAAGTCCGCTAAGCTGCACACTACTTTAAGATATTTGTTTTATCTTTTTACTTTCTGTTCAAATGTACTGAACAACTGGACAAGAAAAACAAAATAGAGTTTGTTTGTTAAACCTGTAGGAATAGAGTGTACTTTTTATGTAATTGCCTTCTATAAAAATAGCAACATAATATGTAAATCTCAAATGAAAATTACTTTTAGTTACAGATGCCTAGCCTCAGTTGAATTACTCCCTGTGGAGCAGTACATTTTCCAGGGATTTAAGTGTAAAATCAATCTTAGAAATGGCTACAGATTATTATTTTGCTTGATATCATGATGTTTAAAATCAAGACTACGAAAATAAAGTAAAAACTTAGAATAAGAAAATTAATGTAATTAGCTGTACTATTTTAAGTAATTTACAAAATAAAATTATTTTATACTTGGAATTGGGAGAAATGTTAGACAGTATTTAAGAAAACTTTTTTATTATATTTGCAGTCAGATTTTACAAATTGATAGCAACCATGGTTAAACTGCCACTTAAAATAACTTTAAAAAGTGGGCTGTGTTGTACTATGCATGGCATCTGTTAAATGTTTAACTTGAGAATGCTCTAAAATGTATTATTTTATGAATTGATATGTCAGAAATGTCTTCCTTTTCAATAAGTAACCAAGTAATAAACAAAACTTTAGTTAATAAACATTTTAATAATGATAGTATCACATCTTTCTAGACTTAAGACCATTGACACAAAATTGTTTTGTTATTTGCTAAAACGTGAAAAACATTTTTTAGGACAAATCACTTACTGCTTAATCTATTTCTTTTTGTTATAAGTAAGGTCATCTTTTGTATATCTGATGCTCAGAAGTTGGATTTGTCTTGATAGAGACGTTAAAGAGAAATAATCATCATAAAGAGAATTGATAATGGATTTGTAAATACATGGAGGAACAAAAAAGTAAGCTAGTTCCATGTTCAAACTCAAAGGATGGACCTACAATAGCAAAATTTCATGGATTCCTTCAATCATGAAATATCCTGTTCTCATAAAAGAAGGCACAAAGAATTCCATTGTATCATACGCACATCTTTAACTTTTCCATTTTCAAAGTAGGCTTAGAAAGAAAAAAGGACTTAGAACTGTTCAATGACATTATGCTAGAGGAAGTACTGCACTCGGGGTTCCATTCTGCCATCTCAAAGGGATTTTTTTTTTAGCTGTCAGAGTGCTTTATAGCCTGTAGATAGTGTATGAGCAGGGAAAATTCTGTTTGTTCTTTTAAAAGTAGTCCAAAACATTTCAGTCTTTGTGAAAATTTCTTGAAGCTTAAATAGGAAATAAATTCAAAGTCAAATTCCCTATTAAGCCATCCATGTTACTTGTTTCTTATTCCACTGAGAACAGTATATCAGAGTTCTACTGAGATTAAAATAAGCTCAATATAAAAATGGGAATAAGCTATAGAAAAGTCTTTGATTTTACCTGAAAGTCAAACAGATCTTGACGTTTTACAAGGACACTTCTAGTTTTTTCTTTTATTTTTAAGGTTACAAAATGTTACAGTGGCCTATTTTAGTGGCCATGTCTTACTTAAAATCACCTTATAGGGAAAAAATGAAAAACGACATATATACATATTTGTATATGTTTGTGTGTGTGTGTGTGTATAAATTTGGAGACCTATGGAAAATATAAATAAAATTTCTGATATTCATTTATGAAACATTTTATTAAAATATCATTCTTTAATTGTTGGGAAAAAATCAGTAAGAAAATAGAATTGCTGGGTCAGTGGAGTTGACTTCAAATAACCGAACTGTTATTTTGACATTCTTAATGTATCAAAGACTCAATTTTAATATTTAGTGTGGTCTAATATCTAAGGTGCTATGTGTGATAATAGTGTTTTAGAATTCTGAGGGACCTCATTATCATATACTATATAAAGAAAATATAACTAAAAGAGATTAATTTGATAAAAGTTCGATACATCATTTCTGGTCATGCCATATTTCATTCTACTTAATAATGATAACATTAAGATTCATATCACCTACTTCGAAACAACACTGAACATTCTTATGCAAAAGAAAAGCAAGTTAATGTATTTTCTGTTATCTGACACAATTTATAAAAATGGTAAATAACATTGTTTCAGGTCTTAGATGATGGTCATGGTATTTTTCTCCAAAGGAGAAATATTAGTATATGGTTCTAAGGTGGAAAGAGCCCAATGAAATATCAAGTTTCAAATATAGGAAAGTGAACATTATCTGAAAGGAGAGAAAGAGTCTAAATGCTTAATTTTATTGTATAAATATATTTTCTTAGAAAGGCTGTATCAGAATATTTTAATGGTATCTTTCAAACTTCATCACAATTTTGCTGATTTCTAATACTTTCTCATTCTCTCTCTCTCACACACACACATACACATACACACACACTGACAGCAGGAGTCAGTGTTTTGTTTTGATATTTTTCCAACAACAAAGTTTGTCTCTTTTTTTAAATCTCTTTAAATCTTTAAAATAGTTTCAAACATTTCTTTATTACTATTTTACTTCATAACTTTTAAATCATATAACATTTAAAACATTCATAAAACATTCAAAAGAATAATTATAACATAAGTAATTTAAAAAGTATAATAACAAAATGAATACTTGTCAGTAGCCACCCAGCACAAGCATGAGAACTTTCATTACCTATGTGTTCTTTCCCTAGTCTAGTCCCGTGATACTCCCACTTTAGGAGCAAGACCACTGCTCAACTTTCCAAGATAAATCCAAACTGATTTTATAAGTGATTGAACCAATTTAAAACTCCAAAGAAAATGAATTGAATTCTACTTTATCTACCTCTATATCAGCACTTGTTATTTTCAGATGTTTACATTTTTTCAGTATACTGATTTGAATTTCCCTGATGACTAATTAAGTATACTTGTCTTGGCCATATGTTTTTCAAGTTCTGTAAATGTAAAATACATGTTGTATTAGTTATCTATAGCTGCATAACAACATACCACAAACTTAGTCATTTAAAACAAAAACAATTATTATCTCAGAGTTCCCATGAGTCAGGAGTCTAGGCATGGCTTAGCTAGTTCCTCGGCTTCGAGTCTCACAAGGCTACAATCAAACTAATGGCCAGGCTGCATTTTCACCTGGACACTTAAAACTGGGGAAGAATCCATTTCCAAGTTCATCCAGGCTATTAACATTCTTCATTTGACTGTAGGACTGAGGACGTGGGTTCCTTGACGACTGTCGGTGGAAGACACCCACAGTCCCTAGAAGTGACCCCAGCTCCTAGAGGTTGCCAACATGTCTCTGCCATCAGGACTTTCTCAAAACAGTAGTTTACTTCATCAAGCATGCAAGAAAAGTCTCTGGCACATGTCAGCTAGCAAACAGTCTTATATAACATAATCCTGAGAGTGACATTTCATCACCTTTTGTTGGTTAGAAGCAATTCATGGGTCCTGCCCACATTCAAGAGGAGGGGATTACACAATGCTTGAACGCCAGCAGGCAGGAATCATGGTGGGGGCCACCCTTGCATCCATCTGCCACATCTGTTTAGGTCTTTAGGCTATTATTTTATATGGTATTTTTATTCTTGGCAATTTATATATTTTTTGTAATTATTGTTGTTGCCAGCTATTTATGTTGTACATATTTTCTGCTAGCACATGACTTGTCTTTTCACTTCTTTATGATGAAGAAACATTCTTAATTTTAATGGAATCTAATTTATCATTGTGTTTCTATAGTTACTGATCTTTAAGAAGGAAAGATAATCTTAATATTTCTTAAAAAATGAATATTTTGCATTTTACTTTTAATTGAATTCATGTTTCTTGATTCTATCATCTGTTCTGTGAGTCAGTATATGTACCCATTGGCCCTAATGCTATACTTTATTAACTTTATAAGAAACTTTGATATCAATAAGGTAAATCCTCTCATTTCTTTTTCAAGAGTGACTAGGCTATTGTTAGTATTTTCCTCTGTAATATACATCTTAGAATTAACATCTCATTAATATCCACAATCTTTTAACATTTTAATTGGGTTATGTCAAATATATAGGTCAAATGGGAAGATATAAAAATTTTGTTATGGACTTTTTCATGAACATATCACTTCATTTATTTAAGTCGCCTTTAATGTCTTTTGACATAATTTTATAATTTTTTTACTCAGTCTCAGGCATATGTTTTAGTTTTTATTCAACGTAACACAATTTTGTTACTATTAGAAACTGTTTTTGTTAAATTTTTTTTTTGATGGATTGACATCTGAAACAAAATCATAAAAGGAATTGAGGCGTCTGTCTTGTTATCTTGAATTACTTGCTCTGGGGCAAGCCACCTTCAATACTGTGAAGACACTTAAACCAGCCTATGGAGAAGACCATGTGGAGAGGAAATAAAGCATCTTGCCAACAGCCACCAAAGAATGAATGCTGCCTGCCAACATTCCTGTGAGTGAGCCACCTTGGGAGAGTATCCTCCAGGCCCAATCAAGCCTTCAGAAAACGTAGCCCCAGGCAGCATCTTTTTTTGTTTTTTAACGTTTTTATTGGAGTATAATTGCTTAACAATGGTGTGTTAGTTTCTGCTTTATAACAAAGTGAATCAGTTATACATATACATATATCCTCATATCTCTTCACTCTTGCATCTCTCTTCCTCCCACCCTCCCTATCCCACCCTTCTAGCTGGTCACAAAGCACCGAGCTGATCTCCCTGTGCTATGCAACTGCTTCCCACTAGCTATCCATTTTACATTTGGTAGTATATATATATATATATATATATATATATATATATATATATATATGTGTGTCAATGCCACTCTCACTTTGTCCCAGCTTTCCCTTCCCCCTCCCCATGTCCTCAAGTCTATTCTTTAGTAGGTGTGCGTCTTTATTCCTGTCTTGCCCCTAGGTTCTTCATGACTTTTTTTTTTTTTTTTTTTTAGATTCCATATAATATATGTGTTAGCATACGGTATTTGTTTTTCTGTTTCGGACTTACTTCACTCTGTATGACAGACTTTAGGTCCATCCACCTCACTACAAATAACTCAATTTCCTTCCATTTTATGGCTGAGTAATATTCCACTGTATTTATGTGTCACATCTTCTTTATCCATTCATCTGTCAATGGACACTTAGGTTGCTTCCATGTCCTGACTATTGTAAATAGAGCTTCCATGAACATTGTGGTACATGACTCTTTTTGAATTATGGTTTTCTCAGGGTATATGCCCAGTAGTGGGATTGCTGGATCATATGGTAGTTCTATTTTTGGTTTTTTTAAGGAACCTCCATACTGTTCTCCAGTGGCTGTATCAATTTACATTCCCACCAACAGTGCAAGAGGGTTCCCTTTTCTCCACACCCTTTCCAGTATTTATTGTTTGTAGATTTTTTGATGATGGGCATTCTGACTGGTGTGAGATGATATCACATTGTAGTTTTGATTTGCATTTCGCTAATGATTAATGATGTTGAGCATTCGTTCTTGTGTTTGCTGGCAATGTGTACACCTTCTTTGGAAAAATGTCTATTTAGGTCTTCTGCCCACTTTTGGATTGGGTTGTTTGTTTTTTAGATATTGAGCTGCATGAGCTGCTTGTAAATTTTGGAGATTAATCCTTTTTCAGTTGCTTTATTTGCAAATATTTTCTCCCATTCTGAGGGTTGGCTTTTCATCTTGTTTATGGTTTCCTTTGCTGTGCAAAAGCTTTTAAGTTTCATTAGGTCCCATTTGTTTATTTTTGTTTTTATTTCCATTACTCTAGGAGGTGGATCAAAGCATATCTTGGTGTGATTTATGTCAAAGAGTGTTCTTCCTATGTTTTCTTCTAAGAGTTTTATAGTGCCCAGGCTTACATTTAGGTCTCTAATCCATTTTGAGCTTATTTTTGTGTATGCTGTTAGGGAGTGTTCAAATTTCATTCTTTTACATGTAGCGATCCAGATATCCCAGCACCACATATTGAAGAGAGTGTCTTTTCTCCACTGTATATCCTTGCCTCATTTGTCATAGATTAGTTGACAATATGTGCGTGGGTTTATCTCTGGGCTTTCTGTCCTGTTCCGTTTATCTATATTTCTGTTTTTGTGCCAGTACCACACTGTCTTGATTCCTGTAGCTTTGTAGTATAGTCTGAAGTCTGGGAGCCTGATTCCCCCAACTCCATTTTTCTTTCTCACGATTGCTTTGGCTATTTGGGGTCCTTTGTGTTTCCATACAAATTGTGAAATTTTTTGTTCTAGTTCTGTGAAAAATGCCAGTGGTAGTTTGATAGGGATTGCACTGAATCTGTAGATTGCTTTGGACAGTATAGTCATTTTCACAATGTTGATTCTTCCAATCCAAGAACATTGTATATTTCTCCATCTATTTGTATCATTTTAAATTTCTTTCATCACTGTCTTATAATTTTCTGCATACAGGTCTTTTGTCTCCCTAGGGAGGTTTATTCCTCGGTATTTTATTCTATTTGTTGCAATGGTAAATTGGAGTGTTTTCTTAATTTCTCTTTCAGATTTTTCATCATTAGGGTATAGGAATGCAAGAGATTTCTGTCCATTAATTTTGTATCCTGCTACTTTACCAAATTCATTCATTAGCTCTAGTAGTTTGGGGTAGCATCTTAAGGATTCTCTATGTATAGTATCATGTCATCTGCAAACAGTGACAGCTTTACTTCTTTTCTGATTTGGGTTCCTTTTATTTCTTTTTCTTCTCTGATTGCTGTGGCTAAAACTTCCAAAACTATGTTGAATAAGAGTGGTGAGAGTGGGCAACCTTGTCTTGTTCCTGGTCTTAGTGGAAATGGTTTCAGTTTTTCACCATTGAGGATGATGTTGGTTGTGGGTTTGTCATATAAGGCCTTTATTATATTGAGGTAAGTTCCCTCTATGCCTACTTTCTGCAGAGTTTTTATCATAAATGTGTATTGAATTGCTTTCTCTGCATCTATTGAGATGATCATATGCTTTTTCTCCTTCAATTTGTTAATATGGTGTATCACATTGATTTGCATATATTGAAGAATCCTTGCATTCCTCAGATAAAGCCCACTTGATCATGGTGTAAGATCCTTTTAATGTACTGTTGGATTCTGTTTACTAGTATTTTGTTGAGGATTTTTGCATCTATGTTCATCAGTGATATTGGTCTGTAGTTTTCTTTTTTTGTGACATCTTTGTCTGGTTTTGGTATCAGGGTGATGGTGGTCTCATAGAATGAGATTGGGAGTGTTCCTCCCTCTGCTATATTTTGGAAGAGTTTGAGAAGGATGGGTTTTAGCTGTTCTCTAAA
Organism: Mesoplodon bidens; assembly: GCF_964165515.1. NCBI lineage: Eukaryota > Metazoa > Chordata > Mammalia > Artiodactyla > Ziphiidae > Mesoplodon > Mesoplodon bidens. Next base: position 35,860,379 of record NC_138161.1, on the reverse strand, counting down.
TGTTTGATAAAACTCACCTGTGAAGCCATCTGGTCCTGAACTTTTGTTTGTTGGAAGATTTTTAATCACAGTTTCAATTTCAGTGCTTGTGATTTGTCTGTTCATATTTTCTATTTCTTCATGGTTCAGTCTCAGAAGATTGTGCATTTCTAAGAATTTCTTCCAGGTTGTCCATTTAACTGGCATAGAGTTGCTTGTAGTAATCTCTCATGATCCTTTGTATTTCTGCAGGGTCAGTTGTTACTTCCCCTTTTTCATTTCTAATTCTTTTGATTTGAGTCTCCTCGCTTTTTTTCTCAATGAGTCAGGCTAATGGTTTATCAATTTTGTTTATCTTCTCAAAGAACCAGCTTTTAGTTTTATTGACCTTTGTTATCATTTCCTTCATTTCTTTTTCATTTATTTCTGATCTGATCTTTATGATTTCTTTCCTTCTGCTAACTTTGGGAATTTTTGTTCTTCTTTCTCTAATTGCTTTAGGTGCAAGGTTAGGTTGTTTATTTGAGATGTTTCTTGTTTCTTGAGGTAGGATTGTATTGCTATAAACTTCCCTCTTAGAACTGCTTTTGCTGCATCCCATAGGTTTTGGGTCATCGTGTTTTCACTGTCATTTGTTTCTAGGTATTTTTTTATTTCCTCTTTGATTTCTTCAGTGATCTCTTGGGTATTAAGTAGTGTATTGTTTAGCCTCCATGTGTTTGTATTTTTTACAGATTTTTTCCTGTAATTGATATCTAGTCTCATAGCATTGTGGTCAGAAAAGATACTTGATAGAATTTCAATTTTCTTAAATTTACCAAGGCTTGACTTGTGACCCAAAATATGATCAATAACAAACCCAAAACAATTAAGAAAATGGTAATAGGAACATACATATTTTTAATTACCTTAAATGTAAATGGATTAAATGCTCCAACCAAAAGATATAGACTGGCTGAATGGATAGAAAAACAAGACCCATATATATGCTGTGTACAGGAGACCCACTTCAGACCTAGGGACACATACAGACTGAAAGTGAGGGGATGGAAAAAGATATTCCATGCAAATGGAAATCAAAAGAAAGCTGGAGTACCAATTCTCATGTCAGACAAAATAGACTTTAAAACAAAGAGTATTACAAGAGACAAAGATGGACACTACACATAATGATCAAGGGATTGATCCAAGAAAAAGATATAACAATTGTAAATATTTATGCACACAATATAGGAGCACCTCAATACATAAGGCAAATACTAACAGCCATAAAAGCGGAAATTGACAGTAACACGATCATAGTAGGGGACTTTAACACCCCACTTTCATCAATGGACAGATCATCCAAAATGAAAATAAATAAGGAAACACAAGCTTTAAAGGATATATTAAACAAGATGGACTTAATTGATATCTATAGGACATTCCATGCAAAAACAACAGAATATACTTCCTTCCCAGGCAGCATCTTGACTACACCATCTTGAGAGTTCTTGATCCATAACCACCCAGTGAAGCTACCTCTGAATTCCTTACCCACAGGAACTCTGAGAGCATAAATATTTGTTGTTTTAAGCTGCTAATTTTGGAGGTAAATGTTACATATCTTTCATATAGGATAACAAATATGAAAATATATATAATAAAAACCATATGAGATATTAACTACCTGCATTCAGTGAAATCTGTATTTACACAACTATGACATATTTTTTGCCTCTCATACTGCACACTGGAATATGTAAGGGTGTACATAAAAAGACACTTTCATGCATTGCTGATGGGAATATAAACCAGAAAATCCTCTGAAGGAAAAGCCTTAATACGTGTATCCTAAATTCTGGATCAACTGGGAGTCTTAGTCCGTGTGGTAAATTTTCTCCCTTTATCATCAAAATGCCAAGTAGAAAAGGGGGTGCAGTCCTCTAACTAACTTCAGTCTACTGCAACAAAAAGAAAAAGGAAATCTTCAGAACAGCAATGAAGATCCCTTCCAGACAGACACATACAGCTGAAGCTCCCGCCTTCTTCCCTCAGCCAACTAGACCTTTAGTGTGGCAAATTAAGACTCCAACAGACCTCAACTTTCTCTTCTCCTTTCATCATGGACACATTTGAACAGGGACTCACATAGTCCTGGAGCTAATTTATTTTAACTCCATTTCTGAACATAGGCCTCCCCTGCTCTATTATGTATAAGCAAACAGAGGCTGACTCAGACACATGAACAGAGCTAACCTGAGAAGCAAAGCAAACACTTCCCTAGGAGATAATTTTGTTTTACTTCAAGAACCAGAAGAAAACTTTAGAAAATCTATAACATTTGTTGGTTTGCAACCTACTTGGGAGCTTCCCAGGTTTAATCTGAAATAGGCCCCCAAATGTGGAAGGCAGAGATAGATGGAAGAAAGAGCAGGTCACTCCAGACTGGCAGGTGGCAGGTTTAATAAGCAAGGGAACTTATCTGTGAGGCTTGTCTTGGGCAGTTGCGAGATGAGTAGATCTCTACACCCATACACCAAATCTTAAAAGTTTATGTAGAGACCTTAACTGGATTCAGTCGTGTAAACCATCCAGACAGTCTCAACACCACATTATTATCTCAAGGCTGTATCCTTGGGACAGCTTCTGGGAAAGGCAAGGCAAGAGGAGTACACATTCCAAGGGCAGGGGAGGGAGTGGGGTGTCTCCTATGGTCCGGGTCCAGTTAGGTCAACAACTAGCAGTCACGTGTTCTCAGAGGTTTCTCCCAACATTTTATTGACCATGACTTTACAGGCTTTAGCATCTTTTAGCAATCAAAGAGACTGTCATGTCTTGGCCTTTCAAATTGCTAAATAATTTTAACTGCTATTGTCCTGTGTTAGTACAAAGGACATAGAAACTGTTAGGTAATGTCAATTGGAGAAAAAATTTGTATGTTTATTCTGAAAGGAAATTTATAATCCGTAAAATCATCATATTTCTTGATCAAGTAACTGCACTTTTAGGAATTTATCATTATAAACTCATCAGTGAGACACTAAAATATATGTACAAGACACACTAAAATATAAATACAATGTGTATTTATTGTAGGTAAAATTAAAAACAAATCTAAAATGTCTAACATTAGCACTTCAGTAAATAAATGATAGTATTGAAATGCCACACATATAATTTTCATTCTACTGAAACTGTCCATGGCCCCATCACAGCTTCTGAACTCAAAACCCTTTTACTCTGAGTCTGACAAATCATAACTGCAGTCCTCTACTACTTGGGTGACCCCTTAGACTTTTCTAATCCCTTTCTAACCTGAGTCTCAGGGAGCTTCCACTGTTTTCCCTGGAGTTCTCAAGATTTTCAATACAGACCTCTCACCTGCCATGTCTCATATGGCATTAGGTACTGGGTTGTATATAAAAACTCTCATGGCCCTGTAGCCCTCATAACTCTACCCTGGCAAGCCTTCTGCTCAGGGTCCCACCACACTCACATCTAGAGTTTTAATGCTAGAAGAGGACAGTAGCAATACCGTTTGCTCTGTTGTCACGCTCTGAGATATCCTGTCCCCTTCCAATTAGCTGTACTTATATCATAGTGGAAAGGAAAGAGCTCTTAAGGTAACTATAACTCTCACTTTATGTCTTCCTGACTCTGCCTTCTTGGAACCTAGGCATCCTATTCTGTCTTTTCAAAGCCTCGTACTTGCAAATAAAAGCTTTGTTATCAAGATTATAATATATTTCAAATTCCATTTTGCACTTCAGTTAACATAATAGTTTTAGGCTGTATATAACCTCACATTCGGGGCAGGGGGTATTTAAAGCTAACCCTGCCATCTGAGTAGTGGTATGGGATAACATGACAAAGAAGGATAGAGGAGAAGCAATCTTTTATTATTTCATTCATGCAAACACACACAGAAATGAGAATGAAAGAAAACATACTAAGATATTTATAATGGTTATCTGTGTGTCTATATTCTATTTTTCTTTTTTGGTTTTCTATAATAAATATGTTGCTTGTATGATCTGATAAAATTATTATCAAATAAGTATCAAAGATACTTATTTACTTATTTTGCATAACAGTTCTGGGGAATATCTTAGCTTCACTCTTTCTGATATTATTATTGTTCATCATTAGAATCCCTAGTTCCATTTCAAGATCATTTCTTGCTTCTTCCTTCATCATTTAAATCTATTCTCCTCTGCAGCATCACAGCATACAGTATATACTCAATAATTTGTTGTCAAGCCAACAAAATAAACCACAGGACATATAGTACCTGGTTGTCTTTGGACCTGGATCCTACCTGATGTACCCATACTGGGAACTTAGTTTCTACTTAAGATTTTTCCCCATCAACCCTATGCTTTTAGTTTTTTTCATTTTCTTTTATTTTTTTCCAATCAAATAGAATGCCCAGTTTTCCTGTGATTTTATCAGTTGAAGGCTATGCAACCAAGATCCACCATGAAAATAAGATACAGGCTGTTAAAATCCCTATTCCCTATTTCAACAGAGGCTAGACATAAAAACATTCAGGAAGAAATTCAATACATCTCTCTCTCTGAAGTATGTTTTTGTTTCTCTTAAAGTACTCTATTTCCCCGGGTCCCTTGAGTCTCTTGGACAATACCCAAGAGAGTATTTTTGAGTAACCAGTGTGTTTGTTATTTGTTGACAGCTGTTGGAGTTTTCCTCTTTAAATTCAAGATGGCTAAGAACAACTTTCTTCAAGACAACAGGGAATTTCCTTTATTTGAAAGGAGAATATCAAATTTTAGTGTATGATTTTGATGGAAAAACCAAAGTAAGGAAATTCTTAACACATACTGAAAATAGCATGTTTGGATCTGCTACACTGCAACAGAATGATGCCTTGTCCTACTGAGTCTGAGGTTGGCTGCCTTATCTCTTTCTCTCTAAAATAATGCAGTTTGAGTTAATCATTTAAGTTAACTAAAATGTTCTTAAAGTATGGATGGAACTTGCATTGCAAATGTTTAAGTGGGACTTGACTGGTAGGGCACATTGTAAACATTTTTCCCTCTGTCACACTACAAATATATCCTATTTGCCAAAGAATCTTTTGGAAGATAGGTATTTTATTTCTACTTTTTAAAAAAGAAGTATTGGTAAATAAAGGGAAAATGTTTTTTTAGAGATGCTAGTGTTGTTTTTCAAATGAAGTTATCCCAACCCTCTTGTTAAAATTTAGTGAAAGCTAGAAAAAGAGAAGCATCTTGATATTTGGATTCATTGTGCAAAAGCTGATTTCTGGAAACTGCCAAGACTGTTTATGTTACACAGACTCCTATTCTTCATCTTCTTTCTGTTTTGTTTTGTTTTGTTTTTTAATGAACAGTGAAGTTTTTGTTCCCCCCATTCCATGTTTTGTAGCTGATTCACATTTATTATTTACAAGACACCTGCCTCCCCCTTCGCACATCTCTGAAGCGAAGATCAGGGAATAAAGTCCAATTTTAAATTCAATCAGCACACAAGCCATTTGATGCAATGGATTCCACTTCAGCCACTGTCTTTGCCTACATCCCCCATGTGGTTAAAACAAAAACAAAACCCACAAAACTTCCTCTCAAAGCTGAACATGTATACAGATGGCTAAAATTCAATTTAAGTCTGTCCAAGTGTAGGATTACTGGTCCTAGTTATTGAGATTAACCCCTCACAGCCTCCTCTGTGTCCTCAAGAATGCTGATGGGTGATATTTTTACTTCCCTGAGATCCAAATTTTAGACATCAAAGTGCTTTACAGAGAGAATATTACACAATTGAAAATATATGAAATATCTGCATGGCTCTTGGAAATTAAAGTGTGCTGTGAACTTTACATGAAAATATAATTTCAGAGAGATCTCTTAGAGAAAACAGCACAGAAAGGGGGACAAATTAAGCAGTCATTTCCTAAAGGAGAGAAAGATGGTTGATGTTTAGATGTATGATTACTTATAAAATCAATTAGAGTTGGTTTCTTTAGTTTTTCATTCTTCTAACTCTGAGCCTAACTCAAATGTGTTACATAGTAGTCACAATCTAAATTGGCTTTTTAAAGAAGATACAGGTTTGGAGACCTACTGTTGGCACATAAACTGACATCCTGTCTTCTATTTTGAATAAATCAGAAGGCCAGATTCTTTCACTAAGAAAGTAACTGATTGGAGAAATTTCACGGAATAGAAATGACAACTCATTATGTTTCCTTTCCACAGGTAGAGATTTTAATTACTATGGAAACACTATTTCCCATTGCTCACAGAGGAGCCTAAGAAGAACTTGAACCCAGCCTCCACTTCGATCTCTAAGCCATTTCTGCACCTGCCTCTGTGTTCCCAGATACTTCTGAAGTCAGTTCACAGAGCAACTCAATAGAAGGCAACTTGGGATTAAAAAAAAAACGCAGTCTCTTTCAGGGATTCAGCTGGGTCATGATTTAAATTTAAAGGAATATCAAATCAAATACTGACTGCGAAACTTCATCTTCTTTTTGATTTCCTAATGTTCCATGTCAATCTAGAAACTTATTTAGTTGAGTTGAAATAACTATAAAGGAGAAAAAGTTTCACCAGGTTATGTTCAGAGAGAAAGAGGGTTGGGGTAAATTTCTAAGCAACTAGATTGGTACACTGAATAAAGCATACCACTTTTCCTATATATAAACACATCAGCAAAGTAATTTTATAAAACATCTTAATGAATAACTATAGAGATCTGGAAATTTTCATTTATCATATAATTTTAAAACATTAGTAAAATTAGCCTTCTGATATCTGTTATCCAGTAACAAATTAGTTTATATTAGATTAATAGTTCAACCCAATATCATAAAATCTATTATAAAGTGTAATCTGTGGCAGCCTGTAATCAAAAAGCTAAGACAGGGAGTAAATACCCTCCAGTACAGAGTCAGCATTTAGTCACCCACAATAGAATTTTTTCTCAACAGTGCTTTTTTTTTTCTTTTTATATTTTTCAAGATGGCACCAGAATGGTAAATTTAGGAAAAAGATAGTAAACATCTATTTAAGAACATGAAATGTAAGCAAGAACAACTAATTTTTACCAAAGTTTTGTATGGCACACAGCAGAAGCAAGCAATTAAACCATCATATCTCCTTCTTTGTCTTATTAACTTGTAGTTTAAATAAGTAAAGAAAAAAATTAAGATGGGGATGGAGTTGAGTTACACTTAACCTTCAACAACTATGATTTAAAAAGCAACTGTCTTATACTTACATACTGACATTTTAAATATTTGATTCTTTTAAAAATTATTTGCGTTCAATATAATCCTTTTAAATACTAAAATATTACAGCGATCAGTGATTAGTACTTGTAGAAAGCAGGGACTTGTGCCAGAGAAGAGATCAATATAGGGACTTGTGCCAGGAAGAGATCAATGTATTCTCATTCAATAGATGATAGATAGATTAGATAGATAGATAGATAGATATAGATAGACTGACGGACAGGCAGGAATGACTAGACATTGCAAAAAATGCCAGAATTTTTCATTTTAACTAGACATTATTTAAACAGTTTACTTCTTGTGAAAACCAAATAAAGGAGAATGCAAATGTTAAAGACATTAAATTTCAAGCTATATACGTCCAGTTCAAAAACTTTACAAAAAGATAGATTTTCAAATGTGATCTTTAACTTTTTATTTTCTCAAAGACATTGATATTTTGAACTGTGGTTTTTCACCAAGCACAGAAATTTTCAGGTTGAAAGCAACCCCTAGGTTCAGCAAGGGTGCACTATATAATTCCTCACTACTACTGACAGTTATACCAATTTCTTTTCGACCTATTGTATGTGTATATATCCAGCTTCTGTTTATCATACTTTGAACATTAAATACTTTCAACTCTAAGCCTTCTCTTCATTAAGCTAAATGACTCCCTTGTTTTATCTAGTGCTTATAAACCTATTTCCCCAAATCTTCATTACTTGGGTTAATAATGAAATTTTACATAAACAGTAAAATGTATTAGAGTAATAAGCATTGCTGCTTATCAACACTTGATCAGCTTGTTTTACATAGAATTATATAAAAAATATTTGATATCTATTAGGGTAATTAAATCAGAGCAGACACCAGTGCAATGACCCATAAATAATCAGGCCATTGCACCAGAGCATAGCAGATAAATATGAATCTGATATTGAATACTAAATTAAACATACATACACATGTAATTATGTACACACATGCACACATTCACACATACCTTGATAAACTGTAGTATGCTTCTTGCAGCATCATGTAATTCTGACCCTTATATCTTTGTGATATGTGTATTACAAATGAAAAGCCAATCAAGAAGAACCATTAAGTTATGAAAGTATCATTAGCATCCTTCTTATAACCTGACTGACACCTTTATTTGTAAAACATTGTGTTGTGCACACATGGAGGATTCTTGTTTCATTGTGAAGATTTTTTTACATATCCTCCAAATGATTGGTTGAATTGATTCAGTTAATATGTGATATGTAGATCTTTAAACACCTGGCAGGTATTTGCAACCATGTTTTACTATAAGTATATGAAATTAATTTAGATTTATGTGAACATACCAGTATTACCACCTATCATTTTTTTAAATTAATTCAAAGCCATAATGCATTCCTTGAGATTCCATGAGAAATTTATATCTTGAAGCTCTACCAGCTATAAACCATTAATCTTACTGATCAGGGACATATAAAACACAATAATTCTATACAATAATTTGTCACAGTCTAGAATCTTGAGTTTTAAAAATGACATTTATAAACTTACTAGAAGCCATTTCTAAATGGCCCATTGGTAACATGTCAGAGCCCACTAAAGTTATTTTCTTCACAATTATATGTTGTTTAAGGCAGGTTTGCCACTAGATATTTCTTCAGAAGCACCTTTAGTGTTTTAGAATTATAGCTTCATCCCATGCATGTGATCTTTTCAAGTCCAATAATTGTTTGAAGGAAGGTTTTTGCTACTTTAAACAGTGACATTGCCTTAGCCAGGTTGCAACTTATTAAAACTGGGCTTTAATTGAGTGCATTTGTTAAAGTTTTCTATTTAAAATAATTGAGATATGGCCCTGTAAGAAGTGGGCCATATCATCTATGTCATATTATAAATGGAATGAAGCTCATGTCACGGTTGCTTTTGGATAATTTGTGCAATTGTCTGTGAAGTGCTGCTAGACAATTTCTGTGAGTAACTGTTTCTGTCTTTTCATTCAAATATGCTTCATAATAGGCTATTAAGCTTGTTTCTTTGAAAACTCATCAATAATTTAGATAGAATTTTCATCAAAACTGACCCATCACTTTTTTTAATACATCTTTCTAAAAATTTAATTTTTAATAAATTCACTGGATGAGATCAGCTAGATTTATAAAAGCCCATAATCCCTGTCCTGGAAGAACTGAAGCACATTTAGTAATATGGGGGAAAGATACAATAAAAGGCTCACTAACAAAAGTCAGAGCAAAAGTTACAGCACACACTGCAAAAAAAAAAAAATCTACTTTTCACAAAAAAAGTTTTTAAAGGTCCTTCAAATTTGATATAATTGGGCTTTTACCATGTTCTGATCTTCGCTGCTGTATTCTAAAATCACATTCTTCTTCCCCCCCACTGAGTGCTGCCCTGTCCTGCTTTTAGTGAGAGGTAATTTTATGTTGGGGCTATGAAACCTTTAAAACAGCTTTTTATTATTTATGATCCACAGATGCGTATCAGAGACATTGTTCAGTGTGGCACCCTGACACCTCACATAAGGATGTCTCAGATTACCCTGAGATTATCAGTGCTCTCCAAATAGCTGGCTTCAAATCATTCTGGAAACATTGCAATAAATATTTCACTATCGACCTAACTGTGATTAAAGAGATTGCTATTATTGAACAGAGTAGTCAGCTGCCTTAAAGTTTGAATTGCCCCCCATATAATGAGGTACGCTTGATTGCCTTTGACCAGCTCCATTTTTTAGGAATGGTCTTCAGGTCATCAGTGAACAAATAAACTTTTTGAGACAGGAACATAGACGAACTGTCTTCTCTATCATTATGACAATTTCTTTTTTTGACAGAATGAGCATTTCAAAAGTTAATTGATAGCTTGGCAAGATCTATAAGCGTTTTCTGATCAGTTAACCTGGATGTGGGCCTCCTAAAGTGTTCCATCAGACAGATTTCCTGAGTTCCCTACAGAGGCACAGAAGTTACCAAGCTGAATTGTTAGAAGTGGAGCACTGGAGACACAATGCCACAGAGGCTGTCACAGAATGCAGCTTTCATCTTACCACAAGCGTTACTGTGTAAAATTTTAAAGCTACGTGAAACTTGACGATTTCAGTTCACAGAGCTTTAACACAAACTTTGCTCTTACCACACAGGAGACTTTTAATGTCAATCTGGGGTTCTAATAAATTTCAAACCCCAAAATAAAATTCGGCATCCACATGTATGTTTGTGGGAAATGTCTAATGACTTTAATACAATTTAGCCTTAAACGTGTGTAACTGAGCAGGGCCTGTGGTGCCTTCCCCGAACAGAATCCCTACCCCACCCCCAATGTCCTCTGTCTGCCTTTTGTCTGTAGAAAAACTTTCATCAAAAAAAATTTAATCAGAGGACTTCCCTGGTGGCACAGTGGTTAAGAATCCGCCTGTCAATACAGGGGACACGGGTTCGAGCCCTGGTCCGGGGAGAGCCCACATGCCGCCGAGCAACTAAGCCCGTGCACCACAGCTACTGAGCCTGCGCTCTAGAGCCCGTGAGCCACAACTACTGAAGCCCGTGTACCTAGAGCCCGTGCTCTGTAACAAGAGAAGCCACCGCAATGAGAAGCCCGCACACCGCAAGGAAGACCCAACATAGCCAAAAATAAATAATTTTTTTTAAAAAAGGGCTTCCCTGGTGGCGCAGTGGTTGAGAGTCTGCCTGCCGATTCAGGGGACAAGGGTTCGTGCACCGGTCCGGGAAGATCCCACATGCCGCTGAGCGGCTGGGCCCGTGAGCCATGGCCACTGAGCCTGCGTGTCTGGAGCCTGTGCTCCGCAACGGGAGAGGCCACAACAGTGAGACGCCCGCGTACCGCAAAAAAAAAAAAAAAAAAAAATTAATCAGAGAAGTGAGAAAATGCAGAAACAAAGTAAAACAGTCAAGCGAGACAAAATAACAATAGTTTTGCCATTAAACAAAGTCAAGGACATTTAGCTCCTCCTGAAGGGCTATAGATTATATTCTGAGCTGTTCTGCAGATACTGAAACTCCAACCAGGTGGAAGAAGTTAACTGTATGCTGCCCACAACACGTAGACCCCAGGCCAGTTGGAATCAGAAGGTTAATGATATTGACTTCCAATTACCTCATCATCAACGAATCAGAATGTCCACGTGCTGATCACACACACCCTCCTTCCCTCAACCTGTTTTTTTTTTTTTTAATTTATTTTTGGCTGCGTTGGGTCTTCGTCCCTGCGCATGGGCTTTCTCTAGTTGCGGTGTGGGGGCTTCTCGTTGCAGTGGCTTCTGTTGCAGAGCACGGGCTCTAGGCGCGCAGGCTTCAGTAGCTGTGGCACTCGGGCTCTGTAGTTGTGGTGCACAGACTTAGTTGCTCCGTGACACGTGGGATTTTCCTGGACCAGGGCTCGAACCCATGTCCCCTGCATTGGCAGGCGGATTCTTAACCACTGCACCCAGGGAAGCCCCCTCACTCTGTTTTTAAAAACCTTTCCCTGAAAGCCTTCAGGGAGTTCAAGCCTTTTAAGCACTAGCTGCCCGGACCCCTTGCCTGGTGCCCTGCAAAAAAACCCTCACTTTCCTTCACCACAGCCCAGTGTCAGTGGATTGGCTTTATTGCGTGTGGGCAAGCCGACCCAAGTTTGGTTCATAACACATGTATATCAGATAAATTATGTGGCTATTTAATTATTTTCAAAAACTATCAATGCATTTAATTATATCAGTGATACTCCCCAGATGTTTTTCTTGGCAGTCATATGTACTCAATAATTAGAGTCCACTGAGCCTAAGCTGATTTTCAAAAGATGATTGATTTCCTTTTTTTATTAGAAAATTATTTCTCTCTCACTCCACTTAGTGTGAAGCAAAGGTCATTTTGGGGAGGTGGGATGAGAGGGAGATAAAACTAAAATTTTTGCTGCTTTTTAAAAAAATGTTATTTTGTTTCAGGTGATAGATAATTCAGTAAACAGGCACTGGGTTCTCTTAACAACTGCCTACATGATCTTTTGAAGAAATTACACTAGTTAAATGTCATGTCAGGAAATGTGGAAGACATTCAGATGAAAATTAGCCCGTGAATAACCTCGTATACTCTCAAAGGAAGCAATTACCCCCCAGAACACACTTTCGGTGACTACTAGGGTGAACACAATCAGTTTGTTGACGGACTGATTCATTACAAACTCACCTTCCTGAGAAAATGGTTGCAAGATTCCGGTGAATCGGTGAATCGCTTGTGCTCAGAAACTATTTGGGTTTCTTATGCAGATAGTTGCCCAGCATGTGACCCTAAAACAAATTGCTGCTTCTTCCAGAAGGGAAACTGCCCTGAAAGAGATTGCCCATTTATTCACCCACTCTCTAAACCGCTGTGCACCAATTGAAAATTCCAGGGCATGACTTTTCCCGGAGCTGTCCTCTATCTTAATTTTAGCTGTCCAGAAAAAGACAGGTCATCCAAGGTTTCCCATCCCCTCCTCTGCAGTCCCACAGAAACTGCTGTCATTGTGTTACTTTCTGCTGGCCAAGAAAGTATGAGGCTTCCACGGAGGGGGATGTTAAGACAGCCTCATGGGTCAGCAGGCAGATGGAGAAAAGGACTGGGGATAGTGAAACAGAGCATGCTTTTTAAAAAGACAGCATACCATGGGGTCACACATGTGGTGCTGGGTGATCTGACGCTGCAACACTGACATTTGTTGGTAGAATTTAAAAGCTAGATTTTTTTTTTTTACAGCTATTTTGGCTAGTTCAGTGCTTCCAGATTATGTTATGTTATAGGGTACTCTGATGTATTATTTAAACATCTTAACTAAAACTTCCTTTGATGACCTGACAAAGATATAGAAACTTTAATCGATCCCATTTTTATCAGAATAATTTATCAGAATTGTGAGTTCTTTGCTGAATCATTTAAATGAAACTACAAAAATCGGGAAGTGAGGAAGAAATATAGGAAAAGAAAAAGTTGCAAATACAAGGAAATTGTTGGATAAACAGTCTTATATTCTACTCAGTAAACGCGGTCCTTCAACTCTAAGGGAACAGTAACTCTCAGAGGCTCTGGAAAGTACAGTCTCCTTGGCAATGGTTAGATTTGTGATCAGACCACCAATCCTTCAGTAAAACCTCACTTATGCTATATTCCAAAGCCAGAATTAGAAACCCAATTTCCAGTACCCCTCTTCCATACTCTACAGCCTCTACCTGAAAGATATCATGCTTTTAGGAACACAACTATGTAACCTCAATGACAACAATTCTTTACGAGCAAGGCCCATCCTTTATCCACTACAGTTTTTCCAACAGGTAGATTCAATAATATTCTCTCAGACCTGGGTGACTCGCGGGCTGCTTTCATGCATAGGTGGAGGAGCATTCAACCAGCATCAAGTGTCTAAAGACCAAGAGAACTGACATTTATAGTGATTCAAATTCCCACATTTTCACCACTTCATAGAAAGCACTGAATCCAAGGCTATCACACTGAAAACTCCCAGGAAGTGGCATTTACAGCATAATATATATGAATGGCACTACTGAGAATCGTACGGCGCATAACCTACAAGGCCAACACCCAAAGCCTGCCTGAAGGCATTTAAGACACAAAAATTTTTTCACAGGAAGACAACACCATCAACACCCATCAACTCCTTTTTCCCTGTATCGGTCAGCGTTCAACCAGAGAAACAGAACCAGCAGGAGCTATATATTAAGAGATTTGTTGAAAGGAATTGACTTACATGATTGTGGTGACGGGCGAGGCAACTCTGAAATCTGGAGGGCAGGTCCTCAGGAAGGACAGGCTGGAAAATCTCAAGCACAAACAAACGCTGTTGTTCAGAGGTAGAATTTCTTCTTCTTCAGGGAAGCGTCCGTTCTGCTCTAAGACCTTTCACTGATTCAATCAGGCCTCAGTTCTGCTCTTAAGACCTTTCACCTGATTCAATCAGGCCTACCCAGTCCTTGATAATCTTCCTTATTTAAAGTCAACTAATTATGGGCTTCAATCACATCTACAAAATACTTTCACAGCAATATCTTGATTAATTATTTGATTAAATAACTACAGACTGGACTGTAGCGTACTCAAGGTGACACATAAAACTGACCATCAGAGTCCTCTACCAAAAAAACAAAAAAAGGTAAAAATGTTTACTGATTTAGTTTTCTGATTAATAGTGAAGAACAAAGCTAAGTGACGGGGAACAAGACTCAGTCACACCCTGTGATGTTTAATTTTATGTGGCAACTTGACTGGGCCATGGGATGTCTAGATATTTGGTTAAAGATTATTTTTGGTATGTCTGTGAGCATGTTTCTTGAAGAGATTACCATTTGAATTGGTTATCTGAGTAAAGCAGATGGCCCTCATCAATGTAGCACCTGAACAGAACAAAATGTCAGAGGAAGGGTGAATTCACTCTCTGCCTGACTGTTAAGCTGAGAAATTGATCTTCCCCTATCCTCAGTGCTCCTGGTTCTCAAGCCTTCATAGTCCTACTGGAATCTACCCAACAGCTCTCTATCTCTTAGGCCCTGAAACTAAACTACACCACTAACTTTTCTGAGTCTCCAGGACCTTTTGCTTCAGACATGTAAGATCTCCTATCCAATAAACCATTGATGTCTTTGTCACTGTCTCTGGGCTCTTTTTTTGGTCTCAAGGCTGTGCAATTATAAAGCTTGCAGGCCTGCAGGGTGCAGCCCAGCACCACTATATCTGATAAAGCAGAAAAACAATGTTTTAATATATTTGTGTGATTTTGTTTCCTTAATTCCTTTTTGTTCCATGGTCCTCCAAATGAGAAATTTGGAAGAAAAGCAATCTGCCAGGGACAGTTTCCTCTCATCTACTTCCCAAATTCCGAAGTTAGTTAAAATTTGCTTTAAGGATACCAAGGAAAAGGGCAGAAGAAGTAGAGAGAAAGGAGTGACAAAGAAGTTAAAACCTTGGTAGGACCATGGCTAACAGCCCAAACCCAAGTTCAAAGTCAAGAAGGGGAGGAATGATAAATAGTTCAGAAGATCTAAAAGTAGAAAGAACTGTATTTATCACTTCATCAGACCTATCCACAAAATATCCCTAATTTTTCTGCATCTGACATGGGAAGGATCAGAAGAAACACCTGAATAACAGGACAGACCACCCCATAGCCTGCTGTAGAGGAGCACAACGTTCTCAGTGAAGAGGCGATTTCATTTGTTTAGATAAATTAATGATTTTTATGAAAAATGGCTTTTGCCTCATGGACTGCTTTGTTATTTGTTGCCCTGGAACTAATTTAACCTCAAAATTTCTTAGATCAGTGTACCTGCTACCAACAGTTCCCACAGAACATCTATGGCTGATGTCTTCACCACCTCATTCTATAACTAAAAAAATGTGTTCACCATTGACTACCCTAATCACCAAAGTCTGATCCTGGGGCTTCTCATTAGATGCCCTAATCACTCCATTCTGTATTTCCATGGTTTAAACCTCACAAAATGGCAGTATTATGGATTTGCAGTAAGGTAAATTTATGCCACATTTTTGTTCCAGAGAAAGCAAAAGGTGCAAGAAATCTCAGATTGCATGTGCTGTCAGTAAGATGCAGGTGTCAGAGTCATAAAGGCCTGACAACACATAGACCTTGGAGTTTGAACTATAATTTGATGACATGTTGCTGCCATACCTTACCCTGTTCGTTTTCTAGCTGATGCACTGACTTAACAAGAGCTGTTATATCCTGGTCCAAGTTTGCCTCACTAGGAACTCACTACCAAGGAAACCCAACCTTGTTGAAACTCTCATTTCCTCACCACTAATGGCAGATTTGGATTGCCTGTGGGGTTGCAGCTGATGTGTAACCTCTGCCTCACTCAAGCATATTGTTAGTCCATAGCCCTGAGTGCAGAAATAATTGACAACCTGCTCCATCTCCTTCTGTATATGCCTGCAGGGCACAGTCATCCACATTAAACAACTGCTAGGTGACTGCTTCAAATACTGCAGGCTTCTACTGAATCCTGCTCAAGGGCAAGAACTTTCTGGAGGAGGAAAAGGAAATCTTTATAGTGATGTTCAAGTTGCTGGTTGCGTCACTGATTAGAACTACAGAAAGAAGGAATATTCTAAAATCAGGAGGCAAACCTGTCTAAATCCACTGGACATAGGCAAGAGATAAATTGGGGCTATGCACATCCCATCAACATATGTTGAACAGCCTTTAATCCATGTAGTGTAGATATATGGTGTTTCTTTTGAATGAATTCATATATAAAGAGAACCAGATGATGGACCAAAATTGACCTTTCCAACTGAATTTAAGTATTTTCCCTTTTCAAGTTTTCTCAAAATTGTAGAAATATTTTACCAGGGATATAACATTCTTTTATTTATTATCAGTCCCTATTCTGGTTATCTGTTAGTATATAACAAACCATCCCAATACTCAGGGGATAAAAAAGATTTATCAGTGAAGATAAACCTTCCCAGGAGCCTCTAGTGAACATCCTCTTATATTTCACAGGCCAAAACTAGGACAGACACCCACCCAAAAACAGGGCCAGACTCAATTTTTAACCAATTCAAGAGGCCTCTAGATACAATATCTTAAACAAGATTTTGTTAGCAATAAAAAAGAGAGACTGGCTTTTATACACAATAAACAGTATCTTTACAAAGAGTTTTCTGAATATATTTGTATTAGAGAATGATACTTTTTATCATAGTTTACAATGAAGGCAGTGGTCTATATAAGACCCTAAATGGCCCAGTTTCACCTGTGCTTGTGCTATCTCTGAGTGGTTGGTATCCCTTGATTTTACTAAGCTGTAAGTTGCCAACTTTCTTTACAGGAGGCATTTATTTGGCAGAATTCTAAACCCTACATATGTATAAGTTCTGAGAGGGCTTTAATTAATTTTTCCCCATGATAGCTACAAGCTGGAAAATGAAGGTAATCCACCAATATGATACCCATAGCCCTCCAGACTGGCAAAGCTTTGGCCTTTATATCCTTAGGAATTATATTGCTGCTGCCCCCTCCCCTTAACATATGAAATTGGGATCCAGTGTTCCCTGGCTTGTGTAGAACCTATCAGACAGGCTCTCATATGGCATAATTACCACTGGACAGCACAATCACACGCTCAAAATTACCAAGTCATATGATGTCCATCCAAGGCCAATCCCCACATCTGTAAGTTAGTTCCCAATGAGACAATGAAGGCAAATTTGGTAGCTAAGAAAAAGATCTCCGGGCTACTTTTGAAGAATGATTTATTCAGTAAATTCAAAGTAACAGCTTTGGTAAATATCCTTAACTCTCATCTCCTGGGACACACTTTCTTTAGGATTGTTAAAGCTGGTTGAAAATCTAAGGTTTTTATAACTGGCTTAAATGCTCAGCTAGGATTTTCAAACCCTCCACTATTTTAGCGTTCCAGGAAAACAATTTTTATTCTTCTCAGTGAATTCCATATTAAGAGAACTTTATATCTCTACCTTCCTCTGTTGACTTGAATTAGAATTGGAAAGTATTGAAGTGCCCTGTTTACTGATGACCCATTTTTTCACCCAACAAGCATGTCTTCACCATCAACTATGTGCACAGAACTTGCTCAGCATCCAGACAGATTAGGGTCTCTCCGCTCACACAGTAGGGAATCAAATCCAGTCTGAAGAATGTAAAAAAACAAAAACACTTTGACAGAAAGGTCAGTTAAAAAAATAAAATTATATATATATATATATATATATACATATATTTAAATGTGTACATATATATACATATATATATAGTCAAGATATATAGTCAATGCAGAAATTTGGGAATGTTAAGTAAAGTCTTATATGAGGATTGAATGGCTAGGAAACATCAAGGTCCTTAGGTGAAGGACCATTTAAATGTAGCACACAGTTCCTTTATGAGTTGAAAGCAAAATTGAATCCCAAATTTGTTTTCAAAAATGTTACTAAAACTAATATAGGTCAAAAAGGTCGTGAGGGGCTTCCCTGGTGCCGCAGTGGTTGAAAGTCCGCCTGCTGATGCAGAGGACACAGGTTCATGCCCCGGTCCGGGAAGATCCCACATGCCGCGGAGCGGCTGAGCCCCTGAGCCATGGCTGCTGAGCCTGCGCGTCCGGAGCCTGTTCTCTGCAACGGGAGAGGCCACAACAGTGAGAGCCCCGCGTACCGCCAAAAAAAAAAAAAAAAAAAGGTCGTGAGATGATTAGATAAAAACAGAAAAATTAAAAGACCAACATCTACATGTTAAGAGTTAGTAGAATAGATGAAGTCATTTTAAAATAATTAACGGATAAGAGCAAGAGGGAAAAAAATCTAGGTATGAGTATTTTGATACAAATATTAAATTAAATTCGAACCAAGTAAATTACACTTTGCACTTTAGAAAACACGTTTAGATTGGTAAAAACTAGCCTACAGAAAATGATGAAAACTGCATAAACTATTTCTCAGAAAATTGATCTGATGGTAGGTGGAGGGGACCTTCACTGTCAAAGGATTAAACTCTTTACATTGATCTTAGTTTCCTCCTTTTCTCCCTATCCTTATTTCTGATCCTAAGAGCCATGGCCTCATTTATGTAAAACTTCAAGCAGTACAAAGATTTTAAGAAGGCAAGCGTTTGACAGTAGTTAATGAAGCCAAACTCCACCCTAGAGATAATTCTCAAATTTTTGATTGCCCAGCCCTGAGCATCTACATCTTTGCTTTACTTGGGGGTTTGAAGAGGCCTTTTGCAGGATCTGTTGACCAGGAGGCTGACAGAATGCTAAATATGCAGAGAGAGCACAATTCATTTTTTCTCTTCAAGTCCTATCTGGCTTTCTTAATCCCCAGTTCTCCTCCCTGCCACCATGTGCAGCAGAAGAAGCTGATAATTAATGTCTGCAACCCTCTAGACACAATGCTGCCCTAGATACCCCAAGGCAACTGCACCTGCACTTTGCAAAGCTTAGCAACCGTCCTGAGCAGCCTAAGAAGGAATGCAGTGCTTGAGGGGCTGCCTTCAAACACTGCAGGGACTATCTAGCCTGAAGACCTCCACAGATGACATTTGAAAGCAGTGATTGATTATGTTCCAGGGCAGGAGCAGCCATCCTGAATGGACGGTCGGTGTTTCTATTCGGGTGAAAGGAAGGGAAAAAAATGGTGGAACACACTGTACACCAATAATGCATTAGCATTACTAAATTGACATCTTTAATGGTAAGTACATAATCTCCAATGTCGAAAAGGCTGGATAATAAATATAACTGCCTATGCTTTATCTTTAAACAATTTACATAATTCAATAACTCAGTTTAGGCTAAACTGTCATAGAAGAAATTATTTTGGTTCACAAAGAAAAGAAAATTCTACAAAGACATGAATGACAAGCAGCTCAGTACATTTTAAAATAATTGCTTCAGTGAATTGTTACCTATCTATCCAAAAAAAATTCAAAGTAATTTAACCATTTGGTATATAGATATATGTACAGTTTTAAACTTCCCTTAAAGCAACATTTGTAGTTTATATGGCTTGTAAAAGAACCTGACAAATGTTATATATAGGTATTAGTAGCTGTTCCTGTAGCAGACAGCTGCTAGAAGGCAAAACAAAAGTTTTCAATGACTAAAAAATTCAAAGAATTGTTCATTTATAATAAAGTATCACAATTGGTTTTGCTGATTTATGTATTTGGTCAAACTGTAAGAAAACCTGTTTCATTTGGGTACTAAATTGTTAAGATGTTAAAACCCATAGAGTAACTGTTTTTGTGATTCTTTGGTAGTTTTAAATTAAAAAGAAAAAACTGGCAATAGGTAAAGAGCAAAATTAAATTTATGAAAATATCATTTACCATTAAATATTTGCAAATATTAGAACTGACCAGAAAAATTATGAATTAGATATTTTTAAAATAAATTTTGATACATTTTAAAGCAAATAATTTAAATGTGCATCTACACTCTCGAAAACTAATTTACTGATGTTGTTCTTCCTGTGGACACAAATGTGACTGTGAGTAGCAAATTATAACCTGAAAATTGAGAGATAAATGTCCTTTCCCAGCAAGTAAACATCATAAGTGTCTTATTAAATGAACCTTGACCTGGCATGCCTGATATATCATTTCTACTTCTGGCATTTCTAACTATTTGGTGATCCAGGAAAAATCAATTAACCTTCTGGAACTTAGTTTCTTCATCTGTTTTCAAAAGAAGGAAGATGGACTAGCTAGTCTCTTATTCTATTGTGTCACTGTGGCGAGGAATTTTCACTTAATAGTTACAACAAATCTATCAGGGCTTAGAAAATTTCAATAAATTGTCCAAGAAGACAAAATTGAAAGTCACACAGTTGGAATGACCTTTAAGTTACCTTTCACCTTTGCCATTAACATGGAAGAATAGCATTTAAATATAAATTGAGTTAAAATATTGAATTTAAATACTTGAATTAAATTTTGAACTTAAATACTACTTGAATTAAAACGGGGTTACTTAGTCCCTGTGTATACATACACTGTTTCCACAGCAAAGCATGGTTTTCAGAATCTGTGCTGTGAAACTCATGGTTTCCATAATTTCCAAGACAGACCCACATTATCCCAAATGTTACACCAAATTGGTGCATGTTGGAGCATTGCCAAACCACCAACCATGAACTGATTTTCTGTCTTCTGGTTCTCAAAGTAATTTTAAGTATCATTATTTAGTTAAAGATCACAAAGATATGGGATTCCAAAACTGCATCTCACTTTGATGACCCAAGAACACGAGGAAAATAAAAACAATACCATTCATTTGAAGAGTCAAAGAGGTAGATTTAGAGGCAACACAAAGTGTGTGGGATGAGAAGCCAGGGGTAAAGGAGACAGAGAGAGAGAAAACCTGTATACACCAGTGGCTGTTTTCTGCCAAAGATTCTCAAGCCCTTTAAAGAAACTAAGGTTCAGAGCAGCTGGATCAAACTGCAGATGAATGGACAGGATAAGAACATTTCCCAGAGTCCCAACAAAAAATCCAATGACAGACCTGGACTTTCAGGTTCTTGTCCGATATTAGATGCAATTCTTTCGTAAAACACTGTATATGATGTTCTTACCAAAGAAAAATTTTGTTTATTTAGCTTTGGCTTTACTTCCACTTCTAGGCAGCAGGAATACTAGAAAATGCTACCAACACAAATATTTTTAACATAACAAAACAAGAAAATCTAGTTTTCTGAACATTTGGTACGCAGTATTCTATAGATTATTGTTTAACTGTCATGTTTTTTCTCATAAAAGATTAGAATATGTTATGGGAATGGTAATGATACATAATACATATTTAAGTGTTTAATAATTTACATTTTGTTAATTATTTTGACTGATTTTGGGTAAAGACTGCTACAACACATAAGCAGACCATCTGTTGCTGTTAGAATTATTAATAAATACTCCCTGAACTAAGTATTTTAATTAAAAATAAAATGCTACATTCATTAAGGCCCATCTTAAGTGGCATGCTTCAAAAGGAATTAATAGTGTACCCAGCTGCCAATCCCTAAGTAGTTTGAAAAGATTACAAACTTTTATTCATGAGAAACTACATGGATTTGGATGATTAGGGAACAATCTGTTGAGTCCTCTAATGCCTTCTCCTGTGTGGGATCCAAGACTATATGAATTGATGAAAATGACACCATCTATTCTATACACTCTTCCACAAATTTACCAAGGAGTCAGACTAGTGCAAATGCTTTCTTCTTAACTATATCTTTTTGATCTTTATCCTGGAAAGGGGAGCAATAGGCACTCATCATCGGACAAACTTACTTCAAGGTAGCATGGGGTAGGAGTGCAAAGCTGGGGCGAAATGAGAGTAGTATCAACTTATATACACTACCGAATGTAAAACAGTTGGCTTGTGGGAAGCAGTTGCATAGCACAGGGAGATCGGCTTGGTGCTTTGCGATGACCTAGAGTGGTAGGATAGGGAGGGTGGGAGGGAGGCTCAGAGGGAGGGTATATGGGGACATGTGTATGCATATGGCTGATTAGCTTTGTTGTGCAACAGAAACTAACACAGTATTGTGAAGCGATTATGCTCCAATAAAGATCTATTAAAAGAAAAAAGACAGTATTCTGTTAAAGCAGGTCTCTGGAGTCAGATGGCCTAGGTTTAAATCCTATTTCCCTATATTCTAGCTGTGTGGCCCTGAAAAACTTACTCAACCTTTCTCTGCCTTAATATACTCATTAGTAAAACGAGGATAATAGTAGTATCACCTTCATATGGGTATTATGAGAATTAAGAGTTCCTGGAAGAGTGCTTAATACAGAGTAAGTGTTTAATTAATGATGACTCTTAGAATTATTACTTCAGTATTGTTGTCAATACTGAAATACACTTTTGCAACTTTTCTTTGAAGATTGCCTTCAAAAGATAAGTCATTTCTTTCACGTTTTCTTAAGGATGTTACATCTTCAATTTTTGAAATTTGAAGGGATTTTTCCTTTGAAACAATGTTGATTGGGGCAAAGGACAATGAAAGAGGGAAGTAAGGAAACCTGGTAATGCCATTTTTCATCAAAAAGGACACATGACAAGTAAGGAAATATGTGTGTACAATTTCTAAATTTCGAATAAAAAATGCTATACACATTCATGAGTACCAATCTCCCTTCAAATACAAGTTCAACAAGTGGAGTGAGGAAGCAAATGATAAGGAAAAACAGGATAATGAAGGGAGATAGAAATCAAGAAAAGAAAAAACATAAAGGAGACTCAAAAAGATTGTTGAAAGGTCTAGAATTCTAAATAAAATCTCTAAAAGGAAAAAAAAAAGAGTTTACGTTCTTTTATGTTAGTCCTTTTGCAATGAAAATCAGGGACTGAAAGTTTAAGTGATACCCTTGACAGTGCTGTGAACACGTATGGACTCTGACCCCTCACACATGAGTCCCTGCTCATAGTTACAACACTTCACTGGAACATGGTGCTTGTTTTTCATTCTTCTCATTCACTTGCTTAGGAACAACCAGGTTTCAGGGAGCGACTGAACTTGAGATATTCAAGCACCAACTTTGAGGCCATGGTTTCTGCAGCCAGAGCTCCCTGAAGCACAGGGAATTGTAGCAAGAACTGGAGAGGTCCCTTCTTACCAAGTCCTTAAACTGCACAAGGCACATTCACTCATATCAGCTAACTAGATAATCAGAAGCACTTCTTAAAATTGCTATTGTGTGCCAGTTTTATAGATTAGAAAACTGAGCCTCAAGAAACTTAAGTGGCATTTCTTCAGGTCACAGGACCAGAAAATGCAAAAGTCAAGAGTCAACATAGAATTAAAAGTGAATCATTTTTTACTGTCAACCCCAGTGGTTTTCAAATCAAACTGTGAAATGTAGAATCCTCTGGTTCCACTTTGGAATCTTAAGGAGTAGCACAGAGGGGAAGAGGTTCCTGAGCAGACCACACTCTGCATCTCCAGACCCACCTGTTCTCCTGCTTCCACAGACAGCTCTAGTGATAGGTTTTGGACATCATAGTTCAAAGTAAGAGTTTTTTTTAAACAAAAGCATTTTACTGTTAAGAATTTTGTTTTTCAAAATTACTCAGGAAATCCCTTCATTACAAAGAGTCCCTAAGTCCTTATCTCTAAATGACGCATATCTGTACATGTCTATTTCATTCCCTATTATCAATTATTCATGTTTAAAATTCCATACAATAATTCAGATTCAAATCTATTTGTATTTCCATTGATATGTAACATATACTGACGTGATCTCAGCAGAGGGATCAGTGTTAGAACAAGGCTGCTCGAAGTGCAATTGGAGAACTATTGTTGCGTCTGAGAAGAAGCCTGTGACAGGATGCAAATCAACGCATCACTTCCTTCACATGGACAAAGTCTTTTTATGAAAAGAAATCAAAAACAAAAGTTAGCTGAACTAAAGTGTGCTTAGTTGGTTTACATTCTAGGGCAGCTGTTCATGTTGTCACTATCCAGAAACAATTTCCCTAGGGAGACTTTTAGTAGCACTGTTCTAGATTCCAGAAATACTTTGGTCTTGGAAACTTGCTTCCCACACGCCAGTTATGTCCAGAATTTTCTCAACTGTCTACCACCCTGGCCAGTCCTTCTCTATCTCTTCTGTCTGATCTGTGACCTGACCTCCAAATAATGGAGTTTTCTGAGATCCTATTCTTGGGCTGCATCTATTCTTGCCTTCTTCTCTTTTTTTTTTAATTTTTATTTTTGGTTGCATTGGGTCTTCATTGCTGCATGCTGGCTTTCTCTAGTTGTGGTGAGCGGGGGCTACTCTTCATTGCGGTGCATGGGCTTCTCATTGCGGTGGCTTCTTTTGTTGCAGAGCATGGGCTCTAGGCACGTGGGCTTGAGTAGTTGCAGCACTCGGGCTCAGTAGTTGTGGTGCATGGGATCAGTAGTTGTGGCGCACGGGCTCTAACATATGGGATCCTCTTGGACAAGGGATTGAACCTGTGTCCTCTGCATTGGCAGGCAGACTCCCAACCACTGCACCACCAGGGACGTTCCTATTCTTGCTTTCTCTGTACATCCTGGGTAAACTTTCTGTATCCATGACTTCAAAATCTTTTATATATATTTTTTGTTTTATCTATGACCCTGACTTCTCTCCTGAGTTTCAGACTCTTTAGTTGTAATTGCCCACTAACCGTCTCTATTAGATTTAGTACAGGCACCTCCGATTTAACATTTCTAATGAAAAAATATCTGTCCCTATACTCCCTCCTCAACTATATTAGTCAAGACTCTGTGTTATTAACATAACAAGAAGGGGAAAAATGGCAATTTTAAGAAGAAAGAAGAGAAGAGGAAAGGGAAGGGAAGAGAAAATGTTGTTTCTGTGTTTCAGAAAACTCCAAGGATTAATCAGCTTCAGAAATAATTGCATTTAGGATCTCAGAAAAATTTTATCATACTCTCCTGCTTTTCCCATCTCAGATCTCAGCTGTCTTTGGTTCTGGATCCATTCATTAGGGTGACCAGCAGATTTAGTTTTACATCATTTCTTCTCAGCATCTTAGAACCCAAAGAGAGGTTCTCCCTTACTAATATTTCCATCAGTATGGGCAAGAATATCCCGTATTGCAATTGGCCGTCTCTGGTACTGGCAGTGGAGTTGGCTACAATTTAAAACATGGACTATAAAAAGGAGGCAGGATCCTTCTTCAAGAAATATATGGAATTGTTTTAGATAAGAGACAATGGATATTGAGGAAGCATAAAAAAGACAGCCCTAAATACCCAGTCTAAATATGCACTGCCTCCTCCGTTATCCTCACTTAATCCTCTTGCCTGGCATCCACTCAGACGCCTAATCTGGAAACTAGGTAAACCTCAACTACTACTTCTCTCTAACTGCCCATATTGAATCCCTTAACTCTATCCAAGAACATATCTTGTTGAGTCTAATTCTAAAGCGTCTGTAAAATCTGGCCTCTCCTTTCCACCTCAACGATCATTGTCTTTATCTTCTCTTATTTAAATCATTGTTACTGATTATTCTAACTGATTTTCCTGCAATCAGTCTTTCTCCTTTAGCTTCATTTATTCTTCTGATTAAAATCCTGTTTTTTTTTTGATACAGAATAAAATCCAAACTTCTGAGATAGTGCATTCACTCTTTCATCAAGGATTCTGATCACTATACTTGGAATACCTATAGAAGGGACAACCAAACCCCAGGACATCTACCATTGTTAATTTTCCAAGGGATTTCTGGGTCTAATTATTTTTAAATCCTTGAAATCTGCTCATTCCACTTTACCTCACAAACACCCTTCTCCTTCTGTATCTGCTCTCTTACATGTCTCCTTCCCATTGTGTGGGAAGGAGACATGTAAGAGTAGATCCTTCCCTGATGTGACTGACTCCAACTGCTGCTTTCTTCTCTTCCAAACCTTTTAACTACACCAGAAGGAATACCAGTCATCCTCAGTGGCTTCCTATTACATTCCTGCCTAACAGAAACCTGGCTTTTCCTGAGGATACAATTCCCCGTATAATGCTCTCAGTTGGAAGACATTCTCAGAGAGTCCACTCATTTCAGAGTTGTTAGATGAAGAGAGCACCATTCTTGCTTTTCAACAACATTTCTGAGCCATTACCTAGTCATGGTTATGTCAAAATCACTGCTACGTGGAGGTGGATGACATCTGACAAAAACACCCTCTTCTCCTCAGCTAAAAATTTCTGTTCTTTTTACCTACTGGGGACCTTAGTACCAAAATCACTCATTTTCTTCCCACTCCATGTTGTGTCATGATCCTGAATTATTTCAATGTCTGTAAGACCCAGCCAGTACCCTAATCTTTCAATTACCTTCCTTAATTCTAGTGACCTCATCTCAACACCGCTGAAATTCCCCACTCCTGTAGCAATGACTTGAATTACTCATTCACCCACAATCTGCATTCAAATAACCTCACTCTGCAACCAAATCATACCACCTTTTTTTCATGCTCTCTCTCTCTCTAATTCCCATTGCACCTTTCTTTGTTCTTATGTGGACTTCTGTTCCCTGGGCCCCTCTATTCTATTCCTATCAGCAGTTTTTTTCTGTTCACCTCCTTAACTAGGTACTTTGATGCCAGTAAAATTACACTTCCTTCAATATCATCAACTTTTTCCCCTGTTGTTCTGTAAATTTATTGTTCTAGAAAACTGTAAACTGTTTGAACCCAACTCAGTCTTTTGCAGGCCTCCATCCAGTTTTCTGAGAAATGCCATGGGGTTTTCCTCCAAATTTTAGTCCAGCTCAGCTATCACCATTCCCACCAAACCCTACACTGTTAGATGTTTGTTTCACAGAAATAACATATCACTTCATATTGTGTTTGATCTATTTATATACCTTTCTCCCTCTCAAGACATGTTGAGAGCAGAAAACAAGTCTTAGTTACTTTTTTCATTCCTGATGTTTAGCATGCTGTAATTGTTGAATAAAAGTTAAATAAATGCCACATTGTGGCATATTAATCTTTCATGCAGTGGGGTATACATTTCAGATTAAATGAGAAGCAATAGAAGTTATGATTCAAAATGTAGAGTTTGAAATGCAAATCAAAACTATAATGAGGGGACTTCCCTGGTGGCACAGTGGTTGAGAGTCCGCCTGCCAATGCAGGGGACACAGGTTCACGCCCTGGTCCAGGAAGATCCCACATGCCGTGGAGCGGCTAGGCCCGTGAACCATGGCCACTGAGCCTGTGCATCCGGAGCCTGTGCCCCGCAACGGGAGAGGCCTCGATAGTGAGAGGCCAGTGTACCACAAAAAAAAAACAAAACAAAAACAAAAACAAAAACTATAATGAGGTATCACCTCACACTGGTCAGAATGGCCATCATTAAAAATCTACAAACAATAAATGCTGGTGAGGGTGTGGAGAAAAGGGAAGCCTCATATATTGTTGGTGGGAATGTAAATTGATACAGCCACTATGGAGAACAGTATGGAGATTCCTTAAAAAACTAAAAATAGAACTACCATATGACCCAACAATCCCACTCCTGGACATATACCCAGAGAAAACCATAATTCAAAAAGACACATGCACCCCTATGTTCATTGCAGCACTGTTTACAATAACCAGGACATGGAAGCAACCTAAATGTCCATCAACAGAGAAATGGATAAAGAAAATGTGGTACATATATGCAATGAAATATTACTCAGCCATAAAAAGGAATGAAATTAGGTTATTTGTAGGAGATGTGGATGGACCTAGAGAGTTTTATACAGAGTGAAGTGAGTCAGAAAGAGAAAAGCAAATATCATATAATAATGCATATAGGTGGAATCTAGAAAAATTATACAGATTAGCTTACTTGCAAAGCAGAAACAGAGACACAGATGAAGAGAACAAATGTATGGATACCAAGGGGGAAAGGGGTGGGGTGGGAGAAATTGGGAGACTGGGATTGACACATATACATTATTGATACAATGTATAAAATAGACAACTGATGAGAACATGCTGTATAGCACAGGGACCTCTACCTAATGCACTGTGGTAAACTAAATAGGAGGGAAGTCCAAAAGGGAGGGGATATCTGTATGTGTATGGCTGATTCATTCTGTTGTGAAGTGGAGGCTAACACAACATTGTAAAGCAACCATACTCCAATAAAAATGAATTTTAAAAATGTAGAATTTGAATTTATAATAACTTCACTCGAATGTATTATTTTTATTAAGGAAAAAACATTATGGTTTTGTTAAATGATTGAAGTTATTTTAATAAAAATATATTTGGTTAATTGACAGATTAGATTTGATACAAGAACAAACAGAATAGAGGGTCCAGAAACAGACCTGTAAATAATAGGCACCAGATCCAAGACAAAGTTGACACTGTGTTACAGTGGAGGAAGTATTCTCTCTTCAATAAATGATGTGTGGTCAACTGGACCTCCTTCTCACAAAGCACAAAAATTAATTCCAGATAGTGTTCAGATCTATGTCTGGAGAGTATAAAATAAAGCATTTAGAGGAAAATAGAACATCTTCAAAGTGTTCTTGAAACACAGAAAATGATAACTGTAAAAGAAAAAAATATTAAACTAGACTGTATTAACTTGAAGAACTTCTATTCATTAAAAAGACTGTTAAGAGCACAATAAAACAACCGAACAGGTGGGAGGAGATAGTCATGATACATAGAGCCATCAAAACATTAATAGTTAGGATATATTTTTAAATCTTATAAATCAATAAAGACTCCCACAAATTAATTTTTAAATACAGATAATCCTTCTTAATAATTATATTTCTTATATATATATGGTCAAATCACTTGGACACAGGGACACACTTCACAAAAGAGATTAACCAAATGGCCAATAAACATATGGAACAGTACTTAACCTCATTAGTCATCTGTGCTACACACTGACCAAATGACTAAAATTAATGACAAAATACTAAGATTGCAAAGCTATAGAGCCACTGGAATTCTAGTACATTACTGGTGAATGTCTTAATTGGCACAGCCACTTGAAAAATGGTTAGCATCTATTAAAACTAAACATATGCATATCATGTGACTCAGCAGTTCTACTGCTAAAATTGCGTTTTGATGTTCACCAAAAGACATGTAAGAAAATGTTTATGGTTGCACTACTTATAAAAGCCTTAAATTGGAGACAACCTAGATGCATAGTAACAATGGAACTAATAGATAAGTCACAGTATATTCACACAATGGAAGATGATAGAGCAATTAGAATAAATATTATTAGGGTATGCAACAATGTGGGTGAATCTCCCAAATATAAATTTGACCAGAAGAAGAAGCCTCACACAAAAGAGCCCATATGTCTGATTCCATTTATATAAAATATACAAACAGGGAAATCTAATATATATTGGTACAAATATGGACACTGGTTGTCACTGTGGGGAGAGAGATTAGTTTAATCTCTGGAGGGAACATGAGATTGACTTTGGGGGTGGTAAATATGTTCAGAAATTCACCAAGGGATGCAATTATGTTATATGTAATTTATGTTTATTATACTGGTGCTTATGGTATATAAGGCATCTGTGAGATGAGATATCATAAGAAAAAATAATAAAAATGAATAGGAGTCCAGGGAGTATAAGGAAAGGGCAAAGTTCAGAAAGAGTGTACTCTTGGAAATTGAATATGAAGGTCTATAGCTTAGCCACTCATAAAAAATATAAACTGTTTAAACTTAAATCATAGAGGGCAGACAGGAGAAGCAAGAAATACAATCCTGCAGCATGTGGAACAAAAAACATATTCACAGAAAGATAGACAAAATGAAAAGGCAGAGGGCTATGCACCAGAAGAAGAAGCAAGAAAAAAACCCAGAAAAACAATGAAATGAAATGGAGATAGGCAATCTTCAAGAAAAAGAATTCAGAATAATGATAATGAATTTGATCCAGGACCTCAGAAAAAGAATGGAGGTAAAGATCTAGAAGATGAAAGAAATGTTTAACAAAGACCTAGAAGAATTAAAGAAGAAACAAACAGAGATGATCAATACAATAACTGAAATGAAAACTACACTAGAAGGAATCAGTAGCAGAATAACTGAGGCAGAAGAACGGATAAGTGACCTGAAAGACAGAATGGTGGAATTCACTGCTGTGGAACAGAATAAAGAAAAAAGAATGAAAAGAAATGAAGACAGACTAAGAGACCTCTGGGACAACATTAAATGCAACAACATTTGCATTATAGGGGTCCCACGAGGAGAAGAGAGAGAGAGAAAGGATCAGAGAAAATATTTGAAGAGATTATAGTCAAAAACTTCTCTAACATGTGAAAGGAAATGGCCACCCAAGTCCAGGAAGTGC
The DNA here is from genome assembly GCF_964165515.1 of Mesoplodon bidens. Taxonomy (NCBI): domain Eukaryota; kingdom Metazoa; phylum Chordata; class Mammalia; order Artiodactyla; family Ziphiidae; genus Mesoplodon; species Mesoplodon bidens. The sequence goes on along the minus strand of NC_138161.1, from coordinate 35,829,781 downwards.
AGAGAGTCCCATACAGGATAAACCAAGGAGAAACATGCTGAGAAACATAGTAATCAAATTTGAAAAAATTAAAGACAAAGAAAAATTATTGAAAGCAGCAAGGAAAAAATGACAAATAACATACAAGGGAACTCCCATAAGGTTAACAGCTGATTTCTCAGCAGAAATGCTACAAGCCAGATGGGAGTGGCATGATATTCTTAAAGTGATGAAAGGGGAAAAACCACAACCAAGATTACTCTACCCAACAAGGATCTCACTCAGATTTAATGGAGAAATCAAAAGGTTTACAGACAAGCAAAAGCTAAGAGAATTCAGCACCACCAAACCAGCTTCACAACAAAGGCTAAAGGAACTTCTGTAAGTGGGAACACAAGAAAAGAAAAGGACCTACAAAAACAAACCCAAAACAATTAAAAGTGGTGAAAGGAGCATACATATCGATAATTACCTTAAATGTGAATGGATTAAATGCTCCAACCAAAAGACACAGGCTTGGTAAATGAATACAAAAAAAAGACCCATATATATGCTGTCTAAAAGAGACCCACTTCAGACCTAGGGACACATAGAGACTGAAAGTGAGGGGATGGAAAAAGATATTCCATGCAAATGGAAATCAAAAGAAAGCTGGAGTAGTAATACTCATATCAGACAAAATAGGCTTTAAAATAAAGAATGTTACAAGAGACAAGGAAAGACACTATGTAATGATCAAGGGATCAATCCAAGAAGAAGACATAACAATTATAAATATATATGCACCCATCATAGCTGCACCTCAATACATAAGGCAACTGATAACAGCTCTAAAAAAGGAAATCAACAGTAACACAGTAATAATGGGGGACTTTAACACCTCACTTACACCAATGGACAGATCATCGAAACAGAAAATTAATAAGGAAAAACAAGCTTTAAATGACACAATAGACCAGATAGATTTAATTGATATTTATAAGTCATTCCATCCAAAAACAGCAGATTACACTTTCTTCTCAAGTGCACGTGGAACAATCTCCAGCATAGATCACATCTTGGGTCACAAATCAAGCCTCAGTAAATTTAAGAAAACCGAAATCATATCAGACATCTTTTCTGACCACAACACTATGAGATTAGAAATCAATTACAGGGAAAAAAACGTAAAAAACACAAACACATGGAGGCTAAACAATACATTACTAAATAACCAAGAGATCACCAAAGAAATCAAGGAGGAAATCAAAAAATAGCTAGAGACAAAAAAGAATGAAAACACGATGATCCAAAACCTATGGGATGCAGAAAAAGCAGTTCTAAGAGGGAAGTTTATTGCCCTAAAAGCCTACATCAAGAAATAAGAAAAATCTCAAACAATCTAACCTTACACCTAAAGGAACTAGAGAAAGAAGAACAAACAAAACCCAAAGTTAGCAGAAGGAAAGAAATCATAAACATGAGAGCAGAAATGAGTGAAATAGAAACAAAGGAAACAATTGCAAAGATCAGTAAAACTAAAAGCTGTTTTTTTGAGAAGATAAACAAAATTGATAAATCATTACCCAGACTGATCAAGAAAAAGAGGGAGAGGACTCAAATCAATAAAATTAGAAATGAAAAAGGAGAACTTAAAACAGACACTGCAGAAATACAAAGCATCTTAAGAGACTACTACAAGCAACTCTATGCCAATAAAATGGACAACCTGGAATAAATGCACAAATTCTTAGAAAGGTATAATCTTCCAAGACTGAACCAGGAAGAATTAGAAAATATGAACAACTAATCAAAAGTAACAAAATTGAAACTGTGATTAGAAATCTTCCAACAAACAAAAGTCCAGGACCAGATGGCTTCACAGGTGAATTCTATAAAACATTTAGGGAAGAGCTAACACCCATCCTTCTCAAACTCTACCAAAAAATTGCAGAGGAAGGAACACTCCCAAACTCATTCTATGAGGCCACCATCACCCTGGTGCCAAAACCGAACAAATATACTACAAAAAAGAAAATTACAGACCAATATCACTGATGAATATGGATGCAAAAATCCTCAACAAAATACTAGCAAACAGAATCCAACAACACATTAAAAGAATCATACACCATGATCAAGTGGGATTTTTCCCAGAGATGCAAGCATTCTACAATATATGCAAATCAATCAATGTGATACACCATATTAACAAATTAAAGACTAAAAACCATATGATCATCTCAATAGTTGCAGAAAACGCTTCTGACAAAATCCAACACCCATTTATGATAAAAAAACTCTCCAGAAAGTGGGCACAGAGGGAACCTAACTCAGTGTAATTAAGATCATATATGACAAACCCACAGCAAACATCATTCTCAATGGTGAAAAACTGAAAGCATTCCCTCCAAGATCACAAACAAGACAAGGATATCCACTCTCTCAACCATTATTCAACATACTTTTGGAAGTCCTAGCCACAACAATCAGAGAAGAAAAAGAAATACAAGGAATACAAACTGGAAGAGAAGAAGTAAAACTGTCACTGTTTGCAGATAACATGATACTAAGAGAATCCTAAAGATGTTACCAGAAAACTACTAGAGCTTATCAATGAATTTGGTAAAGTTTCAGGATACAAATTTAATGCACAGAAATCTCTAGCATTCCTATATACTAATGATGAAAAATCTGAAAGAGAAATTAAGGAAACACTCCCACTTACCACTGCAACAAAAAGAATCAAATACCTAGGAATAAACGTACCTAAAGAGAAAAAAGACCTGTATGCAGAAAACTATAAGACACTGATGAAAGAAATTAAATATGATACCACCAGATGGAGAGATATACAATGTTCTTGGATTGGAAGAATCAGTATTGTGAAAATGAGTATACTACCCCAAGAAATCTACAGATTCAATGCAATCCCTATAAAATTACCAAGGACATTTTTTACAGAACTAGAACAAAAAAATCTTAAAATTTGTATGGAGACACAAAAGACCCCAAATAGCCAAAGCAGTCTTGAGGGAAAAAAAAATGGAGCTGGAGGAATCAGACTCCCTGACTTCAGACTATACTACAAAGCTACAGTAATCAAGACAATATGGTACTGGCAAAAAAACAGAAACATAGATCAATGGAAAAAGATAGAAATCCCAGAGATAAACCCACGCACCTATGGTCAACTAATCTATGACAAAGGAGGCAAGGATATACAATGGAGAAAAGACAGTCTCTTCAATAAGTGGTGCTGGGAAAACTGGACAGCTACATGTAAAAGAATGAAATTAGAACACTCCCTAACAGCATACACAAAAATAAACTCAAAATGGATTAAAGACCTAAATTTAAGGCCAGACACTATAAAACCCTTAGAGGATAACATAGGAAGAACACTCTTTGACATAAATCACAGCAAGATCTTTCTTGATCCACCTCCTAGAGTAATGGAAATAAAAACAAAAATAAACAAATGGGGCCTAATGAAACTTCAAAGCTTTTGCACAGCAAGGAAACCATAAACATGATGAAAAGACAACCCTCAAAATGGGAGAAAATATTTGGAAACGAATCAATGGACAAAGGATTAATCTCCAAAATATATAAACAGCGCATGCAGCTCAATATTAAAAAAACAAACAACCCAATCCAAAAATGGGCAGAAGACCTAAATAGACATTTCTCCATAGAAGACATACAGATGGCCAAGAAGCACATGAAAAGCTGCTCAACATCACTAATTATTAGAGAAATGCAAATCAAAACTACAATGAGGTATCACCTCACTCCAGTTAGAATGGGCATCATCAGAAAATCTACAAACAACAAATGTTGGAGAGGGTGTGGAGAAAAGCGAACCCTCTTGCACTGTTGGTGGGAATGTAAATTGATACAGCCACTATGGAGAACAGTATGGAGGTTCCTTAAAGAACTAAAAATAGAATTACCATGTGACTCAGCAATCCCACTACTGGGCATATACCCAGAGAAAAGCATAATTCAAAAAGACACATGCACCCCAATGTTCATTGCAGCACTACTTACAATAGCCAAGTCATGGAAGCAACCTAAATGCCCATTGACAGACAAATGGATAAAGAAGTTGTGATACATACATACAATGGAATATTACTCAGCCATAAAAAGGAACAAAATTGCATCAGTTGTTGAGACATGGATGGATCTAGAGACTGTCATACAGAGTGAAGTAAGTCAGAAAGAGAAAGACAAATATCGTATATTAATGCATATATGTGGAACGTAGAAAAATGGTACAGCTGGACTGGTTTGCAGAGCAGAAATTGAGACACAGATGTAGAGAACAAACGTATGGACACCAAGGGGGGAAAGTGGTGGGGTGGTGGGGGTTGTGGTGTGATGAATTGGGAGATTGGGATTGACATGTTTACACTGATGTGTATAAAATGGATGACTAATAAGAAAACAGCCACTATGGAGAACAGTATGGAGGTTCCTTAAAAAACTAAAAATAGAACTACCATATGACCCAGCAATCCCACTACTAGGCATATACCCTGAGAAAACCATAATTCCAAAAGAGACATGTACCAAAATGTTCATTGCAGCTCTATTCACAATAGCCCGGAGCTGGAAACAACCTAAGTGTCCATCATCAGATGAATGGATAAAGAAGATGTGGCACATATATACAATGGAATATTACTCAGCCATAAAAAGAAACGAAACTGAGCTATTTGTAATGAGATGGATAGACCTAGAGTCTGTCATACAGAGTGAAGTAAGTCAGAAAGAGAAAGACAAATACCGTATGCTAACACATATATACGGAATTTAAAAAAAAAAAAATGTCATGAAGAACCTAGGGGTAAAACAGGAATAAAGACACAGACCTACTTGAGAATGGACTTGTGGATATGGGGAGGGGGAAGGGTAAGCAGTGACAAAGCGAAAGAGAGGCATGGACATATATACACTACCAAACGTAAGGTAGATAGATAGTGGGAAGCAGCCGCAGAGCACAGGGAGATCAGCTCGGTGCTTTGTGACCGCCTGGAGGGGTGGGATGGGGAGGGTGGGAGGGAGGGAGATGCATGAGGGAAGGGATGTGGGAACAGATGTATATGTATGACTGATTCACTTTGTTATAAAGCAGAAACTAAAAAAAAAAAAAAAAACGGAAAAAAAATAAAAAGAAAAATAAAAAAAGAAAAATAAATTAAAAAAAAGAAAATAAATAAATAATAAATAAACATTAAAAAATTAAATTAAATTAAATTAAATCATAGATTCCCTTAGATTCTGCTCTACACCCTCCTTCAACACTGGTTGATATTATTGTGTACTTATTTCTAAAAATGTTTTTCTCAGTGACTTCTGGGGGCCTTGCACAGCAGAATAAACAGTTTCATAATTACTATATTCTTTTGTCTTTATCAGAACACAATAAACTGTTCTGTGGTGTCCTGGATGATCATTTAGCAGTTCTTTTCACTTATAATTATCTTTATACACAAGGTTTCCTAGAATATTTTTGGTACACATAAATAAAATTTGGATGTCAGAAACAGCATCTCATTTTTAAAAGTCTGTTTGCTTCCTAATTGAAAAATTATATTGCTTTTGGCACAAACTAGAAAGAAAAGCCATCAGATGAGATGTAGGTAGTGTTAAATGACTAAAGATTATGAAAAGCTTTTATAACCTGGAATCCCGAGTTACACACTAGCTAAGATGCACTCAAGGAATGTGGCACTTTATGGCAAAGTGTGAGAAAAGAGTATTATATTAAAGCAATTTATTTTCATTTTTTTGTGCTGCACTCATCTGTGATAAATGCAGCAAGACAATAGACTACAGGTGGCAGATGTTTATTTAATAGGCAGAAAAGTCAAAGCTAAACTCTCCACTTCTGCAAAACACCTTTAGGTAAAAGAGAAGCCTTATTATCATTGAGACTAACAGTAAACTCTTTAATAATTACCTTAAGAATGTGTTTTAGTCATTACAGAATCTAACAGCAGTAATTGTTAGCTTTTCTAACATTTTTGCAAAACAAATTTCATAGAATAGTGAAGATAAGATCGGATAATATGTACATTTTTAACTCAAATATAGAGCAGATATACAAAGCCATGGACTTTAGTTTTTTGACCAAGTTTATAATCTGGGACAATAATAACAGTTATTATATAAGCATTTTTATAGGACAGGCACTCTGCTAACTATCCAATGTGAATTATCACCTTTAAAAATTATAAAAAGTTCTTCAAGTCCATGTGGTAATAATATCCAAAAATGGACACCATCAATTCTTTCTCTCCCCATACAGGCATGCTGCCCCTCACATCAAGAGATGGGGTCTAATTCTCCTCTTATTAAATCTGGCCTGGTTTTGTGTTGTACCTTTGACAAATAGAAATGTGACTGACCAGGCCATAAGAAGCTTGGAAACTTCTTTCTGGATCTTTTAGAATGAGTGCTCTTGGGATGCTGCTTCTCAGAATCCACCCAAATATATTCTGAGAAGCCCAAGCCCAGGGCTAGATTGATAAGCATGCAACCTGTGCTGTCAGTGTTTTGAAATTCATATATATATATATATATATATATATATATATATATATATTAACAAGAAGCCCTGCACTTTCATTTTGCACAGAGTCCTGCAAATAATGGAGCTTGCCCAAATCACATAAACAGTTTGAGCCCCCAGACTCAGCATTATCCACCAGTCATGTTGGTCAGCCACATTAGACATTCAGCCCACTTGAGCATTTAAATGGTGGCAGTCCCAGTGAACATGAGAGACTCCAAATGAGAACTGTTCAGCTAATCCCAGTCAATCCCCAGAACCATGAGAAAACAAATTGTTTCTTACGTCATTGAGTTTTGGCATGGTTTGTGTGTTAACCAGCAAAAGATAAGTGAGACAAGTAGGTATTATTATTAACTTATATCTAACTTATATTAAGCCTATGAAGTAATTACTAATATTATACTCATCTTTGGAGGCATATAGAAGCAATTTTTCTAAGACCACACAGTTAAGTGGTGGGAGAGCAATGAGTTAAACTCAGGTGTCATCAGAACGCATAGCCCAAACTCTAGATTGCTATTCTTTATATTGTGTCCAATACACAGTAATATTACTTGGTTTTTCCATTTTCAATGTGATTTTTTCTATTTTTGTTCCATTAGAATAGTTTTCCAGATTTCACCTCTAACAATTTTATTTATATATGCTTCCAAATTATCACTGATGAGATTTCAAGAGTAATGTCTAGAGTTGCACCTTCCAGTACTTTCCTCTTTACCTCAAGAAACTTCCAATCATAATAATTGTAGATACCTCCATTTTAATGCTAGCCAATTATGCCAATGGGAGTTCATTACTCATTCCTACTGATGTATATTCAACTTCTTTGATCATGTCCTCTTCTATCCCCTACAAGGTCATCATTAATTCCTAATTGTTCAAAATTATTTCCCCACACATACACACCCATGAGGTCCTTGTAATAGGAATTCATTTCTCAAAAGGGGATTTAAGAGCAAGTCTCAGATGTTCAAAAACTGATGAACCAGATAGTTGACCTGAGTCAGTTAATTAAACTATAGAAAGTCACTAGGGAAAGAAAAGGCACATCATTAGGTTCATTTTGCTGAAAAGTAACAATTTCAGGCCTCTTGGGAAAACAAAGAGATACCTTAAACATAATTTCTTGAAATTTTGTTCCAATATGACTATAATTCAACTTTTCTGTTTCTGGTTATTAACCTAAAGCACTTGAGTGAGACACCCAATAATCCACTTCTTTATTAAAATTGCTAATTAACTATTAGCCTGAAAGTGAATTCTAAAGTATTCTTTTGTTTGAGTTTGCATTGTTTCAAATTAAGTTGGATAAGTGTTAAGGGAACAAAAAACACTTTTTAGGAAAAAATTTCTCTTCTAGCCACGACTCTTCAGATAATATAATTCATGCTTGAAATGTATCTGTATTCGAATACACAGCACAATCCACAGGCAAATGTATATACAGTTTTGTAAAGAATAACAGAAATCTATAATAGTAATTTATATAATAATTTTAATTAAGAGGTAAATATTGACTCCATTTATGAAGCCAAAATTAATTAATAAAATTCATTGTTGACTGACCACTATAGTCCAGGCTCCTCAATATCCCTTATTCAATTATTATTTTACAGAAAATAAAATATTGATCTCCCCAAACACTTCTAATTATTTTCTCCTTAAATAAATATTCATTTTAAAATAAAAGGATGTAGTAGCATCTCATTTCTCTGATACAGTTTCATCCTGTGATCTCATTAAATGCTAAAACATTAAAAATTACTTTATATATTTTCAATAAAAACATTTAATTATATTTTCTGTCAGAGATTTATAAAATAAAGTATAATAAAATATTTAAACTTTTTTGATGATAAGGAACTGTCAGAGTTAAGTCATTTCTGCATCTTTTAATATAATATATCTAAGGGTGTGGAAATATTTAGGTGATATTTGATAAATGCTTCTGGAATGAATGAATGAATTAATGAACTGAGATCCAGTTATAACTCCATAATTTCTCTGAAAAACAAAGAAATTTGAAATTTTTACTGAGTTTTCTTCTCTCCATACTGAGAAAGCAACTGGCTCCTCAAGGGAACCAGTGAAATTGAGAGAAAACTTTTCACTGACTAATAGAAAACTACAGAAAATATAATTTTTGTAAGTCACATGAGAAGATAAAAATATAAATGTGACCCTATTTAATTTTAATTGAACATTAAAATTCATTGATATATAGAGTGAACTTCATGGAGAAAGCTGTATCATTTGTTACTTTACCTCTAGTACTTAACATACTGGCCAGCACCTATATTTGCTCAGTTAATATTTACTGATTACATAAATAAACAAGTGAGTTTTGTTTTATTGCTGTATGACTTTAAAAAAATATAGTCTAAAATACTATTCCAGCTATCAAATTCTGAGAAGGAGTTTTGAGAATGTCATGGTATCTCTGTTCTCTGATAATTGTTAGCTACTATATAAACTAATCATCCTCAATTATTATTCTTAGAGGAAATCATTATAGATTATTTAAAACATGGCTTTTGGGAAAAGCAGAAAATTGAGATGTTTTCCTCTTTTTCTGTTGTTGCTGTATCACTTTATCCAATTGTATTAATTATCCGTTGCTGCATAACAAATCATCCCAAACTTAGTGGGTTAAAATTATAATACTTATTGTCTCTAACAGTTTATGCAAGTCAGGAATTCAGAAAGGTATTAGAGCCTCTCTGGTTGCAGTCTGACATTAGTTGGGGCTGCAGTCATCTGAAGGCTTGTCTGGTGCTGGCAGAGCCACGTCCAAAGTGTTTTACTCTCAAGACTGCCAAGTTGGTTCCTCTCCATGTGGGCTACTCTGGTGTCTTCATGATATCGCAGCTGGCTTGCCCCAGAGTGAGCAAAGCAGGAGACCAAGGAGGAAACTACAATGCCTCTTATAACCTAGCCTTGAAAGCATATGTTGTCACTTCTGCAGTATTCCACTGGCCACTCAAATCATCCCTGATTCAACTGGTATGAATCGATAGGCATGAATACTCAGAGACAAGTTTATTTATGAAACATCTTGGAGACTGGCCACCATTCCAATTGCATATGTAAAAATACAAAACCAGGTAAGTGTTTAAATTGTTTGACCTATGATCAAAAATCATTTGCCATTAATTCTAATGAAAGCTTTTTCATCTACATTCCCACATACCTTGACGCTTTTGGCTTTAAGTTAGTCTCAAAAGGTTTGCTATGAACTTTTAATTTCATAGTATTAGAATAACAATTTAACCATAGTTAATGTGTTACTTGCAGTTTCTTTATTTTCATCTCTTGTTTCATTGATTCAATTCCAATAACTTTACATTTGACATATACAAAATAATAAAACCATAGAATTTTTCATTGAAATAATTTGAGTATGAATAAGGTCACTTCTCTATAAAGTACATTACCCAAACTGTTTCCACTTAACATTTTGAACCGAGCAGGGGCAGACTAAGCTCATAGATTAATTTCATAATAAGAGAAGGCAAACTCAACATAAGGGAGAGGGAAGGAATATGGAAATGGGACACTGAGGAAAATTATAAATTGTAGGAGTGTGAGGTTAATGAAACAGCATAAGGAAAGTTGGAATCTATGGGAGGAACTAGTGTGGTTTTAGCACTTTGATGTGGGAGAGCTTTCCCTGAAGGGCTTCTGACTTATCCTCAGTTGGCCTCAGCAGGCCCAAATGCAGTGTCTTGAGCCCAGTCTCTGAGAGTAATGGTCATATTTGTGAACTTGCCATTTCAATAACATGGTGAAATGAAGATGCTGCTATGACATAATTGTACTTTCTCATAAACATCGTCAAATAAAGTATATTATTCCTTGTCATTTGCTATGCTAATGTACCCTACTTTATTCCAAAGACATGGACCACCATTTTCTAAAACAACTAAGTGTTGTCTGGGGGAATAGTTGTCAGAAGTCACTAGGCCTTCAGAAATTTAATTGGAGGAAAAATGTGACATCATTTTTTATAAGTTTTAGAAAAATAAGTTTGGTTCTTGGGGATTGTTTATGTTACAGTAGGAAAGGCTCAGACTCTGAGAAAGTATTTGGTTGTTTCCCTACTCATGAGTTATATAACAATGGGCTGGCTACTTATTCTTTCTTTGCCTCATACATCAAATGGGAATAATACCTACCTCACAGAATTCTTAAAAAGATTCATTATGATAACAGATATAAAGTGTCTCATATGGTAGATACCTTTTTTTTTTTTTTTTTTTTTTTGCGGTACGCGGGCCTCTCACTGTTGTGGCCTCTCCCGTTGCGGAGCACAGGCTCCGGACGCGCAGGCTCAGCGGCCATGGCTCACGGGCCCAGCCGCTCCGCGGCATGTGGGATCTTCCCAGACTGGGGCACGAACCAGTGTCCCCTGCATCGGCAGGCGGACTCTCAACCACTGCGCCACCAGGGAAGCCCGGTAGATACCTTTTAAATTTTTGTTCTTTCTTTTGCTTTTTATTTGTTCTCAATATGAACACTATTTTCTGATAATGTCAAATCAATTTCTGGCAGCCAATATTTAATCCTTCAGTGAAAGATTTTCCTAAATTACACATCCTGAGGATTGCATATTTTGCTCATAACCTTGCTTTGTATTTGAAAAAGCAAGGCCACCAATACTTCCTCATCTGTCTTACGTCTAATCCTTTTCATGAAATATTTAAAAAAAAATTTTTCATTATCATCATTCTTCAGATAATCCTTAATATAAGTTTTAGTAATTTGTCAAAAAAAATTTGTCCTGTTAATTATGTATTGACCATCTCTGGGGTTGTTTGTTTATTTTACATGAAGTAATATTGGAATCATATGTGATAAAACTGTCAATTTTATTTTCAATTTCTTTATGCTTCTCCCTCAAGTAAAAAAAAAACAAAACAAAAATCAATATAGTGTGAGTGTAATGTAGTACATGAAGAAAAAAATCTGTTCATTTAGGTTTTTTAATGTCTTTGCACTCACTGCTCCCATTTCTGAAACTATTTTTCAATGATTGTATTATTCATTATTTGCATGTCCTAATAAATATATAAAAGATAAATACTTCCCTCCTTGTTCTATAAACCTTCCAAATTCAAAAGTGAGACTTTTTTTTCTGATATATTGTTAGGCACATAGGTGTTAAATATCATTATAAATGTATTTTTCCAATTGCCAGTTACTGTTTTCCTCCTCCAGTTTCATCAATGCAATTTTTTTTTCTTTTTGCGGTATGCGGGCCTCTCACTGTTGTGGCCTCTACCGTTGCAGAGCACAGGCTCCAGACGCGCAGGCTCAGCAGCCATGGCTCACGGGCCCAGCTGCTCCGCGGCATGTGGGATCTTCCCGGACCGGGGCACAAACCCATGTCCCCTGCATCGGCAGGCGGACTTTCAACCACTATGCCACCAGGGAAGCCCCTCATCAATGCAATTTTAATGTGAGTAATGTGGACATGAATTTAGATATATCACTACATTATTTTCTATGAGAGAATGTGCTGAATGTATGACCCATCCATTCTTTCTTAACATGTTATATTAGATATAAACGTGTTTCTTGTGGTAAAGCAGCGCACAAGGTTAATTCTTTGAAAGTGCAAGTTGTTTTTGAAAATTCCCATACTAATTTCAGATCTAATATTTTCCCTATCATAATTTTTTTTTTAGTCTCTATCAATTAACATTTGAAAATCCAGTAGCAGTATTCTGGTTTCACTAATATTTAAATAATGGATCACAAATTAAATTTATGGGTTTGTTGATAGAAAAAAAAATAAAATAATTTCATTAATCTTCTTTACTACTTCCTTATTTAAAACATCTTGCACTGTTCATTAATTCTAGGCCAATAACCTAATAAAGCCCATGTTAGTAAAACCATGTACAATGTTGGTTAGTGATAATGCTGTTTATTTACTAAAACTCAAGCTCAATGGCAAAATTTTAGAAATATTTATATTTTACAATAATTACAGAAGGGATATTATGGGTTGAATTGTGTTCTCACCAAAAAAGATACATTGAAGTCCTAACCGCCAATAACTCAGAATGTGACCTTATTTGGAAAAAGGGTCCTTGCAGATGTAATCAAGCTAAGATGAGTTAATTACGGTGGACCCTAATCCAATATGACATGTGTCCTCATGAAAAAGGAGGAGGGCAGGAATTTGGACATATACAGAGGGAGATCAATGCAAGAAGACATAGGGAGAATGCCATGTGAAGACTGGAGTTATGCTTCTACAAGTCAAGGGACATCTAGCTCAGAAGCTGAAAGAGGTAAAAAAGGATACTTCTGCAGTTTTCAGAAGGAACATGGCCCTGCCAACACATTGATTCAGACTTTCAGCTTCCAGAACAGTGAGAGAATTCATTTCTGTTGTTCTAAGCCATCCAGTTTGCGGCAGCCCTAGCAAATGAATACAAATGTAAAACCAATAGCTACTTTAATTCACCAGATATAAACTACCTGGATTATTACTACATAAATACAGCTTTGAAGGATTTGTTTTAAAAATGAATCATTTCCTTACCACCGTGGATCTTTACAATCACTGACTATTTTGGTAACATAATAAAGGATTTTTTATACACTTCTATGTGTCTAGTAGGACTATAAGTGCTTTACTTTTATTAATTCATTTAATCATCAACAAGTATACTTTGAAACAGGTATTACCAGTATAATCTCTATTTTGAGGGACAGAGAAGTGAGGTACCTCCTAGACTGTATCCCTATTATATGAGAGAGTCAATTCAGATGCACAAAGTCAATGCACAGGATCCATGTTCTCAATCACTACATGAGATGGCCTTCAACTAGTCTATCCCCTCTGACTTCATCCTCACCAATTAATGTCTCACTTTGTCAACCTCCTAAAACATAGCCAATGTCACTTTATTCAAATACTCAATATACTCCTTGTTTTACCATTGTCTACAAGAAGGCTGCCAGACTCTTCAGCATGGCCCATGGCATTCATAAGGACCCCATAACCTAGCATAAACCTACATTTTAAAACACATCTCTAGTCACATACATCTACAGACATTAAAACAAAGGAAATTACATGAGTGATGTTAGAGAACCATGAGGGAAGGTAGAAATGTCAGGACGTAGGCTCAGTGCAGGAAAAACAGCTGACAGTGAATGAGTCCTTCATATGAGACATCAGATCAGGATAAGACATGCAAGCATACAAATCTTGACTTGGCCCTACTTACCTGTCTATTCTTATCTCTTCCTACTATTACTTTTTGACAGCACACACAGCACATACTTCTGCAGTTTTAGAATGATCATGTTCTCTCTTACGTCCTGACATTTATATTTGCTGTTTACCCATCCTGTGCCTTTTTTCTCCCTAACATCATCCTCACTCCCACACATCCATCCTCCCATCACACCACTTTCATGGATAGTTCCTACCTAAACTATATGATTCAACTTCTTTATCTCTTGCCCTGATAAGCTTTCTCTGATTTGTCTCCCATCCCCTGGCCAGTTCAGAATATGTACTCGACCTGCATGCTCTCCTTAATCTTTAGCATTCATTGCACACTTTTGTAATACTAGTCAGTTGACTCGTCTTTATCTCCATTCTAAACTCCTTGAAAATAGGAACTTCACATTAGTCTTTGGACTGTCCAGAGCACACACAATGACTGAAATGAAACAGTAACTCAATATGTGTTTGATGAATGAATGAAATCTGATATCTAGAAAAACCTGGGAGTGTATGATGAAGAACAAGCAGAGAAAAATGCCAGGCCAATGGAAAGACCCTAAACAGGTCTTTCTTATTTAGCTGTATGTGGTTCTGAAGCTCTTGAATCAATGAATAATGGTACAAACTGAGCTGTACCTCCCAGCAAGGTACCTAAAGGCAGGGACAAGATCATTAGCTGGGAGTAAAGGATTGGATAAATTGCATAGGCTGAAGCAGGTTTTTATTTAATCTCACTAGCTGGGAGGAAAGATGAGAAAGTCAATTGAGAAGAATGAATCATCATAGGGTCAGAATCCATGTGTATAGCAAGAAAGAAGGGAAAGGCAGACAGTAAAGATCAGGTGATACAAAAGGCAATTTCATAGGCAGATGAATTATAACTAGAAAATTGCCACACCAAAAGATTATACAATCTTTGCTTGAGAAAGTATTAAGGTCAGAGAATGAAGAGACAGAGAATCAACAGATAGAAAAGCAGATGCAGCTGCAATTTTATAAAACATTGATGATTATAGTGGGTGTATGATTTAGACCCTAAACTTTTATGGGATTTCTACTAAAGCAGAAATCAACTCTTATGTGACTAGCCAAGGCCATAAGCTTCTGGAGGGCAGGCCTATAATTGTGTGACTCACTGCTGTATCTGCCACCTAGTACCTTGTAGACATAGACCAGGTACTTGGATAATGAAATCATGGGTCTTTCGCTCTCATGGTCTCTCAACTTCTCTTCACTCTTTCCCTTCTCAGTGTTGCCCTTCATCCACTTGCCCACATGAAAAGCCATGAATCATCATAAACTTCCTCTACCTTACCCACTCTCCCAGCATAATTATCAATAAGCAACTCATGTTGATTCTGCTTCCAGAATTCAATTTAGTGAATCTGTGGATTTCAGTGAATTTTCAGTGAATTTTTTTCTCCTGCTAATACCTTCTAACCATTCTTCTGCTTCTAATTGTTTTGCTAGAATCAACTCTCCAAATTACCACCATACTAATAAGTGTTGTGGGTTGTATTATGTTCCCCCAAAAGATATGTTTAATTGCTAACCTTTAAACCTTTGAATGTTACCTTATTTGGAAATAAATTAATATGAGGCTATACCAGGTTAGGAAGGGCCCTAATTCAATGACTGGTATTCTTATAAGAAGTGGACAATTTAGACACAGAAAAAAAAAAAAATGGGGCTTCCCTGGTGGCGCAGTGGTTGAGAGTCTGCCTGCCGATGCAGGGGACACGGGTTCGTGCCCCGGTCTGGGGAGATCCCACATGCTGCGGAGCGGCTAGGCCCGTGAGCCATGGCCACTGAGCCTGTGCGTCCGGAGCCTGTGCTCCACAACGGGAGAGGCCACAACAGTGAGAGGCCTGCGTACTGCAAAAAAAAAAAAAGAATAAGGAGAATATGATAAGACAGTGGAGAGATGATAGAGACAAATTGGATGCATCTGCAAGCCAAATGACACCAAGCATTGCCAGGAACCAGGAGGAGATATGAAGAGGCAAGGAAGGATCCTTCCCTGGAGCCTTCACAGAGAACATGGCCCTGCCTGCTGACACCTTGATTTCAGATTTTTAGCCTCCAGAACTGTAAGAATACATTTGTGTTGCCTTAAGTCACCCAGTTTATAGTTATCTGTTACAGCAGTCCTAGGAAACAAATACAATATATAAAAACAAAAATTCAATCAAGTCACTCCATTGCTCAACACCCTTCTTTATCTTCTTCCAATAGAATACAAATTCTTTCATAAATCTTAAAGAAGCCCATGATCTGGATCGTACTGACTCTCTGGATTACTCTCTTGACAATTTCACTTTCCAGGTGTTCCACGCTTCAAAGATGAAGAACTTGTTTACTCTCCTCCAATATGCATCAACTTTCAGGCCCTCATGCACGCTGCTCCTTCAGCCTCAGCATCCCTTTTCTCCCCACTCCCCTCCTCCAATTAACATAACTAATTTTGATATTTTCTTATCTCACTGCTTCATTCCATTGAGGAGGCTTCTCAAGATGTTGAAATTAATTTAGGCTTACCTGCTGTGTGGACTACAGTCTATTCTAAGTATTGGATTAATTTTCTTTTTTCCTCTGTGAACTGTAGATTCCCTTAAAGTAAGAGCAACATCTTTCCTGTGTATTTCCTGTATCTAGTATAATGCTTTGCACATGACTATGATTACCTTACTGTTACTATCAGATCACAATTACCACTACTATTACTACTAGTAATAATAAAGAGCTAACAATGTTGAGCACTTACTTGTGCCAGGAATTGTGCAAATAATAAAAAAGTCACATCATTTAATATTCTCATCTAATAGTGATTATATAATAAGCACTATTATTTCTAAGCTATAGCTGAGAAAAGTGAATTTTAGAGTGGTTGAATTACTAATGCAAGGTCACATTGCTCTGAAGTGATAGAATGAGAGCTCATCCCAGTTGTTTCTGACTTCAAAAGGCCATATTCTTAATGATTTTGCTCAATAAATATTTGTTGACATTCCAACAGAGAGAGCAACACAAATAAAGACCAGGTGTTGAAATTAACACAACTGTGTTTGAGGAAAAATGAGACAGATTTAATTTTTAGTAATAAAATGAAAAGGGAGTTTTGTTGTACATAAAGCCCAGATTAAGAAGCAAATTTGAAGAAGATAATTGAGTCCCTATGATTAGGTGTAAAATGGTTTTTAGGAAGGTAGAGTAGGAAGAAGCAAAGGTGTATTAATTGGTAAGTCAGTTAAGACTCTATTTCCTCTGAAGATGCCAACCCATAAAATCAGCACTGAACAACAACAACAAAAAAGGTAGACTTCCGGGTAAGATGGCGGAAGAGTAAGACGCGGAGATCACCTTCCTCCCCACGGATACACCAGAAATACAGCTACACGTGGAACAACTCCTACAGAACACCTACTGAACGCTGGCAGAAGACCCCAGACCTCCCAAAAGGCAAGAAACTCCCCACATACCTGGGTAGGGCAAAGCGGAGAGATCCCCACACAGAGGATCGGTGCCGAACGGCACTCACCAGCCCGAGAGGCTTGTCTGCTCGCCCGCCGGGGCGCGCAGCGCTGGAAGCTGAGGCTTGGGCTTCGGTCAGAGCGCAGGGAGAGGACTGGGGCTGGCGGCGAGAACTCAGCCTGAAGGGGGCTGGTGTGCTACAGCTAGCCGGCAGGGAGTCCGGGAAAACTCTGGAGCTGCCGAAGAGGCAAGAGACTTTTTCTTCCCTCTTGGTTTCCTGGTGCGCGAGGAGAGGGGATTAAGAGCGCTGCTTAAAGGGGCTCCACAGACGGGCGCGAGTCGCGACTGAAAGCGCGGAGCCCAGTGACGGGCGTGGGACGCTGGGGCTGCTGCTGCTGCCGCCAAGAAGCCTGTGTGCGAGCGCAGGTCACTGCCCACACCGCCCTTCCGGGACCCTGTGCAGCCCGCCACTGCCGGGGTCCCGGGATCCAGGGGCGGCTTCCCTGGGAGAACGCACGGCGCGCCTCGGGCTGGTGCAACGTCACGCCGACCTCTGCCGCTGCAGGCTCGCCCCGCACTCCGTGCCCCTCCCTCCCGCCCGGCCTGAGTGAGCAAGAGTCCCCGAAGAGGCTGCTCCTTTAACCCTGTCCTGTCTGAGCGAAGAACAGACGCCCTCCGGCGACCTACACGCAGAGGCGGGGCCAAATCCAAAGCTGAGACCCAGGAGCTGTGAGAACAAAGAAGAGAAAGGGAAACCTCTCCCAGCAGCCTCAGAAGCAGCGGATTAAAGCTCCACAATCAACTTGATGTACCCTGCATCTGTGGAATACATGAATAGACAACACATCATCCCAAATTGAGGAGCCCGGAGTCAGTGCTGTGCCTCTGAGGTGGGAGAGCCAACTTCAGGACACTGGTCCACAAGAGACCTCCCAGCTCCACATAATATCAAACGGCAAAAATCTTCCAGAGATCTCCATCTCAACACGAGCACCCAGCTTCACTCAACGACCAGCAAGCTACAGTGCTGGACACCCTATGCCAAACAACTAGCAAGACAGGAACACAACGCCACCCATTAGCAGAGAGGTGGCCTAAAATCATAAAAAGTCCGCAGACACCCCAAAACACACCACCAGACGTGGACCTGCCCACCAGAAAGACAAGATCCAGCCTCATCCACCAGAACACAGGCACTAGTCCCCTCCACCAGGAAGCCTACACAACCCACTAAACCAACCTTAGCCACTGGGGACAGACACCAAAAACAACGGGAGCTACGAACCGGCAGCCTGCAAAAAGGAGACCCCAAACACAGTAACATAAGCAAAATGAGAAGACAGAAAAACACACAGCAGGAGAAGGAGCAAGATAAAAACCCACCAGATCTAACAAATGAAGAGGTAATAGGCAGCCTACCTGAAAAATAATTCAGAATAATGATGGTAAAGATGATCCAAGATTCTATTTCCCAGATCCAAAATCTTGGAAATAGAATAGACAAAATGCAAGAAACAGTTAACAAGGACCTAGAAGAACTAAAGATGAATCAAGCATTGATTAAAAACACAATACATGAAATAAAAAATACTCTAGATGGGATCAATAGCAGAATAACTGATGCAGAAGAACGGATAAGTGAGGTGGAAGATAAAATAGTGGAAATAACTGCTGCAGAGCAAAATAAAGAAAAAAGAATGAAAAGAACAGAGGACAGTCTCAGAGACCTCTGGGACAACATTAAACGCACCAACATTCGAATTATAGGGGTTCCAGAAGAAGAAGAGAAAAAGAAAGGGACTGAGAAAATATTTGAAGAGATTATAGTTGAAAACTTCCCTAATATGGGAAAGGAAATAGTTAATCAAGTCCAGGAGGCACAGAGAGTCCCATACAGAATAAATCCAAGGAGAAATACGCCAAGACACATATTAATCAAACTGTCAAAAATTAAACACAAAGAAATCATATTAAAAGCAGCAAGGCAAAAACAACAAATAACACACAAGGGACTCCCCATCAGGATAACAGCTGATCTCTCAGCAGAAACTCTACAAGCCAGAAGGGAGTGGCAGGACATAATTAAAGTGATGAAGGAGAAAAACCTGCAACCAAGATTACTCTACCCAGCAAGGATCTCATTCAGATTTGATGGAGAAATTAAAACGTTTACAGACAAGCAAAAGCTGAGAGAGTTCAGCACCACCAAACCAGCTTTACAACAAATGCTAAAGGAACTTCTCTAGGCAAGAAACACAACAGAAGGAAAAGACCTACAATAACGAACCCAAAACAACTAAGAAAATGGGAATAGGAACATACATATCAATAATTACCTTAAATGTAACTGGACTAAATGCTCCCACCAAAAGACACAGATTGGCTGAATGGATACAAAAACAAGACCCATATATATGCTGTCTACAAGAGACCCACTTCAGACCTAGAGACACATACAGACTGAAAGTAAGGGGATGGAAAAAGATATTCCATGCAAATGGAAATCAAAAGAAAGCTGGAGTAGCAATTCTCATATCAGACAAAATAGACTTTAAAATAAAGACTACTAGAAGAGACAAAGAAGGACACTACCTAATGATCAAGGGATTGATCCAAGAAGAAGATATAACAATTGTAAATATTTATGCACCCAACATAGGAGCACCTCAATACATAAGGCAAATACTAACAGCCCTAAAAGGAGAAATCGACAGTAACACAATCATAGTAGGGGACTTTAACACCCCACTTTCACCAATGGACAGATCATCCAAAATGAAAATAAATAAGGAAACACAAGCTTTAAATGATACATTAAACAAGATGGACTTACTTGATATTTATAGGACATTCCATCCAAAAACAACAGAATACACATTTTTCTCAAGTGCTCATGGAACATTCTCCAGGATAGATCATATCTTGGGTCACAAATCAAGCCTTGGTAAATTTAA
Organism: Mesoplodon bidens; assembly: GCF_964165515.1. Taxonomy (NCBI): domain Eukaryota; kingdom Metazoa; phylum Chordata; class Mammalia; order Artiodactyla; family Ziphiidae; genus Mesoplodon; species Mesoplodon bidens. Next base: position 35,809,563 of record NC_138161.1, on the reverse strand, counting down.
GAAAATTGAAATTGTATCAAGTATCTTTTCCGACCACAATGCTATGAGACTAGATATCAATTACAGGAAAAGAGCTGTAAAAAATACAAACACATGAAGGCTAAACAATACACTACTTAATAGTGAAGTGATCACTGAAGAAATCAAAGAGGAAATTAAAAAATACCTAGAAACAAATGACAATGGAGACATGACGACCCAAAACCTATGGGATGCAGCAAAAGCAGTTCTAAGAGGGAAGTTTATAGCAATACAATCCCACCTTAAGAAACAGGAAACATCTCGAATAAACAACCTAACCTTGCACCTAAAGCAATTAGAGAAAGAAGAACAAAAACATCCCAAAGTTAGCAGAAGGAAAGAAATCATAAATATCAGATCAGAAATAAATGAAAAAGAAATGAAGGAAACGATAGCAAAGATCAATAAAACTAAAAGCTGGTTCTTTGAGAAGATAAACAAAATTGATAAACCATTAGCCAGACTCAATAGAATTAGAAATGAAAAAGGAGAAGTAACAACTGACACTGCAGAAATAGAAAAGATCATGAGAGATTACTATAAGCAACTCTATGCCAATAAAATGGACAACCTGGAAGAAATGGACAAATTCTTAGAAATGCACAACCTGCCGAGACTGAACCAGGAAGAAATAGAAAATATGAACAGACCAATCACAAGCACTGAAATTGAAACTGTGATAAAAAATCTTCCAACAAACAAAAGCCCAGGACCAGATGGCTTCACAGGCGAATTCTATCAAGCATTTAGAGAAGAGCTAACACCTATCCTTCTGAAACTCTTCCAAAATATAGCAGAGGGAGGAACACTCCCAAACTCATTCTACAAGGCCACCATCACCTTGATACCAAAAGCAGGCAAGGATGTCACAAAGAAAGAAACTACAGGCCAATATCACTGATGAACATAGATGCAAAAATCCTCAACAAAATACTAGCAAACAGAATCCAACAGCACATTAAAAGGATCATACACCATGATCAAGTGGGGTTTATTCCAGGAATGCAAGGATTCTTCAATATACGCAAATCAATCAACGTGATACACCATATTAACAAATTGAAGGAGAAAAACCATATGATCATCTCAATAGATGCAGAGAAAGCTTTCGACAAAATTCAACACCCATTTATGATAAAAACCCTGCAGAAAGTAGGCATAGAGGGAACTTTCCTAACATAATAAAGGCCATATATGACAAACCCACAGCCAGCATCGTCCTCAATGGTGAGAAACTGAAACCATTTCCACTAAGATCAGGAACAAGACAAGGTTGCCCACTCTCACCACTCTTATTCAACCTAGTTTTGGAAGTTTTAGCCACAGCAATCAGAGAAGAAAAGGAAATAAAAGGAATCCAAATTGGAAAAGAAGAAGTAAAGCTGTCACTGTTTGCAGATGACATGATACTATACATAGAGAATCCTAAAGATGCTACCAGAAAACTACTAGAGCTAATCAATGAATTTGGTAAAGTTGCAGGATACAAAATTAATGCACAGAAATCTCTGGCATTCCTATATACTAATGATGAAAAATCTGAAAGTGAAATCAAGGAAACACTCCCATTTACCATTGCAACAAAAAGAATAAAATATCTAGGAATAAACCTACCTAAGGAGACAAAAGACCTGTATGCAGAAAATTATAAGACACTGATGAAAGAAATTAAAGATGATACAAATAGATGGAGTGATGTACCATGTTCTTGGATTGGAAGAATCAACATTGTGAAAATGACTCTACTACCCAAAGCAATCTACAGATTCAATGCAATCCCTATCAAACTACCACTGGCATTTTTCACAGAACTAGAACAGAAAAATTCACAATTTGTATGGAAACACAAAAGACCCCGAATAGCCAAAGCAATCTTGAGAACGAAAAATGGAGCTGGAGGAATCAGGCTCCCTGACTTCAGACTATACTACAAAGCTACAGTGATCAAGACAGTATGGTACTGGCACAAAAACAGAAAGATAGATCAATGGAACAGGATAGAAAGCCCAGAGTTAAACGCACGGACATATGGTCACCTTATTTTTTATAAAGGAGGCAGGAATGTACAGTGGAGAAAGGACAGTCTCTTCAATAAGTGGTGCTGGGAAAACTGGATAGGGACATGTAAAAGTGTGCGATTAGATCATTCCCTAACACCATACACAAAAATAAGCTCAAAATGGATTAAAGACCTAAATGTAAGGCCAGACACTATAAAACTCTTAGAGGAAACAATAGGCAGAACACTCTATGACATAAATCACAGCAAGATCCTTTTTGACCCACCTCCTAGAGAAATGGAAATAAAGACAAAAATAAACACATGGGACCTAATGAAACTTAAAAGCTTTTGCACAGCAAAGGAAACCATAAACAAGACCAAAAGACAACCCTCAGAATGGGAGAAAATATTTGCAAATGAAGCAACTGACAAAGGATTAATCTCCAAAATTTATAAGCAGCTCATGCAGCTCAATAACAAAAAAACAAACAACCCAATCCAAAAATGGGCAGAAGACCTAAATAGACATTTTTCCACAGAAGATATACAGACTGCCAACAAACACATGAAAGGTTGCTCAACATCTTTACTCATTAGAGAAATGCAAATCAAAACTACAATGAGATATCATCTCACACCAGTCAGAATGGCCATCATCAAGAAATCTAGAAACAATAAATTCTGGAGAGGGTGTGGAGAAAAGGGAACACTCTTGCACTGCTGGTGGGAATGAGAATTGGTACAGCCACTATGGAGAACGGTATGGAGGTTCCTTAAAAAACTACAAATAGAACTACCATATGACCCAGCAATCCCACTACTAGGCATATACCCTGAGAAAACCATAATTCAAAAAGAGACATGTACCAAAATGTTCATAGCAGCCCTATTTACAATGGCCCGGAGATGGAAACAACCTAAGTGTCCATCATCGGATGAATGGATAAAGAAGATGTGGCACATATATACAATGGAATATTACTCAGCCATAAAAAGAAATGAAATTGAGCTATTTGTAATGAGGTGGATAGACCTAGAGTCTGTCATACAGAGTGAAGTAAGTCAGAAAGAGAAAGACAAATACTGTATGCTCACACATATATATGGAATTTAAGAAAAAAAATGTCATGAAGAACATAGGGGTAAGACAGGAATAAAGACACAGTCCCACTAGAGAATGGACTTGAGGATATGGGGAGGGGGAAGGGTAAGCTGTGACAAAGTGAAAGAGCGCCATGGACATATATACACTACCAAACGTAAGGTAGGTAGCTAGTGGGAAGCAGCCGCATAGCACAGGGAGATCAGCTCGGTGCTTTGTGACCGCCTGGAACGGTGGGAGGGAGACGCAAAAGGGAGGGGATATGGAAACATATGTATATGTATAACTGATTAAATTTGTTATAAAGCAAAAAAAAAAAAAAAGGTAAATTGATTCAGTCTCATCAAATATATAGCACACTTTTAATATGGAAATTAAAAAATACTCCCAAATTTGGGGGAAAGCACAAGGATGGGATAGAATATTGTGACATATATGTTTTGAAATTTTGTGATGTAGCTGCTTAAATTCCTTGATCGCCATTGGCTAAATTTCTGAAAACATATAATGTGGGATATACCAGCAATGAAGAAATTATTGTCTAAACTTTAAATCTTTAAGTAGGATTTTCAAGAAAATTTCTAGTTTAAAAATCACATGAGAAAATTGGAGTAACAGCATATTACCACATCTTTTTACAGAATATTAATGCTGCTTTGGGCAATGAAAGGTAACTAGTAGGTGAATCTCCCTCTACATATACTTTTTTTAATAATAGAAAATGAGTTGCATCCCAATATAGATATTGACAGTATATTTAAAGAGTATTTGTTGAAAGAAGTGTCAAATTCCCATTCAACTCCAAGAGTGCACATGACCTGGTCAAGCTTTGGTGCAAGGAAGCAATAGCTTCTGATAATAATTGAAGTGAGGAGAGAAAATCACCATGACTTCAAATTTGAATCTGCAACATGGTGATTGAGAGCTGATTTTTCAGTTAAAAAAAAAAAAAAAAAAGGAAACAGAGAGAAAGAACTGACTTCCAGAAAAGTGTGATGAACTCTGCTTTATCCATTTTAGGTTCTGTGTACATTCAAGTATAAATATCCAACAGAATATGAAGAAAAAATAGAATTATAGATAGAGATATAATGACAGTAGAGATGGAGGACTGAAATGCTGGAGAAAGGCTATAACCAAAGAAAAACACCTGGGGTTTTTTGGTTAAGAAATGTTCACGGGAATTATAGAAACGTATCCTGTTCACCAAAGAAATGGAGTAAAAGGCAAACACAATGGAGGCCTTTACGCAACTTTAGGTAAACCCAAAGATGGTGTGTAATAATAAAAACGGAAGAAAAGCAGTTTGCAAGTATAGAGAGAAAAGAATAGTGCATAAACAAAGTAAGAAGAGTTTGAAACAGGAAATGGTCACCAATAGCAAATATTAAAAAGTGATCAAGAACAAGAAAGACCAAGAATGGGTTTTAGCAAAATGATGGTGTTCTTTGGGAAAGTAGATCTGGGACAATGGTAAGAACTTAAGCCAGGAAGCAGTGGATTAAGCAGAAAATAACTAGCGAGAAACAAGAAGGAATGGCTGTAGTATAAAAGGAAGAGTAGAATGTTAGTATAAAATTTATATCTTAGCTTATAAATAAGCAGAGCTGATTTGGTTGGTGCTTCCTCAGAGGGTATTCTTGTGTATCTTCTAAAAGGTCTCATAGATGATGGTAATACATATACATGAGAAGTGTATGCAAATAATTATGTCAGGATCTGTGAAATAAAGAAAGTTTTATAGGACACTGGTCCCAAATACTTGCAAAATAGGTGGGAAATCAAAACATAATGATGGGGCTTCCCTGGTGGCACAGTGGTTGAGAGTCCGCCTGTTGATGCAGGGGATACGGGTTCGTGCCCCGTTCCGGGAGGATCCCACGTGCCATGGAGTGGCTGGGCCTGTGAGCCATGGCTGCTGAGCCTGCGTGTCTGGAGCCTGTGCTCTGCAACGGGAGAGGCCAGAGCAGTGAGGGGCCCACATAACACACAAAAAATACCACAAAGCAAAACAAAACAAATAATGATGTGGAGACATAAACTTAAGAATGAATTAAAAATAAATAAATGCAATAACTTTTTTTTTTAAGTTACAGGAAACTGAGTAAAGGCAAAGAAATAAGAAATACAGGTGCCTGGAGGCTGGAGGGGATGTTATATACATTGGTTAGGCCGGAAAGGAAGGAATAAGAAATAATAGGAATTGCCTTGCAATCATATTAGGAGGACATGCTAGAAAGAGATGAAATACTTTCAGAAGGAATAATGAGGGACAATTGATGAAAAGCTGGAAGGGTATAAATAGATTGGAGGGGCCTACATTTATCCTTTGACTAAACTGAAAAAAATATGGTGAAATTATGATATAGAAAAGTTTACTAGAGATCATGTATCTTCTGTGCCTTGCTGAAAAAGGTATCTGGATGATTTAATTGAAGAGAAATTAGAGTACTGGTGCTCAGACATCAATGCGTACGAGGATCTCCCAAGATTCTTGTTAAAAACACAGACTTGGGGCCCCAACCATAGATCTCCTGTGCCCACGTGTAGCTGGTGGTGCCCAAGAATCTTTATTTTTAAAGGCAACGTAGGTAATTAACTCCCAGGTGATAGAGGAGTCTCCTTCCCACTCTTTGAAAATATTAGAGGGTTCAAAAAATTTAAATAATAACATTTTAAAATATGGAAATTCATTTCAGTGAGAAAGATTAAAGAAGTTTAGTTTATAGCACAGAAGACAAGAGGATGATTTAATAACTATCTCCAAGTATATTAAGTACATACATAAGAGAATAGCTGAGCAATTTTTCTCCATTTCCATTGTTGTCTACACAAGAGGTAGTTTACTTGGATTAAAGTAAAAACTCATTTACAAGGAAATATTTCTTGACCTAAATAATGATTATAGGCTAGAACAGTCATGAAGGGTATTTGGTGAATCTATATTCCTGTTTTGTCTTGCTTAAAAAATCCTGCTCTCCCCCCTCCTCCTTTTCCTCCTCCTCATCTATCAGTTCTGGCTATTTTAGGGTGTGTCCCCTCACCAATATTGGAAATAGGGTCATTGACCATAGGATATTTTAAGGTCTTTCCTGGTTCTATGCTAAAAAAACATTTAATAGGATATATTGCTCTTTGAGGAGGCTATGCAAGAGTCATTAACTGTGACTAATATGCTGTCCTTAAGCTGTGCCAGAGCAGCTTCATTAATCATGTCAAATTGCTGCTAAAGACATTTTGTGTATGAATGTGTGTGTGTGTGCATGAGTGTGTGCGTGTTTTTATGTGTGGTCATTTATTAAACCTCTTTGGAGTTACAGAATAAAGATAATGACTTAATTGAAAGGCGTAGTACACTGTCCTTTTTTTTTTTTTTTTTTTTTTTACCTTTTCTCTCTTTTCTCCTAACTCTTAAGGATCAGTCCGGTAACCAAGGGGGTCTTTTCCTTAGCCAGCATTTGTACAGGCTAAGTGGTGCAGAGTTGCTCAAGCAGAGGATGGAATTCCACCTGGTTCTCCCTCTCTGCTACAGTGAGAGAGAAGCAGTTTAGTTTCTGCAGCCCTCCCATGCTGTGATAAACCATAAAAAAAAAGACTGGCTAAAGTGACTACAGATGTTGTGTGAAATAGCCAGTATGTTTTCCACCTGTCTGTATTTGCCTAAGGGGTCAGGGACAATCAGCTTAAAGCAATATGCAAGATGTGACAGATGTTTGTCCTATTGAGATAAATCTGAGCAAGTTGCAGAAAGGTAGAATAAATGTAATACATAAAACAAAACACAGAAGCCACTTTAGAAGGTGTCCTGAGAATAACAACATTTCTAAATAAAGACCCATTACTTTACAGTCCTTCCCTTCTAATTAGACGCATAATTGGACACTTTATAGTACCTAGTGGAAACATAATTAGTCATTCTTTTTATAGCAGTGTAATTTGTTGGGAGTTAGATTGTTGAAGTGGAAGAAGGGTCATTTTGGAGACTTCTTATCTCTTTTTCAGCAACAGGTAATAACACGGTGTTAGGAGAACTTGGGTGAGTGTTTCTCCATCAAATTAATGTCTGATCTATCTTATGTTCCTCTCAAAATATAGGATGATGGTCTGTATCTCTGAGGCTAATGTCAGGTAATGAAACAGCCTTTCAATAACTTATTGACTGGAACACTGCTAACATGTCAAGATCAAGGAAAAGGGAGTTAGATGTGACATTATGATTGTATATGTCTTGAAACAAAGCACTAATATGGGACATTTTTCTTTTGTGTCACACTGGCTAGATGTCTCTGGTCAAATAGACAATATATGTTCCTTGGCAAAGTTCTTTTCTGGTCTTTTTCTTTTCCTAGCTTAAAATACTTTATGCTATGAAATTTCAGCAAATGCTCCTGAAAATTATTAGACTTAAAAAATATGAGTTGGCCAGCAAAAGCATAAAACCAATCAATCATTAGACATTAATTCTTCTGAAGGTTGTAAAACCTAACAAGACATGATGAAATAGCATTCATTGCATTACGTAAATAGAATAATCGGTTCCAGTTCAAGGATTGTGTGTTTTTAGCTTTAAGGCAAAAGACTATTATGATTACTGGTGTGTATTGTTACCTAATTTCATTGTCATAACATGATACACAGGTCTGAATATAGGTAGTCCACTTCCGGTCTCAGCTGCTGCCAACAATAAGTCAATTTATGTGGCAACCTATGTGGCTGTAGTGAAGGCCAATGGAAATTACATAAACCATTTATTTCTCTACTAAGTTTTCCAAACTCTCAGTCACAAGACAAGCACAGAAGCCTAATTGAGATTTGGATGCCTGCTGCTTGTTACAGCATCCTCTTTACCAACACAGAAGGACTATTTACTGTGGACCTTGGACTTTTTGTTGGAGTCATCCCATGTTGGGCAGTGAAGCATTGTTAGTATTGAAGAGGTATTTCTCAAGAAAACACCAATATTTTTTTAATTGACCTAATGGATCTGTGATTTATCAATGTATTTGTGGAGTGCTTGTTTGTCAGCCACTATACTACGACTAAGCTTTCTCCTTCCCAAACTCTGTCTGTTGCAGAGACTATAATTCTGGAACTACTTTATCAATGCTGATTCGGAATATATAGCATTCCATTCTCTCATTCAGTCTCTTCAGAAACAAGATGTATAAATCATCAGTGCCTTCACGAGAGAAGGGAATGTACCCAGAGGGTTCCAAGCTTCTCCTGGTATTATTAATGAACATAATGAGCATTTAAGAAAGCAAGATAGGTGGCCCCCAAAAAAGTGCAAAGATGGAAAATGAGGATGCCTCAGGCTAAAGAGATGCTAAGAGGAGTTATTGCTCATTTTTCCATCAACCAACTCTGTCAATCACATGGCACACAGGAAGATGTTCCTGCCAACACAAATGAAATAGATGGACTAATTTAACAAACACTAATCAACTAAATCAGGTGGAAATTTCAGTTAGATTGCGCTGATGAGTATATATTGACAATAGGTTAATTTCTAGGGCAGTTCAGGCATTAGAAAATTCCTTGGCTAATAAAATTGACTGATTTGTGTGTTTTGTGTGTTCCTCATGTTTGAAAGAACACCACAGCCTCAAAGCCCACTTTGAAAAAATTGAAAATATTAAAAAGTATTGTTTTTCCCTTAAAAAAATACTATTGTGATTTCTGGAATCAGTTAACTCATAATAGATGGACTGTTTCATTCACAGTTTAGACCATAACATTTTTACAATTGTACTTTATGTATATAAATTTTTTTGTATGTTTTACTGTACAATTGCTCATTTACTTGCAGTATTATTGACACATATATATTCCACTTATTTACACTATCAAAAGGAAGAATTCTTATGATTCAATTAAGACATATTATGTAGCTGGACTTTAGATTATCTGTGTAAAAAATTTTATAGCCTACCAGAAGCCAATTTATTTACTAAATTATGTAGATAGTTCATACATATCATGAAATTATAGAAGTTTATACCTCAAAGAAGTCCTAAGGGTCATTTGCAAAAATATAATAAAAATTGTGGAATAAGGAGATTCAAACATATCAAACTAAAGAAGTTAGAGATCCTTATAATCATATTGCCCTTGAATGCAAAGTTAATAATATATTTTCCTGTATATAATTTGTTCCGTATATATCACCATGCCTTGCTTGCCTACCAGTCCTCGTCCTTAATCTTTTAAAACAAAGGCAAGCAAAGTACATGAGAAATTAATGAAAGGTTTTTGTAGGATTTAAGTGAAGGTGACTGTAAGATGTTTCTCTTAAACATGGAAATAATATAGATAAGTTTCTCGCTACTAGTTTTACTTTATAAATGAGAGATATGCATTATCAACTTAATTTTTTAACTTAAATTTTTAAAGGATAAAGAGTTCCTAGACATCATTATAACCAGATGGGTAACATTTTAATATCTAAATAAGAATGTGTTCACTTTTGCTTTCTTTTGATTGGTTTCCAAAGACTAAAAAAGAAAAAATTTTAAAAAGGAAATGCTGTCAGTGTCCTATTTACAGTGTTCGTAGAGAAGATTCCTTAATAAGGTTGATCCTTATGTCTAATGTGCTAGATCAGTACTTAACAAGCAAATGTATAAGTTCTGGGGATATAATGTACAGCATGGTGACTATAGTTAAATACTACTGTATTGGATACTTGAACTTTCCTAAGAAAGAAGATATTAAGCATTCTTACCACACACAAAACAACCTGGTAATTATGTGAGGTGATAGATATATTAAATGGATTGTGGTAATCATTTCACAATGTATATGTATATCAAATAATTACCTTGGAGACTTTAAATACATACATTTTTTAGTTGTTATTATATGTTTTTTTAAAAAAGCAGTTGAGAAGCAGACTCCTGGAGACCAGTGGCTCTAAATCTTACCAGACCTAGCAACTGCTTTTTATAACTAAATTTTGTCCTGTAGCACAACTTGAAATGAAATTTTTAGATAATATAACTATCCTGTGCACATTCCTTTATATATGTGTATGCATATAACAATCTCACTACAAAATAAAGAGAAAAATTACTAACAAATGATAGGTATGACTACATCAGAAGATTTCATGAAGTTGACTAATGCTTGTATCTACTTAACATGATTGTATTTAAGATAAGTAAGATCAGGAGCCATTTCATACATAAAGGTCAAGAAAATGAATAAAAAATGAAAGATCTGACTATAGTTGAGACTCCAGCATGCAGGGTAAAAGACAAAAGTATTAAAAATAACTATAATAACTTTTAATGGATACACAATTTTTTAATGGATACAACAAATACACAATATTTAATGGATACACAAAACATAAATTGTGACATCAAAACAATAATTGTAGGGAGGAAGGAGGGGTAAAAATGTAGAGCTTTAGAATGCATTCAAAGTTAAGTTGTTAAAAACTTAAAATCCTACCAATGTTTTCTTAGGTCAGTCTCCCAAGGCAAAAGAAATAAAAGCAAAAATAAACAAATGGACCTAATCAAACGTACAAGCTTCTGTACAGCAAAGGAAACCATAAACAAAACGAAAAGACAGCTTACAGACTGTGAGAAAATATTTGCAAATGAAGTAACCGACAAGGGCTTAATTTCCAAAACATACAAAGAGCTCATACAACTCAATAACAAAAACAAACAACTCAATCAAAAAATGGGCAGAAAACCTAAATAGACAGTTCTCCAAAGAAGACATACAGATGACACATGAAAAGATGTTCAACATTGAGAAGTTTTAGAGAAATGCAAACCAAAACACCACCTCAGCTAGTCAGAATGACCATCAATAAAAAATCTACAAATAACAAATGCTGGAGAGGGTGTGGAGAAAAGGGAACCCTCCTACACTGGTGGTGGGAATGTAAACTCATGCAGCCACTATGGAAAACTGTATGGAGGTTCTTCATAAAACTAAAAATAGAGTTGCTATATGATCCAGCAATCCCACTCCTAGGCATATACCCTGACAAAACTATAATTCAAAAAGATACATGCACCCCTATGTTCATAGCAGCACTATTCACAATAGCCAAGACATGGAAACAACTTAAATGTCTATTAGCAGATGACTGGAATAAGAAGATGTGGTACATATGTACAATGGAATACTACTCAGCCATAAAAAAGAATAAAATAATGCCATTTGCAGCAACATGGATGGACCTAGAGATTATCACACTAAGTGAAGGAAGTCAGAAAGAGAAAGACAAATAACATATGATATCACTTATATGTGGAATCTAAACTATGACACAAATGAATTTTTCTATGAAACAGACTAACAAACATAGAGAGCAGACTTGTGGTTGCCTAGGCAGTGGGGAGTAGGAGAGGGATGGATTGGGAATTAGGGATTAGCAGATGCAAACTATTATATATGGAATGAATAAACAGCAAGGTTCTACTGCATAGCACAGTAGATCCTGTGATAAAACGTATTGGAAAAGAATATGAAAAAGAATGTGTATATATATATATATATATATATATATATATATATATATATATAACAGAATCACTTTGCTGTACAGCAGAAATTAACACAATATTGTAAATCAACTATACTTGAATAAAATAAATTTTTAAAAAATCTTGAGATAGATGAAAATGGAAATACAACATGCCAAAATGTACAGGATGAAGGAAAAGCAGTTCTAAGAGGGAAATTTATAGCAATAAATACCTACTTTAAGAAAAGATAAAGGTCTCAAATAACAACCTAACTTTATACCTTAAAGATCTAGAAACATAATAATGAATAAGTACAAAGTGGTAGAAGGAAGGAAATAACAAAGATTAGAGTTGAAATAAATGAAATAGAGACAAAAAAAACAATAAAAAGATCAATGAAACTAAGAGCTGGTTTTTGAAAAGATAAAATAGGTATTTATAATTGCATCAAAAACAATAAAATACTTAGGAATAAAGTTAACCAAGGAGGTGAAATCTCTCCACACTAAAAACTATATGACATGGGTGAAACTGAAGGAAGTACAAATAAATGGAAAATTACCCTGTGCTCATGGATCAAAAGAATTAATACGGATAAAATGTCCATACTACTGAAGTGATCTACAGATTCAGTGCAATTCCTATCAAAATTCCAATGGCATTTTCCAAAGAAATAAAAAAAATTCTAAAATTTGTTTGGAACTACAAAAGACCCCAAATAGCCAAAGCAATCTTGAGAAAGAACAAAGCTGGAGACATCACAATGCTCATTTCAAATTTTATTACAAAGTTATAGAAATCAAAACAGTATGGTATTGGCATAAAAGCAGACACATAGAACAATGGAACAGAAAAGAGAGCCCAGAAATAAACTCATGCATATTTGGTGAATTAATTTACAATGTAAGAGCCAAGAATACACAATGGGGAAAAGACAGTCTCTTCAATAATCAGTGCCAGAAAAACTAGACATCCACATGCAAAATAATTAAATTGGACCAATATCTTACACCATACACAAAAATTGCCTCCAAATGGATTAAAGTCTTGAATGTAAGACCTGAAATTATAAAACTCCTAGAAGAAAACATAGGGGGTAAACTCCTAGATATCACTCTTGGAAATGATTTTTGGATGTGACACCAAAAGCAGTGGCAACAAAAGCAAAAATAAACAAGTGGGACTACAGCAAACTAAAAACAAACAAACAAACAAACTTCTGCACAACAAAGGATACCATCAACAGAATGAAAAGCCAACCTACTAAGTGGGAGAAAATATTGGCAAATCACATTTTTGATAAGGGCTTTATATCCAAAATATATAAAGAACTTATACAACACAATAGCAAAGACATAATCAATTTTAAAAATGAGCAAAGGGGCTTCCTTGGTAGCGCAGTGGTTGAGAGTCTTCCTGACGATGCAGGGGACATAGGTTCCTGCCCCGGTAAGGGAGGATCCCACATGCCATGGAGTGGCTGGGCCCCTGAGTCATGGCCGCTGAGCCTGCGCATCCGGAGCCTCTGCTCTGCGACGGGAGGGGCTGCAACAGTGAGAGGCCCGTGTACGGCAAAAAAAAAAAAAAAAAAAAAGGGAAAAAAAACATGGGCAAAGGAACAGAATAGACATTTTCCAAAGAAAATATACAAAGGATCAACAGTTAAATGAAAATGTGCTCAACATCACTAATCATGAGGAGAATGCAAATCGAAACCACAATGAAATATCACCTCATACCTGTTAGCATGGTTATCATCAAAAAGACAGAAGATAACCAATGTTGGTGAGGATGCATAGAAAGGGGAACTTTACACACTGTTGGTGGGGATATAAATTGGTTCAGCCTCTATGAAAAACAGTATGGAGATTCCTCCCAAAACTGAAAATAAGATTACCATGTGATCCAGCAATCTCACTTCTGAGATTTTCATATCCAAAAAATGAAAACATGATATCAAAGAGATTATATGTACTTCCATGTTCACTTCAGCATTATTCCCAATAGCCAAGGTATGGAAACAACCTAAGAATCCATCAACAGATGCATGGATAAAGAAAATGTTGTTTATGTGTATACAAGGCAATATTAATCAGCCATAAGAAAAAAGGAAATCTTGTCATTTGCAACATGGATGGACCTTGAGGTCATTATGCTAATTAAAATAAACCAGAAAGAGAAAGACTAATACTACATGGTAACACATATCTGTGGAGTCATAAAAAGAAGAAGAAGATGACGATGAAGGAGAGGAAGAAGAAGAAAGGAGTCAAACTCATAGAAATATAGAGTAGACAAGTTGTTGGTTGCCAGGGCACGGGGGAAAAGTATGCGGGGAGATAGGGAGAGATTGATAAAAAGTACAAATTTTCAGCTATAAAATGAATAAAATCTGACGATCTAATGTAAAACAAGGTAACTATAGTTAATAATACTGTATTATATAATTGAAATTTGCTGAGAGTAGAACTTAAAAGTTCTCAACTACAGCAACAAAGATAGATAAATAAGTGAGGTGATGAGTATGTTAATTAACTAGATGGGGGGAATCTTTTCACAATGTATTATATGTATATTAAATCACCACTATGTACACTTTAAATATCTTACAATTTTTGATATCAATTATACCTCAATAAAATGCTGTAATTTAAAAAAAGTTAAACTTCCAGAAATATTTATGTGTTTGTAATACATATTTTAAATAAAATATTCTATTGATACAATTAAAGACTATTCTTGCTAAATTAAAGACCACTGTAAAACTTATATATTATTTATAATTTTATACTATTTTGGTTTTTAAATTTTATGCATTTAAAAATGAAAAATTTCCATAGTGATTTTTTAACTACAGAAACACAGTTCTCAGAGAAGCTGCAGAGTGAAGTGAGTGAGCACATAGAATCAGCCTTGTTACAGCTTGGGGATATTTCTCTAAATGGTCAGAGGAATGACCCAGGTGTCCACCAGTTGTGGTGATAAAAATCTTGCTGTTACATTACTTCTAGAAGGTGTGAAAATATATGAGTGCAAATAAAAACAGCAATTAAAAAATATGTAGGACAGTTAGCCAAACAGACAAAATTGGCAGAGAAAAAATCATTTGCTGCCACAAAAAAATAAAAATAATTGAATGCTCCAGATTTTAGTGTCAGTTCTCATCTGAGGCTATTTAACAGAAAGCATGAGTCTACAAAGCAGAGAGGCAAGTTGTAGGAAACAGTTGCCTGTGGAGATGTAGCCAATAACTCAAGGCTATGGGCAGAACCAGGTATATTCTGCTTCACTTTTTTTTTTTAGATTTTATGCTTTTTAAAATTTTAACAATTTACAGTTTTTGAAGTTAAAGGTTTTGGTTGCCTTTGTATTTGGAGAGACATAAACATCAAAAATTATTTGGAAATGCTTGACAAATCTTAAGAATCAAAAAAATAAGTTTAGATTTTTTTTCAGTTAAGAGGGCAAAAATATTCTTACAGTTAGAACAAAATATATTGCAAATTTTTATGACATATTTTTATGGCCCAAAAGAAGAAAAAGTTTATATCAGTCATTCTGTTTCAACCAGGCAGTTTGAATAGCTCATACATAGAGCAGAAGCTCAAGAAGAACATAAACCTTGTCTGCTGTGTTCATGGAAGGCAATTAGTAAGTACTTGATATATACTTTTCAAATTAATATGAAAATTTTACAACTGAATATAGTTCATTATTTTAAGTGCTTTCATTTTAAAAATTCTAGGGAGTTATTGTAGTCTAACATTGAAACTATATTTATTTATTTAAATGAAAAAATTAGACTAGAACTTAGGTAGAATTTTTAAAAAACAAATTCTGAGTTTTCCTGTTTATATGGTAACACTGTGGGTTGACTGTCTGAACCTCCCTTGTCATCCTCTTTCTCCCATGGCTTTATTTTAAAGTCTGTAAAAGTTAAAAACTCAACTACTCAAGCTCCAGCTTTCCAAATTTCCTTGCTGCTAAGGGTTTCCATGTTCTCACTTGTCCTACTGACAAAGGTAGGTAGATGCCTGCTGATTCTGTCTTTTCCCTTCAATGTTTCTTACTGTCTTTTGACTGGAGAATGATGCAAGGCCTAGAGGTATAGCAGCCTTTTTGTGACATGAGGCGATAGTATGTTTATGTGAAGACCTAAGAAAGATCCTGGGTCCCTGTTGGCATACTTGAGAGACTGTACCAGCTTTGGGTTGAAGACCTTCAAATCTGCTGTTATATTAGACAACTGTTTGTGTATTTAAGATTTTAATTGTATGATTTTCTATTACTTGCAGCTGAATCTGTACCTAACTGATAGAGGTCACACATCATCTAGTTATATATATTTTTAAGTCAGCTATGTTTCTTGGTTTGGAATTCCACAGAGGCAGACTCTGGGACACAGATTTAAGTGCAAGTATTTTATTTCTGATGTGATCCAAGGAAACACCAATGGGGAGTGAAGGAATAAGACAGAGAAGGGAAAGAAATCAGTAAAAGGACATTATCCATTATCAGAGATATGGATAGAACTTTGAAATAGTTTCTTAGAGGCCCAGTTTAAGTTCTATCAGGCTGGAAGTTTCTGAAGAATAGTTTATGGTGAATAGAATAGTCCCATAAGAATAGTCCCATGGTCAAGTGTCCATTGTCATAAAGTGAAGGCAGTGTTATGTGCAATCTCAAATCCTTGGACATTGGTGCTAGTTGAGTCACTGCAGGCAGAAAAGTAAAACTAGATTGGAGATACTTTCCAATGTCAGCAAAGGTGAATTGTCTCTTCCCCTAGTATATAAGGGGTCCAATGCAATCAACTTGCCTTCAAGTGACTGATTGGTCTCTAATGGATGGTATCGTATTGAGGACTCTCTATTACTTTCACTTATATACATAGGAATTGGTGCTTCCCCCTTCCTGTTACTTTAGGCTCCAGTGAATTAGATATCCTGTATTTACTAAAGATCAATGCCTTCTGGTTGTTACTCTGACCTTACTGCCTACTACAAGAATTACACCCATATATCTGACAGTTAAGCACTGTTACATGGCCTCTACAATTACCATCATTCTCATTCCCTACCATAAATTTGTCTACAGAAGATAGCTCCTACTTCTCAACAATATTAATGTGCCCTTTACTCTCACATTCCCTATTACTTTTGATAAAGGAGTACTCTCTGAACCCCACCAGAGAACATAGTCGATTGATTCTCTAGTATTACATAGTAAAGCCATTCTAACACACCCACCTTACTGAAACCATTAATCCCTTCATTAATATTTTCCAAGGAAGTTCTGGCAAATCCACCTCGTTTACCATGGGCTGTCATTTCTTCCAAATGCTAGGGAACCATTGCAACAGAATACTAGAACTAGTTTGCTGGGTCTCTTCCAGGACCTTAATCTTGAATCTCAGGAGAGTGTCTCATATCAATAAACTCTGCCTTTTCCTGTCTTATATTCCACTCCCCATCCTTTATCACAGTCTAGCATTTTAGCATTCATTTTCAAGCATGTTCTCCCAGTGCCTACTGTACATATTACATAGATTCTGTAACTCATTTGGTGGATACTTTTCCTCTAAAGTGTCCACCAGAAAATCTTCATCCCATCGCTCAATGTCCATTCTTTCCCTAACAGGACCCTGACACCAGTGTACGAATCTTGCCAGGGCTGTGAGTTCAGCTCTCTTTGTACTGCTGTCAGCAGTTTGCCCTCCCATGCTTGGAAGACAGGGTCTTCATGTCATACCAATCCTGGAGTTGATAGTTGACTGCCTCAGGTCTGTCACTTTTATCCTATAAGGCTTCTATTGCAGTTATCATATACCAATCAATACCATATCCTTATAACTACCATTACCCCATAATTTACCATTACCATTTTTGGCACCAAGTGTCTGTTTGGATTCCCCTAGAAGCAGCCTCTAAGACAAGGATTCAAGTGTAGGTAATTTATGAGGTTATCCTAGGAAGTACCAGTAGGGGAGTGGAACAGTATGACAGGAAGGGACAGGAAACCGATAAAAGGTGGGTTATCAGTCTAGTTACCAATTTGGGGAAGTGGGCTCAATCCTATTAGGGGACTCAGAGGAGATGCTATTATTCCAATCAAGGGGTGAAAAAGCTGAGGTATTTACCCACTATGTCTCCCTCTGTCATTGTCTGGAGCATTAATTCTCTGGCCCTTTTAGCTTGCCTTGTGTATAGAACAAGCCCTCACAGCTACGCTGAAGTCCTCAAGCAGAGAGTTCAAGGGCATTCACATTAAGCAACCTTCGGGGTGTAGATGTGTGTACAGAGGGGATGTGGGAGGGACACTGGCTACATCTGCTCCAACAAGGAACATCTTTTCTTTCTCATAAGGCTGGGAAGGGTACGATGATGCCAGGTAGAGAAATCTACCGCTAGCCACATGCCTAGGCAAAATAGGGAATTGTATACATACAGTGTGATGAAAAGTTCCCCAAAACTGCTTTCTCTAAATATATTGTATCAACTATCCCCTTGTTCTGGTGTCTGAAATTTCCCCATTTTTTAAATCTCTCCCCTAGATTCTTGATATCCTTTGTTCAAGAATAAATTACACCTGGAAAAAATCATGCATTAAACCATTATAACAATATAATATATAAAATGGAAAAATGATAGTGTCATTTAGCTACCAAACTGAAGGTATATTGGTAGATTCTGGCACTGAGGCACAAAAATCACAGTATCTCTTTGAAAGCTAAACATATGGACATCTTCCTAAGTCTATAAATTTTAAAATATGTTGATTTTATATATAGATGCCAATCAGTCTGTTAAGCTCACTAACTGGCTACATGACTCATTCCAACATAATAGCCTGTACACATAAGCAGTGTACAAAGCACTATTTCATTTAACACTGAACAATAGATGATGGCCAATACTCTGTTCTCACCTTACCTTCCAGGGCCCAGATCCACACCCAAGTATAAGGTGCTATGCTATGAGTAAAGAATATAATGTAATGTTTTGGTACAACCAGTTTGTGTCTTTCTTAAGAGGTTCCAGAGTGAAAACTCTCCTTTCTTCCATAATATTTTTTCCCAGTTTTCTCTATTTCACATTGTTTTGCTTTGGGATGTCTTTTTTCTAAGTCATTTCATGCATCTATTACAGTAAAATAGTCCTGAGATTACCTCTTTTTCTTGAGGGGTTTCCAGTTTCAGAAGGCAGAAAAGGACCATGGTGGAGAAAAGAGAGAGGAGGCATGGGGTGTTCCTCACAGGACAGCCCTGCTCTAGACCATATCCTTTAGAGAGGACATTTGCCATTTTTGAGGGTGCCTGTATCATTTGGGGTCCCAGCCAGAAACAGATGGCAGATTCAAATTAGGATAATTTGGGGAGGATTTCGTTAAGGGGCAATTTACAAAAAAGAGAGAAGTGTACCAGGAAACCACTAGGGATAGTGCAGTACCTCATGCCATCACCATCCACAGATTTGAAGGAGCAAAGGGAAGGAGCAATTGTAGGATCCCAGTGACACAGAAGGCTAGAGAAAGCTGGAAAGACCCCCTGCAGATGCTAACACTTCACTCAAGGATGCAACCAGTCCATGGAGACCCTGTTGGGAGGAAGACAAGGGAATAAAAACCCTGATCTCTCTCCTTTCCTACTGATCTCCCACCTGGTATTTCTGTTGGCTGACCCCAGCTGAAGCCAGGTAATAAGAGGTGGGTTGATGGAGTTTATACATCTCCGGGCATAGAGCAGGTGTAAAAAAGTGGTGAGTGGATCTGAAAAAGCACTGGACTATTTCCAGCCCACTGCCCTTATTTATATCTGAGGGAATCCACCAAGGTATTGATTTGGGAAAGTGTTAAGACCACCTTCCAATAAGGAAGCTAAAAACTCAGACAGTTTTTTCTCTTAGATTCCTGGAAGCTATGCTTCTTCCATCAGGTGCTCATGCCAGGGAAGCAGAACAATTTTAGAATTGATTCTGGCTGTCTAAGGGAAGTAGTCAGGTGGTGCCAGAGGCAGCCTCTCAGAGCCAGTGACAGAATCCAAGGTCCAGTAGTAGCAGCCTTGGCCCTCTATCCATGAATGTTTCCTTAGATTACCTTGCCTGTGCTTCTAAGCAGTTAGGTTTTTGAGTTTTTCTGAGCCTAGTTCTCTAGATTTCCTATCATATCTGCTTATTTTTTTTCCCAAATAACTTGCTTGGCAAATTAAATTCACCAGAGACCATCTGTGGTTTCTGAAATAAAGAATTCTGACTAGTGGGAGGAAAAATGATACCATGAAGAGGTTGTGAAGGGAACATTGGAGTGGCTACCGTGCTACATGGGGAGTCCAGTGTTGTACTCCCAGTGGTCTAACCTTTAGCAATCTTGCTAAATAAGAAGAAATCTGAAATTAATCATCTTGCTAATTGGGGCTGAAAACAAACCAAAAGTTCATCTAGTATTCTAAGAGGAGAATCTCAACACCCAGCAAGACATAACACATCTACAATTCACATTTCACCTATAGTAATCTGGAACAAAGTGCTCATTGAAGGCTTTGAGAAGCTGAGCTACTGCCACAGAACAGTATGCCAGGAAGGAGGCATTCAAGGACTGCAGGGTGAGCAGATGTTTCTAAGGGCACTGGATATTTACAGGAAAACAATGAGCTGCAGACCAAATCCCCAGATTTTTGGCTCAAGTAATAGACTGAAACCCAGAAAATTTCCACAGTTAAGCTAAAGCCTATTTTTTTTTTATCTTTTGCAGTGGCAGAGCTGAGCTAGAGAGGGAAATGCACATTTGAGATGGAGAGGGAAATGCACATTTGAGATTGAAGCTAATATGTCCTTTCAAAATCATCATTTCATTGTTGCCTATCCCACATTTTCTAAACTCTTTACCTTCCTTCTTCCCAGCCCTTTCTCTCTCTACAGTAGAAATCTGACAATAAGGTGTATCACTGAAAAAGAACAATGGGGAATGGCTTTATGTGCAGGGTGTAAAGTACGGAGGGGAATCAGGTTACTGAGGTGAATGTGGATGAGGGCGGGACCAAAAAGAAAGTTGGAAATCTCTATTGCCAAGGATGACTGCAAAGAGGGCCACTTGTATGCATTCAGGAAATTGTTATATATGAGTAAGGAATCTCCTAAAGGGAATAAGAAAAGAAACTGGAGAAGGGAAGGATAAACATTTTCTCACCATTTGGTTTTCTCCCTGAATTTATCTAAATATACCACAGTATTCCTATAAGCTTCTTATAAGCTTTTAAAATGGCTACTGTAGACAAAAAGGTTTACAAAAATAATCTTTTCATTTATTTACCAATTCTCCATAAAATCAAGCTGCATTTTGTTCTTTAATAAAACTGTGCCCCTAATGATATTCTTCTAAAATTTAGGTGCCCAGTGATACTGTCTTTTACAGATTCCTCATTTTCTGATGTTTTTCTTTAAACTGAGTACTGATTTTATAGTATTATGAAAACACTCATAGACAAATTCTATTGCAGCCAATTGTCAAAAGATAATCCCAGAATAGTGTAATCACTAAATATATTGTGACAGAAAATTATAATATGTACAAGAAAAGTATCTCTAAAATTGGTATGAACACAAAATGTAAAATGCTTTCATATATAACTTTAATTCCTAGTAAAAAGGGAAGAGGGAAGTCAATCCTTCAATAAGAGGAATGTAACAATTGAATATCCAATACTGATTTTTAAATGTGTAGTGGATTTAAAATAGCAGGAATATAAGTCAATAAAATTCAGATGTTCTGAAACTGAACTTCTTTCAACTTAATCCAAGCCCCTGACCTCCCTACTTCATACAGACATCTTCACTGAGACCACTTGAGGTTTTCACTCTCTCTGGCTCTGGTTTGTTTAAAGCAGTCACCATCTGTTTAAAGTCCATCCCAAGGTGTTTGCAAGGCTCTCTTAATTGCCTCACTTGGGCCCTGACTGCACACTCCTAGAAGCTCATTCAGCTGCCTTGGGACCTACAGCTAGAACTGGATACAACTCCACCTCTCTGCCCTGAACTGTTCCTGGCAGAAGAGTCTTTGGTTTAGATCTGGGATGATAATTTATAGCAGAGGAGAACCCCTGGGTTTGCTGCTCCTTGTGAGAGCACAGGCCCCGCAGCTTCCCACATGCTTAGCTGGTGGCTCTGTACCGCTTACCTTATGGAGATTTCAGTGAGATTCTCTGTCTGTGTTGTCCTTAGTTACTAGTAAACACATTACCCTTACTCTCAGCCTGTGTCTACATGAATTTCTAGAAATTCAGGGGGTGATCTGAAATCCCTCTTATGTCCAGACCTCCTGCTCATGCTGCCATCTTTCTTGCTCCCTTATCCATGTTTCAGTGTGGTAGGACATCTTTATGGGTTGCCATTCACACACTCACTTGCCAAATAGAACCCCAGTTTCTTCTAGTTCTGAAACCCCATAACTACATGAGGAATATCTGGAATATCTCCCCCTCCTTTAGATGAATCATTGAGAGGGGGCAGTATACATGTCTCTTGCACTTTCTTCTTCTTCCTCAGAACTCTACACCAGAATTTCTCAAGAGCCCCACTATCAACACTTTGGCTGGATAACTCTTTGCTGTGTGTATGAAAGACCTGTGCATTATAGGATGCTTAGCAGCATTCTTGGCTTTTGCCCCTTAGATGATAGTAGTACATCCCCAGCTTGACAACCAAATGTCTCCAGATATTGCCAGATGTCCCCTGGGAGAGGCAAAACCACCCTCCACTGAGAATCACTGTTCAACACTGACTTCCACTAGTACACAGACCTTTTGTATATATGTAATATGGATTGAGGAGGGAAGATGGGAACTACTCTGTCTATTAAAATCTCTACACACTGGACTGTCTCATCACTCAGTGGTATCATTTGAAACCTAGTGCTTAAAAAGATCTGGCGATTCTCTTTTCTCAGCAGTGGACTGTGTTCACAGATATACACTTCCATTTAACTTCAAGATCAGTAAGGGACAACACATGGCCCAGAAAACCAGGCTAAGAGCACCATCAGTTAATACTTCACATGCTCTCTTGCCCAGGTACTGGCACATATGCTTTGTGACTCAAAAGAAAGAGATATACATTGTAATTGTTTATGCCCCATTGAGGATTATAACAGCCTTGTTTAGTCTGGATGTTGCTGCCTTCCTAAAGTATGATCCTTAAATTCCCAAGTCTAAAATTATAGCATTAAAATGTTAGATAAAATGTGTATCCTTTGAAAACTTCCTCAAGGAATTCACATCCTGTCGACCCCTTTAGTCACCACTCTTTTATAACTTAATTCACAAAACGTCTTTAAAAAGGAGACTAGGCTCATTGCTTTCCCTTCCTTATTTCCTTTCACTTCTTGACCCATTGCAATATAACTTCTTTCCACACTACCCCACAAAAACTGTTGTTATTAAGATCACCACCTACAGTATCCACCTACTGGCCTTATCTCCATGTTTCTTGGCCTCCCCATGATATTTTATATTATGACCAGTCTGACTTTCCATGAGCAACCCAACATCAAGCTCTTCTGTAATAACGAAGTAATTACAGATAACTTAATGTCTGTAATAACAGAGTACTCTGTTACTCTGCCTGTGGCAGGAGTACTCTGCCTGTGGCAGGCATCCCTTGGTGGTTCTATGATGGATATCTTCCCCTCTTTCTTCCAGACTGACTCCCAATTCTATCTTGCTCCATGTCCTAAGTAGCTGACCTATAGGAACTATATCAATGAGCTCCCATGTACTCTGGCTTCTTCTGACCAGGTTTGGTTAATGGGGATCACCAGCAAGGGTTCATGGAGAGAGAAGAGAATCAGGTCAGCCTATTTATTCCCTTCCTGTGAGGTCTCCTCAAGCTGGCTCTGTCCCTCGACAGATGGTCACTGTTTCTCTCATGGTGACCTGCATTCCTTATATACCTTTACATCTCGCTTTAGGTGACCTTTAACTTCTCTCATCCATTTAGGTCTAGAAGTTGTGATAATTTTATTGCTGTTAGTCACAGATTCCTGCAATATCCTTTTGGTTTTCTTTGATCCTCCCTACACTTTTGTAATCCATCCCTTTGTAATGCATCCTCCAGGAACTATTCCAATTATTATTGAATGCGCTTTTGGTTTCCTGTTGGGACTCTGAATGATATGTTCACCAATATACTATCATGGTTCTGTCCTTTTTTCCAAGGTCACAACACATACACATGATTTTCTCCTGGACTTATATAGGCTGTGTACTCCAGAGGAACTTCAAATTCAGTGTGTCCAAAACTGAATCTATTATCCTTCTCCCTCCCCAAAGTCACACTCCTGGAAGCCAATTGACTCATTCTCACGAGTCATATTAATTTAATCACTAGATCTTACTGAAGTGGCCCTCAATCTGTACTACTTTCCATCTTTACCACCTCTCTCTTAGGTTAGGCATTATAGCATTTCCCATTTAAACTGTGAAACTAAACTTTTAACTAGCTTGCCGCTTACCTGGCTCACTACTAGTAAAATCTGTCTTCCACTCTAGTAGTGTGAACTATCCTATCTTGCAAAGCTGACCCAAAAACTTTTCTAAGGTACTCTATCATCAAAATAATAAAGCTTCAATTATCTTTACAAGTATTTTTCTTGTTAATTTCAATTATAATTATCTTACTACTCATCTTTTAACATGATTGCCCTGTAGTCTCATGTCCATCAACCAAGTCCTTCCCCCCTTAATTTCTGAAAATGCCAAATTCATATTCCTCTGAACATGTCATATTATTTTATTTCTCCATGCTTTAGCATATGCTGTATTCATTAAATTAATATCTCCTCATGTTCTATTTATTCATATATTGACTCTTCCTCTGTGAAGACTTCCTGATCTCAATCAACCTTACTACACATTCCCTTGTAGTATATATGTAGAATGTAATAAACAAAGTAATATACTTAAATTATTTACATTATTTTTTACATGTTGCTAAACTTAAACTCCTCAAAAGTAGAGGCTATTTAAGAATATCACTTCAGGTTTAATGGAATTGAAACTACCTTATCAGAAATTATTGATCCATCACATTGTTTACTCTTTTCACATAAAGAACACATTTTTAAAAGTAAAAGTGCTACGTTTAATTTTTAAATAAATTGTATTTGAGGGTATTATCTTTAAGCAATTCTCCAGACTAAGTAATCACAACCAAAATGTCAACCTTATTTTCCTCTTAGACAAAGGGAAATTTTTGGCTGCATGTCAGAGAAAAAAATCAGTATCATAGGCATGATGGTTCCTTAAATTTTTTTTCTCTCTCTATTCTGGCTACACCTATACTATAAAATGTTACACGTAAATGTAATCATAATTCACTTGCCTAGGGACACCCAGTCTCACAAAATTAAGGGGTACATTTCCATAAATTCAAGTTCTTATTAAATTAGAACCAGAATCAGTACTATTTAGACACATATTTTGCCTGTTTTTGGTTACTAGATTAAACTTAACTTCCACCCATTATTGACTGTCAATAAATGAAAGCTTTTTGCAGTTTTAAAGTACTCCTGAGCTTCATAAATCTTGCAAACTTTGTTAATTCTCAGAGACACACTGCTAATCAAGATATTAAACATAATTGATTCAAGCTAGCATTTGTTTTTGCAGTTAAAGTATAAACAGAAAATAATTTGTGAGTAGTAAGCACACATTACAGAGATTAATATAATTATTTACAACTAAAATACAATACTGTTCTCTAAGGTGGCAAATAACATTAATTAGAATGTAATACTGTGTTATATAGGTATTTACAACCACTTCCTTAAAATTATCCTCTATTAATTTCATAGAAGATATATTTCAAGTGATTCTAAATTTGAACTTTAGGAATCTGTTTATAAGTTTTCTTCAGAGAAGATTCATGATTCCTCATGACAAGCATTTAACTGTAAATCATAAACTGAAAAACTGTAAAATTTCAAGAAAGTCTTATACAAAGGCATTCTGTTATCAAAAAACCTTAATTAATAACTGCATGAAAATGAAATTTAAGGATTAATTATGCAAACGTTGAAGGAAGAGCGTCAGACTTTTTTATTTCTTTTTGCAAACAATGCATCAAGAGTCTTGGCTAGAAACGATATAGTGAAAAGCACCATCAAATAAGCAAATTAAAAACTGCTTGAAGCTCTCTCAAGGTTACGTTCTAATATCCTTGAAAGGAGACACTTGAAAAAATATAAGATCTTCTGAAATTGACAGTCTGTGTTATTCTATTAACCTACTAAGTAGACAGATGAAAACATTTGCACAGAAAGTGTTTTAAAACCTATTATATCAAAACAAATGCATATACTATGAAGTGCAATTCAACATTTTCATGATTAAAAAAATAATAATAAAACAAGAGACTTCCAAAAAATTGGACACCTAGGACCAAGTCTCCAGACACTCCCAAGAGTCTCAGTTTCACCACCCACTAACATTGTGAGCCTCACTTTCCGTACCTCATGCCAGAATAACTCATGGAGACTTTGGCAGTCAGCTGAGACAGTGAATGTAAAACACAGAGCCCAGTCAATTCTTTTTGTTTTGTTTAGTTTTGTTTTTGTTTTGTTTTGTTTGTTTAACATCTTTATTGGAGTATAATTGCTTTACAATGGTGTGTTAGTTTCTGCTTTATAACAAAGTGAATCAGCTATACATATACATATATCCCCATATCTCCTCCCTCTTGCGTCTCCCTCCCACCCTCCCTATCCCACCCTTATGCTCATTATTATTGTAGCAATGGTAGATGTGATTGTGGTGGTGTTTCCTTCTCTAGAGTCAGAGATTCCCCTGTGCCCTTAGGGGTCTTTTGGTGAAAAGTTTAAGTACTGGTTGCTCCAAATATTTTATTCACTTTCCTGCGGTCATATGTTACATTTTCACACCACTGATATCCATCACTTAAGAAGCATTTCCCACCATCTCAATCTTTGAAACCCTACATGTTCTACATTTAGGTTCTCTTTCTTTCTTGACTTCTTCTCTAGTTATATGAGGTAAAAGTAACTTCTCCTTCCTCTACTGCAGGCATGATGTTTCATTTACATTTTTTGAGTGCTTACAATTATCTAGAAATAAGCACTGTCTCATTTTCTCCTAACAAACAGCCTAATGAAGTTGAATATTATTATTATTACCATTTTTCAGATGAAGAAATTTAGGGTTATATAGGTTATATTTAGTGCCCAAAGTCACCAGCAAGGAAGTAGCTAAAAAGTGGCTGAGACAGGTCCAACCACCTACCACATCCACTTTCCAGAATCACTCTTCTCTAATGTCTCAGTCTCAGATATGCCACTAACAGACCGTCTTGGGTTGCCACTGATCTTATCCATGACTTATTTCCCTTATTAAATTATGAGCTCCTAGTATTCCACAATTCTTCTGCTTGTTGTTTTCTAAAACAATAAGGTCAATCAGGAACCAGAGATAGGCGAAAAAATTGCTTTTTATCTGACCTTGCTGAACACAAGAAACACACTCTCAAGGGAAACGTGCATGGAGAAATTTCAAGACTATAAAGATTCAGAGAATTGTCTTAACTTTCAGAGGCCATGCCAAAGAAATCTGAATATTTGGCGTGTCACTATTGATGACACATGTGACCCACATGACACATTGACCCACATTTCATAGGGTCATAAGATAAATAGTAACCTGAACCACTTGCTTACAAAGCTTTTGTTTCCTCTGAAGTTTGACATGGTATGTTGTATGAAATCACAGGTCCCGTTATACCTACTGCAATCAGTACTGCAATTAAAGGGGACTAGCACCTGAAGGAATTGATCAGACAGATGCAAACCTATTTTCTCCACTTTCTATAAATTCAAAACAATAAAATAGCAGAGTAAATATATTGCACATGCACACACACACACAAACCTGACACTTCCTAACAGGAAGAGTTCATTAAGATACAAATCAAAAGATAAACAAGGTTTTATACAAATGACAGATGTTTAAGTAGCCATTTGTAAGAATAAAATAAACATTACTTCTAGTCAACAGTGTCTACTTCTTTCGTGTGTTACACATTCAGTAGTTCAACACAGAACTGACATAATGCTTTGCACTTTCAGTTTTGTCAGTAAGATCAAGATATCAATGGCAAGTTAACATAATGGTTAAGGTCAGCATTTACTAGCTACATGAGAGGAAGCCTTTGATTTGCCTGGACAAATTCAATAACAACTCATTAGGTGTAACTATGACATATTACTTTGTTTCTTTGAAGGTAATGACTCAATGTTTTCCCTATGAAATAAAGTGAATGATTTCATGCAATCTTAGATTTGAAGAGCACCTTAAATATCATTGTAGAAAGTGCTTTAGTGGCTCTAGTAAAGGATTCCCAGAGTCTGAAGACAAAGTCAGATAAAGGTTATCCTTGGAAACTGAAAGTTATAAAGATCATAACATTTTAATATCATATATAATTAAATGTATTAAGCACACACCATGTGACTTATGTGTCCTCATATTGATTGTCCTCATTAATGGATTCTATTATTATTTAGTGAGATATCTTCATTGCAAGTGACAGAAAAACCTAAGCTTACTTAAGCAAAAATAGAGAACTATATTGTGAAAAAATGAGGGAGGGTGATAGTCTTAATTAAAGCCAAACAGGATTGCAGATGGACCTCAGATATTGACTAAAACTGGGAAATGTAAACTATTAATCATTTTTCTATGTATCAATGATGTTTCTCTTTGCGTAGTTTCATTATTCTTCTTATTCTTTATCCATATAGGATATTATGACCACATCCCACCTCCTAATTTTACATGTTAAATGTTTTCTATAAGCAAGAGTCACTTGCTGTCTCATTACCAATTCCAAAATCCAAAAGAAAAAAAGAGAATCTAGTTGACATCAACTGTGTCAAGTGTTCAATCCAATCTAATCATCGATGCCTCGGAGGCAACATTAATGCCATTATATGGGTACTATGAATTACTTGTGGTAAATATGGGCAATACTATTATGAATTTGAAAGATAACCTAAACTATATTAAACTATATTAATCCATCTACAGTTGTAACCTATTCAAAGAGCCAAGACATTCTACCCAATCCAATTAAAGAGGTCAAATACTGCTAAGTTTCCTGGAAAACTATAAACCACTCAGTTCTTTTTCAGTGTGTCTGAGGCAGTCTCCCTATTTCAAAACAGAAAAGCTGTGGCCTGCATGAAGTTTAAAAAAAGAATAGTTTATACATTAAAGATGAGACCATGCTAAGCAGCTTTGTCTAAGAGAGAATGGCCATCATGAATATTCAAGTAACTAAACAGGTGTCTTCTGTAGTTTAATATGGATAATGAGAATTTACCCCATTCTGAATGAAAT
Source organism: Mesoplodon bidens (assembly GCF_964165515.1). Lineage (NCBI taxonomy): Eukaryota > Metazoa > Chordata > Mammalia > Artiodactyla > Ziphiidae > Mesoplodon > Mesoplodon bidens. The sequence goes on along the minus strand of NC_138161.1, from coordinate 35,780,551 downwards.
AGTTCTTAAGACCACCCAGCTGTCTTTACTTTCATGAACACCTCACAGTCATATAACTTACAAGTTCAATTTCCCTGGTAGCTTTATATAACAAAAATATTGACCTGGATCATAGACGCAAGGTTTCTCATCACTAGCAAAGTATTGTCCCAACAGTAAACAAATCTCCATCTAATTTACAAATGAGCAATATATTGTTTTTCATGACCCAGTGCTTTAAAAAAATAATCACCTTTGGGGCTTTCCTGGTGGCGCTGTGGTTGGGAGTCTGCCTGCTAATGCAGGGGACACGGGTTCAAGCCCTGGTCTGGGAGGATCCCGCATGCCGTGGAGCGACTAGGCCCGTGAGCCACAACTACTGAGCCTGCGCGTCTGGAGCCTGTGCTCCACAACAAGAGAGGCCGCGATAATGAGAGGCCCGCACACCGCGATGAAGAGTGGCCCCCGCTTGCCACAACTAGAGAAAGTCCTTGCACAGAAACGAAGACTCAACACAGCAAAAATAAATAAATTAATAAAAAGAAAAACTACGAAGCTGATGGGCAAAGAGCCTGCTAGATAATGGCTAAGAGTCCCATCAATTTAAAAAAAAAAAAAAAAAAAAAAAGATCACCTTTGAATCAACCAATTCCTAAAACATTGCTCATTTCAAATAAAAGTAAATATTCAATCACAGAAAAAGAAAAACACACATTCTTAAGAAATGTCTCTTATCTAGCTGATCCAGACCAAACATAATGATTTAACATTTACTGAAGTTGGAAAAATTACTCTCTTATAATGACAAACTCTCAAAAAACCCCAGATCATTTAAGGTATTATATTTCAACAGGTGACTAAGTCTAATATTTATTGACAAGATATCTAAGTGAAAATTCTTGTAGCAAAGACACTCATACAGATAAGGTACCAAGTGTGTGTTATAATGAAAGCTCTATGGGATTAAAAATGACTAACTCAAAATTGCACCACACCTACTTGAAATGTTAATAAATTGCTTTTGAAAAAACAATTACTTTGCAACTGTACAAGTGCCCATACATTATATGGAATCTACTTTTGAGCAGCTGAAAAAGAAAGACATTAGTTGTGATTGAAATGGTAGTTCCAATTTATTCTCTTCACTAATGTTGAGATTTGACTTTAGCATGGTTAATGATGATTATAAACAAGGGATTTAAAAAGTCATCAGGTGAAAAAGTCCAATCAAGGAACTTCAGAATGTTTTACATTAGTGGTTTTCAACTGTCCTTTAATTGCAGAACCATTTTTGTTTGTTTAAAGTATAGGTCAAACACAACATGTAAAACTAATATAATCAGAGTATGTTCTGACTAATATGAAGGATGAAAAGCATAAGCCCACCCTACTGAACCATTCTCTCTCCATGCAAGCTTTCAGTTACCTTCTTAAAACTCTAAATCCCTGTGGAACACAGTTTACAAACCACTGTTGAAATTATTGTTTCTTCTTACAGCTTCCATGATTTTCCACAACAAATTCCAAACACATCAATGCCAACCAACATTTACAGTATTTTACACGAGTTGCATCCTACTTTCTGGAGTATATTTTTTCTAAACTGCTCCTTGATTTGTGATAATTTAGTTTCCTCCCATGGGACGATTTATAGCTATCTGGTAAGTGCTGCCTTTTCATATACTTTTCACCATCATGAACAACCAGATATAGGCTAGAACTTCTTTTTCTTCACTTGTAACTGAGCAGAGTGTTTATACAGGTTGAGGAAGATAACGGTGACTTACCGACGTGCCTGTTAACTGTTTCTTTTTCCTGGAAAACTTTTTCATCTTTTCAGGACGTTCTGAGAAACATCACTATTGATTAATTCAGTTTACTATATCCACATGATACAGTATTTGGGGCCACAATATTATGACATTATATTTAGCATTATAGCAATGTTGTGTTCTATCTTTCATGTTCTTTGTTTGAAAAATAATGTCAGCAAACAAGATGGTAATTCCACATTTATTGTAGTTACTGACTTACCTAAATTCCTATTAAAAATACTCATAAATAATTCCCCCACATCTACTTATAATGATCATGTTTATTTACTGACTATCACTGATAATGTATGAAATGTAACTGAATATTCTCCAGAACTGTGCAGGAAAAGGTATACATGCTAGAAGAGGAAAAAGAAGAAGGAGGAACAGTAGAGAGTGTTGTTTACAGCCTATTTTATTTCTTTAAAAAATGCATTAGGTTTTCCCTGGTGGCGCAGTGGTTGAGAGTCTGCCTACCGATGCAGGGGACACGGGTTCATGCCCCGGTCCGGGAAGATTCCACATGCTGCAGAGCGGCTAGGCCCGTGAGCCATGGCCGCTGAGCCTGCGCGCCCGGAGCCTGTGCTCCACAACGGGAGGGGCCACAGCAGTGAGAGGCCCGCATATGGCAAAAAAAAAAAAAAAAAAATACATTTGATAAAGGACTGTAGTCCAAAATGTACAAATATACTTGAATTTTGACAATAAAGTAATAAACAGCAATTTTTAAAAGGACCAAAGACTTTAACAGACATCTCACCAAAGAAGATATAGAGATGGAAAATAAACATATGAAAAGATGCTCAACATCATATGTCATCAGGGAAATACAAATTAAAACAACAGTGAGATACCACTACACACCTATTACAATGGCCAAAATCAACAACACTGACAACACCGAATCCTGGCTAGGATGTTGAGCAAAATGAATTCTCATTAATTGCTGGTAGGAATGCAAAATAGTACAGCCATTTACTTTGGAAGGCAGTTTGGCAGTTTCTTACAAAACTAAACATACTTTTACCATAATCCATTAATCACTCTACAGTTGACCCTTAAACAACATGGGTTTGAACTGCGTGGGTCCACTTATACACAGACTATTTTCAATAAATATATTGAAATAATTTTTGGAGATTTGTGACAATTTGAAAAAACTCACAGGTGAACTGTGTAGCCTAAAAATATTGAAAATATTAAGAAATAGGTAGGCATGAATGCATAAAATATATGTAGATAGTAGCCTATCCTTGAATAGGCATAAGGTGAGTAATATTTAATATAAAATTAATAATGTGTTAGTTTTCTTACTGTTTTATAACTTTGCTTTCAAAGAACTACATTATCGTACAGGATGCCTCTCTCTCTGGTAATTGGAGAAAATACTTATCATCCTATCATCACAGATAAGTGGTTTTTTAAAAAATGTAACATTGTTTCTAATATTTTATTATGAATATGACAGTAATACTGTATGCCATAAAATTTTTATAACAATTTATTCATTGGTGTATAGGCTAAGCTATCATAAAGCAATCATATCGCTGCTTCTTCATTATCAATGTATGAATCTTTATGCCTATATATAAATATAAATTTTTTGCATACATTATCTTTTCATTTTTTATGTCTAATGTTACTAATTTATATAACATTTACAGTGTTTTGTATCATAAAATACAATATTGATGTAGGTGCTGACAGGTTTGTCTTATAAACAATGTAAACTTATGGTTTCAATAAATACAGTACACTACTGTAAATGTATTTTCTCTTCCTTATGATTTTTAATAACATTTTATTTTCTCTAGCTTACTTTATTGTAAGAATACAGTATGTAATACTTATAATATAAAATTTGTGTTAATTGACTACGTTATCGGTAAGGCTCAGGTCAAGAGTAGGCTATTAGTAGTTAAGTTTTGGGGGAGTCAAAACTTATACATGAATTTTCAGCTGTGTGTAGGGTCAGTGCCCCTAACCTCTGCATTGTTCAAGGGTCAACTGTACTTGGTATTTACCCAAATAGGTTGAAACTTATGTCCATATAAAAACCTTCACATAGATATATTCATAATTGTCAAAACTTTGAAGCAACCAAGATGTCCTTCAATAGGCAAATGGAAAAATATATTATGATACATCCAGACAATGGAATATTATTCAGCACTAAAAATAAATGAGCTATCAAGCCATAAATAAAGATGGAAGAAATTTAAATACATACCACTAAGTAAAAGAAGCCAATCTGAAAAGGCTACATACTTTATAACTCCAACTATAACATTCTTGGAAAGGGAAAAACGATGGAGGGAGTAAAAAGGTAAGTGGTTGACAGAGGTTGCAGGGGGAGTGAAAAATAAGAAAGCACAGGGATTTTTTAGGGCAGTGAAACTATTCTGTACTACTACTAGAATGGTGGATATATGTTATTATAAATTCATTCAAACGCATAGAATGCACCACACCAAGAATGAACCCCAATGTAAACTATGGACTTGGAATAATAAAAATGTGTCATTGGAGGTTCACCAACTGTAACAAATGTACCACTCTGATGGGGGATGTCAAGAATGGGGAAGGTTGTGTGTGTGTGGCGACAGGGTTATTTGGGAACCCCAGGGTTATTTGGGAACCCTTTGGACATTTTGCTCAATTTTGCTGTGAACCTAAAACTGTCCTAAAACATAAAGTTTATTAATTTAGAAAGTATTATTATGTAAATTTACTTCTTTAGATACCTCACAGGTCTGTTGTGTGAACCAAAGGGTCTGATGAATTTGAAAATACTTCAAATAAGTCTACCCTAGTCTTCTCCAACTTGAAGTTTTTTGTTATGGATTTTCTTGTTACTCCAGACTAAACATAATCAAAACCAATCTACACATTATTTCCTTCAAACTCTTTCTCTCACCTGCTTTATGTAGCACAGTTTACAGTGCTATCATCAACTCAGAAACCAAGAAGGAAAGTAGAGAATTTTCTTTAATGGTGATATCATTTTGTTTTTTAAATTTAGCTGAATCCATCTTCTCCTCTCACTCTCTCCAAAAAATGGTTGCCTTGGGTACATACTAGAATCATCTGCAGAAACTCTTAAAGCTCCTGATTCTTAGATATCACTCCAGTTCAATTATAACAGAATTGCTGGGGGACCCAGGCATCAGTAGCTTTTAAAGCTCTCAGGTGATTGTAATGTGCAGCCAGGGTTACAATCCACTGTGATTTAGTCCCTAAAGATCTAAAGACTAGATAACTTTATCAGGATCCTAATTGATGGCTCCATCTCCACAACTCTTCCTGTCAAATGCAAAATCCATCGTCCAGAGCTTGCTCTTGAAACACTCCCTGTTTTTTAAACTTGTTTTTCATTTTTATCACTTCAGGATAAAGCCCAAATCCTTTCCAGGGGATATAAGAATCTGTATGATCTGGCTCCCCAGTTCCGCTCAGTCTCACAGCCTCATTTTCCACAACAACAAGCTGCTTACACTTCTCTGCATACACCTCACTGCAGTGATCATGCTGTTCATTATTTAACATTCATCTCAGAAGCTCTCCTCATCCCCACCCTGCCAGTTCCAGTCAGGATGGATTTGTGCCCTTCATCTGGGCTGCAATAAAACTTGCATGACTTTTTCTATTTGTACTTACCCACCCCCCATGGATCATAATAATTTCATTTCTCATGGTTCTCTTATTAGTCTGTGAGCAATCAAAGGAAAGTATCGTGTCTTATCAATGCTTGTATCCAAGCACCTGGTTTGATGCTTTCATGAGGAGGCAACTCAGTCATTGTTTGTTAAATGAATGAATGAATGGTGTCATTATAAGTGCAAATAAAGTGTCGGCTTGTCATTCCCATTTGGGATAGAGAAGTAATGATAACAGGATGAAGGAAGAGTGTTAACCAGAGATCTAAAAGTTTTTATAGGAGGTAAAGTGATAGTATTTTTTTTATTACTCCTAATCTACATTATTGTTCAAGTTCCTGAAGGGTAGGTTTAAAGGAAGTTACCATGCAACAGTTTATGATTTTTTTTTCTATTAGCGTCAACTTCTTAGAGAGCAAGAAAGATCTTGTAGTACCAATATGGGTGTCTGAAGGTGTCTGCTTATTGAGATAATCTTAGTCCTGCTCTGGTTATTGAAAGGAAGATGGCGATATTGACAGATCTTCAGTGTAAATCAGAATTAGGGGAAACAATGCTCCAAGAGTCATTTGACCATAAAGCTGAAATTAAAAATAGTTATATTGTGATCCTTATGTTGACTCAGATCTTTGTCCAAAATTATGATTCTTATTTCTTTTATTTCTAGTAATTAGTGGTTAAACTAGTTAAGATCACTCCCTTAATACCACATTTCCCAACCCTTCTGAATATCTTCCTTATATTCTACTCAAACCTGACCTTCAGGTCCAGTCACTACCCTTAGCCAGGGGTCATATCCACTTTAATATCTATTTTTTAGCTCAGTGATTTCCCAGTAGTTTTGCATTGTACACCTAGGATTACTTTTCATAGATTGAAAAATAATTTGGTCCACATTTATGATCTTATTGACTATTTATTTGGTTGAATCTTCCCTTTCGCATTGCGGGGGGAGGAAAATAAAGAAAATTCAGAGTGATAATAAACTGCTTTTTTCTCTCAGCAATAAAGTTAAACTACCTGAGGTGAGGTGTCATTTCAACAATATTTACCAATTTTGTTTACATATCAAATAGAGCAACAGCCAAGCCTACTAGTGATTACTGCTTTAATGAATTATTTTGATTGCTTTTTCAGAAAGGCTCCCTGTTTTACATTAAATCATCCTCAATTATTGAAATGCTGATTTAAATTCTCTAACACATACTTGTAGATTTTCCTTAAATCATCCTCACTTTTTTCTAACAGTCTGTGTTTATCTAACAGAGGAATACCTGCCTTGTCTCCATGTAATTATTTAAGCCACTCAAGTAAATTTAAAATTATTCTCTTCTGGTTAAATTACACATTCTAAACTTTTAACTGAAAACCAGTTGTGAGAACACGGTTTCTTTATTATCAGTAACATTTTATTTTTCTTAATTGCTTAAAAGTTGTTGCTAGTGAGAAATATAGAGTCTGGCTTCTCAGAATTAAACAACATCCATAACAAATATTCACATATGCCATCACTTCATCAAGTATTTATTAAATGCAGGACCCGATAATCAGAAATATATTCTTTGTTTGTTTGTTTGTTTGTTTATTTTATTTATTTTTGGCCCGTTGTGCCTTTGTTGCTGTGTGCAGGCTTTCTCTAGCTGCAGTGAGCGGGGGATACTCTTCATTGCAGTGCACAGGCTTCTCATTGCGGTGGCTTCTCTTATTGTGGAGCACGGGCTCTGGGCCCGTGGGCTTCAATAATTATGGCACAGGCGTTCAGTAGTTGTGGCTTACACGCTCTAGAATGCAGGATCAGTAGTTGTGTCACACGGGCTTAGTTGCTCTGTGGCATGTGAGATCTTCCTGGACCAGGGCTCGAACCCGTGTCCCCTGCATTGGCAGGCAGATTCTTAACCACTGCTCCACCAGAAAAGTCCCCAGAAATGTATTCTTTTTAAATAACATTTTTTCTGATGTAAAAGGTTTTCTTCTGATTATGAGTGCTTACTTTTAGAAATTTAAGAGAGTAGATAAGGGTGTAAACATCACTATAATCACATACCAGTGATATAATTTTTAATATTTTGATGTTTATGTTTCCATTCCATTTTTGTATACACAGGCATTTATATGCATATGTCTTCAATCTTAGAAAGAAAAATGGGTGTAATGGGCCTAGAGTCTGTCATACAGAGTGAAGTAAGCCAGAAAGAGAAAAACAAATATCATATATTAACACATATATGTGGAATCTAGAAAAAATGGTACAGATGAACATATTTCCAGGGCAGAAATAGAGACGCAGATGTAGAGAATGGACATTTGGACATGGAGGGGGAAGAGGAGAGTGGTACAAATTGGGAGATTAGGATTGACATATATACACTACCATGCATAAAATAGCTAGCTAGTGGGAACATGCTATAACACACAGGAAGCTCAGCTTGGTGCTCTGTGATGACCTAGATGGTGGGATGGGGGTGGGGGACAGTGGGAGGGAGGTCCAAGAGGGAGGGCATATATGTATACGTATAGCTGATTCACTTCATTGTAAGCAGAAATTAACACAACATTGTAAAGAAATTATACTCCAATAAAGAAAATTTTTTAATGTTGTTTTACATTCTGTTCTTTTGTCAGTATAATATCCTAAGACTATAGAGGAATAAAGGAGTCTTCAAGCCTCTCATGCTTGAAGTAAGAGCATGACCAACCTCCAGCAGGTGTCGTTAGTCCTTAACCTTTAAACACTCAAAGACCTCCCACCCTCCTCAGACTTCCCAGCCTCCATCTGCCAGTTCCACAGAGAGTTCTAGGCCTTCAGAATAAGAATATCTCTAGCCTGGCTTCCATTCTACCTTCTGCAGAAGTAAAAAAGGGTTCTTGATTATCCTCCTCTACTGCTCCTTCCTCCCTTAAGGGCTTACCATCATTGTTTGCCTTGAGACCACCAGCACGAGTCCCATTGTGCCCCTTTTCCCTTTTTCTATTTGCTACCGAAGGATACCCGTCCCCCAGCCACCTCCTCCTATTCTCCATGTAGCTCTGCACATCCTCTATTCTATTCCCAGTTCCTACCACTCCCCCATTTAGAAAAGCTTCCTACTGTACCTTCTGGAGCCCACCATCCATCAGCAGCAAAATCTTCTATAATCTCAATTTTTCTAATTACTTCCTCCCACAAGGACCAGGAGCTCCACTGAATGGAAGGCTTCCTCTGCAGCCCTCTGTAGTGATAGTCGTTTTATCACCCACAGCCTTCCTATCACTGGACCTGAAGGTGAGGAGGTTTCTTCCTTACTCTCACTGTCATTTTCAGACTCCTTGTCCTCTTGCCTTAAATATTCCCAGCTTTACATATTGTATCATTAGGCTATAAGAAGCTTTACCTCCTTGTTGGAGTTATCTACTGTTCCCCCTTATTTATGGACAATGTTAACTTTCTCTAACCATGTTACTGTCTTCATTTTTGATGATTTTAATATCCATGTAGGTAATGCCTCCAACACCCTAGGCTTTTGGCTTCTTTTGAATGATCTCCACTCACATTAATCGTTAGTTGCCCTGATTATACTTTTGCCTTTGTCATTACCAATCAGTGCAAATCTATCATCTCAGTTTCAAAAATTCCATTCTTTGAATAATGCCCCCTAAATTTCCAACTCATTACCTCCAGTATTCCAATACCTGCAATACTTAAATCCTGTGAGGACCTACAGTTTACTAATCCTATCTCATTTTCACTGTCTTTCATTCACCTGAAACCCTTTATTCCCACTTTACCCAAATAATTCCACTGCCAAGACTAATAAACAATGGGGATTATAACAATTCTTTTCTTATACCTTCAGATCTTTCCCTCTCTCTTCTCTTAATGTGTAATATTTATTTGGTAAGGCCCCAACACTCTGCACCACATTTTGGACCTGACTGTGGGTCAAGAAAAATGTACAACCATACCAGTTGGTCTCACTTTAAATATATGCCTAGAAGTACTGAGGTCTCCTATGGCTTCTTTATAATTATAATACATATTTGTAATTCATTCATTTTTGATTCTGCTAGTTACTCTTGACTCTTCTAAGAATCTTCTTTTCCATCTTTGTTTTCAGTACTACCTACTGAGAAAACTTAAGTGAGCGGAAGACAATTTCTACAAGACTAATCAATTCACCTATTCATATGCTCTGCCTTCCCTTATATTATAGTAAGTAAATGTCACTGTTTAAGGCCAACCCCTCCACTGGTGCACTAGATTGCATCTTCTTGCCAACCCAAAGACATTGTTCCACAGATGCTACTTTTCTCCTGTATCATGAACGTTTCCCTCTCCACTAGATCATCCCATCAGCCAAAATGCATATTGCTTTTATCTCATCTTATAAACACAACAGTAATTATTCTAATCATGTTTACTTCCTGCAACTGCTTTATTTCCCTCCTCTTTACAACAAAACATCTCAATAAAATGCATTACTTCCAACTCTTTCTCTACCATTGATTGTCTCTTAAACCTACTGCATTTAAGATTTTGTTCCACTATTTCAATACAGTTGTTCTTTTCAAGACCTCAGTGAATTTCAAGTTGCTAAATCCATGAGGTGATTCTCAGGCTACATTGATTTGACCTATTAGCAAAATTGGATTTCTTCAGTAGATTTCTATCTACAGTCGATTTCTTACTTTTCCTTGAAATACTTTATTTGCTTGGTTTCTATGATGCTCATTTTCCTGCTACCTTTCAAGCAATTTCTTCTCAGTCTCACTTTCTGGTTTTTTCTTATCTGCCTCACATCTGAATAATGAACTCCAGAGATTTCTTCACTTTTTTGGTGATATCATCATATTTCATGTTTTTAACTTCTATCAATATTCTAATAATTCCCAAATTTCATCGCTAGCTCATACTTTCTCCCTTAACTCTGGACTCTCATACATCCAATTGCATACCACCATCTCCATGTGTAATAGTCAACTCAAATTTAACATTCTGAATCTGATCTCCTGAAGAAGGTAGCATACAGTTATGAGCATAGCCTCTGAAACATCATTGCCTCATTCCAATCCTGATTCAATGTTTTAATTGCCATGTGAAATTGCCAAGGTACTTAAATTTCATGTGGCTTAGTTACTTTATTGCCAGACTGGGGATAATATTACTACTCACTTCACAATATTGTTGGATAACATATATATAGTGTGTGTGTGTGTGTGCATGTGTGTATATATAATTATATATATGTACATAATGAATTGGAAAGCCCCTTTTTTCCCTCCAAGATCTAGATAAGGTCATGTGGTTTGAGGTTTGAGAATTGCCTGTTCCTTTAATCATTTGAAAGAGTTTGCCCATTAAACCCCTGTTGTCCAGAGAAGTTTTTGTGGGTAATTATTGCAGGTCAGGTTCATCTGACTGGTTTTTACTGTTTATATTGTATGTTTGTTTCTTCTGCTGGCCCTTGCTCATGGCTTCTTGGTTTATGTGTGTTTTGTGATTTTTTAATTATGATCACATGTTCTTTGGAACTCAAGCAATAGGACATCTTATTGGTCTGGCTTGGAAATACAAGTTTCCAGAAGGAATTGTGTTTGTTGCTGCCAATCACCAAGGGCCACTACTAATCCAGAATCACTTTAAATAATTTGCTAAAGCATTTCAGATCACACCAGTTTAGGGAATTTAGTCCTCACTCTAGCATAAGAGTGAGCTTCTGTTTATAAGCATTCAAGGATGATTTCAGTTTTTCTGCCATCCAGCACCAAGGTTAAGAAAGCCAAGTTTCTTTGAACATTTCTGCATATCAGGTTTATTACTAGCTCACTTTTATTCTAGGGTCTCCTGTATCATCTCCTGCTTTGCCTAGGTAGCTACCAAACAGAAGCTCAAATTCCACCAGGAGTTGATAGATATAATTATAGCAAAAACTAGCAATAGTGTAGTTGATGTAAATTATGCCAAAACTTGCCACATCCCTTTTTTTCATTTTGTTTACAAAGCTGACATCAGCTTTTGTATTACTATGAGTCTTTATGAGTATCTTAATGAGAAGATGGTAGACAGAATATTTGTCATGGCACATATGTTGAAGTTGATATACTCTGAAGATACATATTCTCATATATTTAATCCATGTCACGGCTCAGTTTGGGTTTTCCTTTAAACTTCTACAATGATGAAATCAGCCCGAGTAGTTATCTGTTTCAGGGGTCCCCAGTACCCACATATTTGGTGATTTGCCAGAAAGACTCACAGGACTCAGGCATATAGATGTACTAATGGCTAATATTTATTATAAAGACAGTAAAGATCATAGATCAGAAACAGAAAGAGAAAATGACATCAGGTAAAGCTAGGAGGAATCCATGGGAATCCCTCTATCTTCTCCCTCATGTGAGAGGTCACACAAAGTACACTCTCCCTATAGCCAAAAAAAAAAAAAAAGGCAGCACCATGTGTGTAAGTAATATTTCCACAATAGAAGGCTCATTTTAAACTCAGAGTTTAGGGGTTTTATTGGGGACTGATCACATAGGCATTCTCTGCCTAACAACTATCAAAATACCGACTCACAGAAGGAAAGCAGATGTTGCCATAAATTATATTGTTTGCACAAAGAGTCTAGCCCCAGCAAAATTACCATATCAGTTAGGCAATATTTCAGAAGCCAATTTCTCAGACACGAGCCAAATTTGCTAACAAGCCTTGTGAAGAGAGTAGCCCAGATCTGTTCTTTTTTGCAGGTAACACACAAAGATCTTCTGACACTCTAATCTTTGGATTTTGATTCATTTTTGTTGGTTCTACCAAACAATAATGAGAATCAATTATGATTGGTTAGTGATTATAAAAACTGGTTATGACTAAAATGTATATTTTAAAATAAACCTGTTTTGATTTAGCTAACAAAACCAACTTGTATGAATCATTTATTTTTCACTTATTGCTGTTTTTCTTTCTGCAGTAAAATACTGAGAAATCCAGCTTGCTGTTTCCAATTTCTATATTCTATGCAATGTTATTCTAAGTAGCCATTTAACTATTTAATCAAGTTACTACATTAGGTGACCAAATAAGTTTTAAATTAATACTATTATTAGTTACCTGAAGAATAATTATATCATGGATGAATTTGAAAAGGAAAAGGAAATTCAATGATTTATGACAGAATACATATTGTAAAAGTTCTAAACTCTGATATTCACAAATGTGAGGATAAGCTGATAACTGCTCTTTATTCATCAAAGATTTTCTTTATGCATAGCTTGTTAAAAGAACAATGATCGGTCTTCCCTACTGGTGCAGTGGTTAAGAACCTGCCTGTCACTCCCTCTTACGAGAACACCAGAATCACAACTAATTGTTAAATGATCATTGATAGGAAGACACTGAAACTCACCAGAAGAGATACCGCACATACAAAGACAAAGATGAAGCTGCAATGAGACAGTAGGAGGGGTGCAATCACAACAAAATCAAATCCCATAACAGTGGGGTGGGTGACTCACAAACTGGAGAACAATTATACCACAGGAGTCCACCCACTGGAGTGAAGGTTCTGAGCCCCACATCAGGCTTCCCAACCTGGGGATCAGGCAATGGAAGGAGAAATTCCCAGAGAATCAGACTTTGAAGGCTAGCAGGATTTGATTGCAGGACTTCGACGGGATGGGGGGAAAACAGACACTCCACTCTTGGAGGGCACAAAAAAATCAGTGTGTGCATCAGGACCCAGGGGGAAGGAGCAGTGACCTCATAGGAGACTGAACCAGAGCTACCTGCTAGTGTTGGAGGGTCACCTGTAGAGGTGTGTGTCACCTGTAGAGGGGTGTGGCTGTGGCTGACCATGAGGACAAGGACACTGGCAGCAGAAGTTCTGGGAAGTACTCCTTGGCATGAGCCATCCCAGAGTCCACCATTAGCCCCACCAAAGAGCCCGGGTAGTCTCCAGTCTTGGATCACCTCAGGGCAAACAACCAACAGGGGGGAACTAGGCCCCACCAATCAGCAGACAAGCGGATTAAAGTTTTACTGAGCTCTGCTCACCAGAGCAACACCCAGCTCTACCCATCACCAGTACCTCCCATCAGGAAGCTTGCACAGGCTTCTTAGACAGCCCTATCCTCCAGAGGGCAGAGGGCAGAGAGCAGAGGCAAGAAGAATTACAATCCTGCAGCCTGTGGAACGAAAACCACATTCATAGAAAGACAGACAAAATGAAAAGGCAGAGGGCTATGTCCCAGATGAAGGAACAAGATAAAACCCAAGAAAAACAATTAAATGAAGTGGAGATAGGCAACTTTCCAGAAAAAGAATTCAGAATAAGGATAGTGAACAAGGCCCAGGACCTTGGAAAAAGAATGGAGGCAACAATCAAGAAGATGCAAGAAATGTTTAACAAAGACCTAGAAGAATTAAAGAACAAACAAACAGAGATGAACAATACAATAACTGAAATGAAAAATACACTGGAAGGAATCAATAGCAGAATAACTGGGGCAGAAGAATGGATAAGTGGCCTGGAAGACAGAATGGTGGAATTCACTGCCACAGAACACAATAAAGAAAAAAGAATGAAAAGAAATGAAGACAGCCTAAGAGACCTCTGGGAAAACATTAAACACAACAACATTCACATTATAGGGGTCCCAGAAGGAGAAGAGAGAAAGGATCTGAGAAAATATTTGAAGAGATTATAGCCGAAAACTTCCCTAACATGGAAAAGGAGACAGCCACCCAAGTCCAGGAAGTGCAGAGAGTCCCACACAGCATAAACCCAAGGAGAAACATGCCAAGACACATAGTAATCAAATTAACAAAAATTAAAGAAAAAGAAGAATTATTAAAAACAATGAGGGAAAAATGACAAATAACATACAAGGGAACTCTCATAAGGTTAACAGCTGATTTCCCAGCAGAAACTCTACAAGCCAGAAAGGACTGGCACAATATATTTAAAGTGATGAAAGGGAAGAATCTACAACCAAGGTTACTCTACCTGGTAAGGATCTCATTCAGATTTGATGGAGAAATCAAAAGTTTTACAGACAAGCAGAAGCTAAGAGAATTCAGCACCACCAAACCAGCTCTACAACAAATGCTAAGGGAAATTTGCTAAGTGGGAAACACAAGAGAAGAAAAGGACCTACAAAAACAAACCCAAAACAATAAAGAAAATGGTAATAGGAACATAAATATAGATAATTACCTTAAATGTGAATGGATTAAGTGCTCCAACCAAAAGACACAGGTTTGCTGAGTGGATAAAAAAACAAGACCCACATATATGCTTTCTACAAGAGACCCATTTCAGACCTAGGGACACATACAGACAGAAAGTGAGAGGATGGAAGAAGATATTCCATGTAAATGGAAATCCAAAGAAAGCAGGAGTAGCAATACTCATATCAGATAAAATAGGCTTTAAAATAAAGAATGTTACCAGAGACAAGGAAGGACACTACATAATGATCAAGGGATCAATCCAAGAGGAATATATAACAATTATAAATATATATGCACCCAACATGGGAGCACCTCAATACATACGTCAAATGCTAACAGATATAAAAGGGGAAATTGACAGTAACAAAATAATAACACCTCATGTACACCAATAGACAGATCATCCAGACAGAAAATTAATAAGTAAAAACAACATTTAAATGACACAATAGACCAGATAGGTTTAATTGATATTTATAGGACATTCCATCTGAAACAGCAGATTACACTTTCTTCTCAAGTGCACACAGAACATTCTCTAGGATAGATCACATCTTGGGTCACAAATCAAGCCTCGGTAAATTTAAGAAAATTGAAATCATACCAAGCATCTTTTCCAACCACAAAACTATGAGATTAGATATAAATTACAGGGAAAAAAACATAAAAAACACAAACACATGGAGGTTACACAGTGTGCTGCTAACTAACCAAGAGATCACTGAAGAAATCACAAAATACCTAGAGACAAATGACAATGAAAACATGATGATCCAAAGCCTCTGGGATGCAGCAAAAGCAGTTCTAAGGGGGAAGTTTATATCAATACAATCCTACCTCAAGAAACAAGAAAAATCTCAAATTAACAATATAACCTTGCACCTAAAGGAACTAGAGAAAGAAAGGAAAACAAAACCCAAAGTTATTAGAAGGAAAGAAATCATAAAGATCAGAGCACAAATAAATGAAATAGAAACAAAGAAAACAATAGCAAAGATTAAAAAAATTGAAAGCTGTTTCGTTGAGAAGCTCAACACAAGTGATAAACCTTTAGCCAGACTCATCAAGAAAAAGAGTGACAGAATGCAAATCAATAAAATTAGAAATGAAAAAGGAGAAGTTACAACAGACACCACAAAAATACAAAACATCATAAGAGACTACTACAGCCTCTCTATGCCAATAAAATGGAAAAACTGGAGGAAACAGACAAATTATTGGAAAGGTATAAACTTCCAAGACTGAACCACGAAGAAACAGAAAATATGAACAGACCAATCACAGGTAATGAAATTGAAATTGTGATTAAAAATCTTCCAACAAATAAAAGTCCAGGACCAGATGGCTTTACAGGTGAATTCTATCAAACATTTAGGGAAGAGATAACACCCATCCCTCTCAAACTCTTCCAAAAAATTGCAGAGGAAGGAACACTCCCAAACTCATTCTACAAGGCCACCATCATCCTAACAACAAAACCAGACGAAGGTACTACAAAAAAAGAAAATTACAGACCAATATCACTGATGAACATAGATGTAAAAATCCTCAACAAAATACTAGCAAACAGAATCCAACAACACATTAAAAGGATCATACACCATGATCAAGTGGGATTTATCCCAGAGATGCAAGGATTCTTCAATATATGAAAATCAATCAATGTGATACACCATATTAACAAACTGAAGAATAAAAACCATATGATCATCTCAATAGATGAAGAAAAAGCTTTTGACACAATTCAACACCGATTTATGATAAAAACTCTCCAGAAAGTGGGCATAGAGGGAACCTAACTCAGTGTAATAAAGGCCATATAGGACAAATCCACAGCAAACATCATTCTCAATGGTGAAAAACTGAAAGCATTTCCTCCAAGATCAGGAACAAGACAAGGATGTCCACTCTCACCACTATTATTCAACATAGCTTTGGAAGTCCTAGCCACAATAATCAGAGAAGAAAAAGAAATAAAAGGAATACAAACTGGAAAAGAAGAAGTCAAACTGTCACTATTTGCAGATGACATGTTACTAAGAGAATCCTAAAGATGTTACCAGAAAACTACTAGAGCTAATCAGTGAATTTGGTAAAGTAGCAGGATACAAAATTAATGCACAGAAATCTCTTGCATTCCTATACACTAATGATGAAAAATCTGAAAGAGGAATTAAGGAGACACTCCCATTTACCACTGCAACAAAAAGAATAAAATACCTAGGAATAAACCTATCTAAGGAGGCAAAAGACCTGTATGCAGAAAACTGTAAGACCCTGATGAAAAAAATTAAAGATGATACAAACAGATGGAGAGATATACCATGTTCTTGCATTGGAGGAATCAACATTCTGAAAATGACTATACTACCCAAAGCAATCTACAGATTCAGTGCAATCCCTATCAAACTACCAATTGCATTTTTTATAGAACTAGAACAAAAAATTTCACAATTTGTATGGAAACACAAAAGGCTCCGAATGGCCAAAGCAATCTTGAGAAAGAAAAACAGAACTGGAGGAATCAGACTCCCTGACTTCAGACTATACTATAAAGCTACAGTAATAAAGACAGTATGCTCCTGGCACAAAAACAGAAATATATATCAGTGGAACAGGATAGAAAGCCCAGAGATAAACCCAAGCACATATGGTCATCTTATCTTTGATCAAGGAGGCAAGAATATACAATGGAGAAAAGACAGCCCCTTCAATAAATAGTCCTGGGAAAACTGGACAGCTACAGGTAAAAGAATGAAATTAGAACACTCCCTAACACTCCCTCACACCATACACAAAATTAAACTCAAAATGGATTAAAGACCTAAATGTAAGGTGAGACACTATAAAACTCTTAGAGGAAAACATAGGCAGAACACTCTGTCATAAATCACAGCAAGATCTTTTTTGACCCACCTCCTATAGAAATGGAAATAAAAACAAAAATAAACAAATGGGACCTAATGAAACTTTAAAGCTTCTGCACAGCAAAGGAAACCAATAACAAGATGAAAAGACAACCCTCAGAATGGGAGAAAATATTTGCAAACAAAGCAACTGACAAAGGATGAACTACAAAATATACAAGCAGCTCATGCAGCTCAATATCAAAAAAAACAAACAACCGAATCCAAAAATGGGCAGAAGACATAAATAGACATTTCTCCAAAGAACATATACAGATTGCCAAAAAACACAAGAAAAGAGGCTCAACATCACTAATCATTAGAGAAATAAAAATCAGAACTACAATGACAGGCTTCCCTGGTGGCGCAGTGGTTGAGAGTCCACCTGCTGATGCAGGGGACCCGGGTTCATGCCCCAGTCCAGGAGGATCCCACATGCCACGGAGTGGCTGGGCCTGTGAGCCGTGGCCACTGAGCCTGCGCATCCAGAGCCTGTGCTCCGCAACAGGAGAGGCCACAACAGTGAGAGGCCCGTGTACCGCAAAAAAAAAAAAAACAACCTACAATGAGGTATCACCTCACACCAGTGAGAATGGCCATCATCAAAAAATCTAGAAACAATAAGTGCTGGAGAGGGTATGGAGGAAAGGGAACCCTCTTACAGTGTTGATGTGAATGTAAATTGATACAGTCACTATGGAGAACAGTATGGAGGTTCCTTAAAAACCTAAAATTAGAACTACCATATGACCCAGCAATCCCACTCTTGGGCATATACCCTGAGAAAACCATAATTCAAAAAGCGTCATGTACTACAATATTCATTGCAGCACTATTTACAATAGCCAGGACATGGAAGCAACCTAAGTGCCCAATGACAGATGAATGGATAAAAAAGATGTGGCACATATATACAATGGAATATTACTCAGCCATAAAAAGGAACAAAATTGAGTTATTAGTAGTGAGGTGGATGGACCTAGAGTCTGTTGTACAGAGTGAGTCAGAAAGAGAAAAACAAATACCATATGCTAACACATATATATATGGAATCTAAAAAAATTAAAAATGGCTCTGATGAACCTAGGGCCCAGACAGGAATAAAGATGCAGATGTAGAGAATGGACTTGAGGATACAGAGAGGGGGAAGGGTTAGCTGGGACAAAGTGAGGGAGTAGCATTGACATATATACACTACCAAATGTAAAATAGATAGCTAGTGGGAAGCAGCTGCATTGCACAGGGAGATCAGCTCGGTGCTTTTCATCGACCTAGAGGGGTGGGATAGGTAAGATGGGAGGGAGATGCAAGAGGGAGGGGATATGGGGATAATTTATACATATAGCTGATTCATTTTGTTATACAGCAGGAACTAACACAACATCATAAAGCAATTATACTCCAATAAAGAGGTTGAAAAAAAAGAGATACATGCACTCCAATGTTCATTACAGTACTATTACAATAGCCGCGCCATGGAAGCAAACTAAATGCCCATCGACAGATGAATGGATAAAGAAGAATTTGTACATATATACAATGGAATATTACTCAGTCATAGAAAAGAATGAAATTGGGTCATTGTAGAGACGTGGATCGACCTAGAGACTGTCATACAGAGTGAAGTAAGTCAGAAAGAGAAAAACAAATATCATATATTAACACATATATGTGGAATCTAGAAAAATGGTACAGATGAACTGGTGTGCAAGGCAGAAATAGAAACACAGATGTAGATAACAAACATATGGACCCAAAGTGGGGAAAGTGGGGCAGGGGGTGGTGGTGGTGGTGGGATGAATTTGGAGATTGGGGTTGACATATATACACTAATATGTATAAAACAGATAACTAATAAGAACCTGCTGTATAAAAAAATAAAATAAAATTCAAAATGTAAAACATATTTATATATTTAAAACATTAATTAATTAAAAAAAAAGTTGTGCACGCATATTGGGGAAGGTCCTAGGACCAGTCAGGTGTGAAAAAAGGAAGAAGATAATTAACCAAATGTAAACAAAATCCGGAAGGACTGTCCTATTTAAATATTAATTTAAATCACACACACAAACAAAAAGAATCCACCTGCCAATGCAGGGGACACGGGTTCAAGGCCGGTCCGGGAAGATCCCACATGCCGTGGAGCAACTAAGCCCGTACGCCACAACTACTGAGCTCGCGTGCCACAGCTACTGAAACCCACGCACCTAGAGCCTGTGCTCCGCAAGAGAAGCCACCGTAATATGCCCGTGCACCGCACCGCAACGAAGAGTAGCCCCCACTCACCACAACTAGAGAAAGCCCACGCAGCAACAAAGACCCAACACAGCCATAAATAAATAAATAAATAAATAAATAAATAAATAAATAAATAAATCAACAAATAAATTTACAGGAAAAAAAGAACAATTATCACTCAGAATTTTAACACGGCTCTGAAAACTGCTTGTCTGAGAGACCAAGCATTGGTCTGATATGACTTTTGGATATATCACAATGTAGGAGGCACACTGTGATAAATGACTCAAACACCCTCCTACAGAGCTGGTGACATTTCAAGATTCCTCATAGAAACTGAAAACAGAGATAGATAATCACAATCTATTTTATTCACATACTTGTTTTTATTATAATTAAATCGGTTGTAAAATTAGAAGTAAACTCCTTATTTAGCACAAAAAGAACTAAGGTCATCTAAGGTAATACATTTTTACAGACAGGAAGCAAGTCTGTTTTACCCTTCCTCTCACACAAACTGCTTTGGCTATGTGATAATTCATGAAAGGAGAAAACAAGCACAGAATTTTAGAGTCAAATAAGATTTTCTCTTTGAATTGTGAATTATAACTGGCCAATCTCTAGCAGCTGCCTCTTAGAAACTGTATTTTCTAAATGTTAATAGGCCCAAGTTAGCAATAAATGTGAACATTTAGTGGAAATCTTTTGTTGTTTTGTTTTATTGGAGCACAGGTAGAATTCTTGTTTTTATGGTGTATTTTTGTCATTCTCCAAACAAATTCTATGTCGTGTGTTACATAGCAAGCACTCTTCTGCTAACTAGTCTTTAATCCAGTCAGTTAGTGATTATTTCAAATATCAAAAGCCAGTTCTTCTAAAACAGGGAGTCTCATAAAAAAAATGACATTATTTAAAATATGCATTTCATGTTTGGGTTTATTTTATCTAAGTTTTATCTATCTATTTATCTATATATGTTTGGATCAGAACCATTCAAAAACATGGACAGAGGGAATGCTACTATGTTATTTTTTTTTAATGTAGTGATTATTCTCACAATTGGAACCCAAATGTAATTATTATTCTCTAAGCATTTCTGCAGTATTGGCTAAACTACCATCATAAAATATTACTTCGAACATAACAAGCCTCTCCAGAAAGTACCTATTTGTTACAATAAAAATGTTCATTTGTAAAACACAAAAATAAAATAAATTTTCTTCCAAGTATATGTTTAGTTAAAATTAAAAAAAAAAAAAAACTTCATAAGGGACATTCTATATATTTAAAAGGATCATGACATTGTATTTATGAATAGAATGAAAGCATAATGTAGAAATTTGATTAGGTTTCCTTTTAGAATTAACATCTTAATTTCTTCCCGGAGTGGCTAACTAAACTTGGCACTATGGACACTTTCCTCACTATTCAGAATTTTCAACTATATTTAAAGCAGATCACATCCACCTCCTCTGCTCAACATACTAACTGGTCAATGGAAATCAAAATACAACCAAAATAGACACTTTCTACTGCTGCCAAGAGGAGAAGTTTCAGAGCAAAAGGTGTAATTAAAAGTATGACTAAGCAGATAGCCACACTGAAGAAACTTCTCACAAAACAGAGGGAGAAAATGGAAAAAGGGAGTAAGTGCCCCCAAATATGATATTGCCATCTCTGACTGAATCACTTGAGCTCTAGAATCTCAGCTTTCTGGTATAGGACCCAGTTGCTATAGAAACTTACAACTGGGAGCTAAATAAAGTAATTTCTATGCTAGTGTTGGTGTCTATAACTTCAGCACCTGATACTAACCAAATTGTGTTCAATAAACAAATTTAAACTTTAAAAACCTTCAATGCTATCACAATGCTTTCTATACAGCTGATTAATCTCAACTGATCTTGGCTCAGAGCACAAGAACATAAGAAATCTCAGAAACAGAAAAAGACTATTTAAGGCCAATATGCCTGCATCCTTTGTTTTTCTTATCTGATTTCCTACTTTATCCCCATACCTCTATCCTGTCTTAGTTTTAAAATAAAAAATCAGCTAGCTCACTCTTCGACCCATCGAAAATCCTGCTTTCACTGATCCCTTTTAGACAATTTATTTTATATTAAACCACTCCCTATTGGCCTCCCCCTTTTCATTTATCCTACTCTAAACCTGAAGAACAAAGAGATCAGTCAGTCCAATAGATACTTAGTCCTTAATCCTCCCGCCTGGGTCTCTTATTGCTGCACATTTGATTATAAGATTATTCACTGTTTGGCAAGAAATCAACCCCTGAAGCAGCCCCTTGATGCCCCTGTTTGTGTGGGCATGTCAGCCCCCTACCCATTATGTCACAAAGCAGTGTGGTTGGCTTTGGTAATGCTCTTTTATTAAGAGAAATGAGACTGTGGGGTCTAAATATATCCATTTGCATCTTTCTCCAGCATCACTTTAGAAAGAAACAATGTATAAACCCTTTGTTCTTCTCCAATGGGCCCACACATTCAGGTCAATGTCACTGTGAGGATTTAAAGTATGAAAAAATTCATCTGAAAGTGTGACTTCATTAAAGGACATATATTGCAACAAATATTGTTACATGTATTTGTAAATTTGTTTATTCTGATCAGAGATATGTAGTGATAAGCATTTGAGGATGCACTTTTATCTGTAAACTATTGCATTTATTTCACATTTTATAAAGGTCTTGGTTTCAGTCCCAATGTACACTTGATGAGTCTATGATTTAAGATCTCAAAGCCAAGATCAGACCAGGGCAGAGGATTTGACACTAATAGGAAAGGTGTATCATCTGATTATGAAGAAAATAGGTCAGATGGCAAAACATTCCAGAACTAATTATTTATATTTCTACCAATAAGCTTTATTACAGAAAGATAGAAAGATAGAAAGAAAGAAAGAAAGAAAGAAAGAAAAAGAAAGAAAAGAAAAGAGAGAGAAAAGTTCATCCAACTTCCATAAAATTAAGTATTGTTTTAGTTCTTTAGTTTGAAATGAAGATGCAATTTTTAGGAGGTAATATTTTCTTCTAATTGTCAAGATACTCACAAACACCAGGGGAGAATTTGAAACACCAAAATAGGAATTATCAGATATGCTTTCACCATGCATTCATAAACATCTCCCCCTGGGTTCTGCTGGATTCTAACTGCTACCATGGTTTTTGTCCAATGAGCTCTTAAAAGCAAAGAGGAGATGCTGGGGGGTTAAACCTAAGGATTGACCAGCTACTACCACTCAGTGTCAGACCAAAATTCCCATTAGGAAACAACATGGAATCATTTTTAGCTGCAAAAAGGCACCCAAGAGAGTAACAAATATATTAGGTTAACTGTCGGATACACGGCTCTGCCTGTATACCAAAACAAAAACATCGTGAGAGAGATATGAGCTATGTCAGAAACAGTCAGCCAACAATTGTCAGCTGGGATTGTTGAATAGCATTTAAATGCACCAAGCAACATTTGGGAGCAGGTGACTTCCAAGAACAATGGGGAAATGAAATTTTGTTAGCTACGGGAATGGAATTTGGTAACTCTTTTTCTTTTTCTTTTTTTATGTTTGAGAGACTTTACTTCACTTTTCCTTGCATGTGAAACCTCAATTCTCACATATTTGCATAGATATAAATAAAAGACTCTATTCTTACACAATGCAGAGCACTTAATAGGCAATTTGCAAATGTTTGTTTTACACAGAAAGGAAAGGAAGGAGGAAGCGCATGAGGGAAGAAGAAGGGAATCAACCCTGATTTAACTCTCACTGAGAAAAAGAACTGGGAGCAGAAGTGAGTTCAGAGGAGGCTTAGGTTAGGCATCAGAATGCTTATATATTAGCCTCAAGCTGTAAGTGGCAGCTGGCTGCATGGCCCTGGCCAGGTGGCCAGTCAGCACTCGCAACTAGAACTTGGCATTCAAGACAGGCAGCTGCAAAGCAGAAATGGCCCAGCAGCTTTGTAGAAACAGAGGTACGGGCGCCATTTTATGGTTCCAGGCTCCCAGCCAATCACGATAGGAGAGGGCTGGGGGCACCTGCCTGTGCCCGTAATGGAAACAGCAGAGCTGGCCTCCAGGACAGAGCACCAAGCGGAAAAGATCACATTCTGGGGTTAAAGAGGGGAAAAATCATCTGGTAAAACATGGCATGCTTTGGAGAAAAGACCAACAAGAGTGAACAGGACTTTGGAGGCAATTTTCTCCCCAAAACTTTCATAGTGATGATTCAGACAGGGAATTTGTGACAAAGCAGGGACTAAATAATAGATCTGCTGATTCTTAGCCCGAAGCACTTCTATAACCGCTGGTTCAAGACAAATAATTCCCATTTTATCACCCTTGCTTTGTTTGTAGGTGTACCAAAACTGTCAAAATAATCTTTAATTTTCTCTCCCATTAAAATAATCTCAAGTGCTTCTCCTAAATAAACATTGAAATAGAAATTGCCATAAAGACAATCTTTCCATTTTAGCATTCAAAATGTTATAACTATCAGGAACAATTCAAAAAGAATTATAACAGACTTTGTCTCTGCCTTCTGAATTATTATCTAAAACAAGAGATTATAATTATGCTTATAGTACTGCAATGTGCTCCAGAAATTTAACCCTATAATTTCATTCACCACCAATTTATTTCCAGTCTTTAAACCCTTATTATAATTTATTTACCTATATCTAGAGATTTGGGGCAAGGGTCATTCAATACATCTCGGTAAATCTTTTAAATTCTCATTTGGATTATAAGTGTTTGAAGGACACTAATACACAGCGTCTATAGAATGTGAACTAACAAACGGGCTAAATGAGAAGTCAAGTAAATGAACAAGCTAGGGTCAGGGTTGAAAATAAAATCTATACTTTCTCTTTTTTAATTGAGATTTAATTGACATACATTATATTAGTTTCAGGTGTACAACGTAATAATTCAGTATATGTATATATTGTGAAATGATTACAAAGTAAGTCTACTTAACACCCATTGCTACACAGTTGCAATATTTTTTCTCATGATGAGAACTTTTAAGATCCACTTTCTTAGCAACTTTTCAAACATACACTACAGTATTATTAACAATAGTCACCATGCTGTACATTAAGTGCCCCACAACTTATTTATTTTATAACTGGAAGTTTATAGCTTTTGACCCCCTTCACCCATTTCATCCACCCACCCCACCTCTGGCAACCACCAGTCTGTTCTCTGTGTCTATAAGTTCAATTTTTGGTTTTTGGCTTCTTTTTTAGATTCCATATATAAATGAGATCCTAGGGTATTTATCTTTCTCTGCCTCACTTATTTCACTTAGCATAATGCCCTCAAGGTCCATCCATGTTTTCTCAAATGACAAGATTTTATTCTTTTTTATGGCTGGATAATATTCCACTTATTCATTCATCCATCAATGAACACTTAGGTTGTTTCCATATCTCAACTATGTAAATAATGTCACAATGAACATGGAAGTGCAGATATCTTTTCAAGTTAATGTTTTTGTTTCCTTTGAATAAATACCCAGAAGTGGAATTTCTGGGTCATATGGTAGTTCTACTTTTAATTTTTTGAGAAACCTTCATACTCTTTTCCATAGTAGCTGCACCAATTTACATTCCTACCAACAGTGCACAAAGGTTCTCTTTTCTCTGCATCCTCACCAATATTTGTTATCTCTTGTCTCTTTGAAAATAGCCATTCTAACAGATGTGAGATGATACCTCATTGTGGTTTTGATTTGCATTTCCCTGATGATTAGTGATGCTGAGCATCTTTTCATATACCTGTTGGCTATCTGTATGTCTTCTTTGGAAAAATGTCTATTCAGTTCCTCTGCCCAA
This sequence comes from Mesoplodon bidens, assembly GCF_964165515.1. NCBI lineage: Eukaryota > Metazoa > Chordata > Mammalia > Artiodactyla > Ziphiidae > Mesoplodon > Mesoplodon bidens. The sequence continues at coordinate 35,754,902 of NC_138161.1, read as the reverse complement.
TTTTTTTTATATCTTTATTGAAGTATAATTGCTTTACAATACTGTGTTAGTTTTGGCTGTACAACAAAGTGAATCAGCTATATGTATACATATATCCCCATATCCCCTCCCTCTTGAGCCTCCCTCCCACCCTCCCTATCCCACCCCTCTAGGTCGTCGCAAAGCATTGAGCTGATCTCCCTGTGCTATGCAGCAGTTTCCCACTAGCCATCCATTTTACATTTGGTAGTGTATACATGTCAGTACTACTCTTTCACTTCGTCCCAGCTTCCCCTCCACGCCCCCCGCTGTGTCCTCAAGTCTGTTCTCTACGTCTGCGTCTTTATTCCTGCCCTGCCACTAGATTCATCAGTACCATTTTTTAAGATTCCATATATATGCATTAGCATATGGTATTTGTTTTTCTCTTTCTGACTTACTTCACTCTGTATGATGGATTCTAGGTCTATCCACCTCATTATAAATAACTCAATTTTGTTCCTTTTATGGCTGAGTAATATTCCATTGTATATATGTGACACATCTTCTTTATCCATTCATCTGTCGATGGACACTTAAGTTGCTTCCATGTCCTGGCTATTGTAAATAGAGCTGCAGTGAACATTGTGGTACATGTATCTTTTTGAATTATGGTTTTCTCAGGGTATATGCCCAGTAGTGGGATCCTCTGCCCAATTTTTAATAGGATTGTTTGGCTTTATTCTATTTTTATGATTTCTTTATATTTCTTGGATAAACTTTCCTGTATGCATTTATATACACTGTTTCTTATATTCAGTCCTCCGTATCTCTTCTTTAGTGTCTTAACAAAGATTTCTGCTTATTTGTGGAAGTAAACAGAATTTTGGACATCATTCATGGCTATTATAGCATGGTGGACAGGGTTCTGAATTTATCATATTATAAGTTGATTACTTTGTCTTTATTTTCTTGTCCTTTTTTTGCCTCATGAATAAAGAGTGTATATAATGAATCTATACAGTTTAAAGCAATAATAAAATTTTACTCCTAGGTATCCACCATACAGTTAAAGAAACAGAATTTTATCCAGCTTCCTGAATATCTTTTCCCAAATCCCTCTCCCTACTCCAGAGGAATTTTTTTATCTATTATTTTTTTGTTTTCCTTTGCAGTTTTACAACATATCTTTATGTTATTAAATAATATATTTTTTCATTTTATGTATTTTCCATATTAATAGAATCATATTTTTCTGTTTTTAGAAATTTTCATTCAACATCATGTTTTTTAGGGTTATCCATGTTGATAGGTATATATGTATTTTATTTATATCCATTGCTTTACAGTATTCCATTGGTGATATATATATACCAAAACCAACTTACTTAAACTTCTTGCACTCGAGTAGTTTACAGGGCTGTTTTTCTCTATTAAAAATAATACTATCATCTATATTCATGCTCATATTTCCTAGGACACAAATTAAGTTCACTTTCTTCTTCTCTCAACTAAGGATAACAAGAGCTTCATTCCAGAGTTCTTCTTAATGATTCCAATATTCAGTTTGTTGATCTACAAAACAAATAATTGTCATTCTTAGCATTAAGTGAGCATATATATAAGTACATAGAACAAGGGCTAGTTCATAGTAGGCATTCCATAAATCCTTTTTCACTCTCCATTAAGAATTAAGAGATGATTTTAATCCTTCATAGATAGAAGTGCTTTATAGAGTATGCTGTGTCATCTGTAGGTGCAGAAACTTCTGACTCAATACTCAAGGCTAATATTTGGCCTCTGACAAACACAGATATGTATGGTTTAGTTATTACTACATGTCAAGTGGACGAGACTTTTAGAAGAGATGGTGACATCACATAGCATGCAGTGAGAGAGGAGCTGCTGCTTCTTGCTTCCCTAGGATTTGTCAGCATTGTCTTCCTGGATGGAGTCCAGCTGGCTCAAGTTGCCTGAAGCAACGGCAAAGTGCATTCTTTTGACCCAGAAAAAGCCTCTAGATATGGAAACGTGCAGCACTGTCCTTTGTGGGTCACCTCAAATTCATGCACTGTCTGTGTGACCCAGTTTTCTTCCTTCCAGAAATGCCACCACTCTTTGAGCCAGAATAAGATACTATACATTATTTACATCATTATTGCATTGATCCTGCACTCCTTAACATCCTGCCTCTAAGTGGGAAACAAAAAAGATATGGCAGGGAAAATGGTGATAGCATACTTTCTTAGCAGTTTGAAAAAATTCTTGGGAAATAGTTCTTGCTTTTCAACCAGTCTTCTTCATTACAAATTTTATTCAGTGAAACTTCTGGTCTTCAGAATTTCACCTTCTACCTGTTTTCTTCCCTAAATCACTACCCTTCCAAACTTGTCCCTAAAACAATATCTAGTATTTTATAAACTTGTGTCTGATTACCAGCCAGTAGCCATTAAATTTCCTTGTAGAAAGGGAAAGGAGAGGGATCTTCCGTAGGTGAAACAACTAAAATAAATACATCAAAATTCTGAATTTACATTTTGTTACTAAAATAAGACTCCCCACCCCCTTTTCAATGTTTTCTTCTGTTTGGTTACCATTCAATCACACATGATGGCAGGTATAAAAGTCATATTCCATGGAATGTAGCTGATGAAGGAAAGAAAGAAAAAAAGAAAGAAAGAAAGAAGGAAAGAAAGAAAGAAAGAAAGGAAGGAAAGAAAAAAACTGTGAGTATAGATACATTTTTTTGTATTTAGAAATCCACTTTGAAAATGTCCTGAGTGCTGCACTCAGCTCAATTCCAATTCCCTTTGGTTGTTTGTTTTCCTGTCTTCCAAAGAACTCATAGGTAAGCATTAGAAATAGGATGCAATAACAAATAGTTCTCTTCAGAGGCTGCTACCAAGTGTTTTATACTTGGAAAATAAATGGCAAAAGTGCATAGACATTTGACATGGATAACATTTCAAGCTGATGTTTTAGGAGAAATTTTCTTGAGATATACAAATCACCATTCATCTTGTTAGTTTGGGGTAAGAAAACCAAAAAGTGAAAAAACTTAATCTCTGAACCTTGTAGTCAATACCAAATTCTACCATGGCATGTGGAGGACTCTGCTTCAGTGACAATATGCAGAACCAACAATATATGTGTGAAGAAATAATGGAAAAGAAGAACCAATTAACCTCAGGGCTGTCTTGACCTAGGGAAAATATTTTGAGATTTTTTTTTTTTTTTTTACGGTACGTGGGCCTCTCACTGTTGTGGTCTCTCCCGTTGCGGAGCACAGGCTCCGGATGCGCAGGCTCCGGATGCGCAGGCTCAGTGGCCATGGCTCACGGGCCCAGCTGCTCCACGGCACGTGGGATCCTCCCGGACCAGGGCACGAACCCATGTCCCCTGCATCAGCAGGCGGACTCTCAACCACTGTGCCACCAGGGAAGCCCAAAATTTTGAGATTTTGTAAAACAGTGCAGTGAATGCTGAAGAAAGTCTCAGACATTACTTCTTAGCTGTTTTCTCAGTACTAATTACAGATTTTATTACACAGTAGTGTGTTATAAGTTAATAACGACCAGTGGAACGCTATGAGGAAAGGAGGCACAAGGGACCTAGACTAGAACTGGTCACGGCCACCCCTTACTTAAAATTAATAGGCCTAATGTGAAAGCCCCACATCAACACTTTTGAAGGGAAGTTTTGCCAAATTGGAGGCAGATAATGAAAACTCAAGTGAGAGGCAGGCTGTCATTGACACTGTTCAGTCTCATCAAGTGGCTGATGAGGATGAGGATGCTACATTGTTCCCTGAGGGTAGAAATGAGCCAAATAATGACAACATGTCAGAGAGAAACAATTGGAAGGATGCAGAGAGCATGACAATTAGATCTCAGTGTCTGATGAGGGGAATAGTGCAGATGAACCACTTAACATGACTAAGCCAATAGACATCAAAATGTATTAGGTACAAACGATGTAAAACAGATGACTAGTGATCAGAATATGGGGCCTGGGAAATCTTCCATGACTATACATAGAACAAGCATTTCTATAGCAAGCTATGAGCTGGGCAGAGAAGGTAAAAAAGCAAGTCAAAAGGCCTAGTCTTTAAGGAGTTTGACATTTAAATTGGGTACCATATCATCAGAGTACAGCCAACAAACAGAAAACACACTAGTTAGTTCAACAGAGAGAATCTAATATAGGAATTGTTTAGAGTTATTGGAAGAATGAACTGCCAAAAAGGGCACACTGGATTAACACAGAGATAGTAAGAAAAGGAAGCATCTATCACCCTTAGAATTCGAGGAACAGAGGAAGAGATTGATGTTTTCAGGACACTAGAGAAGAAGCTTTGAGAAGTTATGAGGTAGAGCTCTCAGAATTGAGAACCTCTGACTATGACTGGTATCTTAAGAGGTCAAAGAAGGTGTCCAGCTAACCTGGATAAGAGGGTGTTACCAGATTGTTGCTAGTTTCTCCAAACAAATGCCATGAGGTTGGTTCTAAAAACAAGGAAGAAAGCAAGAAACTGGAACCAACAGCTACTTCAGAGTTTAGATGCTACTACTGAGATGAGGTTGACAGAAGTAGACCCCTGGAATAAGCAAGTACCTTCTCTCTTCACTGCTGTTCAGCAACTTTAGTGCCCTCCATTGTCAGAACTAACAGGAAAGTAGCTGGTAAAGGAAAAATGTAGTTTGCAGAGACCCCAGCATCACAGAACTGAAATATAATAGTTAATAACTACAAACTTATAACCTTGAATTCGAGGGCCAGAGTATATCAAAAGAATTTATTAGAAAGGCTAACAGTGCTATAATTTGGGTTTGTAGTATAATGAAAAGAGAATATTTTTGATGTCCTTCTTACATATTTATGCATCTGAAAGAACACCATAATAATCACAGGTTTTCTCAGTCTAGGTTTACCTATAAAATGCAATAAACTCAGCTATTTGTCTTAAGAAGGTAACGAGTAAGGTGGAGTACCCAGAGTTTAGTTCATTCAAAAGTTTCATCATTTCCCAAAGTCTCAATTATCTCTAGATAATTGCTTTCAGGCAAATATCTTGCCTTGGTATTGGGTGTCACACACGGTATATGTTTTATGAATTGTGTATAAATGTTGCTTTGGGGTGTTCACAAAAGAAATAGAGTTAGCTTTTGTTTCAGTTAGCCATTGTCTAAAAATACTGCCTAACAAACCAACACAAAACTCAGGGGCTTGAAACAAAACTGATGATTCATATGAACCTACAGGTTGGTTAATTGAGTGTAGGCTTGCCTGGTGGATCTTCTTCTCCCTGTGGCTGCTGGAGCTCATCTGCTTCAGGGGGCAGTTCTTTGGGTCAGCTAGAATGGCTCTCTTCTACATGTCTTCCACCCTCTTACCAGCAGACTCTCTGAGCCTTGTTTTATTTGTGGCAATGGCAGAGGTACAAAAGGGCAAGTAGAAATGCATGAGGCCTTTTAGAACACAGCATCACTCTGATCAATGTGCCACTAGCCAAAGCACATCACAACTCTGAGCCCTAAGTCAAAGGTCAGGGAAATACTCTAACCATGATAAAACCAAGGTGAAAATGTGGGTGCCAGGAGGGGTGAAAAATGGTGACTAATCTTTCATTCTATAGCAAGTTTGATCTATTTCAGAAAAAAAAAAGCCTTGTGTTCTGTATGCAAGGGGATTCCTCATTCATTGAGTATTTAATCTGATAGAATTCTACAATGAAGGTTATCAGTGGAATGTGTTTCTCTTGAAGACAGAAATAAGACTTTAAGCAAAAAAGAATCAGAAAATTGTTTTAATAGGAAAATGTACACTAAATGGAGGGCAAATCATCAGTATGAATAAGAAAAACCTGTGTTGCATTGGCAGAACATCAGGTCAATAAAGATTATAGCAAATTAGGAGTAGCTGCAAAGGCTATAGCTGGTCCACACTGGGCTCTGTGTTCATTAGGAAAAGGCTCTCCCTCTGGGTAAGAACAAGTCACACCAGGGTTCAGGATTTGGTAAGTGGAGGCATGGATTGGATTTCATCTCCCAGGTATTCTCAGCCAGGTCTCATTGTTTAGGGGAAATGTAACCCCAGTGGAAGAGAAGAAAGAAAAAATTTACTCAAGGATTTTACTAATTTTGTTGATGTACCTCCCTGTGTTGCTATCATATATTTCTTATTGATTCACCTTAATAATTCTTTCAAATGGTAGCCATTCTTTCCTTCCCTCCCTTTGGCCTTCCTGCCTTTCTTCCACATATATATACTGAATTTCTCCTGTATGTCAAGTAAGTTACAGGCAGGTAAGATACAGCAGGAACAAAACGAACAAAATTCCTGCCCTCATAAGCTTTATAATGTACCAGGAGAGGCAGACAATGAACAGTAAACATAACAAATTAGTGAATTATACAGAGCGACAGAAGATGATAAGAGCTGTACAGAAAAGAGGAGAGGAGAGGGGAGAGGAGGGGAAGGGAAGGAAGGGAAGTGAAGGGAACGGGAGGGGAGGGGAGGGGAGGGAAGGGATATTACTGTCATACCTGTTTGAACATACTTTTACCACTATATATCCACGGTTGATGTTATATAGAGAAAAATGACCACTTCCTAATTCACTCACATCTCAACTCTGATTGCATAAGACTATTCTTCCTAGGATTGTAAGACTAAATCTAAGAGAAAATCGAGTCGGAAGACGAATTCTGATAAAACATAATATAAATTTATGCCCTTATGTTTGGTTTATCTAGGTTTGCTTTTATAATATAATAACAACTGTGGCTAAAGCCAGTAAAAGGTTGGGAGAATTTTACAGGAGATTGATAAAACAAATGTTCCTGTAATGCAATCTATATCATAGCTTATGTAGTTCATGTAATAGTTTTGCCATTTAAAAAATTTGATATGTTATGCTCATTGAGTTGAATATAAGATAAATTTATTTATTACATTTTGTGTTTGCCATAGTGCTTAATAAATAGTCTTAGAGTCTAGAAAAACTTTCCCTTGCCTATGAATCAATCTATTGAGCATTCAAAATGGTTGTATGTGCAAGTTGGGAAAATAAGCACATATATTACAGTAATACCCCTCTAATGAATTATGGTTTTAAGTTGTTCTTGCAAGTTTTTTATTTAAAAATGGTCCTGATCAGTGGTCCAGTGTTCTGGCTAAAAAGGATTATTAAAACAAAAACAAAACTAAAGTACAGGTAATTACTTGATCTTTGTGGTTCTACCAAATTAGGATAACTACATTGAAAAGCTTGGGTCATGATCATGCTATTACAATGGTTTTCCTGGCTTTTTGAACTCTGAAACTTCTAAATTTTCCTTAGCAGTTCAGAGGCACTCTCAGTATACTACTTGTGAAATACATAGCATTATTTCCATGACAATTCTTTGAAAAATTATTTGGGATATGTGGAATTTTAGAACCATGGAATTATAATATTGCTCTCCTTTCCCTTGATTTGGTACATTGTATAACATTGTATACAGTAAGAGAATTTCCCTCCCTTAATCCCCTTTGATTGCTGTAAGTAGGTTGATAAATGAATTCTAAGAAGCGTAATATATATGTCTCATTTTAAATATTTTATGTTGGCTTAAGTGCAAATGCAATGACTAGCTGACTATGTGTAAGTGAAATGGGATGAAATGGAATTGAATCCATGTCTAGTGAGTTAATATTTCTCTACTTCCTGTGTTGGCTTGTTGGCAACTTTCTAGGTTGCTGAAAACATATCAGTAAAAAGTTGGGAGATGAGAAACTTTTGATAGGATATTTCCTTAATCTTGAAGTTTAATCTCTTTATTACAGACATTTTAAACACCCTGGCTGGTACCTAATATAAGTTCAATAAATGTTACTTGCATGACCTCATGTATATTTATGTATGTAAATCCTTATATATTTTATTATAATAAATGAGGACTAAGTTTTTTGCTTGTATTGTGTAGAATAGAGGTCAGCATTTTTTTTTATTTTTAAAGTCCAGATAATAAATATTCTAGGCTTACAGGCCATACAGTCTATGTCACAACCAATAAACTCTGCTATTATAGCACAAAAATCAATACATAAATACAAACAATACATAAAGAATGGCTCTGTTCTACTAAAACTTTATTTACAAAAGGTGGTAGGCAGGATTTAACCCACGGGCTATGGTTCACCCTTGATATAGACCATTTAAAATTCCACATGCAGGCTGAACTACAGAATGGTCCACAAAACATAAACTCAAGGGAATCTGGTTGAACATATCATTCAAAATGCACATTTATAGAGTTTCTGAAAATCTATGAGTTATTCCTGACTCATTTGAAGAAAGTAAGTGGCTAAATTTTCATATATTCAATAATATTTAAATTATGTAGTATTTAAAATATAAAATAAGGAAATCTTATTTCACATTGTCCATATGATACAAAAACACGTGAATACAACTAGGCATGGAAATTTACTATTAACAACTGGAAAGCAAGTTCACAAACAAAACCAATTTGAAGCTAAATCCTTGTCTCTATTTACAACTGGCGTATTCATTTTATCAAGTTATTAATTGTATTAATCTGTAAAATGAGAAAGATATCAGCTTCATTTCACTAATCTGTAAAATGGGAAGAATATAGCAGCACAAAAGCTTTCAGTGACTGAAGGAAAGAAAATCTAAAAAAAATTGGTTTGGGTCTCTCAGGCTAAATTTTTTAGTGTGACCTGTCTGAGTATGTTGATGCCTCTGTCTTAAAGGTAGCTTGGTGTCAGCAAGATCCTCCAATATATTAAACCAAAAATACTCAGCCTAAATGTCTGAGAGAACAGTATCACAGAATTGCCACTGCTGTTATTGAAAGCCTCTATGAATCAATAAAAAATATTATAAAGCATTTATAAGCAAAGTGTTCTCTAAATGCTTAATAAAATTTCTTTTTGTTTGGTAGGGGTTTTTTTGTTGTTGTTATTGTTTTTAATTTGTTTATTTATTTACTTTTGGCTGTGTTGGGTCTTCGTTTCTGTGCGAGGGCTTTCTCTCGTTGCGGCAAGCGGGGGCCACTCTTCATCGCGGTGCGCGGGCCTCTCACTATCGCGGACTCCTCACTGTCTCGGCCTCTATTGTTTCAGAGCACAAGCTGCAGATGCGCAGGCTCAGTAGTTGTTGCTCACGGGCCTAGTTGCTCCGTGGCATGTGGGATCTTCCCAGACCAGGGCTCGAACCCGTGTCCCCTGCATTGGCAGGCAGATTCTCAACCACTGCACCAGCAGGGAAGCCCAATAATATTTCTGTTAATGGCTTTTCTCTCATAGAATTCCACCTCAGTCATTCGATTTCTTTCCTGTATCACTAGTGTATTTAGCTCTTCCTAGTCTCCCTTAGATGTAATTCAGTGAGTTAGAATCATTTGGCAGGCAGCCATAAACTACCTGTAACAAAGAGTAGTAACTTTGCTTAAGTTCTGTATCTTAAAGAGAATTGTCATCTCTGTGTTAAATGAAGTGGTTTTGCAAGGCTTACCAGTGTAACTCTCTTAATAGACATGTTTATTTCTCATAACATAATAGTGGAGACACCTATATCTATGAACACAAACATGGACCACTTCTAATAACACCATGTCCTAAATAGGTATGCTATCTAGCTTATACTTAATGAGTCTTTGAATAGCTAATTTATGACTCATCGATTCTATATCCATGCTTTATTGCCTCTAGCTAAAGCAGAAAAACTTCTTTTTTCAGATGACGAAAATGAAAAATAGATTTGCAAAAGCAAGGCACACTTGGGAGTGCAAACCAAGGTCAGATCATGGAAGAATCTCTTTGATCCTAATTCCCTGAATCACATACAGGTGTCGGACCTTCTTAAACTCTACTGATATTAACAAGGCAAGACAAGAGGTGACTTGTATGGCCAGCCTCTGCTGTTCCAGACTCTTTCCTACAGCAGTTCTTCAACCTGTCACAGTGTATAAAAAGGCCTCTGAGAGCAATAGCATAAGCACCCCTTGTGCTTTATGCACAACAGAGACAACTAGAAATGATGAGTTTATTTTGCAAATTTAATTTAGGAGGTTTTTTACACTGCGTGCACACATCCTTCCCTGAAAGTCACAGGCAAAGTATTAGATTTCTTTCAGGCTCAACGAAATACAGATTTTGCTGAAACCCAGTTAAGAAATGTAGACGTATAAGAATCGAACCACATTAATGAGAATGCCAGCAATGAGTTCATTGTCTGTGGCAGTAGTTTAGACTTACGTAGAATTACATACGTGAATTAAAAACTCATCCAACTGCTGGGATCTATCTTTAATGATGTTTTCCCCTGCACACAAATAATGTTGCCAGGCTATAAACAATAAAAATATGCCTATTTTAATATAATACTTAAGACCATTGGATTTGGAATTAAAAAGTAAGATCTGGATTTAAATCTCTCTTCCACCACTTACTCTGTGTCCTTGATAAGCTACTTAGTTATAAACCTTAATTTCCACGTTTGTAAAATGAGTTATATGTACCTTTCTCATAGAATTATTATGGGAATTAGATAAAATATTTATATAAAACTGGTAGTCCAGAGCCTTGTGCACATAATGCACTGATTCTTGAAAGCTTCTTGGATTAGGGCAGGAGAAATGTTTATTAAAAATCATCCCCCAACCACCCATCTGGCCCAGTCAAATTGTTCCCTCAGCAACTCCAAGCATTTTATTAGATAATGAAAGAAGAGATATCCGTCCATTTGGAGCAGAGCAAGCTACTAGTCCACAGCTCCCAAGGTTGTTAAACAGAAGTTCTTTCTGACCTCTTATTATATATTTCTATCTAAGACCCAGTCAGAGATGGAAAGAGATGAGGGTGAGGATGGGGGAGGGGAATCATCATTCGTTCAACTATTTTTTTATTATTTCTTATGAGAGTGTATGGAATTAAAACATGACCAGTTCTGTTCAAGCAGGAAAAATAAATTATCTCAAAATGCTAAATCAAAACATAGAGGATATAATTTATCCTCTATGGGGATAGAGAGTTAAAAAAATTCTGTAAAGTATCTCCCATATTGACACTGATGCCTGATCTGCCTTTATAAAAACCACTTTTGCAATGCTCAATAGACATTAGGCATTATTCACTATTAACATTTGCCTATCCTTGTAAATTTTACCAGATAATATGATATTGAGAAATTAAATTGGCCTCTTAAGTAAAAATATTAACTTTTGGTTTAAAGGATTCATTTTATACAAACAATAGTATGGACTGAACATTTGTTTTTACTACCTTCCATTGAGTTTGCATGAATTAATTACAAAACTACTTTACACTGTTATTGAAGTCCCCAAAATATGCTAATTAACCATCAGTAATTTTTAGAAAGTACTTATGGTTTTAGAATTACTTCTGTCTCTTCAGCTCTGTAATTTTCTCACTCACTGCTATAATAGCATCACACTGTTGTTATTCATGAAGAGACACGAAAGAGAGAAACACACCAGCAATAACAACAAAAAGTTTAGTTAAAGAAAAAATTATTCAATGACACTTCTTAAAGCACAATAAGGAAGGCTGTATTCGAGGAGCCATGGAGAAAGGTGTAAGGACTCCCCCTCTCCAACAGTGGAATCCTACAGTGAGAGATTGGACTCAACTTCAAATACAGCATGGGCAAATGGAAATTTATAACCAAGAAGCAGGATGCAAATCAGTGGGTGAAAAAGTACTAAGAGGAAACATCAGCAGAAGGGGGATTCTGGCTAAACCAACCTAAGAAAAGACATCACCTGGCAGATGGTGGAGGATAAGGAACCTGATTAGATATGGAGCGTGATCAGATATGGAGGAGAGGGGATTCTGGTGAAACCAACTTAGCAGGGTTCTTACAGAAATTGGACAATGCAGAGACAAACATGGGAGTGTTCAGGCCTAGTAGAAAAAGAGCTCAGAGGAGCCTGAGTAGACTTTGGTTAATGAGAGAATCTTTGTCATGTTAAAGGTGGAAGTAATTTAATATTCTCCTGAGAAGCTATACTATCTCAGCCCTATAAAAAATAATCCTTTTTCACCCAAATATTTTAGAGATATCTTTGTAAAATTTCCATTCCACATATGTAGATTTCTTCCTCCAACTACTATATACAGAGGGCCTACCAGGCAGGACACTGAGGTGGGCTTGCCTATAGTGAGTGTACTATGACTCAGTCAGAGCCACTGTGTGATTGGCTTGGAACACTCTCCTCTCCCAAGCTAACTCTGATTTGAATGCAAGACTCAAGTTAGATGCAATCTGTCCCTTAAAGATAGACTGCAATCTTCTCTGCTCCCCTATAATTGTCTATGCAAGCCTGTAGCATAACATTTATGACAGTTTCATTATCAACTGGTCCTTGACTAGTGTCCCCAGAGAATAAAATCTCCTGGAGAACTGAAGGGAGTATTATTCATCTTTTTATTCCTGGCCCCATGCACAGTGCCTGCCACCCAGCAGGCCCTCAAGCTTATGAATAGATGAATTACTGAATGAGTTAAGGATCTTCAATGACAAATGAGAGAGGCCAATGTGGTATAGATATAACAGAAACCAACATTCATGGGCATCACCATTTTCTTTTAGTAGCTTCTCATCTTTTCACAACTTTATTTTTAAAAGTTGCCCTAGGGCAGGCACTTTGAGCATTTATCAACTTCATGATAACTGTAAAATCAATAACCAATATTTTCAGAACACCCATAAAAATGAGGTTTACAAAAGAAAAAAATATTAAGGATGGCTAGTCAGAAAAGAGAAACTGGAAGAAAATGAGTTCTGCTCTACCTGAGTTAATGGTAATATATGTCTCCCATCAATTTCCCTTTCCTCCAAAGGCAAGGCTCTCCTTTTGCCACTGTGATTACTTAGGCATGATAGACTGCTGGTTAACTGATGATCCTGACACAGCAGGCACACGAGCATTGTTAATCCTTTACCCCTAAGGCCCTTACCTGTCCTCATACACAGTACATAGTTAGGTTTGGTCTCCTGGGAATCCTTATTAATTCCTTTATTTCATATTCATATTCTAAGTTAGGAGAAGCATTTACTCTTAGTGGGCATACCCAACATGTTTCCAGGTTGCCACTTTGTCTGCATTAGAAATAATACTAGATACAGATGTCCTCGACTTAGGATGGTTCGACATGTAATTTTTCGACTTTACAAAAATTTGATGGGCTTCCCTGGTGGCACAATGGTTGAGAGTCCACCTGCCAATGCAGGGGACACGGGTTCGTGCCCCAGTCAGGGAAGATCCCACGTGCCACGGAGCATCTGGGCCCGTGAGCCATGGCCGCTGGGCCTGCGTGTCCAGAGCCTGTGCTTTGCAACGGGAGAGGCCACAACAGTGAGAGGCCCACGTACGGCAAAAAAAAAAAAAAAAAAAAAAAAAATTTGATCTTTTCCCGGCTAGCAACCATGTGGCAAGATACTCTCTCATGAGGCTGGGCAAAAGCAACTGAGCCACAGCTCCTAGTCAGCCACGTGATCAAGAGGGCAAACAACAAATACACTTACAACCATTCTGTTTTTCACTTTCAGTACATTATTCAATACATTACGTGAGATATTCTATGCTTTATTATAAAATAGGCTTTGTGTTAGATACTGTTGCCCAGCTGTAGCTAATGTAAGTGTCCTGAGCACCTTTAAGGTAGGCTAGGCTAAGCTATGATGTTCAGTAAGTTAGGAGTATTAAATGCATTTTCAATTTATGATATTTTCAATTTATGATGGGTTTATCGGAACATAACCTCATCATTAAGTCAAGGAAGATCTGTATTAAAACCATTAAATTTGAGAATCTGCAGTCTTATAATACTTAATAAAATGAATTTTCAAAAATCAATTAAATAATGTTTCTAAAACGTTCACCATCCACCTGCATGAATATAACTCTACAGGTGTTCCAAAAGAAAGTAGAAAGCCGTCTTCCTTCCTGCCTCAAAGAGCTTCCAATTTTATTTTATAGTGTTCCCGTGAGTTGTGAATTTGTAAATCGACTGCTTTTCTGAGGTCAACCCAAACTTGTTTTCAACTACCGTTATATTCTGGTTAAGAACTAATGAAAGGTAGATTTTATTTTTATGGAATAGCCACTTTTTTTTGCACCTTGTGTTACTATCTTCTCTAATGATTCTCAACCCACCTTGCAATTTACGTGACAATGTTGGCTGCTTGACCTGCACATCTGCTCTCCACGTGTACGTGCTTCACCACGTGCCCTGATCCTGTGTGAGACATTGATAAATTCTGTCTGAGATACAAGGAACGATAGGTGATTTAAAAAATATATATTTTCCTCTGTTCTCACTTTCTTCTGAGAAGTCTTTCATTCTATTTCTGAGTTGAGCTGATTGATTCTGAACTAGTTTAAACCCAAGGTCTAGAGCAACAAACTGAGAAAAAAATGATAGAGATATATTTTAACAGTGCCTTGGTTTTATCTTCTGATTCATTCAATAGAAAATCTCTTTTATGGATAAAGTCCCTTTTTATAAGCTGTAGTACTCTCAGTTACTACTGGAGTGAAGCATTACAAAAGAGGAGAAAATGGTGAAATGCTGAAAATTTAATACATGCTAAATGTAAAAGTGAATATTGAACAAGAAAGACTCAGGTTTTGTGATATTTCTGTTGTATCTCTCTCTCTCTCTCTCTCTCTCTCTCTCTTTCCCCCTCCTCCCCTTATTGATTAATTAGTTTTATAAGTGAAGTATAAGCTTTAACTGTGAGTAGTGAGTGCATAATAGATAAATATAGGGAAGTTTTAAAACGAATTTGACCTTGAATAAAGTTAGTAAAAAGATGAATGGATCTTTCTGCCTGTTCATGTAATCAGAGTATCTCAGCACTACTCTTAAGTGAAATGACTAGTAGAAAAATGTTAAGAATCTCCTCAAAAGATCTCCTTATCTGACTGATGCCTTGAACCCCATCAAGAATCTTCCTGCCTTTCCCTTGAGGCTTTAATCCTCAAATAAACAAAAATCTCACCTATGAGGGGTAAAATATTAAGTCATGAGGTTTTCCAATTCAATATTCATGTTTCTGAAGAGGAGCTTGGGCCATGGAATGCCTTTGAAAATGGGGACTCTAGTTGGAAGACAAAGATTTTCAGTGAATCAAATACTTTTTATTGATATAACAGCCTATTACGTTTGTAGAGATCATGTGGTAGGAAGATACAATAGTCTTACGGCTCTTTGTATACTCCTAGTTTGTAAACTAAATTGATTTAGGATATCTTGTTTCAAAAGCACGTTTTTCAGTAATAAAGGATTGACTTTTTAAGACCTACTTATTCCTTACCTAATTTATTGCTACCCACGACAATGGAAAATGCCTTGATTTATGAATTTGAAGAATGTTCTATGTATCTACATTTCTCTCCTCCTTCTGATCACCTACACTGATGTCAGATGTCATGGAACTCAACTGTTTATAGTATAAGGACTATGACTATTACTTAGGTCACCTATTGTCCCTATATATGTATATAGACGCTTAAATTACATTTTTGATGTCAGTGACTCCCTGTGCTTGAGACAGCTTCCCAGTTAACCGTTCATTTTATACAGCACCCACCACCATCACCAAATACTTCCTTCTCCTGAGACTGAAATTTCTTATCTCTTAATCAAAGTCCATAGTGGACCTGTTAACAATGATCCTTGGAGATTATACAGAAAATAGTGTTTTATTACTTCATTCATCAAATAATTTTTGTCTACTATTTATATTGACATTACCAAGAATCTTTTAAGAAATATTAGTTATCACATATTCTAATACTATACATTCTTTAAACTGGATCATCTCCCCATTAAAGTTCTATTCCCTTATCCTGTTTAACTTTTGCTTCATAGCATTTATCACCACTTGAAATTATATCATGATTTATTTTTTTATTGTCTATCTCCCTGCACTAGAATATGAGCTCCATGAGGATGGTGAACTTGTTTCATTCACTGCTTTATTCCCAGTACCTAGAACCATGCTTAAGCCATTGTAGGTACTCAGTACTTGTTAAATGACTGGCCCAATAAATTAATTAATTAGTCTCCATTTCAGATACTACCCAGTTCTTCACCATGCCATGTAGGGAGGCTGTGTTACAAATGGGATCTTGCCATATGCCTCAGGTCTTTTGGAACTGAATGAAGGTTCAGAAGCAGTGGTAGAGAGCAGAGTCACTAAACACAAAAAAATATCTATTTCAATTCTTCTTGGAAGTCATTAAGCTCTTGCATCATAGAGATACAGTTACTTTATTGATAATAAATAATCCATTACTCTTAATTAAAACTAAGGTGTAGCTAATAACTTAAAGGTGAAATTTTTCATTGCCTATTATCAAGTAACTTAGCATATTTACATCTCTATGTGTTGACACCTAAAAAAATGAGTCTTATTATAAATGATAGTCATAAGACTATAGAGTTTTGAAGCAGGCATCATTAAAAATATAAAGCCACACAGAGAGTTTTTTAGTCATTTAAAAATGAAAAAGTGTGTGTATATGAATTCCTAACAAATCTGTCACTACAAGGATGTGCAACAACAACTGTGGCAGCAATGATTTAAATGCTTTACAGCGTTCTTAGAATACCTCCCAGCCCTGCTCTCTGTAACAGTCCACAGTGTACAAGAAAGCAGGGACCACAGCAGCTAGAGGGAAGGGGATGTTTTCCTTGGATCAGTGGAGGGCATTATCTGTATAATTGGGTAGAATGCAGCAAGTGTTTTAAACAGTTCATTTTGATCATTATTGTCAGTTTTGGGTTTTTTTGTTTTGTTTTGTTTTTTAAAAAAACATGAAATAGGGATTTAAAGTGTAGTGGAGGAAAACTTTTCCCTTCTATACTTTTTAGCTGGTCTAATAATTAAATTGACATAACACAGATTAACAGGAGAAAAATATTTTCATGCCTATGGGAGCTCATAAAAATATGAGACTCAAAATGTGACCAAAGCAGGGAGCTTTTTTACTTATTAGACAAAGAAACAATAAATTTGTGAAGAATTGGCAAGACAAAGAAGTTTTGGTTTGGAGTAGTAAATTAGTGAAGTAAGAAGGCTTGTTTATACAGCCTTCTCAGCCCTGAATTCCCTGCCTGTGGTGATAAGGATGCCTTCTACCCTCCTGGTACAGGGAGGGTACCTTTCACATGGGAGATTTATTTCCTGCTTTCAAAGGGACAAAGGAGAGCCAAAGTGTCCTTCCTGCATTGGCTGTATCTTAAGCAACTTTAATTCAAAATAATCAATATGCCAAAATGGCATATTTTAGGCTGGCATATTCTGCCCCTCTTCAAAGCAAAAGATGCTTTTGTTTAAAATGCACTAAATCTTAGAAATGTGCTTGAAAATTTGTTTTGAAAAACATGAAATCATGAAAGGACTATCATAACACATATACTAATCCAAGTAGAGTAATTATGACCACAGAGCTATATGAGCATCTCAAAACCTCCTCCTCATTTTTATTTCACTCACTTCCTGCCAAAACCTAACTACCAAGGGACAAGGGTAGGGGAAGTGCTAAATGCAATGGTTAAAAAAAGGAACGCAGTTTTAAATTAGGGTTTGCATCAAATGGTCTTATTAAAACATATGATAAGTAGGTGATTTCCAGATGTGAAAACTTTCTTATAGTATTATAATAACAAAACTTTTGGTGTGGTTAATACAAATGCACAGGAAATGTCAGTTCTACTGTTTGTAATTCAGTGTAGCAGCAACACCTAACAGACAGGAAGCACTTAAGTGGGCATTGAAAAGCTGAATTCTAACAATGTATGACTTTTTCTTCTAACCATTTCACATATTTGTGCTTTAGCATCTCTTCTTTAAAGGTAGAGAAGATAAACCTTTTCTAAGAGTAATCTAAGGATATACAAAATGGACAAAGGTTACAGCACTGATATTTTAAGTATTACTGATCTTGATAACCAAGTATAGCCAATATAAATTACTCTTGATAGGTGGTGCAAGAGAATTAAAAAAAAATCTGGTAATCAATTTTGGAACTTTCAGCTTAGACACGTGTAAAAGGTACAACAATAATGTAAGCAAATTTAGCAAATAGTCCAACAAGCCCAAGTCTATTCTATGTAGTATATATAAGGAGAGAGAAATGTACATATTCTTTTTTTTTACTATGAACTTTCCCCCAAAGTGAAATGTGTGGTGTTTCAATTTGTAGCATGAATCAGAAGTGTTAGAGGTAGAGAGAGAGAACTAACTTCTGGTGAGGATCAGTCACTGCTGGTGTATGATTTATATATGTTAAATTGTTTTATCTTCATATTAATCTTTGAGTCAAGTATTTTATTGATGAGAAAATCAAGGTTAAATTATATTTTTACTCAGTGGCATACAGCTAGTAAGTAGCAGAACCAGCATTTTGAACCCATATCTGTCTGCCTCTAAAGCCTGGGCTATTTCTACCACATTCTCTACAGTCTTTTCAAAGGAGTCCATAAACATGATATTTTCCCAGTAGGTTTGTTTCTGAGCAAAAGAACAACCTTATCTCTTGGCCAGATTGAATAGTGAATTGCAGCAACAATTAAAGGATGTTCTTGAGGAGAGAATTTCCCTGGAAGTTTAACTGGAACAACTTCGACCATTCTCTCATCTATAAGCCAATTGCCTTTAACTGTGAACATACCCATTTTTAAGCGGTTTTGGGTTCAAAGCCAATTTGCAGACCCAAACATTCAGCTCACTGCTTAATTCAACATTAAATTTTATGATTCTGTTTTGCCCTATGTGTTCACCATTGTATTTAAGTATCTTTTACTTTTTAATTTCAACAACGAAAGGGTCAGGATGACTTTTTCTGGGGAAAAAAAAAAGTGTCACTTTCCCGCTCTTGGATCCCCTCACCCATCCAAGACACATTTCCATTCCCACGTCCTATATAATGCAGTATTGCACCCAGGACTGTTCTCAAGCATTGCTGCTTGGCTTGTTCCCAACTATATCTCATAATTTGCATCAGAGAATCCTGCCATAAATCCCTTCAGGGATTTTTAGGTGGTTAATTTGTTAATTCCTAATAAATGAAATTATACTCAATTATTTGTAAGATGACAACTTAATTAAAGATCACTCCTAGGGCTTCCCTGGTGGTGCAGTGGTTGAGAGTCCGCCTGCCGATGCAGAGGACACGGGTTCTTGCTCCGGTCCGGGAAGATCCCACACGCCGCGGAGCGGCTGGGCCCGTGAGCCATGGCCGCTGAGCCTGCGCGTCCGGAGCCTGTGCTCCACAACGGGAGAGGCCACAACAGTGAGAGGCCCGCGTACCGCAAAAAAAAAAAAAAAAAAAAAAAATCACTCCTAGGGTCTTTCACATTTTAAAAGGTGATTCTAGAGATTCATTCATTCTTCTTACTTTGAACAAACATGTATTGAATACTTACTTGCTACTTGCAAACACCAGCTGTGGAAAATTGAAAAACGAAAATGACACATACTCTCTGTCCTCATAGAGACAATAGTCTAGTCCAGTGAAAGAGATTATGATTCTAAGTAAATTTAAATACTACTAGAGCACAGCACACAGTTTCTCAAAGTGTAGACCCCTGACCAGTAGCATCAGCATTACCTGGGAACTTGTTAAAAAGCAAATTTTCTGGCTTTACCCCACACCTACTGGATCAAGGACTTTGGGACTGGGGCCCAGCAATCTGTATTTTAACAAGCTTCCAGTGATTCTGATGCAAACTGAAGTTTGAAAACCACTGGTATAGTGTTGATGATGTAGGTGCTGAATCCAGACTAACCTGGGTTCAATACTTGCTCTCCCACCTCTTGATTGTATGGCTCTGGGCAAGCTACTTGAATTCTAAGTGCCTATTTTCTCCTTTGCTAAAGAAGATAATGATATTAATAGTACCTACTTGATATGATTGTTGTAAGGATTAAGTTAGTTAATATACGTTAAACACTAGAACAGTGCCTGATGCCAAGCAAGCACTCAATAAATATGCTTTGGTTTTGTTATAAGGCATAAATAACTGTTGAAGACTCCATGTTTCACTTTAAGACCTACATAACTCTTGAAATGATTCATAATACTCCTGAACACTTGAAAACTTATTTACTCAATAATTAGAAGAATTTTATTTGGAAGCCAAGTTTTATTTCTTCAGCAATGGGGGGTGCAATGTCTTACCTAAATACATGGATGCTTAAGGTGGAAATATTCAATAAATGAAGCTTTTGTTTTGTTTTGTTTTCAGTAAAGACCTGCTAGCAGTTCTCTAGCCACACTGTGTAGATAGATTATTTCATTTATTTCTTAGGACTCAAAGCGACCATTAATTGACTGTACTTCTAAATATGATATTATTTGCTAGCATTTCATTAATGATATCTCAGGATTTTCTCATTGTAAGAATCATCACTTCTTGGGAGAGACATCTAGTTCTTTAAGTACAATTACTGTGTATGAGACTCTTCATAACTTGAGGAATTAAATTGTTTTACTTGGTCTTGAATTTTATCTGATGTCTTATTAAAAATATATATATTTATTAAAAATACATATAAACTTTATTTAAAGCTACTAGAAAGTAGTATCACAACCGGAAAACACATGTCTTAGATTCAGTGTGGTGTCACTTTCTGCTTTCCATGAATTGGGGTAACAAGAGCGTCCCTCTGTGCTCCCTGCTCTTCTAAGTCTGCCAAGCAATTAGCATCTCTTAACATTTCCAGGCAGCTGCCTAACGAAATGCTTGTTTCTCCAGAAAGTCATTTTGCATATAAAACTCTGTCTGATTCTCTGAAACTAACAAAGGTATTTCCAGTCCAAAAGACACTCTGACATTGCCAAAACAAATGTTCAGATATTAAAAAATCCTTTCCAAAATTTATATTAGGCCTATCTATAGAATATCAGTTTAGGCAGGGTGACCATTAAGAAACAAAATGGCATCTACAAAGATTTTTCCTCACTTTTGAAATGTCTTCATTCCGTAGTTCTTTCAACATATTATGAATTCCCAGGTACATTTCTTCATTTGCTTTCTGAAATGCTTCCTTAGAGGGAAATCAGAGCCATGAAGAGGATGTAAATGAGAAAAAAAAAGTGCTATTTAAGCTTTATCCAGCTGTTCTTATCTCCATCTTTTTATAGCTAGTAGACCTTTGTATCATTCTTTAAGCTTGTGGAAGATGAACTGATTTCTGCCCACTCTTAAAGAAGGTTCTTTTCTAAGTATTTAGAGTTCCATTTTCAGGACACAAGTTCAATTCCCTTATCTTTTTATTTATGCATGCCAGCCTAGAAAGGTTTGAGGCTTAACTATGAGAAAATACAAGTCACTTCCGTAGGAAGATGCAGTATTCTGACACTTCTACCTTGATTGCATGCACAATTAAGCTAAAAGCTTTGGGCTTAACCTCTTTTCATTAGTTGCATATATACTTCAAAATTTTTGCAATATTTGGCAAGTATGGGGCATTTCTTAGAGGTTAGGGCAGAGACTCATTCAGTATAGTGATTGTCAGGATGTATTAAGGTGGTAGACAACTGATAACATACTAGGCTTATCGTCAAGGCCCAGAACCTGAAATAATCTGATCTTTGGAAAAGGTTAAAAAGACAGAACTATTCCTGGTGTCAGAACAAGAGCAATAGGATGTTCCTAGGATCAGAGCAAAGAAATCTGCCTCATCGTCCGTGCTGTAAACAGACTATGCAACATTCAGAGTCAGATGGAAGGTTTTTCCATTTCCCCACCTGCTCACAGATACCAATCATGTCATAAACACAGGGCCAAGTGAAGTGAATTGCGTTGTAACTTCTAACACAGACTTTTATAGCTGTAATACCCCAAAGGCAAAGAGACCTCAAGAGAAACCAAGAACGAGAAAAGATATAGAGGCAGAGAATGAGAGAGAGAGAAATTAATCAGGAAATGGATCAAGATTGGGTACCATTCCCCGTATTTTCAACTCTAAGATAATGATGCTTGTGCTTGAATCAAATGGGTTATGTTTTAGTGACAGAGATAATGAACAGGAATCCTGGGTTTTAACGTAAAAAACTTTAGACTGACCACTGTTCTCTTGATTCAATGCATTCATCAGAAAGAAATGACTTTTCAATTTTTTTTTGCATCCTGGTTTACAGAGAAATGTAAAGACAAAGTTTCTCCATATAGCAATATATAAGTACATCACAACACACACACACACACACACACACACACACACATGACTAGTTGTCTTCATTTTGCCCTTTTCAAATGAACTGAAGGCTTCAGAACTTGTCAAAAGTTCTTGAGACTTTTGTTAATATATACAAAACCTGACATAAAATTTGCTCAAAAATGTCTCAGCTGGAAATTTACTTGAACTCTATTGGTTTGTATTGAATGGAATATTCTCAAGTGTTGTAGTTTTGCAGTGACTCAACCTGGAATTCTTAGGAAGCAAATTCCAAGAGCAGAGAAAGTTTTGTAGTATGATATGGTAGAGGAAGAAAGATACTGTCTGCTTTAACTAAAAGTAATTATTCACTAGGAGTTAGTCATGGTGGTTCTTCTGTTCCAGTTTCACTACTGTCATATTCATCTTAAAACTTAAGAAAAAGGTAGTGATGACGTATTTAAATCAGTCTAACACAAAATACTGTGCCACACACAAACCCCTCCCCCAAATCCAAAATAACACATTATAGGAAAGCTTCAAAGTAGCTGATATAATCCTCTCATGTTCCAATTACTTTTCAGACCCAGACAGGTTTTCTCAATAAATATTTTATACAATGGTAGAAAAAAATGACAATTACTAAAGGTTTTCAAAACATCAAAAGCTGAAGGATTTTTCCTATGTATTTAATTTTACAATTAGTAAGTCATACAGAAGGAATATTTATTAGATCTAATTTTTGCTTTACCATAGCCCTAAGCAACATCCCATATATCATATATTTAGCAACTGAAGTACACTTGGAGGTGCCAAAGCTATCAGTGAACTTGGCCAAACCATTGACTAAACTGTCCCTGAAGTCAAATAATGAGTCACACAGGTTGACATTGATCAGTTAATTTAGTCAAAATGGTCCATCTGGAGTGTAAAAACACATCGCAAAAACAAAGGAGGAGGAGGAGATTATCTAGCATGGATCTAGCGTTTTGTACTTTCAAATATTTTATTATTGATTAGAATTTTTAGTAAGGTTTTGGAGAAAATGGACATATGGCAAGCTAAGAATTCTTATTAAGAAGATATTTATACACAAATCTTTAAAGATGAGAGTATAGAAGGTTTGGGATTTGCTTCAAAATAACCCAGTGCCAGGGGGTTGGGAGGGGCAGTTAGTAAGGTATGTAGATAGGATGGCCATATAATTCATTGCCCAAATTGGAACAATTTTGAGAGATCAATGGAAAGTTAAGATAGTTAGCAGTCACATATTGATTTAGATGTGAAATGTGGAAATGGAAATGTGGTCAGCCTAAGTTTAGCAGAAATAAGATTTTTAAATTGTGGAACCTGCGTGATGGGTATATAGGAAATTCATTATACTATTCTCCTAAATTTGCATAGGTTCTGGAATTTTCCTTAATAATAGTTCTGTAGCATAAAGGACATTAAATATCTGGCATTAAAGGCAGTATGACTTTGGTTAACTCCTTTTCTATATTGAGTTGATTGGGCTCCACATGACAGCAAATTTTCCTTCTCTTTCTGAAAGACTGAAATTCAACAGCAAGAAAAGTTAAACCTGACTTGAATTAGAATGAAAGTAATATGGACTATGAAGAGAAGGATAGGAAGAAGCCTTATTCAATAACACCATCGATAGCAGATTTTAATGGCATCCTGAAAAATAGAAATGAGTAGTAGTAGTTATATTCGTGTTCTGTAGAAAGGAGTCATTCTATAGAATGTGAGTCCTAGAGAGAAGAAAAGAAATAAAAGACAAGAAGTAAAGGACTCCTCTCTCCCTGGGTAAACAATAGTGCTGTGAACCCAGTAAGCATGGGGCAAGTGGTGCTGATGGGATAAGACATACGCATCAGTTAAACTGCATCTATGTGCAAGCAATAAAAACCAACCAGAGCAGCACAGGCACAAACTATATGGGTTTCCTTGGCCAGATGTCATCATCAACATGGATCACTATTGGTCTTTCCATCCTGGAGTGATCTGTACTGATTGTAGAGGCCAAAAGAATCCAAATCCATAGGCTGAATCTATTGTGTTAGGGTTCTTTTTACTCCAGCCATGACCATGAGTATCATTAATTAAATTTGGCAGTGTTATCACTTCTTGGACTGTGGCTCATCCTTGTATCTATTACTCATTCATATATGTAATTGTATGAATTAATTCATTGGTCATGAAGGGAATGTTAAAGAACAGTAGTCCAAGAAAAAATACTATTGGGAAAAGGAAGTTTGCATAAAGTTTTTACCTCATATTCTGATTCCCCCACAATGTAGAAGTGGGTCACATACTCCAAATAAAACAAGTTACAATGGCTCAAGTAAATGAGTGATCATTCCTAGTTTATTATTTAATCCACACCACAACTTTATGATATATTAGATATAAGGTATGCACTATTATCATCATCATCATTTTACTGATGAGAATATGAGACACAGAAATGCTAATAACTTGTTAAGGTCATCTGACTGGCTAGTTGCAAAGCAAGGATTTGAACACAGGCATCCTGACTCCCATGCTGTGCTCTTATCCTCAAAATCTGTCCTGCAAGGCAGCATTTCCAAGTGAGTAGTCCTAACGAGCTGTACCATAAGTGACTCAAGATTAGAGAGGCCGAGTGCTTTAGTTATATTGACCACATGTTGCCTTCCAACAAATATCAAATGTCTTCTTTTGTTAAAAAGAGAGAAAATGGTTCAAGTTTAAATTGGCCAGATGTTTGGATCAATTACCAGTTGTAAATTGTGTGTGTGTGTGTGTGTGTGTGTGTGTGTGTGTGTGTGTATATATATATATATATATATATATATATATATGTCAAGGGTTAGCAAACTATTGCCCTTGGGTCAATTCTGACACTATCATTTTTGTGGAAAAGTAAAAATGTCTCATTGGGACACAGGCACACCCATCCATTATTATCTACGAATGCCTTGGGCCTACAATGAGTAGTTGCAATAGAAAGCGTATGTCCCACAAAGCCTAAAATATTTCCTATCTGATTCTTCACAACCAAAGTTGCCAATCCCTAGTCTAAGCCAATCATAGTAATTCCATTTCCCTTATGGTTTAAATGAAGGCAGGTGATACTTTTCATGTCAATGAGATGCTTGGGGAAGTCTATTGTGTGTGACATGGGAGCACATGGAAAAGTAGACTCTTCAAAAAAGAAAATAAGAAGCATTTGTTCTGTCAGCCTTTGAACATTGCTGTATGAGGACATGTTTCAAGGTCTTTGTTAGGGATTGAATTATGTTCCCCCCACCAAAAAAGATACCTTGAAATCTTAACTCCCATTTCTCAGAATATAACCTTATTTGGAAATAGGGTCATTGCAGATGTAATTAGTTAAGATAAGGTCATCCTGGAGTAGGGTGAGTTCCTAATCCAATATAAATGTCTTTAAAAGAAGATGGCCATGTGGAGTCAGAGACACAGGGAAAATACCATGCAGCAATAAAGACAGAGATTGAAGTGATGCATCTATAAGCCAAGGGATACCAAAGATTGCCAGCAAATCACCAGAAGCTAGAAGAGAAGCATGGAACAGATTATCCCTCACATCTCTCAGAGGGAATCAACCTTACTAAAACTTTTATTTCAGACTTCTAGCCTCCAAAACTGTAAGACAATAAATTTTTGTTGTTTAAGCCACACAGTCTGTGTTGCTTTGTTATAGCAGCTCTGCGGAACTAATACAGGGTTGCTGCAGCAAACTTATATTAATGAGGTAAGTAGGCTGAGGACAAGAGTCAAGACACTGAGGATGACAGGACACAGAAGGAAAGTTGGTACAAACCTAAGGCATTGAGCATATGTTAACCCTCTGAGTTGATCAAACCTAAAATTATGCCTTGAGATTTCTTACCTGGTATAATAAATCCTCTTATTGCTTAGGCAATTTTGCATAGTGTCCTATGTTACTTGCAACCAAAAGCATCAAGAATGATATATCATATAGCCTGTATTTTCCAAAGCAATCCTGATTTCAAATATACTATTTCACTGTCTACACAAGTACTGTCAAAATTAGTAGCAATTACTTTCTTATCTTTGGTTCAGAAAATAAGTTGATTACAGCAATACCATGCTGGGAAATAGGTAGAAATGCAGAAGAGAAAGGAAGGTTTTAGAGACAGAGGGCAAGGCAGCAACGCACAGCAACAACTGACATAGGATTAATCTCCAAAATATACAAACAGCTCATGCAGCTCAGTATCAAAAAAACAAACAACTCAATCAAAAAACGGCAGGAAGTCCTAAATAGACATTTCTCCAAAGAAGACATACAGATGGCCAAGAGGCACATGAAAAGATGCTCAACATCACTAATTATTAGAGAGATTCAAATCAAAACTACAGTGAGGTATCACCTCACACTGGTCAGAATGGCCATCATCAAAAAAATCTACAAACAATAAATGCTGGAGAAGGTGTGGAGAAAAGGGAACTCTCTTTCACTGCTGGTGGGAATGTAAATTGATACAACCACTATGGAGAACATAGACCTGCTTAAAGAGGTGGCAATATCTCTTATTGACTTGACTTCATAAGACACTGCCCTGACAAGCCACTGAAATACTGTACTCATCAAAAAAAAAAAAAAATTATACAGACAATTAAGATTAGATGGAGAAATTACCACTTCCTACCCATTGTTGTAGACCAGGCTCTTATCCCTTTAATGCTTGAATTACTCAGCTGATCATTTGGTATCCCTGACCATATTTCTATAAATAGTTACCAAACTAGTCTTCTTTAAATGCCATTTTCATGCCTTCTATCATCTCCAGTATCTCCCTACTATCTTTCTACACCAGATCTAAACACCTAATCCTTGATCCATTTCTCTAATGTCATACCTCAGTTCTTTATATATCATTTTACACTCCAACCAAATCAATTATGTAGCTACTCTGAATAGTATTTGCATTTTTTCTGTTAACCTCTTTTCATACTACAAATAAACGTTTTCCTATTGAAATTTAGATATACACTCTCCTTCAAGACTCAGTTGAAACTCGTCTGCTTATAAAGACCTTCTGCTATATGGCAGTCCAATTTTGATAACTTTCTGTCACTCCCTCTCTCTGTTTCTTCCGCACCTAGATATGCATATTACATTTGCCCAGATGGTTTCTGCCTTCAGATTCTTCTCAAGTGTATATATTTGGTTTTATTCTCCATGCAAGATTAGAAACCCCTCAAGGACAGGAATCTTGCCTTCTTTTCTTATGAGTTGTCCTCAATCCCTATCAGTGACACACAAGATAAGAACTTTTAAATGTGTGCGGACTGACTTACACATGGTTTCATTCATCTGGGTGTATTAAGCTCATCAGCAGCTGGTTGAGCATGCTGATTTGAAAAACTCCTCAAATGTATACAATAAGTGATACATTTCATGTTTGGTGAATAACTGCTCTCACTTTAAAATTCTAAAGTGCAGCATAAAAATAGCATATGACAAGCCTGTCCATCTGGAAGTAGCGTTCTGTGCATTACAAAGTGAGCAGACACTAAATCCTGAAGAGGACTCAAATTGGAGAGACCAGTGAAGTGTTTTGCCAACAGGAAAGGAAGATGATTGCTTTTCTCAAACTGTGCCATGTTGCCAAGTATAGGAATCCAGCTGTTGTGTGAGATTTATACTCATTTCACTTAACTATAAATGCATCATGCATCATTTTTCTTTAATTACTCAGATTAGCTGGGTAGGTGTAGGTGATGCACTGAGGTCTGAGCATAATCAAAATGAGCTACTGTGATAAAGTGAAAGGAAAATATTTTTGTAGTTAATGGATGAAAAAGTATGTTTATGTGAAAAAAATAAGATCTTGTCACTGCAACAATCTAATTAGCGTTAAAATTTCTTTAGTTATCCAGGACTGAGAATCTTCCAATTATAGATGATGTGATTTTGTACAAGAAATCTATATCAATTTTTTTAAACTCAATTTCTTTTCTATGTTGTGTGCTCATATTCAGGGCATTCTGATGGGCAACTTTATCCTCTGTAAGCATGCTTGCATAACTTTTCCTCAAATCTCTGAAAAGATTTCAATTTTTTGAATTTTGACATCAGAATTCCTGGCCAGATTTTCAAATCTTCTATCAGATTTTTTCTACCTTCCATAAAACAACTCAGTTCTTATATGAGTTTCTCATCTAATTTTCTCTGTTGAGTATTTTAAGATTTTTCTCAAAATGTTCCATATTCTCAAAGTAGTCACTGTCCTGTCTATCATATTTGGAAATAATTTTTATCTCTTACTGGAAACCTTCACTGACTTTTTAACCTCAGTTTCATATCCTAGTGGTACCTGCTATATCAGCATGTCTTCTTATGTGCATCCAAGTATTTTCATTAACTATATTTAACATCTGTACTCATACACATTTGGTTTTTCATCAATAAATGGTTGATAAATGGAATATAACTTTATTATTGTTTGATATTCATTGCATAACAACTTTACTGAAAATAAAGCCTATATTAAATAATCCTGGTGTTGTGTGAATCCTCTTAGCACCCAGAAAAATGCCACATCCAAAGTAAGTATTAATGATCATAATGATTAATCTAAGTTAATCAACTTCCATTGTTATCTTCCCCCAATTTTCATATAACCTTTATATCCTCATGCAAGTGCATAGCTCCTGTAGAAATCCCAATTTTGACTCCTTTCAGATGGCTCAGGAATATTGTTCTATTAGTCATTATTATGTAGCATATCCACATAAGTACAGTATTCCATAACCATTTATGATTTTTATTAGTTATTATAATTGCCATATTGCACTGAAACGGTTCAGCTGCTTCCTGTGGAGAGCATGATAGCACTGCAATAACCTCTGTACATCCTCCACCCCACTTTGATTCTTGTGAACTCTCAAGTTTCAACTGTACTACTTGCAAATGTAATCACTTGCACTGTCTTAAGTTAACTGAAATTTCTTAAAGCTTTGCCCGGAGTCTCACTCACTACAGTGCTTCTCTCAGCCAAGTCAGTATATTAAACTAAGCTTTGTGAATAACATGGCTTTCTAAGAAAAAGAATTTAGGGTAAGTATGCATAACAAGATCTACAGAAATATGGTTACTTTAAATGATTATCTTTCCAATGACTAGTCTACAAGAGAGAAAAATGTTTTAAAATTTTAGAAAATTGTACTAGCTTTCAGTAATTCTCCCTTTGAAGAGACAATGACCTGCATGACATCAAGCTGAAGAGGATAATTTAGCTAGTTAGGCATTCAGTGAGGATTCAATTGGGTCAGAAGCAATGCTTTCCCTTATGAAGGGAAGTACTTTAAATTTTACTGGTAGGGATAGGAATATAGTTCACGAAATACATAAGTTGTTTATTCACTCTGCCTCTAAGCTAAAGAATAAATAAAACTCTTAAGTTTCATGAGTTTTTTCTAAAAATATGAAACTATCACTTTATCTCTCTCTCTCTCATTCTCTCTCTCTCTCTATATATATATATTTTTTTAGAAATGAGAGAGAGATAACTAAAGAGATTTTATATACATATATATGTAATATATACATTCCATTTTCTCAATTCAGGAAGCACTAGTACTGAGACATTTTGAAATAGCTCTACACTGAACACAAATTTTGTAGTGGACAAAATGGTGCCACAAGCATGTGATATATTATTCCTCCTTTTATCTTACAGGACTATATTTTTGTGTGTGTTCTCTCTCTTATTAAAGCTATTTCTTTGAGTTACCCAAAACACTAGAGAAAGTGCTGAAGGGTTTCAAGTCCCTTTCATTTAATATAAAAACTGTGCAACAAAAATGATCCCATAAATAGGAATGATTTTTTTTTAAACACTAATGTTTGGAGCTTTTAAATAGAATTCTGGAGTGTAATGTTTCAGAAGGGTCATACAAAATCCTACAGAGAGCAATATGACTTTGAGTGGGGAAAGAGGGATGTACCACATATAGCTTACAAATTGCTTCATCAGATTCTTCACGTTTGCAAAACCCAAGAACAGCAATTCCAATTGGCTCAACAAGTTTAGGCAATTACCTTACAGATGCAGTAACAGTGAAGAAAGTTCAGTTCAATTTCTGCAGGCACTAGTCCAAATGAGAACTGCAAGCAAAGCAATGAGTAGTGATTTTTTCTCCTCAGTTCTTAATGCTGTAGGCAAGAGATTTAATCCTAAAGGCTGTGCTATTGAGATCAGGGAAGAATACTGAGCAATGGGTAGCGATTTCAGTGAATGCTGCTGTAGGCACTGGTGGAAAGGAAATAACACAAATCAGAAGGAAAAATAAAGGGCAACTGGGAATAACAAAAGATAAGTAAGGCTATCAGTGCAAAAGAATGTTTTATAAAATGATAAATGTGGAGAAACAATTTGTTCTCTTGAGACACAAAATCTTTTAAAAAGAAGTCATCTAATCTTTAGAGGGTTGAAGTGTTAATAATGTACTTGGGGATATTTAAGTTATTGTTGCTGGTTTGCTGATATTGCGGTTTTTAGCTTCCAAATGGCTTTTGGGTAAGTAACAATCTTCCATTTAAAACCTGTCTGCCCTGCTGACACTCTCTGATCACATTGCTTACTCAGAACAGGTGTTTCATGAAACCAGCTTTCAGTGCCAGTAATGAGGCACCTTAGAGGGTCCACACCTCAGCACAGATGTATGTAGTTTTGAAGTCTGAAATCTCTGATGGGTTCAAATTTGGAAATTTAAAGCAAAGAGCAAATAGTTTTCTGGTGTAATGTTAATGTCTTTCTCTTCTTCTTTAGAAAATATGTGGGATTCATGTGTTAGAAATGGATGTTATTTTCCCTGCATTATGGCACCATAGGAAAGATCTGTGTGGAAGAGAAGCTTTTATTCTCATTATACTGTGTATGTGGAGGCACTAAGAAATATGAAATCCTTCACTGGTGCAAACGAAAAGGTTTTCATTTCGTCTGGAGGGGAAATGTGCCAAAGTGGCTGAAAATAATTCAAGTAATTGACAAACAGCTGTACTCTAAGGAGTCTTTTGGTGTAATGTGATTTGGTGCCTTTTAGGGGAGCAAGTGAGATGTGATTCTATCTGCCCCTGAGGGCCAAGAAATTTGAAATATTACAGGATCTTTAAGGTAGATCATGACGAATTACAATGTTGAAAGACAACCTGGAATTATGAGATCCTTAAATAATAATAATAATAATAATAAAGATAATGCTTACTGAGCTAGAGAATGTCCCTTACCATGTATTGTTTGTACTTTTTGCCTTAACACAGAGAAAATAGTCTTACTTAAAAGCTAGATGCTTCTCTGCTTACAAAGTCACAGGGTTATTGCTAAATTCCAGTGCTGTGTAATACAGGATGAAAATAATCAACTCAGTCAAAATCAACCATTTATAGATGGGCACCCATGGCATTACAATACAATGATCCTACTTACCGCAAGTCCTAGATAAACTCACAGGGCAGCCAAGTTTATTTTGGTGCACTCCCACTTGAGTCCCCATCAGCATCCCCTCTCATTATGGCTTCTTTGCATATCGTGGATCTTCTTCAAACAGAGGCTTAGAGCCTATTAGTTTTCAATGCATTCTTCCTCTGTTACAAAGGAAAAGGCAGATTTATGTGTTGCTTCTTCATTTGGAAGTTGCCAATTTCTTCAAATAATTTCAGTAGTGGAATTTTAAGTATATTTTACACAAGGATCCCTTAACATTCCTCTTTTTCTGAAAGTTAAATGTAAGGCGGTTTCTGACTATATTGATATTTCTCATGTGGAAATAAGTAGAAGATTTAGTTGTCTATCAACTTCAAGATTGTACCCGCAAATTATAACTTCAACATTGAGTATGCCTACTTTCTTTTCCCTTGTTTACTCACAAAATTAAGAACGAGGAAGAAAAGGTTGCAGGAGAAGTTTCCAGGACAAGGCCACCCATGTACAGCACAGTGTATTAATGTCTGGGCTCTGGAGTACTCACTCTCCCACCAGCAGACTGTACTAAACTGCAGATATCTCAGGTAATCCCGGATCTCACTGGTTCTTCAAATTTTAGCTAACCTCCAAATTACCTGAGGGTTTATTTAAAAACAGATTGATGGGTCCCACCCCCAGAGTTCTTTAATTACTTAGGTGAGGATGGATATTTGTATTCCTAACGTATCTCTAGTTGAGTTAATGCCACCTATCAAGGGACCACAACATAGCTCAATAATCTCACCCCCCCAAACATCTCATTTCCCATTCTCCCTGACCATTTCATTTAGCATACTCTGAGGATCATACAGAAGTGCTATGTACTATATGAGGTTCAGAAGTAACAGTATACACCTAAGAACAAACCCTGTGTTCATGTTTTCATACAATTCTCTGAGTGAAGTGTCCCAATTTTGTTACTGGATTCAATGAAAAGCATAGGACTTGAAAGTCAGTTCAGAACTTCCAGTTCTAGATATCTCATCTGATATGGGGTAGATGTGCTTCTCTCTATTGTTCCTACTCAGAAATACTAAACCTCTGGATACTTCATATAAAACAAACATAAAACTATAAGGGGAGGAAAGAGGCAGACCAGCTGGGGATCTTGGGACCTGAGGAACAACATGGCAGTGAATTCACTGGGTTTTCTTTTGGCCTTGTATATCCCATACTGGATGCTAGAGAAGCAGCAACCCAGAAATGCCTGTAGGTGCAGACCAAAAACGTCCCTACATAAGCGTGCTCTCTCTAGACAAAGGACTAGGCAAGGGCAGCATAGCAAGAAAACTTTTAAACAATAACTGATCCACTCCAGTCAAACACCATGGAAAAAAAATGTAGGGAGATGGGGGAAATGGGGTGATGTTGGTCAAGGGTACAAACTTTCAGTTATAAATAAGTTCTGGGCATCTAACGTGGAATATCGTGACTATTAATAACAATACTCTACGGTATACTTGAAACTTGCTAAAAGGTAAGCCTTAAATGTTCTCGCCACACACATATACAAAAAGAAAAAAGGTAACTATGTGAGGTGATGGATGTGTTAACTAACCTTATTATGTTAATCATTTCATAATACATATATATATATATAAAATCATCACCACAAACTTAATGTTATTTGTCAATATCTTACTAAAGCTGAAAAAAAAAAAAAGAAGAAAAGAAAAAACTGTGGCCTCATTCCCACTCTGAGCAACAAAGGCCAAGTGGTGAGCCTAAACTTACATCCTTACCTGGTGGCAATGAAGTGCCCATCCCTGCCAGGCTGGCGTTAGAGCTGGGACTTACATGCTGGCCTGGAGATAAAAAACCTCCTCACTCTGGGGTGCCAGTGGAGACCACGTGGGATCTGGGACTCTCACTCCCAACCAATGGGATGAGCTGATCCCTCCTTCTCCCCACCAAAGTGGTATCAGAGGAGGCCTCATGGGAAGCCTGGATTTTTCCCATTTTCCAGCAGTAACAAGCCTCTCCCACCACGCCACAGTGTCCATGGAGTAACAAGGAGACCCTCCCCCTCCCAGCCCTGGAGGGATCAGCATAGGTCTCTTAAGAAGCCTGTCATTAGCCCCTCTCAGCAGTAAGCAGGCACTGCCCTGCCCCTGCCAATGATCAGCAGAGGAGTACCTAGGCTTGTACTCCCAACTGGCAATAATGAAGTGGCCTTGTGTCCACCTTCACCCACCCGCACGGTATCACAAAGAGGGCTGCTCAAACATAAGATTTAAACATGACCTAGCATCTCATAACATAATACACAAAATGTCAAAGATACAATAAAAAAAAATCAGTCATTATTTTTGATCAATAATTGGTCCTACACTTGGTCAGTAGGAAACCAGAGACCAATGTTCTGTTAAACATTCCAGCAAGAGACTTTCTACCCTCTGTTCCAAATCTTACAGGGATCAGCTTTCTAAACACAGTTAAGATCGTCCTTCTGAGCCACCTCACCCCTTACAAAGTTCAGTGAAATGTTTGTTATTTTGCAGCCCAAAAGGTCTAAAATGATGAGATGGTTTTGTTTGCTTTTAATAGAGTGTGAGGTGTATTGGAAAGGTTTTAGAGTCAGTCGGAAAGATTCAATTTCAAATCCCTGTTCTTCTACTTACCAGGAATGTGATCTTGATTAAATTTATTAACCTAAGTTCTTAGTTTCTTTGCCTATAAAATGTAGTATTAGCCATAGTAGTAGTAGTAGTAGTTGTTGTTGTTATAGTAGTAACTGTAGGAGCGTTGCAGTCATATAATAGTTGTATTAATAGAAGTAGTAGTATGTGTTAGTCACCTTACCCATATTATCTCATTTAATACCTTGAACAATCCCTCGCGAGGTAGATATTGTAAACTTCATTTTAAAAGTAAAGAAACTGGGGGCATTATTAAGTTAAGTAATTTAGTCAAGATCACACAGTTCATAAGTGTCATGACTGGGATTCAAAACCATGACTGTTAACTTCTAAGTCCATATTTCATCAAGTACACCATGTAGCCCCTCAGAGAACTAAAAGCAATATTGCCTGTAAAAGAATTTTGTGCAAACATAGCAGATACTCAATTGATGTTAGTTCCCTCCCCACCACTTTTAAGTAATATATGTGTATATATGCATACACACACATATATACACATATATGTGTAGCTTCATGTCAGTGACCTTATAAAAAAAATCTTCCAGCTTATTTGTAAAATTTAATGCTTTAATGCTTTAGTTCTCATATTAGATAAACCCAATGATATAATTTCCCAGCAATATAAAGATTATAAAATTTTAATATATTTACATTTCCAGATTATTACTTTCTTTAGAAATTTTATCAAGTACCTTATGAAGGCACTTGACTAGGTTAATAACAATAAGAAGAAACTCAAGTGTCAGTTACTAGTCTGTGTACCTAGAGCCTTAAGATATTCTTGTTTCCAAAGCACAATATGATAGAATAATGCCATCATCAACATTTTCAATAAATTCATCCAAAAATAAATAAAACTCTCATTCAATTTTTTTTTTTAACATGCAAAGGCAACCGATAAGGAAGACACGAAATCAAGAAATAGAGCTCCAACAACAGGAGTCAAGTGAAGGGAATTTCCAGGATCACAGCTGCATAGCAGGCTTAGAAAATTAGGAGTCAATACTGGAGCAATAAGATAAGAATCTGTTCTGGAGGGAAACTGCTGGAGGAAACAAAACGTAGTGCAAAAATAATCTGATATATTTGATCACGCAGAAACTGTACTGAAGGCTGTTGGAGGTTGTGAGAAGAACAACGTTTTCTGGTCCACAGAAACCTAGACAAATGCGAACAATAAGGGAATTATTGACACTTAAAAAAATTATTCAGAAAAGCAAACAGTTATGCTCCTTGGCTCTACAGTGAATAGTATGTATTCAGAATAATATAAAAAGTAAATATAACTTTAACTTCAAACGGGGCATGCTGATATTGGAATAATAAAGGGGAAACAGACAGGAAGCCAGAAGAGAGCTAACTCCTCATCTGCCGTGATAAGAAGTCAATGGAGGAGGCCTAAACTACATAAATCAAGAATCAGCAATATTATTATATTGTTTAGAATATGAACACAAACACACAGAAGAAATGGTTAAAAAGAGTTGCAAGGCAGAGAATA
Organism: Mesoplodon bidens; assembly: GCF_964165515.1. Taxonomy (NCBI): domain Eukaryota; kingdom Metazoa; phylum Chordata; class Mammalia; order Artiodactyla; family Ziphiidae; genus Mesoplodon; species Mesoplodon bidens. The sequence continues at coordinate 35,719,091 of NC_138161.1, read as the reverse complement.
AGGAAGGGTAAAGCAGAGAAGTCTGCTTTGTTAGAAATGATTTTAATACCATTTTTGCTTATTAACTGGGTATGTATTACTTTAAATTTTTAAAAATAATAAAACTACAAAACAGTATATATAGTATTAATTTTATTTACATGAATTTTATAAAATTTAATATAATATATTAAAGCTTTAGTATCAGGAGTTAAAAAGCCAGAGGTAACTTTTTGCCCTTACTTCAACGTAGTGTATCAAACAAGGTAAGAAAAGAATGTGATCAAGTTTAATATTTCCCAATGCTCCAGGGGACTGTTCATAGCCCTGTAAACACTCCTCTAAATACAAACCTTCCTTTTCATATTTACAGAGAAAATTGTTCAGGGCCGTAATGAGTTGAAAGTCTGAGGAAAATTAAGGTGCACCTTGATGTTAGGTCTTCTTTGCTTTATTTCCTATTTACTTGTTTTTTCCCTTTCTTTTCTTTTTGGGTTCTGGCTTTTCATGTTAAAAAATCTCACTGCATTGTCTGGGCTATCTACATCAATATAGAATTCTGTTCTGTTTTGTTTTCAGACCATGCTATATTTCTCCACCAGGGAAATCTACACTTGAAATGGTGCTATGAAGAAATGAGAACATCAGGGAGAAAATGTGCAAAGGTAGGAGAGCAGTGATCAAGGAGCACAGTTAGGAGATGGAAATGAAGACACAGGGAACAGCAATCACTTTACCTCAGGCTACAGTCAGCAACTAAGAGAGTAATAGAAGACAGAGGAAAAGCACTAGAGATTTATCATGAATACAACGGCTCAGAGAAATCCTGGGAGACAGCAGGCAAGTTTTTTCTGTCTCTTTAAACATTTTACTTAATTAAAGAAATAAAACCTCCTCACAAGAGATTTTTAAAGATCCTTTTCTTTCTGATCCCCAATAATTTCAGGAATCCTACATTGTCAGAACATACCACAATTTCAAAAACAGCTACCCCACAACCTACCCAAAACAGAAGCCCTGGTAGGGAAGTAAATGTCAGCCTTTAGTTATGGCTATTCTGGCTTTTCCAGGCTTATTTCTTCTTCAGACAAATTCCATTCCCCCAGAAGCTGTTCTATCAAGAGCTTCTCAACCATGCTATTAATGTGAAAATGAAAAATCTGCTTTATAGAGGCAGCATTCATGGGAAGAAGCATGCTGGCTCAGTGAGCTTCTAAGACTCTTGATTACCTGGAATTCCTGAAGCTTTTGCAGTTGTTAATGTACCTCTTGCAAAATAATTAGATTTCAGATTGGCTTTGTTTCTCCTCAAACTCTTCTTCACATTTTACATTTCTAATTCTCATTTCCTCTGGCCTTCTTCCCAGCAATCCCTACTTGCATTCTACCTGCCCTTTGCTTTTAATCTAGAAACAAAAATAACAATAATTATTCTATCAGATAACAGGTGATGTTTCCAAATATATAATAGAGGAGGGATGCTTTTCTTTTATTATTCTGAGTCAAAATAATATGTTGCTTAATTCAAAGTAGGAAATTTTACAATTTAACTTTTTAAGTTATCAAATAGTTATTAAAAGAAATATGTGAGTTAGGAGGATTTTTTAAGGTAGCTGAAGTTTGCCAGAGTAGCTTGCCTTGATTTCAGAAAAGAGAAAGTTTTTACTGATTAATAGTATGTGTAGTTTTCATATTGTATCACTATAGGCTTAACTTTCCTTCAACATATTGGAGAAAAAATTATCCCAATAGACAAAAATTCAGTCTTAATGCCTGAAATCGCTTTGCCAAGGCATAGCATTTTCTTTGAATTTCTATTTTTTGTGCTCCTTAAAATTTTCACATTTCTTCCTGTGATTTATCAGAAAGTTTGCCATTTCTCTAGTAGATATCATGAATCCAAGAAGCACATACTCCTTTACAAATGAAACACTTCCTCACCTTGAGCATGTAGCTAAAAGAAGTTTATAGCAAAGCAGCTCAGAGTCTGGTGTTGTAACATTCATAAGTGTTTAGGTTTGGAAAAATAACCAAAAGAGTGGCTTTTTTCTACCAGACACTATCTTTACTCCAGTTCCCTCTGCTGACTTCCATTGTGCTACTAACAATTTAAATATGGGCTGATTTTAGAATGAGAAATATGTCAAACCCCTTAAACATGCACCACAGGAATTTTTAATACAGAAAATGAATCTGAACTTATGAGCAAAAAAATCATCAAACCTAATTGATAACCTGAAAAATACTGGAGAAAACAGTAGATCAGTGTGGATGTCTAATCACAAAAATATCCTACTCTTTTTTTTTTATTGGATTTTGTAGAATCTGATACCTGTTAAGTCCCAAGATACAGCAGTAATAAAGTACACATGATTATTATATTAAAATCTTTAGAATGTTAAAATTTACACTTCTGATTCTATTGTTGGGTGGGTAACAAAATTTAATTGGTGTTTTGTACACAAAATGATGCTCTAACTTTCTATCATAGTGAGAGAGCACATTTCAGCACAGGTTAATTTTCTAGATAACTGAAGATTATCCATAACATTGGCATAACATTATTAAATTATTTTCCTATAGGTGCTATAAATTTACAATTACAACCCCAATATACAATAATATTTTTCCATTTTTCCTCTGGGATAACCTTATTTCACTGTTCTCCATTTCTGAAGATTAAGGAAATTTCAATCTTGCAAATTCAAGAGCAGACAAAATTGCTTCCCATTTAAATCTCTTCGAGACCACTATGCAGTCAATACAGTATTTCCTACCTCCCTCTTCACCTTCCCTTCTCCCTGGATGGCTCTGGCTCCAGGGAAGGTTGACATAACAGCATGGCACAAGGGACAATTGGGGTGGGGGGGCAGAGTAATGGAGGAGTGCTGCACTAAGTCTGTGGTCCCCTCCATCCTCTATGGCCTCTATGGCCTCTGCTTCATGTGCCTACTCCCTATTTATCTACTGAGGATGTCTGAGGTCCTGCCATGGCCTTCACTTTTCAGGTACACTCACTCTGCATCCTTTTCACTCCAAATACATTCACTTCAATAGACACGGTTGTCTTCCCTGCACACTGCTGAGGCGTACAATACCACGTTAACACTACTCTCAGGCCCACAGTCAGGACTACTTTACCTCTCAGGTACCATCTTGAGTGTGGGGTTTCTCCACAATGTTTGCTGTTTTCTTACATACAGAAATTCAGCACACCTAACTCCAATAGTAACTTCTCCAAATTTCCCTCTCAATTCTCCTTGTCAGGGTTTTAACCTCCTTGGGAGCTCTTACAGCGTCCTGGAGTTCTCCTCGCTCTGATTTATGCTACAACCAGATCTGAGTCCTCCACACTGTGGCTCTTGATTTTGTAAGCCAAGCTTTTAGAAATAAAAGTGCTTACTTTTTTTCAAATATAGCAATTAAAAATGGCAGGGAGGGGTGGCTTTCAAGTTCATAGTCTCTGCTGGAGTATTTTTAAAATCAATCTTCAAATTTAAAACAGAAAACTGACTTTTTCTGTCCTAGACTATATCTATCCTCCCCCTTAGACCAGCGGTCCCCACCATTTTCGGCACCAGGAACCGCTTTTGTGGCAGACAATTTTTCCACGGATGGGGCGGGGTCACGGGGATGGTTCTGACAGTAATGTGATCAATGCAGAGCAATGGGGAGCAGCAGGTGAAGCTACGCTCACTTGCCCGCCACTCATCTCCTGCTGTGCTGTTCAGTCCTAAACAGGCCCAGGGGTTGGGGACCCCTGCCTTAGACAATGAATATCCTTGTTCCAGTGAAGAGTTGCAATGCAATTATTAAAATAATGATGATGGTGATGGTGATGATGATAATGATGATGTAAGAAAGAAAAAAAATCTGCTAAAAATCTCCCAGTATTATCCCATGATAACTACCAGTTTTAAATAACAAGCTCTCTTAGTATAACACCTCTCTGCTTTTTAAGATAAAATCATTTAGCCTTCTATCTATGACCCAGGGTCAGTTCTAGTTATCTCCTTAAAAATACGTATTCTGTGATTCTGATGTCTTGCTTTAAGTCCTTCCTCTACCATGTATTCATTTGGCAAATGACTTAGACTCATATGTAAATTGGTCATAACAGCAACTCTATCACATACAATAGGTGTCAGGGATTAGTAAAAATAATTCAAATAAAGTGCCTAGCATAGGGCCTCCACAGAAATGCTCAATAATTGTTAGCTATTGTTGTTTTAAAATTATCAACTATGCAGAAAATTTCTTCAAGGCTTACTGAATGTAGGCTCCTATGCTGTAGAGAGCCACATGGGTTTGCTGTTAGAGTTCTCTTCTAATCAGGATTGGCTGCTGCTCTGCTTTTTTTCCAGACTAGGAGATGAGGCAGAAGAATCAGAGACTAACCAAGTAAGAATGAGGGCCTTGGATTTTAAGCTATTAGTATAAAAATATAATAGTCTCTAGAGGGCAGTTTTGGTACCAGAGTATCCAGGACTAGGTAATGCCTGTATTTCGTTTATCATAATAATTTTGGATTCTTTTTGATTTTTAAAAAATATTTTATTAAAACTCTCTTTATCTTGGGCTTCCCTGTTGGCACAGTGGTTGAGAGTCCGCCTGCCGATGGAGGGGACACGGGTTCGTGCCCCGGTCTGGGAAAATCCCACATGCCGCGGAGTGGCTGGGCCCGTGGGCCATGGCCGCTGAGCCTGCGCGTCCGCAGCCTGTGCTCCGCAACGCGAGAGGCCACAACAGTGAGAGGCCCGCGTAGCGCAAAAAGAAACACCTCTCTTTATCTTGATGACTGAGTGTTTTGGTACCATCTAAAAGTTTGTGCCCAAGGTAAAATCATCTCAATCTAATCCCAACCCTGTTGGGTACTTCAGAAGAACCATGGGTAGGGCTTCCCCGGTGGCACAGTGATTAACAATCTGCCTGCCAAGGCAGGGGACACGGGTTCGAGCTCTGGTCCGGGAAGATCCCACATGTCGCAGAGCAACTAAGCCCATGCACCACAACTACTGACCCTGCATTCTAGAGCCTGTGAGCCACAACTACTGAGACCGTTTGCCACAACTACTGAAGCCCATGCGCCTACAGCCCGTGCTCTGCAGAAAGAGAAGCCGCTGCAATGAGAAGCCCACACACTGCAGCGAAGAGCAGCCCCCACTCACCAAAACTAGAGAAAGCCCGCGTGCAGCAACGAAGACAAAGACCCAATGCAGCCAAAAATAATTTAAAAAAAAAAAAAAAGAACCATGGGTAGAATTAGAGTAGGTAGGAAAAGGAGCTTATGTTTACATGACACATCAGGATAAGAGTTGCAAACTCAAAAGCTTTGTGGCCAAAAAGTTGATATAAGTGATTCTAGTAGGTTTGGAGTAAGATGATAGTTTGTGATAAGACCTATGATTAAAGCAAACATTTGAAAATTTGAAGGCATTCAAATTCAGATTTTTAAAGACACTAGCCAGCCAAATTTTTTAAAAAGACCAAGGGCTGAATTTTTGTGACATTGACTTAAAAGATCAGTCTTGCACTCACCTCAAGTCAGAAAGAGCTAGGATAGATTTTCTACAGTTTGACTTCTGCGGTTCGATTTTGCCACTATTGGAATAGTGCTAAATCCTCCAGAGTGCTGAGGTTGGAAATAAAGATTTGCATTATTTCCATTGCATGTCACTGTGTGTCTTCCATGTGATCTTAAGAGAGGTTGCCACATCTGTACTTATTATTAATGTCTTCTCTCTATCCACTTTCTATTCAGCATATAATATTAGAGACGAAAAAAAAAGTTAAGCAAGCAGTTAGATTTGTTTTTAAATTTAAAATGTGGCGCTAAGTGAAGCCCTAAAAATTTCTTCTATAGGTAAAATTGAACACATTTTCAATCAAGGATGTTTTACCATCTACCTTGAGAGATAGGGTGCCATATTAAAAAGAGTGCGAACAGCTTTGGAATGAGCTATATCTAGGTTCAGATCCCAACTCTGTTGCTAATTAATTGTGCAAATTCCAACAGGTAATTTTAGCTCCATTCCTATATTCCTCACCTGAAAACCAGGCTTAAAAATTCCCATCTCATTGGGTTACTATAAAAAACAAATATCATAACACAAAGAAATAAAATACTTTGTACATGACAGTTGTCAATAAAAGGTTTGCACATAGTAGCATATTTATTTAAAGGTATGTTTTACTTACTTTCTCACTTCTTGGTTATATTGCAGATTAGTATGTTTGCAAAATAATAACTGCTGAAAAGTTGATGGGCTGCTTTGTAATATAAGGAATATAAATGAGCCACTATATATGATTCTGTGTGTAAGAGGGAGACAATTAAAGGCAAATCTATTTTCAATGTCCTCAAATATCACTTTAAAAAAATCATGTAGACAGAACAAAGTATGTTTAAAATATATCATTACTTTTCACTTTTTACTTTGTCAGTATTATGTTTTTGGTCTTTCCCTTGAGAATAAATAAAATCTTTGTTTAATAAACCTAAATTCTCAAAGGAATTACATATTATATGTTGATTATTACACTCAGCTTATAAGTGTATTAATAAGCCCTTTAAATCATAGAAAGATTTATAAACAAATATTCACTAAAAGAATCTAGAGTTCAAAGTACATTCAATTAGAATTCAGAAAAGAGATGAGTTTTTAAATGCAATTTTAAACTTGGAAGGGAATCTATCAGGAGGTAATTGATTCCACCAAAGAGAAGTAATGATTGAAAATGTTCTGTCACTAGAGGATCCTCTGGAATATAAAAATGCATGGAAAAAGCAGTGAGTAGTTTACACATTTGAGAACACATTTGCAATATAAAGCTTTGCAGTGTATTCATTAGCAAACATCAGGAATCCCTAAAACAGTATGAGATTATTCAAGTGTTTTTTTCTGAAGCAATATTCCAAGGAGAATAGTGGTGTGGCAAATAAATGTATAATCAATTAGAAGTGTCCTCAACTAGATGAGTACACATTACTGCATGTCTTGTTATACCAGTGACATTCCAGCTCTGTGCAAGCACATTAGCTGATTTTACAAGGTACATGGCAATATGTTCACCTGTATGAAAAAATAAGATGGAGCACTACAGGGGTTGGTAACAGGGGATTAAAACTTGTCTGTGCAATTGTAGATACCTATAGTGCAAGTCTTGTAAATGCAGAAAGGAAAAGAGCACTGACCTGACAGAAGAATATTTGTCCCTTAGATTTCTAAGGTCAAAGTGCATGATGATACCAGGATATATTATGGAAATCAGAAATAGTACTCACTAAAAAGAAAACATTTGGCAAAAAATTTTAAATTGAAGACTTACAATGAAAGATTGGGATGGCTTGAAAGATTTGAGATTTCAAGGGTTATTTTATGAGGGCTTTTCCAAAAGCCCTTTTTTGTTACCCAACTTTGTAATGATCTTCCAATTAATGGTGTTTCTCTCTTAAGCTGCAGTTTTGCCTTTGCTCTAATCAATCTCTAGTGTAAGCACTCTAGTTATAATGTTAAAAAATGTTATAAATGTTAAAATATAAAAGGGCTTCTTCCTCTATTAACCTATAGTTCCTCCTCACCCCCACCCCCCCTTAACCAAACCAATCCTCTTGCCTCATCTCCTTTGGCCTCCAAAGTCACTGCTCCCAATTCAAAAGACTTCATTAAATGTGATTTGGAATACTGTACCAATGTCTTCTTTAAGGGAAAATATACTAAAGAAGTAGATATAAATAGATGTATAAAATCGTATTGGAGAAGCTCAGAAGTGCTGCACTCAAGAAGAGCACGGCGATTGACAAGCAATTTAAGCTGGAGTGTGAAAGGATGCAGAAATAACAGGATTTGCATGAAAAATATTGAGATCATGAGAACATAAAATTTAAATGAAAAACTCATGTGCCTCATGATTTAATCGTGAGGGCTGACATTACTGTTATAACTTTCAATATCCTTGGCTTTTGAAATAGTTCTATAATGAGGGTGGAGTATATATATCTATACAGAAAACCGGTGTTATTTTATCCAGTCAGCTCATTACTGTGAGAAACAGGGTTACATGAATCTTAAGTCTTAATCTGTATGTTGGGAAGCCCAAACATTAGGTATGGCTGAGCCTTTATTTTTAGTCAGGGATTCAAAGCAAAAGGGAAAAACTAAGGCAGGTTGTGAAAAATTCATTATTTAATCAATTTTGATTAACCAACCCACAAAAAGCAGAAAGAAGTTCATATTGATGTTAATATCTCTGCTTTTATCGTATGAAAAATTTTAACAGTTGGCCAACAGCAAGGATCAAGATAAGGTCCGTAGAAGTCATTTAAAGGGCTCCATATTGACCTGGTAAGTTTCATTCCCATGAACCAGGGAGCTGACATAAAGTAGGTCTTATTTTCCTTTCCCTTTTATATTTTATGGCATAATAGGTGATCTGAAAATCTAGTTGCACTTGTTATCTCAGAGGAGAAATGCAGTTCCGACTTCTGTTTATGCTTTCATATCATACTGTATTGCTGTGAACCTTGATGGCACTTCCAGTGGGACGCCATGTTTAGCCCATGAATGAGAAGACTGTCACAATCAAAAGTGCTTCAGGCACAAACAGATTTGAAACAATCTTCCCACTGACTGGAAGAGAAAAGGCTGGTTCTGAAGATCATTAAAGGTTCTATTGATGTGGTTTCGGGGGGCACACATTTAGATTTTCAAATGTGTTTTACATTTGGAACAGTTTTACTCACATTAAAGCTCAGTTGCTTTCTCTGAGAACTCTCCTTCTTGTCATCATTTGCAGAAGCTTTCACAGAGAACTCACTGTTCCAACTGGGAAGGAGGTGGGAGAGGTGGGGAACGCAAAGCAGGTGATTGAACTAGCTCTCTTGACTCAGAGATGCCAGGATCACCTGCTTGGCAACATTCTGCAGTGAGAAGCACAGAGATGAAAGGGGCCACTGCAGTGTCCCAGAAAAAAAGGGAAAAAATCTTTTTGGCATTTAAATGTGCTAGCACTCTCTGATTTAAAAAGTAAAAAGTCTTTCTGTCAACTTAAATCAGATAGAAAGTAATTAGGCAGCCAAGTTGCCATGTCACTTCTTGGTGTGTGTGCTTATGCATATGTGTGTATTCCTTTGTCATGGTGACATTTTGTTGACCATTCCACTGTAAGGACATCTTGTTATGCAACATTTCATTGTAGGAATATTCCTCCATGCAGCATCTTACCGTTGATATTTTGTCATCAACATTGCCAGAGACATTTCATCATGCAATACTCCACCATTGACACTTCATCAAAACAGCAGGCTATAGTGGTAATAGCTCACTGCTGACAGTTAGTACACTAAGCCCCTTAATTACATTATTACACATGTAATTAAGTTTTCCAGTTCCTGATATAAAACTATCCCTGTTAAAGGAGGGAACACACATTTTACATCCCCCTGCCCTGAATTTTTTAAAACAATTGTGAGTTGCATTAAGCTAAAATATTGTATATAAATGTATATGTCCTCAAAATGTCTTCTAAGGCCATTTAAAAAGAATCTTGATAGGGAGGGTGGGAAAACTAGTGCCCATGGGCCAAATTCACTCTGCCAATTATTTTTGTTTAAAAAAAAATGTTTTATTGGCACACCACCATGCACATTTTACATGTTGACTATAGCTGCTTTTGCAGAGTTGACGAATTACAGTACAGACCTTCTAACACAAAAAGCCTAAAATATTTACTATCTGGCCCTTTACAGAAAAAGTATGCCAACCTCTGTCCTAGAAGATGCTTATTTTAAATGTGGGTCATGGGGCTGGCCACCATGATTTGGACCCTTGGAGCGCACATGTGAAGTGCCAGGGGCTCCTGGTATGCAGGAAGAAACTGAAGAGAGGGAGCCCAGGCTTGCACAGTTGGGGGGCCCAATGATCCATGGTCTACCCTGAGCACAGGTTGGGCCTTGAGGTTCAGGGGCTGGGATGCCACTGCCTGCCTGGGGATTGTGGTGGGTATGGGTGGAGGAGCAGGTGGCGTGACTCGTGTTTATTTCTGAGGATACTCTCATTTCGGGTTCCTGGCATCAGGGTCTTTTATTTCTTCTCCCTGTGGCTGCTCCTCCACAGCACTGTTTGCCAGCATAGATTCTTCTGCTTGGATGTTAAAATTTGAAGTGTGTCATAGCTCAACCCTGAGCCGTTTCCTTTTACTGCTATACTTTAATAATAATAATAATAATAATAACAACCACTACCTCTGGGCAATCTAACCCATTTCTAAGGCTTTAATCAACAACTTTATGCCTATAAATTCCAGATTTTACCTCCATCCAGAATTATATATACAACTGCCTAGTTGATTTTCTGACTGACCTAGATACCTCCAGGACATTACATATTAAAACGACTCAACATTAAAAGAAATAATATAAATTTTAAAGATGAAAATAAATGTAACCCATGTTACAGAATCAGAATATCTGTACTAGAATTTGGTAATCTTCTGAACAACTATTTGATTTCTAACAGAGCACATACAGTTACAAATGGGAAGGAGTTACAATTGGAAAAGGTGGAAAACACAAAATTCTTCAAATTCTCTACCCATTGTCTTCACAAAAAAATAAATACTTTGAAGAATTTACATAGCTCACCGGATTGAGTCTCATGCTCACCTGTCTTCTATCTCTTTCACAAAAGAAAGTGGGAGTAAGTGATACATTCATTCATTACCTGACCAATTAACTTGTCCTATAGCCTTAACAAAGTTCCCATTTAAACAATATGTAAACCACAGTTTAGTCCATTATAGCTTTGAAAAAAATCTTTGAATTTGAAAATTATGACATATTCCTATAAAAATTCAAACAAAACTGATGAAAATAATTATTGAAAACCTCCCTTTGCCCAAGTCGCCATTTCTATTTCCTAGCGGTTACAATAATTAGTTCTTCAGTGCTTATTCTTTCAGAATTCTCTTTCTTTTCATCTCCAAGGAATTTCAATGAGTATTTCATAGGGAAAGGTCTTCCTCCACTTTCCATATTTACATTTTCCCCAACTGCTAGATGAATTGCATTATCAAGATTTATTCAGTAGACCTTTATTCAAGGCTAACTCTGAGCTAACTTCTGATGGTCCACAACTGGTGGCCCAGGAAGGAATGGCTGTGAGCTGGGCTGGAAATCAGGGAAATTGTGATACACATATTTTTTCCACAATTTCTCATTTTGCTACTTCCTTTTTGTTTCATATTCTTTTATCTTCCTGGCATTTACTCACTTAAACCCTGAAGATTTTCTGCTTCCCCAAGTACATTTCTTTTCTTATCTTCTCTTTTCCATTTATCTGCATTCTCTTCCTTTTGATTTGATTGGTTTTGTGTCTATAGATGACCCATATCTTTCCACCTTAGCACTGCCATCCCATCTAAAAGTCTTTTTCCATGACTATTTCAGTAAATAGACACTACTGTGCCTCCTCTTCTGTGAACTTTTTCCGGAAAGGTGTTTGCTGCCATAGACATTTATGGTGACTTTAGTAACTTATCGCAAAGCAAAACACATGCCATCATTGTTTTGTCTACTTTTCATTTCATTCTACCTCTTGATATAAAGGATATTAACATAGTCATCCTTTCCATCTATGTCAAGTTTAATAAATCACAGACTACTTTCTACAATTTGGTGCTTATAACATTACATTTTTCTTTCAGAGCCTATGCCTTTCTTTTCCATGTTACCATCTACTTTACCTTGCCTTTCTCCATTTGAATAATTATTTCTATCCTTTCCCGCCAGGTAATGAAACTTTTAAACCCAGACATTATATTACTCTGCTCACCTACTTTTTAAATACAAAATATTTACCTGTGAAATAAATCTGCTTTGGTGAAACCTAGTTCTTTGTCAACTGACAAGTATTAGCCTTCTACTGTCAATTCACCTTCTGGAGTCAAAATTTTACAAAATAGATGTAAAGAGAAATATGCATCAGAAACTGTTTAAATTTTTTTTGGTCTGCTCTCAAAAACTTCTCTGTTCATATCTTTTCTTTCTTCCCCTTTCCTCCTATAATGTAGATTAAAAATTGTCACCAGTGTCCCCTATTATAATATGCTACTTCTTCCTATTTTTTTCCAAATCCTGTGATCTGTAATTCCAGAGTGTTTCTTATTTTTATTTATTTATTTGTTTGTTTGTTTGTTTATTTTTGCGGCACGCGGGTCTCTCACTGTTGTGGCCTCTCCCGTTGCGGAGCACAGGCTCCGACGTGCAGGCTCAACGGCCATGGCTCACGGGCCTAGCTGCTCCACAGCATGTGGGATCTTCCTGGACCAGGGCACGAACCCATGTGCCCTGCATCAGCAGGTGGACTCTCAACCACTGCGCCACCAGGGAAGCCCCAGAGTGTTTTTTAAATGGACATTCTTCTGTTCTTTGTTGAAAAGTGACAGCAGGATAAGAGGATTAGCAGTGAAACTGCCAGCAAAGGGTAAGAGGGGAAAATAAGAATAAAATAAGGAGCAACGGTGCTTTGTGACCGCCTGGAGGGGTGGGATGGGGAGGGTGGGAGGGAGGGAGATGCATGATGGAAGGGATGTGGGAACAGATGTATATGTATGACTGATTCACTTTGTTATAAAGCAGAAACTAATAAAAAAAATAAGGAGCAAGAGGGTAGTTTAAGGGAAATAACGTATAAAACCATAAACCAAGGACATGAGAATATCTCTAGTTTTTTTGATAAAACCAGGGATTGAGAGTCATGCTGACCAACTGAATGAATGGTATAGTGTAAACTTGCCAAGACTCACTATATGTGAGTGCTACAGTCAATCAAAAGTTGAACTTATGATCATTGTTATGTTTATCTCCTTAATAAAATTGCACTCTGATTAACAAAATACCATAAGAAATCTTCATAGCTCTCTCTAGCATATATCCTGTGGATGAGAATTATAATGAAATTTATTTCTTCTAACCTACATGTGTAAGATAAGGAAAAGGACAGGAGGGCTCCCTCTCTGTCTTGTCATTTGCTTTCTCTCATCTTCCCAATTTGAGTGGAAGTGATCCATTGTGTCTCAGCTATATTTGGTACAGTTCTCAATTATATAACTTCTTTGGCTACATTGTAACTGTTTATGTACTTCTCTGTCACTCCTACTAGACTGGGAGACTGATCAGGAATTGATGCTAATTTACCTTTTCACTCCCCCAGCAACTAGCTTTATTTTCTTAAGAAATGTTTTATATATGGGTGGGATGAATGAAAGAGTGAGAGCAGATAACCAAGATGATTTTCTTTTGCTTTTGTTATTATATGATGAAATGATCAGAACAAAATTAATGTATCAAGTTCCACTATTTTTGTGATACTTATTCCAGAGTTTTGTGTGACACGAAACCACAGAAACTGCTCAAAAGAATAGATAAGAGAATAGATCTTTTTTTTTTTTTTTTTTTTTTTGCAGTACCCGAGCCTCTCACTGTTGTGGCCTCTCCCGTTGCGGAGCACAGGCTCCGGACGCACAGGCTCAGTGGCCATGGCTCACAGGCCTAGCCACTCTGCAGCATATGGGATCCTCCCGGACCGGGGCACGAACCCGTGTCCCCTACATTGGCAGGCGGACTCTAACCACTGTGCCACCAGAGAAGACCGAGAATAGATCTTTTTAATCCATTTTAATTTTAATCCATTTTAATTTTAATCCATTAAAATTCCACAGAAAGGGAATAACTACTAGAACTAGAGCTCTGATTCACTAAAATAATAGTAACAATAATAATAAATAGCTACAACGTATTGAATATTTACCATATGCCACATGCCATTCTAAGCCACCTATGAAGCAGGTTATATTTTTCCAATTTTAGAGGCAACAAGTGGTTAAGTAATTGCCCAAGAACACAATAGCCAATGAAGTTACTAGATGATAAGCCAGCATTCCCATTATCAGATGAGATCAGAATATTCTCATAACACTATGTTTCTTGACACTTATCACACTTGGTAATTATACATTTAGTTTTTGAATATGTGACTAAGGCATGCCTTTCCTGTTACACTCTACACTTCATCAAAGTAGAGATGTGTCTGATTTTGCTCATCTAACACATGGTAGGCACTCAATATTTCTTGAATGAATGACAAGGCTAGCTGCTACTCAGAGCCCAGCACTCCATCAGTGCAATATAAGATAAGAGTAAATTGTTCTGAAATTCTATCTAAATACTCACTGAACATGAGGAATTCTAGAAGTATTACTGGGAGGAGGTTTGAAACTTAGAAGACATACACCAGACTACCAGTCTGCATGTTATCAACAGCATGGAGAGCCTCAAACATGAGCACCTTGGGCCTGACGGAGACACGTCACTTTCCTCAAATCATGTAGAAGGATACTGCAATTTCCTCAGCCTTTTTTTTTCTTATATTATCGGAAAGACATCATCTTTTTACACTAGCCTATTTTCTCCTGAAGCCCCAGTGAATCTCATCTCCTTCAGCAGAAGACATCCCTGTACATATTCAGAAACTGAAAGCTTCTCAGCACCAGTGCCCAGCCAGTTAAAATGTGTCTTCCCTTCACAGCTAATGAGCCTCTTTGTACAGAAAAGGTGATTGTCCTCATGTCATATATTTAAAATTTTGCTTATCTTCTTTTACCTCCAGTGGATCCTGGAATCATTATCTGGCTGTTTCCAGACCAGCTGAGATTCTTCTCTGCTCATCCCACCTTCCCTCATTTCTGCATGTGATATTGCATTCTTGTAACCCATGTGCCCCACTTCAGCTGCCTTTTACTCTCCCCAGGACTATCAACATCACAGCACTTGTCAATTAAGTGACTATAACTTCCTTCATCAACTTTCCATTCTTTAGGAGAATTGAATCCAAAAAAAACATGTACTGAATACTTATCTGCATAGGTAAGCACTTTGGGGAATTCATAGGTGAACAATACTCTTAGGCTCCACCTCAGGGAGTTTAAAAGTCTTTGGGGAAAATCAAACACAAACCATAATAAAAGAATGAATCCTACTCTACAATGGACATAAAGTGTTATGAAAGATTAATCCAGCCATAAAATGGCTTCACAGAGGAGGTGGCTGAGTTAAGACTTAAAGGATACATAGGATTTTGACAAAAAGAAATGAGGAAGGAGGAAGAACAATCCAGATAGAGGGAACACAACCAGCAAAGGCAGAGTGGACACTGAGTCCATCATACATTCAGAGACTAGTGGGTTGATGAAGGTAGCAATAGAACCAGGATCATGGACCAGGTTGGGAAGACTGTTTAGGGCCTTAATTGTCTTAGTAAGAAGTTTGGATTTTGTAGACAATGAGGAGGCATCAAAATTTTTTGAGCAGAGATATGTCATGATTAAGACCCCTTATTTAGGAAAATCACTTACTATGAACAGCAAACATATTGAAGAGGGTTTAAAATGGAGACCAGATTTTTTGTAAAAGACTATATTATTGTAGTAAAAGTGAGAGAGAGACTTAACAAGGCCAGTAGCAGTGGGAACAAAAATAAGGATGAATGAGATGCCCTTAGGAAGTAGAATGGACAAGTCTGAAAAAATTAAGAAAGAAAAAAAGTAAAAGATGACACTATGTTATGGTTGGCCTGCACAGTAGAATCCCTACAGAATTCCTCTGACAGTCTCAACAATGTTTTCTATGCTACTTTTTCCAGGGAACCCTCTTTTACAGTCCTTGCCACCAGAAGTTATAACAATTCTACTAACTAAAGACAAAAAATTGGAAAAAGTTCACAATGAAAAGAATGCAGTTGAATCATCTTAGAGCTGTAATGACTCTAAAAATCTAATTTAACCTTAGAGAGTCTAATATACCTCTCTTAGTTTGTAGTTAATAAAACCAAGGCACAGAAAATTAATGTGAGTCAGGACTGGGAATATGTGACAGCTGTCTTCTGCTCCAGTACTCTTTCCATTCCGTGTTTCTAATAACATAAAAGTCAACTTCTTAGGAGAAATTAGTTGACAGCCAATATAAGCAAAACCTAGACACAGAATAAAGGATCTGGGGAAAAAACACCTAAGTATGGGGACACCTAAGTATGGACAAGGGCAAGGGAAATTAGACAGACAAATATAACTCTATTTTGTGTGTGTGTGTGTGTGTGTGTGTGTGTGTGTGTGTGTTGTACGCGGGCCTCTCACTGTTGTGGCCTCTCCCATTGCAGAGCACAGGCTCCGGACGTGCAGGCTCAGCAGCCATGGCTCACGGGTCTAGCCGCTCCACGGCATGTGGGTTCTTCCCGGACCGGGGCACGAACCCGTGTCCCCTGAATCGGCAGGCAGACTCTCAACCACTGCGCCACCAGGGAAGCCCCTATAACTCTATTTAAAGTGTCACACTGGGACACTTAAAAACCTGCCTATCAAAAACTGTGTGCCACAACTTTGCCTAATAGTTCCTAGAAAGTCTTTTTTTTTAAACCTGACTCTGCCTCAGGTAATATAAGACCATTTGTCTAGTAATATGGGGAATAATTATTTAATAACCTTCTTAATTTAACCCTTCAAATACAATATTAAATACCCTCTTATTTAAGATGATATCACCATAATTAATTTATCTTGTCTTACAAGACACAAAATTTTGCTTCTCTTCTCTATTTCCTCCTCTATTTTCAACTTGTTTGATCAAATGGAAAGACCAGGCTGGGAGACGTAGCTGTAACAGAGCCTCATACATACTGAGAAGAAAGGGTTTACTTTTTCATTTCTCTTTGTCCTACTAAAATTCATGCAGCATGCTAGAAAATTTTTTTTATTTAGTGCGTTATTTATGTGTTCTTAATCTTTTGTACAATAAGTTCTTTTTCTTTTGACTATATTTATGCCTTCATTATAATACCTTGTTCTGTGTCACTTTCATTTCCCTTCATCTTTTGCCTTATCTCTTAATTTTGCATTTACTATTAATTCCTATGCATATCACAGTGAAAATAATTGACACTAAACCTCATGCTGGAGTCCTCTGCCCACCAACAACCGTCACATCTCCCAAACACAAATTGGGTAGCAATTCACCTACTTTGTATTCTCTTTAACAGGAAAGAAAAAGTGGGGGTGTGGGGGGGGTATGTTGATACATTTAAAAAATGAAATTTTCCACATATTTATAATAGGAATTCTCATGCAGTCAAGCCAAGATTACACTTATACAGAATGACTTAATCATCATTAAAACTGGTAAAACTGGTGAGAGAGCTACAGTTCCTGGTTTCCTCTCTATCTCTACTCCTGCCTTAGGTGATTTCGTTAAGACACAGGACATAATTATGATCTTTAATCTGTTATCTCCCAAATTTCTACCTCCAGTCCTTACCCCTCCCCCTAATTCCCAACTATATAACCAATTTCCTACTCACCATTCCTGTTAAGATGCCTTATAGGTCTCAAAACTAATCTAAAATTTCCATTTAGCTATGTAATCCCGGTGAGTTTCCTAAACATTCTGAGTCTTGGTTTTCTTGTCTACACACAGGGGAGGGTGCTATCTACTTCAAAGGGTTGATGTTAGTATGAAATGAGTTCATGATCATAAAACAGCTAGTACTGTGTAGGAAATTAGCACATAATAGATACTCAGTGGCTCTTTCTTTTTTTGTTTGTTTGATAACTTTGTATTTTACATACTAATATCAACTTTACAAAGAGGTAATTTACATCATAAAATGCACTCATTTTAAGTGCATATTTTCGTGAGTTTTACAAATTTATACTGTGTTTTACCAACACTTAAGATGTAAACCATTTCCAGTTTCCTTGTGCCCATTGCTCTGTGTCCAGCCCCAGGCAGTCATCATTCCCTGATTCCAGCCCCAGGAAATAACTAACCTGTTTTCTATCACTGTAGTTTACAGTTGGTATTTTCCAGAATCCGATATAAATGGAATCATGGGATAAGACCCCCCTTTTTTTTTTTTTTTTAGGGCTGGATACTCAGTGACTCTTAATGTCTTTTTTCCTTCTTATTCTCTCTCATTCCTTCCATATACCCCCAGATCATTGTTTCACTTGTCCCTACCTTATGGAGCTATCTTATTTCCTGGTTCACTCATTCACAAGGAGCTGTACAACCACCTCAGTGCCCCAGATAGTAATGATGCCAACCGTCCTCCCACTTCCTCACCCATCAAATCCCACCAGCAGTTATGTGCAAAACAAGCAAAGTAGAGAGATAGCAACGGTTTTTTTAAGAGCTCTTTTTTCTATTATATTTGTCATTGCTTTTGTATTCTTTTGAATAAAAATATATTTTGCTGTATATATAACACTGATGGTTATAACTATGCTTGAAATTTCAGCACTTTCCAGTTATAGCTGAACAAAACTGTAGAACATTAAGTTTCTACTTTGAATGCCACATATGTTAATTACCGTAACTGCCTAATCTACATATTCCAGTACATTACTTGGCTAATCCATGACTAGGCTTTTCTACATTACTCTGAGAAATTAAGAATTGGCTATTCTTAAATAAATGTCAGAATTATATTTGAATAAATACAATTATTTATCCTAAACATAAATGCATCCTTGCCAAACACAGAGATAATGAGCACTAATGACAAACTCTAGCATTGTAACAAAGCAGCTTAAAACCTTTTTAGCGTGTCTTTTCAAAAAAACCACTCTCTCACTAAAATGTGAGGAGAGTTCTACCAACCAAAAAAAAAAAAAAAACTCTTTAGACAAGTGGAAATGTTGTCTGCAGCTATGCTTGCCAAGCAAACAAAAGATAATGCCCAAGACGTGCATATCCAAGCTTGTTGGGTAAAGAATAGATTTCAAATGTGTTTCCAAAAACATTCATTACAAAACATTCAGGTTTACCTTTTTGAATTGTTAGTTCCTAAGTCATATACAAAGTTCATATTCTGAAGATTTTCCAGCTTGCTGTGAGCAAAATACTGTGTGTCAATTCACATTTGACACACTAAAATACTTTTTAAAATATTCTGAATTGGCCTTTTAAAAACAATTCAGGCATTCAACTTTATGTATTTACCTCTATTCCTACTTAAATATGAACATGTGGAAAAGAAGTTCACCAGGAGATAGATAATATGCAGCAATTTGAAGCAAGGAAACATGACTTGACATCTTGTCTGGTTGACAGAAAACCAAATAGACAGCTCACAATAGCAAAAACTGATGCTAGAACTGTTTCAGAGGATTATGTCCTGAATGCATAAGTAACCCTTTGAATCAATTTTTGAGACTAGATGCAGCAACCTAAGCTTGTGCTTCACATCCATCAGAGACTGGAAGGAAAAATAATCATTTTTATATGCTTTCATGAGCCATAATCTCCATAATGGATATATGGGAGTAGTGGCCTCTAGGAGATAAAATGTCTTCTAGACTTGCTTTAAGCATTCTGATCTTGTACTGTTTTTAGCCCCACGGTTTGCCTCACTAAGAATGGAATATCCACAATGCTCTTTCATGAGAAGTTAGCATGTGTTTATTTCCTAGCCCGGCTGGATGCTTTATCCTACATACCCACATAAGGCAATGCAACTAAAGAATGGCAAGGGGAATCTCAAAATTAGTGTGCATATATCCTAATGGTACAAAACTTTAAATTCAGAGAATATTTGGACATCATAGAATTCATTCATTCATTACATAGATATTATTAAGGGGCATCTATGTTCTGGGTCCTGAGTCTTCAGAAATAAATAAGACTCACTTTCTTTTCCTACAGCAGAGATTTTTCCAGTGGGAGTGTTATCTACAAAGATGGTTCAGCACATTCCTTGTTAGATGGTTTACTCTCAGAAACTATTTCTTTATCATCTAGCAATAATGTGCTAAACTTCCCAGCTTTCAGTAATCTTCCTCCTCATTATTTTTATCTGTCCTAATATTACCCTTTGGAAGAAACAACAAGAAGTTTATTTCTTCTAACTTGAAACCCTTTCAAGTATTTGAAAATTACTACTGTGCCATGACTATACATTTTAAAATTTTGGTTCTGTTTTTTATTTTAAGGCTGAAACTTAAAATAATTTGCAGTGATGTTTTGAAGTGCTTTTCAGACCCTTTACTATCCAGATTGCACCTCTGGATTCTTCTGATTTATCAGTGCCCTTCTTTAGAATTATTCAGAATTGAAAGCAGTGTTCCAGGTGTGTCCCAGTCCAACAGTAGAGCCATTATCCTGAGTTTGGTTTCCACAGCTACTTTTTAATGTGACATAATAGAACATTAGCTTTTGAATGGTTTTATGATATTTGGACTCCCACCATGTCCTTGACTAATGAAAATTCTTGCAAACGACAACATGGTTAAATCTCTTGTTGAGGTTGTCAGCAAAACGGCAGCAAAGGAATTTCTAGTGCTGTCCCCGCCCTGAGAACATCAATTTGAACAAACATCTGTGCACAAAAAAAAAATACCTAAAAATTATCTTCAAAAGAGCTAGAATTCCAGGTGACAGATTACAGCACCAAAGTGCAGCATGGAAATAAAAAAGACACTCTGAAGAGGTTAGAAAAGGTAGAGTCACATTACCCCCATCACCCTCTCCCCAGCCCGGGCAGACCAACACAGAGAGAGACACCTTCCCTGTGGGAGAAGGAGAGTAAAATGAGTACCCAGTTTCACAATGGACCCCAGTGCCAGCAGGTCCTAGCACCAGGCCAACTCCTGTAGCCTTAGGTAGCTGCTCATGGGTGCCTACAAACCCAGACCCCCAGCTCACCCAATGCCTGCTGGCTGCAATGACCCCCGTTGGTTTCCATGGTCCCAGGCTCCCAGCAGGCTCCTGTGAATCTAGGCCCCCTGCTCATTTTGGCACCAGCTGGTTCCCAGAGCCCCAGGAAGCTCCCATGGCCCCAGGGTCCCAGCAGACTCTAGCAATCCTAGGCTCCAGGTGGGCACCAAAAAACTCAGATTTCTTGTTGAGCCCAGCATCAGGCCTACTACTGTGTACCCAGGCTTTTGACCCATCCCAGCACGAGGCAGCCTCTTACAACCCCAGACCCACATGTCACCCAGTACCAGTCTGGTCTCCCAAAACCTCCAGACCAGACCTGCAAACCTAGGCTCTCAGCCCTCCCTACGGTCAGGCCAGTCCCACAGCCCCAGCATCCAGACAAGCTCCCAAGGATTTAGGCTCCTGGCCTGCCCCAGAGCCAGACCAGATCCCACAGACCAAACCTCCAGGCTGACTCATGAGGTTATAGGCTGAGGCCCTAGTTTATGGGCTGACTCTCATAACCCCAGGCTCCAGTCTCACCCTAGCACCAGGAAGGTCCCTGTGGCCTTCAGGCCAGCTCCTGTGGAACCAGGCTCCTGGTGCATCATAGTACCAGCACAGCCCTCATGGAACCAGACACTAGGCCCATCCCAGAACAATGGAACCTATTTGGCCCATGAGGACCCAAGATTCAGGCCTGTACATGCAGACCCAGTTCTCAGGCCTATCACTACAGATTCAATCACCAGGTCAACACTAGTGAACCCAGACTCCAGGCCCACCCCTGCAAACTTAGGCACCAAGCTTGTGACTATGTACCCAAGTACCAGCCCTGCCCACCTGATGGCCCAGGCACCAGATCTGCCTACCCAAGGATACCAGAAGCAAGCTCACCTGCCAACATCACCCAGAATCTCTAGAGAGGTTGACTAGTGAAGGGTTTTGTCTCCCAAAGACAGTCTGTAAAGACTGGAAGAGGTGCCTACTTTGTTAAATGTATAGATACCAATGTAAGGCCACAGGATCATGAAATACCAAAGAAACATAACACCACCAAAGGAATAATAATTCTTTATTATTAAAGAAAAATTCTACACATATGAGGGACCCTCACCATCAATAAGGCTATCTATAGACATCTCAGCAGAAACCTTGTAGATACACAAAAGATAAAGAGAAGGGAGTCAAATATACCACTGTGGAAAATTATCAGTTCACAAAGAAAGACAGCAAAAGAGGAATTAAAAAACAAGAGAGGGCCTCCCTGGTGGCGCGGTGGTTGGGAGTCCGCCTGCCGATGCAGGGGATCCGGGTTCGTGCCCCGGTCTGGGAGGATCCCATATGCCGCGGAGCGGCTGGGCCCCTGGGCCATGGCCGCTGAGCCTGCGCATCCAGAGCCTGTGCCCCGCAACGGGAGAGGCCGCAGCAGTGAGAGGCCCGCGTACCGCAAAAAAAAAAAAAAAAAACAAGAGAGCCACACAATAGAAGAAAGTGGGATGATATATTCAAAGTGCTAAAATATAAAAACTGTCAAACAAGAATACTTTACCCAGCGAGGTTGTCTTTCAAAAATGAAGGAGGCATATAAAGATTTTCCCAAGCAAAAGCTAAGGGAGTTCATTACCACTAGACTTGCATTATAAGAAATGCTGAAAGGATTTCTTAAAACTGAAATGAAAGGATGTTAAGTAGTAATAGGAAAACCCATGAAAATATGAAAATATAAAACATATTGGTAAAGGTAAGCATATAGTCAAATTCAAAACATTCTAAACTATAACATGGTGATGTGTTAATCATTTAACTCTAATATAAAGGCTTAAAAGACAAAAGTATCAAAAATAACTAAACAATAATTTTTATGAATGCACAATATAAGAGAGGTAAATTGTGACATCAAAACATAAAATATTGGAGGGGGAGTAAAAGTTATATGTGATCAAAGTTAAGTTATTATTAGCTTAAAATAGACCATTACATCATTAAGATGCTTTATGTAAGCCTCAGGGTAAGCACAAAGCAAAAACCTACAGTAGTTACACAAAAGGTAAAAAGAAGGGAGTCCAGTACACCACTGTGGAAAATTATCAATTCACAAAGAAAGACAGCAAAAAAGGAATTAAAAAACAAAAGAACCACAAAACAGAAATTAATTAATAAGATGTCATTTGTAAGTCTGTATGTATCAATAATTACTTTAAATATAAATGGATTAAGTTATTCAATCAAAAGGCATAGAGTGGCTAAATAGATTAAGAAACAGAACCAAACTATTTGTTGCCTACAAGAGACTCACTTTAACTTTAAGGACACAAATAGGCTCAAGGGAAGAGATGGAAAAAAATTTCCATGCACTTTAAAACCATGAAAGTGCAGGGGTAGTTATATTTATATCAGACAAAATAAACTTTAAGTCAAATATGGTAACAAGAGGCAAAGAAAATTGTTATATAATGATAAAGGTGTCA
This sequence comes from Mesoplodon bidens, assembly GCF_964165515.1. Taxonomy (NCBI): domain Eukaryota; kingdom Metazoa; phylum Chordata; class Mammalia; order Artiodactyla; family Ziphiidae; genus Mesoplodon; species Mesoplodon bidens. The sequence goes on along the minus strand of NC_138161.1, from coordinate 35,695,898 downwards.
ATTCATCAAGAAAATAAAGCAATTGTAAATATATATATATCCAACATTGGAGCATTTAAATACAGTAAGCAAATATTAACAGATTTAAAGAGAGGAACAGACAACAATACAATAATAGTAGGAGACATCAATACCCCACTTTCAACAATGGATAAACCATCTAGATAGAAAATCAATGAGGAAACATTGGATATGTACTGTACCTTAGACCAAATGGACCTGACAGACATGAAAAACATTCCACCCAAGAGTAGCAAAATATATATTCTTCTCAATGCACATGGAACATTCTCCAGGATAGCTATCTGTTTGGTCACAAAAACAGCCTTAGCAAATGTAAGAAGATAGAACTCATACCAATTCCCTTTTCCAACAGCAATGGCATGAAAATAGAAATCAATAACAGAAAGAAAACTGGAAAATTAACAAATGTGTGGAGATTAAACAACACACTTCTGGACAACCAATATGTCAAAGAAGAACTCAAAAGAGAAATCAAAAAATACCTTGAAATAAATGAAAATGGAAACATGGCATACCGAAACTTATGGAATACATGAAAAGCAGTTCTAAGAAGGAAGTATATAGTGATAAAAGCCTACATTAAGAAAAAGAAAGATCATAAATAACAGCCTAACTTCACACCTCAAGGAACTAAAAAAGAACATATTAAGCCCAAAGATAGCAGAAAGAAGAAATAACAAAGATCAGAGCAGAAATAAATGAAATAGAGACCATAAAAACAAGAGAAATCATCAATGAAACTAACAGCTGGTTTTGTGAAAAGGTAAAGAAAAGTGACAAATCTTTATTTAGATTAAGAAAAAAAGAGAGTAGACTAAAATAAATATAACAGAAATGAAAGAGGCAACATTATTACAACTGATACCACAGAAATACAAAGGGTCACAGGAGACTACTATGAATAATTACATGCCAACAAATTGGATAATGTAGACAAAATGGAAAATTCCTAGAAACACACAACTTACCAAGACTAAATCATAAAAAATAGAAAATCTGAAGAGACCAATAATAAGTAAGCAAGTAGATTGAATCAGTAATCAAAAACCTCCAGACAAGGAAAACTACAGGACTAGATTGTTTCACTAGTGAATTCTACCAAACATTTAAAGAAGAATTAGCTCCAATCCTTCTCAAACTCATCCAAAAAATAAAGAGGGAATATTTTCAAACTCATGTTATGAAATCACATTACCCCGATATCAAAGCCAGATAAAAACACTATAAGAAAAGAAAATTACAGGCCAATACCCCTGATGAATATAGATGCAAAAATTTATAACAAAATACTAGCAAACCAAATTCAACAGCACATTATAAGTATCATAGACTATGATCAAGTGGGATTTATCCCCAGGGAGCAAGATGGTTCCACATAAACAAATCAATAAATGTAACACACTACATTTATAAGATGAAAGATAAGAATTCATATAGTCATCTCAAAAGACACAGAATAATCATTTCACGAAATTCAACATCCATTCAGCAGAGCAACACCCAGCCATACCCACCACCAGTCCTTCCCATCAGGAAACTGGCACAAGCCTCTTAGATAGCCTCTTCCACCAGAGGGCAGACAGCAGAAGCAAGAAGAACTACAAACCTGCAGCCTGTGGAACAAAAACCAAATTCACAGAAAGATAGACAAGATGAAAAGGCAGAGCTCTATATACCAGATGAAGGAACAAGATAAAACCCCAGAAAAACAACTAAATGAAGTGGAGATAGGCAACTTTCCGGAAAAAAGAATTCAGAATAATGGTAGTGAAGATGATCCAGGACTTCAGAAGAAGAATGGGAGCAAAAATTGAGAAGATGCAAGAAATGTTTTACAAGACCTAGAAAAATTAAAGAACAAACACCTAGAGGAATTAAAGAGCAAACAAACAGAGATGAACAATACAATAACTGAAATGAAAAATACACTAGAAGAAATCAATAGCAAAATAACTGAGACAGAAGAACAGATAAGTGACCTGGAAGACAGAAAGGTGAAATTCACTGCTGTGGAAGAGAATAAAGAAAAAAGAATGAAAAGAAATGACGACAGCCTAAGAGACATCTGGGACAACATTAAATGCAACAGCATTCACATTATAGGGGTCGCAGAGGGAGAAGAGAGACAGAAAGGACCCAATAAAATATTTGAAGAGATTATAGCTGAAAACTTCCCTCACATGGGAAAGGAAATAGACACCCAAGTCCAGGAAGTACAGAGAGTCCCAGGTAGGATAAACCCAAGGAGCAACACGCCAAGACACATAGTAAACAAATTGACAAAAATTAAAGATAAAAATTATTGAAAGCAGCAAGGGAAAAACAACAAATAACATAGAAGGGAACTCGCATTAGGTTAACAGCTGATTTCTCAGCAGAAACTCGACAAGCCAGAAGGGAGTGGCATGACATATTTAAAGTGATGAAAGGGAAGAACCTACAACCAAGATTACTCTACCTGGCAAGGATCTCATTGAGATTTGAGAGAGAAATCAAAACTTTACAGACAAGCAAAAGCTAAGAGAATTCAGCTCCATCAAACCAGCTCTAAAACACATGCTAAAGGAATGTCTCTAAGTTGGAAACACAAAAGAAGAAAAGGACCAACAAAAACAAACCCATAACAATTAAGAAAATAATAATAGGAACATATATATTGATAATTACCTTAAACGTGAATGGATTAAATGCTCCAACCAAAAGACACAGGCTCGCTGAATAGATACAAAAATAAGACCCATATATAGGCTGTGTACAGGAGACCCACTTCAGACCTAGGGACACATACAGACTGAAAGTAAGGGGATGGAAAAAGATAGTCCATGCAAATGGAAATCAAAAGAAAGCTGGAGTAGCAATATTCATATCAGATAAAATAGACTTTAAAATAAAGAATGTTACATGAGACAAGAAAGGATACTACATAAGTATCAAGGGATCAATCCAAGAAGAAGATATAACAATTATAAACATATATGCACCCAACATAGGAGCACCTCAATACATAAGGCAACTGCTAACAGCTATAAAAGAGGAAATCAACAGTAACACAATAATAGTGGGGGACTTTAACACCTCACTTACACCAATGGACAGATCATCCAAACAGAAAATTAATAAGGAAGTACAAGCTATAAATAGAAACACAATAGACCATATAGATTTAGTTGATCTTTATAGGACATTCCATACAAAAACAGCAGATTAATCGTTCATCTCAAGTGTACATGGAATATTCTCCAGGATAGATCACATCTTGGGTCAGAAATCAAGCCTCAGTAAATTTAAGAAAACTGAAATCATATCAAGGATCTTTTCTGACCACCACACTATGAGATTAGAAATCAATCACAGGGAAGAAAACGTAAAAAACACAAACACATGGAAGCTAACCAATATATTAATAAATAACCAATAAGGGCTTCCCTGGTGGCACAGTGGTTGAGAGTCCGCCTGCCGATGCAGGGGACACGGGTTTATGCCTAGGTGTGGGAAGATCCCACATGCTGTGGAGCAGCTGGGCCTGTGAGCCATGGCCGCTGAGCATGCGCATCTGGAGCCTGTGCTCCGCAATGGGAGAGGCCACAAAAGTGAGAGGCCTGTGTACCGCAAAAAAAATTAAAATTAAAATTAAAATAAACAAATAAATAAATAAATAACCAAGAGATCACCGAAGAAATCTATGGGATGCAGTAAAAACAGTTCTAAGAGGGAAGTATATACCAATAGAAGTCTACCTCAAGAAACAAGAAAAATATCAAACAAAAAATCTAACCTTACACCTAAAGGAACTAGAGAAAGAAGAACAAACAAAACCCAAAGTTAGCAGAAGGAAAGAAATCATAAAGATCAGAGCACAAATAAATGAAATAGAAACAAAGAAAACAATAGCAAAGATCAACAAAACTAAAACCTGGTTTTTTGAGAAGATAAACAAAACTGATAAACCATTAGCCAGACTCATCAAGAAAAAGAGGGAGAGGACTCAAATCAATAAAATTAAAAATGAAAAAGGAGAAGTTACAACAGACACCTCAGAAATACAAAGCATCCTAAGAGACTACTACAAGCAACTCTATACCAATAAAATGGACAATCTGGAAGAAATGGACAAATTCTTAGAATGTTATAACCTTCCAAGACTGAACCAGGAAGAAATAGAACATATGAACAGACCAATCAGAAGTCATGAAATTGAAACTGTGATTAAAAATCCTCCAACAAACAAAAGTCCAGGACCAGACGGCTTCACGGGTGAATTCTATCAGACATTTAGAGAAAAGCTAATACTCATCCTTCTCAAACTCTTCCAAAGTATTGCAGAGGAAGGAACACTCCCAAACTCATTCTATGAGGCCACCATCACCCTGATACCAATACCAGACAAAGACACTACAAAAAAAGAAAATTACAGACCAATATCACTGATGTACATAGATGCAAAAATCCTAAACAAAATACTAGCAAATAGAAAGATTAAAAAGATCATACACCATGATCAAGTGGGATTTATCCATGGATGCAAGGTTTCTTCAATATATGCAAATCAATCAATGGGATACACCATACCACCAAATTGAAGAATAAAAACCATATGCTCATCTCAGTAGATGAAGAAAAAGCTTTTGACAAAATCAACACACATTTATGTAAAAACTCTCCAGAAAGTGGGCATAAAGGAAACCTACATCAACATAATAAAGGCCATATACAATAAACCCACAGCAAACATCATCCTCACTGCTGAAGAACTGAAAGCATTTCTTCGAAGATCAGGAACAAGACAAGGATGTCCACTCTTGCCACTATTATTCAACATAGTTTTGGAAGTCCTAACCATGGCAGTCAGAAAAGAAAAAGAAATAAATGGCATACAAATTGGAAAACAAAAAGTAAAATAGTCACTGTTTGTAGAAGACATGATACTATACTTAGAGAATCCTAAAGATGCTACCAGAAAACTACTAGAGCTAATCAATGAATTTGGTAGAGTAGCAGTATACAAAATTAATGCACAGAAATCTCTTGCATTCCTATACACTAATGATGAAAAATCTGAAACAGAAATTAAGGAAACACTCCCATTTACCACTGCAACAAAAAGAATAAAATACCTAGGAATAAACCTACCTAGGGAGACAAAAGATCTGTATGCAGAAAACTATAAGACACTGATGAAAGAAATTAACAGATGGAGAGATATACCATGTTCTTGGACTGGAAGAATCAATATTGTGTAAATGACTATACTACCCAAAGTAATCTACAGATTCAATGCAATCCCTATCAAATTACCACTGGCATTTTTTACAGAACTAGAACAAAAATCTGAAAATTTGTATGGAGGACACAAAAGACTCCAAATAGCCAAAGCAGTCTTAAGGGAAAAAAGCAGAGCTGCAGGAATCAGACTCCCTGACTTCAGACTATATTACAAAGCTACAGTAATCAAGACAATATGGTACTGGAACAAGAACAGAAACATAGATCAATGGAAAAGGATAGAAAGCTCAGAGATAAACCCACGCACCTATGGTCAACTAATCTATGACAAAGGAGGCAAGGATATACAATGGAGAAAAGACAGTCTCTTCAATAAGTGGTGCTGGGAAAACTGGACAGCTACATGTAAAAGAATGAAATTAGAACACTCCCTAACAGCATACACAAAAATAAACTCAAAATGGATTAAAGACCTAAATTTAAGGCCAGACACTATAAAACTCTTAGAGGATAACATAGGAAGAACACTCTTTGACATAAATCACAGCAAGATCTTTCTTGATCCACCTCCTAGAGTAATGGAAATAAAAACAAAAATAAACAAATGGGGCCTAATGAAACTTCAAAGCTTTTGCACAGCAAGGAAACCATAAACATGATGAAAAGACAACCCTCAAAATGGGAGAAAATATTTGGAAACGAATCAATGGACAAAGGATTAATCTCCAAAATATATAAACAGCGCATGCAGCTCAATATTAAAAAAACAAACAACCCAATCCAAAAATGGGCAGAAGACCTAAATAGACATTTCTCCAAAGAAGTCATACAGATGGCCAAGAAGCACATGTAAAGCTGCTCAACATCACTAATTATTAGGGAAATGCAAATCAAAACTACAATGGGGTATCACCTCATACCAGTTAGAATGGGCATCATCAGAAAACCTACAAACAACAAATGCTAGAAAGGGTGTAGAGAAAAGGGAACCCTCTTGCACTGTTGGTGGGAATGTAAATTGATACAGCCACCCACTATGGAGAACAGTATGGAGGTTCCTTAAACAACTAAAAATAGAATTACCATTGACCCAGCAATACCACTACTCTGCATATACCCAGAGAAAACCATTATTCAAAAAGATACATGCACCCCCAATGTTCACTGCAGCACTATTTACAATAGCCAGGTCATGGAAGTAACCTAAATGCCCATTGACAGACGAATGGATAAAGAAGATGTGGTACATATATACAATGGAATATTACTCAGCCACAAAAAGCAACAAAATTGGGTCATTTGTAGAGACGTGGGTGGATCTAGAGACTGTCATACAGAGTGAAGTAAGTCTGAAAGGGAAAAACAAATATTGTATATTATCTCATATGTGTGGAATCTAGAAAAATGGTACAGGTGAACCAGTATGCAGGGCAGAAATTGAGACACAGATGTAGAGAACAAACGTATGGACACCAAGGGGGGAAAGTGGTGGGGGTGTGTGTGTGATGAATTGGGAGACTGGGATTGACATATATACACTAATATGTATTAAATGGATAACTAATAAGAACCTGCTGTATTAAAAAAAATTTTCAATATCAATTCACTACAAAGACCCTTAACAAATGGGATAAAGTGAACATAACCTAGACATAACAGAGGCCATTAATGGCATGCCCATAGCTAACATCATACTCAAATGGTAAAAGTTTGAAAACTTTCACCCTAAGGTCAGATAGAAGGCAAGAATGCTCACTCTTACCCCTCCTATTTAACAAATTATTAGAAGTCCTATTCATAGCAATTAGGCAAGTAAATTAAATAAAAGTTACCCAAATCTGAAAATAACAAGTAAAATTATCTCTGTTTGCAGATGATATATTTATATATATAGAAAACCCTAATGATGCCATCAGAAAGCTACTGGGACTAATTAATAAATTCAGTAAAGTTGCAGGATACAAAATCAACGTACAAAAATCAGCTGTGTTTCTATACGCTAACAAGAAACTAACTAAAAAGAAATAAAGATAGCAATTTAATTTACAATGGCATTCAAAACAATAAAATACCTAGGAATAAATTTAACCAAGGAGATAAAAGATCTGTATGCTGAAAATTAAAATCCTTGATGAAAGAAATTGAAGAAGATACAAATAAGTAGAAAGATATCCCATGCTCATAGACTAATAGAATAAATATTGTGAAAATGTCCATAATACCCAAAGCCATCTATAGATTCAATGTAATCCCTAAAAATACCCAGGGGCCATTTTTCAGAGAAATGGAACAAACAGCCTTAAAATTTGTCTAGAACCACAAAAGATCCTGAATAGCCAAAACAATCATGAGAAGTGAAACATATAAAGCTGGATGCATTATAATTCCTGACTTCAAGCTATATTAAAAGCTATAGTAATCAAAAGAGTATGGTACTGGCATTAAAAAAAAAAAGACACATAGACCAATAGAACAGACATATGCAAAAGAATAAAATTTGATTTCTATCTTACACCACTCACAAAAATTAACACAGAATGGATAAAAAACTTAATGACCCAAAACTGTAAAATTATTACAAAAAAAAAAATAGGAGAAAAGTTCCTTGACATTTGTCTTGGCAATGAGTTTTTGAACATGATACCAAAAGTGAAAGCAACAAAATCAAAAATAAAGAAGTGGACTATACCACACTGAAAAGCTTCTGCACAGAAAAAAAAAAGCAACCTATGGAATGGGAGAAAATATTTTAAAACTACCTATCTGATTAAGGGTAATATCCATAAGGAAGTCATACAACTCAGCAAAAGAACCAAAAAATCCAATTAAAAAATGGACAGAGGACCAAATAGACATTTTTCCAAAGAAACATACAAATGGCCAACAGATACATGAAAAGATGCTCAACAATATTAATCATCAGGGAAATACAAATCAAAACTACAATGAGGGCTTCCCTGGTGGCGCAGTGGTAGAGAGTCTGCCTGACAATGCAGGGGACACAGGTTCGTGCCCTGGTCTGGGAAGATCCCACATGCCATGGAGCGGCTGGGCTCATGAGCCATGGTCGCTGAGCCTGCGCGTCCGGAGCCTGTGCTCCACAATGGGAGAGGCCACAACAGTGAGAGGCCTGCGTACCGCAAAACAAACAAACAAACAAAAAACTACAATGAGATATCACCTCAAACCTATTAGAACGGCTATCATCAAAAAGACAAGAGACAAGTGTTGATGAGGCAGTGGAGAAAAGGTGACCCTTGTGTACTGTTGGTGGAAATGTAAATTGGTACAGCCAACTATGGAAAACAATATGTAGGATCCTTCAAAAATTAAAAATTGAACTATGATATGATCCAGCAATCCCATTTTGGGGTATATCCAGAGGAAATGAAATCACTACCTCAAAGAGATATCTGCACTGTTATGTTCATTTCAGTGTTATCCATAATAGCCAAGACATGGAAACAATCTAAGTTTCCATTGATGGATGAATGGATAAAGAAAATTTGGCACGTGTGTGTGTATGTATGTGTGTGTATATATATATATATATATATATACATATATATATGTATATATATATATACATACACAATTCAATATTAGTCAGAAATAGAAGGAAATTTTGACACTTGCAGCAACATGGATAGACCTTGAGGGCATAATGCTATATTAAATAAGTCAAACAGAGAAAGACAAATACTGTATGTTCTTATTACATATGGAATCTAAAATGCAGAACTCATAGATAGAGAGCAGAATGGTGGTCAGCTAAAGTTGGAGGGAGGAGAAAATGCAGAGGTGTTGGTCAAAGAGTATAAACTTTCTCCTATAAGGTAAATAAGTTCTGGGGATCTAATGTACAGCATGGTGACTATAATTTACAATATTGTATTATATGCTTGAAAGTTGCTATGAGAATAAATCTTAAGTGTTATCAATACAAAAAGTATTAATTATGTGAGGAGATAGAGATGTTAACTAACTTTATTGTAGTAATCACTTCACAGTATATACATGTATCAAATCACTGCATTGTATACCTTAAGCTTGAATATGCTATAGGTAAGTAATATCTCAATAAAGCCAGGAGAGAAGAAAGATCATGGCTGTATCTCTGATACAAAATCATGCTTGGTACATAGTGGTTTCTAAATAATTAGTTGTTGAATGAATAAATGAATGAATTTTAAATCCTATATTTTCTGATTCTTTTTTTAAAAACCTTGAATGCATGACTTGCAGTGAATTTTATCCTTTGGTTTTGGTCTCTCATTCCAGATGTCAACTAATATTTTAATTATCCCTCCTAATTATATGTTATTCACAACATTGAAAGATATGTCTCCCATATCTTCATTTGAGTTGAAGTTAACAATGTCTGAAGTGTTTGACCAGGAAGCTTTGCCTAGGTTTATAGTTTTTAATAATTATTCAAATGTATTCTTCATTCTTTACCTTTCACACCTGTGGCAGAGGCAGTAATGTTCACCAAATATTTCATTTATTCATTTCCATTTCTTGAGCCTTAAAGTAGTGTAAGGTGGCCCTAACCTATACCTACTGGATCAGAAACTCTGGGGGTGGGGTCCAGTAGTTTGTATTTTAACATGCCCTCCAGGTTATTCTGTTGCACATTAAAGTTTTCAAATCACGTGCATAGCCTATTGTGAGCAAAAAATACCTAACCATTCTTTCATCACCATGATGAATATAAGATCCACAGTAAAAATATTTTGTTTTTCTGTTCACTGCTATGTCCTTAGCATATAGAAAAATATCTCATACATAGGTGTTCAATAAACATTTCTTCATTGGAGTATAGTTGCTTTACAATATTGTGTTAGTTTATACTGTACAGCAAAGTGAATCAGCTATATGTATACATATATCCCTTCCTTTCTGGATTTCCTTCTCACCACTGAGCACTGAGTATGTCACCACAGAGCACTGAGTAGAGTTCCCTGTGCTATACAGTAGGTTCTCATTAGTTATCTATTTTATATAGTATCAATAGTGTATATTTGTCAATCCCAAACTCCCAATTCATTCCGCTCCCCCTTTCCCCCTCGGTATCCATACATTTGTTCTCTACATCTGTGTCTCTATTTCTGCTTTGTAACTAAGATCATCTATACCAATTTTTTCAGATTCCACATATATGTGTTAATATACGGTATTTGTTTTTCTCTTTCTGACTTGCTTCACTCTGTATGACAGTCTCTAGGTCCACCCATGTCTCTACAAATGACCCAATTTTGTTCTTTTTTAAGACTGAGTAATATTCCATTGTATATATGTACCAATTATACATCTTTGTCTAGCATAAATCACCACGGCTTGAGACATTCTTCTCTCTTATCTTCTTAAAAGTAGCTTTGCATAAAATCGGAAGTGACTCTAAAAGGAGAAAATGAAATAAAGGTTTGAAGAGAAAGCAATTGATTTGAAGGATCTTTTACTTTCTTAAAACTCTTATTTATCATCGTATTTTGTTTGAAAGAAGTATTGTTTTATAATAATTAATTACTTTAGACTATCTGTTTTTTCAAAGTTCTAAGAAAAGTTTCTTAAATGACTCCCCCAGAAGTTGGTGTTTTAGAACCTATTTTGGTTGTCATGAGAATGTACCTTTCCAACTTCTAACTATGGGAAGGTAAATAACTAAGAACCCCAGCTGCTGAGCTCTGAAATCTTCATCATCACACTTGCACTGAGGCAGTTGTTTTTTATAGGCTGCTCTGAGGCAGTAACTAAGTTTGACAGAAATTCCAAGTCAGCCACATTCCTGAGAGACCTTTTGTCTGAAGAACTCCCCAGCAGCCTTGTAGAACTCTCCTTAGACATCATGGCAGTCTACAACATTTCCACCCAACCTTCCTTCCCTCCTTCACTCAGTCAGACTTACAAACATGTGAGTTTAACTGATACTCTGAATCTAGTTAGAGCTAGGCAAATGAGTGGTTTTTCTAAGCATTTGAATGAAGGGGACATTGTAATGAATGAATTATTTTAAACAAATTTAATTGTGAGCCCCAACATATTGGCAAGAAGAGAAAAGTTAGTATTGATTACAAAGGAAGGCACATAAAATTAAAAATTAGTGTAGCTGATCCACATAAGCCAGGTAAGAATTTTCTATTCAGGGCTAGTCTTAAGAATAGAATTTTGTATGTGATATGACTTACAACAGACATTTTTTACTCACCCTCCATCCACTGCCAAAATTCTCCTACTCATAGTTTATGCCTAAAATTCTACAATTAACACTTTCTCTTTTGATAAAACTTTCATGCCTAATATAATGCACATGCATAATATTTTGAATTGAGGTCACATTTTTAAGCAATGGGATACATATACATGTGTGTATATGTATATTACATGTTATTGTTAAGCGAACATAACATCATTTTTGAGTAAATTTTAATAAAAAATAATAATGGCAAGAACAGATGAGCAGACTTGACACCTAAAACACTGATGTGTTCGTTGAGGACAGGTAGAACTGATGGTAGTGACTCTCAGAAAATTATGCAGAAAAGCAGAGCTAAGTATACCGAAATTTCAAAATACAGTGGAGTTACAAATAATTTATAACTACTACATCCATAGGCGTGCATTCAGCGGCAAGTGTCAGAAATTCTGACCAAGTACAACTTAAACAAACTAGGCTTTTTTCCTCACATAACCAAAAGTCCAGAGCCGGCTATCCAGTGTCAGTACAGAGAGACATCAAGGAATCCAACAGATCCTTCTACTCTGTCATATTTAGATTGTCTGCTTTCCTCTTTATGGTTGTCACCTCAGAATCACAATATGGCTGTTGTTCTGCCAGCTTCACATCCTTATTGCAGGCAGGAAGAAGGAAGAAACAAGGGTCATGCCAGCCTAGTCTATTCATTTTTATCAGGAAAACAAAAACTGACCCGACAGAATTCCACTTACATTTCACTAATGAGAACTGTGTCACACGGCCAAACCTAGTTAGAAGGTAGCCAAGGGAAAGGTGTTGTGTGTCCACCCTAATGAAGTACATAATATTAAAATTATGCCAAGTACTGTGGCCTACCCACATACTCATTTAATAAGAACTTTAAAATAAATTTTCTTGGTATCATGAAATAAGCAAAACAGCAGGTGCTATCATCTGGCTCTTCCTGGTCTTCATTTTACATTTTATTCTATTTTATAGGTACCTCTGTCCAGTCATTCTCAGAACAATTGGCTGAGCTCATGAAAAGTATGAAGAACTACTTAGTAAATCAAAGATAATATGTTGGCCTTGAAGGAGATTATAGTTTTATAGGAAACATAAGCATGTATTTAAAAAGTCTTATACTTTACCTCTCATATGTATGCTTAAATATAATTGTATTGCTACATCTATACAAAATATATTTCCTGAGTTGTCTTATCAGTTGTGTGTAATGGGTAAATATGCTGTACATCTCTCTTATGTAAATAAGCAGTCTTCATTGTCTTAAACCACTTTAATAATATCTCTCCTCAAGATAGCTAATAATATTACTTGGGAGTTCCCCAGTATGTTTAGTATTTCTGGGTTTCAGAAAGACTTCTGTGCACATCCAGAGCTCTCCTCTACATTATTAGGAATGATGCCAGGGTTTCTGTTATATATTCAGTTACATCTGCTCCTTCCACACATTTGGGATACCAGCAACACAGATGTTCTTGGCTCCCAGCCATTTGCAGCCTTGTTTCCTCTGCAAGTAAATTTTTCATTACACATTTGTCAAAGCCTGTTACCTCCTGGTTGGTGCTTATCCTTAGTGCTAGATCAGACTATGGTAGCAATTGCTCTTTTAGTTCTAGTTTTCCTATTTTCTTCTAGGCCATCACAAATAACCAAAGACCCTACAATTTCACCTCATGAAGACCATAGCTGACCAGAGGCAACTTCAGTTCTACCATGAAAGGATTCAATAGAAATGACAACAGCAGTTTCATGAAATGTAAAGCCTAAAAATACTAGAAAGAGGAACATGAAATAGCGAGTGCTGATATTCATTTTGGAATGTCAAGTGATGTAACTGTCATTAATTTGTCAAAATATAGGAGATGATTCAATATTTCCCAAACTTACATCACCAGGAGATATTGTTTAAAATACTGATTCCAAGCCCCGTCCTAGACTTACTAAATCCAAATTTCAAGGAGAAAACTGGAAATCTGTATTTTCAAATAATTTTTATGATCAGAATTTTGAGAAACATAGTGGTATTTGAATGTCCACTGACAGCACAGGGAAAAAAAACCTGAATTTTTACTCTTAAAATAGTTACGATGACTACCTCCTGATGCACAGAGAAAATACAGATAATGTGAACAAAGGAGAGTAGCTACTGTATGTGGAGAGTTTTTCCCTTGGAGATAAGTCTTAAGATTTTTTTTTCTTTTTTTTTTTCACATCATATCAAATGAAAGATTGAGTGGAAGCATAATAAAAGGGGTGAAAGAATTCTTCATAAGGGTTTTCTCAGGAAGGGAGAGTCAGAATGTCCTTATAGTTGAGTGAGCAAACCCTGCTGATCAATAAGCTTGTTGCACAGAGGAATAAAACTTCCCACCACAGGACGCTGACCTGCAGGGGCAGGTACATGGGGCCAAACACAATGGGTGGGGTTTCTATGAAAGGACCAGAGGTGGGATACACGGGGAGTCAAACCCGGAGGAGGAAAATCTGCTCCTTTAATCCTTTTCAAAATACTTTTCAGTTTAAAGAAAACCCAAATCCCAATATTCTGATCCTCCTCTCTCTCTTGAAATTAATTATATTATTTATTATGGCCAATGTGAGAACATCAGTCAGCCCCTTAAACTATTTAAATGAAACTATTCCACTTGATTTGACGCTGATGCTCAAATGGTTTTAAGAAGTAATAATAGCTATTGGGGGGATTTTAAATGCAGAGTTAGAAAATCTCTGCTGGTACCCTGCTTTCTGTTAAACAGAGTTAGAGGAGCCTGCTGTCCCCATTATAACTGTAACTCACTATGAGGCACAGAGCCAGTAATATCAGCTCTGTTCCCTGTGGAAATCTGTAGAAAGGGGAAAAAAATCAAATATCTTTTATATGAGTTTGGTCAATAGATATATACAGATCTTTCTGGACTCAGAGATATAGGTGATAGATAGATAGATAGATAGATAGATAGATAGATAGATAGAGATGATGGTTCAATGGATGATACATTTTACTTGTTAGTTTGACATTTCACAGCTCTTTGTAAAGTATGCCTCTTAACCTGTAAACTCTCCAAATCTACTCTCAGCATCTCACAAAGAACAATAATTGTTTATTGATCTAAATGTTAACAACATATTGATGAGGCCTAGAAATAAGACTCAAGGGCAACAAGTGCTCAAGATAGTGATCTTAAGGTACTTTTCCATTATCCATAATATGAAGCTTAAATATATATACACATATATATTTATACTATATGTATACATTTATATATACCATATATATACTTTTAAAATATCACATGAATTGTTTATAAATAGCTGTTTAAAAACATGGTAAAGTTTAGCATGGGTGATCATAAACATCCAACCCCTTCATGCTTTTTTAAAAAAAAACAGAATAAATACATCTGTTTGAGGATTCTTAAGACAAAAGACACAAAATCACCATGAAAATGCAAAGTACACTTATTACTTGTTATGATAAAATAGTAAATAGTAGCACCTGAAATCATTTTTTATCTATAGTAGGTATTCAATAAATGTTTTGTGTAATTGAGCAAAGATGATAATAAGAACTAGTTCAATTTTTCCATACCTATGCCACAGAATATAACCACCAAATACATTACAGGCAAATAGCCAGACAATATTATATCATATGCGCCCACTGTGAAAAGATTTTAAAAGAAAAAAATAAAATAAAATATCCCTCCAGGTATGTTGATTGTTTGGTTTGCTATATATGTAGTAATATAAAGAGATCTGTATTTTAGTAAATATGGCTGTCCCGACATGCTTTCTGGCACCCCTAATTCTGGTAGCAGCACCAATCTTCCCTTGCTGAACTGCCCTTCCCCCATCCAATATAGTGAGACAATCAATCACAGATTTGGACCACTGCATGTCAGCTGGGATGAGCTTTTGATCCAGGCTCCCACCCCCCAACCACAGAGACTGAGCCAAGAGGTGGTCATGGAATTCTTTTAGGATCAGCTCAAGGAACTTCCCCAGAACACATTCTGTAAATGCTGAAAGAAAAGATTATCTTTTCTCTTTAGACTGTGGCTGCCAGGAGCCACCTTTCCCATCACAGGGAGAGAGCTAATCTTTGGCAGGAGAGAATAAGGGCAACACACAGAAAGATGCAGAGGCAAGCCATAAGAGAAAAAAAGAGGGAGGGATGAAGGGGAAAGAGCAAGAGATAATTAGCTAGCTACTGGGGTTCCTGAATCCAGTAATCCTTAAAGACTTCCAGCTTCAGCCAGTTCGAGTTCAGTTTCTTTCATTTTTAAGTGAAGGGGTTTTGACTAATACACCCACATGGCAATCTACAGCCACAGATTTGTATACAAATCTACCTGGATAAATTTCTTGGAAACATAAGTTTGTATCTTCTCAAGACAAAAATTCATCATAGACCATTTCTTTGAGACTCCTTTTCCCCATTTCTCCCCTTTTCCAAAGAAGATCTCTAGTTGCATCACTGTCTCTCTAGGCTCCAACTGATAAAGTAAAAATCAGACTCAAAAACATTTTGAAACAAAGGGCAACACACTAACCTCTCAGAGGGTGGTTCCTCAAGCTCTGCAACTGTTCCATAAGGGCCAAAGGAGAGAAATGTACATGTCATTGCCTTAGAAATAAAATAGAAAAGAAAAAGAAAAGGAGGGCACTGAGAAAGAAACAATTGTCAGCCAAGGAAATGTCTCACTGAAGATGCCCCTGAATTTCTTTCTTTCTTTTTTTTTTTCTTTAATCATTTCTTGACAGGTCAGGGGACAGAAAGATCCAGTGTAGTGAACCAAAAATTCAAGCAGAGGAAGAGGTGAGGCTAATAGGATAATTAAGTTCCTGAAGTCCTATGACATTCCATGATTACATCAAAATTAAAGTCAAAGTCATATGAAACACCCTTCAGATCTATGTCATAATCCCACTCAGGTGCCTGACAAACCTTGAGAAGCCAAAGTGACAATTACTGATTTACCTTTCTGTGCTGAAAATGGAAGTTGAAAGTTAAGTGGCAACATAAAGCTAAGCACCTCTGAGACTGAGTTTCAAGTCTGGACTAGACAGAAATGACAGAAAATCATTAAGAACAGAAGGCATTAAAAGGTCAGAAATAAATTGTTATCAAGCCCTGTTTGACCATGTTATCAGTCAGAATTTTCTCTTTGCTCTCAAGAATGGAGTAGCATTTTCTTATCTCTGGAGATGAATATGATATTATCAGTGTAGTACAAACACACTGATATTCAGATTCTAAGAATGTTTTGTGCACAAAGGACTGTTTGCAACAAAATGACACTCTCAAATAGGTTTTTAAAAATACATATTGTCGAGGGGACCTTCAAGATGGAGGAGGAGTAAGACACGGAGATCACCTTCCTCCCCACAGATACACCAGAAATACATCTACACTTGGAACATCTCCTACAGAACACCTACTGAACGCTGGCAGAAGACCTCAGACCTCCCAAAAGGCAAGAAACTCCCCACGTACCTGGGTAGGGCAAAAGAAAAAAGAATAAACAGAGACAAAAGGATAGGGACGGGACCTGCACCAGTGGGAGGGAGCCGTGAAGGAGGAAACGTTTCCACACACTAGGAAGGCCCTTAGCGGGCGGAGACTGCGGGTGGTGGAGGGGGGAAGCTTCAGAGCCACGGAGGAGAGCACAGCCACAGGGGTGCGGAGGGCAAAGCAGAGAGATTCCCACACAGAGGATCGGTGCCGACCGGCACTCACCAGCCCTAGAGGATTTTTTTCTGTTCACCCAGCAGGGCGGGTGGGGGTTAGGAGCTGAGGCTCCGGCTTCAGAGGTCAGATCCCAGGGAGAGGACTGGGGTTGGCTACGTGAACACAGCTTGAAGACGGCTAGTGTGCCACAGCTAGCCAGGAAGGAGTCCGGGAAAAAGTCTGGACCTGCCTAAGAGGCAAGAGACCATTGTTTTGGGGTGCACGAGGAGAGGGGATTCAGAGCACAACCTAAACGAGCTCCAGAGACGGGCGCGAGTCATGGCTATCAACACGGACACCAGAGACCGGCATGAAACGCAAAGGCTGCTACTGAAGCCACCAAGAAGCCTGTGTGCGAGCACAAGTCACTATCCACACCTCCCCTCCCGAGAGCCTGTGCAGCCCACTGCTGCCAGGGTCCCGAGATCCAGGGACAACTTCCCCTGGAGAACACAAGGCGCGCCTCAGACTGTTGCAACATCACGCCTGCCTCTGCCGCCGCAGGTTTGCCCCGCATCCACAGCCCTCCCTCCCCCTGGCCTGAGTGAGCCAGAGCCCCAGAATCAGCTGCTACTTTAACCCTGTCCTGTCTGAACAAAGAGCAGATGCCCTCAAGCGACCTACACGGAGAGGCAAGGCGGGGCCTAATCCAAAGCTGAACCCCAGGAGATGTGCAAACAAAGAAGAGAAAGGGAAATTTCTCCCAGCAGCCTCAGGAGCAGCGGATTAAATCTCCACAATCAACTTGATGTACCGTACATCAGTGGAATATCTGAATAGACAACGGATCATCCCAAAACTGAGGCAGCGGACTTTGGAAACAACTGTAGACTTGGGGTTTGCTTTCTGCATCTAATTTGTTTCTGCTTTTATGTTTATCTTAGTTTAATATTTAGAGTTTATTATCATTGGTAAATTTGTTCACTGATTTGGCTGTTTTCTTCCTTTTTTTTTAATATATAGATATTTTTTTTTTCCCTTTTTCTCTTTTTTTTTTTTTTTTTTTTTTGCAGTACGCAGACCTCTCACTGTTGTGACCTCTCCCGTTGTGGAGCACAGGCTCCGGACGCACAGGCTTAGCGGCCATGGCTCACGGGCCCAGCCGCTCCGCGGCATGTGGGATCTTCCCGGACCGGAGCACAAACCCGTGTCCCCTGCATCAGCAGGCGGATGCTCAACCACTGTGCCACCAGGGAAGCCCCTTTTTCTCTTTTTGTGAGTGTGTATCTGTATGCTTCTTTGTGTGATTTTGTCTGTATAGCTTTGCTTTTACCATTTGTCCTAGGGTTCTGTCTGTCCGTTTTCTGTTTTTGGTTTCTTTTAGTATAGTTATTAGTGCTTGTTGTCATTGGCGGATTTGTTTTTTGGTTTAGCTGCTCTCTTCTTTCTTTCGTTTCCTTTTCTTTATTACTTTTTCATTTTTTTAAATAATGTTTTAAATTTTTTATTTTAATAACTTTATTATATTATTTTCTTTCTTTTCTTTCTTTCTTTCTTTCTTTCTTCCTTCCTTCCTTTCTTTTTTTCTCCCTTTTCTTCTAAGCCATGTGGCTGACAGGGTCTTGGTGCTTTGGCTGGGTGTCAGGCCTGTGCCTCTGAGGTGGGAGAGCCAAGTTCAGGACATTGGTCCAACAGAGAGCTACTGGCTCCACGTAACATCAGTCGGTGAGAGCTCTCCCAGAGATCTCCATCTCAACGCTAAGACCCAGCTCCACTAAGCAAACAGCAAGCTGAAGTGCTGGACACCCTAAGCCGAAAAACTAGCAAGAGAGGAACACAAACCTACCCACTAGCAGAGAGGCTGCCTAAAATCATAATAAGACCACAGACACCCCATAACACACCACCAGATGTGTTCCTGCCCACCAGAAAGACAAGATCCAGCCTCATCCACCAGAACACAGGCACCAGTCCCCTCCACCAGGAAGCCTACACAACCCACTGAACCAACACTAGGCACTGGGGGCAGACACCAAACACAACAGGAACTATGAACCTGCAGCCTGCAAAAAGGAGACTCCAAACACAGTAAGTTAAGCAAAATGAGAAGACAGAGAAACATATAGCAGATGAAGGAGCAAAGCAAAAACCCAACAGACCAAACAAATGAAGAGAAAATAGGCAGTTTACCTGAAAGAGAATTCAGAGTAATGATAGTAAAGATGATCCAAAATCTTGGAAATAGAATGGAGAAAATACAAGAAACGTTTAACAAGGACCTAGAAGAACTAAGGAGCAAACAATGATGAACAGCACAAGAAATGAAATTAAAAATTCTCTAGAAGGAATCAATAGCAGAATAACTGAGGCAGAAGAACGGATAAGTGACCTGCAAGACAAAATAGTGGAAATAACTACCACAGAGCAGACTAAAGAAAAAATAATGAAAAGAATTGAGGACAGTCTCAGAGACCTCTGGACAACATGAAATGTACCAGCATTCCAATTATAGGGGCCCCAGAAGAAGAAGACAAATAAAAAGGGACTGACAAAATATTTAAAGAGATTATAGTAGAGAACTTCTGTAATATGGGTAACGAAGTAGTCAGTCAAGTCCCTGAAGCACAGAGAGTGCCATACAGAATAAATCCAAGGAGAAAACACCAAGACACATATTAATCAAACTATCAAAAATTAAATACAAAGAAAAAAATATTAAAAGCAGAAAAGGAAAAGCAACAATTAACATACAAGGGAATCCCCATAAAGTTAACAACTGATCTTTCAGCAGAAACTCTGCAAGCCAGAAGGGAGTGGCAGGACGTATTTAAAGTGATGAAAGGGAAAAACCTACAACCAACATTACTCTACCCAGCAGGATCTCATTCAGATTTGATGGAGAAATTAAAACCTCTACAGACAAGCAAAACCTAAGAGAATTCAGCACCACCAAATCAGCTCTACAACAAATGCTAAAGGAACTTCTCTAAGTGGGAACCACAAGAGAAGAAAAGGACCTCCAAAAGAAAATCCATAATAATTAAGAAAATGGCAATAGGAACATACATATCGATAATTACCTTAAATGTGAATGGACCGAATGCTCCAACCAAAAGACACAGGCTTGATGAATGGATACAAAAATAAGACCCATATATATGTGGTCTACAAGAGACCCACTTCAGACGTAGGGACACATACAGAATGAAAGTGAGAGGATGGAAAAAGATATTCCATGCAAATGGAAATCAAAAGAAAGTTGGAGTAGCAATTTTCATATCAGACAAAATAGACTTTAAAATGAAGACTATTACAGGAGACAAAGAAGGATACTACATAATGATCAAGGGATCAATCCAAGAACAAGATATAACAATTGTATATATTTATGCACCCAACATAGGAGTACCTCAATACATAAGGCAAGTGCTAACAACCATAAAAGGAGAAATTGACAGTAACACAATCATAATAGGGGACTTTAACACCCCACTTTCCCCACTGGACAGATGATCCAAAATGAAAATAAATAAGGAAACACAAGTTTTAAGTGATACATTAAACAAGATGGACTTAATTGATATTTATAGGAAATTCCATACAAAAACAACATAATACACTTTCTTCTCAGCACTCATGGAACATTTTCCAGGAGAGATCATATCTTGGTTCACAAATCAAGCCTTGGTAAATTTAAGAAAACTGAAGTCGTATGAAGTATGTTTTCTGACCACAATGCTCTAAGACTAGATATCAATTACAGGAAAAAATCTGTAAAAAATACAAACACATGGAGGCTAAACAATACACTACTTAATAGCCAAAAGATCACAGAAGAAATCAAAGAGGAAATAAAAAAAGACCTAGAAACAAATGACAATGAAAACATGACAACCGAAAACCTATGGGATGCAGCAAAAGCAGTCTAAGAGGGAAGTATATAGCAATACAGTCCTACCTCAAGAAACAAGAAACATCTCAAATAAACATCTTAACCTTACACCTAAAGCAATTAGTGAAAGAAGAACAACAAAACCCCAAATTTAGCAGAAGGAAAGAAATCATAAAGATCAGAGCAGAAATAAATGAAAAAGAAATGAAGGAAACAATAGCAAAGATCAATAAAACTAAAAGCTGGTTTGTTGAGAAGATAAACAAAATTGAGAAACCATTAGCCAGACTCATCAAGAAAAAAAGGGAAAATACTCAAATCATTAGAATTAGAAATGAAAAAGGAGAAGTAACAACTGACACCACAGAAATACAAAGGATCAGGAAAGATTCCTGCAAGCAACTCTATGCCAATAAAATGGACAACATGGAAGAAATGGACAAATTCTTAGAAAAGCACAACCTTCTGAGACTGAATCAGGAAGAAAGGAAAATATAAACAGACCAGTCACAAGCACTGAAATTGAGACTGTGATTAAAAATATTCCAACATGGCTTCCCTGGGGGTGCAGTGGTTGAGAGTTTGCCTGCCGATGCAGGGGATGCAGGTTCGTGCCCTGCTCTGGGAGGATCCCACATGCTGCGGAGCAGCTGGGCCCATGAGCCATGGCCACTGAGCCTGCACGTCTGGAGCCTGTTGCTCCACAATGGGAGAGGCCACAACAGTGACAGGCCCGCATACCACAAAAAATAAAAATAAAAATTCCAACAAACAAAAGCCCAGGACCAGATAGCTTCACAGGCAAATTCTATCAAACATTTAGAGAAGAGCTAACACCTATCCTTCTCAAACTCTTCCAAAATATAGCACAGGGAGGAACAGTCCCAAACTCATTCTACGAGGCCACCATCACCCTGATATGAAAACCAGACAAAGATGTCACAAAGAAAGAAAACTACAGGCCAATATCACTGATGAACATAGATGCAAAAATTCTCAAAAAAATACGAGTAAACAGAATCCAACAGCACATTAAAAGGATCATACACCATGATCAAGTGGGGTTTAGCCCAGGAATGCAACTATTCTTCAATATACACAAAACAATTATTGTGATAAGCCATATTAACAAACTGGAGGAGAAAAGCCAAATGATCATCTCAATAGATGCAGGAAAAGCTTTTGACAAAATTCAACATACATTTATGCAAAAAAAACCCTCCAGAAAGTGGGCATAGAGGGAACTTACCTCAACATAATAAAAGCCATATATGACAAACCCACAGCCAACATCGTTCTTAATGGTGAAAAACTGAAACCATTTCCTCTAAGATCAGGAACAAGGCAAGGTTGTCCACTCTCATTACTATTATTCAACATAGCTTTGGAAGTTTTTGCCACAGCAATCAGAGAACTAAAAGATATAACAGGAATCCAAATCGGAAAAGAAGAAGTAAAGCTGTCACTGTTTGCAGATGACATGATACTATACATACAGAATCCTATAGATCCTACCAGAAAACTACTAGAGATAATCAATGAATTTGGTAAAGTAGCAGGATACAAAATTAATGCACAAAAAACTTGCATTCCTATACACTAATGATGAAAAATCTGGAACAGAAATTAGGGAAACACTCCCATTTACCATTGCACCAAAAGAATAAAATACCTAGGAATAAACCTACCTAAGGAGACAAAAGACCTGTATGCAGAAAACTATAAGACACTTATGAAAGAAATTAAAGATGATACAAAGAGATGGAGAGATATACCATGTCCTTGGATTGGAAGAATCAACATTGTGAAAATGACTCTACTACCCAACGCAATCTACAGATTCAATGCAATCCCTATCAAACTACCAATGGCATTTTCATAGAACAAGAACAAAATATTTCACAATTTGTATGGAAACACAAAAGACCCTGAATAGCCAAAGTAATCTTGAGAAAGAAAAATGGAGTTGGAGGAATCAGACTCCCTGACTTCAGACTATACTACAAAGCTACAGTAATCAAGATAGTATAGTACAGACACAAAAACAGAAATACAGATCAATGGAATAGGACAGAAAGCTCAGAGATAAACCCACACACATACGGTTACCTTATCTTTGATAAAGGAGGAAAGAGTATACAATGGAGAAAAGACAGTCCCTTCAATAAGTGGCGCTGGGAAAACTGGATAGCTACATGTAAAAGAATGAAATTAGAACACTCCCTAACACCATACACAAAAATAAACTCAACATGGATTAAAGACCTAAATATAAGACCGGACACTATAAAACCCTTAGAGGAAAACATAGGCAGAACACTTTATGACATAAATCACAGCAAGATCCTTTTTGACCCACCTTCTATAGAAATGGATATAAAAACAAAAATAAGCAAATGGGACCTAATGAAATGTAAAAGCTTTTGCACAACAAAGGAAAACATAAACAAAATGAAAAGACAACTCTCAGAATGGGAGAAGATATTTGCAAATAAAGCAACTTACAAAGGATTAATCTCCAAAATTTACAAGCAGCTCATGCAATTCAATATCAAAGAAACAAAGAACCCAATCCAAAAATGGGCAGAAGACTTAAATAGGCATTTCTCCAAAAAAGATATATAGATTTCCAACAAACACATGAAAGGATGCTCAATATCGCTAATCATTAGAGAAATGCTAATCAAAACTACAATTAGGTATCGCCTCACATGAGCCAGAATGGCCATCATCAAAAAATCTAGAAACAATAAATGCTGGAGAGGGTGTGGAGAAAAGGGAACCCTGCTGCACTGTTGGTGAGAATGTAAATTGATACAGCCACTATGCAGAACAGTATGGAGGTTCCTTAAAAAGCTAAAAATAGAACTACCATGTGACCAGCAATCCCAGTACTGGTCATATACTCTGAGAAAACCATAATTAAAAATGAGTTGGGCCTCCCTGGTGGCGCAGTGGTTGAGAGTCCGCCTGCCGATGCAGGGGATACGGGTTCGTGCCCCGGTCTGGGAGGATCCCATATGCCGCGGAGCGGCTGGGCCCGTGAGCCGTGGCCGCTGGGCCTGCGCGTCCGGAGCCTGTGCTCCGCAACGGGAGAGGCCACAACAGTGAGAGGCCCGCATACCACAAAAAGAAAAAAAAAAAAAAAAATGAGTCATGTTGGGCTTCCCTGGTGGTGCAGTGGTTGGGAGTCTGCCTGCCGATGCAGGGGACATGGGTTCGTGCCCCGGTCTGGGAGGATCCCATGTGCCATGGAGCAGCTGGGTCCGTGAGCCATGGCTACTGAGCCTGTGTGTCTGGAGCCTGTGCTCCACGGTGGGAGGGGCCACATCGGTGAGAGGCCCACGTACCGCAAAAAAAAAAAAAAAAAAAAAAAAAAAATGAGTCATGTAACACAGTGTTCATTGCAGAACTATTTACAATAGCCAGGACCAGGACATGGAAGCAACCTAAGTGTCCATCAACAGATGAATGGATAAAGAAGATGTGGCACATATATACAATGGAATATTAGTCAGCCATAAAAAGAAACAAAATTGAGTTATTAGTAGTGAGGTGGATGCACCTAGAGACTGTCACACAGAGTGAAGTAAGTCAGAAAGAGAAAAACAAATACTGTATGCTAACACATATATATGGAATCTAAAAAAACAAAATGGTTCTGAAGAACCTAGGGGCAGGACAGGAATAAAGATGCAGATGTAGGGAATGGACTTGAGGACATGGGGTTGGGGGAGGGTAAGCTGGGGGAGAGTGGTATGGACATATATACACTACCAAATGTAAAATAGGGAAAATGGGAAGCAGCTGCATAGCACAGGGTGATCAGCTCTGTGCTTTGTGACCACCTATAGGGGTGGGATGCGGAGGGTGGGAGGGAAACACAAGAGGGAAGAGATTTGGGGATATATGTAAATGTATAACTGATTCACTTTGGTATTAAGCAGAAACTAACACACCATTGTAAAGCAATTATACTCCAATAAAGATGTTAAAAAATTAAAAAATAAAAATAAATAAAAGTACATATTGTCTTGTCTCCATCTGTCTGGAATGTTACTTTGTGTATGGATGCTGCAAAGTTTACCCTTGGTGGAGGAGAAAGCCATCAATGTCTTCATGTGCTTAGGTTTCAGTGAGGTTCTTGGTGAGATGGACAATTTAGCCCCAAAGCAGTCCAAGAATAAGCAAATCTCTGTCCGTCTCCTCCTACCCTCCCCCCTCCTCCTCTCCCTCTCCTCTCTTTCCATCCATTTGGCCAAGAATGGTAGTCTGCCTATTCAGTTGTAAGAGATCAGGGAAAACCGATGTAAATGTCTCAGAAACAAAATTTGATCTTCAGCTAAATGAGCATGTTAGTGAATTAAAATTTGGATAATCTGCGTTTAAATTGTGAAAGTGGAAAATGATGGGTTAAGAGATTGAATATAGGAGAGGAAAGAGCCTTAATCATTTTAGCAATTAGTACGTAATGTCCTAAAATGATTCACTAATCACTCCGCAGCTGGTACACTGAAAAAACACAGGGTACAAAAGCATTCCTCAAATGCCGTAGTCCAACAGAATCCATACTTTGAAGAGTATGTAGAAAACACAGGGAAAATGAGAACCTGTAGACCTGCCCTCTGAAATATGCAGAAGTTTGTTTCACTGAGTAAACTAACTAAGCAACCTATAGCTTCATTCATTTTGAACAATATTGTAACATTTTAATGAAAGCGATTAAAGAATTTCACTATCTTTAAACAGGATAATATATGTGCCAAGAGGAGAGCTTGTACTAAATCTTCAAGGGCTTTTTCAAGGACCTTTTTAGTTCACAATCACAGAAGCACAATGTTAATTTTCTGCTTCTACTAAATAAAAATCTGTATATGCTACTTAAATAAAAAGCTCCATCTTCACGCTTTTTGTAGTTACAGGCTTTAGTGCTTAAGGTATCATATCTGCCAGTCACAAATAAAAGAAAAAAAATAAAAAGCAAGGAGGGAAGGAGAGAGGGAGGGAGAGAGGAAGAGAGGAAGGAAGGGAGGGGGGAAGAAGGGAGGAAGAGAGGAAGGAAAAGAGAGGAAGGAAGGAAGGAAGGAAGGAAGGGAGGGAGGGAGGGAGGGAGGGAGGGAAAGAAAAACCTGAAAATAACATTCAAGAATTATACTGGAATTCTTGCTTCATAGAACACAAAACATAATGTGCTGCTCAAAAGACAAGAACTTTTCTTTCAGTAGAACCTAATAATTTGAACCCACCCACGTGTAGTTAATGATAATGGTGACTTAAATAGCTATATATTTCTAATTATCCTATGTTTGACTCTAAAAATGCCCACATGAGGATATTTTTGCTTTTATACATATTTGTACGCTAACCTCACTGCTAGCTTCTACACATTCCTAAACCTACCTGTCTCTCAGAGGCCTTACCACAGTGTAATCAAAAAGAAAAATGTTGGTTGTGCAATAGCTATTTGGCTCTGATGCTGCCTTCCCTTAAATTTAGTAAGAAGGTCTTGAACCATTTTAGTCTGCTTCATTATCAGAATTGGTATCCATTTACCTATGATTTGTTCTTGACAGAGATCAAATTCAGAGGTACTGTACTGGATGTATGATAAGCTGACAATTGTCAAGGCTGTTCCTGTGGCCATCAGTGGCTCCTTTTTTACTACCAAACTGTGTATTGTAAAACTGATTCAAATTATCCAGAAGCCCAAAAGTTATAATGATTCTCATTTATGGAGAGCCTTTATTCAACAATTCAATGTGCTGCATAGGAAGTCATCATGACAAAAGCTTCCTTAGCAAATTATGAAGAGTTGTATATATGTGTAGTTAAATTCAGGCAGAAAACATGTAAGTAATTAATCCATGTGCAGAAATACAGAATTATATTAATTATACCTTGATTTTTAACCCATTGGAGACTTGTTTTTCTTAAGTCAGATTTATTTCTAAAAATGATTAACATATGGGTGTTTATCTACACAGTTTGCCACACACAGCTAAGAGCAATTCATGGATGAACATATTCGTATAGGGCAATTAACCTACAACTCATGCAAAAGAGTTAATAGATCCTATAAATCTTCAGATAATTTATTCATCTTGTCACCTGAATAAATATTGTGAGCCATTTCTGGAGAAAGGCAGTGCTTTCTCCTTTCTTTTTCTATTTTGCCTGAGGTTGTGCTGCAGTGGCTGTGTGCCCCTGTCACTGGAAGGAAAAGAGATATTCGTTCCTTTATAAATAAGAACACAGACTCTTTCTCCTTATATTGGATTTATTTTCCACCTAAATGGATTATTTTGGCCAGGCTAAGTTTAGTAAGAACCAGAATAGCACTAAGTTCATTGATCTTTAGTTACTTTAGAGAGGGAAGGAATGGAAATTCAGAAATGAAGGAGGAAATTCTCCATTCCATGCATGGAGATTGCAAGAATTGGAGGTGAAGAGGACGCAGCTGCATTTCTTAACTTTTGAATGAAAAGCAATTATGCCAAGAGCTTTCATTTTAGATTGTCAGCATGGGCCTATGTCATATCCATCCTGACACTCCCAAACTGAAGATTTTAAAGGCTTCCTGCCTTTGTCATTGAGACACCTGTCACCAACTACACTGAATCAGCATCTCTAGATGCTGGGAAATACATATTCAACATGTATCTATGTAAGAAGCAACAGTAGGGAGGCTGGAATTCTTTAGAAACCTTAAAGAATAAAAATGAAAGCAAAATTTAAGACTAAAAAAGAAACTGAAGTTGTGATGAAATTTTTCACCCCATAAAATATACTTCTGATTCCATTTTCACTTATTTGTGATTGAAATAACCCCAAAGTCAAGTTAGCAAAGCAAATTCCTACAAAAATTTTTTTAAAATATATTAACTACAAATATTACTGGAAGAAAGAGAAAAATATGTTTTCCTACATAGGATCTGTAAAACGAAGAGGCTTTGGGCATATTATTGCAATAAGAAATATTTCTAAACACTTTATTTTTATTGTAGGACAGAATAAGTAAGGAAGAAATAATCTCTCAGTCACATATTCTATTCTTTAAGAAGCATGGTAAAATAAAAAGAAACTGTGATTCTTTAGAGTACTGGAAAAATTTTGGCACTCTCTACATGCTAAATCTCATTTTCAAATACATTTATTATTCATTCTTACCCTCTTCATCCTTGCCCTCCTGCTTAGGATCACGTCTATGAGTCAATTGCAAAAGCAGTGCTCATTTCCCGCTTACTCAAGTATATCAAGATATTCAATTTATGATTTCTGAATTCAAAAAAGAGACATCCCCCAGAACTCCAAGTGACACTCAGAAGAACTCAAAATTTTATAGTTCATCAACTTAGATATCTTTCTGAAGAAAGGCTAATGATTTTTTTTATATCTTATTAGCTATTTGATGGCACATTTACACGAATGTATTCAATGTTAGAAAAAATTGTAATTTTATATAACCAATGGGGTTACAAAATAAAACTTTCATTTAACACTAACCCTTTCAAGAAGCACTAAATCAAATCTCCAAAAACATATGATTTTATGCATTTTTAAAATTAGAAATATGACAGTACATAGTTTCTCCAATTGTAGCCTATTTTATCACCACCAGCCAAATATTAAAGTAATAAACTTCTAGGTTAAAGGATATTTAAGGCAGCCACACAAAGGATACATATTTCCAAATAAATTCTGATAACTCAATATCAAATGACAATAAAATTACAGTATTAGATCAGGATTTCAGATAAACTCCAACAGAATGCAGAGGACATAGAATTCGTTTATTTACATAGCAAAATCAAGAGGAGAAAAATTAGGTGTAAACAAATTTTTGACAGCGAGTACTTGCCAATCTGACTTAAGGTTAAAACTAACAATATTTTATCATGTTGAATTCAATTTTCACCCATTTTCTTCTGGATATAACAATGGTCTATTTATTAACTGAGTAAAATACCTATTGGCTCTCATTCTATTTTTTCAAGTCTATTTAACTGAAGACATTAGTTTGATTAATGTCCAGTCACCAACCAGTGAGATCATAGACCTAATACTCTCTGATATTAAGCACTTAGCTTTGCAATTCTTCCTCATGAAAACTTTGAAGCCTGAACTTTCCAGCAAGTAGTGGAATTAGCCAAATGGAATATTATTTTTCCCTTGTCTCTCTTATTCTAGGAGATAGAGTTAGCACACAGTAGAATATCTGTGCCTTCTTCTCCTTGGGGCCACATCAAGGACCTTCCAAATGTTATCTTGAGTTGCATTTAATGACCTGCCCAAGTACTTATCAAAAAGTGTACTGACTGAGAATTAACAGTTAAAGCTTCAACCCTCCTTGAGTAGGTAGTTAATGAATTTGAAGTCAAGAAATGACCAGGCTAGGTGTTGATACAAAAAACAACATAAGGCTTTCCAAAGAATCTTATGAGGTAGGCATTATAAGTTCATTATCTAGGTAATGTAATAGAAGATAGAAAATCTTCAGTAAATACCTAGCACTAACATGAATAAATTTTGTTTTAATTTTGTTGTTTTGATATAGAAACAATATTCTCTTCTTATACCTTGAAAATATCATCAAAATATAAACTTACCCTTTAAAATTTTACTTTTAGCATGTGGTAGGCAACATAATAGTCCCCCCAAAGATGTCCACATCCTAATCCTCAAAACCTGTGAATTATTACCTTGTATGCCAAAACGAATTTTGCCTTTGCAGGTGTAAGTTGAGGCCCTTGACATGGGAAGACTATCCTGGATTATCCAGGTGGGCCCAATGTAATCATAAGAGTCCTTGCAAGAGGGAAACAGGAATGTCAAAGCAGGAGAAAGATTCAAAGATGCTACACTGCTGGCTTTGAAGACAGAAGAATGGGATCATGAGCCAAAGAATGTACCGGCCTCAAGAAACTGGAAAAAAAAGCAAGGAAATGGTCTCTTCCTTAGAAACTTCACTGATACTTTGATTTTAGCCCATTAAGACCCATTTTTTGACTTCTGACCTCCAGAACTGTCAAATAACTACATTTTTTGTAACTTTTTCCAGCAGCAATTAGAAATACGAGTGGTACACATCTACTTACAAGGCCATTTTCCTGTGCTCTTGGCAGTGATAAAGCCACCATAAGCTTATGAGCATCATAATTGGCATCATCACCCACACAGAGGATATGGAGAGAACCTGAGTTATCTAGTTTGGTTTCTAGGCAGCATTTATCTGACTCTCTCCTCCACTTTATGCCATGGAGACCATTTTGTACTTTATTATTATACCATGCCCAGATCATATTACAAATTGGAATTAATAGTGTGTCAATTATTTAACAAAAGCTTCAGTTCTCTGTACCCACTTAGATGCAATTAATGAGCCAAAAGAGACCAATCATATCAGGTTTAACTGCTTGGCCTTCAGATTGGAGCAAGTTTCTGCTTTCTTGCTTTGGAAAGGTCATCATAATTCTATTTTAAAATCCTAAAGATAACAAAACATTTAAAACGCTTCCTTGAAAATTTTGAAAGCCCCCCAAACCCAGTCAGGTCAATAAAGAATTATCATTTAACATTCGTTAAGCACCCACAATCTGAAAAATATCATACCAGGCAAAGAAAAAGGGACAAAACACAGTAAAAAATTATGAGCACTTATTCTAAAGAAAACAACATTCACCTGTAGGTCAAGGGAGGCGATAATTTGATTGATCAGAAATAATGACCCAGCAACTTGATTACAACGAACAAGCTATGATGAAAAAGCCACACTACTCTCTATTCCTAGTTAAAATGTCGAGGTCTATGATTAGGCCATAGGAGTCAAAGATCTGAACTATTCTCTGATCATTTTGAGAGAAAGGTCAGTGTATTATATGTACTTCGGTAATAGCCTTGAAAATATTGTGAGAATAGTTTTCTCATCCTCTGTTCTTGTGGCTAATCTCTAAATTACTTTGAACAAAGCACTGCTACATGTTTTAGGAGGTATAATAATTAATAAGGCCCTTCTTTCAAGGATATCACCACCTAGTGGAAGAGAGAAAAATGCACGTGTATGCGTATGTTTCTATTCCCTCACAGTGCCTAGCAGAATACTGCCTTGTTAAAGAAGATCCTTAATACATGACTAATTATGTAATTACAATACAAGGCCGAATGTGGTAAAGATTATGTTAGAGGTACAAACAAAATGTGATATGCTAAAAGTTTCCCAATATCTGAAGAACTACAACTTGTATAATTGCCATTTGCTAAATTATAAAACCAAGCTTGGTGTTATTGATACATAACATGCCTAAGGTCAAAAACCTTTTAAAGTTGAAACAAAATCAAGGAAATTTTTTAAATTTAATGAACTTTTGGCTTGACTTTAAAGGAACCCCCACGTAGATGTGGTGACAGAAATCTGCAACCCCACCCTGCATGTCAGAGGAAAATATGAATCCCAGGAATTAATTCAAGACTCATGCTTATTTCCCATCCAACAGAGAAAGCAACCATTAAAAGCTACTGTTTTTCTTTGTGCCAATGCCAGACTCCAAGTATTCCATTGTACAATACTACAGACCCACTGGCAGCAGCAGCATGGCTAATAGAAGAAATATTCTTTCCTCAATAGAGGTTTATATTATGCTATATTTAAAGGGAAAAAAAAGCCTGTGCTTCTAAGATGAGTTTTCTTAACAGGTCCTCTAACAGTGAAAACACCAGTGTGAATGGGAGAAAAGAACATAAAATTGTGATTCACTTTAACCCTCTTTCATGGGACTGGAGCCTGGGAGACTAGGTAGCTGCAAACATACATGCCCACCTAGCCAAAACTGGAAGCCCTGTTGAGACTGTAGGACTCAGAAAGGATATAAGCGGTAAGAGCTCAACCTGTAGAGGAAGTTAGCCTTTTCAAGAGGGAGATGAGGTCAACAGAGAAATTTAAAGGGTAGATAAAGAACATAAACAACAAGCCTGAGGTCAGGAAAGGAGGGAGTAACCATGGCAGTGCCCCTCCAAATTAAGATGTATTTGTAAAAGATGTATCAATATTTGAACTCGAATAGCAGGTTCAAAGGGTAGTCCTAACTGGCTAGAACTTTAATTTTTTTCTCTCCTATGCTGTAATTTCCTTATGACACTTCCCTGACTGCATATACCTGCAGTTTGCTGTATAAGCCTTTTGGAGACTGAATGACAGAGTGCAAAAAAGAGAGATGTGCTCCTTTCATTCACTCCAAGACCTTATCAAAGAAGAGCCATTAGTCTACTAAGAGGACTATGGTTTGCAAGTATTATGATAATCAACAACACCAACAAGCAGCCCCAAAGAGCATTGGAAAGACCCATAACCACAGAGAAGCAATTTGCAGAGGACATATGAAGAGATATTTAAACTTAAACTTCTAAATACCTAGCAAATTAAGAGAAGCACCCACTGAGAAGGAAAGGGAAGGCACATGAAACCTCTGGTTTATATAAATTTAATATTCACAGTAGGATAACATTTTGAAATAGCAACCCAAAGTTTTTCATTTGTTTGTTTTGGGGGATTTTTATTCCCAGTAATGCCTTTTACTGTGGGTCTTCCATAGTTAAAATTGGACCTTTAGACTAAGATTTATTAACTTAGAGAAGAGTCAGACTAGGAAGACAAAGTGTTGAATCTTAGATTTTTGACTGTCAGAATGGGTTCTTAAAATCAAAATAAGGAGAATAGTTTTGAAAACCCAAATATTTGATTGCAAGAATCAATTTTCTTATTGAAATAATTTTTTGAATTCTGAATGGCTCAAAGATTAAAATTTATACTATCATGGAGAAAATGAGTATTAATATGATTTAGGTTTTTTGCCCAAAAGGATATAAAGTTCAAACAGACTGGAGGATAAGGAATGTTGAGGTGAGGAAAGCAGTAGTAATGTTTACTTTTAATGGATCTGGAGACATCTCACCCCTAAAACAAGCCAAGTAAGTGGGGAAGTTGATTACCCTGTGCTTTCAGTAATCTAATTCTTTTTATCATATTGTTAAAATGAAAATATCCTTTTGACTTCAGTTTAAAATCTCTTGTTTCATTGGTAATAGCTTTCTTTTGATTATGGTTTGCTTTCATCTTGTGATCAGTTTTCTGGATTGCCCATTCAATGGAGAAACAAATCCAAAAGTATGATATCTCAACAACTAAGGGGAAAACAGTTACTATGTTGTATAATGATGTGTGTACTAACATATGAACACAGATTTCCTGATGCTTACTTTTCACACAATATTGAGGCTAACGTGAAAACATTCCAACTCAAAAGTGGTTATAAAATTATCAAGTTTCTCCACTTCTTTTCTGCTTTTGTTTCTTTTAAGAGCAAAAATGTTCTTTTCTCGGGTTTTTGAAAACACTAAAAGAAAGAGAGCTCTCTACTCTTTCTTTTAAATCACTGTGCTTCTTAGGAGATATTCAAATGGAACCAACAGGAAACACAGCTGAAACTGGCTTAAACTATAAAATGAGATGCATTGGTTTTCCTGCTCAGAAGGTCCAAAAGTATGGGGAGGCCTCAGAAGTGACTTAATTCCACAGCAGGATGATCTTCCTGTATAATGGATTTGCCTCTTTAAGTTTCTGTTTCACCCTGAGGTTGACTTACCCAACAAAAGATAGCCACAATCAACTCTCAGGACTACCTGCTTCCTAATCTAAGCTCATAGAAACAGAGTTACTTTTGGAAGTTCTCTCAGAAGACATAGTTCATGTCCCAGAAGTCTCTCAAAAATCTTTTCTCATGTCTTTTTAGCTCAAATTGAATCACATACCCACTCATGAATCTATGGCTAAGGGATGAGTTTATTCTAATGGGCTTAGGTTGGAGCCATATGACCTAACCCCAGATCCAGAGATAAAGCCAATTTCCTCCAAAACACTTAGGCTTCTTAGAAGTTGTATGGGGAATTACCCAGAGACAGAAGAATGGATATGGGGGAAGAACCACAATGTCCATTATATATATTCACCTTTGGCTCACATCTTGTATATATTGTGTTTTAGAAGCCTTGTCCCCTAACCTACTCCTCTCCACTTCAGTCAGAGTGAAAGTAAAAATGTATAATTATTTTAATAAAAGTATAAGTAAGCACATAATATCCTTAGCCTCCAAGAGACTTTTAATAGTATAAATAAGATAAAGTATGACTAATATAATGAAGCATAAATGAGAGTAAACTATTTTTAAAGGATTTCAAGTCTCAAACCTGGGTCTGGGGAGTTTTGGAATTTTGCATACAGGCTTTGTTTTCTTCCCTCCCTCGAGTAAAGAAGAAATATGTTTTGGAAATTTGGGGAAAATAAGAAGTTAAAATAAAAGTCATCCTAAGGAGCCACAAATTATCCATATTGTGATATCAGAGAAAATGAATTGCTTAGAACTATTTACTTCTGAAAATGACTCTGATCCTATTAATATGATTAGCAATATCAGTATATAATCCATCTGAAGATAGCCTGTAGTATCTGGACTATGATGTTAGCATTCAAGATAGCAGTTATGTGGACAGGTTTATTATAAAATTTGGAATAAAAGTTATAGGACTATGCTGACGGATTAGACATAGGATATTGGAGGAGAAGAATTAAGGTTAACTCCTAAGATTTTTGCTTGGATGCTTATAATTTCATTTACTTGATCTGAGGAATATAGAGTGAAGTGGAAATTGATCAAGAACTCTGTCTTAAATAAAATGTTTAAGATGGTTAAGAGTGGAGAAATTGAGAAGACCATTGGCTGTACGAGTCTGGAGGGATCATGGCTAGAAACATATATTTGAAAATCACCTATATATAGATTATATCTTAAGTTACAGGACTGGATCACCTAATAAAACAGTATATGAAAGGAAAGCAGAGAGCTCAGGAATGAGCCCTGCCTTACTCTGTATATTGAAGATTTGGAAAAGGGGAAGTTCCCAAAGAAGTTTGAAATGGGCCACAGTTGAAATAAAAAGAAAACCACCAGTGTTTATGTCTCAGACCACAAATGGAGGAATGTATTGAGAAAGGAAGGCCAACATTATGGAATTCTGCTGAGGCCATGATGAGGAATTGAAGTGAACACTGGATTTAGCCACTGGTAACTATGACAAGAGCAATTGAGTATAGAAGAGGGAGGAAAGCTTGGAAAGTTGAGAAAAAAATTGAAAAGTAAGTTTGAAAACATATATAAACATTTATTTTGAGAAATTGTGAAATGAAACGGAACAGAGAAATTACATAGTCTCAAGAACAGAAGGTGGAGTTAAAACAGACTGAGTTTTTGGTAAAGGGAAAGATAACGTATTATAGCATACACCTAGGTTGAGGAGACTTGCCCTGTAAAGAGGGAGAAATCAGTGATACAGGAGATAGATGACATATTTGTAGAATGAAAATTATTAAGAAGGCAATAGTCTTTGGAGTGTTAGCGTGTTTTTTTTTTTTTTTTTCTGGAAAACCACACCCTTTACCACATAGTTAGTTGAAAATAAGTTATATGAGTTACTTTAATCCTATATGAAAACCATGATTGCTTAAATATCTGATTTTTACAATTAAATTTCTATATTTAAGTTGAAGTTGAACAGCTTGTTTTCCTCTTGCCCTATAACTAATAGGAAGCATTGAAAGCTAAGAACAAATGGGCATCAAATACCTAATATTCTAAACTGAAGCACAAATACCTGTGGGCCAGACAGCTTGATTGTAGCCAAACCTACTTTGTTACCCACGCCAATAACTTCCACTGCCCTATCC
The DNA here is from genome assembly GCF_964165515.1 of Mesoplodon bidens. Classification (NCBI taxonomy): domain Eukaryota; kingdom Metazoa; phylum Chordata; class Mammalia; order Artiodactyla; family Ziphiidae; genus Mesoplodon; species Mesoplodon bidens. The sequence continues at coordinate 35,660,098 of NC_138161.1, read as the reverse complement.
CTTCCCCACAAATAAACCAAATGCTAGTGGGAGAAAGGGAGGAGAGTCGCTTTAGTCTTGAGACTTTGTCCTAGGGAGAGAGCACTGTGGCTTATTTTACTCACAAGGGGGAGCCCTACCGACAGAATACTCTCTACTCTCCCATTAATAGGGTAATACATCTCTGGAATTGCCTAGGAAAGTCCTGGTTTATGACTCTAACCTCTTGTATTCTCAAAAGTGACCTGGATTGGACAATGAAATGTATGTTTACCCTACCCAACAGCCAAGTAAGGAGTAACTTTCCAGGAGAGGAGATTGGCATTACACTTCTTGGATGAAAGTCAGTTGATGCCATGAGCTCACTAATCTTCTGGGGCCTACATGAGCTGGCAGAAAAGAGAATTGCCTAGAAAAGACAATATGAAGAGACAGGAACAATGGAGCAGCCTGCATTTTCATGGTTTGGGGTGGTGAGAATGTAGCAGATTTCTATGAGTCAAGTAGACATTAGAGAAGGTAACCAGGTTTGAATCATCTCCCTGGTCCCCAACCAGTAAGGGCTGACCACAAAGAGCAGAGAGACTGAGAAAAGGGCTGGAACTTTTGAAGGTGGAGAGAATAAAGGAAAGGTGAATAAAGGAATTAGAGCCAGTGAATCTCCCACCTCTGGGATTGTGAGATGGAAAGGAACATCTCAGTGGTCCCAAAGAATCACACTTGTGTCTGGAAGAGCAGCATTTGATGCCTGCCAGATGGAGGGCATCCACATCTGGCCATTGTTATGTACATAAATATTCAGAGCAGGGACATGTACCAGTGAGTTTAAAAGATTATTGCCTGTTTCTGCAACACCTCCTCCCACCACTATCAATGGGGTAATCAGATTCAGCCTGAAGGGCGAAGGGGTGAAGTTCTGGAAATGCAATGCTCCTTGGCCAGCATTGGGAGGAGAGACAATGATGAAATTCAAGTTTTAAATTGGACAAAACCAGAATGCACTTTTTAATAACAGAAAATGATGGGAAAACCTTGGGATCTCCCAAGATGTTATTATGGGTCAGAAAATGGATAATCAATGAAAGATGGTTGAAGGCAATGATTGGAGAAAATAAGGCAATGATTGGGTTTGTATATAACCAAGTTTAGATCATCCAATAAACTTATTTAATTAAAATATTACCTGCTCTTCCACCCCACTCATCCCACTCAATCATTTTATTACTGCAACCTGCGTTGGGGATTTAGATTATGTGTAAGTATAATTTGTTTCATAAGATTATTTTTTTAATGGTGGTTTATTTTACTCATGAGATTAAAGGGTGGATGGTGATGAATTCTGAACTCAAATACCTAACTTCCCTTTCTAGAATATAATATTTTCACGCACCAAAAGCAATAATATCCAACCCAGAAGGTAGAAACATAAAAGGCTGAACATTAGGAACCTGCATTTCCATCTTGCCCTGCAGTGCACTAAGTAAATACAGAGGTTTCAACTGTTATCCATTGTAATTCTTAGATACAGAAGGGCAAGTCAAGTACGTAACTAGCTTCTATAGATCTCTCTAAGAAAAACTGAAATGATCAACTTCAAGCAGCTAATCTAGCACTGGATCAAAACCCCTCAGGGAAATATTTATGTTTTACTAGTTTACTCAGAGAAACAGCTCTAGGGATCTGCAGATATCCTTTGTGATTTTGACTGAAGGGAACACTGATGCCAGAGCTGAAGCTTGTGATTTAATCATAGAAGCAATTCAGCCTTTAACAATCCTATCTCCTAAGAAATCAATAGCTACACTTTCAGTTCTATTAAAGGATTTTTTAAAACTTCTCCACCTGACCAAGATATTAATTTGTATAGGTTCCATTGTTTGCCTCTCTGGTTGATACCTTGAAATGTTGAAAGACTAATTCAATGATTCAGTCTGAAATACTTTCCCCCCCAAATTTCCTCTGTCATCATCATCATCATTATTTTAATTATTTATTGATTCACATACCATTTTTCAAACACTGAGTACTTTAAAGAATTATCTACAACATCCAAAGATAACAGTTCACATCAGTCTCCCAAACATAGTCTTCCAGTCAGTGAAAGGTGGTACAAAATAGCTTTTAGAAACAGAGATTTTGAAACAGATTACCATTATTATTTTTTAATGGACAAACAAAAGTTCAATTGAAGAGCCAGAGAAATTAGGGCAACTCAAGGAAAATCTTGGCCTATCATAATGCCAAGGGCTCATGAAATTTGGGATTACACTGAAGTTCTCAAAATTTTCACATGATGGAGCTCTTCATAACATATGAATTATACAGAGGATGTGTTTTTCTATCAATTAAGAAAAACATTGCCTTCCTGCTCTGATTTGCATGGATAACTGTTACTTAAGACATTTCATTCTACCTTGTAATAATGGTTAAATTAGTTTAACATTTGAATAGATGTGGATTTCATTAAATTATGAGGTATACTGAACAATAGTGGTGTACTGAAACAGGCATTAAATGGGGAGCCAGGAGTCATGGATTCTGTTCTAAGAGTGAACTGTCCTATATGTCCTTGCTTAGTCCTAAAGGCTCTACATCTCACTCCTTCATTTAAAAATGTAAGGTCCCAGATATAATGACTTTCTAAACTTGGAGGAGGTAGTCAAGAGGATGTGACCACTGATTGACCCATGAGCTGAACTCAGGCAATAAGAGTTTCTTTATCTCGTCCCGTGTCCTTGGAATGTACACTCTACCTACCGTCCCCACAGTGGGAGCTATTCCAAGGACATAGCCTTGAGAGAGTAAGATGTTGTTGAGACCATCTTGACTGTGTATGTGACTACACTCAGTTAAGGCTTTACATAAACTCTTAAGGTTCTGGTGGGCAGGTGCAGAAATCATCTTATCTTGCAGCCCCCCAAAACAAGTCTTGTAGGATCCCCTGCTTATTAAAACTGCCACCTACCAATCTGGAATAGTCTGCCTTTTTCCTTTGATCTCCACTTGCCCTCCATGTAGGAGAAGAGACAGTTTGAAAACAAAAAAAACTCTAAAATTTTCAACTCTAAAATGTTAAGATTATTGGAGGTCCATAAATTTTATATATTGCTCTTAAAGCTAAGCATTATTGGGCTTCCCTGGTGGTGCAGTGGTTGAGAGCCCGCCTGCCGATGCAGGGGACACGGGTTCGTGCCCTGGTCCGGGAAGATCCCACATGCCTCGGAGCGGCTGGGCCCGTGAGCCATGGCCACTGAGCCTGCGCGTCCGGAGCCTGTGCTCCGCAACGGGAGAGGCCACAACAGTGAGAGGCCCGCGTACAGCAAAAAAAAAAGAAAAAAAGAAAAGAAGCTAAGCATTCTTTTCGCCATGGAAGCTCTACAGGCACCTCATTAAACACTTTATTTCTTATTTGTTGACAATATTTATAATTACGACTTCTGGAAAATATGTTTTATTATATTACAATCAATGTTCAAACTGATTTATTAGAGGAAATAGGCTAATGTTCATATCAATTTGGCCTCTGAACTTTGGGGATAGAGACCAACACAGCTTTGCTCACAGGGTTTTGTGATTAGTTTATCTTTATTAAATAGTAGACTGAGAACAGAATGAAAATATTTCTAATTTTAGCAGAAACGGTGTTTAGTAAAACTGACTAATGTGTATTAGAAGTGATCTAGTCACCTAGGTATCACCAGCTGCTAAACAAGGACCATGTCTTCTGTTTCCATGTATGATCTACCTTGGTAATACAGAAATGTGTAGCCATCCACAAATATTTACTGAGTTCCTACTCAATAAACAGTGTGTCAGCCATTGTTCTAATTATTGGGGATATAGTAGTGAAAAAATATGCCAGAAAAAATTCTTGTCCATACAAGAATAGGTACATAGTGAGAGAGAGAGACTAGAACTAAGAAGTTGTGTGTGCTTACACTATAAATCTCCATAGAGGTACAATTTCCATCTCTTTGGTCAACTTTGCTCTCAATTTACTTAAGAATAAAAGGAACATATACATTTAAAATTCAAAGTTATGAGAACAACATGTAAGTAGAATTACTTGTGTCTATATCTGCTGAACTCTTGATACAACGCACCTTTAAAGGTGCTCAGTCATTAGATCTGGGTACAAATTGGTACTTGATAGCCTCAATACTTGTTCTGACATCATTATGTTTAGCATTTCCTAATCTCAAGATATTAACTGTGCCTCTTCTTTTTTCTAATGCTAAGAATATAAATTTCTACACTTTTACATATGTTTTTAAAGTATGACTGCTCATGTCAGGATGTCAGGCAGTGAGCTCAGTTCAGGAAATATGATGGCTGAAATATAGCCCTTGCCTTTGCCTATACCACATTTAACATAGAGAAACAAAACACATAAACAAAAAAAGTAAGATGCAAAGTGTTTAAGCTATGCTCCAAATTACATAGGTTCATAACAAGGAAAAGGATTGTTTCTGAATAAAGGCGTTCCAAGACCTTCACAGAGAAGACATTTTCTTTGCCTCTTTAAGTATGAATAGAAAGTCACCAGAAAGAGAAGAAGAAATAGAGGTTAATGCAAACTAATTTATGAAGATTTTTAAATGGTTAGAGATTAAACTTTAAGTGAACACTAAATGTAATGATTTTCATAAGCAAATTTTTTTATAAATAGAAGTTACTTGATGACTATTCTATGTATCACCTTTTCAAGACCTTAGTCTTATACAGAGATCTTGATTAATTGATGATTTTTAGAAGATACCTAGACTCTATAATGTATCAAAACACCTAATCCAAATCTATTGGCACTACCCTGTTTTCTTTTTATTATGACTCCTCTCTTCCAACAGTCTGGATCCTCTGCCTAAAAAACTATCTCTGTGACTACTACTGAGATTAACAAACTATATGCCTCTATGTCAAGTTTGTCAATCTTTTTTTCTGTGAAAGTCATTCTTATATTCAAAATCTAGAAAAAGAGTCATTTAGGCCAAGATATTTTATTAATATACTTGGCATTGAACACTGATATTTAGTTTTATTGACCCAATTCACATGTGTTTTTTGTTGTCCAACCAAAAAAAAGAATCTTATGTTAATATTTGCTTTTTTTAAGTGCTTTGATATTTTCTATCACTCAGGGAAAGGAAAAAGAAAGGAGAAGGGAACAAAAGGACGCAAATGAAAATAAGGTTTTATGACGGAAAAGAAGAGATTTTATTTCTATGTTTAATAGATCTCTACAGCTTCCAAAAAGTTTCCACAATCTATCTCCTCAGAAAGATCAAGGAGGCAGTATAAGAAATCTGTAGCAGAAGGAAAATGTCAAGGAAACATCACAGATATAAAACAGATTTTTTTCCATGAACAAATCATTTCTAGGACATATTTTCTATAAATGTCCAGCACTTGTCTTGTGCAGTTGTTCTTGACAAAATAATTCAGGCACAGAAATTCTAGAATGTGAAAAATCTGATTTTTTTATGTGTCTTTTTCATATAAGTGAATTCTAAATTCAAGTTAAAATGCTAATAAAGTATATATCCTTAATTTTTGCTTCTATCATTTGAAAATAGAGAAGTTAAATGTCAATACAAATGATTTTATAAATATGCAATGCTTTGGAAATCATAAATTCTAAAGTTTTTCATGCAAAGAAATGTCAGAGTTCAAAGATTCTAAAATAATTCATTTGCTCTTATTTCTCTTATATAGTTTTATAATACCCATTTTAAGTAGCTAGCGACTGTTACTCTAAATTGACTTTCTCAGAGACTTTTTTAAGCATAATAACAACAAAGTTATTACTAAAGAGGAAGGATTTATTCCCCAAGTTTCTTTGCAAAAGTCAATCATGCCTGCAGAGGAACTTGATTAATGGTGCATAATCTACAGATGTTATGGAAGCCTTGTACGTGAGAATGTTAATTATCTAACTTTTTAGCAGAAAGATAAGAGTTTAACCTTTAGAAAAAGAAAGACAGGACTAAATTACTCACGGGAATTAGTAATGGGATAGTGAGCTTTTTATATTCACAATGGCAACTGAAATCCATCCCACGTGACAACTGACAGAAACACATGAACATCAGTTTTTCACCAAGGCTGACACATGAAGTGTTGTCAGCCTCTTCAGCTTCATCCTAAATAAGGGTCTATATCTCTAAAGTACTCAAGAATACTAGCATGCACACCAGAGGAAATTTATTACTATGGGTTACTTTAAGACAATTGAAACTTTAACAAAGACTCAAGAATTATCAAGATACTAAGCTCTAATTTTTTAGGCTCCTCTCTAATACAGCTGTGTATGATGAACCATAGCTGCGTATTATTTGAAGGCTATTTTTTTGTGTGTTTGTTCCTTGTTTTGGCAGTGGGTTGGGGGTGGGGTGGTAAACCCTGTTTTTTTAAAAAACAAAAACTCATTGAAATGTTCATGTGTACCAACGTTCCAATTCCCCTCTCTACCTGAAGTTAAAGTTAATATAAAACAGAGAACTGCAGGAGTCATTTAGCTTAATTATGTAAACAATGAAAGGCAAGAAAGACATTTTATTTTAGCAATATATAATATTCTTCATGAAACCTAGACACATTAGGTGGTAGCCCTTTTGAACTGAAATGCAAGGTCAGCAACATCAGACCTTCAGGCCTATGCTATTCCTTTAAAAGGAGACCTCAATAAATGCTTCCTCAGTATTCTTTAAGGGACCATCTTCTTCCACCTGTTTGAATCTTCGTGTTTTTCAGACATTTTTTGCCATTAACATTTTATCTCTTGCTCCACGTTACCAAAGTAATCTGATTCTTGCTAGGCTTTCGACTACCACAGATACATTAGTGACTTCCAAGTCAACAACTCCAGATGAGTTTTATCAACTACATCCCGGGTGAGCATATCCAATTGTCTACTGTATATAGCAGGTATGAATTCTAGTCTACAAAGCCACCACATCCAATAAATGAATTTTCTTTATTTTTCAATATTGAACTCAATTATTTTTCAATAATTGAACTCAATTATTTTTCAATAATTGAACTTCTATTTTGAGAATTCATTTCACCTGATAATAAAAACAATTTCAATCAGTTAAAGGAGCAATCTGCTTTCTCCCTTGCATTGTTTTAAATTCTGGGGACACAGAAGGGTTTGAAGACAACCTGTTTACATACCTACAATGTCATTTGCTGAGATGTCTCTGCCCCTAGTTTTTACTTGGGGCAGAGACATCTCAGCAAATGACATTAGTTTTTTTGTGGATTGCTCAGCAATCCACAAAAATCAGTGCTGCAACCTCCACTCCCTTGACTTAATTTCAGCTCAATTTCAGCCATGTACCAGCCATTCTAGGGTGCATGGAAAATACTCTCTTGATCCCAAACCACTCAGAGGTGTGGGAAAATCTGTGATACCTTCTCTGGCTAGTCTACCTAGACATACAAGAAGAAGATTTCTATTGCTCTTGCCCTTGCTTGTTGTGAGGGAACACTGTAATTTGCCGAATCTCCAGACTCCGGAGTTGATTAAAGGAGGTCCCTTTCTGGAGCCCATAAAATTCATCTTTAGTCTAGAGAGGAGAGGAAATTTGCAGAAAATAAATATTTTAATCTTTTATCATGATGAGCTTTTCTTTTTTAAAATCTTCTCTCTATGGTAAGGCCTAGGGTTATGGAAATCAAGCCCAAGAATTAATTCTTTTGATCTGCTTTATATTGATCATCTCTTCTCCTGTGGCAGTGCAGATGGAATACCCTAACTGCCTGGGGTAGGGGAAGACCAACTAATTCCAAGAGAAGAAATTAAAACATCATTTACAACTCAAAATGCTTTCTTACCTCATCATTCTCTTCAGACATATCTTCTTCCACAAATAATATACACTCATTAGATCTAAAAGTCATCGGCTTCCACCCAAATGTATCTTCTTCCTGTGTGGATATCTCAGTGAATGGCTTGGTTGTCCATCTAGTAACCCCAAACAAAAGCATCTATGCTACCCAAGAGTCTACTGCATCCCTCAAAGTCCAAGTAGTAACACTATCCTATTAATTCAAATGTTATACTAGCTCTCAAGTCAGTTCCTTGCTTTCTGGGCAGTGTATTAGTTTAATCCTTCAACATTTTCTCCTAGACTACTGCATTAACTCCACACTAGTCTAACTCCCTCTGGATTTACCTGCAATAGCACTGAAAAATATTTCCTCTAAAATATATACCAAGCAATTCTATAAATATTTACTCTTTGTCTGAAACTTCACTCTCCTTTATCTCCATCTAATTAATTCCTACCTGTCCCATAAGGATCATCAAGCCTGATGACATTAAGTTTTTCCTGATTTACCATCACCCCTACCACTCTACCCTTCTTCAAATACATTGTGATATAATTTTTTATTATTTGTCCCTCTGACAACACTAGAATGTGACAGGTGAGGCATGGACCATATTGAAAATGAGTATGTTTGTGTTCTAAGGTCCTAACACAGAGCTGAGAATACAGTATATTAGATTAATTGAACTGAAGTGACATCCAGCTTCCTTAATCAATATGACTTGCCTGGTAATTCCAATTCTGAACTCTCTTGCTCTATCGTCAAATTCAGTTTTTCCTCAAAGCCTTAGTCCCGTGAATGTAGATGTTCTTATTTTACTGAACATCCTGTATTTTACTGAACATCATTTTATTTTTTCTGGATATAGGCATATAAAAACAATCAAATTTTAAAAGGAAAGGCCTTTATTAATGCCATGAAAAACAAAAATGTTTTCGGGAAAAAAAAGTATCCTATATGGCTTAGCAATAAATATCATTTACATAGTCAAAATAATGTAAACATGATATATCAATCATCCAAAATGACAGTAAAACTACCAGGGATAGAAAAATATGTAGGGAAGTAAAAAGGTATTATCTAAAGGGAGAAGTCAGAAAAGAGAATATAAAGTACATTATTTGGAAATATAAAAGGAAATATAAGAGCCATAGGGGAACAAAGGAAGAGCATGAAACAATCTGGAGGGAATCTAGATATTCTAATGGTTTTTAAACAGAAATTCAGTGATTCTACTTCAACCATCTTCACCTCCACTTCTACAGGTCCCTAGTGCTAGTCAACTCCTGAGCCTTTTAGTAATTCTTTAATTAAATCGAATTGATGGTCAGCCCTCCCACTGAGGAGGATTCAGTTTTCTTGGTTCTGCTTTACCTGTTACCAGTCATCCTGCTGGTTTCCAGCCTCCAAAACTTTTACTGCTGGGTCTGCTATAATTGCCTCCTCTCCAATTTCCTTTGTCCCAGTGGGTTTATGCCTTAAAAGACATATATATGTGTATATACACATATATATGTATATATATTCACTGAAATTTAGTGGAAGTTTCAGATTGAGAAGAGGTAACTTTATATTCAAACTGTTTCTGTGAATAGGATTAGTGCACTTAAAAAAGAGACCCGGAGGAGAGGGGGAAGATGGCTGAAGAGTAAGACGTGGAGATCACCTCCCTCCCCACAGATACACCAGAAATACATCTACACATGGAACAACTCCTAAAGAACACCTACTGAACACTGGCAGAAGACCTCAGACCTCCCAAAAGGCAAGAAACTCCCCACGTACCTGGGTAGGGCAAAAGAAAAAAGAGTAAACAGAGACAAAAGAATAGGGATGGGACCTGCACCAGTGGGAGGGAGCTGTGAAGGAGGAAAGGTTTCCACACACTAGAAGTCCCTTTGCGGGAGGAGACTGCGGGTGGCGGAGGGGGGAAGCTTCAGAGCCACGGAGGAGAGCGCAGCAACAGGGGTGCAGAGGGCAAAGCGGAGAGATACCTGCACAGAGGATCGGTGCCGACCAGCACTCACCAGCCCGAGAGGCTTGTCTGCTCACCCGCCAGGGCGGGCGGGGCTGGGAGCTGAGGCTCGGGCTTGGGTTGGAGTGCAGGGAGAGGACAGGGGTTGGCGGCGTGAACACAGCCTGAAGGGGTTAGTGCACCACGGCTGGCCGGGAGGGAGTCTGTGGAAAAGTCTGGACCTGCCGAAGAGGCAAGAGACATTTTCTTCCCTATTTGTTTCCTGGTGCGTGAGGAAAGGGGATTAAGAGCGCTGCTTAAAGGAGCTCCAGAGATGGGCGCAAGCCGCGGCTAACAGCGCAGACCCCAGAGATGGGCATGAGACGCTAAAGCTGCTGCTGCTGCCACCAAGAAGCCTGTGTGAAAGCACAGGTCACTATCCACACCTCCCTTCTGGGGAGCCTATGCAGCCTGCCACCGCCAGGGTCCCGAGATCCAGGGACAACTTCCCCGGGAGAACACACGGTGCACCTCAAGCTGGTGCAACATCACGCTGGCCTCTGCTGCTGCAGGCTTGCCCCGCATCCCCAACCCTCCCTCCCCCTGGCCTGAATGAGCCAGAGCACCCGAAGCAGCTCCTCCTTTAACCCCGTCCTCTCTGAGCGAAGAACAACACCCTCCGGTGACCTACATGCAGAGGCGGGGCCAAATCCAAAGTTGAGCCCCGGGAGCTGTGCGAACAAAGAAGAGACAGGGAAATCTCTCCCAGCAGCCTCAAAAGCAGTGGATTAAAGCTTCACAATCAACTTGAGGTACCCTGCATGCATGGAATACCTGAATAGACAAAGAATCATTCCAAATTGAGAAGGTGGACTTTGAGAGCAAGAGGTATTATTTTTTCCCTTTTCCTCTTTTTGAGTGTGTATGCGTATGCTTCTGTGTGAGATTTTGTCTGTATAGCTTTGCTTTCATCACTGGTCTTAGGGTTCTATCCGTCCATTTTTTTTTCTTTAAAAACATTTTTTTTGTAATAATTATTTTTTCTTTAATAACTTTATTTTATTTTATCCTCTTTCTTTCCTTCTTTCTTTCTCCCTTTCTTTCTTTCTTTCTTTCTTCCTTTCTTTCAACATTTTCTCCCTTTGATTCTGAACCATATGGATGAAAAGCTTTTGGTGCTGCAGCCAGAAGTCAGTCCTGTGCCTCTGAGGTGTGAGAGCCAACTTCAGGACACTGGTCCACCAGAGACCTCCCAGCTCCACATAATATCAAATGGTGAAAATCTCCCAGAGATCTCCATCTCAACACCAGCACCCAGCTTCACTCAGTGATCAGCAAGCTACAGTGCTGGACACCCTATGCCAAACACCTAGCAAGACAGGAACACAACACCACCTATTAGCAGAGAGGCTGCCTAAAAATCATAATAAGTACACATACACTCCAAAACACACCACAAGACATGGGCCTGCCCACCAGAAAGACAAGATGCAGCCTCATCCACCAGAACACAGGCACTAGTCCCCTCCACCAGGAAGTCTAAAAAACCCACTGAACCAACTTTAGCCACTGGGGACAGACACCAAAAACAACGGGAACTACAAACCTGCAGCCTGCAAAAAGGAGACCTCAAACACAGTAAGATAAGCAAAATGAGAAGACAGAAAAACACACAGCAGATGGAGGAGCAAGATAAAAACCCACCAGACCTAACAAATGAAGAGGAAATAGGCAGTCTACCTGAAAAAGAATTCAGAATAATGATAGTAAAGATGATCCAAAAACTTGGAAATAGAATAGAGAAAATGCAAGAAACATTTAACAAGGACGTAGAAGAACTAAAGATGAAACAAGCAATGATGAACAACACAATAAATGAAATAAAAAACACTCTAGATGTGATCAATAGCAGAATAACTGAGGCAGAAGAACGGATAAGTGACCTGGAAGATAAAATAGTGGAAATAACTACTGTAGAGCAGAATAAAGAAAAAAGAAAGAAAAGAACTGAGGACAGTCTCAGAGACCTCTTGGACAACATTAAACTCACCAACATTCGAATTATAGGGGTTCCAGAAGAAGAAGAGAAAAAGAAAGGGACTGAGAAAATATTTCAAGAGATTATCATTAAAAACTTCCTTAATATGGGAAAGGAAATGGTCAGTCAAGTCCAGGAAGCACAGAGAGTCCCATACAGGATAAATCCAAGGACAAGACACATATTAATCAAACTGTCAAAAATTAAATACAAAGAAAACATATTAAAAGCAGCAAGGGAAAAACAACAAATAACACACAAGGGAATCCCCATAAGGTTAACAGCTGATCTTTCAGCAGAAACTCTGCAAGCCAGAAGGGACTAGCAGGACATATTTAAAGTGATGAAGGAGAAAAACCTACAACCAAGATTACTCTACCCAGCAAGGATCTCATTCAGATTTGATGGAGAAATGAAAACCTTTACACACAAGCAAAAGCTGAGAGAGTTCAGCACCACCAAACCAGCTTTAAACAAATTCTAAAGGAACTTCTCTAGGCAAGAAACACAAGAGAAGGAAAAGACCTACAATAACAAACACAAAACAATTAAGAAAATGGGAATAGGAACATACATATCGTTAATTACCTTATATGTAAATGAATGAAATGCTCCCACCAAAAAACACAGACTGGCTGAATGGATACAAAAACAAGACCCATATATATGCTGTCTACAAGAGACCCACTTCAGACCTAGAGACACATACAGACTGAAACTGAGGGGATGGAAAAAGATATTCCATGCAAATGGAAACCAAAAGAAAGCTGGAGTAGCAATTCTCATATCAGAAAAAATAGACTTTAAAATATAGACTATTAAAAAAGACAAAGAAGGACACCACATAATGATCAAGGGATTCGTCAAAGAAGAGGATATAACAAATGTAAATATTTATGCACCCAACATAGGAGCACCTTAATACATAAGGGAAATACTAACAGCCATAAAAGGGGAAATCAACAGTAACACATTCATAGTAGGGGACTTTAACACCCCACTTTCACCAATGGACAGATCATCCAAAATGAAAATAAATAAGGAAACACAAGCTTTAAATGATACATTAAACAAGACGGACTTAATTGATATTTACAGGACATTCCATCCAAAAACAACAGAATACACATTTTTCTCAAGTGCTCTTGGAACATTCTCCAGGATAGATTATATCATGGGTCACAAATCAAGCCTTGGTAAATTTAAGAAAATTGAAATTGTATCAAGTATCTTTTCCGACAACAATGCTATGAGACTAGATATCAATTACAGGAAAAGATGTGTAAAAAATACAAACACATGGAGGCTAAACAATACACTACTTCATAAAGAAGTGATCACTGAAGAAATCAAAGAAAAAATAAAAAATTACCTAGAAACAAATGACAATGGAGACACGATGACCCAAAACCTATGGGATGCAGCAAAAGCAGTTCTAAGAGGGAAGTTTATAGCAATACAATCCTACCTTAAGAAACAGAAAACATCTCGAATAAACAATCTAACCTTGCACCTAAAGGGACTAGAGAAACAAGAATAAAAAAAAACCCAAAGTTAGCAGAAGGAGAGAAATCATAAAGATCAGATCAGAAATAAATGAAAAAGAAATGAAGGAAACGATAGCAAAGATCAATAAAACTAAAAGCTGGTTCTTGAGAAGATAAACAAAATTGATAAACCATTAGCCAGACTCATCAAGAAAAAAGGGAGAAGACTCAAATCAATAGAATCAGAAATGAAAAAGGAGAAGTAACAACTGACACTGCAGATATACAAAAGATCATGAGAGATTACTACAAGCAACTCTATGCCAATAAAATGGACAACCTGGAAGAAATGGACAAATTCTTAGAAATGAACAACCTGCCAAGACTGGATCAGGAAGAAATAGAAAATATGAACAGACCAATCATAAGCACTGAAATTGAAACTGTGATTAAAAATCTTCCAAGAAACAAAGCCCAGGACCAGATGGCTTCACAGATGAATTCTATCAAACATTTAGAGAAGAGCTAACACCTATCCTTCTCAAACTCTTCCAAAATATAGCAGAGGGAGGAGCACTCCCAAACTCATTCTAGGAGGCCACCATCACCCTGATACCAAAACCAGACAAGGATGTCACAAAGAAAGAAAACGACAGGCCAATATCACTGATGAACATAGATGCAAAAATCCTCAACAAAATACTAGCAAAAAGAATCCAACAGCACATTAAAAGGACCATACACCATGATCAAGTGGGGTTTATTCCAGGAATGCAAGGGTTCTTCAATATATGCAAATCAATCAATGTGATACACCATAATAACAAATTGAAGAAGAAAAACCATATGATCATCTCAATAGATGCAGAGAAAGCTTTCAACAAAATTCAACACCCATTTATGATAAAATCCCTGCAGAAAGTAGGCATAGAGGGAACTTTCCTCAACATAATAAAGGCCATATATGACAAACCCACAGCCAGCATCGTCCTCAATGGTGAAAAACTGAAACCATTTCCACCAAGATTAACAACAAGAAAAGACTGCCTACTCTCACCACTCTTATTCCACATAGTTTTGGAAATATTAGCCACAGCAATCAGAGAAGAAAAGGAAATAAAAGGAATCCAAACTGGAAAAGAAGAAGTAAAGCTGTCACTGTTTGCAGATGACATGATACTATACATAGAGAATCCTAAAGATGCTACCAGAAAACTACTAGAGCTAATCAATGAATTTTGTAAAGTAGCAGGATACAAAATTAATGCACAGAAATCTCTTGCATTCCTATATACTAATGATGAAAAATCTGAAAGTGAAATCAAGAAAACACTCCCATTTACCACTGCAACAAAAGGAATAAAATATCTAGGAATAAACCTACCTAAGGAGACCTCTATGCAGAAAATTATAAGACACTGATGAAAGAAATTAAAGATGATACAAATAGATGGAGAGTTATACCATGTTCTTGAATTGGAAGAATCAACATTGTGAAAATGACTCTACTACCCAAAGCAATCTACAGATTCAATGCAATCCCTATCAAATTACCACTGCCATTTTTCACAGAACTAGAACAAAAAAATTCACAATTTGTATGGAAACACAAAAGACCCCGAATAGCCAAAGCAATCTTGAGAACGAAAAATGGAGCTGGAGGAATCAGGCTCCCTGACTTCAGACTATACTACAAAGCTACAGTAATCAAGACAGTATGGTACTGGCACAAAATCAGAAATATAGCTCAATGGAACAGGATAGAAAGCTCAGAGATAAACCCACACACATATGGTCACCTTGTCTTTGATAAAGGAGGCAGGAATGTACAGTGGAGAAAGGACAGCCTCTTCAATAAGTGGTGCTGGGAAAACTGGACAGGTACATGTAAAAGTATGAGATTAGATCACTCCCTAACACCATACACAAAAATAAGCTCAAAATGGATTAAAGACCTAAATGTAAGGCCAGAAACTATCACACTCTTAGAGGGAAACATAGGTAGAACACTCTATGACATAAATCACAGCAAGATCCTTTTGGACCCACCTCCTAGACAAATGGAAATAAAAAGAAAGATAAATAAATGGGACCTAATGAAACTTCAAAGCTTTTCACAGCAAAGGAAACCATAAACAAGACCAAAAGACAACCCTCAGAATGGGAGAAAATATTTGCAAATGAAGCAACTGACAAAGGAGTAATCTCCAAAATTTACAAGCAGCTCATGCAGCTCAATAGCAAAAAATAAACAACCCAATCCAAAAATGGGCAGAAGACCTAAATAGACATATTTTCCAAAGAAGATATACCGATTGCCAAGAAACACATGAAAGAATGCTCAACATCATTAATCATTAGAGAAATGCAAATCAAAACTACAATGAGATATCATCTCACACCAGTCAGAATGGCCATCATCAAGAAATCTAGAAATTACAAATGCTGGAGAGGGTGTGGAGAAAAGGGAACACTCTTGCACTGCTGGTGGGAATGTGAATTGGTACAGTCACTATGGAGCACAGTGTGGAGGTTCCTTAAAAAACTACAAATAGAACTACCATATGACCCAGCAATCCCACTACTGGGCATATACACTGAGAAAACCATAATTCAAAAAGAGTCATATACCAAAATGTTCATTGCAGCTCTATTTACAATAGCCAGGAGATGGAAACAACCTAAGTGTCCATCATTGGATGAATGGATAAGGAAGATGTGGTACATATATACAATGGAATATTACTCAGCCATAAAAAGAAATGAAATTGAGTTATTTGTAGTGAGGTGGATGGACGTAGAGTCTGTCATACACAGTGAAGTAAGTCAGAAAGAGAAAGACAAATACCATATGCTAACACATATATATGGAATCTAAGAAAAAAATGTCATGAAGAACCTAGGAGTAAGACGGTAATAAAGACACAGACCTACTACAGAATGGACTTGAGGATATGTGGAGGGGGAAGGGTAAGCTGTGACAAAGTGAGAGAGTGGCATCGACATATAGATACACTACCAAATGTAAAATAGTTAGCTAGTGGGAAGCAGCCGCATAGCACAAGGAGATCAGCTCGGTGCTTTGTGACCACCTAGAGGGGTGGGAAAGGGAGTGTGGGAGGGAGACACAAGAGGGAGGAGATATGGGAACATAAGTATATGTATAACTGATTCACTTTGTTATCAAGCAGAAACTAACACACCATTGTAAAGCAATTATACTCCAATAAAGATGTAAAAAACAAAAAACAAACAAAAAACTTCTTCTTTTCCCTATGGTTTTTCTCATCACTCTCAAAAGTTCTCCTGTCTCTCTTATTCACAAAATATTTTCATTCAGGTAATTAATTTGTTCACTATATGTAATAACAAAACTCAGAAATTTATTTAAATTTGAAGCTGTCCTCTGGCTCAGAACTGGCATTCTTCATGCTGAACCTCATGGTAAGACAACATGGTTGACTTTCTCTATTTCTCCAACTTGTGCTCCTCTTCTTTTTTCCACCATCCATCACTCAGCTCCTGTTAGAATTGGGAAGAGGAAGAAAGACAGAAAAAGAGCAGGGAAGTCTAACTTTACTGGTTTACTGGTACTTCAGAGATCTGGGATTGGTGCTCTCTCGTCTTGGTGTATGTTCAAAGATGAATTTTTCTTTTGTGGACATCCTTTGTATAGCCATTGACAAACACCACCCACTCCATATCCACACACCCTGGGAACATCCAAGTGTTGCTCACCTCACATGGCAATGATTCTCTTTGTTGTGTTGCTTAATTGCTGCTCTCTACCACTAGCAATCCACCCTGCTCGTGCTCTCTATCCAGGTCCCACAGTCCTTCCAGTCAAACCTTCTAGCAAAAAGCTATCCCTCAAGTGCACTTTCAGTCCATAGATCCTCTAATTTTCAAACACTTGGAGTGCAGGTGACTTTCGGTGCAGCACGTTTCTTCAGCATTCCATCAGAGTAACAACCCAGCCACAGCTTCTGCCTTTACAATTTTTTAGGAATGGACCTAACATCATCCTCTGTGCCTAAAGATTCAGGCGACCCAAGTCAAGCTCTCCAAGACGTTCCACTGAAGTCTCTCAGCGTCAGCACAAGGTGAGAGAAAAGGACTTTATTCCCTTCTCCTCTGGGCAGTGAGAACACTGCCAGAATGCAACAAATTTCTCCAAGGAAATATTTCTCTTAATCTCTTCCATCTCAACACTTGATTCTCTCAAGAGAGTATTGTGCTAAAAGTTATAAAGCCTGTTTGGGGCACCTCCTCAGCAAGCTATGAGTAGAACCTCAGTCTAGAACCTCACTTTGAAATACTTTTTCCCTCATTGTTTCTCCCTCTTCATCTTGGGACTTCAGTCAAACATGAGATTCAGAGTCACATATTTACATCTACTTATCCTCTAACTAGCCACCTTTAACAAATTACCTAACCTTTATAAAATGAAAAGTAATCATCTATGGGAATCTTCTTATCTATAAGTAAATAAGAGTTTCTTATATAGACACTATAGAAATGTTTATATTTGCTTACACAACAGGCAAAAAGTGTCAACACAAGAATATCTCACTGTAAAAAGGTATATAAAATAGCTTATATCTATATGTTATGTAGATTTTTATCTTCATTTGAATCTTTGATACTCAATAAAACCAAGTACTCACTAGGATTTGGAATGACTGGGACACTTTTTCACTGGTGAGATTATAACTTGGTACAATCACTTTGGGAAATAGTTTTGAATTATCATGTGAACCTGAACATTTATGTGGTCTACAGCCCTGCAGTTCCACTCGCAGGCATAAGTACTAGAGAAACTCTTGCACATATGTACCAAGAAACACATATCAACATGTTCATATGAGTAAAAACTGGAAACAGACAAAAGTGCATCACACAGAATGGATAAGTTATGGTATTTCATACAGTAGAATACTATGCTTTAAGGAAAATTAATGAACTTCTGCATGTATAATATTC
Organism: Mesoplodon bidens; assembly: GCF_964165515.1. Classification (NCBI taxonomy): domain Eukaryota; kingdom Metazoa; phylum Chordata; class Mammalia; order Artiodactyla; family Ziphiidae; genus Mesoplodon; species Mesoplodon bidens. Next base: position 35,641,824 of record NC_138161.1, on the reverse strand, counting down.
ATGAATCTCAAAAACATACTGTTGAAAAAAAGCAAGTCATATAAGAGAATACACTGTGTGATTCCATTTATATAAAGGGTAAAACTGACTAAAGTAAAAAATATAGTGTTTAAGGATACATAAGTGGTAACCAATAAAGAAAATCAAGAGAATGCTAAAATTAAAAATCAGAATAGTGGTTACTACTGGGGTTTGGGGAGAGGTATGATCAAGGAGAAACACACAGGGTTTTTAAGGTCCATTAATCAGAAACTAAAAACTGACATCACTTCTAGTATTTGCGTTACAGAAAATTTCATCAAAAAATTACTGACATGGGTAATACAAGAGCTGAGAAAGCAAATAAAAGAGAGTGAAGTAGGCCAGGAACTAGCAAAAGCAGGGACCATTATCATCTCTGGGCCAAAGAGAAAAAAAGGAGAGGTAGTATTACCAGAGCCCAGAATGGAACCACTTGGGCCTGACCAAGAGCCATGGAGAATACACAGTCACTGCCAGGGAAGCTACCCAAGATTGGGGGAGTGGGAGGGAGGATATACCCTGGCTTCTCCCTTCCTCCTGCCTTCCAATCTCCTGCCATGGTTCGCACTGACCTAACACAGGTGAAAGGGAACTAGGGTGAAGTAACCTGAAAGGGCCATTCCTCCTATGATACAGAGCTATGAATCTGAGGGTCAACAAGCTCAGGACAGGCACGTCAGGATGGTAGGTTCTTTTTCTGAAGAGAGTGGCAAGTACAAATGTGTCCGTTTTATCATTCTTTAAACTAAATATATACATCTTAATTTTATGTACAATATACTCTGCAATTTTTATTAAAATTCTTCTTCAAGCATGGGACAGAAATGTTTTGCTTAGTGGATTCTATCAGTAATTTTAGTACATTGCAGAGATATATGAGCTTTCCAGATTGAATACTTTTTTTCATGTAAGATCTTTTAAAATTCCAATCAGTTTTCACATAAGTAAAATGGACATAATAATTCCTAATTTGTAGTTATTTCTAGTTCTAAGGGTTGCAGTATGCATGAGAGGCCTAACACTGTGCCTGGCATAAGGTAGAACCTCAGCGAAGGTGAATGGCCAAGTATTTTCATAAGGAAGCTGTGAAAAAGCTAGTGAGGCTTTTTCTGATTTCAGGACTTGATCAGAAAGGAATAAATAATCATAAATTCTCTTCCATATTCTTAAGGAAGTTAATTAACATGCTTCCCTGAAGTTTTAGTATTGTATTCATGCTTTGCCACTGGCATATGCAAAAGCAGAAGCTAACACTAAGAATTATTGCAAAAAAGATGCCACTGTTAAAATACCCATTGTCCAAGGGATTCAAGGAGAAAATATGCTAAGTACATGAGGAAGATTGGTCACCACTTCCAAAAGAAAAGACTTGGGAAGAGATATGGGAACATATGTATATGTATAACTGATTCACTTTGTTATAAAGCAGAAACTAACACACCATTGTAAAGCAATTATACTCCAATAAAGATGTTTAAAAAAAAGACTTAAAATAAAGCAATATGGACTTCGAATCACTTAAAATCATAACAATGGCAGGAATGTGTGGTTTGTTGAGGACTGAAATAACCCCACAGCAGTGTAGTGAATTTTCATTGATATACAAGTGGTCGCCTATTATTTGCAACAATGAAGAGGACTAATTTAACACAAGAATGTAGCAGGAGAGGCAATGCTGGCTTAATAATAGGTTCATTCTCGGCAGGAATTCATATGAGTGAGTAGGGGAAATAAGGATAGTTGCAGGGTGGGAAAGAGAAGGCAGAATGAGATGACTGCAAACTGCATGGCATCTTTGCTTAGAAGTCTATTACATGAATGTGCCAAGTAGCTGTTTCAGTGCCCTACTGTGTGAATCAAGAAATGTGCATCCACCTTGACAAAGTATAAAAGGTAAAGACTGGGTAAAGCTGACAGACCTCAGCAATCTCCATTACTGGCTGTTACCTTCAGAGTGTTGTTGGCAGAAGATGAAAGTGGCCACTGGCATGGAGAGCTGCAGGTGCACAGCCTGGACTTGGGGACAGAGCAGCAGAGGAAGGAAAGGTGTGCCCTTTACTAGAATCCAATTTGTTAAAGGAAACTATACATTCTGTGAAACTATTTACCCTGATTTGGAAATTAGTGGTTGCCTTAGCAACACCTGAATCCCATGAGGCTCACACGCAGTGCTAATTTCAATTCATGGACACCTTCACGGGTGAGGAAGGCAAACAATAACTTGAGTGTCCCATTTGGCATGACTCTCATAGGAAGTGAGATTTCCCTCTGCCTATAAAAATATCTTGATAATAACCCCCATTTATCAGTATCTTCTATACACCAGCTTTATGCTGCCAGCTTTACATTTGATCTCATTTGGAGGCCACTGCAAGTCTGCAAGGTCAGCAACATTATTCCCATTTTACAGATGAAAAATGAGCTGTAGAAAGGCTACATTACTTTCTCAAGGTCACTCAGTGGTGGTTTGATGATTTTAACACAGTTTTGGCTGACTTCAAAATTCAATGTTCTTTTAGCATTTCTAATTCTGTTAAGGAAAATGCAAAATTTGTAAAGCTGCAAAGTACCTTGGGAATTATTCTAATTGAGCACAATGTCCTCAGTTAAAACATAAGGAACTAGAGACAAAAGAAGGCCAAGAGATTTACTCATGGTCACATGGCCAATAATGACAGAGTTGAGAATAGAATTCACTTTTCAGGACTCTATTTGAGCCCTAATTTATGGAGGCCACCTCTGAGCCATCCAAACTGGGATGTTCTCAATGTTGAACTGTATCTCATTCATTTTTGAATGTCTTTATATAGCTTAAACCAAAGTAGACATAAAAACTGAGAGAATTTCTGTGTTATGTTGAGATATATCAATAGTAAGATTTAACATTTTAAGCCCAAAACATTGAAGGTGACTGATTCACACAGGCCCTTCCAAGCTGTGTGCACGCACAGCTGCTCATGTCATAAAGTACCCTTGCAGAATTTTCTTTCTATCGTGCAAGACTCACATTTGTGAGGTGTCCCATCTGTGTCTGCAGCAGTCACCCTGAAGTTGGCAAGAATATGAGTCAAATTTCAGATTCATTTTGCACCTGGGTTTTCACAGGAGGTAAGGGCTAGTCCAAAACAAAACTGGACAGTGAGGGTTACCTATGGTGCTACTTACTAAACTCTTTTCTATGCCACTGTCTCTCTTTCATGGGCTGATACACCCTTCCCCAAATCACCAGGCTCCCCGTGCCACCACACCGTCAATCTTGCCATACTGTCATCTAGCTATCCAAAATCCCCTGCTTTAAAATCCTATTAAGACCTGGCATCCTCCACAGTAACCTTATGCTCCAAAATTACCTCTCTTTCTTCCTCATCCTATTCTTATCACAATCGCGTATCCTTAATGATCTTAGCAAATTGTTGAAAAAAGATATTTCTGGTTAATTCTGAAACAAAACAATGGAAGCAATCTCTACAAAAAAATCTTTGTGTATTATGTAGTAAATGTTTTGTTTTCCTGATCCAGCAACCTCCTATGAAGTCTTTGTGCCTTGACATATATGTAAGTTTGCCTTGATTTTTTGCAAATGTTTTAACCCAGTGCTGGTTTTAGGCTCACAGGACCTTGTTAGGTGGTTGACCAAGATATGAGAACCAGAGACCCATGGTGAAGGAATGTGTCTGAAGGCAGAAAATTTGGGAGGAATGTCTTTGAACTGAAAGGAACTGGTTATTGTTAACTAAGTCATTGAAATGGTCAAGACTTAGTGATCTACTCATCTATCAAACAATTGTTATATGCTTACCATGTACCAAACGTTGGACAAGGAATAGGAAATTTAAAAGAAAAAAAAATGAATAAGAAATCTTATTACCCTTCAAGAAATCTATAACCTATGTGGAGAGACAACACATATGTTCATTACAATTCTTTGCAATAGCTGTTTTGATGAAAGGACAATTTAGTGAAAAGATGGGCTTAAATACAGATCAATCTGAACTTAAGCATTGCCTCTGCCACTTATAAGCTATGTGGACCCCAGTGAGTCACTTAACTTCCCTGGACTTTAGTTTCTTTATCATAACGCTTCAGAAAATATGTGTATACTTTGCAGGATTGTTTAGAGAAAGCATATATAAAGCACCTATCCTGGTACCAGTGCACCTGGAATTAAAGACATTATATATCTGTCAACTATTATCATTATTTTTATCATTAAAATGATAAAGATAAGCTCGTGTCATATTACACATAGACACACAAATGGCTTAGAATTCATGAATCCAGGGAGATTTCCAGAACTCAGCAATGGCTTAAAATGACAGGTATAAATTTGGTAAAAGAACGGAAAGGGAGTGAGAGTTGCAAAGGCTACGTATTCAAAAGCACAGAGAAACATGATAGTTTAGGAACTGCTAGTGAATCTGGGTGGCTGCAGCCAGGACCAGAACTAGGAAATTAACTGGTGAGGCTGGAGACCAGACCACATGAAGACTTTATAACCATGGTAACCATAAGTCCCTGTTTGCCTGAGTTATGCCTGTTGCCCCAGAGTAATTATTAATAGTGCAAGCTTTCACTCTTAAGCTTAGATGATAAATCATATGGTCACCCTCTTTACATTCCATGGTGAGAAATTTTGGTCCAACCTGAAAGCTATGTAAAGTACCTGAAGAAAGCTAACTTGGGGAATGACATGATCAATTCTAGTTTTAAATAGCACATTCTGGCAATTCTGTTAGCATGCTGGAGGATGGGTCACAGAGGGCAATCTGGAGGCAGGTAGAGTGAGGAAGTTAAGTCAGTATAAGTTGCACTTTCAGTCATTTTGTTTGAATTATAGCCATAGCTAACATATCTCTTCCATCTCCTTATCACTTACTCTATGTCAAATACTGTTCTAAATGTTTATGTGTGTTATCTCAATTAAACCTCACCACACCATCTTAAGATGAGTATTTTCATTATTACTATTATTATTTCTTTTTTTATATGAGGAAACTGAGACCTAGAGAAGTTAAATTATTTGCTAGAGATCAGGAGAATTCTAATTCAAACCCACAGAATCTATCACCAGATCTCAAGTTTGCAACCACTAAATTATACTATGATTACAGAGGACTCAACCAATGATGACTGATGTCAGGATCCACATCAGTACTTGCCTAGGTAAATATGAATTACAGTCTTCCTTCAAGTTCTCTCTTCCTTTATTGTGTCCTAGAATCCACAAAGGATTATTATTCTTTTGTTGTTGTTGTTGTTGTTCTCACCCATCAAACTGGAACTCAGATAATTCCCCTTGACCTACAATATATCAGAGATGTTGTCCTGGATTCAGGCTGCTTTCTTCTACTATTGCTATCCTGTCAAGACCACCATAGAAAAGTCCAGGTTAAGACTTCCATTCCTAACCCAGGGGTGTCATTTAAATAAGATAAGTTTACTTTTAGAAAGAACATTTTGACAACTTTTCCACATCTAAAAATGAGATGCAATTGTCCACCACTACCACTCTGATGCAAAAGGAAAGACTACTTCCTTAGACAATTGTCCCAGTCCCTGTTTTTACTATTCCATAAGTAATCTCCCCAAGGCAATTGAAAGTTACAATATTTATCTCCTTCATGAAAAATGCATTCTTACAATCATAAAACAGGTTGACACTGGTATATTCCCCAAAGTCTAGGTTATAAAGTCCTATTCATGGTCACTTGAATACATAGGGAAAGAATACTGCTGCTGGCATTGGAAATAGAATGAACAATCTGTGGTATTTAGCAAATAGAATTAAGAAGAATAAGAACTGATTGCATGTGAGAGGTCAGTGAAAGGGAAAAATCAAGAATGATTCTTAAGTATTTGTCTCAAGTGAATGAGCAAGTGAGTGGCTAGTGATTTTTTATGAAATTAACTAGGGAACTTAGTCAGAGGAACAGCTTAAAGGGTTGGACAGGTGATAATGAGTTCAGTAAATATTTGCTGGTATGAATAGATGGGATGAATTAGTGTAGTAATTAAAGATAACATCACTGAAATGAAAGGATGATGGAGAAGTTAATTTTAAATGGAAACAGTTCAAGCAATTATGCCAAGGTTACCTGATAAATTTAAAGCAAAATGATTTAGGTGTCTTAGGTGTCTTCCATTAGCTGAGCACTGGGAAGGAAAAATGGGAAGTGTAGACTTATGTGCATGTGAGTGTAGAAATATATCCATCATTCTAAAAATGTCTGAAAATGTTTAGAACATCCACATGATTCTGTTTCATATAATAACCTATTATTGTAATTTTAATCAATTAAAAGTATTGGCTATTGAGTTTTTTTAAATACCCCATCTGATATTGTGTTAAAAAAAAATTCTAGTCCTCCATAAGCTTGAGCTATACTCTCTTTGGCTCAATTGCACAAAATGTGTTTTATTCATTAACTGTTGAAGACTGTATGAAGTCTGGGCTAAAATTGTCCTAAAATTTTTCCTATTTTAATTGGATTGTCCCTGTATTCCAAAAGATAAGTAGATACTTGGTTTAGATGATAAAGATAATTTGCCAGGTCTATTCTAAAATATCTCCTAGTTTTTATTTCCCTGGACAACTTTCCACAGCCAATGGTAACATTCTCGCTGACATATTCATATCGTCTATCTCCGTCCCAGAGGTGATGAGGAGATCTGACAGATAGAGACACATCAGCAGTCATGCCAACTGGTTGCCAACTTGGACATATGTACAGAGCAGAGAGCGTGCTAAAGTTCCTTATTCAGAGAGCCAAGAGCCCACTGACATTCACCAATGACTGAAGAATGTGTCAATATCACTACAGCCTAGTCAAGTTTGGAGTGAGCCATGTTAAAAGTTCTGGAAAGGAGAGGATGACCACCTGGGTAGGGCACCACTCTGCTATGTATATATGTGCCTCATTTGGCATCCACTTTGCATGTCTGCTGCTGGGCTTCCATCTGTCGAATCTCAAAGTAATGTCAGAGATAAAAACTGAAGACTCTGTGGCTTCAAAATGCATTTTTCTGCTGGCTGCCTGATGGCTGTCTGGGGACATAAAATTTAGAAAGCAATTCTTGCTGACTGACCTTCTTATATGATATGTATATTTTAATTTTAACTCTGCAGAATATCTATTTAATGTAATAATAAAAATAATCAGTATATAACTTCAAAAGAGCTTTGCAAATTTAAACATACAAAAGTGGGAGAATATAGCCCATTATTTTACAAAGACTCAGATCACATATAACTTGGAGTTAAATTTTGAAATATTTTCCCTTTTATCTATTGAATGTGTACCTAGAAAAATATAGTATTAACTGGAATGCAATTTAACTTGTAGTCTATAACTGATCTAATATTAACATTTTATCTAGTATCTAATATTTTTCAGAATAAATAAATCTAGGACTTTGAAAAAATTTCTCAATTGTGTTTAGTTAAAATTCCCCAAATTCATCTATAATATTAGTACCTTTGACATTTTCTTAGCCATATTTAGTTATATCTCTCACTGAAAGAACTAGTTAATTAAAAGCATATTAATAATTCTGGTCAATTATGTCTTTCTTTTCATTCTTATAATTCAGAAATATTTTTTCTTTCCCATGTAATTATAAACATTTCACTTTAATTCAGGTGTACTATAGAGTGTTTAAATGTATCTTTTTTGTGTACAAGAGATGGTAATAAATTCAATCATAGCTTGAAAAAAATTTTTTAACTGAAGGGCTTTTGAAGAATGGCAGTGTTTGCACTAGTAATCTTCTCCGGGTAAATATAACTTTATATCTCTGTCTTCAGAACTTGATTATTACAGAGTTTCAGGCTCTGTAATGCTATAATTATTTTATAATTGAACAGTTGATCTGCTTCCTTAGTTAAATGTGTGTGTGTGTGTGTACATATCAATGCTGATCATGCTTTCTTATTACTAAAAAAAGATTTTTCAGTATTGTGGTCAACGCACCCTAGGGTGACCCCCAGTTAGTTCCATCCTTGTGCAATTAACTCGCCTTGAGTGTAGGTCAAAACTGTGAATGTTTCTAACCAATACAATTTGGCAAAGGTGATGGAATGTTACTCCCACGATTACCTTACACTATATAAGACTCTTTCTTAGTAGACTGATCTGAACGAGATTCTCCTGCAAGACTTGACAAATAACAATCAATCCTGTGGTGAACTGATTGTGGAGGAGAGCACCTAACAAGGAGAAGAAGATAGACTCTAGGAACTGGGAACAGCTCATGCCCAACAACTAGCCAAAAAAAAAGGGGGGGGGGGATGCAGTCATACAAGCACATGGAAAAAATTAATTTCTGCAAATGACTTCAATGAGCTTGGCATTAGATTCCTCCCTACGCAAGCCTTCAGAAGAGAACATAGCCTGGCTAACACCTTGATTGCATCCTTGTGAGAACATATGCACAGGCTCCAGTCCACCTGTGCCTACACCCTTGACTCACATACACTATCAGATAACAAATTTGTGTAGTTTTAAGCTGTTAAATTGTGGCAATTTATTCCTAAACAAAGAAGCCTAATACAAATTTATACACAATTCCCCAGAACTCACATTTCCATAAATAGTATGGTGTTGTATAAGTCAGTTGGAGCTACCTTAACAAAGTACCACAAACCAGGCGGCTAAAACAATGGAATTTATTTATTTATTTTTTTTTTTTAGAATTTTTTTTTTTAATTTTTTGCTTTATAACAAATTTAATCAGTTATACATATACATATGTTTCCATATCCCCTCCCTTTTGCGTCTCCCTCCAACCCTCCCTATCCCACCCCTCCAGGCGGTCACAAAGCACCGAGCTGATCTCCCTGTGTTATGCGGCTGCTTCCCACTAGCTATCTACCTTACGTTTGGTTGTGTATATATGTCCATGCTGCTCTTTCACTTTGTCACAGCTTACCCTTCCCCCTCCCCATATCCTCAAGTCCATTCTCTAGTAGGTCTGTGTCTTTATTCCTGTCTTACCCCTATGTTCTTCATGACATTTTGTTTTCTTAAATTCCATATATATGTGTTAGCATACAGTATTTGTCTTTCTCTTTCTGACTTACTTCACTCTGTATGACAGACTCTAGGTCTATCCACCTCATTACAAATAGCTCAATTTCATTTCTTTTTATGGCTGAGTAATATTCCATTGTATATATGTGCCACATCTTCTTTATCCATTCATCCGATGATGGACACTTAGGTTATTTCCATCTCCGGGCTATTGTAAATAGGGCTGCTATGAACATTTTGGTACATGTCTCTTTTTGAATTATGGTTTTCTCAGGGTATATGCCTAGTAGTGGGATTGCTGGGTCATATGGTAGTTCTATTTGTAGTTTTTTAAGGAACCTCCATACCGTTCTCCATAGCGGCTGTACCAATTCACATTCCCACCAGCAGTGCAAGAGTGTTCCCTTTTTTCCACACCCTCTCCAGCATTTATTGTTTCTAGATTTTTTGATGATGGCCATTCTGACTGGTGTGAGATGATATCTCATTGTAGTTTTGATTTGCATTTCTCTAATGAGTAAAGATGTTGAACATCCTTTCATGTGTTTGTTGGCAGTCTGTATATCTTCTGTGGAGAAATGTCTATTTAGGTCTTCTGCCCATTTTTGGATTGGGTTGTTTGTTTTTTTGTTATTGAGCTGCATGAGCTGCTTATAAATTTTGGAGATTAATCCTTTGTCAGTTGCTTCATTTGCAAATATTTTCTCCCATTCTGAGGGTTGTCTTTTGGTCTTGTTTATGGTTTCCTTTACTGTGCAAAAGCTTTTAAGTTGCATTAGGTCCCATGTGTTTATTTTTGTCTTTATTTCCATTTCTCTAGGAGGTGGGTCAAAAAGGATCTTGCTGTGATTTATGTCATACAGTGTTCTGCCTATGTTTTCCTGTAAGAGTTTGATAGTGTCTGGCCTTACATTTAGGTCTGTAATCCATTTTGAGCTTATTTTTGTGTTTGGTGTTAGGGACTGATCTAATCTCATACTTTTACATGTCCCTATCCAGTTTTCCCAGCACCACTTATTGAAGAGACTGTCCTTTCTCCACTGTACATTCCTGCCTCCTTTATCAAAGATAAGGTGACCATATGTCCGTGGGTTTAACTCTGGGCTTTCTATCCTGTTCCTTTGATCTATCTTTCTGTTTTTGTGCCAGTACCATACTGTCTTGATTACTGTAGCTTTGTAGTATAGTCTGAAGTCAGGGAGCCTGATTCCTCCAGCTCCATTTTTCGTTCTCAAGATTGCTTTGGCTATTCGGGGTCTTTTGTGTTTCCATACAAATTGTGAAATGTTTTGTTCTAGTTCTGTGAAAAATGCCAGTGGTAGTTTGATAGGGATTGCATTGAATCTGTAGATTGCTTTGGGTAGTAGAGTCATTTTCACAATGTTGATTCTTCCAATCCAAGAACATGGTACATCTCTCCATCTATTTGTATCATCTTTAATTTCTTTCATCAGTGTCTTATAATTTTCTGCATACAGGTCTTTTGTCTCCTTAGGTAGGTTTATTCCTAGATATTTTATTCTTTTTGTTGCAATGGTAAATGGGAGTGTTTCCTTGATTTCACTTTCAGATTTTTCATCATTAGTATATAGGAATGCCAGAGATTTCTGTGCATTAATTTTGTATCCTGCAACTTTACCAAATTCATTGATTAACTCTAGTAGTTTTCTGGTAGCATCTTTAGGATTCTCTATGTATAGTATCATGTCATCTGCAAACAGTGACAGCTTTACTTCTTCTTTTCCAATTTGGATTCCTTTTATTTCCTTTTCTTCTCTGATTGCTGTGGCTAAAACTTCCAAAACTAGGTTGAATAAGAGTGGTGAGAGTGGGCAACCTTGTCTTGTTCCTGATCTTAGTGGAAATGGTTTCAGTTTTTCACCATTGAGGACGATGCTGGCTGTGGGTTTGTCATATATGGCCTTTATTATGTTGAGGAAAGTTCCCTCTATGCCTACTTTCTGCAGGGTTTTTATCATAAATGGGTGTTGAATTTTGTCGAAAGCTTTCTCTGCATCTATTGAGATGATCATATGGTTTTTCTCCTTCAATTTGTTAATATGGTGTATCACGTTGATTGATTTGCGTATATTGAAGAATCCTTGCATTCCTGGAATAAACCCCACTTGATCATGGTGTATGATCCTTTTAATGTGCTGTTGGATTCTGTTTGCTACTATTTTGTTGAGGATTTTTGCATCTATGTTCATCAGTGATATTGGCCTGTAGTTTTCTTTCTTTGTGACATCCTTGTCTGGTTTTGGTATCAAGGTGATGGTGGCCTCGTAGAATGAGTTTGGGAGTGTTCCTCCCTCTGCTATATTTTGGAAGAGTTTCAGAAGGATAGGTGTTAGCTCTTCTCTAAATGCTTGATAGAATTCGCCTGTGAGGCCATCTGGTCCTGGGCTTTTGTTTGTTGGAAGATTTTTTATCACAGTTTCAATTTCAGTGCTTGTGATTGGTCTGTTCATATTTTCTATTTCTTCCTGATTCAGTCCCGGCAGGTTGTGCATTTCTAAGAATTTGTCCAGGGACATGCTTCAGGACCCCGGAGGAAGATGGCGGAAGAGTAAGACGCGGAGATCACCTTCCTCCCCACAGATACATCAGAAATTCATCTACACGTGGAACAACTCCTACAGAACACCTACTGAACGCTGACAGAAGACCTCAGACCCCCCAAAAGGCAAGAAGCTCCCCACATACCTGGGTAGGGCAAAAGAAAAAAAGAATAAACAGAGACAATAGGATAGGGACGGGACCTGCACCAGTGGGAGGGAGCCGTGAAGGGGGGAAGGTTTCTACACACTACAAGCCCCTTCGCGGGCGGAGACTGCAGGTGGCGGAGGGGGAAAGCTTCGGAGTAGCGGAGGAGAGCACAGCAACAGGGGTGCGGAGGGCAAAGCGGAGAGATTCCGGCACAGAGGACCGGTGCCCTCAGGCACACACCAGCCCGAGAGGCTTGTCTGCTCGGCCGCCGTGGCGGGCGGGGCTGGGAGCTGAGGCTCGGGTATCGGCTTTCAGTCGGAGCGCAGGGAGAGGACTGGGGCTGGCGGCAGGAAGAGAGCCTGAAGGGGTTAGTGCACCACGGCTAGCCCGGAGGGAGTCCGGGGAAAGGGTCTGGAGCTGCTGAAGAGGCAAGAGACTTTTTTCCCTTTTGTTTCCTGGTGCGCGAGGAGAGGGCATTAAGAGGGCTGCTTGGGGAAGCGCCGGAGACAGGCACGAGCCGCGGGTAAGGCACGGACCTCGGAGACGGGCGTGGGCCGCCGCCGCCGCCGCGGCCCGCCGCCGCTGTCGCCGCCGCCGCGGGGCCTGTGTGCGAGCGCGGGTCACTGTCCGCCCCGCCTTCCGGGGGGCCTGTGCACCCCGCCACTGCCGGGGTCCCCGAGACCCGGGGACGGCTTTCCCGGGAAAGCGCACGGAGCGCCCCGGGCTGCTGCAACGTCACGCCGGCCTCTGCCGCCGCAGGCCCGCCCCACACTGCGCGCCCCTCCCTCCCCTCTGCCTGAGTGAGCCAGAGCCCCCGAATCAGCGGCTCCTTTAAACCCGTCCTGTCTGAGCGAAGAACGGACGCCCTCCGGCGACCTACGCGCAGAGGCGGGGCCAGGTCCAAGGCTGAGACCCGGGAGCTGTGAGAGCAGAGGCAGGGAAATCTCTCTGTGCAGCCTCGGAGGCAGCGGATTAAAGCTCCACGGTCCATTTGATGTGCCCTGCGTCTGTGGAGTGCATGAATGGACAGCGAATCATCCCAAATTGAGGAAGTGGACTTTGAGGACAAGATTTAAGACTTTCCCCCCTTTTCCTCTTTTTACAACGAATTATTCCAAATTAAGGAGGTGGACTTAGAGAGCAAGATTTCAGACTTCTCGCCCTTTTCCTCTTTTTACAACGAATTATCCCAAATTGAGGAGGTGGACTTGGAGAGCAAGATTTTTGATTTTTCCCCCTGCTCTCTTTTTGTGAATGTGTATGTGTAATCTTCTGTGTAAGATTCTCTCTGTATAGCTTTGCTTCCACCATATGTCTCAGGGTTCTATCGGTCCGGTTTTTTTTTTTTTTTTCAATAATTACTTTCTAATTTTAATAACGCTACTATATTTCATACTTTATTCTATTTTACTTTACCTGCTCTTTCTTTTTTTCCTACTCTCCCTTCCTCCCTCCCTCCCTCCGCTCCTCCTTTCCTTCTTTCTTTTTCTTTCCTCCCTCCCACCCTTCTTCTTTCCACTTTCTTTTTCTTTCCTTCCTCCCTCCCTCCTGTCTTTCTTCCTTTCCTTCCTCCCTCCCTCCCTCCTTTCTTTCCTTCTTTCTTTCCATCCTTCCTCCCTCCCTCCCTCCTTTCTTTCTTCCTTCCTTCCTTCCTTTCTTCCCTTCTTCCTTTCTTTCCCTCTCTCTTTCTTTCTTCTACTAATTCTTTCTTTCTACTTTTTCTCCCTGTTACTCTGAGCCGGGTGGATGAAAGGCTCTTGGTGCTGCAGCCAGGAGCCAGTGCTGTGCCTCTGAAGTGGGAGAGCCAACTTCAGGACACGGGTCCACAAGAGACCTCCCAGCTCCACATAATATCAAGCAGCGAAAATCTCCCAGAGATCTCCATCCCAACACCAGCACCCAGCTTCAGTCAACGACCAGCAAGCTACAGTGCAGGTCACCCTATGCCAAGCAACTAGCAAGGCAGGAACACAACCCCACCCATTAGCAGAGAGGCTACCTAAAAACATAATAAGGCCATAGGCACCCCAAAACACACCACCAGACGTGGACCTGTCCACCAGAAAGACAAGATCGAGCCTCAACCACCAGAGCACAGGAATTAGTCCCCCCCACCAGGAAGCCTACACAACCTACTGAAACAACCTTAGCCACTGGGGTCAGACACCAAAAACAACGGGAACTACGAATCTGCAGCCGGCAAAAAGGAGACCCCAAACACAGTAACATAAGCAAAATGAGAAGGCAGAAAAACACACAGCAGGTGAAGGAGCAAGATAAACACCTACCAGACCTAACAAATGAAGAGGTAATAGGCAGTCTACCTGAAAAAGAATTCAGAATAATGATAGTAAAGCTGATCCAAGATTCTATTTCCATGATCCATAATCTTGGAAATAGAATAGACAACATGCAAGAAACAGTTAACAAGGACCTAGAAGAACTAAAGATGAATCAAGCATCGATTAAAAACACAATAAATGAAATGAAAAATACTCTAGATGGGATCAATAGCAGAATAACTGAGGCAGAAGAACGGATAAGTGAGGTGGAAGATAAAATAGTGGAAATAACTGATGCAGAGCAAAATAAAGAAAAAAGAATGAAAAGAACAGAGGACAGTCTCAGAGATCTCTGGGACAACATTAAACGCACCAACATTCGAATTATAGGGGTTCCAGAAGAAGAAGAGAAAAAGAAAGGGACTGAGAAAATATTTGAAGAGATTATAGTTGAAAACTTCCCTAATTTGGGAAAGGAAATAGTTAATCAAGTCCAGGAGGCACAGAGAGTCCCATACAGAATAAATCCAAGGAGAAATACACCAAGACACATATTAATCAAACTGTCAAAAATTAAACACAAAGAAATCATATTAAAAGCAGCAAGGCAAAAACAACAAATAACACACAAGGGAATCCCCATAAAGTTAACAGCTGATCTCTCAGCAGAAACCCTACAAGCCAGAAGGGAGTGGCAGGACATAATTAAAGTGATGAAGGAGAGAAACCTGCAACCTAGATTACTCTACCCAGCAAGGATCTCATTCAGATTTGATGGAGAAATTAAAACCTTTACAGACAAGCAAAAGCTGAGAGAGTTCAGCACCACCAAACCAGCTTTACAACAAATGCTAAAGGAACTTCTCTAGGCAAGAAACACAACAGAAGGAATATACCTACAATAACGAACCCAAAGCAATTAAGGAAATGGGAATAGGAACATACATATCAATAATTACCTTAAATGTAAATGGACTAAATGCTCCCACCAAAAGACACAGAGTGGCTGAATGGATACAAAAACAAGACCCATATATATGCTGTCTACAAGAGACCCACTTCAGACCTAGAGACACATACAGATTGAAAGTAAAGGGATGGAAAAAGATATTCCATGCAAATGGAAATCAAAAGAAAGCTGGAGTAGCAATTCTTATATCAGACAAAATAGACTTTAAAATAAAGACTATTAGAAGAGACAAGGAAGGACACTACATAACGATAAAGGGATCGATCCAAGAAGAAGATATAACAATTGTAAATATTTATGCACCCAACATAGGAGCACCTCAATACATAAGGCAAATACTAACAGCCATAAAAGGGGAAATCGACAGTAACACAATCATAGTAGGGGACTTTAACACCCCACTTTCACCAAGGGACAGATCATCCAAAATGAAAATAAATAAGGAAACACAAGCTTTAAATGATACATTAAACGAGATGGACTTAGTTGATATTTATAGGACATTCCATCCAAAAACAACAGAATACACATTTTTCTCAAGTGCTCATGGAACATTCTCCAGGATAGATCATATCTTGGGTCACAAATCAAGCCTCGGTAATTTTAAGAAAATTGAAATTGTATCAAGTATCTTCTCCGACCACAATGCTATGAGACTAGACATCAATTACAGGAAAAGATGTGTAAAAAATACAAACACATGGAGGCTAAACAATACACTACTCAATAACGAAGTGATCACTGAAGAAATCAAAGAGGAAATTAAAAAATACCTAGAAACAAATGACAATGGAGACACGACGACCCAAAACCTATGGGACGCAGCAAAAGCAGTTCTAAGGAGGAAGTTTATAGCAATACAATCCCACCTTAAGAAACAGGAAGCATTTCGAGTAAACAACCTGACCCTGCACCTAAAGCAATTAGAGAAAGAAGAACAAAAATACCCCAAAGCTAGCAGAAGGAAAGAAATCATAAAGATCAGATCAGAAATAAATGAAAAAGAAATGAAGGAAACGATAGCAAAGATCAACCAAACTAAAAGCTGGTTCTTTGAGAAGATAAACAAAATTGACAAACCATTAGCCAGACTCATCAAGAAAAAAAGGGAGAAGACTCAAATCAATAGAATTAGAAATGAAAAAGGAGAAGTAACAACTGACACTGCAGAAATACAAAAGATTATGAGAGATTACTATAAGCAACTCTATTCCAATAAAATGGACAACCTGGAAGAAATGGACACATTCTTAGAAATGCACAACCTGCCAAGACTGACTCAGGAAGAAATAGAAAATATGAATAGACCAATCACAAGCACTGAAATTGAAACTGTGATTAAAAATCTTCCATCAAACAAAAGCCCAGGACCAGATGGCTTCACAGGTGAATTCTATCAAACATTTAGAGAAGAGCTAACACCTATCCTTCTCAAACTCTTCCAAAATATAGCAGAGGGAGGAACACTCCCAAACTCATTCTACGAGGCCGACATCACCTTGATACCAAAACCAGGCAAGGATGTCACAAAGAAAGAAAACTACAGGCCAATATCACTGATGAACATAGATGCAAAAATCCTCAACAAAATACTAGCAAACAGAATCCAACAGCACATTAAAAGGATCATACACCATGATCAAGTGGGGTTTATCCCAGGAATGCAAGGATTCTTCAATATACGCAAATCAATCAATGTGATACACCATATTAACAAGTTGAAGGAGAAAAACCATATGATCATCTCAATAGATGCAGAGAAAGCTTTCGACAAAATTCAACACCCATTTATGATAAAAACCCTGCAGAAAGTAGGTATAGAGGGATCTTTCCTCAACATAATAAAGGCCATATATGACAAACCCACAGCCAACATTGTCCTCAATGGTGAAAAACTGAAACCATTTCCACTAAGATCAGGAACAAGACAAGGCTGCCCACTCTCACCACTCTTATTCAACCTAGTTTTGGAAGTTTTAGCCACAGCAATCAGAGAAGAAAAGGAAATAAAAGGAATCCAAATTGGAAAAGAAGAAGTAAAGCTGTCACTGTTTGCAGATGACATGATACTATACATAGAGAATCCTAAAGATGCTACCGAAAAACTACTAGAGCTAATCAATGAATTTGGTAAAGTAGCAGGATATAAAATTAATGTACAGAAATCTCTGGCATTCCTGTACACTAATGATGAAAAATCTGAAAATGAAATCAAGAAAACACTCCCATTTACCATCGCAACAAAAAGAATAAAATATCTAGGAATAAACCTACCTAAGGAGACAAAAGACCTGTATGCAGAAAACTATAAGACACTGATGAAAGAAATTAAAGATGATACAAATAGATGGAGAGATATACCATGCTCCTGGATTGGAACAATCAATATTGTGAAAATGACTCTACTACCGAAAGCAATCTACAGATTCAATGCAATCCCTATCAAACTACCAATGGCATTTTTCACAGAACTAGAACAAAAAATTTCAAAATTTGTTTGGAAAAACAAAAGGCCCCGAATAGCTAAAGCAATCTTGAGAACGAAAAACGGAGCTGGAGGAATCAGGCTCCCTGACTTCAGACTATACTACAAAGCTACAGTAATTAAGACAGTCTGGTACTGGCATAAAAACAGAAAGATAGATCAGTGGATCAGGATAGAAAGCCCAGAGATAAACCCACGCACATATGGCCAACTTATCTTTGATAAAGGAGGCAGGAATGTACAGTGGAGAAAGGACAGCCTCTTCAATAAGTGGTGCTGGGAAAACTGGACAGGGACATGTAAAAGTTTGAGATTAGATCATTCCCTAGCACCATACACAAAAATAAGCTCAAAATGGATTAAAGACTTAAATGTAAGGCCAGAAACTATCAAACTCTTAGAGGAAAACATAGGTAGAACACTCTATGACATAAATCACAGCAAGATCCTTTTGGACCCACCTCCTAGAGAAATGGAAATAAAAACAAAGATAAACAAATGGGACCTAATGAAACTTCAAAGCTTTTGCACAGCAAAGGAAACCATAAAGAAGACCAAAAGACAACCCTCAGAATGGGAGAAAATATTTGCAAATGAAGCAACTGACAAAGGATTAATCTCCAAAATTTATAAGCAGCTCATGCAGCTCAATAGCAAAAAAACAGACAACCCAATCCAAAAATGGGCAGAAGACTTAAATAGGCATTTCTCCAAAGAAGATATACAGACTGCCAACAAACACATGAAAGAATGCTCAACATCATTAATCATTAGAGAAATGCAAATCAAAACTACAATGAGATATCATCTCACACCAGTCAGAATGGCCATCATCAAGGAATCTAGAAACAATAAATGCTGGAGAGGGTGTGGAGAAAAGGGAACACTCTTGCACTGCTGGTGGGAATGTGAATTGGTACAGCCACTATGGAGAACGGTATGGAGGTTCCTTAAAAAACTACAGATAGAACTACCATATGACCCAGCAATCCCACTACTGGGCATATACCCTGAGAAAACCATAATTCCAAAAGAGACATGTACCAAAATGTTCATTGCAGCTCTATTCACAATAGCCCGGAGCTGGAAACAACCTAAGTGTCCATCATCGGATGAATGGATAAAGAAGATGTGGCACATATATACAATGGAATATTACTCAGCCATAAAAAGAAACGAAACTGAGCTATTTGTAATGAGGTGGATAGACCTAGAGTCTGTCATACAGAGTGAAGTTAGTCAGAAAGAGAAAGACAAATACCGTATGCTAACACATATATACGGAATTTAAAAAAAAAATGTCATGAAGAACCTAGGGGCAAAACGAGAATAAAGACACAGACCTACTTGAGAATGGACTTGAGGATATGGGGAGGGGGAAGGGTAAGCTGTGACAAAGCGAAAGAGAGGCATGGACATATATACACTACCAAACGTAAGGTAGATAGATAGTGGGAAGCAGCCGCAGAGCACAGGGAGATCAGCTCGGTGCTTTGTGACCGCCTGGAGGGGTGGGATGGGGAGGGTGGGAGGGAGGGAGATGCATGAGGGAAGGGATGTGGGAACAGATGTATATGTATGACTGATTCACTTTGTTATAAAGCAGAAACTAATTTAAAAAATAAATAAATAAACTTAAAAAAAAAAAAAAAAAAAAAAAGAATTTGTCCATTTCTTCCAGGTTGTCCATTTTATTGGCATAGAGTTGCTTATAGTAATCTCTCATGATCTTTTCTATTTCTGCAGTGTCAGTTGTTACTTCTCCTTTGTCATTTCTAATTCTATTGATTTGAGTCTTCTCCCTTTTTTTCTTGATGAGTCTGGCTAATGGTTTATCAATTTTGTTTATCTTCTCAAAGAACCAGCTTTTAGTTTTATTGATCTTTGCTATCGTTTCCTTCATTTCTTTTTCATTTATTTCTGATATGATTTTTATGATTTCTTTCCTTCTGCTAACTTTGGGATGTTTTTGTTCTTCTTTCTCTAATTGCTTTAGGTGCAAGGTTAGGTTGTTTATTCGAGATGTTTCCTGTTTCTTAAGGTGGGATTGTATTGCTATAAACTTCCCTCTTAGAACTGCTTTTGCTGCATCCCATAGGTTTTGGCTCGTCGTGTCTCCATTGTCATTTGTTTCTAGGTATTTTTTAATTTCCTCTTTGATTTCTTCAGTGATCACTTCGTTATTGAGTAGTGCATTGTTTAGCCTCCATCTGTTTGTATTTTTTACAGCTCTTTTCCTGTAATTGATGTCTAGTCTCATAGCATTGTGGTCGGAAAAGATACTTGATACAATTTCAATTTTCTTAAATTTACCAAGGCTTGATTTGTGCCCCAAGATATGATCTATCCTGGAGAATGTTCCATGAGCCCTTGAGAAAAATGTGTATTCTGTTGTTTTTGGATGGAATGTCCTATAAATATCAATTAAGTGCATCTTGTTTAATGTATCATTTAAAGCTTGTGTTTCCTTATTTATTTTCATTTTGGAAGATCTGTCCATTGGTGAAAGTGGGGTGTTAAAGTCCCCTACTATGATTGTGTTACTGTCGATTTCTCCTTTTAGGGCTGATAGTATTTGCCTTATGTATTGAGGTGCTCCTCTGTTCGGTGCATAAATATTTACAATTGTTATATCTTCTTCTTGGATCGATCCCTTGATCATTAGGTAGTGTCCTTCTTTGTCTCTTCTAGTAGTCTTTATTTTAAAGTCTATTTTGTCTGATATGAGAATTGCTACTCCAGCTTTCTTTTGATTTCCATTTGCATGGAATATCTTTTTCCATCCCCTTACTTTCAATCTGTATGTGTCTCTAGGTCTTAAGTGGGTCTCTTGTAGACAGCATATATATGGGTCTTGTTTTTGTATCCATTCAGCCAATCTGTATCTTTTGGTGGTAGCATTTTGTCCATTTACATTTAAGGTAATTATCGATATGTATGTTCCTATTCCCATTTTCTTAATTGTTTTGGGTTCGTTATTGTAGGTCTTTTACTTCTGTTGTTTCTTGCCTAGAGAAGTTCCTTTAGCATTTGTTGTAAAGCTGGTTTGGTGGTGCTGAACTCTCTCAGCTTTTGCTTGTCTGTAAACGTTTTAATTTCTCCATCAAATCTGAATGAGATCCTTGCTGGGTAGAGTAATCTTGGTTGCATGTTTTTCTCCTTCATCACTTTAATTATGTCCTGCCACTCCATTCTGGCTTGTAGAGTTTCTGCTGAGAGATCAGCTGTTATCCTGATGGGTATTCCCTTGTGTGTTATTTGTTGTTTTTCCCTTGCTGCTTTTAATATGATTTCTTTGTGTTTAATTTTTGACAGTTTGATTAATATGTGTCTTGGCGTATTTCTCCTTGGATTTATTCTGTATGGGACTCTCTGTGCCTCCTGAACTTGATTAACTATTTCCTTTCCCATATTAGGGAAGTTTTCAACTATAATCTCTTCAAATATTTTCTCAGTCCCTTTCTTTTTCTCTTCTTCTTCTGGAACCCCTATAATTTGAATGTTGGTGCGTTTAATGTTGTCCCAGAGGTCTCTGAGACTGTCCTCTGTTCTTTTCATTCTTTTTTCTTTATTTTGCTCTGCAGCAGTTATTTCCACTATTTTATCTTCCACCTCACTTATCCGTTCTTCTGCCTCAGTTATTCTGCTATTGATCCCATCTAGAGTATTTTTTATTTCATGTATTGTGTTTTTAATCGATGCTTGATTCATCTTTAGTTCTTCTAGGTCCTTGTTAACTGTTTCTTGCATTTTGTCTATTCTATTTCCAAGATTTTGGATCTGGGAAATAGAATCTTGGATCATCTTTACCATCATTATTCTGAATTCTTTTTCAGGTAGACTGCCTATTACCTCTTCATTTGTTAGGTCTGGTGGGTTTTTATCTTGCTCCTTCTCCTGCTGTTTGTTTTTCTGTCTTCTCATTTTGCTTATGTTACTGTGTTTGGGGTCTCCTTTTTGCAGGCTGCAGGTTCGTAGTTCCCGTTGTTTTTGGTGTCTGTCCCCAGTGGCTAAGGTTGGTTTAGTGGGTTGTGTAGGCTTCCTGGTGGGGGGGACTAGTGCCTGTGTTCTGGTTGATGAGGCTGGATCTTGTCTTTCTGGTGGGCAGGTCCACGTCTGGTGGTGTGTTTTGGGGTGTCTGCGGACTTTTTATGATTTTAGGCCACCTCTCTGCTAATGGGTGGCGTTGTGTTCCTGTCTTGCTAGTTGTTTGGCATAGGGTGTCCAGCACTGTAGCTTGCTGGTCGTTGAGTGAAGCTGGGTGCTGGTGTTGAGATGGAGATCTCTGGAAGATTTTTGCCGTTTGATATTATGTGGAGCTGGGAGGTCTCTTGTGGACCAGTGTCCTGAAGTTGGCTCTCCCATCTCAGAGGCACAGCACTGACTCCGGGCTCCTCAATTTGGGATGATGTGTTGTCTATTCATGTATTCCACAGATGCAGGGTACATCAAGTTGATTGTGGAGCTTTAATCCGCTGCTTCTGAGGCTGCTGGGAGAGGTTTCCCTTTCTCTTCTTTGTTCTCACAGCTCCTGGGTCTCAGCTTTGGATTTGGCCCCGCCTCTGCGTGTAGGTCGCCGGAGGGCGTCTGTTCTTCGCTCAGACAGGACAGGGTTAAAGGAGCAGCCGCTTCGGGGGACTCTGGCTCACTCAGGCCGGGCGGGAGGGAGGGGCACAGAGTGCGGGGCGAGCCTGCAGCGGCAGAGGTCGGCGTGACGTTGCACCAGCCCGAGGCGCGCCGTGCGTTCTCCCAGGGAAGCCGCCCCTGGATCCCGGGACCCCGGCAGTGGCGGGCTGCACAGGCTCCCGGAAGGGCGGTGTGGACAGTGACCTGCGCTTGCACAGAGGTTTCTTGGCGGCAGCAGCAGCAGCCCCAGCGTCCCACGCCCGTCACTGGGCTCCGCGCTTTCAGTCGCGACTCACGCCCGTCTGTGGAGCCCCTTTAAGCAGCGCTCTTAATCCCCTCTCCTCGCGCACCAGGAGACCAAGAGGGAAGAAAAAGTCTCTTGCCTCTTCGGCAACTCCAGAGTTTTCCCGGACTCCCTGCTGGCTAGCTGTGGCACATTAGCCCCCTTCAGGCTGAGTTCTCGCCGCCAGCCCCAGTCCTCTCCCTGCGCTCTGACCGAAGCCCGAGCCTCAGCTTCCAGCGCTGCGCGCCCCGGCGGGCGAGCAGACAAGCCTCTCGGGCTGGTGAGTGCCGCTCGGCACCGATCCTCTGTGTGGGGATCTCTCCGCTTTGCCCTACCCAGGTATGTGGGGAGTTTCTTGCCTTTTGGGAGGTCTGGGGTCTTCTGCCAGCGTTCAGTAGGTGTTCTGTAGGAGGTGTTCCACGTGTAGCTGTATTTCTGGTGTATCCATGGGGAGGAAGATGATCTCCGCGTCTTACTCTTCTGCCATCTTACCCGGAAGTCCCGGAATTTATTATCTCATAGTTCTGGAGGCTAAAAATCTGAGATCAAGGTGTCAGCAGGGTTGGTTCCCTCTGAGGGCTATGAGGAAGAATCTGTTCTATACGTCTCTCCTAGCTTCTGGTGGTTTTTAGCAATCTTTGGCATTCCTTGGTTTTTAGAAGCATCAGCCCAATCTCTGCCTTCATATTCATATAGTGTTTTCCCTGTGTGCATGTCTGTGTCCAAATTTCCCCTTTTTATAAGGACATCAGTCATATTGGATTAGGACCCATTCAACTCAGCATGATTTCATACTAACTAATTATAACTGCAATTACCATGTTTCTAAATAAGGTCACATTCTGTGGTACTGGGAGTTAGGATTTCAACATATAAATTTTGGGAGGACAAAATTCAACCCATAACAGGTGTTTAGCTTTTACTGTAAAAGGAACTTCTAAGAAAGGAAGAGAACACTGCCATTTTAATTGAAGGTGTCATTTCTTTAAAATAATGAGCTCTTCTTTCATCCCTCACTTTGTCTCTCATGGCTAGAAGAGAGTGGGGACAAAAGCTTTCACATATCCATTTCTTTTAAAACATATTTCTTTGAACACTCTGTTTTCACTGTGACAGGAGCATGAAAATACATTACATTAAAAAGTTATGATATCAGTTTCACTCATTAAAATACAGAACAAGTACTTGTATTGGCTTATATAATTTGGTGCCCCAAAATACTCAGACTTTGAAGACTTGAAAACTTTGTGAACTACCGATATTTCCTTAGTAGTAACTTATTTTCTATCATATTTTTAGGACAGAAAGTGTGAAAATGTATTTGATACCACCTAAGTTTGAAGACATCATCCACTTCCAATTGATGAAGATTTTAAGTAGTTAGTGAAGAGAATCTTGTAGACTATAGAAATAGCTGTTAGCCAATTAAGCATCTTCTACCTGTCAGGTGTTCCAGTAAGCAGTTCACATGTATCACTTCATTACCTTTACAGTGACCATATGAAGAAGATGTTAACATTTCCTTTTCACAAGTGAGGAAACTGAGGAAAAAAGATAAGCGGTGTGTCCCAAGTCACACAGAGAATGTTAGATCAGATATTTTAATCAAATTTGCCTTCATTTCAAAGAGATATTCTGTTTTGATGTGTCCCAACAATTCAACATTAACATGTTTGACAAAGTCTGGGTTCAGAATTTCTTGGAGGCCTGTATTACCTACCATCACTTCATCATACTGGTAAATACTTATTATCAACAAACACATCATGTCATTCAGAGATTTCTTTAGATGGCACCACTGAAATCAAGGAGAAAACAGGAGTTGACAGGAAAACAGTGTTGTTGTTGTTGTTTTCTAAATATATATATATTTTAAATTTTATTTATTTATTTATTTTTGGCTGTGTTGGGTCTTAGTTTCTGTGTGAGGGCTTTCTCCAGTTGCAGCGAGCGGGGGCCACTTTTCATCGCGGTGCATGGGCCTCTCACTATCGCGGCCTCTCGTTGCGGAGCACAGGCTCCAGATGCGCAGGCTCAGTAGTTGTGGCTCACAGGCCCAGTTGCTCCACGGCATGTGGGATCCTCCCAGACCAGGGCTCGAACCCATTCCCCTGCATCGGCAGGCAGACTCTCAATTACTGCGCCACCAGGGAAGCCCAACAGTGTTGGTTTTATTCATCTTCTTCATCTCTCCTCAGCCAGCATTCCAGACACTCAAATTATTTTTCTGAAGTAGAGCTGGATAAATATTGGACCCAAAAAAGTTTTTAAGTGGTCAGCATGAAGCTAAAATGAAAGTCAGAAGCCTACAATTGTATTTATAGGTTCCTGACTCAAATACTTTAAAATCTTCTACTCTGATATTCTGTTTTTCTATTTCACACTATTAGCTCCTTCTCCTGTATTATTTTCTGTGTATCATAGATTGTTGCTTGATCTGAGACTTGCACAGTTTTGGTTGTATTTGGGGTCCCCACCTTAAAACATTCCATGAGTTATAAGAGAGAGTCAACTTACACTTCGAAACTGTAGAAATATCCACACGTTACCAGAAGTTAGGAACTTGGGAAGTGTTTCCACAATTCTGTATCTATAGCTCCGTAATCAAATGATTAGATCTCTTTCCTTCATCATCGCAGCATGACCTGATGAGTAGCAATCTTTGCCTCTCTATTTCCCAGCTTAGGCTATGATTAATTTGATTGGTTTCAAACCCTGTTGTGTCTTTCCTCTGTGCCCTGCCTGAATATTGGCACAATATGATTGCAGTAGGTTGCATTATTTCCACTTTATCTTACATACTTGAACTTCAGGCCACTTAGTCACAACATGTAAATTTCTGTAATATTAAATGCAAGTGCATATTTTATGCCAAGAGCCCTAGCATTCTTTTTTCTGTAAGACTATGTAACTGCTCCTAAATTACCATGAAGCATGTTAACACAAAGATATCACAAGTAACAACATCAAATGACAGGAAATTGAAATGAGTCTTCAGTAATATATTATCCATGTATTTGAGTATACCATGTATCATATCATGTTAATTGTAATATCAATTCTGATCTCCAATCAGCAGAGATAAAAATGGGGTGATTTTCTATGATTATATTTAAATTTAAAAGTTACATAAATTGAAGAAAGCCTGTTTATTGTAAAAACATTTATTTAGTACCTATTATATGGCAGTTATTCTTGGAACTGCAGGTGAGGAAATGGATGTGATAGTCATAAACCTTACTGTTAAAGAACATAGAGTCTAGCGCTTCCCTGGTGGTGCAGTGATTGAGAGTCCGCCTGCCGATGCAGGGGACACGGGTTCATGCCCCGGTCTGGGAGGATCCCACATGCCGCAGAGGGGCTGGGCCTGTGAGCCATGGCCGCTGAGCCTGCGCGTCTGGAGCCTGTGCTCCGCAACGGGAGAGGCCACAACAGTGAGAGGCCCATGTACCGCAAAAAAAAAAAAAAGAACATAGAGTCTAACTAGTAGACTAACTTGCCTCTAATTGTTCTGCCTCAAATTTGTCAGTATACTTAGATGTCTTATTTGGTTCTTAAGATTAACAATATTCTCTATATTTTTTACCACTATTTTAAGATTACCATTTATTCTGTATATCTTTTTGCCACTATTTAAAGATTATTGATACTTTTTTATTATTTTTAGTCCATGAATGAAACTAATCTAGATCTGGTTTGCACTAGACTTAACATCTAACTTCTGTGTTCTCACAGCTTTAAAATTCATAGACGTTTAGGAAGAAACACACTCCTTCCAGAATAGAATGGCTAAAATTGTAACCCCAGTAGTGAGAGGAAAGATTCATAACTCAGATTATCTCTATCAATGAAAGAAAATAATCACTTTATTACTATTCCATAAGCCATGTGTGATTTCAATTCAATAGCACTTAAGAATATTCTTCTGAGTGGCTTCCCTGGAAGTCCAGTGGTTAAGACTTCGCCCTCCAATGCAGGGGGTGCAGATTAGATCCCTGGTCAGGGAGCCAAGATCCCTCATGGCTTGCGACCAAAAAACCAAAACAGAAAACAGAAACAATATTGTAACAAATTCAATAAAGACTTTAAAAAACTGGTCCACATCAAAAAAAAAAAAGAGAAAGAAAACAACAACAAAAAAAGAATATTCTTCTGAGAGCTAGTTACTAGATACACCCTTGCTTTAACACTTTTAAAGAAGTCCTGGTGATGACAGATAGAGATTTAGAATTATAGCTATATTGTCACCATTTCATTCTGCTTGCTCTCCCACTGCAATTTTTTTCCTCTGCACCTAAGCAGGTGTGTGTGTGTGTGTAGAATAATTAAAAGTTTTCAAAATATACAAATTATATAGTTTTTTTAATACTTTCTGCTCTATTTATTGGTCTGAATCTTATTTCATAGTTATCTTCTTGTATTTTTTCATATTTGTTAAATATGTGATCATTATTTTCTATTACCTCTCTATATAATTTCTTTAAACATTTATATGTAATTAGCAATATGGAAGAATAATAATGATTGAGCATTTATGATTTCAAAGATAAATGTTACCTGGCCATTTACTTTTTAAAATGTACAGTAACTTACAAATAGACTAATTTATATATAATGTGATAAACTCACTTCAATTTTCATAACTTTAGATATCTCACTCAGATTGTATACTTGTTGTGAAGTAACTTATTTTGAATGTTTATTTTTTGTGACCTTTCTGTAGCTGCAAAATTGTCATCTGAGTCTATTGCAACCAGCTGTAGTAAACAGAAACAATACAATAACATTAAATGGAGATGCTCACATTTTACAAACTGAGTGAATGCAATTGATGATGGAACAGTGAACATGATTAACTTAGTACAGAGACTAAACTACAAAGAATAATGATGTTATCCTTCTGTGTCACTCAGAAGTACACAATATATTGACTTGATCATGCCATTACTAGCCATGTAAGTATTACAGTGTTTCTCCTACAAAATACACACAATATGATGCAATCAGCTTTTATATTCTCAGAGACAATAGCTATAGACTCCCCATATTATGTTTTGTGTTGACAAAGAGCTATTCTTGTCTGTATCTTGAAATTTAAAATGTTTCCCTTCTTCCTCAGACATTTTTAAACTGAAAAAAAAGTAGATGAAGAATACAATAGCAAATATCAAAATAATTTACTTTTAGCACTAAAAACTGGCCAATAGATTTTCCTTTACTTTTTGCACTGTCATTTAAATTCATTAATTACATTTCTTATGTCACAAATAAAACTAGTAATTTGGAAGCACTATAAATATCAACAACAAAGCAATAACTTTTTACCAGTCATAGCGGGGTGTTTCATCTTTTTTATTAGAAAAAAATAAGAAAGTTTAAGGCTGCTCTTTAAGAATTGATACTAGTGTGCTTACAAGATCATAACTCTAAGCACATCTTAAATTATTTAATTTTTTTAGCAAGAAGATAGACCTTTTTAAGAAAAAGTCTGAAGAAATGTTCCTAAAGCCCACCAAAAAGTAATGTGTGACTTCCCCCTGCTGGCTTAGCAGAATAATAAAAATAAGAAAACCCCTATGAGAATTTCTTAAATTCTGAAACAGTCAAGTCCTATTAATTTAGAGAATCTAGGAGAATTGTCTTTTGGAAGTTATAAAACATCTACCAGTCACAGCAACATGCGTTTTTATACCAATGCACAGACCCAGCAGCATGTATACACATTCCCAGCCACCCACATCCACTTCCAGTTAGATCCCAAAACACATTAACCCCTTAATCCAAGACCATATACAACATGCACACAAGCACATAACACACACATGCATAACCACAAGCCAAAATCCCTCTTTTCCCTAGTGCTAGTTTGGGTCTTTGCTTTCCTCTCTCTTGAATTCTGCAGTCCTCTCTAGTCCTTGCCAATGTGGGCTAGTTTCCAGGTGCCAACCTGTGCCTGCTGTCTGTTGGACCTGGTAGCTAAGCATCTCCCTGGAACCTCATGTGCAACCTGGCAATCATCACCACTAAGAAACTAGTTCAGTATTAAATTAATTATATATTTAAAATTGTTTAATTATTGTTGCATCTTATTAAGATTAAAAATAACCCAATTTGATGAACCAAAACTAATAGATGCATATTTTATATTACTCTGAGTAAAATTTGCATGTTAATCAACTAATTGCTATGTGCCAAGAAATAACTTTTCCTATTGCCTCTTCTTTCTCTTCCTTGCAGTGGATATAAATAAAAATGACCCAGATTAGAAATAGAAGATTTTGCATTATACCTAAGAATAAACAGCCCTGAAAACACCACAGTTATTTGGGCTTAATTTTTTCTGAAGTCACTGCATATGAATTTATCCTTTCTAGAATTGTTTCAGTAAACTAATTCATATATTTGGCAACTGAATCAAAGGGAGTATTATCAATAAATAAAATTCTCTAAGAAATTATCAAGTCTGTATATTGAGACCAATAAACTAATCAGACCAAGTATGTTCTGTTCTGTGCATGTTAAGTAAAGTGATGAAATAATTAACTAGCAGCTTAGTGACTGGCCTGACCATGATTAAGACTGCATTTTATATCAACCCGAAAGTAAAAATGTACTAGATGGTTACTGTTACAGCTGAATTGTGTCCCCTAAAAGATAAGTTGAGGTTCTAAGCCCTGGTACCTATGGTTGTGACCATAGGTCACAGAAATAGATTTGGAAATATATTCTTTGGAAATGAATCAAGTTAAAATACCATCATACTGAATTACAGTGGGTCCTAAGCCAAATTACTGGTGTCCTTATGAGAAGAGGAGAAGAGACATTCACACATACACAGAGGGGAATGCCATGTGAAGACAGAGGCAGAAACTGGAGTGAGGTGTCTATAAACTAAGGGATGCCGATGCCTGCTGGTAACTGCCAAATGCTAGGAGTAAAGAATGGAAAAGATTCACCCTCAGAACCTTTAGTAGGAATCAACTTTGCCAACATCTTGTTTTCTGACTCAGGTCTCCAGAACTAGAGAAAATACATTTCTGTTGTTTTAAGTCATTTTTTCTTAAGGTATTTTGTCATAGCAGCCCTAGAAAACTAATAGTTACTTCACATAACTATTTTTTAGGTTCTTGGAAAAACCTATTATAAGCCAGGTACTAAGTGGGTCTTTGAGCCCACAGCACATAACAAGACCCTGGTCTTTCCCTCCAGGACACTTCAGCAAGTGGATGACAGACAAGTGAACCAACCATTACAACTAGGCATAAAACTATCTTCAACAGGTGTTATGTGAACATGTAGGAGGAGCCTTATCGTCGTCTTGGGGAGTCAAAGTAATATTCCCAGAGAATATGACATCTCAGCTAAGATCTAAAGAACAAATAAAGTGAGCCAAGAAATATTAGGGGCAAGTTAGAGATGGAGGTGTGCAGAAATGATGAAGTCATTCCAGGCAGAGGCAGTGGCATATAGAAAGACTCAACAGCAAGAAAACAAGCCATATGAAGAGTGAGTTAAATTTCCATAACTCCAAGTCCACTCAGTCAATGCAAAAAATCATACGTATTATTTGTAACAAACTTTATGAGGAGCTAAGCAAGAGTTCCTTTTCATTACATGTTCTGGGTTTATAAGATAGTCCCCAGTAACGAGATGTGATCTCTCTTGTAGAATTCCTCAGAATAACATATTCATCAAATGACTGACCCTTTTTACTTTAAGGCATTTTCTGAAATTAAAACTCTAAGTCCACTGTTACTTAAACAAATACTCCTTCACTACTTCTTTGTTATTTCCAAAGTTTTTTTGAAAAGTGCTTTTAAATTATTTCCACCTTTAAAATGTCCCAAACATCAGAGGCACTTGGTCTATATTATAAACAAATTGTCTAAAAATACTCAAACATGTATAATCAGTAAAGAAAGCATTTTCCTTTATAGTCCAAAGTGCAAGAGAGCATCTGAAATCAGTGTAGCTCATAGAAGAATTCAGATGAAAAACACTCTGAATTTTAGAGGTTATATAAGCAGATTATTCAGGATATACTAGTTACTATGGTAACCTCACTTTTTAATTAGTAGAGTAAATAGTCCTACAAATCTTGAGTAATCTATTGACAAGTTAAGCTTAACCATAGTAGAAGTTATAAGTATTTTGTTTTAACAAATACAAAAGAGAAAATTAGTGACCAGTATTTTTCAGAAGAAAGGTACAAGCACTTACATGAAGGTTACCTGCCTCAGAGTACTGATTTTGAATCCATGATATTATAAATTTCACAGTAATGTATTATTGAAAACTGCTTACATGCATAAATTGAGATTTTCCCCCTTTTTGGTCATCCAGATGCATACCTGTCCATGTTATCTTCCCATTTCAAAAATAAGTAAATAAAAGAATTTTAATGGGATTGATCCAGAATCCCAATTCAAAAATTTCTATACAACAGTATATCTTTTGATCCAATGATTGTTACTTTTTCAACATAAATATCATGACCATATTCTAGACTCTATACTTAAAATTATACATCCCACCAGAACACTTGCTAAAGTCATATTTAAACATAAACCACTCAGAGAGAGCAGTCATTTGATCCTACATACATGGGAACTGTTAAACCAAAGACTGAACTTTTACATCAACAGTTAAATTGTTTTTGGTTTTTTCTCTCAAGTACTGTGACATGTTTTTTAGGACCTTCTTCATGTGTATGTGTAAGTGTGAATTTGAAATGTCTTCTGCACTCATATATCCAAGAAAATCTTCTCAAATCAAAAGTTCCCTCTTGCCTAATTGTTTTTCTTTCTACCTATCCACCTTCAAGTAAGTTTTAGTTCTCATTCTTTCTCAAAAGTTTTCAAACATCTCCAGGACTTTACTTAATCTACTTGCAGTATCTTCTGGAACAAAGGAAAAAGCCCATGTTTAATTCCCTTCTACAATAGCTCACCTTCCTCAAACTTATGACAATTTCAGTGGTAATGCTAAATCCAATAGACAGGGCCATTTACTGGTATTACTGTTTTACAATTACTATATATAAAACACATAATTATTCTAAGTAAGTTAGGGTAGATAATCTTCAGTAACCTTTTAAGGATATCTTACACACACACACACACACATACACACACACACCAGGTTTTTTGTCACTGAACTAGAAAATTAAAAATTCCAGGAATAAACAGGTTGATCTAATTTGAAATCTCAGGAATCCTTTCATCCTCTCAGCACATGCCTTCTTTCTGCTAGCCACAAGCACTTGCTTTTACACTCTGGATCTCTAAGGGAGAATAAATAGGAAGGAAATGAAGTTTGGCTCAAAAAGGATGTGTACTTAAGTCCAAGGTCCAAATTTAACCCATTTATCATCAGTACTTTGCATGAATAAATCTATTATCTAAACATTCAAAGAATATTTAAACAGATGAAACTACAAGCAAGTCAGCAATACATTTATGCAACCAAATGAAAAAGTAGAAAATGTTAGTAATCATTATATAACCACTACATATCCAATAGCATGCATAAGAGGTATTTCCAATTCTGTTCAGAAAGACAACTATTTAAGGGTTCAGGAGGCCTGTTATTTTTGTCCATTTTTCATTATTAGCGGCTGAGAATCTTCTAAGACATAATACAATCATGCAACTCTTGAGTATCTACTTTATACTCTCATAACTGTCTTCCTAAATAAGATGGGCTTATTTAGGTTTTCACTTACAGGCTCGGTTTCTGACTCATTACTCTTTCTGAAATACTTATCCCTTAGTATAAGTTACTATTTATTGAACATTTGGTCTGGGCCAGGTGGTTTATATAAAGTTTCCCATTATTTGTCAGAGCAGTAAATAGCATTATCATTTTTTATATCTGGAGAAATTGAGACCTAGAGACGTTAAGGTACTTGATTTAGGGTGCATAGCTGTTAAATGTTGAAAGCCAGTTACAACTTAGGTATTCTTGAGCTCAAATACAAGGCCTGCAGTACCTACGCCAAGGGCTCTCAAATTTTAGTGTGCTTTAGAAGGCTTGTTAAAATGTAAATATGAGCCCCACCCGTAGAGATTCTAATTCAAGGTTTTTGCATTTTTAACAAGTTCTCAGATGAAACTGATGCTGTTGTCCTGGACCACACCTTAAAAACATTTCAGTACACTAAATTACCCTGAACTACTCCCCTCTACACACAATAGACTGCAGGGCCATTATTGTATAGCAGTTGTTCTCAATCCCAGGTAAACATTTGAATCACCTGGGGAAAATTACCAAAACAAGAAAATATGCCCTTACCTGGACCCCATATCAGACATATTACATCAGGATATCTGGGGGTGCTGTCTAGATATGTAATTTTTATTAAGGAGATTCTAATGGACATCTAGGGTTGAGAACCACGAAATAGTGAAAGGAGTATGAACTTTGTAATTTAACCACTCTGGGTTCATATTTCAATCCGGTGCACTTCCAAACCATGTGACCATTAACACTCAGTTTTCTCTTCTGTTAACTGTTAATAGCATTGTAAATATTAAATGAAATATTAAATGAAAATGCATATATGGTGTCTGGTATAAAAGAAATGCTTGGTAAGTATTTTGACACTACTAAGTTAAGTACAAGAGAAACAGGTCATATTTGCCTGGCTTATGCCCTACCCCAACTCCCCACTTTCATCTGGTTAGACTTGGAATAAAGCATTGTTTCCTGACCCAGGGCTAGTGGCCTTGACTGGATATCAGGACTTCTACATTTTGTCTCCCGAATCTCTTCTTTACCAGTATGTCCTAAATTCTAGAGTACAAATGATGACCCTCATATCCACAGTTTTAGCACATCCACCCCACTCTGGTCATTACATCCTCTGAAGGGTCCCAGACTCCAGGAAAGGATAGAACTAAGCCTTCTTTCCTTTTTTCTTACCTGTTTCCCTTCTTGGTTCTTTAGAACAACACTCTAAAGCTCAACACATAGTACTGTGTTTTGTTCTTGCCAGTCTCCATTCACAAGAAACATCCATACCTCTTGTGGTCCTATGGGTCACTGGTAAGGTTAAAACATTACAGTATGCTAAATTCTATCCTCTCCCCCAACATAGAGTCCCTCTCTTGATTCACCTCTGCAGTGTTCTCTCTGCCTCCCCACATCAACTGCCAGTATCAACAACTCTGGGAATTAAAACTTGGAATATTGTACTCAATGGAAGCTGTGTCCAGAGAGTCAATGTCAGCTTCCTGGATCTGCTTAAGCTTGTTATGCTAGGCTCTGCCTCATTTTAAGGAGAAAGAGTTGTCTAAATCCTGACTAGCTTTTTCTCCATCACTCCTGGGTTTCTGGCATCTCAATTAATGATATTAATTGTCCTTTTTCTCATTAAATGGTGGACCTGACAATTCTATAGGCTAGAACTACATAGTACATTGACAGACAAAACAAAGTTTTTCAGTAATTTACATAAATAAAATGCTCCAAACCCTAAATAAACTCAGTCATTTAATCATCATTCATCAAATGCCTGCTATGTGTGAAACATTCTTCTAGTCTATGTGCTGAAGAGACAACAATGAAGAAAACAGCCAAAAAGAAAATTCTTCCTCCCGTGGAGCTTATACTTTATCAGAGGCATACAGATAATAAGAATGAAACATATAAAATTTAGAGAATGTGATACGTTTATACTGAGAAAAAATAAAGTAGAGATAGGGAGATCAAGAAAGAAGAAGGAAAGATCGCTATCTTTTTCTGCAGGACTTTCAAGGAAGTCCTCACTGATAAAGTGACATTTGAGTAAAGATCAGAGGGAAATAAGGACGAAGCCATGAGGCTGTTTGGGGCTGGAGAGCATCCCAGGCAGAAGCAAAGAGCATGTTTGGCCTAAAGAAGAAGCAAGTTTGGCAGTGAGACCAGTCTTTATTGAACAAGAGAAGGTGTAGTAAAAAATAGAGTGTAATAAAGTCAGAGAGAGGGTTCAGTTTCAGATCACAGAGCCTTTTAGGAGCAATTTTAAGCATGTTGACTTCTAGTATGACACAGGAAACATGGGAGAGCTCAGGCAGAAAAATGACATGATCTGGACATCGTTAACAGAATCATGCTTGCTACTGTACAAAGAATAGATTACAGGAAGCCAAGTGGGGAAGCTGGGAAATCAGTTAGCAAGTCTTTTCAATAATCCAAATGAGAAGTCACACTGGTTTAGACAGTAGTAATGAAAGTGAAAAAAAGTGGTCAACCTCTGAATATATGTTGAAGATAGAGACAACAGAATTTTCTATTAAATTAAACATGTGGTCTAGATGTCAAGGAGTAAAGGATGACTCCAAGATTTGGGGCCTGAGCACCACCTGGAAGGATGGAGCTGCCATTTATTAAAATGGGAAACACCTGCAGAGAAACCGTTTTAGGGGAGAAGAATCAGGATTTGAAGTTGGATAGACTAAACTGAGATGCCAATTAAGTTACAAAGTAAAAGTTACTGGCTAAATGAGATGGTGTTCAAGGTGGAGGTCTCAAGTATAGATATAAATGTGGATGTCTCATTGTAGGACGCTAGATGAGATCATCTAGGGAGTGGTGATGGAAAAAGGATCCTAGAACTGAGCCCTGAGTCACTCTGGTAGTTGAGGAAGGAAGAAAAATAAAGGTATGTGTTGTCCCAGAAGCCAAGTAAAGAAATGTTCAGGAGGAGGAAATAGCGGATGTTAATAAATGCTACCGATAGGTAAAGTATTGGTCACTGGACTTAGTATCACGGAGGTCACTGGAGAACCTGATAAGTAGTTTTGTCAGAGGTGGAGGCAAAAGGCCAAGTTGGAGTGGGTTTACACATTTTATTTTTTTTTAAGATTTATTTTTTTGATGTGGACCATTGTTTTTTTTAAAGTCTTTATTGAATTTGTTACAATATTGCTTCTGCTTTATGTTTTGGTTTATGGCCGTGAGGCATGTGGGATCTTAGCTCCCCGACCAGGGGTTGAACCTGTGCCCCCTGAATTGGAAGGTGAAGTCTTAACCACTGGACCACCAGGGAAGTCCCAATACATTTTAAATAAGGTGAATAAACACTCCCAATTTTATTTAAATTGAACATTTTCTAAGTAGGTCAGACATCATTAGGCACTGATATTACAAAGATGAACAAGATCCCTCAAAGAGTTCATAATCTAGAGAAAAGCATTTATAAGTAAACAGTTTTAAACCTCTTCATTAAACATGAAAATAGAGGGGTAGACAGTGCTATAGGAGCGATGACAAGAGAACACCCATTTCTTTGCTTTCTATTTCTTATTTTCATGAAAGGATTTTCTTAAAAATGTGCTATTTCTGTAGGTGACATAGGACGGCACAGAGTATTCAAATTCAGAATGGCTTCCTATTCTAACACAAATAGTACATCCTCTTCTTATCAACAAATTAAGGTTATACAGTTTAGAAAATGTTTGCATATTACATCTCACCAGCATTGAACTCAAAATAAAACATAATCTTCTTGGTTACATCTAGTGCCAAACCTAAACCTACTGACAGAAAACAGATCTGACTCTGCGTAGGCTTTGTCAACCAACCCCCTCTTTGTCTTGATTGTTTGTTTTTCTGTCAGCAAGCAGAACTTCCCCTTTCAGCCCTTTAAGAGGTTTCAAAACTTGAGTGGAACCAGTGTCAGGGATTTTCTTGCAAGTAAGCATCACCTCCAGCAAGGGCATCCCTCAAAATGGATCAGACCCTCCCTCTGTAGGAATTCCTCACTCTTCAACTCTCTAGCTGTCTTTCTTGATAGGGAGCCAAGGGGAGGTTAATTGGTAATTTCTCTTTGAATATGAATCCTATTTAACTAATTACATGGCTTTTTGATGTTATTTTTAGAAGACTGGTTTTGAGAAAAATTTTCTTAGAGGTTTTT
This sequence comes from Mesoplodon bidens, assembly GCF_964165515.1. Taxonomy (NCBI): domain Eukaryota; kingdom Metazoa; phylum Chordata; class Mammalia; order Artiodactyla; family Ziphiidae; genus Mesoplodon; species Mesoplodon bidens. Next base: position 35,605,519 of record NC_138161.1, on the reverse strand, counting down.
TTCTTTCCATCTACTGTCAGATGTATTTTTAAACTTAAAGGCAAATAAAATAAATCTGATTTGATTCCAAACATTATAATTTAGTGGATGAGCCCATTATACGTGTGTAAAAATTAGACCCTCATTTTATAGAGGGAAATGAAATAACCCTCCATAAATTTTATTAAAATATTTGTGACTGAGAAATAGGAAACAGATGACAAAATGTCAAATGTAAAAATTCTGAACTCTGGATTTAACAGAAGTTGAAGTGAACTAAATGTCAATTTCTCACAGTCATCTTCCCTGATCACACCTTCAACATTATGTCACCTCCTGTTATTCTATAGCAAGCACAATGATTCTTTCCCACATAATCTATATCATAACATAGAATTACTGTGGGCTTGCTAAACTTGTTTATTATTTATCTCCCCCTTTAGAATGTAAGCTCCATGAAATTGGGAACGGTATCTTTCTTATTCTTGTAGCTCAAACACTTTCCCCAACATACTTGGAGGATGTTAAGAATTTAATAAATATTTGTTGAGCAAATGAAAGAATAAATGAATCAACCAATCAACCAACCAAGTGGGCAAGTCTCAGGCTAGAATTATACAACTTCTTAAAACAGTGGTTTTCAATTTTTCTGACATGACATACAGTAAGATATACATTTTACATTGTCATAATTTGTTACTTTGTTTTAATTATTTTTATAAGCTGTATTTAACTGGGATTTGGGAGGAACATTTTTTAGCACATTCTCAATTTTTCTCTCAATAGAAGAATTGGATTTGTTATAATTTGTTAAAATTTGTAACAAATGTTACCTTTGTTATATAATGATTTAAACAATCGGTTTTTGTTTTTTACTTTTTAATTTTAGTTCATGTTTATTATTTATTTTACATTGTTGTTACTTATTTTTGCTGGTTTGGTCAAGTTGCTATGTATTATTCCTTTTCCTCTTGGGAGTGTGGAAGTCTTGGTATACTTTTCCTTCCATTAATGGCTCTCTTCACTCTTCCTGTTCTCACAACCAGACTTCATTCTTCACTGATATTTAAAAACAGAAAAACTATTTTTCTCACCAAGATGCACTGTGTTCTCTTCCAAGACTCCCAATTTCCATCCCCTACTTCCACAGTACTCCCCATATGAAAGTTTTAAAATACTACGCTCCTCCCATTTTCTCCTTCACCCACAGATGAGATACTTGAAGTAAGTAATTTACTTACCTTTCCTAGCCTTCCACTACCTTACTCACAACTCTTAGGTGTTGAGATATTCTAAAACTAAAAGTACCAAACATTATCAGAATTCCCTGTGTTATATGTCCCTCCTATCTGAATTATACTTAACTGACAGTTCATCACACATAGACTGATTCTATTTAAGCAGCAATTACCCCACAGCATTTTCTTCCAGTTCTATTCAATTTTATTTAATTTAAATGCTGGTCACAACATCCTAAATTGATCACATGACTCACAAAAGGATGTGGCCTTTTGCTTCAGTTTCAGGCCCTACAGAACCCTGCTTCACTCTAGAGAGGAGCATGCCCTTGGGACTACACATCCACTCACATAAGGAAATCTGATAAAAACACTGGGATCAGCATCATTCTTCAGTTCTTCTAGGGTGGTTGGGAACAGCTACCAAGATCTCTCTTTGTCTTAGCCCCATTACTGTAATGCCAGATTTATGCCAGAAGGTAACTCTGTATGCTCATTTCTGATATAGACCTCTATAGACCTCAAAACCCAGCTTCCATCCTTCATTTGGGCTCCATTTATACCTTGCATTTTTAGCACCACACACCAACTTCCCCATCCTCTAGCCATTCTATTTTACAGCACAGCTTCCAGCCTTCACCTCCAGATTTACCCTATTCCATGATCATCTATGATCTGCCACTGATTCTCTCTAAATAAGAGAATCATAAAAGATAACGTTTTAAATAAGTCTTAAAACACAAAAACTTCTAGCTTGATAAATTCTCCTATCTAGTTTGAATAAAATTGGAAAAGGTAGTAAATTTAGAGACCGTATTGAAATTAATCTTTAAATTCTGCCTATTTTCAATGGTTAAGAGGATATATACAATATCTAAACTGATTTTAAGAATCATTCAATAAGACATCATCTTCAACTATGTGGAAATAACCCAGCTGCCTTTTTAATTTTTCAGCAAAAAGTAGGCAAATTAGTGGAGTCTCATATGCATAGTCACCTCTGGATCTTCAGCCATTTCTTTTCTCTTAAAAAAAAAAACTGCGGTGGCTCTGAAAAAGTACAGACCATTGGGATCTTAGATAATGGTTCTCAACTTTGACTGTGTAATAAAATCACCCCAGACTAATTAAATACTAATGCTTGGGAATGTAACCCCACTTAAGTAGTTTAGAAAGCTCCCCTGGTGGTATGCAGCCAAGCATCAGAAACACTGCTCTATGCAGCAAAATCAAAGATACTCAAGAAAATGAAGGATGGTCAGTCTTGAGGGAGAGGGCAGGAGGAAAATAAAACAAAATAAAAATCACCCTGAGATAGAAAGCAGGTGATCATTCAAAGTAGCTTCCTGGTCTAGCTCCTAAGTTTTATTTAAATTCCTAGACACAAGAAACTACCTATAAGAGGAATTCTTTGAGGACCTTTGCCTTATATCACTTAGCAGTTACAGTGGAGGGGGAGTTGATCAAAAGAACTATAATCATTAGAAGAGAGTCTTCTTGTGTTTCTTCATCAGTGGCATGGGTTGCCTGATAGCCCCAGTGAAGAGAATCAGAACAAAAGCAGTTAAATAGACTTTCTCCATAGTCAGGGTGAGAAACATATGGAAGGTCCCTTCCTTTCACAGGCCCCTGTGGCTGCTGGGAGTTGCTGAGATTGCAAAGGGCCAGGTGAGAAGGAGAAGTCAAGCTGCAATCATGAAGCATTTCTATGTAAGTGCATCTAGTTAATAGCCTAAAAAGATCTGAGAAGAAAGGACCTGATTTGTTTTAATTTGTTCTCTCATCGTAAATAAAATTTCATTTTCATACATAATTTTGTATTTGTAATTTTGCACTCTCTCCCTCAAAGAGGGCCCTTCAAATTGATTAAGCTGCAGGCCCCACAAAACCTGGATCCAGCCTTGCCCATAGTTCATGTTGCCTGCTAAATAAAAATTATACATGAAAACACAAATTTTAATCCAAGTTGCTGTCTTCTCACATACGGTTTATGAAAAGAAAATGTAGATATGTGCAGTCAATGAAAGAATTAATAACAGAGAATTTTTTATAGGACTCTAGGGGGAAGAGCAGCTTTCTTTATCCTCCAGTCAACTCTACATTCAGCAAAATAGTTGGTGTTTTGTTAAAATTGAGGTTTCCAAATGGTACCTGGGATTTCATAAGAATTTTTTTCTCCATGACTGTTTATGCTGCAGAAAAGCCATTAAACATTTTGGAATACTTACTAGGAACTTCAAACTTTGCAGCATTAGTTTTCAGACACCTGCTAATACCTAAACAGTGCATCCCAATTACAAGGCACCATCACACATTATCTGATATAATTCCCATATGAGCCCATGAGGCAAGAATCTCAAGCATTTTTGTCAGGCCCTATAGCCTCCTACAGGCTGTTGAAGAAAGTGGATCTTGAAACAGGTGAAATGTATTGTCCACAGTTGCTCATAAGGATGCAACATAAATTGATACCTGGGAACTCTGACTCTAAAACCAGCATTCCTCCCACACAACCTCTCATCTTCTCCCATTTTCCTGTTACCCTCCACTGCCTTCTCTACACTCTTCTCTCTTCTAAGGATTATAGTTCTTTCAATCAGCTCCCCCTCCAGTGTAACTGGTAAGTAATATAAGGCAAAGGTCCTCAAAGAGTTCCTCTGCTAGGTAGTTTCTTGTGTCTAAGAATTTTACTCTATGCAACCCTCTGCCAAAAATCATTCAATTCTTTACTCTTTAAGAAGACGCCAAACTATATATGTTATATGCTTTAAATAGCTTTCCAGAAACCACAAAATGCCCATGGGAATCTGAATGAGTTTTTTTCATGAACTTGGGACTTAAATTTGGCTCTTCTTATCAATTTAAATGTTTTCAGTTAAGACTTGTGTGCCTAAAATACCTTGCACACTCTCAGAGTGCCTTGTTTGTTTTTTTTCAGACTGCCTTGTTTTTACTTTATAGTACTAACTCATATTTTATCTCAGGGAGGAAAATGATTTATCTCTTGCCCAGCCATGATAAAATTCTGTTTTTGTTTTTGTTTTTTTTAGTAGATCTCTATTGGAGTATAATTGCAAAGAAAGAAGGAAGCAACATGTAACAAGCTTTGTAGGGCGATACCAATGTCAACATCACACTAAAAAAGCAGTATTTTCTGTTTTTCAATTTTCAAAATATGCAATCTTTAACTATTTCATTTTTTTACTGTGATTGCTTAGAATAAAATTGACATTTCCTTTAAAGTTTATATTCATTTTACCATTTTGAAAAGCCTCTTGAACTTTAAAGATTACCTCAGATTTCTGCAATATATGTTCGGTTTCTAATGTAAAAGTGCAATTAAAAATTTGAACCATTTAATAATAAATATGATATGATATACAGAATGTGCTGTATTTTTAGCTTAAAAATATCGAATATACTTAACTAGAGAGAAATTCTAAGAAATGTGATTGTACTGAAACAGAAAATATTTATCACAAGAGTGTTAAATGTTTTAAAAAAATCACCAGTCTGGTAAAGATTTTCTAAGTAATAAAATCCAGAGTATTTTGCCTACATTTTATTGGTTTTTTAATGAGACTGATTATTAATGTTATCTTTTGGAAATGTCCTATTTGAGAAAGGTAGAAAGAACGTAGTAAGGTATACAAGAATCAGAACATGATGCATACTGTGCCTACAAATCATAGCTGACAAAAAAGTTTAACTATCATTGCAGGAGAGAACAACAATTCAAAAATTTAAAAATTGTTCTGCGTGTGCTTTAATTCTGAAAGTGAATTGCTTATTTTAAAGGTTGTGCCTTGATTACTGGCCATTATGGTGAGCAATAAATGAAACTGTACCTGGGTTTCTAAATATATTAGAGTCTCACAGGAGGAGCCAAAGATCAGCCATCACTTTAATACACCATGCTCATGATTAAGGCGTAAGGCTTTGTTTAAACAAAATTCGATTGTGGAATTCAATTATAAACAGAAGGATAAGTCATTCACTTACTAATTGGTCCTCCCTCTTTCTGGCACAGGACCACTGGCCTTTAGGCATAGCTTATACTTCTATTAAACAAGATCTGAATTATTGTCATTAGGATCTAGAGAGATTGTCTAGCCCCAGACCTAGCTGTCTTATATGATAGAACTAAAAACAGGATTTAATACTTGAATATGTAAAGATTAAAAACAAAACACAATGATCACATGCCTATAATAAATACAGTAGTATCAACATGAAGTATAGAGAACAAAGAAATGTTAACATAACTGGCCATGAAGCCAAACACATGAATCTGAGGTCTTTAGTGTAATCCAGAGAAGGCATTGGAAGTAAATTGGAAGTACATCATTGGAAGTAAATCAACCAAAATTCACAACTTCAGAATAACAGTGAAATTTTAAATTAACTATGCTTTTCAAAATGTCATGAGCTTAAAAAGACTAAATTTGTACTCAAAGGTTCAAAGTAGCTTTATTCAAAATAGTCAAATATTGGAAAAACCCAAAGGTCCAGCTACTTGTGAAAGGATAAATTATTGATAAATTATTATATCTTTATGATGGAGTACTACTCAGCAATAAAAAGAAACAAACTACTGATGTAACAACCACACAGATAAATAATTAAGGCATTATGTTAAGTGAAAGAAAGACACAAAACTACATACTGCATAATGCCACTTATATGAAATTCTAGAAAAGGAAAAACTATAGAGAAAAGCATATCAGTGGTTGTCATAGGCGAGAGATTGGAGACATGACTGAGTGCTAAGGAACATGAGTTACATTTCTGAGATAGGAAAGATATTCCATATATGATACATGGCCACATGTATTTTTCAATATGTGTATGTATTTTTCAAAACTCATCAACTCGGACACTTAAAATTGGTAAATATTACTGTATGGAAATTATGCCTCAATAAAGTTTACTTTTTTAAGAATAAAAAAAAGAAGACTAGCAACTGTTGTGACTGATGAAAAACGAAGAATAATAATACTTCATATTTACCTTTACTGTTCATTATCACTGGAGTTACAGAAATATTCTAATAAAGATCACATATTTAAATATAGGCTAATTGTTTTCATCTATTAAAAACAAACAAACACAAACAATTATAAATTGTTTCCAGAAATTATGCCCAAGACTTGTTAGGTTTTTATGAGTGTTGAGCCACGCCAAAAAAATTCTCAAACTATATGGTAATTAAGGGTACAGATCCTGAGGTGAACCTGGCTGGGTTACCTGATCTAACACTTCCTGGCTGTGTGTCCTTGATCAGAGTCAGTGATCTTTCTGCATCACAGATTCTTAATCTCTAAAACAGGGATGATAATAGTGTCGACTTCATAGAGTTGTAGTTGGATTAATATAACTGTTCCTGACATGTAAATTTGTAATAAATGACATCTAATAAATGCTGCTACTACTACTAGCAGCAATGTTGCTACCACTACTCTTCCCACTGTTGCAACTACTAAACTGTGAGTAGTCCTGAGAGTAGACCCGTGACATTTCCTATTTAGCCCACTAATTAAAACACTTCTTTATAAAGTGCAAATATCAATAATTTCTTTCAGACCTTCTTTCAGACCATTTCTAAAATAGATATACAATAGATAATTTGCAATCTCTTCTCTTGCTAAGGGATTGGCTATTTAGAGAGTTAAAACTAACAGACAAATCAACTGCCATTGCAGTAGATATTACCATTCATGTAAATGTGATTTTGAGTTTTGTCTTTTTTTCCTACTATTTAAGATTTTTAAAGTCTAGGTAAAGAAATCTATCATGTTTTTGCAAGTGTTCAATTAAAGGTACAGCTCTTACCTTGGGGCCAACAGTACTCAACCTATCAGACTCCTGAGGTCAGGGGATTGGGAAGAAGGAAAAAGATAAAAGTGTCTGTGTCACAACCACGCCCTCCCATTGGTCCCTGCATTCTCTTGTAGATTAATAGCCCTATTGAAACATTTTGTCTAGTTCAAATACAAACTTTATCATCAAAAATAAACTTCAAAATCTTTATCTTGGAAATTCAAGCCCCAACTTGTCTTTCCAGCTTCACTTCCAGTTACATTTTTTTCAGTTATTATTCTCCACGTCCAAAACAGCTTTTGTGCTGCTCTTCTTTCTAATTTCCATGCTTTTCTCCCCACCTTTTTCTCTCCACTTAAAATGGTCTCCTTTCTCTAGCTCTAACTATAAAAGTCCCATCCATTCTTTGAGGTCTAGATCAAATGCATATGTTGCAAAATGTCTGCATTGACCTACTCCTCCCCTCGCCACTGTACTGTGAAGTACTTCCCTGACAACGGAGTTCTCATCCCCTAAATTTCCAGTAGGTTTATTTTCTACCCTCTGGCATGCATGTGACTTACCATGTATATTGATTATTTATTAGATCCTGCTCAGCAAATCCAATAAATATATTATAAAAGTAACAGATCAGCATGATGTTGTAAGAAATAGCAGGACAAACAAAGTTCCTGCAGATTAGTTTATGACAGAAAACCTGGAAAGTTGACATAGTCCTGAAATTAGAAAGTATGGGGATACTGCTATCTCTTCTAGATAAAATTAAGCAATCAGGTACAGAGAATAAGGCATCCACTAAGTCCATAGTTGCATATCAGCTGCCAGATTACTGATTTGCTCCAGTAAAGAAAACACAGAGGAGTAACTGAAATTAGAATTGCTATTGGATGTCTTTACGATAATCCACTGTCATTCTCTAAAACCCATTTACTTCTGTGCAAGCCAGATTGGAAAGTTAACAGGAATGTATCTGAATCTTTGAAGTCCTTTGTGGAGGCACAAACACATGCAACCTTATTTGGAACATGCTTGTTTGTTTGTTTGTTTGTTTGTTTTTGTGGTACGAGGGCCTCTCACTGTTCTCCCGTTGTGGAGCACAGGCTCCAGACGCACAGACTCAACGGCCATGGCTCACAGTCCCAGCCACTCCGCGGCATGTGGGATCCTCCCGGACCAGGGCATGAACCCGTGTCCCCTGCATCGGCAGGCAGACTCTCAACCACTGCACCACCAGGGAAGCCCCGTGGAATGTGTTTATTTTTGCTTGCTACTTCGGTAGGGAAAGTTCTAGCGAATATATATATATATATATATATATATATATATATATATATATATATAAATATTTGCACTTAGCCTACGATAATAGCCTTCATGCCATTTTACTGGCAAGAAATACGGTTATTTTGACAGCATTTGGCAACTGGGGTTTAATATTGAAATTCGGCCTTTTTCACAGTCAGAACACGGAAATGATACTAGGTATGGTGTTTTTTATTCATTCTTGTTGCATGTGTCTCACTCTGTGATTTATTCAAGTATTAATATCCTAGACTATTCCCTTTTCCAGATAACTTTCAAAACCTATCCCTTAAACAAATCACAACATAGCATGATTTCTCTTTCAATTAGACATGTAGTTTGTACAGATACATTAGTCCTTACCTAGTGCATATATTTTTTGTTTGGTTTGGTATGGTTTGGTTTTACTTTCTTCAAAACATAGCATAGCAACCAAGCATATAAAATAATGATGATAATAATAAAACAACATTTTCAGCTGGTTACTATGAGACAGGCACTCTGCTAAGTACTTCATATACATTATTATCTTATTTATTCTTCAATATAATGCTACAACTAACAATAGTTGATACTCATATAGTATTTCTAAGTGTCAGGCACTGTTACATATATTAACTTATTTAAGTCTGACAATTTGAAGTCCATGTACACTGTTATTATCACTAGTCATATCACTATGAGGACATAATGTATAATAAATATCTGACAGAGAGTTCAAGTAACTTGCCCAAAGTCACTCAACTCCTATCTGATTGAGTTGAAATTTAAACTGATACAGACTGGATAGAGGGGCAATATTCAAAACCAGTACAGTATACTGACTCTCAATCTAACATCCAGTATTTGTTTTAATGTATTCCTGCTCTTCTATTTACATGACCCTTAACTTTTTTCCATAATCCTTTTATACAATAGTTGAATTTAAAATGTGCTGTATTCTAACTGATAATAAGTTCCTTTAGAACATAGCATATGATTTTTTTTTGTATTCTCACAATTAACACAATGCCCTTATTATATTTAAAGTACTCAATAATTTTTTTAATTGATTTGCCAAATGTGCTCACAGTGGAAAAATACTGCAAGGAGGGAACTGGTGTTGGGATGGATGTTCTTGATTAAAAAAAAAATGCATCATAGGAGCAATCAGCTCTGAAAGTTACCAGGTGTTTAAGGTCAAGCAGTAAATCCCAAATTACCAACAGGAGACTCCCAAAGAGTATTATAGTTTAATAGTTGAGACAATGTAATAGTGTCAATACTTGAACCAGAAAATAACAACCTCATTATTTTTGCCATTATAACCAACTTAAACTACTCAGGGATCTAACCAAGTGTTTAATCATTAATGATAATTTCTGAAAAAGAAAAATCTATCTTAAGTCTGCCTATCCCTAAGTCCCTATATAACAAGAAAGTTGAATGAAGATAGATATGACAGAGAATTTGAGTAAAAGACTCAAAAGGCAAGATTTTTAATTAAATATACATGCTCCATAGAATGTTTAATCCAAACTTTCAAGTATGAAAAACTTTTTCCATAATCTTAGAGTTATAATAGTTATTTCTAATCAGATCTGTTACTACTTAACCTTATCATATACACTTATTGCCAGAAATACTATCTGTAAACACTTGATTGCAATCATCACCTACTCTAAAGAACTAAATTAAAGAATGGCTATAGTACGTCAAGCATCTTTTATAAATATGACCTACCAAGGCTAATATGAGGATGAAAAATAGAAGCACTTAAGCATCAGCATTGCATTAATCCAAATGAGGTCTTGTATAATAATAAGCACTAACTTTTAAACTGCACTGCTTTTTAAAAGTTCCAACTAAACAACATATTCTTAGCATTGACATTAGCAATTTATAAGAGATCCAGAGGAACTAGACAGACTTCTATTTTAAGATAGATTTAAAAGTATGTTAGAACTGTGTTCTGAATGAACCTCCTACATACAGAACCTTTTTTTTTTTTCCAATACCATCTCAAAACAGAAATAATGCTTTTAATCCTTTGAAGCACAGAAATTTAACTCTCAGCTTTTCTAGACACTAATAGGTCACATAACCAATATTATCTTTTGATCAAAATGAAGGAAGCATTGTATTTTGGGCTCAGCCACTGGCTGCAGAATGAATTAAACAAAATCCTGAAGGTATAAGAGTTTTCTTTTCTCTGGCTGTGGATACAGTTAGCAGGGCATGTGGAGAACCTTGGGTGAAAGGAACAAATAGGTGTTACTATACCTATTTCCTGTGTAGTGCATTTACTAGTGTAGTAAAATGGAAGGACTTTGATTAGGAATCAGTAACCCTCTGTGCTACTTCTGGCTTTACACCTGAACTTGCCCTAATAACAATCTCTCTGAGCATCAGTTTCTTAATATACAAAATAAATGTATTAGTCCCTGATCTGTCTATTTTACAAGTATCACTATTAGGATTAAAAAAAAATCAGTAGCATAGATTAAATTTTGCTTTATCATACAATTTTCTCCCTCACATTAAGATAGTAATAATAATTTTGTGTTTTATTTTTTTTTAAGATTTTTTTTGATGTGGACCATTTTAAAAGTCTTCATTGAATTTGTTACAATATTGCTTCTGTTTTATGTTTTGGTTTTTTGGCTGTGAGGCATGTGGGATCTTAGCTCCCTGACCAGGGGTCAAACCCACACCCCCTGCATTGAAAGGCAAAGTCTTAACCACTGGACCACCAGGGAAGTCCCTATTTTTTCTATGTATATATATATATATATATATATATATATATATATATATATATATATATACACATACACCTATATATTTTTGTGTATGTATGTATGGGTATAATATACATTTATGTGTATACATACATACTTGTATGCACATATGTAAGTGTGTTTTATGAAGATTTATAAACTGTCATATGCTGCATATTTGTTTCATTTATTCCACAAATATTCATTGGATGCCTTATATAAGCCCGATTCTGTATGAGGCTTTAGCTACACAGTGAATAAAGACACTGGCTTTAGGAGGTACTAGTTTAGTTAAGTTAGAATGTTTAAACAAACAAATAATAAAGATCAAAATGTTTCAAGGCCTATGACAGAATTATATATGGCCTAAAGGAAGGCAGAAGGGAAAGAACTAAATTCATCCTTTGATAAGCCCATGCTGGACACAATCCAAGACCTTTGTAAACTGTGGTTATAAGAAGTACCTTGGGAGGAGATCGGGGAAGATGGCGGAAGAGTAAGATGCGGAGATCACCTTCCTCCCCACAGATACACCAGAAATTCATCTACACATGGAACAACTCCTACAGAACACCTACTGAACGCTGGCAGAAGACCTCAGACCACCCAAAAGGCAAGAAACTCCCCACATACCCAAAAGAAAAAAAGAATAAACAGAGACAAAAGGATAGGGACGGGACCTGCACCAGTGGGAGGGAGCTATGAAGGAGGAAAGGTTTCCACACACTAGGAAGCCCCTTCATGGGTGGAGACTGCGGGTGGTGGAGGGGGAAAGCTTCGGAGTAGCAGAGGAGAGCGCAGCAACAGGGGTGCGGAGGGCAAAGCGGAGAGATTCCTGCACAGAGGATCGGTGCCGACCAGCACTCACCAGCCCGAGAGGCTTGTCTGCTCGGCCGCCGGGGCGGGCGGGGCAGGGAGTTGAGGTGCGGGTATCGGGTTTTGGTCAGAGCACAGGGAGAGGACTGGAGCTGGCGGCAGGAAGAGAGCCTGAAGGGGTTAGTGCACCACGGTTAGCCTGGAGGGAGTCCAGGAAAAAGTCTGGAGCTGCCGAAGAGGCAAGAGAGTTTTTCTTCCCTCTTTGTTTCCTGGTGCGCAAGGAGAGGGGATTAAGAGCGCTACTTAAAGGAGCTCCAGAGACGGGCGCGAGCCGCGGCTAAAGGCGCGGACCCCGGAGACGGGCGTGGGATGCTGGGGCTGCTGTTGCCGCCGCCAAAAGGCCTGTGTGCGAGTGCAGGTCACTGTCCACGCCCCCCTTCTGGGGAGCCTGTGCAGCCCGCCACTGCCGGGGTCCCAGGATCCAGGGACGGCTTCCCTGGGAAAGCGCATGGAGCGCCTCGGGCTGGTGCAACGTCACACCAGCCTCTGCCGCCGCAGGCTCGCCCTGCACTCCGTGCCCCTCCGTCCCCTCGGCCTCAGTGAGCCGGAGCCACCGAATCAGCGGCTCCTTTAAACCCGTCCTGTTTGAGCGAAGAACAGACGCCCTCCGGCGACCTACACGGAGAGGTGGTGCCGAAGCCAAAGCTGAGACCCGGGAGCTGTGAGAACAAAGAAGAGACAGGGAAAACTCTCTGTGCAGCCTCGGAAGCAGCGGATTGAAGCTCCACAAACAACCTGATGTACCCTGCATCTGTGGAATACATGAGTGGACAATGAATCATCCCAAATTGAAGAGGTGGACTTTGAGAAGAAGATTTAAGATTTTTTCCCCTTTTCCTCTTTTTACAACGAATTATCCCAAATTGAGGTGGTAGACTTTGAGAGCAAGATTTACAATTTTTTCCCCTTGTTCGCTTTTTGTCAATGTGTATGTGTATGCTTCCGTGTGAGATTTTCTCTGTATAACTTTCCTTCCACCATTTGTTCCAGGGTTCTATCCGTCCGTGCTTTTTTTTTTTTTAATAATTACTGTTTTATTTTAATAACGCTACTATATTTTATCATACTTTATTCTATTTTACCTTATCTTCTCTCTTTCACTTTTTCCTACCTTCCCTTCCTCCCGCCCTCCCTCCCCCCTCATTTCTTTCATTCTTTCTTTCCTTCCTCCCTCCCTCCTGTCTTTCTTTCTTTCTTTCATTGTTTCTTTCCTTCTTTCCTTCCTCCCTCCCTTCTTTCTTCCTTTCTCTTTCTTTCTTTCGTTCCTCCCTCCCTCCCTTCTTTCTTTTCTTTCCTTCCTCCTTCCCTCCTGTCTTTCTTTCTTTCTTTCTTTCTTTCTTTCTTTCTTTCTTTCTTTCTTTCATTCATTCCCTCCTCCCTCCACCCCTCCTTTCTTTCTTTCTTTCTTTCTTTCCTTGCTCCATCCCTCCCTCCTTTTTTTCTTCCTTCCTTCCTTCCTTCCTTTCTTTCCTTCTTTCTTTCTTTCTTCTACTAATTCTTTCTTTCTACTTTTTCTCCCTTTTATTGTGAGCCGGGTAGATAAAAGGCTCTTGGTACTGCAGCCAGGAGTCAGTGCTGTGCCTCTGAAGTGGGAGAGCCAACTTCAGGACACAGGTCCACAAGAGACCTCCCAGCTCCACATAATATCAAGTGGCGAAGGTCTCCCGGAGTTCTCCATCTCAACACCAGCACCCAGCTTCACTCAACGACCAGCAAGCTGCAGTGCTGGTCACCCTGTGCCAGGAAACTACCAAGAAGGGAACACGGCCCCACCCATTAGCAGAGAGGCTGCCTAAAAACATCAAAAAGCCACAGGCACCCCAAAACACACCACCAGACGTGGACCTGTCCACCAGAAAGACAAGATCGAGCCTCATCCACCAGAACACAGGCACTAGTCCCCTCCACCAGGAAGCATACGCGACCCACTGAAACAACCTTAGCCACTGGGGACAGACACCAAAAACAACGGGAACTACGAATCTGCAGCCTGCAAAAAGGAGACCCCAAACACAGTAAGATAAGCAAAATGAGAAGACAGAAAAACACACAGCAGGTGAAGGAGCAAGATAAAAACCCACCAGACCTAACAAATGAAGAGGTAATAGGCAGTCTACTGAAAAAGAATTCAGAATAATGATAGTAAAGATGATCCAAAATCTTGGAAATAGAATAGACAAAATGCAAGAAACAGTTAACAAGGACCTAGAAGAAATAAAGATGAATCAAGCATCGATTATAAACACAATAGATGAAACGAAAAATACTCTAGATGGGACCAATAGCAGAATAACTGAGGCAGAAGAATAGATAAGTGACGTGGAAGATAAAATAGTGGAAATAACTACTGCAGAGCAAAGAAAGAAAAAAGAATAAAAAGAACTGAGGACAGTCTCAGAGACGTCTGGGACAACATTAAACACAACAACATTCGAATTATAGGGGTTCGAGAAGAAGAAGAGAAAAAGAAAGGGACTGAAAAAATATTTGAAGAGATTATAGTTGAAAACTTCCCTGATATGGGAAAGGAAATAGTTAATCAAGTCCAGGAGGCACAGAGAGTCCCATACAGAATAAATCCAAGGAGAAATACACAAAGACACATATTTATCAAACTGTCAAAAATTAAACACAAAGAAAACATATTAAAAGCAGCAAGGGGAAAATAACACACAAGGGAATCCCCATCAGGTTAACAGCTGATCTCTCAGCAGAAACTCTACAAGCCAGAAGGGAGTGGCAGGACATATTTAAAGTGAAGAAGGAGAAAAACCTGCAACCAAAATTACTCTACCCAGCAAGGATCTCATTCAGATTTGATGGAGAAATTAAAAGGTTTACAGACAAGCAAAAGCTGAGAGAGTTCAGCACCACCAAACCAGCTTTACAACAAATGCTAAAGGAACTTCTCTAGGAAAGAAACACAACAGAAGGAAAAGACCTACAATAACGAACTCAAAACAATTAAGGAAATGGGAATAGGAACATACATATCAATAATTACCTTAAATGTAAATGGACTAAATGCTCCCACCAAAAGACACAGATTGGCTGAATGGATACAAAAACAAGACCCATATATATGCTGTCTAAAAGAGACCAACCTCAGACCTAGAGACATATACAGATTGAAAGTAAGGGGATGGAAAAAGATATTCTATGCAAATGGAAATCAAAAGAAAGCTGGAGTAGCAATTCTTATATCACACAAAATAGACTTTAAAATAAAGACTATTAGAAGAGACAATGAAGGACACCACATAATGATCAAGGGATCGATCCAAGAAGAAGATATAACAATTGTAAATATTTATGCACCCAACATAGAAGTACCTCAATACATAAGGCAAATACTAACAGCCATAAAAGGGGAAATCAACAGGAACACACTCATAGTAGGGGACTTCAACACCCCACCTTCACCAATGGACAGATCATCCAAAATGAAAATAAATAAGGAAACACAAGCTTTCAATGATACATTAAACAAGATGGACTTAATTGATATTTATAGGACATTCCATCCAAAAACAATAGAATACACATTTTTCTCAAGTGCTCATGAAACATTCTCCAGGATAGATCATATCTTGGGTCACAAATCAAGCCTTGGTAAATTTAAGAAAATTGAAATTGTATCAAGTATCATTTCTGACCACAACACTATGAGACTACACATCAATTACAGAAAAAGATCTGTTAAAAATACAAACACAAGGAGGCTAAACAATACACTACTCAATAACGAAGTGATCACTGAAGAAATCAAAGAGGAAATTAAAAAATACCTAGAAACAAATGACAATGGAGACACGACGACCCAAAACCTATGGGACGCAGCAAAAGCAGTTCTAAGGGGGAAGTTTATAGCAATACAATCCCACCTTAAGAAACAGGAAACATCTCGAGCAAACAACTTGACCCTGCATATAAAGCAATTAGAGAAAGAAGAACAAAAACCCCCCAAAGTTAGCAGAAGGAAAGAAATCATAAAGGTCAGATCAGAAATAAATGTAAAAGAAATAAAGGAAACGATAGCAAAGATCAATAAAACTAAAAGCTGGTTCTTTGAGAAGATAAACAAAATTGATAAACCATTAGCCAGACTCATCAAGAAAAAAAGGGAGAAGACTCAAATCAATAGAATTAGAAACGAAAAAGAAGTAACAACTGACACTGCAGAAATAGAAAAGATCATGAGAGATTATCCAAGCAACTTTAGGCCAATAAAATGGACAACCTGGAAGAAATGGACAAATTTTTAGAAATGCACAACCTGCCAAGATTGAATCAGGAAGAAATAGAAAATATGAATAGAGCAATCACTGACCAATCACCAAGCACTGAAATTGAAACTGTGATTAAAAATCTTCCAACAAACAAAAGCCCAGGACCAGATGGCTTCACAGGTGAATTCTATCAAACATTTAGAGAAGAGCTAACACCTATCCTTCTCAAACTCTTCCAAAGTATAGCAGAGGGAGGAACACTCCCAAACTCATTCTACGAGGCCACCATCACCTTGATACCAAAACCAGGCAAGGATGTCACAAAGAAAGAAAACTAAAGGCCAATATCACTGATGAACATAGATGCAAAAATCCTCAACAAAATACTAGCAAACAGAATCCAACGGCACATTAAAAGGATCATACACCATGATCAAGTGGGGTTTATTCCAGGAATGCAAGGATTCTTCAATATACGCAAATCAATCAACGTGATACACCATATTAACAAATTGAAGGAGAAAAACCATATGATCATCTCAATAGATGCAGAGAAAGCTTTCGACAAAATTCAACACCCATTTATGATAAAAACCCTGCAGAAAGTAGGCATAGAGGGAACTTTCCTCAACATAATAAAGGCCATATATGACAAACCCACAGCCAGCATCGTCTTCAATGGTGAAAAACTGAAACCATTTCCACTAAGATCAGGAACAAGACAAGGCTGCCCACTCTCACCACTCTTATTCAACCTAGTTTTGGAAGTTTTAGCCACAGCAATCAGAGAAGAAAAGGAAATAAAAGGAATCCAAATCGGAAAAGAAGTAAAGCTGTCACTGTTTGCAGATGACATGATACTATACATAGAGAATTCTAAAGATGCTACCAGAAAACTACTAGAGCTAATCAATGAATTTGGTAAAGTTGCAGGATACAAAATTAATGCACAGAAATCTCTGGCATTCCTATATACTAATGATGAAAAATCTGAAAGTGAAATCAAGGAAACACTCCCATTTACCATTGCAACAAAAAGAATAAAATATCTAGGAATAAACCTACCTAAGGAGACAAAAGACCTGTATGCAGAAAATTATAAGACACTGATGAAAGAAATTAAAGATGATACAAATAGATGGAGAGATGTACCATGTTCTTGGATTGGAAGAATCAACATTGTGAAAATGACTCTACTACCCAAAGCAATCTACAGATTCAATGCAATCCCTATCAAACTACCACTGGCATTTTTCACAGAACTAGAACAAAAAATTTCACAATTTGTATGGAAACACAAAAGACCCCGAATAGCCAAAGCAATCTTGAGAACGAAAAATGGAGCTGGAGGAATCAGGCTCCCTGACTTCAGACTATACTACAAAGCTACAGTAATCAAGACAGTATGGTACTGGCACAAAAACAGAAAGATAGATCAAGGGAACAGGATAGAAAGCCCAGAGATAAACCCACGGACATATGGTCACCTTATCTTTGATAAAGGAGGCAGGAATGTACAGTGGAGAAAGGACAGTCTCTTCAATAAGTGGTGCTAGAAAACTGGATAGGGACATGTAAAAGTATGAGATTAGATCACTCCCTAACACCATACACAAAAATAAGCTCAAAATGTATTAAAGACCTAAATGTAAGGCCAGACACTATCAAACTCTTAGAGGAAAACATAGGCAGAACATTCTATGACATAAATCACAGCAAGATCCTTTTTGACCCACCTCCTAGAGAAATGGAAATAAAGACAAAAATAAACACATGGGACCTAATGAAACCTAAAAGCTTTTGCACAGCAAAGGAAACCATAAACAAGACCAAAAGACAACCCTCAGAATGGGAGAAAATATTTGCAAATGAAGCAACTGACAAAGGATTAATCTCCAAAATTTATAAGCAGCTCATGCAGCTCAATAACAAAAAAACAAACAACCCAATCCAAAAATGGGCAGAAGACCTAAATAGACATTTCTCCACAGAAGATATACAGACTGCCAACAAACACATGAAAGGATGCTCAACATCTTTACTCATCAGAGAAATGCAAATCAAGACTACAATGAGATATCATCTCACACCAGTCAGAATGGCCATCATCAAAAAATCTAGAAACAATAAATGCTGGAGAGGGTGTGGAAAAAAGGGAACACTCTTGCACTGCTGGTGGGAATGTGAATTGGTACAGCCACTATGGAGAATGGTATGGAGGTTCCTTAAAAAACTACAAATAGAACTACTATATGACCCAGCAATCCCACTACTAGGCATATACCCTGAGAAAACCATAATTCAAAAAGAGACATGTACCAAAATGTTCATAGCAGCCGTATTTACAATAGCCCGGAGTTGGAAACAACCTAAGTGTCCATCATCGGATGAATGGGTAAAGAAGATGTGGCACATATATACAATGGAATATTACTCAGCCATAAAAAGAAACGAAATTGAGCTATTTGTAATGAGGTGGATGGACCTAGAGTCTGTCATACAGAGTGAAGTAAGTCAGAAAGAGAAAGACAAATACTGTATGCTGACACATATATATGGAATTTAAGAAAAAAAAATGTCATGAAGAACATAGGGGTAAGACAGGAATAAAGACACAGACCTACTAGAGAATGGACTTGAGGATATGGGGAGGGGGAAGGGTAAGCTGTGACAAAGTGAAAGAGCTGCATGGACATATATACACTGCCAAACGTAAGGTAGATAGCTAGTGGGAAGCAGCCGCATAGCACAGGGAGATCAGCTCGGTGCTTTGTGACCGCCTGGAGGGGTGGGATAGGGAGGGTGGAAGGGAGACGCAAAAGGGAGGGGATATGGGAACATATGTATATGTATAACTGATTTAATTTGTTATAAAGCAATAAATAAATAAATAAATAAATAAATAAATAAAAAAGAAGGCAGAAAAGAAGAAAGAAGGCAGACAGATACTTGGAGAGAGAGAAAAATAGGTTAAAATCTATTTGGTCATCATAGCACAGGGAGATCAGCTCGGTGCTTTGTGACCACCTAGAGGGTTGGGATAGGGAGAGTGGGAGGGAGGGAGACGCAAGAGGGAAGAGATATGGGGATATATGTATAAGTATTGTTGATTCACTTTGTTATAAAGCAGAAACTAACACACCATTGTAAAGCAATTATACTCCAATAAAGATGTTTAAAAAAAAAAAAATCTTCCAACAAATAAAAGCCCAGGACCAGATGGCTTCACAGGCGAATTCTATCAAGCATTTAGTGAAGAGCTAACACCTATTCTTCTCAAACTCTTCCAAAGTATAGCAGAGGGAGGAACACTCCCAAACTCATTCTACGAGGCCACCATCACCTTGATACCAAAACCAGGCAAGGATCTCACAAAGAAAGAAAACTACAGGCCAATATCACTGATGAACATAGATGCAACAATCCTCAACAAAATACTAGCAGAATCCAACAGCACATTAAAAGGATCATACACCATGATCAAGTGGGGTTTATTCCAGGAATGCAAGGATTCTTCAATATATGTAAATCAATCAATGTGATACACCATATTAACAAATTGAAGGAGAAAAACCATATGATCATCTCAATAGATGCAGAGAAAGCTTTCGACAAAATTCAACACCCATTTATGATAAAAACCCTCCAGAAAGTAGGCATAGAGGGAACTTACCTCAACATAATAAAGGCCATATACGACAAACCCACAGCCAACATTGTCCTCAATGGTGAAAAACTGAAACCGTTTCCACTAAGATCAGGAACAAGACGAGGCTGCCCACTCTCACCATTCTTATTCAACATAGTTTTGGAAGTTTTAGCCACAGCAATCAGAGAAGAAAAGGAAATAAAAGGAATCCAAATTGGAAAAGAAGAAGTAAAGCTGTCATTGTTTGCAGATGGCATGATACTATACATAGAGAATCCTAAAGATGCTACCAGAAAACTACTAGAGCTAATCAATGAATTCGGTAAAGTAGCAGGATACAAAATTAATGTACAGAAATCTCTGGCATTCCTGTACACTAATGATGAAAAATCTGAAAATGAAATCAAGAAACACTCCCATTTACTATTGCAACAAAAATAATAAAATATCTAGGAATAAACCTACCTAAGGAGACAAAAGACCTGTATGCAGAAAATTATAAGACACTGATGAAAGAAATTGAAGATGATACAAATAGATGGAGAGATATACCATGTTCCTGGATTGGAAGAATCAATATTGTGAAAATGACTGTACTACCAAAAGCAATCTACAGATTCAATGCAATCCCTATCAAACTACCACTGGCATTTTTCACAGAACTAGAACAAAAACTTTTAAAATTTGTTTGGAAAAACAAAAGACCCCGAATAGCCAAAGCAATCTTGAGAACGAAAAATGGAGCTGGAGGAATCAGGCTCCCTGACTTCAGACTATACTACAAAGCTACAGTAATCAAGACAGTGTGGTACTGGCACAAAAACAGAAATTAAGATCAATGGAAGAGGATAGAAAGCCCAGAGATAAACTGACGCACATATGGCCAACTTATCTGTGATAAAGGAGGCAGGAATGTACAGTGGAGAAAGGACAGCCTCTTCAATAAGTGCTGCTGGGAAAACTGGACAGGAACATGTAAAAGTATGAGAATAGATCATTCCCTAACACCATACACAAAAATAAGCTCAAAATGGATTAAAGACCTAAATGTAAGGCCAGACACTATAAAACTCTTAGAGGAAAACATAGGCAGAACACTCTATGACATAAATCACAGCAAGATCCTTTTGGACCCACCTCCTAGACAAATGGAAATAAAAACAAAGATAAACAAACGGGACCTAATGAAACTTCAAAGCTTTTGCACAGCAAAAGAAACCATAAACAAGACCAAAAGACAGCCCTCAGAATGGGAGAAAATATTTGCAAATGAAGCAACTGACAAAGGATTAATCTCCAAAATTTACAAGCAGCTCATGCAGCTCAATAGCAAAAAAACAAACAACCCAATGCAAAAAATGGGCAGAAGACTTAAATAAGCATTTCTCCAAAGAAGATATACAGACTGCCAACAAACACATGAAAGAATGCTCAACATCATTAATCATTAGAGAAATGCAAATTAAAACTACAATGAGATATCATCTCACGCCAGTCAGAGTGGCCATCATCAAAAAATCTAGAAACAATAAATGCTGGAGAGGGTATGGAAAAAAGGGAACACTCTTGCACTGCTGGTGGGAATGTGAATTGGTACAGCCACTATGGAGAACAGTATGGAGGTTCCTTATAAAACTACAAATAGAACTACCATATGACCCAGCAATCCCACTACTAGGCATATACCCTGAGAAAACCATAATTCAAAAAGAGACATGTACCAAAATGTTCATTGCAGCTCTATTCACAATAGCCTGGAGATGGAAACAACCTAAGTGTCCATCATTGGATGAATGGATAAAGAAGATGTGGCACATATATACAATGGAATATTACTCAGCCATAAAAAGAAACGAACCTGAGCTATTTGTAATTAGGTGGATAGACCTAGAGTCTGTCATACAGAGTGAAGTAAGTCAGAAAGAGAAAGACAAATACCATATTGTAACATATATCTATGGAATTTAAGAAAAAAAAATGTCATGAAGAACCTAGGGGTAAAACAGGCATAAAGACACAGACCTACTTGGGAATGGACTTGAGGATATGGGGAGGGGGAAGGGTAAGCTGTGACAAAGCGAGAGAGAGGCATGGACATATATACAGTACCAAACGTAAGTTAGATAGATAGTGGGAAGCAGCCGCATAGTACAGGGAGATCAGCTCGGTGCTTTGTGATGGTCTGGAGGGGTGGGATAGGGAGGGTGGGAGGGAGGGAGGCGCAAGAGGGAAGGGATGTGGGAACAGATGTATATGTATGAGTGATTCACATTGTTATAAAGCAGAAACTAAAAAAAGAAGTACCTTGTAATAACACGTCTTACCTCTACGGCAAGCACACAAAATAGATGTTAGAAACCCGAGGCTCCAGTTTACTATAACTCAGAATATAATTATTGTATTCTCCTCCATTATTTCTTCACTGAACCTAGAAACTTCCTTCATCTTATTTACCTGTGGAATATACTTGTATATATATTTATTTTTCACAATTCTCTAATAGTCCCTAGAACACAGAGACTTTCTTAATCATCTGCAACACCTAGCAGAACATATGAATAAATGAGTGAATGAACGAATGAATAAGTAAATAATATTTATGAATGTAGAAATGCAAAGATGCAACAAGAAAATTAAGACAAGAATGCTCATTATGTAATAATGATGTTGAGTCACTTAAAAAATAATCTCGTAAATTTTCCTCTCATACTTAGTTTCCACTAAATTAAATTTGCCTTCGTATCTCAAATCACTCTGCTATGTAGTTGGAACACAGAAAGATAGAATACATATTCCTTTCTCTAAAGAAACCATAATTTAGTTAGGAAGGTAGAGAACTTCATAAAAATATATACTCAAGGAGACATTTAATTGTCAAATAAGGTCTTAGAAAGAAATTTAAATCTAGAAAGGAAAATCTGTATCAAAAAGATACAGGTGAAATTTAAGAATGTGAGCTTTTTGAAATTATAACTTAGAAATCTGTATACAGGATTTTCTAGTTTCATTGTATCCTTAGCTGGGTAAAGTATTTTACTATCAAAATGGAAGATTCCACTTATTCAGTTTAGAACAGAATGTTAAAAGATAAATGATCTTAGAGTCAGTAATTCACCAACTATCTGATCTGATGAATTATGTTACCTACAGATGCAATTACTAATCTTACTTTTGTAAAGCTCATAGGTATAGGATTCTCAAGATTTTATTAAAAACATATAAGGTAATCAAATGTAATATTAATAACTGGAATATTGTTATTTGATTCTGACTTTCTGCCATTCTAAAAGTTCACATAATGCTAGTAAAAAATGTAGGACTATGAAATTTAAAATTATGAAACTCTAATCTCCAAATTTACTAACAACTTTAGCAACTTCATATGTCCTAGGTCCATAATTTAAATTCTATTATTTCATCAGAATAGTAAACTGTAGGGCTGGCTGCCAATAATGTAACAGAGCCTAGTTAAGATAGTCCTAAAAATGCATGAGAAAATTCATGGATCCAGGAGTAGTCTCAGGTAAACTGTGAAGTTCAAAAAGTCTGTTGTTATCTAGCCTCTCCTGTCTTTATATGTTCCTCCCTCCTGGAAAATTCTCCCCTCCAGTGTACTTTGTATTATTTCCCTGTATGAGACAGATATGACTGAGGTAGAAGCAGAAAATACTGGAGCTATGGACACCAAATTGCATAGTCTGGATTTATCCCACAGTCCACTGGATTTTTAACTGTAGGGTTTTGATATGTTATTGCATTAGTAATTTGTTAATAATAGCATTGAATTGAAGTTACAAACCATTCTTTTTAATAAAAGAAGCTTATCTCTCTACCATCCCTTTCAGTCCCTTGCATTTCAATATGATTTTTTGAATGCAGCAAAAAAAAGCAAGAAAAAAGTAGAGCAAATAGCTAATGAGACTGAACCTCAGTGTGCCTGAGTTGATTTGTCCCTCATATGAACGCCATATATCTTGTGTGTTAATGCTGAAAAAAATTGTTGAGAAACATTCCTTTAGCAAATGGGAGACAAACAATTTATTTTAAACAAAGGAGAAACGTTAACAGATTAAAAAAAAAATAACCTGTCAATATAGTGGAAGGTCCATGAGAGGAGAGCAACATTAAAGTAAGGGATGTAAGGGGACGTAAGGTGGTATTATCAAAATCTAGTTAAAAGATGAAGGTCTGATCTAGACAGTGTGAATAGAAACAGACTCAAAACTGATTCATCTGCCAGTCATTTTTCTAAGCTCTAGATCAATCCTTAAAATAACTTCAAAAAGAAGAAAATAATGCAAGTTTCATAAATAACTATTTTCACAGACTTTATTTAGTAATGGAAGATTGCTCAGAACTACTTTTTTGAAACTGTTCTTTGCAGCTCAAGCCTTATCTGTCTCTTCACTACTACTGTAATAGTATCCTCTTTTGTCCTAGGCTTTGCTCTGTAAAGCAGAGGACAGAAGCTCAGTTTCCTACTAGCAAGGCAGCTAATTAATAGAATCAAAGTGCTGTTGCCCAAATTGATTCCAAAAAATTAAATCCATTTAAGTCATTTTTAAAAAGTCAATCTTTGACAGATCATAGCAGAGAAATTTCAGTTTACTTAGGAGTTCACAACCAAAACAATGTGGCTGAACTAGAAAGTATTTAGATTTCCATGAACAGATGTCTCCTTATTGAAGGCTCAGCTACATAGACACACTGAAAGCCTTTTTTAAGTGGGCCATCTAGTCAAACTTCTACAGAATGGTTGTATATTTTCTACTTCACCATTAGGGTATGACTGCCAGGTCCCCACAATTTACATTTGTATAATATATATTTTTATGTTTCTACAAATTGAAGAAAACTTTAAAAAGTTGCTATGTTTATGCCATGATTTGTCTTTAAATTATTGGTATGACATTGAATAATTGGCCTTGTAGGTACAATTGTAAATAAGTGGATTTTTGGCTTAATATCTTTTAGGATAAGGCAGAAGGCCTTAGTGAATTTTTTATTCAACTATTCTCCCTTTGAGTTTAAATATGTATTTTAACTCTAAAGAATAAACTTGTGACTTCCGGGTAAGATGGCGGAAGAGTAAGACGCGGAGAACACCTTCCTCCCCACGGATACACTAGAAATACAGCTACACGTGGAACAACTCCTACAGAACACCTACTGAACGCTGGCAGAAGACCCCAGACCTCCCAAAAGGCAAGAAACCCCCCACATACCTGGGTAGGGCAAAGCAGAGAGATCCCCACACAGAGGATCGGTGCCGAGCGGCACTCACCAACCCGAGAGGCTTGTCTGCTCGCCCGCCGGGGCGCGCAGCGCTGGAAGCTGAGGCTCGGGCTTCGGTCAGAGTGCAGGGAGAGGACTGGGGCTGGCGGCGAGAACTCAGCGTGAAGGGGGCTAATGTGCCACAGCTAGCCAGCAGGGAGTCCGGGAAAACTCTGGAGTTGCCGAAGAGGCAAGAGACTTTTTCTTCCCTCTTGGTTTCCTGGTGCGCAAGGAGAGGGGATTAAGAGCGCTGCTTAAAGGGGCTCCACAGACGGGCGCGAGTCGCGACTGAAAGCGCGGAGCCCAGTGACGGGCGTGGGACGCTGGGGCTGCTGCTGCCGCCGCCAAGAAGCCTGTATGCGAGCGCAGGTCACTGTCCACACCGCCCTTCCGGGAGCCTGTGCAGCCCGCCACTGCCGGGGTCCCGGGATCCAGGGGCGGCTTCCCTGGGAGAACGCACGGCGCGCCTCGGGCTGGTGCAACGTCACGCCGACCTCTGCCGCTGCAGGCTCGCCCCGCACTCCGTGCCCCTCCCTCCCGCCCGGCCTGAGTGAGCCAGAGTCCCCGAAGCGGCTGCTCCTTTAACCCTGTCCTGTCTGAGCGAAGAACAGACGCCCTCCGGCGACCTACACGCAGAGGCGGGGCCAAATCCAAAGCTGAGACCCAGGAGCTGTGAGAACAAAGAAGAGAAAGGGAAACCTCTCCCAGCAGCCTCAGAAGCAGCGGATTAAAGCTCCACAATCAACTTGATGTACCCTGCATCTGTGGAATACATGAATAGACAACACATCATCCCAAATTGAGGAGCCCGGAGTCAGTGCTGTGCCTCTGAGATGGGAGAGTCAACTTCAGGACACTGGTCCACAAGAGACCTCCCAGCTCCACATAATATCAAACGGCAAAAATCTTCCAGAGATCTCCATCTCAACACGAGCACCCAGCTTCACTCAACGACCAGCAAGCTACAGTGCTGGACACCCTAAGCCAAACAACTAGCAAGACAGGAACACAACACCACCCATTAGCAGAGAGGTGGCCTAAAATCATAAAAAGTCCGCAGACACCCCAAAACACACCACCAGACGTGGACCTGCCCACCGGAAAGACAAGATCCAGCCTCACCCACCAGAACACAGGCACTAGTCCCCCCCACCAGGAAGCCTACACAACCCAATAAACCAACCTTAGCCACTGGGGACAGACACCAAAAACAACAGGAACTACGAACCTGCAGCCTGCAAAAAGGAGACCCCAAACACAGTAACATAAGCAAAATGAGAAGACAGAAAAACACACAGCAGGAGAAGGAGCAAGATAAAAACCCACCAGATCTAACAAATGAAGAGGTAATAGGCAGTCAACCTGAAAAAGAATTCAGAATAATGATGGTAAAGATGATCCAAAATTCTATTTCCCAGATCCAAAATCTTGGAAATAGAATAGACAAAATGCAAGAAACAGTTAACAAGGACCTAGAAGAACTAAAGATGAATCAAGCATCGATTAAAAACACAATACATGAAATAAAAAATACTCTAGATGGGATCAATAACAGAATAACTGAGGCAGAAGAACGGATAAGTGAGGTGGAAGATAAAATAGTGGAAATAACTGCTGCAGAGCAAAATAAAGAAAAAAGAATGAAAAGAACAGAGGACAGTCTCAGAGACCTGTGGGACAACATTAAACGCACCAACATTCAAATTATAGGGGTTCCAGAAGAAGAAGAGAAAAAGAAAGGGGCTGAGAAAATATTTGAAGAGATTATAGTTGAAAACTTCCCTGATATGGGAAAGGAAATAATTAATCAAGTTCAGGAGGCACAGAGAGTCCCATACAGAATAAATCCAAGGAGAAATACACCAAGACACATATTAATCAAACTGTCAAAAATTAAACACAAAGAAATCATATTAAAAGCAGCAAGGCAAAAACAACAAATAACACACAAGGGAATCCCCATCAGGATAACAGCTGATCTCTCAGCAGAAACTCTACAAGCCAGAAGGGAGTGGCAGGACATAATTAAAGTGATGAAGGAGAAAAACCTGCAACCAAGATTACTCTACCCAGCAAGGATCTCATTCAGATTTGATGGACAAATTAAAACGTTTACAGACAAGCAAAAGCTGAGAGAGTTCAGCACCACCAAACCAGCTTTACAACAAACGCTAAAGGAACTTCTCTAGGCAAGAAACTCAACAGAAGGAAAAGACCTACAATAACGAACCCACAACAATTAAGAAAATGGGAACAGGAACATACATATCAATAATTACCTTAAATGTAAATGGACTAAATGCTCCCACCAAAAGACACAGATTGGCTGAATGGATACAAAAACAAGACCCATATATATGCTGTCTACAAGAGACCCACTTCAGACCTAGAGACACATACAGACTGAAAGTAAGGGGGTGGAAAAAGATATTCCATGCAAATGGAAACCAAAAGAAAGCTGGAGTAGCAATTCTCATATCAGACAAAATAGACTTTAAAATAAAGACTACTAGAAGAGACAAAGAAGGACACTACCTAATGATCAAGGGATCGATCCAAGAAGAAGATATAACAATTGTAAATATTTATGCACCCAACATAGAAGTACCTCAATACATAAGGCAAATACTAACAGCCATAAAAGGGGAAATCAACAGTAACACACTCATAGTAGGGGACTTTAACACCCCACTTTCACCAATGGACAGATCATCCAAAATGAAAATAAATAAGGAAACACAAGCTTTAAATGATACATTAAACAAGATGGACTTAATTGATATTTATAGGACATTCCATCCAAAAACAACAGAATACACATTTTTCTCAAGTGCTCATGGAACATTCTATAGGATAGATCATATCTTGGGTCACAAATCAAGCCTTGGTAAATTTAAGAAAATTGAAATTGTATCAAGTATCTTTTCCGACCACAATGCTATGAGACTAGATATCAATTACAGGAAAAGAGCTGTAAAAAATACAAACACATGGAGGCTAAACAATACACTACTTAATAACGAAGTGATCACTGAAGAAATCAAAGAGGAAATTAAAAAATACCTAGAAACAAATGACAATGGAGACACGACGACCCAAAACCTATGGGATGCAGCAAAAGCAGTTCTAAGAGGGAAGTTTATAGCAATACAATCCCACCTTGAGAAACAGGAAACATCTCGAATAAACAACCTAACCTTGCACCTAAAGCAATTAGAGAAAGAAGAACAAAAACATCCCAAAGTTAGCAGAAGGAAAGAAATCATAAAAATCAGATCAGAAATAAATGAAAAAGAAATGAAGGAAACGATAGCAAAGATCAATAAAACTAAAAGCTGGTTCTTTGAGAAGATAAACAAAATTGATAAACCATTAGCCAGACTCATCAAGAAAAAAAGGGAGAAGACTCAAATCAATAGAATTAGAAATGAAAAAGGAGAAGTAACAACTGACATTGCAGAAATACAAAAGATCATGAGAGATTACTATAAGCAACTCTATGCCAATAAAATGGACAACCTGGAAGAAATGGACAAATTCTTAGAAATGCACAACCTGCCGGGACTGAATCAGGAAGAAATAGAAAATATGAACAGACCAATCACAAGCACTGAAATTGAAACTGTGATAAAAAATCTTCCAACAAACAAAAGCCCAGGACCAGATGGCTTCACAGGCGAATTCTATCAAGCATTTAGAGAAGAGCTAACACCTATCCTTCTGAAACTCTTCCAAAATATAGCAGAGGGAGGAACACTCCCAAACTCATTCTACGAGGCCACCATCACCTTGATACCAAAACCAGACAAGGATGTCACAAAGAAAGAAAACTACAGGCCAATATCACTGATGAACATAGATGCAAAAATCCTCAACAAAATACTAGCAAACAGATTCCAACAGCACATTAAAAGGATCATACACCATGATCAAGTGGGGTTTATTCCAGGAATGCAAGGATTCTTCAATATACGCAAATCAATCAACGTGATACACCATATTAACAAATTGAAGGAGAAAAACCATATGATCATCTCAATAGATGCAGAGAAAGCTTTCGACAAAATTCAACAACCATTTATGATAAAAACCCTGCAGAAAGTAGGCATAGAGGGAACTTTCCTCAATATAATAAAGGCCATATATGACAAACCCACAGCCAGCATCGTCCTCAATGGTGAAAAACTGAAACCATTTCCACTAAGATCAGGAACAAGACAAGGTTGCCCACTCTCACCACTCTTATTCAACCTGGTTTTGGAAGTTTTAGCCACAGCAATCAGAGAAGAAAAGGAAATAAAAGGAATCTAAATTGGAAAAGAAGAAGTAAAGCTGTCACTATTTGCAGATGACATGATACTATACATAGAGAATCCTAAAGATGCTACCAGAAAACTACTAGAGTTAATCAATGAATTTGGTAAAGTTGCAGGATACAAAATTAATGCACAGAAATCTCTGGCATTCCTATATACTAATGATGAAAAATCTGAAAGTGAAATCAAGGAAACACTCCCATTTACCATTGCAACAAAAAGAATAAAATATCTAGGAATAAACTTACCTAAGGAGACAAAAGACCTGTATGCAGAAAATTATAAGACACTGATGAAAGAAATTAAAGATGATACAAATAGATGGAGAGATGTACCATGTTCTTGGATTGGAAGAATCAACATTGTGAAAATGACTCTACTACCCAAAGCAATCTACAGATTCAATGCAATCCCTATCAAACTACCACTGGCATTTTTCACAGAACTAGAACAAAAAAATTCACAATTTGTATGGAAACACAAAAGACCCCGAATAGCCAAAGCAATCTTGAGAACGAAAAATGGAGCTGGAGGAATCAGGCTCCCTGACTTCAGACTATACTACAAAGCTACAGTAATCAAGACAGTGTGGTACTGGCACAAAAACAGAAAGATCAATGGAACAGGATAGAAAGTCCAGAGTTAAACCCACGGACATATGGTCACCTTATTTTTTATAAAGGAGGCAGGAATGTACAGTGGAGAAAGGACAGTCTCTTCAATAAGTGGTGCTAGAAAACTGGATAGGGACATGTAAAAGTATGAGATTAGATCACTCCCTAACACCATACACAAAAATAAGCTCAAAATGGATTAATGACCTAAATGTAAGGCCAGACACTTTCAAACTCTTAGAGGAAAACATAGGCAGAACACTCTATGACATAAATCACAGCAAGATCCTTTTTGACCCACCTCCCAGAGAAATGGAAATAAAGACAAAAATAAACACATGGGACCTAATGCAACTTAAAAGCTTTTGCACAGCAAAGGAAACCATAAACAAGACCAAAAGACAACCCTCAGAATGGGAGAAAATATTTGCAAATGAAGCAACTGACAAAGGATTAATCTCCAAAATTTATAAGCAGCTCATGCAGCTCAATAACAAAAAAACAAACAACCCAATCCAAAAATGGGCAGAAGACCTAAATAGACATTTCTCCACAGAAGATAAACAGACTGCCAACAAACACATGAAAGGATGCTCAACATCTTTACTCATTAGAGAAATGCAAATCAAAACTACAATGAGATATCATCTCACACCAGTCAGAATGGCCATCATCAAGAAATCTAGAAACAATAAATGCTGGAGAGGGTGTGGAAAAAAGGGAACACTCTTGCACTGCTGGTGGGAATGTGAATTGGTACAGCCGCTATGGAGAACGGTATGGAGGTTCCTTAAAAAACTACAAATAGAACTACCATATGACCTAGCAATCCCACTACTGGGCATATACCCTGAGAAAACCATAATTCAAAAAGAGACATGTACCAAAATGTTCATAGCAGCCCTATTTACAATAGCCCGGAGATGGAAACAACCTAAGTGTCCATCATCGGATGAATGGGTAAAGAAGATGTGGCACATATATACAATGGAATATTACTCAGCCATAAAAAGAAATGAAATTGAGCTATTTGTAATGAGGTGGATAGACCTAGAGTCTGTCATACAGAGTGAAGTAAGTCAGAAAGAGAAAGACAAATACTGTATGCTAACACATATATATGGAATTTAAGAAAACAAAATGTCATGAAGAACATAGGGGTAAGACAGGAATAAAGACACAGACCTACTAGAGAATGGACTTGAGGATATGGGGAGGGGGACAGGTAAAAAAAAAAAAAGAATAAACTTGTGTCAAATGGTGATTAATTTGATTACATAGCAAAATAGCAGATATGTCGCATTTTTAATCAGTTGCTTCTTAGCTGTAGTTTCTTTTAAAAAAATTTGACTTTAGGCTTTTGGTTGTTATTTAGTAGGCACAACACACTT
The DNA here is from genome assembly GCF_964165515.1 of Mesoplodon bidens. Taxonomy (NCBI): domain Eukaryota; kingdom Metazoa; phylum Chordata; class Mammalia; order Artiodactyla; family Ziphiidae; genus Mesoplodon; species Mesoplodon bidens. The sequence continues at coordinate 35,574,072 of NC_138161.1, read as the reverse complement.
GGTAAACTGAAAACAAAACTTTAATTTTTCTTTTCTATTAGTAGTTTTCACCTGATAGTAGATGAGACATTCAAAGATCTAATGACCCATTTGTCAGTTTTAGATAATTGAAGCTTCTACAATCAGTTCACATCACAAACACAGTCTTGTTTCAGAAATTACACTGTTCAGTCCCCAATAATCAAAACACCATCCTGTCTTCCTTTCTTACTTGAACAGGACCTATCACAAGATAGCACTGCAGGAACTTGTCCTGGCAGATGTTTAAAGCTTTTGAGGACTTTTTGGAGGCTAGACTCCTCTGACTACAACACCTGTTAACTTCTTGTTCAGTAACTTTTCTTCAGATGCCTGCTTCTCTCTCACTCTAATCCTTCAAATATCTACCTAACATGTAGACTATCAGAATCCTGTTGTCTATCCTGGAAGTCCTGTTGGACAGAATTTAAAATGTCTCCAGGATGGCATTCTCAGTCTTTTCATCAATACCTGGTCTACAGGAAAAGCTCATGAATTTTTTGCCCTTCTACTAGTGAAAATGCAGTTATTCCACAAATGAACCCTCTTCTTTCTCTTGACCCTGCCATCTCAGAGGGTCATGAACTTGCCCTGAAGAATGTCAGGGCGTTTGTCAGATAGCCGGCCAAAGAGTCCCCCAAATTATGGGAACATATGTCAAGCTTTCCAAATGCTCCCAGTGAAGCCCCCCTTTCTAGGTGTCAGGTAGAGGAGGGATGACTCCCACTCCACATCCTTGGGATGGATGATGAGACTTAAGAGTCCAGTGCCACCTCTTTAAGGAAATCTTGGCACAAATATTCTCCTCTTACTCCACTTTCTTTCTCAGTCCTTTCATTTGGAGTACTCATGTCTTCTACCCAGTTATTTTTCTTGGGTTGTGTGTATTTTGATCTGCCATCTCACTTTAGAATTTTATATCTGTGGAATCATGGCGCCTCAGATGAAGCTTCCAATTTTCATATGTTGTTACATTAATATTGGTCATTTTGATAATAAAACATGCCAGTTAAATTTCTATTAAGTAACAAATGAAAATATAGATCCTCCTCTTATTATAAAGACAAACTGTTTACTTCAAATTTCACATGTATTGTCAGTCCTTTTGCAAAGAAATGAGTACACATTTAAAGCATGCATGCTGCAGTTTTATTCAGATTTCAGAAAGATGTATCTTTTGCTCTCTGCTTCTTCTTTCTCCATACAAACCAGCAATCAACATGCAGATACTAGATTTACAGACTCCCTTAGGACGACACATCATCAAAGAACCCGACTGAAAACTGCTTGCCTGAAGGAGGAGAATATAAACTTTTTTCCTAATCTCTATAAGGCTTTGCTCCCAGGACCAAGCACTTCTAGTTCAGTGTTAATAGTACTGAATTTTCTTACTTCTTTTTCATGTCAAAGGCACTCTTCAAATATGTACTTAATTAAGCCTCTCTTTTAACAGAGGTGGCCCTGTTCTCATCCTCTTGCCTCCCTTTCCTATCTCCTGTGTGGAGAGTTCTCTTTGAAGTCAGGCAGGAGAGATGAACAAGGATGAAGGAGATGAGAACGGAGCCACTTGTAATTAACTTTTGATGGAAAAGAAGTTTAGATTAAGTCAGCTATTCTAGCTACCCTCTATTTAGAATTCTTATAAGAGGAAATACTAAATTACAAAAAGATAGAGTCAAATTTTGTGTTAACTTTGAAAGTTTTGCCCTCTAAATACGTTTGTGGACATCCTGTGGATTCCTGAGGATTTAGAACTCTGCAAATTTCCAGTTTTATAGGACTTATTTATTTTGTATTATGCCAGGATGCTTTATGTTTATCTCTTATGATTGCCTTGAAGTTCACAGCTGGAACCTGACTTATTAAAAGGTATCTATTTGTCTGAATACTTCTCCTTGGATTGATTCTTAAAGGAAGAATGATGATTTGTAACTATGCATATTATCCATAACTACACTTTGGGAAATCGGTGTTGATCATTTGAGAAAGTGTTTTCTAACTGCATACAATACAGAGGCAATTTCAACAGTAAAATTGAATCTAATGTTACTATACAGTAGCTGCCAAATAATTCATTTTAATTTCTTATCTCTGGTTATCTCAGTCATTTCCCAGAAAATTATTTTCTTAGATTGCTTATTTAAAGTTTTACAAAAAGATGCAACAAATATACACAACATAAATAACTTAATGGTCATAAGTTTCATAATTATATTAACTTTTTCTTCATTGTATTCTTGTTCAGGCATGCTGAATCTTCTTTGGGACATTAGATTTCATAGATTGGCTCATGTTGTATTATTGCAAATATAATTTTGATTTTTTCATGCATTGCAGACAGGATATAGAGCCATACTGTATACTTGATTTCCAATTTACCTGAACTTATTAAAAGCAGAGCCATGTTTTTAAAATCCTTAAATTGTTTTCCAGGTCACAGATATTCTACTCAGCAGTGAAATTGTCCTTCCTAGTTTTCACAAGATACTGATTACTTCTTGTGATATTTTAATATGTTTATGCTTGGAAGCACTAAGTTTCAGATTTTTGGAAATGTTTACAGAAAAACAGTTTATGCATATCTAGTATTTTTTCAACAATTCCTAATATGCATCGATCAAGAGGGACCTCAGATTTTCTTCCTTTTGCTAAGTTACTTTCTATGTTAATTATATTTATGTCTATTAGATTATTCAACCAAACACTAGACCTCTTCAACTTTTTATTATTCAGCCATTCCAGCCGTTTTATATACACTCAATTAAAAGCAAAGTCACAACAGTTAATACGTTTTATTAGTTAAAGACAATTACATGCTAATGGTACCAGTCAAACTACACAAAATTATACTTAATGGCAACTGAATTTTGCATTAAAAATATTAAAAATGTGGAATCTGAAAAATAATACAAATGACTCTATATACAAAATGGAAACAGACTCACAGACATACAAAACAAACTTAGGTTACCAAAAGGGACAGGGAGGGAGAGAAGGACAAATTAGGTGTATGGGATTAACAAATACAAACTATTATACATAAAATAGGTAAGGAACAAAGATTTATTGTATAGTACAGGGAATTATACCCAGTATCTTGTAATATACTATAATGGAATATAATTTGCAAACCAAAAACCGAATCACTATGCTGCACACCTGAAATTAACACAATATTGTAAATCAACTATACTTCAGTTAAAAAAATAATAATATAAAAGATGGAATAATCTCTATGCTGAACAAAAGTCCTTGTTTGAATCCATTTTGGATGATAACCCCCTGTGCCAGCAATTATGAGATCTGCATACCTGATTCATATAGCATCTAATAACAAACCAGGTGAAGATAAAGGTGAACATATCACCTATAATATCATGCACCTATAAGAAAGATAAAACTAGATGTACTGATTTTTATTTTCAAAAGTGAAGTGCCAGCATCTAAAATAATGAGCTATACAGTTCAGTTTCATACTGGACTAGTGTGAGTTACAACTGTTGTAACTGATCTGTGTAATAAAAATCCTCCAAAATATAGAGGCTTAAAAATACAAATTTAATTTTCTCTTATGTAACAGATCCAGATAATCAGGCAGTTGTGCCCTACAAAGTCATTCAGAGACTTAAGTTCCTTACACTGTGATTCTACCATCACTTAAATTGTTGTTCTCATTTTTATAGCCATAGCTTAATCCCAGAAGACCATGCTACAGCTCATGGGAAAGGGAAAGTATAAAGAATTCACATGCCCAATATTTTAAGACCCATAGCTGGTGGAAGTGTCACTTTCACTTCTGGTCACATTGCATTAGTGAAAATGTAGCCTAAGGACAATATCTAGCTATAAAGGAGTGTGAGAAATATGGTTTCTAACTGGGTAGACACATGCCCAGCAACAAATTTACTATGGAAGAACAGGAAAATGTATTTTGCTAGGCAGCCAGATATTTCTACCATCAGGCAAAGAGAGCATGAGGATTGGGATCCATGAAGAAAGTATATGGGATGGTTGCTAAGGATATGATGAAATAAGGAACAACAACAACAAAAATCAAGAATAAGGTTTCAGAAATATAATGCACTGTTGATGCCAAGTTTACATTTAGCTTATATCAAAATTGAAATGGTTACTTATGCAGTAGAAAACTACTAAAAGCCTTTTTAAAACTACATCATAGAATCGAATTGAGAAACCCTGACACAATATCACGTACAAAAGCATTTTTGTTTGTTCTATACAAAGGAGGTGCAAGACAAGTCATGGAAAAGTCAATTCCCATATGTGAAGTGTGTTCCTTAATAAATACCAGGTCATGAACTGTCATAGTTTAAGTCTGCTTCTAAATATATCTTTCTGCTACTCTACCAATTCAGTGACTCTTGATCTTTTAAAAAATGTAGCTGCGGGCTTCCCTGGTGGCGCAGCGGTTGAGAGTCCGCCTGCCGATGCAGGGGACACGGGTTCGTGTCCCGGTCTGGGAAGATCCCACATGCCACGGAGCGGCTGGGCCCGTGAGCCATGGCCGCTGAGCCTGCGTGTCCGGAGCCTGTGCTCCACAACGGGAGAGGCCACAACAGTGAGAGACCCACGTACCACAAAAAAAAAAAAAAAAAAAAAAAAAAAATGTAGCTGCCTAGCAGCATCTTCTGACTTTGCGATCCTCTCTCTGCTCTCACAAAGTAAAATATACACAAAATTTTAAGTGAAATAAAAATTTTAGTGAGTTTTTTTTGGTTATTTATCTTTAATTTTTAAATGTTATTTGAACCCATCTGTAAGTACTAGATGATTTATGTATTTCTTCTACAAATATTTGCTAGCCTAGGCTAGGCTGTTCTGGGCACAGAGGATAAAAAAATAAATGACAGGAATCCTGCCTTTAGTGAAGTCATGGTCACAGTCTTTTTAATGGGGAAAGCAAGGTTTACCTGTGCCAGCATGCTAACTGAAGGAGAAATTCACCAAAAAATTTTAAGCTAACTTTATTTTTTTTAATATTTATTTATTTATTTATTTATTTTGGCTGCGTCAGGTCTCAGTTGCGGCACGTGGGATCTTCTGTTGCAGCATGCAGGCTGTTCGTTGCGGTGCATGGGCTTCTCTCTAGTTGTGGTGCGTGGGCTCTAGAGCACATGGGCTCTGTAGTTGCAGCATGTGGGCTGTCTAGTTGTGGCATGTGGGCTTAGTTGCCCCGTGGCATGTGGGATCTCAGTTCCCCAACCAGGGATCAAACCGGCATCCCCTGCATTGTAAGACGGATTCTTAACCACTGGACCATCAGGGAAGTCCCTAACTTTATTTTTTTAATTAAGTAAATAGTCTCTGTTTTGTAATCCAAATATATCATGTTTAAACATCTAAAATTAGATCTTTCTATTGACCGTTTCTATTTTTTATTAGACTAGAATAAATTTTTTAAATATCTATATTGTTTCAGTTTCTATTATGAATAGTAAGCTTAAAACTGCACATGGTATGCATGCTAGCTATTATCAGCATGGCAACTAGAATACGCCTCTGTGGCAGATGGATAAGAAATAAAGCAGAGCGTCAATGTACACTAAAAGTTTATGATTTCATTGGGAAACTTACAATTCTTCATATTGGAAAATATAGTAAGTCATGGTAGAGAAGTTCATCTTAAAGTTTAAAAAGTCAATCCCCTTATCTTCTTAACTTGAAAATAATTCTAGTGGCATTTAAACTGTTATCAAAGGAAATTTTTAAAAAAGACGAATCAGTTTAGAGAAGCTTTTTGGAGACCATCAGATTTCATTTCTGGACTTTAAACAGAAGTCCATTTTAAATATCTGTAACATATTTTGGTGACTATTGTATTGTTAAACATCTGGAGACATATTCCTATAGACATCCATTTAAAGTTTTTCTGGCTTAAAATCTTTCATATGCCGGAGACATGTCTTTACCTATCTTCCCCTCAATGTCTTGGTTCTAGATATTCGTGATAGAATAATTTTGAGTTCAGCCCAAAACCACCACACATAAATGCACTATGACATCACAGGTTAAATCAGAAACACATAACTAGCATGCCTGCTAGTGTCAAAATTTTCTCTAGAGAAAGATAAGATAGGATGAACTTGTTCCATTTTGTTCCAAAATAGTTGTTGAAGGTAATAAGACAAAAAAAAGTGATTTTCAAACTAATAACATATTGAAATTGCTACAGTTAGAGGAACTAATTCTGCTGTCCCTGAGAAAATTGTGAAACCTGGGGGAACAATCTAAAGAGAAATTTTTGTTATTAACAGGAAGGGAGTGAAGGCTTTAAAGTTACACTTAAGCTTCCTGTATGAGAAGTGCCTGTCTAAATACAGAAAGGACATAAAAACAGATGTCTTGAAATCTTGCAGCCAATTTGGTCATATAAATGTATATGAATCCTCCTCTGTCACAAAGACCATCAGTGTAAACAACTAGTAGTTTACAGACTATATAATCCATTTCCACTTGGAAAAAAGCTCCCTTGGCTATTTTCAGACACTTTCTTATATAAGGTACTAAAATGTACCCTATTAAATAAGTTAACACACCTACCAAAATGCTTTTTTATTTCTATGGAGAAAATTAAATACCCTGAAGTTTGTGACTAAGAATCTCGTGTTTCCTAAAGAATCTTTTTTTTTTCTAAAGTATCTTTATCTTTTCCCACTTCTAAGTATTTTTTTTTCTCATTCCCACTTCCCCACCCCTCCCTCAACAGTTAAGACTAAAAACCTGAAGCACTTTTTTTATTCTGGCCTGCATCTTAGAAGACTATTTCTTTGCACTAAGCTGATAGTTAAAAGTTTTCAAATATTTTCTGGTTGGTGTACTAGGTGATTAGTCCATCGAAATGTGTTTCCATAGCCTTCTTTTGTAGTTCTCTATTGCTATGCACCTTCTTTTTTTATGTTTGCCAGAAATGAACTATATTTACCATCTGCTGTTTCAAGCTCTTAAATGATTTGAAACCTCTGAATTTTGTTAAATCAGTCATTATTGCTTTTTTAGTAGTATCTATAAAGTCTATCTATTTCCCTCCTATTTCCTTATCTTTATCATTTACATACTCTAGTCACTGAGATACTAAGATACCATTCAACCAGTTTCAAATGCAAAATCCTCAGCCAAGCTGTAGCTGATCTTCTATTTTGAAGTAAGCCTTCTCCATCATTTTGCCTCTATTCCATGCTTTTTATTTAGTTTATTCACAATATGTGGATGTAAAGTCCTTCAATGATATTTTGATAGTTTAGTGTATTAAATCCTTTGAATTTGTTTTAGCTATTGTCTTAGAACCACTTTTCTTCCATTACATAAAAGTTTTACTTTCGTGTCTTTTCATTATTGCTTTAGGTTTCCCTATCTCATTTTTTTTAATAGCTTCAATATTTGGTAGAAATAAAGGTTTTTTGTTTGTTTGTTTGTTTTTAAAGTAATGGGCATGATATTGTCCTGAAGAGAGACAGAAAAGGAGAAAACTATCCTGGTCACAACTTTTGGGGGCTAGCCAACAACACTTTTTTTTCTCCCTTGCTTTTATCTCAATAAACACAAAGATGTAGAACCTTTTTAGCAACTTGGTGCCCACAGGCAATCATAGGTGTAAAGCTTCACAAAAGGTACTAGGAGGAAGGAAAGAGTAACACACCTTGTGATAACACACCCAGTGATATCCTAGGTAATACAATTTACTTCCATTTACAAAGGCTTTTGTTCTAATCATTCATTTGCTCCTTTGTTCTTTAATTCATATATTTGTAACTCTTTCAGTTATTAATTACTGCATAACAAACTACTTCAAAAGTTGCTGGCTTAAAACTAACAATTTCTTATTTCTCACAATTCTGTGGATTGACGGGTCAACCAGGCTGTTTTTCAGCTCCACCTGCCTGGGGTCACTCATGAAGCTGCATTCTGCCAGGGGCTTTGCTGGGGCTGGAATCTCCAAGATAACTCCATTTCCATAGTTGCTGGGCTGACCAGAACAGCTAGGAAGTACTGAGCTTCTCTCTTCATCAGAGTAAACCATAGTATCTTACCTAATGGTTCAGGGCTCTAAGAACTCAACATACAAGATGCCAGGCCCATGAAGGGCTGGGTCCAAAACTGGCACAGAATCATTTCCTCTGCATTCTATTGACTGAAGGAGGTCACATGGCCAGCCCCAGTCCAAGAACGATCATTATTTTTTAAAACTTTCTTTCTTTCTTTCTTTCTTTCTTTCTTTCTTTCTTTCTTATTTTTATTTTATTTTTGGCTGCATTGGGTCTTCTTTGCTGTGCGTGGGCTTTCTCTAGTTGTTGCAAGCAGGGGCTACTCTTTGTTGTGGTGCATGGGCTTCTTATTGTGGTGGCTTCTCCTGTTGTGGAGCACAGGCTCTAGGCACACGGGCTTCAGTAGTTGTGACACACGGGCTAGGTAGTTGTGGCACACGGGCTTAGTTGCTCCATGGCATGTGGGATCTTCCCAGACTAGGGCTCGAACCCATGACCCTGTGTTGGCAGGCGGATTCTTAACCAATGCACCACCAGGGAAGCCCTGATCTCTATTTCTTAATGAGAGAAACAGCATGTCTAGGCTTGGGAGAAATTGTTTCCTGGCCAAAATTTCCATTTCTCCCATGTGCAAAATGTGCTCATCTCCAAATAAGACCCCCAAAGTTTTATCCAATCATGGCATCAGGCTCTGGACCAAAGTGCAAGATCTCATCATTTAACTTAGACCCAGATACCCATTGAGACTCGTCAGATGCAACTTATTTTAACCTAAAAAACTTTGAAATTAAAGATACAAGTTATCTGACCTTGCATAATCAACATTCAATGATAAGACAGGGAGAAAACCACCACAATAGACACTTCTGTTCAGGGAAGAGGAGACAATGAATCAATTCTGCTCTCCCAATGGAACAATCCATTGATCTCAGCTGGGTTCATTCCCTGGGAGCTTGGCAACGCCCTCTCACATATAAAAAAAAATTGCCCATATTTTCATCTGAGTTCTCTCAGCCTGCTTCTTTCCTATAGAAATTTTGAGCCCATTGGCTCTTTTTCATTTTGAACTGTCTTTCCTTTTGGGTCTGACTTCATTGTGTGTATGTTTTCTAGTAAAATTCACTTAAAAACTTTGTCAATTTTCTATAAATATTTTTAAGTCTCACTCCTTGCCCCCAAAGTTTTATGATTCGGGTTTTTGTTATGGTAGCACCTACTCCCATATACTAATTTCTGTATCACTCAGCATTCAGTAAGAGAAGCAGAACAATTATAGACATGGGATAAGGAATTTATTATAGGAATTAGACCTCACACAAATGTGGGGAATACTGGGGTAGTGAAGACCCCAAAGAGAAAGTTGGGGGATCAAAAGAATCACCAACTGATTGATTTGAGAGTCCAGGCACATGGTCTCTCATGAAACAAGATCATGAAAAGGTAGTTAGTAGAGAAGTCTATGAGAAGCTCTTGTTTTTCTGAGTACATATCCAAGAAACTGATGATGTTATTGAAGTTGTTATTGGTCAGCAGGGTCAACAGTCAGGAAGAAGAACTGGAAAGTGTAGCAGAGAGAGGACAAACTGGGATGTGCCAATACCTCTGTGACTATCTGTCCCCACAACTCACCATGACAAATTGGGGAGAACAATGCCTGCTACTTCGCTTCCACCTCCCAAATTTCATACAAGTTTCTTTTTTGGCCAGCTCTAACATGGTACAGGAAAGGTTTCTAAGGAATGGCATTCCCAAACTAAGTAAGTTGACAGAAGAATCATCCCATACAGGAAGGAAGAGTAAGCATTTCTTCCAAAAATTATAGTGATTCCAGAAGGAGCTGACTGACATTTTCATGATAAACCAACATGTGAACAATTTTATATCTTGACATTTCTACATTTCAGAAAGATCGCTGAGAAGCCCTGTAGAGCAGTGGCTCAGAGCTCAGATTTTAGAGTAAGATAGTCTGAATTTTAATCCCAGACTTGTCACTCACTAGTAATATGGCCTTGGGAAAATTACTTAACTTCTCTACATTTCTCACCTAAAACATGGGAATAATAACTGTATTCATGTTGTAAAATGACGTGTCTAAAGTAATTAACACAATACTGGAACATATCAGGTAATTGATTCTTTTTAGTTGGCATTATTATCCTTGATATCATAAAGTGTCTTAATTTTCTTAAAGCACATTAAGATTTTAAGTGTTTATCATCAATTACCATGGAAACTACAGGATTAAAAGAACGGATATTTCCAAATATGAATGGCTTTGCCATTGGTGATGGTTAATTTAGTTTGTCACCTTGACTAACCAAGGGGTGCCCAGATTAAACATTATTTCTTGGTGTGTCTGTGAGGGTGTTTCCAGATGACATTAGCATTTGAACCAGGGAACTCAGTAGATTGTCCTCCCCAGTGTGTGTGGGCATCACCAATCCATTGAGGGTCTGAATAGAACAAAAGGTAGAGGGCAGAGGAATTCATCCCTTTTCTTGCCTTGCTGCTTGAGCTGGAACATGTTAACTCATCTTCTCCTGCCCTTAGACTGGGATTTACACCATAGGCTCTCCTGGTTTTCAGGTCTTCTGACTCATACTAAATTACACCACTGGCTTTCTTGGGTCCTCAGCTTGCAATTTATGGGATTTTTCAGCTTCCATAATTTCTTTCTTTCTTTCTTTCTTTCTCTTTCTTTCTTTTTTCTTTCCTTCCTTTCTTTCTTTCTTTTCTTTCTTTCTTTCTTTCTTTCTTTCTTTCTTTCTTTCTTTCTTTCTTTTTCTTTCTTTCTTTCTTTCTTTTCTTTCTCTCTCTCTCATCTTCCAAGGTCAGATTGGTTAAATAGGTATTTATAAAGCTTCTAAGAAAATACTCAAGAGAGAGATAAAGCAGGCAGCATTTACAAAATAGTTTGCTTGGAATAATGTTTAGACTAGACTGCCCTATAGTAGAAATAGGTGTAATTAATAACAGAAATGGAAGTGCAAATAAGTTTTAATACTCTACTTCCTTTCCTTCTATGTCCATATCTACAAACCCTGCTGTCCTAATTCACTTCTGCATCATCTTGGACCAAGATTGAAACTGGCAGTGGCACTTCAGGGCAGAGATAACCAACCTCAGACATAGGATGACACTGACACTGGCCTCCAAATGGTACCCATCAGTACCCTCACTAGCAACAGAAAATAACATTTGGAATGCTTTCTAATGTGAAGACTGTTTAAAAGCAAAGAGAGACTGATGATGTAGTGAAATGTCTTCTAGCCAAGAACAAAAGCCAACGTGTTAAGCTGTATTTTCCTTTATAGAAAGTGAATACTATTATTCTGTGAAACATCTGCCCAGTTATTTGACCATTAGAGGATTTTAAACAGCAACCTGCTAATACCATTAAATAGCTTGAATGTGATTCCATCTGAAATGAAGGGCAGTGCCTCTATGGCTCTCGAACACCAGAAAAGATGAAGGATTAAAATATTTTGATTACTTTGAGAGGTATCCATACTCCTTGCTCATTCTTTTTATTATTCATAATGTACTGAGAAGTGGTGTGATTCAAATATTAGGGAGTTATTGCTGTGAATCTCATAGGAATATTCTGAGAGAAACTCAGGCAGAAATACATATTTAAGCAATTTTTTAAACTGGTATGTTTACATTTTAGAAATGACTCATCATATTCATTGTGTAAATACATATTTAGACTTGTAAAACTCTTTAGAAAGCTATGAATTAAAGCCAAATATAAGTATTGGAGTTAATCTTTTCTGCCTGCTTTAAGCGCCATTTTGAATGAGTGGGGTGAAATTGGACATTGTGTGTGTATAATGATGAAAAATGGTGGGCTACAATAAGGAATAATTCTTTTGATTTCCAGAGCATAATGGCCTATGAATTATGTTTAAAATTAATGAAAGAAAAGATAGAGAATGATTTGAATCTCATCAGTAGCTATTTTTCTCTTTCTCTGAGACAGCAATGAACCATTTTCTAAGGGATTTGAACTTTTGTGAGCAAGTCCCTCTAAGCTTCGAAAAGGTCTTAATTGGAAGCTGAACCTTTTTCATGATGATTTGTTTCACTTGAAAGAACAAATAAATAAGCAGTTGGACTTCCTGAGAGATTTTCATTGTATGAAGACAATTTCTTTGCAAATCTAAACAAGTTTTTAACATTTGGAAGGCCATATACATTCCAGCATATCCTTTTGCCATGAAAGATCCCTTCTTCCTTTAACTGTACAAAGAGCCATAAAAAGAGGTTATTTCCCCACAGAAAGCAACTTGGATTTACAAAGAGAGAAAAGGTGATTTGAAAAAAAAATTATTTTACTCTAATTGCATCTGCCAACACTAAATAAAGAAAGCCAATTTCTTTCAATATGGTTTTGTCAACTCTAGAACTACTGCTTTACACTATAGATTTACTTGTTTAGTCTTCTATTGGAACACACTTTCATTTCTTGTTCAGAGAAACATACTTTGCAGGAAGACAAATCTCCCACTGCTGATGAAAAATTATGTTATTAGAGATATAATTATATGCAATGCAAAATTCTGCAACATGTTTGAAAGGAGAAAGTTACCATCTCTCAGATGTGCTGATGAAAATATCCAAATTCCAGCTGTAGCATCAGGAAGCACTCAATTCTTCTCAGTCAAAGTTACATCCTCCATCCTCAATCCTACAGTTCACTTCAAGGACAAGCCAGTATAGCCAGTCTGCTCACAAACTATCAGTTGTCTCCTCAATCTAATTCTCTTCCTCCAAACTCAACTCCTTTAAGTCTTCATTATATATGTATATAAGCTTTTCCTAGTCCTGTATTTTTCAAAAGGTAGTGCATGATTATATAAAAGTCAATTTCAGTGATATATAATCTCTTATTTGGTACTATTAGTTTTCTATTTTACAGTTACCTTCTATTTATGGTTTTTCTGTTTATAGTAGGAATACAGTTGACTCTTGAACAACACAAGTTTGAACTGTGCAGGTCCACTTATATGCGGACTTTTTCAATAGTAAATACTACAGTACTATACAAACCACAGTTGGTTGAAGCCCTGGATGAGAAAATGCAGATACAGAACAAATTGTATTGATAGAACCGTGGACATGGAGGGCCAACTATAAATTACACTCGGATTTTTGACTGCAGGGAGGATTGGTGCCCCTAACTCTGGTATTGTTCAAGGGTCAACTGTACATAGTTTTTTAAAGTAAGTTTAAATAAAGGAATCAACTCAAAACATTAATTAAAATAATATGGCATATTAATGAAGATGCTTATGCAGAATACTATTCAAAAAATATGTGCTACTTGGCTTCTCACTCTTGACATTTGAAATTGTAGACCCTCTTCTTCTGGAATTTTTTTTCTGTTCATACTAAGATTCTAACCAAGGTATATTTTCACTATACTTACTCTCTGAGTGATTTTATTTGTTTGTTTGTATGCTTGTTTATTTATATTCTATGGTACCATCTTTATGTAGATTGACAAGTCTGCATTGTTCTCACTGTCACTTCTTAAAACTTCTATACAATTTGATCTGGCTATTGAATTGTAATGTACTCATTACTGGCCGTGTTGCCTTTAGTTTTTCTCTTCTCTAATACAGACCCCAACACTGCCCATGTTATCTTGTAAAATATAATTGCTTCAGATTACTCAGTTTTTAAAAACATCTCCAGTGACTCCTGCTGAATAAAAAGTATGTTCTCTCATCTTTAATAACATTTTTGACATCTTCACCACTCTCAGCCTAATCTATCTTTGTGGCCTCATCCCCCATCTCCCAATACATTTTGCCCTACCTTCTTCATTTCTTTTTTTTTTTTTTTTTTTTTTTTTTTTTTTTTTTTTTGCGGTACGCGGGCTTCTCACTGTTGTGGACTCTCCCGTTGCGGAGCACCGGCTCCGGACGCGCAGGCTCAGCGGCCACGGCTCACGGGCCCAGCCGCTCCGCGGCATGTGGGATCTTCCCAGACCGGGGCACGAACCCGTGTCCCCTGCATCGGCAGGCGGACTCTCAACCACTGCGCCACCGGGAAGCCCCCTTCTTCATTTCTTTTCTGCCCCTGGTTCCATGTCTTTATTTTCCTGTGATGTATTACTCTAGGTTGTTGCACATCACACAATCCCTTCTGTTTACAGCCAAATTTATATCTGGTTATATTTATTGAATATGATGGCACTTTAAAGAATAAGTTTTGATGTGTTTCATTCTGCTACAAAAATCCTGGGCTTCCACATTTATAAAAAATTGTAGTTTTCTTTTTTCCCTGGAAACATGGAAGATTATCTTAAAAATAGGAAGATGAAAACTAACCTAACTTTAAGAATGTTTTATTTATAATCTCTGAATTTTTTAAATTGGTAGAAAGTTGTCTTATTATTGAACTCACTCTCAATTATCAATGCATGTTATTTAGTTATGAGATAATCTATAAAATTTTTAGTGAATCATCTGGGAATGCAAACAAATATTAGTGTTAGTTTAACCAAAACATAGTTAGAAAGCTAACTGTAATAGAAGAACAAAATCAAAACAAGACTCCATATCATTCTAGACAACTTTCTGAGAACTTACCCTAATCTATACATGTTGTTATTAAAATAAAGCCCTAAGACTAATAATTGATATTTGTTCTGATCATTGAAGTATGAAGTAAGTATATAGTGGAAATATTACTTTCTGTGACCTTCACACTCTTGCTATTAATAAAGTCTAATAATTGTTTATATTTCTGTTACACACTATGGTGTTTTTTATGGTGCTTATTTATTTATATTATTAGAGCCCCGCAAAAATCCTGTCTTGTAGGTGGGGTGACATAATTTTGGCCTTTTTTCTATGGATAATGCCTGGACACTGTTTACAAACAATAAAAACTATGTTTCTTAGGCCATGTAAAAAATAATAATATCCAAATAATTGGTAGGAATTCCTCTATTGGGGATTTGTGTTAGGTTCTGGATGCTAATAGAAACTAATGGGCACCTGGAAGAAGGTGAGTGAGAGAGCAGAGTTGCTCATAAAATTATATAGAACTAATTTTTGAGAGGTTATAAGATAGGAACTGCATAAAATTTTAAGGCTGCATCAGAGATGAGGCAGCAGTAGTGTGGTATAAATGTTTGATAAAAAGCTCTCCAGAAAAAAAGCCCTAATGTTTAGCATTTGTTCACTTTTATAGTGTAAATACTCCCACCATGAATAATTTCAATCTAACACTTTGGTATCACTGAATGCAGGGTTGGGAAGATATATGCACTATTACAACAATATATAGTATTTCTATCATGCAGTTATAGGTGTAAATAACCTTAATCACAGATAATAGTAAAATAATTAAGTGATAAGCTGTATTTATGTTCTTTTAATATAGTTTCTTTAACTTCATTTACATAATTTAATTTTTAATAATGGCTAGTTTAACAACCAGTTTGCAAACTTCCTGAAAATCTTAATTAGCTCTTGTGACCTGGTATAAGCCAGCTTCTGCAAATTACTAGATTAATGGAAGATATGATTCCTTCAAATATTTGAAGAAACACCATGGAGAAGAGTAAGAATTTAGTATTTTATTCCAGAAGGCATCACCAGGACTAGTGTATGCAAAATATAAAATGGCAGATTTAGGATCAATTTTAAGACCAGACTTTTTAACAGTGAAATTTACCAATGTGAAATTCCAGCAATGAATTTTCACTGAAAGTATCCAAAAAGACACTTTTTACTGAAAATGTCTAAGAAGAGGGTGAATGACCTTACATAGCTATTTTGTAGAAGCCATCCAGAACTGCTCTGATTAGAAAATGATGCATTCCAACTCCAAAGTTTAAACGGTTATTTATCAGATGTTTGTTTGTATAGGTTCTTGATTCATGATTTCAAATAAAAAATGACAAAATTCATTCATGAAATTGTTCTTACTGAGCCGCCTGGGTGCAGAGTTGCTTAAAAATGAACTGGACAGGACAGTGTATATCTCAGAGTTTTTACTGTTGGCAGAAGTTTAGAAATATCAGGACTGGCTTAGATCCCATCAGTCTGATGTTCTCCAGAGGTATAAAAGGACAGCTAGAAGGAGAATAAACATTTTTCCCCATGTAGTCTTCTAATGAGAAGGAAAAGGAGAAACAGGAGAAGCAAGAAAAATAATGTGCCTTCTCTCCCCTCAGAGTCTGGCCCTGGCCCCAGCTCTGGATTTAAATGTTAAGGATGTTCAGGGGGAGAAAAATGTGTGAAATTAACTAGGGGAAGCCATATATACAGATTTATCAATTTGCAGAGATCTCTAAAATAGATGCCAGAAATGGAAAAAATTGACAGAATTCATGGCTCTATCTAGGTTTTGATAGAAAATTAAGAGGCATCCATAAATGAAAATTAACTAAAAATAAAGGTGTCATTTGAGTAATCTGAATATGCATGTACTTTATCTCAAACTTGTTGTGATTTCCAGAGTATTTTAGTACCATTTAGAGATTCAGCTTTGAAAGGCTTGAGATGATAATTTAGAGAATCCTCCCGCCCAAAAAAAGTACAATTAGAGTGAAGAGGAGCTATGGGTGCTAGGCTGGTAACCAACCACAAATAGCATAACATGTAAAGGTTTCGCATGCTTGATGCATTTTGACATTTACCTTTCAATAAGATATTAATAATGTTTTAATATGTCAAATTAAATAACCAATATATATAAAAAGAGATGCAGATACAGATATCATCATGAGGCTAGCCTGTCACTCTCTTTTAACAATTTTTTAAAATACCAAGTTCTAATCTGCTAGTCTCAAAGCAAATGTTCATTGAATCTAGATAAATTAACCACTAGCATAAAAACAAAAAATTGTTATTCAAGCTGTGATAATGATATGGGTAATGAAACCAGTATTTTAGGCCATACATTTTCATGTACAGAAGAGCCCTGCAACCATTGTCACCAAAATATAGCAGAGGAGAGTGAATGAGTGCCCCTGGGGAGGCACTGGAGGAATAATCCAAAGTAGTCCAATCAGTGCAAAAATTTGTGATTTGTACTCTATTATACATCCACATTTATTATAATAAAAATAAAATAAAATTTCAAAATATTTTTCTCTAATATTTTTAAGATTATGGACATGGCATAAAGATGGACCATGTGCATTCTAACAGCTTCACACAGACCCCAGCATAACACTCTATACTCCTGGGGTCACACATGCCCCAGTTTGAGAGGCAGAGACCTCCAGGATGACGTGCCATCTCTTCTCCTATATACTCATTTGCATAGGCACAGTGTAGTTTCATGTGCATTTTGGCATTTTTACAAACATTTCACTTACTGGAGATGACTAGGCTGAGATAGCAACAGGTCATAAGATTGAAAGGGACCTTAAGCAGGGTACTTTGTCTAGTCTCTGGCCTTCAAAGACAACCACATTTAAATTTCCAAACCCATGAGAACACAGATTGTTCCATAAACTCTGCAAAGAAGGGATACCATAGTCAAGCGCTCAGAAACTCATCCCATTTTAGTATCAGGAAGTTCCTTCTTCAATATAAACAAAATGCATTTTAATTCTACATATCTTGGAAGACCATAAAAAATACATTCAGATAATTTAAAGACAGCCACTTCCATTAAAGGTCATCAGTTATATCCTACATAATGGCAACAATTTTATTAGAATGCCTCTAGAATATACATGGTATTGACAGTAAAATTAAGATGTCAGTTTAATTTTTGGTTGTATTTGAAGCTTAATATTTAACCTTAAATATTCTTTTCAGTTGCCTAGTTACAATGAAGATTTTTATTTCACAAAAAGTAAGTAATTATTTAATCAAAAACTAAACATGTGCTGTGCCAATAGGTTAAGTAGCCAGAAAGGTAAAGACAGGTTTACTCTTCTCAAGGAAAAAACTAAAGAAAATCTGCTCTCTGTTTGCAGAAAAGGAGTGAGTATAGTTCTGTGCTGGCAAGGCAGTGTCTGTACTTCTCCATCACCTGGTATCTGAGGTGCTCAACAAATATTTGATGAATGAGTGAATGATGCATATTCAGCTCTGAAGAGAAATTTCCTTTTTGAGGTATTAAACCAAGTCAAAAGCTGAGAAATACGATTCTTGGTGACTATAGTCAAATATGTTCAGAAAGGAGAATGAGAAGGAAAATTCTCACTGTGACCATGTACAGACTCAAAGGAAGTGACAATAGAAAGAATTATAAATCATTTTAAGGTTTTCCATTTAAATATGGGTGACTGGCACAGAATGGACTTTACCTCTCCCTCTCATCTCCCAAAAATCCTATTGGAGAGAAAGAAGAAGCAATTGGAAAATTAAAATAAATTTATAGTATTGACCAGAAAGTTAAAGAACTTCTGAATACACCGAACAATTGGAGATAGATGGGGAAGTTTAACAGACCTCAGTAACCTTTAGTACAATACAGGAAAAACAGACTTGCTCTGAAGGGAGTATTTCCATCAGAACTCCAGAATATCTAGTCTAAGAAACAGGAACACTGGGGCAACTGGTGGTCTAAATTAGTCACGGGGCTAAGAATAGCCACTCCAGCCTCCTGTTCTCAGATTTGCCACAATATTCGTCCCCAGGATAAGCATTAGGGCAGGTTTCTAAAAAGAAGAGGGGAATCTGGCATAGCTACTGGAGACACCAGAGCCGGTGCTGTGTTTTAATCTAGGTGAGTTTCAGTTGCTCATAGACAAATACTTGAGCTCCGAAGGCAACCTCCATAGAGGTCTTTTTTTGTGTGTGTGTACTTTATTTTTTTATTGACGTAGAGCTGCTTTACAATATTGTGTTAATTTCTGATATACAGCAAAGTGATCCAGATATATATATATATATATATATATAGATATATATATATATATATATTCATTTTCAGATTATTTTCCATTATAGTTTATTAGAAGATATTGAATATAACTCCCTGTGCTAAACAGTAGGACCTTATTGTTTATCTATTTTTTTAAGTATACTCTTTATTGGAGTATAATTGCTTCACAATACTGTGTTAGTTTCTGTTGCACAACAAAGCGAACCAGCCATATGCATACACATGTCCCTATATCCCCTCCCTCTTGAGTCTCCTTCCCATCCTCCCTATCCCACCCCTCTAGGTCATCGCAAAGCATGGAGCCAATCTCCCTATGCTATGCTGCTGCTTCCCACCAGCCAACTATTTTACATTCGGTGGTGTATATATGTTGATGCTACTCTCAGTTTGCCCCAGCTTCGCCCTCCCACCCCACGTCCTCAGATCCATTCTCTATGTTTACCTCTTTATTCCTGCCCTGCAACTAGGTTCATCATTACCATTTTTTTTTTTAGGTTCCACATATATGTGTTAGCATATGATATTTGTTTTTCTCTTTCTGACTTACTTCACTCTGTATGACAGACTCTAGGTCCATCCACTTCACTACAAATAAGTCAATTTCATTTCTGAGTAATACTCCATTGTATATATGTGCTATATGGGTCTTTAAACACACCAGTCCAGCTCTAAGTCCTCCACCTTATATCAGTGAAGCCCTGGTAATCTGAACCAATGCTCACAATGATTTTCATACGTGTCAATGATCAGGCAGCAATTAATTCAAAATGCAGACAATAATTTTAAGATGAGAATAATTAATTATATACTTTGCATTATTCTTTAAACCATCACAAACATAAAATAAAAAGAGACAATAAGATAGTTTAGAATTTTAAAAGGAAAATTACCAAAATTCAAATCCCAGT
This sequence comes from Mesoplodon bidens, assembly GCF_964165515.1. NCBI lineage: Eukaryota > Metazoa > Chordata > Mammalia > Artiodactyla > Ziphiidae > Mesoplodon > Mesoplodon bidens. Next base: position 35,554,277 of record NC_138161.1, on the reverse strand, counting down.
ATAAGAGCTAAGTAACCATGAGCATGCAAAAGAGCATAGAGAAGAAATATGAGAGAAATACTTAAGGGAAGATTCCCATAGATACATACATGTAGCACAGATTAAATGTTTCATTTTATTCCTTGCAATACAAATTGAAATTTAACTGCATCATCACTTACATTAAAGTTGTTTCAATAAAGATTTCTGTTTCCAATTTTTAAAAACTGGGATTTATGATCATATACTACTTCTCAGTCCTACATACATCTTCAGTTAAATAGACAAATACATGACTTTCTGTTATCATTCAGAAGGAACAGTTGCACATCAGTAGATTTCATCTGATGATTTCCTTTGTGCTTCCCAAATATTCTGAAAGGTTGGTATTACTATACCGACTTTATAAATGAGAAAATTGAAACTGGGGTGGTATGTATTGATAAATTATAGCCATCACAGAGTAAGTTAGTGGCCTTTAGGATTTCAATTAGATTTATCCAGTACTTACGCTGTTTCTCCAATACTCTTATATTTTTTAGGTATTACTAATGCCAAAATAGCATTAACATTTTCACAGAGCTTCAGTTTAAGCTGTACTAATAAAATTCCAGTAAAAATCCCATAAAAGAGGCAAAATATCTATCTGGTTATGTTTTAGATATAAAACTGAGAAGTATAGCTAGTGGCCTCTGAACCTGTGGACCCCCAATTTTTTTTATTTCTTTTGCTTTTTGTTTGTTTATTTTTAAATATCTGATGTACAGTGTACCATAATTTCCCATTTATTTAAAAATGTTATCTATAATGGAGTAATTTTGAGAATCAGATAAGAAAGGTCTTCAGAACACAAATTAGTAATGTACAGGTCCCAGATTACTGTCTACTGTCAACAACTAAATTTTTAACAGCTTACACTTGAAAAGCACTTTAAAGAGTAGAGTAACATTTCGCAAAATGTGTTCCGGGGAATATCTTTCCAACAAAAGTGCTGGCTGGGAATAAAATAAATTTAGGAAACATAATGACACATTATATCTTTTTGGAAATTCACAAAACATATTAGCATCTTAAAGACTGAGAAGTCTGTTCACTGAAGAAACCTGTTTCCTGGTTTAACTTGACATTTCTCAGATGGGTGCAACCATAGCCACTTTTTCTTTTTTCCTGGTAACATCTATTAACATTCACCAGAGATAGTGTTGGACAATACTGTCTTATTTAGTCCCCAAACAAATCCTGTGAAAGGGATGACCTCATCCTTACCTTTTTGAGACCTGTTAAGATCACCAAGCTAATAAGTAGCAGAGCAAGGATTTGCACTCAGATCTTCAGGCTAAAACCAGAGACATTTTCTCTTTCCACTTGGCTACAGTTCTTTTTTATCCCCACCGGTACCTTCATGCTCCATTTATTTTTAACCCATATGTCCCACGCTGAAGGAAATTGCTTGTGCTGCCACTTCATGCAGCACTTTAGGATTTTGTTCCAATTTTAAGAGAGAATTCTTGATAACAGGATTGCTGTGTTAAGTATTTGTTTAACACTAAAGCAGAAAACCACTCATGAGTAACACAGGCAGTTAAATGGTACCATCTGGAGCAAGAGGCATCTGTAAGTATCCTTATTTAAGAACCAGTTTACAAATAATAACAGACCCCTGGAATTAAGCAGTTAGCTCCTTTATCGTATATAAGAGCATTCAAGGGAAATAGCTTTTAAATCTTCACAAACAGAAATACTAAGATATTTTAATTCTTTCCTTAGAAACAACAAGATGAGGATCTCTTAAACCAATAATATTAAGAGTAACAGATAATCCAGTTCCTGTTCTCCAGTTTCATAAACACGAACAAGAAATAAAGTTTCTCATTTAGAAGAGGAAGAGCAAGGAAATTAAACTTACCTAGATTACAGCACAGAAAGAAAGAAGAGATGCATTTTTGAAAAAAAAGAATCAAAAGATTCACTTCATAACAAACAAATATTGTATAACTCAGACAAACTTTCTAGTCATTATTTGTTGCAAATTATGTTTCCACTTTATATTTTGCTTGTCTGCATAGCATTCATCAAAATCAGATTTTGATTATTTTGTACTCTGTATGGCATATTGTGTGTGCTCAAGAAATATTCGTAGGATACATAGATATAGATTAAAATAAAGATAGAAATAGATGTAGGCAGAGAAATGACAAAGAGTACAATCAAAGTCTATTTGTTTACGGAGAGAAATGCAAAGCAATTCTCAGACCTAGAAAGTCATAGCTCCTTAGGGCAATGTTTTCCTATCTTAAAATGGTAATATTTGTGATGTACACTATAGTTTAAGGTAAACAGACAGATATGGTTCAAGACCAAAAAAAGACCAGCCGGGGGCTGTTGGCAGTGCTGCTGTGGCCCGCTGGAGAACTCGTAAGGCCAGAACCAGGACTGTGGGGATCAAAATCTCTGCAAACTGTGTCCCAGAGACTAAAAGCTTCTTTCCTTTGTATTTTATCCATCAACTGTATAGACCTCATTGAAAGCAGCTTTTTCTGCAGTGTGAATTTATTTGTGTATCTCCCTTAAGTTAGCATTAAACAAGTATATTAATATAAAGGACCCCAGGTTCACTTGTGGAACCCAAGTAACACCTATACCCAGTATCTATTTTCATCCCAACATGCTTTTTTTTCCTCTGTAGACAAAAGCAACTTTTTAAAGACAATTAGATTTGAACATGTACAATACAATTGTTAAAACTATACTGAAATCACACATACACACAGTCTGTAAAAAAAAAAAAAAAAAAGAAAAGGGTTTCCCTGGTGGCGCAGTGGTTGAGAGTCTGCCTGCCGACATAGGGGACACGGGTTTGTGCCCCGGTCCGGGAAGATGCCACATGCTGCAGAGCGGCTAGGCCCGTGAGCCATGGCCGCTGAGCCTGTGCGTCCGGAGCCTGTGCTCTGCAACGGGAGAGGCCAGAACAGTGAGAGGCCCGGGTACCGCAAAAAAAAAAAAAAAAAAAAAAAAAAACTCTTGAAGATCCTAAAACCATCAGTAATTTGTTTATGAATTTATTTTTTTTTTTATTTTTATTTTTTCGATATGCGATATGCGGGCCTCTCACTGCTGTGGCCTCTCCCATTGCGGAGCACAGGCTCCAGACGCTCAGGCCCAGCAGCCACGGCTCACGGGCCCACCCGCTCCGCGGCACGCGGGATCCTCCCAGACCGGGGCACGAACCCGCGCCCCCCGCATCGGCAGGCGGACTCCCAACCACTGCGCCACCAAGGAAGCCCATGAATTTATATTTTTATCATCACACTTTTCCGTTGTGTAATGTAAATCTCATATCCTGAGCTTAAATATTTTCCTCTCACACTCTTCTCAAAAAAGGACCACATCAGTGTCTCTGAGAGATAAAGGAGGTGAGATAATGAGGAGATGTACTATGAAAATTCCAAAAAGCTATAGAAATGTAAATACTGTAGAGCAAATGAACAAACCACCCAGGAGGAAAGATATACATACATATATATAGATAGATAGATGATAGATAGATAGATAGATAGATAGATAGATAGATAGATAGATAGATGATAGATAGAGATATTAAATATTAGATTGTTCCTGACTTTCATGAATAAATAATCCAAATCTTTTTTCTCTTAATAGCTAATTTATAATACTTAAAAATATTACAGTAAATAATTATTTAGCCAGAATTGCATTTTTATTTTAATAATAGCTGTCTGATAATGCTTCTTAAGTATTTTCTCATAGATATATTGTGTCTGTACAATGCGTTTGTATTTGAGAGTATACTGACTCCACCAAGTCTTTTTTTTTTTTTTTTTGCAGTACGCGGGCCTCTCACTGTCGTGGCCCCTCCCATTGCGGAGCACAGGCTCCGGACGCGCAGGCTCAGCGGCCATGGCTCATGGGCCCAGGCGCTCCGCGGCATGTGGGATCTTCCCGGACCGGGGCACGAACCCGTGTCCCCTGCATTGGCAGGCGGACTCTCAACCACTGTGCCACCAGGGAAGCCCGTCAAGTCATTTTTTTAAATTAAAATTTTCTATTTACTAAAGATTGTGGTCAATGCCTAGGTAAGGAGATATAGAAACATCTTAGCTATGTAAATTCCATCTCCCCTCCTCAGGTTCTGCCCTATCACCGAGATTTTGTGTTGTCCCAAATAAATACAATTATTTAAATACAATTAATAGAATAAGGGAGGAAGGGTTATGCCACCGTAATTCAAAATTTGTAACATAATAGTCCAAAATATCTAAGCAACTCAGCTTTACCCCGTTTCCTCTGTTCTGTTTCTGAAAATCTGTCCCATAAAGTCTCTTGCCCACCTTATAGGACCTAAGGGATCTGAAGTGTGAAGTTACTTTTGGAGCTAGAAAAGGGTGGGGTTGTGAAAAATTCCCCAAAGCCTAGTTTCATCAAACTTCCTTCATGTTCAGTAGTTGTCCTTCAATGAGTAGGTGCACCTAGGTGACTTTTCCATAATATTTATATATTGTGCTTTGTGTTTTTAACTTTTTCAGAGTGCTTTCACTTCTTTTTTTTCATTTCATGTTCTGCATCCCTTTGGGCACCTGGAGCGACTGACTATACCATATATTGTGCTTATCACAGCTTACATAAAACTTCCTATTTTGGTAACATTTAAGATGTTCTTTGTATGTTGTGACACATTTTGGCAATTTGGGAAAAGAAAAAGAAAGCATTCACTAATATAGTGTATTTGCAAATAGGTACAATAAGCTAGCTTTGCATAATGCTACTAGGAATCAAAAGGTTTAATTTACAGAATGATTGACAGTATAATGCAGCCTTTAAATATAGAGAAAAAAATAAGCACTCTGAAAATGAAAGGCAACTTGGGCACCATTTTTTTTTTTTTTGCTTTTTTGCATAAATTCCTTAGAAGCTTTCATAAACTCATCTTTCTTCCTCAAGGTAATTGTGTTTAAAAGAAACCTGCAAAAAGCTAAATAATTGATCTGTAAAGGCTTAAATGGAAACAACTTATACCTCTTTATCATGTGTAGGGATGTAAATGCATAAATATGATTGAAGCAGTTATACTTGGAAGGATGGTGTTAATGGAGAGACTTCCTGATGTTCATACTATTTGCTTTTGTAGAACAACATATACGTTAAATTATGTAGCCGTTGATTGTGGGGGTTGTTTGATTTATTTCTTTTTTTTTTTTTTGCAGCAGATATACTGATATTTATTGAACATATTATCCATTGGCAGCCAGATACACAGTCTATTTTTCTTTTTTATACTTAGCAAAGTAGTATCTTTAGTTGAAAACATAAGAACCGAAACAATATTGTGTCAAAAGCATGTATAAAAATAAACATAGTTTTTATAACAGATATTATACTTTTCAATGAAAGAGTCTAGGCCTGGACATCAATAACAATATCACAGGAACATCAGGAGACACGGATATTCATGAAACAGATTCAGAAATAATAAATCTGGAGTACAGTGTTTACTGATTATACTTATTTTAGAGCCCTGAAATATTCACCTTTCAGTTTTAGATTTTAGATTTCTCAGTATGAAGCATAGAGTGATCTTACTTATTATAGTAAATCTGATTTATCATTAAATTGAAAAAAAAACTCAGGGAAAATGGTTTACAGTAGAATTGTTTAAATCCTTCTTAATCTTGGACAATGGTCTGAAAAGTAATTTGTTTAAATAGCCCAGATACTCTTCCCCTCAATATTAATTAAAAGTTAATCAGTCCATTCTGTCTACAAGAAAATTTATCTGTATATAATGAATTATAAATGTAATGAAATATGTATACAATGATATCTATACATAGATATAGATATATACTCTCACAGCCAAAGACCCTAGCTAGAAATGTAAAAAAATAGTGAGTTTTTTCTCAATAAACAAACATTTGGAAATTCAGTTTAATATTTTACAAGATAAATTGTCAAGTTTTATGCTTAATTTCTTTTCTTTTTTTTTTGAATTTGAGAATTTTACTTATTTTTTTATACAGCAGGTTCTTATTAGTTATCCATTTTGATACATATTAATGTATACATGTCAATCCCAATCTCCCAATTCATCCCATCCCCACCCACCCCCACCACTTTCCCCCGTTGGTGTCCATACGTTTGTTCTCTATATCTGTGTCTCTATTTCTGCCCTGCAAACTGGTTTATCTGTACCATTTTTCTAGGTTCCACATACATGCGTTAATATACGATATTTGCTTTTCTCTTTCTGACTTACCTCCACGCTGTATGAATCTCTAGATCCATCCATGTCTCTCCAAATGAGAGAATTTCATTCCCTTTTACAGCTGAGTAATATTCCATTGTATGTATGTACCACATCTTCTTTATCCATTCATCTGTCAATGGGCATTTAGGTTGCTTCCATGACCTGGCTATTGTAAATAGTGCTACAATGAACACTGGGGTGCATGTGTCTTTTTGAATTATGGTTTTCTCTGGGTATATGCCCAGTAGTGGGATTGCTGGGTCATATGGTAATTCTATTTTTAGTTTTATAAGCAACTTCCATACTGTTCTCCATAGTGGCTGTATCAATTTACATTCCCACCAACAGTGCAAGAGGGATCCCTTTTCTCCACACCCTCTCTAGCATTTGTTGTTTGTAGATTTTCTGATGATGCCCATTTTAACTGGTGTGAGATGATACCTCATTGTAGTTTTCATTTGCATTTCCCTAATAATTAGTGATGCTGAGCAGCTTTTCATGTGCTTCTTGGCCAACTGTATGTCTACTTTAGAGAAATGTCTATTTAGGTCTTCTGCCCATTTTTGGATTGGGTTGTTTGCTTTTTTAATATTGAGCTGCATGATCTGTTTATATATTTTGGAGATTAATCCTTTACCCATTGATTCATTTGCAAATATTTTCTCCCATTATGAGGGTTGGCTTTTCATCTTGTTTGTAGTTTCCTTTGCTTTGCAAAAGCTTTTAAGTTTCACTATGTCCCATTTGTTTATTTTTGTTTTTATTTCCATTACTCTAGGAGGTGGATCAAAAAAGATCTTGCTGTGATTTATGTCAAAGAGTGTGCTTCCTATATTTTCCTCTAAGAATTTTATAGTGTCTGGTCTAACATTTAAGTCTCTAATCCATTTTGAGTTTATTTTTGTGTATGGTGTTAGGGAGTCTTGTAATTTCATTCTTTTACATGTAGCTGTCCAGTTTTCCTAGCACCAGTTAGGTGTATGGGTGTATCTCTGGGCTTTGTATCCTGTTCCACTGATCTATATTTCTGTTTTTCTGCTAGTACCATATTGTCTTGATTACTTTGTAGTATAGCTTTGTAGTATAGTCTGAAGTCAGAGAGTCTGATTCCTCCAGCTCTGTTTTTTTCCCTCAAGACTGCTTTGGCTTTTTGGGGTCTTTTGTGTTTCCATACAAATTTTAAGATTTTTTGTTCTAGTTCTGTAAAAAATGTCATTGGTAATTTGATGGGGATTGCACTGAATCTGTAGATTGCTTTGGGTAGTATAATCATTTTCACAATATTGATTCTTCCAGTCCAAGAACATGGTATCTCTCTCCATTTCTTTGTATCATCTTTAATTTCTTTCATCAGTGTCTTATATTTTTCTGCATACAGGTCTTCTGCCTCCTTAGGTAGATTTATTCCTAGGTATTTTATTCTTTTTGTTGCAGTGGTAAATGGGAGTGTTTCCATAATTTCTCTTCAGATTTTTCATCATTAGTGTATAGGAATGCAAGAAAATTCTGTGCATTAATTTTGTATCCTGCAACTTTACCAAATTCATTAATTAGCTCTAGTAGTTTTCTGGTGGCATCTTTAGGATTCTCTATGTATAGTACCATGTCATCTGCAAACAGTGACAGTTTTACTTCTTCTTTTCCAGTTTGTATTCCTTTTACTTCTTTGTCTTCTCTGATTGCCATGGCTAGGACTTCCAAAACTATGTTGAATAATAGTGGCGAGACGGGACATCCTTGTCTTGTTCCTGATCTTAGAGGAAATGCTTTCAACATTGTTTTTCAACATTGAGAATTAGGTTTGCTGTGGGTTTGTTGTATATGGCCTTTATTATGTTGATGTAGGTTCCCTCTATGCTCACTTTCTGGAGAGTTTTTATCATAAATGGGTGTTGAATTTTGTCAAAAGCTTTATCTGAATCAATTGAGATGATCATATGGCTTTTCTTATTCAATTTGTTAATATGGTGTATCACATTGATTGATTTAGGTATATTGAAGGATCCTTGCATTCCTGGAATGAACCCCACTTGATCACGGTGTATGACCCTTTTAATGTGTTGTTGGATTCTGTTTGCTAGTATTTTCTTGAGGAATTTTGCTTCTATGTTCATCAGTGATATTGGTGTGTAATTTTCTTTTTTTGTAGTATCTTTGTCTGGGTTTGGTATCAGGGTGATGGTGGCCTCATAGAATGAGTTTGGGAGTGTTCCTTCCTCTGCAATACTTTGGAAGAGTTTGAGGAGGATGGGTGTTAGCTCTTCTCTAAATGTTTGATAGAATTCACCTGTGAAGCCATCTGGTCCTGGACATTTGTTTGTTGGAGGATTTTTTTTTTTTTTTTTTTTTTTTTTTTTGCGATACACAGGCCTCTCACTGTTGTGGCCTCTCCCGTTGCGGAGCACAGGCTCCGGACACGCAGGCTCAGTGGCCATGGCTCACGGGCCCAGCCCCTCCGTGGTACGTGGGATCTTCCCAGACCGGGGCACGAACCCACATCCCCTGCATCGGCAGGCGGACTCTCAACCACTGCGCCACCAGGGAAGCCCTGTTGGAGGATTTTTAATCACAGTTTCAATTTCAGTGCTTGTGATTGGTCTGTTCATATTTTCTATTTCTTCCTGGTTCAATTTTGGAAGGTTATACCTTTCTAAGAATTTGTCCATTTCTTCCAGGTTGTTCATTTTATTGGCATAGTGTTGCTTGTAGTAGTCTCTTAGGATGCTTTGTATTTCTGTGGTGTCTGTTGTAACTTCTCCTTTTTCATTTCTAATTTTATTGATTTGGGTCCTCTCCCTCTTTTTCTTGATAAGTCTGGCTAATGGGTTATCAATTTTGTTTATCTTCTCAAAGAACCTACTTTTAGTTTTATTGATCTCTGCTATTGTTTTCTTTGTTTCTATTTCATTTATATGTGCTCTGATCTTTATGATTTCTTTCCTTCTACTAACTTCGGGTTTTGTTTCTTTTTCTTGCTCTAGGTCCTCTATGGGTAAGGTTAAATTGTTTATTTGAGATTTTTCTTGTTTCTTGAGGTAGGCTTGTATTGCTATAAAGTTCCCTTTTAGAACTGCTTTTGCTGCATCCCATAGGTTTAGGATCATCCTATTTTTGTTATAATTTTTCCCTAGGTGTTTTTTGATTTCTTCAGTGGTCTCTTTGTTATTTACTAACGTATTGTTTAGCCTCTGTGTGTTTGTGATTTTTATGTTTTTTTCCCTGCAATGGATTTCTAATCTCATAGCATTGTGGTCAGAAAAGATGCTTAAAATGATTTCAATTTTCTTAAATTTATGGAGGCTTGATTTGTGACCCAAGTTGTGATCTATCCTGGAGAAGGTTCCATGTGCACTTGAGAACAAAGTGTAATCTGCTGTTTTTGGATGGAATGCCCTATAAATATCAATTAAAGCTATCTGGTCTATTGTGTCATTTAAAGCTTGTGTTTCCTTATTAATTTTCTGTCTGGATGATCTGTCCATTGGTGTAAGTGAGGTGTTAATGTCCCCCACTACTATTGTGTTACTGTGGATTTCCTCTTTTATAACTGTTAGCAGTTGCCTTATGTATTGAGGTGCTCCTATGTTGGGTGTACATACATTTATAATTGTGATATCTTCTTCTTGGATTGATCCCTTGATCATTATGTAGTGTCCTTCCTTGTCTCTTGTAACACACTTTATTTTAAAGTCTATACTATCTGATATGAGAATTGCTACTCCAGCTTTCTTTTGATTTCCATTTGCATGGAATATCTTTTTCCATCCCCTCACTTTCAGCCTGTATGTGTCCCTAGGTCTGAAGTGGTTCTCTTGTAGACAGCATATGTATAGATCTTGTTTTTTGTTTTTTTTTTTTTTTTTTTTTTTGCGGTATGTGGGCCTCTCACTGTTGTGGCCTCTCCCGTTGCGGAGCACAGGCTCCGGACGCGCAGGCTCAGCAGCCATGGCTCACAGGCCCAGCCGCTCCGCAGTATGTGGGATCTTCCCAGACCGGGGCATGAACCCGTGTCCCCTGCATCGGCAGGCGGACTCCCAACCACTGCGCCACCAGGGAAGCCCTAGATCTTGTTTTTGTATCCATTCAGACAGCCTGTGTCTTTTGGTTGGAGCATTGAATCCATTCATGTTTAAGGTAATTATTGATATGTATGTTCCTTTGACCATTTTCTTAATTGTTATGGGTTTGTTTTTGTAGGTCCTTGTCTTCTCTTGTGTTTCCCACTTAGAGAAGTTCCTTTAGCATTTGTTGTAGAGCTGGTTTGGTGGTGCTGAATTCTCTTAGCTTTTGCTTGTCTGTAAAGTTTTTGATTTCTCTGTCAAATCTGAATGAGATCCTTGCTGGGTAGAGTAATCTTGGTTACAGGTTCTTCCCTTTGATCACTTTAAATATGTCATGTCACTCCCGTCTGGCTTCTAGAGTTTCTGCTGAGAAATCAGCTGTTAACCTTATAGTTGTTCCCTTGTATGTTATTAGTCATTTTTCCCTTGCTGCTTTCAGTAATTTTTCTTTGTCTTTAATTTTTGCCAGTTTGATTACTATGTGTCTTGGACTGTTTTTCCTTGGGTTTATCCTGTATGGGACTCTCTGTGCTTCCTGGACTTCGGTGGCTCTTTCCTTTCCCATGTTATGGAAGTTTTCAACTATAACCTCTTCAAATATTTTCTCGGGTCCTTTCTCTCTCTCTTCTCCTTCTGCGACCCCTATAATGTGCATGTTGTTGCGTTTAATGTTGTCCCAGAGGTCCCTTTGGCTGTGTTCATTTCTTTTCATTCTTTTTTCTTTATTCTGTTCCATAGCAGTGAATTCCACCATTCTGTGCTCCAGGTCACTTATCCGTTTTTCTTCCTCAGTTATTCTGCTACTGATTCCTTCTAGTGTATTTTTCATTTCAGTTATTGTATTGTTCATCTCTGTTTGTTTGTTCTTTAATTCTTCTAGGTGTTTTTTCTTTAGTTCTTCTCAGTATTTGTTAAACACTTCTTGTGTCTTCTCAATCTTTGCCTCCATTCTTTTGCCGAGGTCCTGGATTATCTTCACTATCATTATTCTGAATTCTTTTTCTGTAAGGGTGCCTATCTCCACTTCTTTTAGTTGTTTTTCTGGGGTTTTATCTGGTTTCTTTATCTGGTACATAATCCTCTGCCTTTTCATCTTGTCTATGTTTCTGTGAATGTGGTTTTTGTTCCACAGGCACAGGACTATAGTTCTTCTTGCTTCTGCTCTCTGCCCTCTGGTGGATTAGGCTATCTAAGAGGCTTGTGCAAGTTTCCTGATGGGAGGGACTGGTGGTGGGTAGAGCTAGCTGTTGCTCTGGTGGGCAGAACTCAGTAAAACTTTAATCCCCTTGTCTGCTAATGGGTGGGACTAGGTTCCCTCCCTGTTGGTTGTTTGGCCTGAGGTGATGCCACACTGGAGCCTACCTGGCTCTTTGGTGGGGCTAATGGCGGACTCTGGGAGGGCTCACGCCAAGGAGTACTTCCCAGAACTTCTGCTGCCAGTTTCCTTGTCCTAACGGTGAACCACAGCCATCCCCCGCCTCTGCAGGAGACCCTTGAACACTAGCAGATAGGTCTGGTTCAGTCTCCTATGGGGTCACTGCTCCTTCCCCTGTGTCCTGATGGACACACTACTTTGTGTGTGCCCTCCAAGAGTGAAGTCTCTGTTGCCCCCAGTCCTGTTGAAGTTCTGTGATCAAATCCCACTAGTCTTCAAAGTCTGATTCTCTAGGAATTCCTCCTCCTGTTGCCAGACTCCCAGGTTGGGAAGCCTGAAGTGGTGCTCAGAACCTTCACTCCAGTGGGTGGACTTCTGTGGTATAAGTGTTGTACAGTTTATGAGTCACCCACCCAGCAGTTATGGGAATGGATTTTATTGTGATTGCGCCCCTCCTACCATCTCATTGTGGCTTCTCCTTTGTCTTTGGATGTAGGGTATCTTTTTTGGTGATTTCCAGTGTCTTCCTGTTGACCATTGTTCAGAAGTTAGTTGTGATTCTGGTGCTCTCACAAGAGAGAGTGAGCACATGTTCTTCTACTCCACCATCTTGAACCAATCTTGGTTTGATTGATTTTGATTTGATGTTTTTAGTTCCAGCACTAACTGAAATTTTAGTATTAAGTTGTAAAATAGAGCTCTAAAGTTGTAATGTGAAAATAAACTTCATCAGAATAAAAGTAATGTCAAAACCAGTATCTGATTCCCCTAGTGAATATATAATTTCCACAGGAGCAGTGAAATGTGCAAATATATATACATACACACAGACAAAGATCTGCTTTTGAAGTCCTTATGCAATTGTGTGAGTGGGGAGGTTGTTATGTTAGATCATTTAGTTTCTAAATTATGTCTGGTTTAAACCAAGATTTAAATGTATCTGAGAAGCCTGAGTCTTTTCAATTAATATGAAGAAGATACATTCATATTAATTAATAAGAACTACTTATATAACACTTAACTATGTGCCAGGTTCTTCACTAAGCATTTCATGTGTAAAAGTTCATTTAATTATGTCAAGAAATGAATGAAATGTGTTCTATCATTGTTCCAACTGTAGAGATGAGAAAACAAAGCACAGAGAGATTAAGGGATTCAAACCCTGTAAGACTCAGAGACCACACGCTTAACACTAAACTATAGGTGCACCTAAGAGGCATGTTTTATAGTAAAAGTGTTTTATGTAGCTAAAAGATTGAAAACATTCCTGATTATCTACAGGGTAGATGAAGGCCACAGTGCATGGTACTGTATGGATTATCTCCATGGTAGATAAAGGACCCAGGAGGACTGAGAGCTTGTCTGTCTTATTCACTCACTGTTGTTTCCTATCACCTAGACCTAGAACACTGCAGTGGACAAAGTAGCCATTTAGTCAATTTTGGTGAATGAGTAAATGCAACCAGATAATCATTGGTGCCTATTGTTGGAGTGAAAGTCCCAGCTTTTTAGTTATGAGCATATTGGTTCCACCAGTGATAAAAACAGTAATTATCAATTAATTTTATAAATATAAATACCTGGAACAACCAAACAAAAAAGAACTGAAAGGACAAGGGAACATTGCAAAGACTGTGCCTTTGTCTAAATATACTCATCTAAGCTTCCCTTTAAGTCTAAAATTCTAGAATCCAGGGGGAATAAAATAAGATCAGCTTCTCTTTTAGTTCACTCTCTTCTTTCCCTCTTATCCTCCCTTGCCACCAGCCATGCTTTTCTGGACTAAATATAACAACTTGTTTTACTCTTTCTTGTTTTTGTTGTTTCCCCTAGAAGTGGAAAGAAACAGAAATTCCAACTGTGTTCCACTTATTCAGACATGCAACTCAAATACCTATTTCATCTTTATTCAAACTTCCTCTATCCCCACTTTAAACTCATAATCAAACCAAATATTTTATTGAGAAAATAGATGCAATCTGACAAAATCACCTCTTTTTTATAGATTCCCGAGTCTAATTGCCAATGTCCCTGTGTATTTGGCCTCTTTTCTATCTTTGCTCTTACTGAGTTAACAGCCTCTCTTGTTGTCAACCCAATTCATCCCTCTTGTCTCTGCAAAGGCAATTGTTCTGCAATTATCCCTTTGATCTCCTGCACCATTAATTTCTCCCTCACTCTAAAACCACTTCCATCAGCATACAAACAGGCCTTAATTGTACCCATTTTAAAAAAGAAAAAATCTTGCTTGACCAAATATCTGCTCCTCTATCACAAGAAAACTTCTTGGTTGAGTATATCAGGAAGTCTCAACTCCTTTACCTTTCATTCTTGCCTCATGTCACTAAGATGATTAAAACTTTTTAATAGCTCCTATTGCACTTAGAAAAAAAAATCCAAATTCCTTACTATGAGCTACAATATTTTAAAGAACCTGGTTCCTACTTACCTCTTCCCATTTCATCCTCCCCCAGTCACACACATTATGCTCTACACATACACACCTTCCTCTGTCCCTTGAAAAGCCAAGTTCTTCCCAACCTTAGGGCCATTACCTGCTATTGTTTCTGCCTGGAACACTTAACTTCCTAAGTATCGTATAGCTAGTTGCTTTTCATTCAGTTTATATCAAATATCATCTCTTTAGGGAGGCTTTCCTGACCTCACTATGTAAAATGCTTGTATTACTTATCTTTAGCTAGGTAACAAATCACCCCAAGATGTTGTGGTTTAAAATATTAATAATATATGGTTGCTATGCCATCATCTATTTATCTCACCATTTCTGTCAGGACTTCAGGAAAGCTGGATTGGGTGTTTTAGCTCAGAATCTTGAAGTTTCAGTCAGATGTCAGCTGGGGCTATCCAGAGGCCTGACTGAGGCTGGTAACCCACTTCCATGATGGCTCACTCACATGGCTAGCAAGTTGACGTGGGTAAGTTGGCTCCTCTCCAGATGGATTTCTCCAAGGAGCTGTTTGTGTGTCTTATAATGTGGAGGTTGGTTTTCCCCAGAGCAAGCAATCCAAGAGATCAAGGCAGAAACTGCAGTGTCTTTATAACATGGTCTTAGAAGTAACACACCATATTCTCTTGATCTTACTGACCAGCAATGATTGGGAGACGTATATACAAGGATGGGAATACTGGGAGGTCACTTTAGAGCTTCCTTTGTTTTGTTTTGTTGTCATCTTTTTACTTAAATTTCACCAGCCATTCCTCCATTTTGAATAAGGAGTCTTTGCTATCTACTAAGTTCAATAGAGTATCAGAATACAGTAGTGTCTTGATCAACACTTGTTCTAATTCCTAGCATGCAGATGCTGAGAGAATTAGAAAAAACAATATTTCCCAGGTTCCCTTGTGACTAAGCTTCAAGATATGAATTAGGTTTACCCATCCAGTCATATTGGCAAAAGATCCTAATTTAGAACTTAGTCACATGGAAAAACAGGCAGTATAATATCCATATCACTGGTCTGCCATTATTACTGATATGGTTTCTGGCAGAGCTGGCTATTCTGGAGCAAGTGGTTATAAGAGCAGCTTCCTAATTCAGGAAATTTCTGATTATAGAAGAGGCAACAGCTGTCTGGGTACTCCATTTCTATGGTATGGTTTTGGGAGTTGTCATAGCATTCAGCATTGAGTCTCTTTTTTTTTCAGCCCTCCCAGTGATTTAGGAGCTACCATTATCTTTTAATAAATCACTTTCTGCTTTCATTAGCTAGAGTTCTGTCATCTATAACTAAAAACCCTGATCATTACGAGTTGCATTAGCTGTGTCAGCCAAAATAATACCTCAGCAGTCTCCAATGTGTGTGTGTGTGTGTGTGTGTGTGTGTGAATGTCTTATATATAATTAGCTATATCATAACAGCTATCTCACCTGTGAAGAGCAGTGCCTAGAGGAACTTTCAATCTCTCCTTTTTTCTCTGTTGTGGCTTTAGGATTTTTCTCTTGATTTCTATTTCTGCTCCACTCAACTATTACTTCCTTTTACTGTCTCTTATGCCCAGGTTCACCCAACAATAGGAGACTTAACAGTTGCAAGGAAGACACAATTAACAACTGTTTTCATTCGATAATCCCAGTCTCTCAGTGCTCACGCACTGCTCTTATGAGGAAAGGAGCAACCTCCCAAACTCAGACACTTGTCCCACTTTCCTATCCTTTTTTTTTCTTCACCTCAAGGTATTAGATCTTCTCTGCTATAATAAAATGTCTAAGAAGATATCAGTCAAGATTGTTCTGAAATTTAACCTCATCTAACTTTAGTACTCAAAAATTTTCATTAATGTTCATATCTTCCATAGATTCAAATAGAGAAAAATAGTTCTAAAATTTGGGTCTCTATGGGTTTTCATGGAGAGGCATAGGTAGAAGGCAAAGTATAAATAGCAAAGCAGGGAAAAATTTTTACCTAACCTCCATTTCCTACTTCCTTGTACTTATTCACTGTTAAAGGCTCTAGAAAAATCTCAAAATTCCCATGTGCTTGAGTAACTCACATGATATTGGGGCTGTGTGAAAAAGTTAAACAATAACATGTGAAATGACTGTTTAACATGCTACATAGGAAATGCCATGGCCTCCTTGTTTCTGCCCAGTGGGGCACCTGTTTTCAGTTTAGACTTTTCCCAACAAAGAGACCTTGAAACACTACTCCTATAGCCACAACATGCATATGAAAGCAGACAAAGATTTCTGGGAATGGAAGGACAAGAGAATTGCAGAATCACACAGTTCCAGTCAGCATTTGGCAGAGCATAATGGAGAAGAGTAAAACGTCCCATAGTATTCAACTGACAAAGACTCAGTACTTAAAGACTGCTTTGAAGATGTGTATAATAAAATACCAGTGTAATGGGTGCCTGGAATGACTGGTGAGGCAGGGCTTTAATTTGTTTTACAGAGCAGAGTACCAGCTGCTTATCTGTTTAGGAAGAGGTAAAAAAAATCATCTTAAAGGCATTTTTCTCTGTGCAGTTATGCAAATGCAAGGCATAAAGTCATTCCTCACTGAACAAATCTTCTGGTAGATTTAGAAGGGCTGCACCTAACTCTTGGTAATCGGAGCCTCAGAAGTGGGTGCACCAATTTGCATAAGGAACCCTTGGTGAATGGAGGAGGCAAAATCTCAACCACTTTTACCTGAGACTGGAAATTAAGGAAAGCTCTTCAGTGGATAGAAGTACACCTGACTAAATTCTGCTGACATCCCAGAGACTCTAAGGGAAATTTGCTGGGGTGGGGGTGGGGGGGTGGGGGGCTGGGGGAGAGAGACTATAGTATTGACCTGGGCTCAGTGGGATTTCTTAAGGAGGGAAGACTACGGTTGTCCTGCTCTATGACTCTAGAAAGAGTGTCAGAAAGCTGTAACTTTGGAGCTCAAATATGGAGCACCAGCATAGTTTGCATAAAGATCTGAACCATCTAATGCACCTTCGCTAGAAAACCAAGAACATTTGATAGTAACTCTATGTCAGTAAAAAATGCAGTGAACTGATTGGACCCTTTGGGTATTCCCTCTTTCCTCCTGGCTTTCAGAAGCAGGGCTGACTTGTGGGTGGTGGCAAAGCCTTGAAAGATGAATATATTCTTGGTCTAATTTGTATTTGTGTACAGGATTATATTGTTGAAATATAATGGTACAGGATGATGCTAATGACATAGTAAGAAATTGAACCCAGAATCCAGATCTAGGAGAAATGCTAAAGAGAATTTTTACAGTCATATAAAGTAATTATTTCAGAGTTTTAGGGTGTGGTTAGAGTTTCAGGAACTTGGTGTGGTGGACAGACCCTAATATGACCCTCAATAATTTCCACTTCCTGATGTGTCCACGCCTTTATGGAACCTTCCCTGTGAATGTGTTAGAACATGTGTATCATAGTCTAACCAACGGAATATGGTAAAAGTGTTAAGATGTCACTGTCATTATTATATCACATTACCCAAGATTCCATTTTAGCAGACTGAAGAAAGTCTCCTTGCTGGCTTGATCAAGTAAGCAGCATGTTGAGGAAGTCTATGTGGCAAGGAACTGAGGGTAGGGACTACTTGGGGTGGAGAGCCTCTAGGGACTGCAAGTATCCTCTAGGAACTGCAGGTGGCAATGTCAGCCTCAGTCATACAGCTATAAGAAAATTAGTTCTGCCAACAAGCTAAATGAGCTTCAAAGTGGATGCTTCCCCAAATGAGAATTCAGACCACTGGACACCTTGAATGCAGCCTTATGAAACCCTAAGCAGAGGACCTATTAAAATTTGCCCAGACTCCTGACTCACAGAAACTGTGAAATGAGAAATATATGTTGTTTTAAGCAACTGAGTTTGAAACAATTTGTTACATAGCAATAGAAAACTATTACACTGTTACACTTGGTAAATCCCCACTGAGGACTTCCCCAGCCTTGCAGGCCCAACCTTGGACCCAGCAAGGAATCCAACTATGTTTCCTATAAGGAAACAGGGATCCTGGAGAAGCCTCACTAGGGAGCTTCCCCCCACCTAATATTTTCTCATGTATTTTGGTGAGAATGTATTTCTTGAGCTTTTTGCATAAAGTATAATTCTATAAGATGTAACAGAATACTCTTTTTCATCAGTTTTCAAAACTCCAAGGAACTAATTCCTGTCTCTTTCTTTACTGGCAGAGGACACACAGCTCCTGGAATTATAGGGTGTTATACACTGAATGTTTGTGTCCCCCCAAAATTCATATGTTAAAACCCTACCCTCTAATGTGATGATTTTAGGAGCATGGCCTTTAGAAGGTAATTAGGATTAAGTAAGGTCATGAGGGTAGAGCCCTCATGAATGGGATCAGTGCCCTTGTAAGAGTCATGAGAGAACGTGCTTCCTCTGCTCAAGGACAGGGCACAAGGAGAAGTTGGCAGTCTGCCACCCAGAAGAGGGCTCTCACTGGAACTCAACTGTGCTGTAACCCTGATCTCACATTTCGATCCTCCAGAACTGTGAGAGATAAATTTCCCTCACAGTGTGTAAGCCATGCAGCCTATGGTATTTTGGTTATAACATACTGAATGGACTAAGACACAGGGGATAGAAGTGAAGGTCTAAGTAAAGAAAAAGAATGTTGAAATAGCAAGGGAGGAACCATTTACTTAATCTCTACCTCTTACTTCTTGTGGTTACCATCAGTTAAAAATCTCTAGTAATCCTCAAAGGTGTGGTGTTCCTAAGGAACCCACGTGATACTGGGTTATGCATAAAGGAGATGTTCAGTGAGGTATACTAGAAATCATTCTTATATTCACAAGGACTCAGTGATTAATGTCAAAAATCAGAGAAGTCCTCAGACATATCAGATACATACCCTTTATGTGTAATTTACATGTGGTCAGCTGTACATAGTTTCTTTATACAGCTGACCATTGAACAACACAGGTTTGTACTTGTGTGGGTCCTCTCATATGGGGATATTTTTTCAATAGTAAGTAGTATAATACTAGGTGAAGAGTGGTTGTTTGAATTCTCAGATGAGAACTGCTGATATGAACACTGGATAGGGAGGGCCAACTAAAAGTTACGGTCAAATATTTTACCATGTAGACGGTTAGCACCCCTAACCCCCATGTTGTTCAAAGGTCAGTTGTAATCATTTTAGTAATTTTTATTGTCTATCACAAGAATTAATTTATCCCCCACTCCAAATATCCCATCAGAGATCTTGACACATCTCAAGCCTTCAGGGTGGTAAAGGCCTCAGGTTTCTATCATTCAACAAAAGCCTCCCATATCATCATTTACTTCCTAATTTTCTGAGAACACTCCTGAAAAGTCTTTCTCCTTCCCAGTGTGTCTGCCTTTTCCTTGCACAAATTTAGGCTTAAAGAGAAAACACACCAACAAAGAGTAGAGCGGGAGTAGAAGTTGCCTTTGGGGCCCTAAACACTTCAGCACATGGCCCTGTCCTATGGTGGTCAAGAACTCCACAAGGCAAGAAGTTCAGAACTTGGAACACAAAATCTGGCAACATTCTCGAGTTTTAGGGAGAAGTGAGCTATAAGACTTCTCACCTCTTCCAACTTTACTGGGGAGAACAAAGCACAGATTAATTTAAAATCAACAGAGTGTCTTGCCATTTCATCCCAAGTTAAATACCGCCCCCCAACAGCTATTTTTATATCTATATATTTCAAGTAGTGGCCAATACCTCTCACTGGTGTTCAGAATAAACCAAACCAGGTAAGCAGCGATATTTACATGATACTATTTGTTCTGCCTCAATGTCGCACAAGTTATGAATGTTTCAGGGAAAAGAGAGGGAGAGAATTGTCTTCTTAGAAACAGTAGGTATAGTGGTATAGAAATAGAGACAGGCAGGTAAACTCCTGAAAGTAGGGGGTAAAGGGGAAAGAAAATATGTAACCGTACCCCTTCTAAGCTTCTATCCTGCTCCTGTATCACTGTGTAGCCTTTGACCTCTCTCAGGCTGACTCCCAGGCAACAGGTATTATCATTGCCTTTTGGGACATGGGTTAGTAACTATTCCCACTGCCCAGTCCTTAAGAGGAGAAGAGTCCTCAGTTTTATTGCTGTTGGGGTGATGATTTTCTGTTTTGCCAAGCTGAATCTCTGAATTTCATTTCTTTTTCCTGAATTCATTTTTGTCCCAAAGGAAACATTGTTTTCCAAGGTGATTCAATTCTACTCGACTGTACAGATTTTGTGGCATTATTGGATTAAATAGGCCTTATGGGCTTACCTTGGGAACCCAGACACCATTTATAACATTTCTATGGGGGAAATGCATTTCAAGCTCTAAACTACCGATCTACAAAAAGCTCATTAGTAAACCAGTAATGCCCTTTCTTTTCTTTGCCTTGCCTTTGCCTGTGAGAGAAACAACTACACTGGTATGAACTGCATTCTTTTAACTAACTTCTTTTATCAGTTGGAATGCTTTTGTCTGTAAGTAACAGAAGACCCTGCTAAATGCAGCTTAAACAATAAGGACACTTATTATGACATTCAGCAAGAAGTCCAGAGAGAAGCAGATCTAAGAATTGGCTCAGCAGCCTAACAATGCCTTAAAGTACCTAAGCTCTTTCTAACCTTCGGCTTTGCTATGTTCTGCATGTCATCAATCTCCCTCATCCCTAGCCCCTAGGCAGCAGCAACTCTATGCATTAAATCCTCATAACGACATCCAAAGGCTGGAAAGAAAAGGGGATTGAGGTGTTTTTCTCCTCATGTATATTTCTTTTATCAGGAAGAAACCTTTCCCAGAAGCCTTACAATAGATTTTCTTTCAGGTCCTATTGGCAAGAACTGAGTTACATACAAACTCCAAATGAATCCCTGGTGAAAGGGTAATGAGATTATGACCTATATCCTTCATCTTTTCTACCCTTGTCTGGGACTGGGGCTCATCTTCCCTGAGCACATTTTTCCCAAAATTGAACAAAATTAGGGATTGATTAGGAAGAAGAAGAGGGGACTGGTTGTTGGTAGGTAACCAATAGCACATGTCACACTGTAATTTTACTTTTTTTTATGTTGTCTTGCTTAAGAGTTTTACTCTAGACCAGTAACATATGCACTGGGCTACAAAAATGAGACTTCAATGGGATACAAAGCACAGTAACAAAATGAGTGCTAAATTGCAATGCTATGGTTGTGCTGCACACTTGATGTTTTGAAATTATATTCCTGATTAAACAGTATAAATAGTGCATTGACAGTTTGGATGTTAGAGTGATCCACTAAGCTTAAAGACATAAAGGGTGGAAAGCTTCCTAGTGCTAACTATGCACACTTTTCACTGACCTATGTCCAATGAGCCAAAAGATAAGCTATGTGAAATTCACATGTAAACAAGAATATTAGTTAATATGGCACTTACTACACATTGAAATCTTGGCAGCTTTTCAATGATTAGTGGCACTGAAAATCTTTGTCCAGGGTCTATTAGCAGTAATTTTCTCAAAACAATACCCCTCAGTTAGAATCGTATATAACCAGCAACACAATCACCAGATACCCTTCTACAGTAATACTCCCAGATATTTTGTTTAGTAAAAATTATTACTCTTTTTGTAAAGATCATACTCCTCATCACAAGACTGTGTAAAAATAATTCACAACTTTGGACTTCCCTGGTGGTGCAGTGGTTAAGAATCTGCCTGCCAATGCAGGGGACACGTGTTCAAGCCCTGGTCCAGGAAGATCCCACATGCCGCGGAGCAACTAAACATATGTGCCACAACTACTGACCCTGCACTCTAGAGCCCATGAGCCACAACTACTGAGCCCATGTGCCACAACTACTGAGGCCCGTGCACCTATAGCCCATGCTCTGCAACTGCAAAAAGACACCACAATGAGAAGCACACACACCGCAAAGAAGAGTAGCCCCCACTCGCTGCAACTAGAGAAAGCCAGTGAGCAGCAACAAAGACCCAGCGCAGCCAAAAATAAATAAATACAATAAATAATTTTTTTAAAAAATTAAAAGAAAAAATTTCCAACTTAGAAAGCATAGCTTAAGCCACCGTCTTTGTCTCAAAAGGGCATTACAGCTACCACCACAGGCCCCAATGAGAGAAAAGCTGGGTTCCGATTCCCACTCAACTCCAGAAAAGTAATCTGACATAAACTGAGTTACAGACAGATTCAATTACCTATGTCTAAAACAAAGGTATGACACTTAAATACACAGAACTAAAAGTCAGTGGTCTTCTAGGAATTTTCCTAAGAATACTACGTGGTCCATAGTGGACAGGATAGTCCTTCCATAACCATATCACTGTTTGGAACTTTGTGACCCGATCTGGGTCTGAGAGAGGATATATCCTCTTCTCTCCCCTAACTTTGAAACATGTAATAATGAAAACTGTGTGCCATTATGACTGTCTTTGACTTACCACTCTTCCTATGGGGCATCAAGGGGAGTGAAGGCTGGGATTGCCATAATTCTTCATTGAATTTCAATAATTCTTTCTCTCAAACATTAGTTGGAGAGTGAAGATAAAAGGACTGTCAAAAAAGGTAGTCTTCTCACTTCATCGGATTTTAGTGTGTGTCTGAAAGTGAAGAAAGCAATTCTTAAAGAGCATATAATGTACCTTTCCTTTTGCACAAAACCAAAGAAAGAGAAGACAAAGAGAAGTACACACTTAAATACACACTTAAGCGCACACTTAAATGGGCAAGAAATGTTTTTTAAACTGCAGTGAAAATTGTCTTAGAAATTTCAGTCAGTAGCACTTAATGCAATCTTAAAATTAGAAATAAAAAAGGGTGAGGTAACCAAAAGCTGTACATAACCTCTGTTTGAATTCCTAATGGCTGTGTTGTTTGCAGTGAACATTCTAACACTACAGTGTCCTGTCAAATTTGAATTACGAGCTTAATCAATTTATCAACAATTATTTATTGGGTCTTAAGCACTAGGCTTGGCCCTGTGTTAAGAAATACAGAGGGACTATAAAACACAAAGCCTGTTTCAAGGAGTTTACACCATAGTTGAGGCGATGACTATTAGCCTTGACATAATACAGCACAATACAGGTACTATATAAATTAAATGCTAAATTTACTTGCAATCTAAAATGTACACATGTTCATACATTTCTAATATTTTATTTCCCTTCTGCTTTCCTCTTTTGTACATACACTTCCTCTCCATTACCTTGGTTATTGATCTTTTTAATGTGAAGCACCAGGGCTAATGTACTGTAGATTTTATCTAAAGCTGGTGTTTGTGACATTCTCTGTCTGTCTTTAAAAATAAAACTAAGCTAGGGACTTCCCTGGTGGCACAGTGGTTAAGAATCCACCCTCCAGTGCAGGGGACAAGGGTTCAAGCCCTGGTCCAGGAATGTACCACATGCCGCAGAGCAACTAAGCCCATGCACCACAGCTACTGAGCCTGTGCTCTAGAGCCTGCAAGGCACAACTCCTGAGCCCGTTTGCCACAACTACTGAAGCCCACGCTCCTAGAGCCCATGCTCTGCAACAAGAGAAGCCACCGCAATGAGAAGCCCACACACCGCAACGAAGAGTAGCCCCCCTCACCGCAACTAGAGGAAGCCCGCACGCAGCAATGAAGACCCAACGCAGACAAAAATTAATTAATTTAAAAAAAATAAAAAATAAAACTAAGCTAAAGTATTCCTAAACTTTTGGTAACATGAATAACTTTCTGCTTGCTTAGGAATTGTTTGGAATTACTTCTCAGGAAAGAACAGATGTTGGTAAAGCTGAAGAACTAATTGGGCTTTGCTCAGTTCTGTCAATACATGGGAAAGCGTCTGTCTATCCAGATACCTGCCAGAAAATAACAAAAGGTTTTCACTGACATGCAAAGCAAGAGATCATTTAATTTTTCAAAATTCTATTCTCAACACTATATTCATTAGTTGAGTTTATCTTTCTTGTCCCTAATTATGTTGTTTTAGATGCTGAGAGCTTTACTTTTTAAAAATATGTGTAACCAATTCCAAAATTAAGTAAATATCTGTGCTTAATTGGAGGATGGATAGAGGTAACTTATTATGATCCTGAAAAAAAACCCCAACAAAGTAATAATGATATTCAAAAAATTAAAAAAAAACTCTATATGCTTTAAAAAGTGAAATGTTTAGCTATAATTATTTCTTTTTCCATCCAAGAATTAACCAACTAACTAAATATAGCTTTTATTAAATCAGTTCTACATTATACCAAACTTTAATGTGGAAATCTTATCAAACAAAAATCTTTCATCCCTACGTATCATTTTCAAAAATATTTTCTTCCTAAAACTGAGAAATGTGAATTAGAGATGCATAACAAAACATCTACTTGATAGGCTTATTATTCATTGATAGACAAATATGTAAAAAAAATGGTTTTAGTCTCATTGAAAGGAAATGGTCTTAATATCCCTATTTTTTTCCATCTTATTGTGAAATAATATTTTAATTGTTCAACAATTGCTGTAAAAGGAAATTGCCTTCCTAAAAAAGTAGGCCAAATAAAATAGGCCAACTTGTTTATGAAGCAAAGTATTTTCATTCACTTACTCATAGTTCCTGGCTTTTGACAAGATGTCTCTGAAATGGAAATATTCACTCAATAATTACACAACTTTATATACACATATTTTTTCATATATATGTATTCATGCTAAAAATTTTTAGATGAGCTTATTTGAATGGTGTAGGCCATCCATTAAAATTGAGGAATTTATTTAACTGGGTCTATGATTCATAAGCATATCCTCAAATGACATTGGAACTTCTTCCTGTCAAACATTTGTACATAGTTTTAAGGTTACAAAACTTTTGGGTATAATTTACATCTTTTGGCCACTGATTCTAAGCAAGTCTCCATTAGAACAAAGGTAATTCATGCCCTGCATCACGGTCCCTAATAACTAAATTATAAAGAGATGACAATGTGCAGCTGACAAATGATCTAAAGAGATAAGCAATTTTTTAATGCTGTGCTTTAAGATAAAAAGGGAAACTTTATAAAATGTAGTTTGAGGAGTAGTACTTTCAAATGATTTTCAGCACTCCTATATGAAAACTGTGTAGCCTGATCCCCTTTTCAGTTTGAACTTTCTTGTGGGCCTCATGAGACTAAAAGTGGTTTCCAGAGAAGATGATATTTTTAGTAACCAAAATTTTATTACCATCACTGAGACCTATTTATATTGAGACATTTATTTAACATTTAATTTATCACAATAAATCTCATGGTCTTAACACTCCATTTATTTCTTACCATCATTTTGGAAACATAACTATCAAAATATTATAAAGTAATACATGTACTAGTCAATGACAGCTACAATTATGCTGAATAAGAATAATAAACAACCACAAAGTCTCAGTGGCTTATAAAAACAAACAATTTTTTTCTCACTCATCAAACTATGGGTTGGCTGCAGATCTGCATTTCTCAGCTGGGCTTACCAGGGCTCGGGTTAGTCTGGATTGGACTCCAGAAGATCAGGTTCAACTCTGCTCCACCTGTCTTCATCCCTCTAGAACCAGAGACTACTCAGGGCATAGTCCTCTCACGGTGGACAGCAGAAGCTCAAGAACACATGCTTACCCACACTGCTACATTCAAAACCACTCTTCCTGTAATATGGTTGCTCATATTCCATTGGCTAAAGCAGGTCACATGACCAAGCCCAACATCAATGTGGTGGGAAAATATACTCCACCTACCTTAGTAGAAGATAAGAAAATGTTACCTGGCAAAGGGTTTGAGTGTATAATTCAATGATAGGGAGAATGAAGATATTCCATAATATTTCCATAATATTTTACAATAGATGTTCATTACTTTAAATTTGGAAAATATATGTGCACACCTTGAGGAAAAAACTCTTGATCAGTAAGGTGAAATGATCCACTTATAATAAGAATTTAAAGTTGAAAATTTAGCCAGAATTTGTCAGTTTATAGTAAGTGTTGAGGTTAAACACACATTTAACATGTAATCAGATTGTTAACATACGGATGCATTTAGATTATATCTCCCAGAACCAAATGAATATAACATCCAGCAGCACTTGAAAAATTAAGTTATTTAATGATGACATTGTCTGAAAAACATACCTTTCCCTCTTGATGATTGGGTATAACAAAATAATTTTTTTCTGGCATAATTTTAGGGCAAGAAGCACCCAACAACAGAAATCTAGCATTTTTGTTATGTTAGGGAAATATACTTTTAAAATATGATTTTATGATGTTCTATTATAAAATTATGTTATTTAGGCCTGCTTTATTTTATAATGATAGTAAATCTAATGTTAATAAAAACTCATATGCCCTGGAATGTGAAGTCCATAATCGTCACCACATACGGCTACTTCCCTGACACCCACTTCAAGGGCTGAATGAGAACTTCAACCAACAATCCATTTGATTCTTGACACTGCTGCCCAGAGTGGTGAGAAATAAAAAGGCTGATACATGATTTTTCGTTTTGTTTTTGTATTTTCAGTACATGCATTTCTAAGCATTGAATGTGCTATTTAAAAATCACTATAGTCATATTAAAGTATAGTGGCTAAAAGAGAAAGCAAAGATCTTATGTAATACTTCCTTACTTACAAATACTTGATAACTCCCAAGTTGCCCACAGAATGAAGATCTTTTTAGGCATTTACCATTCTAACTTTATTCTCCACTATTCCCTTATAATACAGCCAAATTAGGCCATTCCTTGTTTTCAAATTTTACTCTAGGCTAACCTGCCTTTTAAATTTTTTCTGGGATTTTTCTCTCCTATTATTCAAAACCCTGCTGACCTTCCAACATTTACTCATATTAAGAACTTAATTTCAAGGCCCAAATACAACTGTCCTGAGAAACTTTTTCTGGTAACCCTAAGATATTGAGTTCCCATTGCTTTTTGTATCTCTCTGGTAGTACATAACATATTTTAATCTCTACCTTATTTGGTTTGTCAACAGTCATATATTGGGCTTCCCTGGTGGTGCAGTGGTTGAGAGTCCGCCTGCCAATGCAAGGGACACGGGTTCGTGCCCCGGTCCAGGAAGATCCCTCATGACATGGAGCAGCTAGGCCTGTGAGCCATGGCCACTGAGCCTGTGCATCTGGAACCTGTGCTTCACAACGGGAGAGGCCACAACAGTGAGAGGCCCGCGTACTGCAAAAAAAACCCCAAAACAGTCATTTATTGAATACCTGCCATGCATCAGCCCTTCAGAAGTTCAATCTATTTCACATGTTTGTTGTATCTTAGCAAAGTATAATCTCCCTGAGATCAAAGGCTATCTTACTCATCTTTATCTTCTGTGTTGGGCCTATCACATCCTCTTTCACACAGTAGGTGCTCAATAAATATTCAGATGAAACAATACTTTTTGTAGAAAAAAAGTCTCAGTAATTTTTATTCATTTTGCCCAGGAGATTTCACCAAAGGTTGTAAAATTTTACTTTAGGCTTCAGCAGAAGCACCTGGATCACAGACACTCAATAAACTGTAACAGGGTCATTAGAGGTAATTGGATCTATTTGAGCTAGGAAAAGACTGTGCCATTTGCCTTGAGGTATTTCAAATCAAAGATAGAATCTCATTTGTCTGGGATGGTTTGAGTGTGGGCCTGCATAACAGTTGTAATCCCTCCAGACTATTGTGGTTCTATCCTATGGATTTTCAACATTCAAATGGTAAATGATAAACTGACAATATGAGGATATACATACACTAACCTGTAACTCTTTATGTAACTACAGATTTCAACAAAAATTATGAACTATTTTTACTTATATAAAATAATAAACTGGGTAAAATTTTGTATTTATAAAGTTTTTTTAATCCTCTTTGATCTTTTTCCTATCTTCCTAAGTACAGCTTTTATATGCCACTAATTGCTCAAAAACATAGAGTAGCCATTATTTCTTTATAGGCATAGAATTTTAAAGCTAGAAAAGACTAGAAACCATTGAATCTTTTCTGTTAATTTCACACAATGGTAACCGGTCTATAAAATTCTCATAACTATCAGAAGTAAAACTGTGACTAGTCTCCTGCCTCCTGATGTAATGTTCTTTCTACTTTCCCATCCTATACCTTTTAAAACTCTTCTGTCTTTTTTTGAGATCTCTACAATGAGACACCTTTGAAATTACTTGGAAGTACTTCTAACTCTACCCTCAACACAAATCTTTACTCGGTGATTGTCTTCTATTTTACAGACTTCTGTCATGAAAAGTCTTTTCATAAATTCTCTTCTGCCCAAATTCAGACTGTCCTCCTTTATGAAACAAACTCTGCCGTTCCAACTCACAGTGAACTATTGAGTCTTCAAAAGAAATATTCTGTATCTACAAGTTAAAAACTTTGCTAGCTAAGGAGCTGGATGTAAAGACAGCTTTCAGGCAGTTTATAATACAGATGAGGACATTAAACATGTTCATGTTAACAGGGCAAAATATTACCAGCGTTTTAAAATGGCCACAATGAACTACTGGAGCACAAATAAGAGAGAGATATAGGTAGTATCTGCTGTAAGCAACTAAAGATGGTAAACATTCTAGAAAGAGGGAAGGACAATTCGAGACAAGATAAGCACTATTAAGCACTATTCAAAGACAAGAGTTGGAAAGTGCAAAAGGAAAACAGCAAGTATCAAATTTGGCAAGGCTTTAGGGGTTGTCAAGCAGGGTAGTGAGGAGTAAGACAGGAGTAAGTCAAGGTGAAGTTTGGTCATATACAGTCTTAATTTCCAAAAAAGGGTGCTTGAACTTCATTTTCCAAGAAGTATGAAATTGAGAATATTTGAACAAGGAAATTTCTTGATCAGAGCTCTGCTCGGGAAGATTAAACCAGCTGGAATCTATTGAATGAATTGAAGAAGGAAATAACTGGACCAAATAGACCAATTGAGAATGAAATATGATAGTACAGGCAAGAGTTAAGGAGGGCCAGGACTAGAGCAGGAAGTGGGAAAAAAATATATGGGGTCAAATGTGCAACAACACAAGAATAGAATCAATAGGATTTGGTAACTGATTGGATATGGGCATGAGAAAGTGGGAGAAGCAGTTAACAGAGATGGCCATAAACAGAGAAAGAGAAAACAGAAGGACATGCAAGTATTGCAGGTGAAAATTATTATAATGTTTTTGAAAAATATTGAGTTCTAATTTAAATTCACATTATGCATATTAAATGTGTACCACAAATCACATGTATATTTAGACACAGTAGTG
This sequence comes from Mesoplodon bidens, assembly GCF_964165515.1. Classification (NCBI taxonomy): domain Eukaryota; kingdom Metazoa; phylum Chordata; class Mammalia; order Artiodactyla; family Ziphiidae; genus Mesoplodon; species Mesoplodon bidens. The sequence continues at coordinate 35,524,883 of NC_138161.1, read as the reverse complement.
ATTTAATGCTTAATTACATACTGACATACTGTTCATTAATTGTTTCAACCATTTCCATCTTGTCTCTTCAGTGATAGCAGATCCTTCTTGAGGAAGGGGGAGAAAGGAGTAGGCAGGATAAATTGATAAGTAGAAACCTCTTATTATACTCCACACTCAAACACTATGTGTATGCTGCTACTCCCATTTTATAGATAAGGAAACTAAGGTTCAAAACTATCAGGTAAGTCTCATATATTGCCAGAGATGATGTAATGTGACCCCAGTCTTACTCACTCCCAGAACCCAGGGACTTTCAGGAGTACTAATCGGTAGAGATTCCAGGAAGCAGATTTTGGCTGAATATAAGAAAAATAAAAAACCCTTTTCAACAATTAATTACAGCTCTGAATTTCAAGAAGCAAACTGAGACCTACAGGGAAATGTTAATGAGATTATGTAGGTATGCAATCTTCAAGCAAAGGAAATCACACAGATTTTTGTCCCAAATTGTCTCAAGATAATAACTGATATGACAGCAAGGTACACGGAAGCAAAAATTAAATATTATAGCTTTTCCTCTTCTTTGTGCTAAAGTACACACTTTTTAAAAATTAATTTAATTTTTTAATTTATTCACTTTTGGCTGCGTTGGGTCTTCATTGCTGCATGCGGACTTTCTCTAGTTGCGGCGAGCAGGGGCTACTCTTCATTTAGGTGCACGGGCTTCTCATTGTGGTGCTTCTCTTGTTGTGGAGCACGGGCTCTAGGCGCGTGGGCTTCAGCAGTTGTGGCACACGGGCTCAGTAGTTGTGGCTTGCGGGCTCTAGGGCGCAGGCTCAGTAGTTGTGGCACATGGGCTTAGTTGCTCCACAGCATGTGGGATCCTCCCAAACCATGGCTCAAACCCGTGTCCCCTATATCGGCAGGCAGATTCTTAACAACTGCGCCACCAGGGAAGTCCTAAAGTACAGATTTTTAAAATAGTTTCCTCTTGCTTTTTTTGTTTAACTCAAATGGTAGATGTTTTCACAATTTTCCTTGGATTTAATGTATACACGTTTGAGTGTTGTGGTAGGACTGTAGAGGTGTAAAGACAGTGATCAAATTCAAGTATTAGCTTCTAATTAAGATTTCAGAAAGTAATTTGTTTCTTTGCTAAAGTATGTAACTTTACATCACAGACTACTAGTGGAATGAATAAATGGAAATATGTCCCATGTGTACATTTCACAAGAAAATAAAACTGAACGTTTTTTGACGTTAGGGAGCTAAGCTCCATTGCACTTGCACACATAAATTTGCCCTGAGCAGGTTAGAAAATATAATGTAAACAAATATTTAGACTTTGAAGTTGAAGTGTAAATTCAAGTCTCATCATTTTATGCAACCACACCCACTTGTGAAGAATACCCTCTCACAGACAAACCTACCTGAGTACAAATGGTCAACTGGTCCTGCTAAAATATGAATAAAGTTTTAAAAGAAACACAGCAAAATCCAAAACCAAATTCTCCTATCTCCTTATTAAAGTTGTTTGCTTGATTTTTATCAGACCATATACATTAAGAAAAGGGAGGGTGTTTAAAATTTTTTTGTTTATTTTATAACTTTTTATGTTTAAATTTATTATAATCTATGGAAAAATATGTCTGTGATCTCCACGTGGGGTCCCTTTATTTTAGATTAGGTTAAAGTGTGGTTGCTTGACATGTAGAAACAGCTCAGTCCAAATTAGAAATGGTATACCCAGTGCAAAATGAAGGAAAACTTCTTTTTCAATAGCCAGGCAAATTTCAACAGCCAACTCCCTTCCAAAAACCTCACAGCAAAGTAGGATGAGGTAGCAGGTGCTGAAGGATAAAATAACCTAGAGATCCACAGAGAAATAGGCAGAAGTTTTTGGACAACATTTAGTCCAAGATTAGATCTAAAATCCCGAAGATTCTCCCAGATTCCTTTCTGGAGAACACTATGTCTAAAATAAGAGTTAGTAACCTGGCTCTTGGAGTTTATCACAACTCAAGCTAGACAGATTGGTGAAAGGGAACTCTGGATACCATAACTTTATAAATTCTCTGGAAACTTGCAACAGAGTTCATGGCAAATTGGATCAAAGCCATTGGCCTGAATGTTGATAGCTGGCTCTAGGAGGAGGAATGGAGACAAGGACAGATATTTACATTTCAGCTATTTAGAATCCTCATCAGGGAGGATGAATATGTCTACTTGTGTGATTTAATGCTATCCAAAAGCATATTCTTATTTTTCAAAGAGAGAAACTGGGACTGATAAGAGGCTAAGAAAATTTCCCAATATTATGTAGAGAGAGTCAAGCTAACATTTGCATTCAGACTCCAAAATTCATTATCTTTCCACTATATCAAGAGGTTGTAATATTCTCTATTCACAAGGTTTTGTTTTTTTAAAAAAACATATTGTTCCCAAATTAGGATTCATCTTTCCATTTTCTAATTTAGCTTATTATTTCAGTGACTATATAGGTCATAAAATAAGCCTCTGGATCTTATACTATCACTTGAACTTAGCCTTTGCTTTAGTTCCTCTTAGTCTCTCTGCCTAAAGTAGACAAAATATTCTCTAACAATAATACAACTTTTCCCTTAATTGATGCTTTCTCATAAAATCTCAACAATAGTATACTTTTTATAAATTCTAATTCTTCTTGACCAAACTTTCAAATAAAAAGAATAAACAAACCAATTTAGCAAAACTATTTACATTTTTAAATTAATAACAATACAAAAACACAGACCAACGTAAAAAAATGACAAATATAGAAGAGTTCTCAGATACTAGACTGGAAAATTGAAGAATAAACAGATTAAAATAGCAAGTGACTATTTAAAATATATTTAAAAAAAATTTTTTAAACATTGCTAAACGAAGGAAAAAGGGATCTGAGGAGATATTTTAAATTTGGTCAGCTTCCTTCTGGCCATTTCCAAATAAACATACCCAAACTAGGAAGGGTACATATTAGCCTGAGACATTCTGGGCTATTTAGAAAAAGGTCTTTCTGTTCATTTAGACTACTAACCTCTACACACACACCCTTAGAAATACATACACAAAAGTCAAATATAAATTAACTTCTTAATATAAAGACAGCCAAAATCTTCTGTGCATGTAATTTTATATATTTGTATGTCTCAGAGAATACTGTACCAGGTATAAGCAAACTTAGATTCTAAACTGAACCTTACCCCTTTCTAACAGGGTGACTGGATAAGTTAGTAATAACTCTGTGCCTCAGTTTTCTTATCTGTAAAGTAAAGGAGTTGGGATGGATAATTTCCAACATCATTTCCAGCTATATGATTATATATGATTCTCAGACAAGTGGGGTGAGAAAATCTATGAGGTTGTATTGAATTGCATTTGTCCTTGGTCCTGAACAACTTCAGAATTTTAAGCTGATTCATTACAGCCAGGAAGGGACACTTCCATTTCAATTTCTAAGATAATCATAGCCAGGTTTAACCCTTTCAGATTAAATGTTGATTTTCTTATTTTTCTTAGCCCTCTATATTTGTTAGACCAGGACTTTCCTGTAATTAGACGTCAATCTTTTGATTAATTCTGTATTTGCTTCAGGAAAGTGCCCACTTTTAGCCCCTAGATTATTTCTAATGTGTGTGCTACCTGCCCTATGTATACTTGCTCTTGTGTATTTGTGCCCTTTTCCTTGTACCTAAGTAGCACTTTACTTTAGCTGATAATTCTCTTTAAGAGCCCAATCCTGCCCTGTAAGACTTTTAACAATTCTGTCCCAAATAATAGATAGGATGATACACTTCTACTTCTGTCTCTGTTTTAAACTGGAAATATTTTAAATCAATTATCACAAATCCTCGTTATTGCAATATTCTTGTATCTAAACATCTGTAATATTTCTTAAAATAAAGGGGATTAGAATTTTCATCTTAAAATATGTTCCAAAGTTTTAATTATTAGTTACTCAAGAATAGGTACATTCTACTTACATAACTTAAAGATCATATCATACTCCATAACTCAAAATTATAAAATTATAGTAAATTAACTGATGTACACATAGGACTCATTTTAGCAAACTGTAAATTCAGTAATGACGTAACTAAATGCAAAGGTTCAAAAGACTGACACAGGTAGTAATTTATTAATGTGTTTTTACCACTCAGACACACATATTGATATATTAATTGTTTTAGTCAGTAAAAGGGACATACCAGTGAGAAATACGCCACTTTTTTTTCTCTTTCTTGGTGTATCATCGAGAGGTTATCTCTAGCCTGAAGGGAAAAAAGGGTAGATGGAAAAGTGTATTTTTATTGTATAAAAACTTAAATAGGAAATAATTATCTTAAATAAAAGTCTCTGAGTTTCTGCATTTTTCATTCAAAACAATCTAAATAACCCTACCTTTAATTTATTTCATAATGTGTATGGCAGAGTCCCAAGCTGCTGGCACTAGACAAAGACTCAAGTAGAGAATAGATGATAAGAAACTGACTCTGTCGGGGAGTTACGTTAAATAAACAATACCATATAATACACATATAAACGCTAATTATTGCCAGGACTGAAGAGTATGACTGTGCCATTATATTTCTTCTTTCTAAACACACTTCTGAGGACGTAGTTTAAGTGCTTTTTTTGAGTTCTTTTAGCCTTCAAGGCTATTCTTTGGGAGTACAAAGAAAAATAAAGTTAAAATCATTAAGAAAGATTTCTTCAGAGTCTCCCAACTAAAGCCTTTGATGAAGCTCTTAAATATTATCAATAGATTGCTCAACTGTTAATTCTATAAAAATTATCCAGGGCTTCCCTAGTGGTACAGTGGTTGAGAGTCCGCCTGCCGATGCAGGGGACACGGGTTCGTGCCCCGGTCTGGGAAGATTCCACATGCCGCGGAGCGGCTGGGCCCATGAGCCATGGCCGCTGAGCCTGAGCATCCGAAGCCTGTGCTCCACAACGGGAGAGTCCACGACAGTGAGAGGCCCGCGTACCGCAAAAAAAAAAAAAGAAAAAAAAATTATCCAAAATTTTAGTGCTTTTCTAGAGTCTAGTGAATAATTCTAAGCATTTGTATTTGCTACATGAGAAAATGAAGGCAGATTATAAATTTCCCTAGATAGTATTTTAAAGTGATATAAATAATCGAAATCACCTTTCACTCGCAGCATTCCCTAAGCAAATTATTGGTTGCAGAGTGTAATTTATGTTTACAATGATTAGCTAATAGTTTGCAATATATTAAATTCATAATGTAAAGTTGTGAATTTTAGTATGTGTATATAGTTTATAGTACAATGAGTCCTTTTTCATAATTACTGTGTACAGTAAGTATATTAATACCTATATATGCCTTTCTTAAAATAATACTTTAAAATTCTAGAGCTTAATAAGTGTTTCATGTGAATTTTTAACTTACTAAAAAATATTTACTGAGAATCTGGTATATGTCAGGCACCCTCAATGTGCCAGTAATATAGCAATGAACAAGTCCTAATTTCAATGCTTATTGTTGGGAAATAATATCTATACTGTGTTTGAAATAGTTATTGTGTTCTTTAATATGGTATATTGGAATGCACTGCAATGAAACAGTGACTTTTGTAATTTAATTGTGGTAAAGCAATTTTTAAAATAGATAATCCATTACTAATGCTAAACATTCTTATGACCAATTACCTTTATATCATCTTGTCAGTTAGTGGCATTGAAAATCCAGTTTCTTCATTACTAATAATGCTTTGCTTTTATTGCTTTCATTTTATACATGGTGGCAATGGAAAATTCTACAAAAGTCATTGAATTTTGCGGTTCCACGAGACGGTTCATCATTCTACCCTACTGTAGCTGGATAATATCCTTTCTGTACATGATATGCTTGTTCTTTTAGTTCATCTTCTTTTTATTCTATTCTCTCTCTCATCCCTTTGAGGCTGCTATTATTCTTCTCCACCCTCCATCCCATAACAAACTTTCCCAGCAAACTTGACTCCAGGACCCCTTTGTGCCATCCTGAATAAAAAAACAGTGTGTGAAATATGCTTTAATGGCATGTCTTTGCTGCTTATATAAAGGAACACTGTAGGCAGAATAACACTTCATTTTTCTGTGATATATTGCCATATTGTAACATCATTGACAAGGGACTTATTTTTTCAATATATTTAATAGTAAATTTCTCTATGAGCATATCAACTAGAAAAAAAGTCTATTACTCCTGATGAACTGGCAAATTTCCTATTATTAAACACTGAGCATTGTATGATCAACTACATTTTTCCTTAACTGACAAGAAACTTGGAGCCAGGAGCCAAGCTTTATGCGACCACAGGTCTATATAATTTTGATAGCCCTAAGAAAAGAGAATTCAAAATTATGAACACAAAATTAAGTGCAGGACTATGGAAGGGGCTTGTGTAAGTTCAGAGCCTTGAAGCTTAACCTTTATTAGCTACATGGCAAATCCACTTCTGCTTGGAACTAAGATTTATGCCCAGCTGCTACTATTTTCCTCTATCATTGTTTCTTAATGCACTAGCTACCTTGTTATCCTTACACAATTGGGATCTAATTGGTTGTTTATCTAAAATTTCTGAAAAATATGGAAATTATTAAAAATTACATACATATAAACATATTCTTTAAACTGAAAGCACATAAATATTAATTTGTGTGTTAATCTTTTCATTGATACCCAAGGCTTTTCATTTGGGTAAGGTATTAAATGGAGGTTAGTTAACAGAGGTTGTCTCTGTTTAATTACCCCATCCTCATCTTTATAATTTGAATTTTATATTTTAATTTTGGACTAATGGTTTTACATTTCATGTACCTGTGCTTTTATTATAAGATGCCTCAAAATTATTTCAAAATAGGTGGATTAAAGTTATACTTACGACTACTTGTACATAAATTTTCTAATTTGTAGATTATCCATGATAATGTTGTCATATATGGCTGATTACCTTGGACTTTCCTGAGTTGCTTCTTTTTGTTATATTTGGCATATACTATATAAACAAAAGATAATTCATCCCACTCAAAACATATGACAAAGTTTTTATTGTATGTAATTTAGGACTATGTTGCTTCAACTTTCCAAAATCCTAACTGAGTATACATTAGGTTCCATTTCTTATATACACCGATTATTTAAGTATACTCAAAAATAATAAAGGTGGGTAGATGTGTGTGTGTACGTGTGTGTGTTTTAATGAACAGGCAAAAGTAGAAATGAGTCAATGTTTCAACATAGCTTTTGTGTTGAAGTTAACATATGCTTTTAAATTTGTCTAGGGACAAATTGTAGAAATATTAGCTATTGCCAATCTGTTTTGTCACACAAGAATGAACAGCAAATGGTCATTGGTATTTTCATCTGACCTTGTGGTGTGGAGTTTTAAGAACCTGCAATAGTGCACAGATGTGTACTATCCTTTAAAATCTGCATCTAATCTTCTGGGCTCAGTTTCAGAATCCAGTGCTATCATTTAAAACAAATATAGTTTGTTCTTTCATCTGTGCAGCATAACAGAAGAATTTTAATCAAAGTCTGACACATATTCTGAAAGAAATCACTGTCTACCCTTCCATGAAAGAACTAAATTTCAGTACCTTACTTCAAATTTTACTTGTTCAATAAATTAATTTCACACATCTTATTTTGAGTCATCCAAGATGGAGTGATTTCATTTCTTAACAAAAGATGGTTTGTTTCATAGTGTGTGCCATGCTATGAGCTTTAGTAAATTCTGAAATCCATTAATACAGGAAATTTGATTTTATACCGTTTTGCAGACAAAAATAGCATGTTATTGCATGGATGAAAAAGGACAATTAAAAACTTTTAAAATATTTTCTGAGGGAAAGTTCAGTTTAGGTTATTATGAAAATACTGCTTAAATCAATAGGCCTTATAAAACTGTAAGATTAACAAATATGAGTTCTTTTAGAAATAATAATCTAGGTCGGGCTTCCCTGGTGGCACAGTGGTTGAGAATCTGCCTGCTAATGCAGGGGACACGGGTTCGAGCCCTGGTCTGGGAGGATCCCACATGCCACGGAGCAACTAGGCCCGTGAGCCACAAGTACTGAGCCTGCGCGTCTGGAGCCTGTGCTCCGCAACAAGAGGCCACGACAGTGAGAGGCCCGTGCACCGCGATGAAGAGTGGCCCCCACTTGCCACAACTAGAGAAAGCCCTTGCACAGAAACGAAGACCCAGCACAGCCAAAAATAAATAAATAAATACATTTATTAAAAAAAATAATAATAATCTAGGTCTTTATTCTCAGTGTAACATAATCATGCATCATTGTAAGTTGCAGTTTCTGAAACTTGATCATTGTTTACGTTCTGAATGTGTGACAGCACAATGTTGGAGAAGTACTTAAGATGGATACTGAAAATAATGGGGGATTAAAAGTGATACCATAATAGAATGGACTAAAATTACTGGTGCGGTTACACTTGGGAAAACTGAAAAAAAGAGAAAATAAGATTGAAACACATTAAAACAGGGAAGTTTTAATAGGCTGAACTGTGATGTTTCCACTAACTTTAATGTTGTAAGACATGTAGAAAAGGAAATTTAAGAAACTTTTTTAAGCACTGATTTTAAAAATTCATAGTGATATTTGCTTCATGATGACTACTTAGGTATTCGGTATTGACTTCAGAAATCACAGCTCCAGTTTTAGGATCTAACTTTCCATGAAACAAATTTGACTGCCTGTTGCAACAAGTATAAGTATGTCATTAAAGACTGTAAAAGAAACTTGCTAAAAATGCCAGCTTGCCTCTTCCAGTTTGCTCTTTGAATGGCCACATATTGTTGTTTGTAATTCTTATTGCATGAATCCCTCAGGATAGGCTTGGTTATGCTGTGGTAAAAAACAACCCTAAATGTCTCAGTGGCTAACATAACAAATGTTTATTGTTTTGCTCACTCTGTACATCTGGCGCAGATCATTTGAGGGTATTGTTCTTCATTGTCTTTCAGAGACCAGACTGATGGATGTTGCAACCACTATCTGGAATGCTTCCAATCACTGTGACAGAAAGAAAGACAGTTCATGAAGGTCTCACTCTGTCAGTTAAATGTTTTGGCCCAGAAGTGACCCATGTTGCTTCTGTTCATGACTCCTTTGGCCAGAACTAGTCACATGAACTCACCTGAGGAAGCCAAGTAAAGAGGAAATCAGAAAAGAAAACCCTACCAGGCAGCCAAAGATCAGAAACAGTTGGTGAACTGCACTAATGATTTCCACACTGTACATACAGCACCAACCTAACTGTTTTAAAGGCAACTATTATTGATTGAATAACTCATTTGAAACAACCATGATTAAAAAGTAATATTAAAAGGCCATTTTTGTTGCCTAGAAGAGTGAAAGGAGCCTTCTTAAGAGCCAGCTTCTACTGGGAGTCCTTGCTATGGTTTCAGTGTACTTCAAAAGCCTTCTACTAATTGTAAGCTTGGGTAAAACTGCTGTTTTGTTGAGTGATGTCAGTTACAAAAACACTTCAGCAAGAGTGGTGAGCTCTTGGCAAGCTATCTGTTTCACTGGGAAAGGAATTTCTGGAGAAGGGAGTAACCGTACATGCTGTTATCACTGTCTTAAACTGAGAATGATCTCAGCCTTAAAAGTTGTTTCATCAAGGCCCTGCTGAAAACTTAGCCATTTTAAGGACAGGTGTCCTGCCAAAATGCTTATTGACTGGCTGTCACTAGATAATGTATTACTAATAAACTGAGAAACAAACTTAAGTCTCAAATACAAGAAAATTTTTCCCAGTCCATTAAGGATATGAAAGAAAAGGATTTTAAGGCTGTTTCAAAAATACAGCAGTGTCTGAATCTTTGAACATTATCTGTGTGGTGGGAACAGCCAAAAACAAAGTTAGTTTCACACAATGCCTTATATTCAATTTCCCATTTCTCTAGAATGATGAACATTTTGAAAATGAAACAGTGGCTGAGGATCAAATATTAAAGCTTTTAGTAAATGTTGGCTTTGAAATATCCTTATCTTTGACATGCTGATTTTACAAAATAGGTCATAGATCTCAGAAATATTTAATTAAATAATACTTTGCATAAATATTTCAAACTTTTCCATTTTAATGTACTGGGAAGATAGAATGAAAGGAGAATGTTTATAGATAGATTTTTTGTGTGTTTTGTATTCTATTGTATTGCAATAATAAAATAAGATATATGAAGAAAAGATTGTTGTCTTTTGGAATATAACGACCTAATAATTATTTTTAGTATTAAACAGAAGTATTAACAGCTAATGTTTCTTAAATATTTACCATGGGCCATGCACAATTATTATGAAAACTTTATATGTATTCACTAATTCTATTCTCACAACAATCCTCTGGTGCAGGTATTATTATTATTATCAGCAATTCATGAATGAAAAACATTAAGACATTCTGAATCCCAAACTTTTGCATTCACATTTTTTTCAGAATATGGGCTTTGGAGACAAAGAAACTTGAGTTCCAAATCTTACTTTACATTTAGTAAAAGTGGCAGCCACTTTCAACAAATTATGCAACCTCTGTAAACACCAATTTCTTCATCTGCAAAATTCACAATCTTTTGATGGGAAAAAGTATGAGTAAGAATGGAAATTATCAATACTTAGGTCCAAAAAACATCAGGTAATATCATCATCATCACCATCATCATCATTATCAGATATAAAGGAAAGCATTGTGCATAATCTCAGTAATACAGTGGATACTTAATATATATTAGTTACCTTTCTTGTCTTTCTTCAAAAGTCCTAATAGGCTGAAAAGACAAAAGACTACTCCACATGTGAAATGGAATCTAACTGGGATGGAATTCCACAGGACTATGAGAATTGTGTCTGTGAATGACCTTGAAATGAAAACCCAGGGACTATTTTTAATCCTATTTCTAAATTTAACTGTGTCATAGTCTTGTATTAGTCCTCTCATTGCCAGGGAGTTTTGTGTTCATTTAACATACACTGAGTACATTTTTCAGTGTATCAGCTTTCAAATCCTGGCTTAGAATGAGTTTCAATGACTATTCACATTTCCCACAGAGGCATGGTGGAATTTAATAAAAGATCTGTGGATTGAAGGGGGAGTAGGATATCAGGGTATGAAAGATTTGTGACAGCTCTGATATATTTCTTTCCTCTGTTCAAAAGCAAAAACCACAAAGCACTTTAAAATTACTGAGAAAATTACAACTGAATGTTAGTACTCTTTAAATCCAAGCATCACCTCTGACTATTAAAATGACTGTAAAGCTAAAGTGCATTTGAAGTTCAGTGATTTAAGTAAAAGTTCTCTGGGACCGAAGGTATGTATCTCCTATACTGTCTGATTAAGGATATCCATCTGCAAAACTAAATGATGCACCAACATTGCAGGCTCAACTCAGTTTAATTGATTTGTGTGTATCATTATCCTCTCTGTTATGCTTATGTTTTCAATCGTCAAAAGTAGACTTTGCCGATTAAGAGCTATGCTACATATACAGCAGTCAGAGGATGGAGAGTCCTATCATTAGTCTATATCATACAGTGCTGGCCAAGAACATTACTTTTCAAAAATGGAAAAAACACAGCTTGAGAAATAGGTGCAATGACACATTAATTCATGCAAATCCAGGAAACAAATGTGGAGGTGGTGCCATACTTAAAAACTAGTTTGGGTTCCAGGATGGCCAAGTAAAAGATCCAAAAGCTGACTGAAGGTAATCTTAGCCCTATTATGTTAGCCTAGCAAATTGAAAGAGATGTCACAAGAAATTTTTCTGAAGTAGGTAAGAATCTTGACTAATAATTGACATTAAAATGAATTTTTCAGGGATTTCCCTGGTGGCACAGTGGTTAAGAATCCTCCTGCCAATGCAGGGGACATGGGTTCTATCCCTGGTCCGGGAAGATCCCACATGCGGCAGAGAAACTAAGCCTGTGCGCCGCAACTACTGAGCCTGCACTCTGGAGCCCGTGAGCCACAACTACTGAGCCCACATGCTGCAACTACTGAAGCCCACGTGCCTAGAGCCCGTGCTCTGCAACAGGAGAAGCTACCACAATGAGAAGCCTGGGCACCGCAACGAAGAGTAGCCCCTGCTCACCACAACTAGCGAAAGCCCGTGTGCAGAAACAAAGACCCAACACAGCCAAAAATAAATAAATAAATTTATTTTTTTTAAATGATTTTTTCAAAAAAAGCTGAGAGTATGTATCACCTTGCTTATTTCTAATAAAAATTAGCCACACATTAAATCATTTTTTGTTTAACATTCCTATTAAGTTTCTGCTAGAATTAAAATATCAAACTATAAAATTTAATGACAATATTTAACATCTTTGTTGATGCCAACAGATTTGAAATTTAAAATTTCCATTTGTCCAAGGAATTTAAAAACTTCTTTTTTGTTATTATTTCATTGATGGAGATGAGAAAAGGAGAATATTTATATATACCAAGTTGTTATGGATGAAAAGCACTTTGATTTAAAAAAACAAAAAGATAAGCTGGGGCTTCCCTGGTGGTGCAGTGGTTGAGAGTCCACCTGCCGATGCAGGGGACATGGGTTCGTGCCCCGGTCCAGGAAGATCCCACATGCCGCGGAGCGGCTGGGCCCGTGAGCCATGGCCGCTGAGCCTGCGCATCTGGAACCTGTGCTCCACAATGGGAGAGGCCACAACAGTGAGAGGCCCGCGTACCGCAAAAAAAAAGATAAATTAGCACTAATTACAAAGAAAATTGCTAAACTTTGCTTCACTGGCTAAAATACATCAATTGAGGCAACAAATAAAATTTAAGTCTCCACGTTCAGGAAAGTCTACTTAGGAGCAAAGAAGTCAATGAGCATACATTCTCTCTCCTCTCATTTCTCATTAAAACATTCTGGGAGATTCATCTGTGAGAAGCAGCTCACTCTGTCAACCAGAAAAGTTAGGGTTAAAACTATATACAAAAATTGAATACTGCTATCCCAGTCATGAAGTGGTATCCCTGCAGGGTGATCCCTCTTTTCTTCTGGAAAAGAGTTAGAAAAAGGCAAATAAACTGCAGGCAAGCAGCAGATCCAAGGTCCAAGAATCATGATCAGCAAAGCAATTACCAGCCAAATCCACCATGAGGCAGAGGAAAACACCTTGAGAGTATCATGCTTTGGAACCAATTATGGAACATTAGAGATAATGGACAGTGTACACCATCACTTTTCTTCTTGATGTCCTGCAGCCCTAACATAGAGTCTCTTTTGAAAGCTTATGCTCAATGCTTAATCTGATGTGGTTGGGAAGAAGAACAAGCTGTTTTCTACCTCTCTCAATTCCTCTGACTTACTCTGGAGCTTTCTGAAACATGCAAGAACAAATATTTTAAAAATCTTGCTATTTTTTCAGGAAAAAAATATACAAATAACTGAGTCCACTGGGGTAAGCCTTTGTCAGTCACAGCCATACCTTACTGAAAGTGACTTTTGATTGATAGTGACTTGTAAAATAATGTACTACCTTGCAAGGAACATTTGTGGGAAGGCAATATAGAGGTTTCTTTGTGATTAGTTCTTATTTGTGTGTGTGTGTGCTCTAAGGGATTAGTTTTTTCTTTTAAAAAAGTTTTAACATAAAGCTCTTCTTTCTTCCTCTGCAATTCTTGAGTACCCCTGAGCATATTTTGATTATTTTTTGTGCCACTGTTTGATAGTCTTCTTTCTTTAGGTACAATTCTCTGACATACACTGCTTGACAGAAAAAAGTATCTACAAGAATTTCCTGAGAAGACATTCATACGCAGCATGTGTTAGATTTTTCATTTTCATTTGGCATTTTCCAACTCAACTAATTATGTTATCACTCAATGTACACATTAAAAAAGAAAGTTCTAAGTAAGAAAAAAGCACAAAAAACCTTGAAGTCCTGCTGCCTAACTTGAGAGATATTCCTGACATCTTTAAATAGAAGAAAATTATATTGGTGCTTTTACATATCTGCATATTGTGTGCTTCTCTGTTTCTCTCCACCTCCACCCTCTTTCTTTCTATATCTATTTCTCTAAAGACTTCTTTCTCAAGGATACAGGGTCTTTACTGATCCATTCAGTGGTTGCTACAGAGTTTATTGGCCTTTTCTGGGTTGTTGCTAGCTGTGGAGGTTTTGACACATTACATCTCTCCATCAAATATATCTATTACTTACATCTCTCATTCTCTTTCTTAGGCTATAAGGTATGCAGAAATTCTGCCAAACGTAAAAATGAATGGTCAATTGTGACATGAATTGAGAATGTGGCAATGAACATATACTACTAGTATATATTTACAAGCAAATACAATGCTCCCCTTCCCGTATCCACCAGGGGGTTGGTTCCAGTACCACTTCCTCCTCACCCTTGATAGCAAAATCCACGGATTCTCAAGTCCCTTATATAAAATGGTGTACTACAGTTGGCCCCCTATATTGTGGGTTCTGCATCAGCAGACTTAACCAATTGCAGATCAAAAATCGAAAATCAAAAATCAATGGGAGGTTGGTTGAGTCTGTGGATGCGGAACAAGCAAATACAGAAGGCCGATTGTAACTGTATTTCATCACCTATTCCAATCGACTGTATTTTAATCAGTCAGTCAGCCATTGATTATAAGGCAATCATTATACGCATCACTAAGAAAGAGAACATATTTCCATTTAAATTTGACACATCATCACTTGTAAGATGAACCTCCATTTCATAGATGAAAGACATGGAGAAGGAGGGCACCACAGATTGATGAAATGTAGTGAGCGTATGTATGTTGATGTGCCTTTTCCTCTTGTACTTCTAGTGTCAACTACCAAGCATATTACATTGATATTTTACTTACCTGCCTTCTTTCATTCTTCTTTTTTCAAATCAAATATATGTGCAAGTAATTTTGCTGATTTGGCCTTGATGTTAGGATGCAGTTTAAGGCCTGTGCTTGGGTTCTCTCCAATGTATGTCATGGATCTTGGCACTATTTACTCCTGCAGAGTTAATTTCATTTATTCTGCCTTCAGTTGGCCAGTGACACAGATATCAGAGAGAGCTGGCACATGAGTCCAGTACTTGGGAACCACTTTGTTATCCCAGATTAAAAGAATTATTCAAAAATACATATCAGTTTTATGGAGTAGTATGCCATTCGTTATGTTAGTTTCTATAATTTTTGATGATTTTGAAATATTTTAAAATTAAATATTTAAGGTTTAAATAAGAAAAAAAATACATACCAATTTTAAAAGCATTTGGGCTAAGATCTACAAAATTGTGAGGGAGGAAAATTTAGTCTTCAGTCACCCTTCTTCCTGATGGCTAATTTTCTTACTTAGTATTCCAAAACCTAAAGGTCAGAGGGTGCCCTATTATTCTGAGTAAAGCCCACAGCTCCTACTAAAAGCTGTGTGTTCTTTCTCTTATATTCTTAGGGATAGCATTGTAGCAATAAGCAAATCTGAAAATATTATCCTTCCAATTGGACAAAGAGAGGGAAGTGAGACTCTGCCCCCAGAAAAAAAATGATATGCATTTAACACTGACCTTTGGGAAAGCAATTAATATTTTTTTATCCTATAATTAGGGACTTTAAGTGAGTTGGGTAGAGGCAGGGCAGTTTTAGAACAAATAACAAAGGAGGGAAATTATGACAGGTTACCAGGTAAGATATTTTGGGGAAGGTGGACCTTCCATCTATCCACAGTGTATAGTTAGAACTTAAAGTCATTAATGCCAAGGACTAGCCTAGATTTAGGGAAAGCATTTGCTTCATCTCAAAGAAAACTTTATAATAGTCATACAGTAGATTCTAGAAAAAAAGCCATTCATTTACTCATTCTTAATCTTTTTTAGCATCTGTTATCAGCCTGGCCTGGGCTTGGTGTTAGGGAGATAGCAATAAAATGGATTTAGGTTTTGCTCTCATGGAATTTATAGTACAGCAGAGAGTATAGGCATTAAATAAGTAATTATATGTGTAGTAGGCATTATAAAAGAGATATGCAGGATGTTATGGGATCCAATCTAGTGTTTGACAACCTAGGGTTGGGTCAAGGAGATGACATCTTATTTGAAACCTCAAAGATGGGTGCATAGTAACTTGGTGAAAGTAGGGAATGCGGCAGGACTTCCAGGCTCAGGGAAAAGTCAGTTTTTTTGAGGGC
Source organism: Mesoplodon bidens (assembly GCF_964165515.1). NCBI lineage: Eukaryota > Metazoa > Chordata > Mammalia > Artiodactyla > Ziphiidae > Mesoplodon > Mesoplodon bidens. The sequence continues at coordinate 35,508,698 of NC_138161.1, read as the reverse complement.
CCAGGGGCCAGAGTGTTAACAGTACCTCACTAAAGCTAGAAGAAACTAACTGTGAAAGAAATATAAGAAGGTATGTAAGAGACAAGACTGAGATGATAGGTTAGGGCCACCCACATTGTGGGAGGCCCTGTAAGCCATTTAAGTAGCTTGGATTTTATTCTAAAAGACACTGAAATAAATTAAATGGTCTTAAGCAAGACTTAACCCATTTTATGCTTTTACTTTTTACTTTTTTAATATTCTAGCTGAGAGTAAAGAATAGATTAAAGAAGGGATTGACTGAATGCAAGAGACCACTGAGAGAGCCATTGGAGTAAACCAGTGGGGACCACCATGCTGGGAATAGAGAAGGGTGGTTGGCACCCACAGGAAAGCAGGGGAAAAGTGGATAAATCTGAGAGCAATTTGGAGGTTGACTTTTTAAGATTTATATGCTCAATGAAGAAAAAGAAGCCATCAAGGATGACTGCATGAATTCCAGTTTTCTCTCTTGAGCAACTGGGTAGGTAGTGATACCATTTCTGAAAATAACAACAAAAACCAAACCAAACCAACAAACAAAAAGAGGGGAAAAACAACAAAAATGGGAAAAATTCCAGAGGAACTCTGACATTAAGGATCAAGTAATAAAGAAAGAGGTGACAGAGGAGATCAAAAAGGTACAGACAATCAGTAGAAAGAAAATCTAGAAAAAAGAAAAATTGTTAAAGAAACCAAAGAAAGCATTTCCAGAGTGAAAATCAACAATGTCAAATGCTACTGAAAAATCAAGCTACATAAAAACTAGAATTGTTCTACTGGAGTTATTGACATGGTACTCACTGGCAGCCATGGAAAGACTAGTTTTGACAGTGTAGTATAGGTAGAAAGCACCAGGAATAACTGAGAAGGGAGGTAATGGGATTATAGAATATAAACTCAGTTAAGAAGTTTGACAGTTAAAGGGAAGATATGAAACATGTTTACATGCATATGGAAAGCAGCCGTATGTGACAGTGTGTGATAGTCAAGGGTTTTTCTGAAAGCAAGTAATAAAAACTAACCTTAAACTCGTTTAAATAAAAAGAGAGGAAATTTCTTACAAGGATACAAAGGAATCTCAAGGAACCCAAGGGCAGGCAGAGAACACAATTTGAAAGAATCCAACTTACTAACTGATGAATTTACCAGGTTTGCTTGTTTGAAGAGTTTTAGTTGACCAGATTTTATTGTGATTACATAAATATTTGTGGGAATGTTTATTTTTGTGTTTTCCCTACTCTATTGCTAGAGTGGATGACCAAGGTGAAGGTAAAGAAGATTGAGGGCAATAAGATAGTATAATCACAAGAATGTACATAACTTTTGTGGATATATTCTTCTTATGACTATATATATATATATATATATATATATATATATATATATATATATATTTTTTTTTTTTTTTTTTTTGAGGTACGTGGGCCTCTCACTGTTTGGCCTCTCCTGTTGCAGAGCACAGGCTCTGGATGCGCAGGCTCAGCGGCCATGGCCCACGGGCCCAGCTGCTCCGCGTCATGTGGGATCTTCCCAGACCGGGACACAAACCCATGTCCCTTGCATCAGCAAGCGGACTCTCAACCACTGCGCCACCAGGGAAGCCCCTATGACTATATTTTTAATAAGTATTATAATAAATATATTCTTCTGTGGATAATGCTTATTATAATATATATTCATAAGAATATATTCAAAATTATGTTCTTATTAATATAACCTTCTCAAACCCTTCATTTGCATGCCCTTATCTTGGTGGTCAGCAATTAGGAGAATAGGTGGCATCCACGTGGCAGAAGAAATGGTATAGGGTTGGGCACATCCAGAATAGCAACTGGGAGAAGCACCTGGGAATCCTGCAAAAGGGGGCTACTGAGAAATCTCTCTTGATTTATGAATCAGGGACAGAAAGAAAAGAACGAGGATGGAGTTTAAATCTCAATAAAAAATCCACTTCTGATTCTAATAAAAAAATAATTTCTGACTATTATTACAGTAATGCAGGGCCTTGATCCATAACTGGTGTGAAAAGAAAAAGGAGGGATATAGCTAGTTTTCTTCTTTCATAGCCAAACTTCTGAAATGAACGCATGATCTTAATAATACCTAATATTTTTGAACACTTACTATGTGACAAGGTTTTTATTTTGTCTTTATAACAACTTATGGTGTACTTATTATTAGATTATCCTTATTTGATTGAGTCAAAAGGAGATTAAACAATTTGCCCAAAGTTGCAGTGTTTTTAAAGGATGAAATCAGTATTCACACCTGGAAGATTTGCTTCTGGAGCTCTGGTTCTCATAAACACTAAACAACTAGTGCTGCATTGCTATCATATTGTCTAGTTTGTCTCTATAACAGCCAATTCCTATCCCACCACTCTACCAGTATTGCATTCTCACAGTCACAAATAATCATCTAATCATCAATTCCTAACAACACTTCTTGACTGCTCTTTAACTTTTAATGAAGTCTGTTTTGAAGCATTCTCTTCCTTTGATATCTGTAAATATTATTCTTTTTCTTCTGCCTTTTTCAACACTTCTATCTCCTCTGTCTCCTTTTTTGGCTCTTCTGCACTTGCCCTCTAAGGGAGGGTTTGTCTCAAGTCTTCAAACCTGAGCCCAAGTCTGCATATAGTACTTTAGTCTCCTTTAGGAATAAGACCCTTAAAGGAAATTCTCTCAGCAAAAACCTTTTTACTCCAGTAGAGCTACATACTGTAACTTCCACAGCCTGGGGTTGCATGATGAATACACAGATCCCCACAGCCATGATGCATCTCTGATTGACTCTTTTTTTTTTTTCCTTGCATTACGCGGGCCTCTCACTGTTGTGGCCTCTCCTGTTGTGGAGCACAGGCTCCGGATGCGAAGGCTCAGTGGCCATGGCTCACGGGCCTAGCCGCTCCGCGGCATGTGGGATCTTCCCGGACTGGGGCACAAACCCGTGTCCCCTGCATCGGCAGGTGGACTCTCAACCACTGTGCCACCAGGGAAGCCCTCTGATTGACTCTTTATTGACACTCTCTTTGTGAAGCCTCTCACTGTCCACTGAATGGCACCATTCCTCACACAAACCAGGACTAAAATATATGCTGCAACCTGTAGACCCTGTACCTGGAACAGCCTTGCTAAACTGGTCAAGCTATTTGCACAATCTAACTAGAACAATTTCCCTTGACCCATCTGATCCTGGATCACTTTTCTCCACCATTTTCAGTGTTACTTCCTGGTTCCAGCATGCCTTACGCTTTAATTAGATGTTGCAGCCTAGTTTCCCTATATAAACGTATCACTGCAGCTTACTTGGTGTACTTGATGACTGCAAAACACACTTTATACCGTCCAGGAGAGGAGAGAGTGGGCTCCAAAGTCAAACTATCTTATAATTGAGTTTTGAAAGTTCTTTATATGTTCTATATGAAGTCCTTTATCAGATAAATGCTTTGCAAATATTTTCTCTCAGCCTGTGTCTTGTCATTTCATTCTTTCAAGAATGTCTTTCAAAGAGGAACTAAGATGGCAGAGTAGAAGGTCATGTTCTTACTCCCTCTTGCGAGAACACCAGAAATCACAACTAACTTCTGGACAATCATCGACAGGAAGACACTGGAACTCACCAAAAAAGATACCCCACATGTTAAGACAAAGGAGAAGTCAAAATGATATGGTAGGAGGGGCACAATCACAGTAAAATCAAATCCCATAACTGCTGGGTGGGAGACTCACAGACTGGAGAACACTTATACCACAGAAGCCCACCCACTGGAGTGAAGGTTCTGAGCCCCACGTCAGGCTTCCCAACCTGGGGGTCCGGCAACGGAAGGAGGAATTCCTAGAGAATTAGACATTGAAGCCTAGTGGGAATTGATTTCAGGACTTCAACAGGACTGGGGGAAACAGAGACTCCACTCTTGGAGGATACACACAAAGTAGTGTGTGCATCGGGACTCAGGGGAAGGAGCAGTGACCCCAGGGGAGACTGAACCAGACCTACCTGCAGGTGTTGGAGGATCTCCTGCAGAGGCGGAGGTGGGGGGCTGTGGCTGACCCCGGGGACAAGGACATTGACAGCAGAAGTTCTGGGAACTAATCCTTGGCCTGAGCCATCCCACAGGCTGTCATTACCCCAACAAAGAGCCCAGGTAGGCTCCAGTGTTGGGTTGCCTCAGGCCAAAAAAACAGCAGGGAGGGAACCCAGCCCCACCCATCAACAGTCAAATGGATTAAAGTTTTACTGAGCTCTGCCTACCAAAGCAACAGTCAGCTCTACCCACCATGAGTCCTTCCCATCAAGCCTCTTAAATAGCCTCATCCACCAGAGGGCAGAGAGCAGAAGCAAGAAGAAGTACAATCCTGCAGCCTGTGGAACAAAAACCACATTCACAGAAAGATAGACAAGATGAAAAGGGGGAGGGCTATGTACCAGATGAAGGAAAAAGATAAAAGGCCAGCAAAACAACTAAATGAAGTGGAGATAGGCAACCTACCAGAAAAAGAATTCAGAATAATGATAGTGAAGATGATCCAGGACCTCGGAAAAATAATGGAGACAAAGATCGAGAAGATGCAAGAAATGTTGAACAAAGACGTAGAAGAATTAAAGAACAAACAAACAGAGATGAACAATACAATAACTGAAATGAAAGCTATATTAGAAGGAATCAATAGCAGAATAACTGAGGCAGAAGAATGGATAAGTGACCAGGAAGACAGATTGGTGGAATTCACTGCTGCAGAAAAAAATAAAGAAAAAAGAATGAAAAGAAATGAAGACAGCCTAAGAGACCCCTGGGACAACATTTAACACAACAACATTCACGTTATAGGGGTCTCAGAAGGAGAAGAGAGAGAGAAAGGATGAGAGAAAATATTTGAAGAGATTATACTGAAAAACTTCCCTAACATGGGAAAGGAAATAGCCACACAGGTCCAGAAAGCGCAGTGAGTCCCATACAGGATAAACCCAAGGAGAAACAGGCTGAGACACATAACAATCAAATTGTCAAAAATTAAAGACAAAGAAAAATTATTGAAAGCAGCAAGGGAAAAACAACAAATAACATACAAGGGAAATCCCATAAGGTTAACAGCTGATTTCTCAGCAGAAACTCTGCAAGCCAGAAGGGAGTGGCATGATATACTTAAAGTGATGAAAGGGAAGAACCTACAACCAAGATTACGCTACCAGGCAAGGATCTCATTCAGATTTGATGGAGAAATCAAAAGCTTTACAGACAAGCAAAGGCTAAGAGAATTCAGCACCACCAAACCAGCTCTAAAACAAATGCTAAAGGAAATTCTCTAAGTGGGAAACACAAGAGAAGAAAAGGACCTACAAAAACAAACCCAAAGCAATTAAGAAAATGGTCATAGGAACATACATATCGATAATTACCTTAAACGTGAATGGACTAAATGCTCCAACCATAAGACACAGGACTGCTGAATGGATATACAAAAATGATCCATATATATGTCATCTACAAGAGACCCACTTCAGACCTAGGGACACATAAAGACTGAAAGTAATGGGATGGAAAAAGTTATCCCATGCAAATGGAAATCAAAAAAAAGCTGGAGTAGCAATACTCATATCAGATAAAATAGACTTTAAAATAAAGAGTGTTACAAGAGACAAGAAAGGACACTAAATAACAAGCAAGGGATCAATCCAAGAAGAAGATATCACAATTATAAATATATATGCACCCAACATAGGAGCACCTCAATACATAAGGCAACTGCTAACAGTTATAAAAGAGGAAATCGACAGTAACACAATAATAGTGGGGAATTTAACACCTCACTTACACCAATGGACAGATCATCCAAAATAAAAATAAATAAGGAAACACAAGCTTTAAATGACACAATAGACCAGTAGATTTAATTGATATTTATAGGACATTCCATCCAAAAACAGCAGATTACACTTTCTTCTCAAGTGTGCATGGAACATTATCCAGGATAGATCACATCTTGGGTCACAAATCAAGCCTTAGTAAACTTAAGAAAACTGAAATCATATCAAGCCTCTTTTCTAACCACAATGCCATGAGATTAGAAATGAATTACAGGGGAAAAAACGTAAAAAACAGAAACACATGGAGGCTAAACAATGTGTTACTAAATAACCAAGAGATCACTGAAGAAATCAAAGAGGAAATCAAAAAATACCTAGAGACAAATGACAATGAAAATATGATGATCCAAAACCTATGCGATGCAGCAAAAGCAGTTCTAAGAGGGAAGTTTATAGCTATACAAGCCTACCTCAAGAAACAAGAAAAATCTCAAACAAAAAATCTAACCTTACACCTAAAGGAACTAGAGAAAGAAGAACAAACAAAACCCAAAGTTAGCAGAAGGAAAGAAATCATAAAGAGCAGAGCACAAATAAATGAAATAGAAACAAAGAAAACAATAGCAAGATCAATAAAACTAAAAGCTGGTTCTTTGAGAAGATGAACAAAATTGATAAACCATTAGCCAGACTCATCAAGAAAAAGAGGGAGAGGACTCAAATCAGTAAAATTAGAAATGAAAAAGGAGAAGTTACAACAGACATGGCAGAAATACAATGTATCCTAAGAGACTGCTACAAGCAACTCTATGCCAATAAAATGGACAATCTGGAAGAAATGGACAACTTCTTAGAAAGGTATAACCTTCCAAGACTGAACCAGGAAAAACAGAAAATATGAACAGACCAATCACAAGTAATGAAATTGAAACTGTGATTAAAAATCTTCCAACAAACAAAAGTCCAGGACCAGATGGCTTCACAGGTGAATTCTATCAAACATTTAGAGAAGAGCTAACACCCAACCTTCTCAAACTCTTCCAAAACTTGGCAGAGGAAGGAACACTCCTGAACTCATGCTATGAGGCCACCATCACCCTTATACCAAAACCAGACAAAGATACTACAAAGAAACAAAATTACAGACCAATATCACTGATTAATATAGATGCAAAAATCCTCAACAAAATACAAGCAAACAGAATCCAACAACACATTAAAAGGACCATACACCATAATCAAGTGGGATTTATCCCAGGAATGCAAGGATTCTTCAATATACACAAATCAATCAATGTGATACACCATATTAACAAACTGAAGAATAAAAACCATATGATCATCCCAAGAGATGCAGAAAAGACTTTGGATAAAATTCAACACCGATTTATGATAAAAACTCTCCAGAAAGTGGGCATAGAGGGAAACTACCTCAACATAATAAAGGCCATATATGAGAAACCCACAGCAAACATCATTCTGAATGGTGTAAAACTGAAAACATTTCCTCTAAGATCAGGAATGAGACAAGGATGTCCAGTCTCACCACTGTTATTCAACATAGTTTTGGAAGTCCTAGCCACAGCAATCAGAGAAGAAAAAGAAATAAAAGGAATCCAACTTGGAAAAGAAGAAGTAAAACTGTCACTGTTTGCAGATGACATGATACTATACATGGAGAATACTAAAGTTGCCACCAGAGAATTACTAGAGCTAATCAATGAATTTGGTAAAGTTGCTGGATACAAAATTAATGCACAGAAATCTCTGGCGTTCCTATATACTAATGATAAAAAAACCTGTAAGAGAAATTATGGAAACACTCCCACTTACCATTGCAACAAAAAGAATAAAATACCTAAGAAAAATCCTACCTAGGGAAACAAAAGACCTGTATGCAGAAAACTATAAGACACTGATGAAAGAAATTAAAGATGATACCAACAGATGGAGAGATATACCATGTTCTTGTATGAAAGAATGAGTATTGTGAAAATGACTATACTACCTAAAGTAATCTACAGATTCAATGCAATCCCTATCAAATTACCAGTAGCATTTTTTATGGAACTAGAACAAATCTTCTCAAAATTTGTATGGAGACACAAAAGACCCCGAAGAGCCAAGCAGTCTTGAGGGAAAAAAATGGAGCTGGAGCAATCAGACTCCCTGACTACAGACTATACTACAAAGCTACAGTAATCAAGACAGTATGGTAGTGGCACAAAATCAGAAACATAGATCAATGGAACAAGATAGAAAGCCCAGAGATAAACCCATGTACCTATGATCAAGTAATCTTTGACAAAGGAGGCAAAGATATACAATGGAGAAAAGACAATCTCTTCAATAAGTGGTGCTGGCAAAACTGGACAGCTAAATGAAAAAGAATGAAATTAGGACACTCCCTAACACCATACACAAAAATAAACTCAAAATGGGTTCGACACCTAAATGTATGACTGGACAGTATAAAACTCTTAGAGGAAAACATAGGAAGAACACTCTTTGACATAAATCACAGCAAGATCTTTTTTGATCCACCGCCCAGAGTAATGGAAAAAAAAACAAAAATAAACAAATGGGACATAATGAAACTTAAAAGCTTTTGTCCAGCAAAGGAAACCATAAACGAGCTGAAAAGAGAACCCTCCAAATGGGAGAAAATATTTGCAAATGAATCAACGGACAAATGATTAATCTCCAAAATATATAAACAGCTCATGCAGCTCAATATTAAAAAAACAAACAACCCAATCCAAAAATGGGCAGAAGACATAAATAGACATTTCTCCAAAGAAGACATACAGATGGCCAAGAAGCACCTGAAAAGCTGCTCGACATCACTAATTATTAGAGAAATTCAAATGAAAACTACAGTGAGGTATCACCTCACACCAGTTAGAATGGGCATCATAAGAAAATCTACAAACAACAAATGCTGGAGAGGGTGTGGAGAAAAGCAAACAGTCTTGGACTGTTGGTGGGAATGTAAATTGATACAGCCACTATGGAGAACAGTATGGAAGTTGCTTATAAAACTAAAAATAGAATTACCATATGACCCAGCAATCCCACTACTGGGCCTATACCCAGAGAAAACCATAATTCAAAAAGACACATGCACCCCAATATTCATTGCAGCACTGTTTACAATAGCCAGGTCATGGAAGCAACCTAAATGGCCCATCGACAGACTAATGGATAAAGAACATGTGGTACATATATACAATGGAATATTACTCAGCCATAAAAAGGAATGAAAGTGAGTCATTTGTTGAGACATGGATGGATCTAGAGACTGTCATACAGAGTGAAGTAAGTCAGAAATAGAAAAACAAATATCGTATATTAATGCATGTATGTGTAACCTAGAAAAATGGTACAGATGAACCGGTTTGCAGGGCAGAAGTTGAGACACAGATGTAGAGAACAAGCATATGGACACCAAGGGGGGAGAACCACAGTGGGGTGGGGATGGTGGTGTGCTGAATTGGGCATTTGGGATTGACATGTATACAGTGATGTGTATAAAATTGATGACTAATAAGAACCTGCAGTATTAAAAAAAAACCAACCAAACAAAAACCTACTAATATTAAACTTTCTTTGGGTTATCTGTATGGAAATATGTTAATATAAATGTTTCAGACATTACATGAAATTTCTAAAAATCTTATATGTTCTGGTATAATGTTATAAGTCATAATTCTAGTTATTACTTTAAAATGTATATCTCAGAAATAACTAAATTTCCTTGTCAATTGCATTATTATGAACTTTCATCAAATCTTTAACTGTGGTCATTTTTAAGTCTTTTGTCATTTACAGACAGTTCTGGGTGTACTCTGATGCTTTTGCAAAAATGTTCCTATAAAAGGGTTTCATCTTTAAGGAATTCATGGAAAAGACTCTGATGAGTACAGGTTTTTGGTAACTGACTATACTGTTGAACTGAATGAATAAGCATTTTCAGAACTCTAATGGAAAACTGATGATTCATAAAAGTGCTAACAAAAGATCAAGTTAGGGCTTCCCTGGTGGCGCAGTGGTTGAGAGTCCGCCTGCCGATGCAGGGGACACGGGTTCGTGCCCTGGTCCGCGAGGATCCCATATGCTGCGGAGCAGCTGGGCCCGTGAGCCATGGCCACTGAGCCTGTGCGTCCAGAGCCTGTGCTCCGCAACGGGAGAGGCCACAACAGTGAGAAGCCCACATACCACAAAAATAAATAAATAAATAAATAAATAAATAAATAAATAAAAAAGATCAAGATAAAAAAATTAATTACATGGGACTGAGTGAACTGATGAGGATGCTAAACATTTTTGTGACTTTGTTTGAATAAAAAAAAGAGAAAAGAAGCAATGACAAGGAAGGTAAAGGACTATATTTCAGATGTTATATAAAATAAATAATGCTGAATAGTTATGCTCTAAAAAAAAGAATTTCTTTTAAGGAACAGACATTTTAATTTGTATTACGTTAAATTTATCAATATGTTTATCTGTGGGCAATGCTTTTACCTTTGAATCAAGTATTTGCCTAACCCAAGTCAGAAGGGTTCCTCCTTTGTTTTCTTCTACAATTCATACAGTTTTAGGTTTAACAGCTTTTTCTATTTGACGATTTTTGTATTTGGTGAGAGGTATAGATCAAAGTTCATTTCCTTTGCATATAGAAACCCAATTGTTCAGGTATCATTTATTGAAAGATTATTCTTTCCTCACTGAATTGTCTTTGGACCTTTGTCAAAAATCAATTGACCACATAGGTATGAGTCTATTACTAGACTGTCAATTCTGTTCCTATAGTCTATATTTCTCTTCTGGCCCCATTACTACATTGTCTTTATAACTATAGCTTTATAATAAGTACTGTAAATCAGGTACTATTAGTCCTCCATGATTTTTCTTCTTTTTAAAGCTTGCTTTGGTTCTTCCATGTCCTTTGAATCTCCATATGAATTTTTTAGGATCTATTTTTCAATTTCTGAAAAAAAAGTCTGCTGAGATTTTAATTGGGATTGCATTGATTCTATATATTAGTATGGGAGAACTGACATCTTAACAATATTGATTCTTCCTATCATTGAACATGGTATGTCTCTACATTTAGGTGTTCTGTAATTTGTTAAAGCAATATTTTGCAGTTTTCAGCATACAGACCTTGTACAACTTTTGCCAAGTTTATCCCTAAGTAATTCATATATTTTGATGCTATTGTAGTTGCAAGTTAGAAAAACTTAATTTTCTCTCATGAGTTGCTAGTGTCCAGAAATACAATTAATTTTTGTGTTTTGATCTGATATTCTGTAATTTCACTAAACTCACTTATTAGTTCTAGTAGCTTTTTTGAAGTTTCCACTCAATTATCTACATAGACAATCACATCATTTTTGAATAAGGACAGACTTTCTTCTTCCTTTCCACTTTGGAAAGATTATTTATGTATTTATATTCCCTGATAGAACTGTACAGAATTTTTGGTACAATATTGAATGAAAGTGGTGAGAGTGGACATCCTTGTGTTGTTGCTGATTTTAAAGGGAAACATTTAGTCTTTCACCACTAAGTATGTTAGCTGAAGGATTTTTATAGATGGTATTTATCAGGTTGAGGAAGGTCCCTCCTCTTTATACTTGGCTGAGAATTATTATCAGTAATGGATGTTGGATTTTGGATCAATGGATCAAATTCTTTTTCTGTGTTTATGGAGAATAATCACATGATTTTTCATTTTAGATTTTCAGTATGATAAATTATATTGATTAATTTTTAAATGATAAACCAAACTTTCATTCCTTAAATAAGCCCTATTTGCTCATGATATACAATCCTTATTATATATTGTTGGAATGAATTTGCTAATTTTCTAAAAATTACCAATTTTATCATTCTTTTCAATAAATTAGATTTTGGTTTCTTTGGTTTTCTCTATTAATTTCGTTTTCTATTTCATTGACTCCTGTTATGATCTTTTAATTTCTTCTACATACTTTGGCTTAGTTAGCTTTTCTTTTTCTAATTTCTTAAAGTGGAAGCTGAGGTTACTGACTTGAGAATTTCTTCTGCTATAATACAGATTTTAAGTGCTATATATTTTCCCCTAATTACTGCTTTAGTGGCATCCCACTAAATTTCTGTCATATTGTGCTTTTATTTTCATTTAGTCTAAAATATTTTCTAATTCTATTTTGATTTCTTTTTTAATCCATGCCTTATTTAGAAGTGTGTTATTTATTATCAACGATTTGGGGATTTTCTAGATATGTTTCCCTTATTGTTTTCTCATTTAATTCCATTGTGGTCAGAGAGTACACTCTTTATAACTTAATCCATTTAAAGCGACTGAGACATTTTATTGTCTATATAAATATATATATATATTTTATCCTGGTAAATTTTCCATGTGTACTCAGTGTGCATTCTACTGTTGTTTGATGGAGTGCTTTAGTGGTGTGCACTAAGCTAAGTGTGTTGATAATGTTCAAATATTCTATATTGTTATTGATTTTCTGTCTATTCTGTCATATATTGAGAGAAGAGTATTGAAATTTCCAAATAGTGGATTTGTCTTTTTCTTCTTGCAGTTCTATCAGATTTTGCTTTATGTGTTTTGAAAATCTGTTTTTAGATGCACAAAGATTTAGGATTATTATGTCTTCCTGATAAATAGACCCCTTTATCATTATGAAATAATGTTCTCTATCCCTGGTGATATTATTTGCCTCAAAATCCACTTTGTCTGATATTAGTATGGTTGCTCCAGCTTCCATTTGAATAGTGTTAGCATAGCATCTCTTTTGTATATTTATATTTAAATTGAATTTATTATAGGCAGCATTGAGTTGGGTCTTTTTATTTTATCCAATCTGACAATCCCCTTTTAATTGATATATCTGTACCTATTATACCTAATATGATTATTGGTATGGTTACATTTAAGTCTATTATCTCTTATTTGTTTTCTTCTTGTTCCTCCTGTTCTTTGTTCAGCTTCCCTCCTTTTTCTGCCCACTTTTGAATTGAGTATTTTTTTAGCAATTCCATTTCATCTCCTTTGTTGGATTATTAGTTATACCTCTTTGCTTTGTTATTTTACTAATTGTATTAAGATTTTTTTGTATACATCTTTAACTTATCACTTTATGACATCAAGTGATTTTATACACCACATGTAAGTTGAAGAGAGTTTACTTCTGTTTTTACTTCTTAGTCTTTATATTATTTTTAAACTCATTTTACTTGTTATAATACACACAATACATTGCAACTATTTTGTTTAAAGTCAGTTATCTTTTGAATAAAATTTAAATTATAGGAAAAAATTCATATTTTTTACCCACATAGCTATTTTTCCTGATGCTCTTCATTTCTTTAGATGCATATTTTCATCTGGCATCATTTTTCATCTGCTTGACAAATTTTAAATTTCTTGTAGTGTAGGTCTTCTCAAAATGAATTCTTTCATCTTTTGTATGTATGAACTATCTTTTATTGCTTTCATTTTTGAACATGTTCACTGAATATTAAACTCTAGGTTGTCAATCTTTCTTTCACATCTTTAAAAATGTTGCTCTACTTTTTGAGTTTTTCCAGTGAGAAATCTGCTGTCTTCCTTATTTTTGTTTGTCTGTACACAATATGCCTTTTTTCCTGTGGCTGCTTTGAAAAATTTTCCCTTTATGACTGGTTTAAAGCAATTTCATTATAAAGTGTGTTGGTGTAGTTTTCTTCACATTTTTTGTGCTTAAGTCTCATTTAGCTTCTTAGAATGTGGGTGCTTACTTTTCATAAAATTCTGAAAATTTTGGTCACTATTTCTTCAATTTTTTTTGTATGCTCCTTCTCTTTTCACTACTTCAGGGATCTAATTAATATATAAAAGTTTCCTTAAAATTGTTCCACAGCTCACTGGTGTTCTTTGCATTCCCTTTTGGAAAATTATTCTTTCTGTTTTAAATTTTGCATAGTTTCTATTGCTATTTCTTCAATACCTTAAATTTTCATTTTAAACAGTGTAGTTTTTATCTCAAGAAGTTTGAGTGGGTCTTTCTCATATCTTCAATATTTCTACTTAACTTCTTAGACATAAGTATTCCAGGTATAATAACTGCTATTTTGTCCTTGGGTCTGCTAATTCTAACACCTGTGTCAGTTTTAAGTCATTTTTGGTTGATTGATTATTCTCCTCAATATGCGTCATGTCTTCCTGCTTCATTGCATGTCTGCAAATCTTTGATTGAATGCCAGAACTTGTAAACTTTATTTGTTGAGAGGATGTTTTCTTATTGCTATAAGTATTCTTAAGCTTCCTTCATACATGCAGTTAAGTTACTTGGAAACAGATCCTTAGGGTCTTTCTTTTAGGAGTTGTTAGTTGGCTCCAGAAAAGCACCCAGCATAGAGCTAATTATCCCCCACTACTGAGACAAGGTTTTCCTGAGTACTCTACACAATGCCACATGAATTATGAGTTTTTCTAGTCTGGCTGAAGGGAACCAGTATTTTTCCTGGCCCTATGTGAATGTTAAGCACTGTTCTCTTTAATTTTTTTGAATGGTTATTTCACAGTCTCTAGCAGTTTCCTCAAATGAAAAGACTGATCAGTACTCTGTGGAATACTCAGCAGGGACCATGTGAATGACTGTAGGTTGTTATTTCTCTGTGCAGTTCTCTCCTTTATGAACTCTAGCCTTCTTGTTCTCTCTGGACCTCAGCTTCCACTTCCTCAGGCCACATTCTGCCTATGTTCCTCATCCCTGAACTGTGGCTTGGAAAGTCTCTTGTGGCAGGAAGCTAGGACGTTTATAGGGCTCACCTCATTTGTTTTCCATCTCTCAGGGATCACTTTCTTTGGTTGCCTGATGCCCAGAACCTTGATTTGATATTTTTGTTCTTGTTATTGTTTCATATAGGACTTATCCAGTACTTATTACTCCATCTGACCTGAAGCTGAAGTCCCACCTGATCTTAACAATGGAGATGGGTGATAGGAAGATTAAGAAACTCTATGCATAGTTCTTTTGTAGAAAATTCAGCTTATGGTAAAATATTGAATCAAAGTTTCTTTCTACATACACATACATATATATATATATATATATCTTTTTAATTTAAACTACATTCCCCATACTCTGGAGAAGCATCGATTTTAATGAACAAGAAATTCTATTCCAAATACTGTTCACAAAAAAAAGAAAAAGAAAAAAATAAACCTGGATACTGCACGAGTATCTGTCATTTAATAAGTAGTGATAACTTCACAGAAATGTGTACCTCAAATCCCATATCTACAATCCTTTTATATTGGAACTATTCTTAGATTTTCTGACCTCATCCTACTAAGGAAAAGTTTCAACCTTTCTCTGTCAAACAGTTTTTTTAGCTCAGAAGTACAGTATAACTAGTAGAATAGTGAGGCGGGTAAAATGATAAA
Organism: Mesoplodon bidens; assembly: GCF_964165515.1. Classification (NCBI taxonomy): domain Eukaryota; kingdom Metazoa; phylum Chordata; class Mammalia; order Artiodactyla; family Ziphiidae; genus Mesoplodon; species Mesoplodon bidens. The sequence continues at coordinate 35,493,430 of NC_138161.1, read as the reverse complement.
CTCTCTCATGAAATAATTTAATATGGTTGGTCTAGAAAATGTTACCTTCCCACATAATAGTTAATTTAGGAAGTGTTCATAAATGTGGGCAAGCAGGGATATCTGAAAGATTAATTATCTCAAGAAAGTTCTCAAGAGAAGTTTTGACATTGGTAAGTTTATACCTAGATTGTTAATTTTATGTAAGGACAGAATCTTTGTTAAAAAAAAGTCCTTTAATACCAATATCAAGTTAATAACCTGTGTTTCACTGCATTGTCTTTGAATACTGTGAGTCTTTTCAAGTTTTAAAGCCATTATTACAACTGCTAATAAAAAGAAAACAGCATAAAAGCAAGGAAAATCTTGAAAAATAGAAGACATTTCTAGAAAAGATGGAAACATTTCAATGAAAATAGACGGAAGCAAATAGTGGAAGAATTAACAAACTGAAAAGCAATTTCCAAGTATTCAATGGCCTACGTTTCTCAGTGTTGTGTGAAATTTTTGTATTAGCTACTAAAATAAAATAACTAGTTAGAAAGACAAGTAGAATGAGGAGTTGCTTTTAAATTATTTTAAAAATCTAATAGTATAGGGAAAATGATCTCAAAAGGAGAAAAATAAATTCTTAAAACCTAGGCCATTTATCTGTAATTTTCTATATTTCCTAAAGTTCTGTACTTTAAACTTTGTGGTACAGCACATAAAGACAGTCACTTTTTTTCACTGAAGATCAAGTTATCAGCAAAGTACAAAATGGTAATTAAAAATTTCTAGTTCGGTGACAGGCACACATTGTTCTTTTAATGAATCAGATTATCTCAGCTTTGTAAGGATTAATTAGGTACTTGTAGCAGTTCCTTTAAATTTCTCAGAACACTATGCCACCAGATAACTAAGTGGCAGCCTTGTAAACTCAAAGAGTTAAGCTCAGAAAATCTATTACACTTAATTCCATTAGAAGAGTCAGAAATTTTTGATTAACTATGCTATTACTAAAATATTAGCATATATTTTTATTTAACATTAAGGTTTGTGTAAGCACTAAACACCACTGGGGCAAAAAGGGGGGAAATGAATATTGCAATAATTTTTCTTTTAGAAAAAATTAAAATCATAGAAAAATCGTTTTTGAAACCTGCATGTATTTTCTCTCCAAAATCAACAAATATTAATATTTTATCTTAGTTAACATTATAAATATAAAAACAGTTATTTTCAAATAATTTTAGATTTATAGAAAAGTTGCAAAGACAGCACAAAGAATTCCCATATACCTTTACCCAGCTTCCTCTAATGCTAACATCTTGTATAAGGACATTTATCAATCCTAAGAAATTAACATTGGTATAATACTATTAACTGAACTGGATATTTTATTAATATTTCATCTTGTTTTATTCCAGAATCCATTCTAGAACACCACTTTACTTTTATCCGTCATGTATCCTTCAGTTGGTGACAGTTTCTGTCTTTTCTTGTACTTCATGACCTGGACGATTTTTAAGAGTACTTGGTCAAGTATTTTGTAGAGCATCTTTCAATCTGATTTTGACTGATATTTTCTCATAATTTGGAATTCTCAGTGGATTTTGGGAAAGACTCTCAGAGGTGAAGTATGCTTCTTATCAAATCATATCAAGGGGTACCTCATATCAACATGTCTTGTCACGTGTGGTGTTAACTTTGCTTAGTTAAGATGGAGTCTGACAGGTTTCTCCACTATAAATTTCCTATTCTTCTGCTTTCCATATTCTATAATTTGGAAGCAAGTAACTAAATCCAGCTCACATTTCAGTGGAGGAGAATTAAGCCCCACTGCCTAGAGTAGGGAGGCTCTACATAAATTATTTGGAATTTTTCTGAAGGAAGATTTTTCCCTCCTCCCCCGTTTACATATTTGTTCAATCAATTATAAACACTTGGGTATACTCATTGATATTTACTTTGCTCTTTTGGGTTATAAATACTACTACTACTAAGAGTCCAATACTACTCTTATTTATTTTATTGCTCCAATGATTCCTGCTTTGACCATTTGAGGACTCTTTCTGAGGACCACTTGAAGCTCCTGTGGTCCGTTTGACATGCCCCCATATTCTTTTTTTAAAAAACATTATTTTAATTTCTGGCACTATAAAATGCTCCAGGCTTATCTTGAATTTCCCCTACCCACTCCTTGAATCAGTCGTTTCTTCAAGGAGCCCTGGTTCTTTTTATTGGGGAATGGTGTTTAGAAACTAAGATCTGGGTGCTGGGTATGCTTGTTGTTAACTGGGGTGTCACTGCTTCCCTATCCTCTCAGCAGACAGAGCTAAGAAATGTATGTATTATACAAACCAGTGTATACACATTCTTTGGTATTGCTATTTCTGTATGTGCATGTGTGCGTGTGTACCTGAGTTCATATTCCTATCTCTGGCTCTAGCACCACAGGGTTTATTCCCCCATTGCTTATTTATAACCTCAATCTCTGACAGCCAGAAACCTGGCTTCCATTGTCTATAATTTATTTACTTATTTTTTTCAATTGTGGGACATGCAGAGTAGCCTAGCAGAATTGCAGAATTCCTAGCCCATACCCTTGTGAAAAATAAATTTACCAATTAGATTACAGTGTTTATGTATAGTTCTTTATTTTCCCTTACAGTATATAGTCAAAACAGTGTTTTCCAAAGTTAATTTATGTCAGCTTCTTTTTTCTCTATAATTTAGTTTTAAAGAGAACTTCCTTGGAAACCCACCCCCCAACAATTCTACACTATATGGAATTTAGAAATGTAATGTTGCAAAGGTTCATTTTGAAGACGATTGTCATTAATTTTTACACAAGCAGTATCCTAAAGCATTATAATCTATCATAATTATAACTCACCCACCCCAATATTATCAGAGCTCTTTGTCCTTTGGGGGGGCAACTAGAAGAGTCCTTCTATTGGGCTGAAGGCAGAGTTAGGAAGGCTACCTGCTGTAACTTTTATTAGATATAGTCATAATAGCTCAACTCTCCCTCCTCCTCCTAAATTAATTGAGTTGCCTTGGGCCAGTACCCTCCAGTGATGGTCTTGATATTATCATACTGTAATGTCGTATCTTCCCAATGATATGCTTTACTACAATCTATACCATAGAAGATGAAACTGAAGTTTTGAGAGTGACTTGCCCAAGGTCATATGGCTCATAAATGACGGAGTTTGAGTCTAGAATTCAAATATGTTCAAAGTCCAAAATATGAGAAATTATTATTCTCAGGTTAAAACTTTATGTCCTACAGCAGAATATGGTATGATTAGGGTTATGGTTAAAGCACCCAGATTATTTTGCTTTAGTAAATAGGCATTTTATAGTCTTCTGAGCCATCCTTTGCCGGTTTCTTTATTGTCAGTGGGCTCAACCTATGCAACTCCAAAGACATTTCTACCTAAAGAGTATGTAACAGGGTAGTATCCTAGCCAACTTTCCCACCCTTTACAATTTGTCCTTCAATAACTTGGCATGGTCATCTTACAATGCAATTTGAATAGATCAGCATCTCTGACAAGGCCCTATGTGAATAATTTAGCTTTGACCTTGAACATGTAAAACATAAATTCTAATTATTTTAAAATGTTCCAAGTCAGTATAATCCCTTTTTTAAAAAAATGAGAATTTGGGAGTATCTAGTATGTACTCAACAGGGTACTTGCAGATAACAAATTTTCTGAGAAGAGTTCTGGTTCTGCCTAGCACAAAGCTTATCAAACTACAAGTGATGAAGGAAAAGTTATTTCCCCCACAATCAGTCATGGATCACTAGTTTCATAAAATAAAATTAAAACCATTTTTTTAGAGAAATAAAAATTATAAAATGTCAAATACAAGCCCACATTTTTTATATTATATTTTTCAGATATAAAATTATTCAAATTGACACTGAAGTTTTTAAGCACTTTCTCTCAATTCCTGTATTTTTCTTTATGGATTGGTAACAAGCATTTGTTTACTAACATTGATCCAAGGAACACATTGTTTCCTAGTTAGAGAGTTTCTTTAGAAAACCTCAGTTCAATGTTAGTGTCCACCAGAACCTACGTCAGGTTTCATTGACATAATAACACATTTCTTTTTTTTCCTGAGGGTGTACTAACCATCCTCAGGTCTTAACACCTTCTTACTTTTGTACTAATCTAGATTATTGCAAAGTTTGTATATGGAACACATCACTCTCTTTTGCTACTGTTTTGCCTTTGAAGAAATATAAATGCTAGCATTTATTGAATGATTATTATATGCTATGTTCTAAATACCTTATATGTATTGAGCCATTTAATCTTCTCAATATGAAAGCAGACACTATTATCATTCCCATTTTACAGAAATGGAAATTAAGGCACAAAGAGCTTAACTTGCCATGGTCACACAGCAAGTGAGTGGCAGATAGAGATCTAAACCCAGGCAGTCTAGTTCCAAGGTCTGTGTTCATTACAACAATAACATACTGTTATCCATAGAAAAGACTACCTAGGAAAGGCCTTTGTAGTTAATCTAAAATTGGATTCCAAGTATATTATTCAAAATGTTACTCAATACCCATCATTTATAGATTTCTAACTAGGAAAAACAATTCAAACTTTATGGAATTATAAATACCTAATATCTTTCCTTCTTTGCTTTTGCTACTTCTAGGAACCTAAGAACTAAGGTCTGAGCTCAAATGTCATGGATTTTTTCTGTTCTGATTTGTTGTTTTTTGCTTTTGTCAAGTATTGTTTCATTTAACACAAGTATTTTTATTAGCTACCTCAAATCCTATTTTTGAATAGGTGGTATATATATAAGCCAGTTATTGTTCTAAAGCAATCCCTCAGCCATGTGATTTGCGGCTTCCCATCTGCAATCATTGAGAACTCATTTAAAAAAAAACTGAATAGGTATATCAGTATCCTAAGGCTGTCAAGACCAATTACCAGAAACTAGGTGAGTTAAAACAACAGAAATTTATTCTCTCACAGTTCTGGAGCCCAGAAGTATGAAATCAAGGTGTTGGCAAGGTCATATTTCCTCTGAACGCTCTGGGAAGAATCTGTTCCTTGCCATATCCACCTTCTGGTGCCTGTTGGTATTCCCTGACTTGTGGCTGTATCACTCGAATTTCTGCCTTCACAGTCACATTGCCTTCTCTTCTCTGTGACTATCTCCTCTGCAGTTCTCTTCTAAGGACACTCTCATTGGATTTAGGACCCATCCAGATTATCCAGGATGATCTCCTCAAGATCCTTAATCTAATTGTATCTGCAAAGACCTTCCCCAAATAAGGTAACATTCACAGGTTCTAAGGATTAGGACATGGGCATATCTTTTGGGGGACCACCATTCAAGCTATTATAATAGGTGATGGGGGTAGGAGGTAACTTCCTATAAGCATATTACAAGAGGCTTTAATCCATGGGCTTTGTGACAAATTTTATATGATAATAAAGCCCCTGCCCCTCCCCCACTACCCCATTTTCTGGCTCTCTGCTTGGTTCTGGACTGGCAACGTTTGCCAGAGACCTGAGTTTCATTTAGGTAAAGTTGACAGATATATTGTTTTAAATTTTTTTGTTTAATTTTTAAGTCTTTTAAAAAAACTTGGATTGATATTCACCGACAGCTAAAGAGAAATGGCAAAGAAATAAAGGTCGTTCCAATAAAAAAAAACAAAAACAAACAAACAAAAAAAACTTGCATTTATCCTTCAGAGTCACCTTTCTGCAAGGCAGTATAAAATAGTTCTCCTAGACTGTAGAAAGCAGTGTGTTATTATTATTAACTATTATTCTGAAGACTCACTGCAATCTTTTCAGAATGACTCCATTACGATAAGCTCAGCTACCTGATTCTTTCTTACAAGATCTTGCACCTGAAAGTTTGCAAAACTTTCAGATAAGAAACAATTGAGAAGTACTGAAAATTTCAGATATAAACTAATCACTAGAGATAACATAAAGGCATAAAGGATGCCTGTGCTTTGAGTGAAATAAAAATGACTGTTTTGCTTGGGTAGGTCTGAGGTAAAAGGAAATTGCTTAAATTCTAATGGAGAGGACTAGATGCTCAGAGGATTTGTCACAAAAATTAGAGACTTTCACCTTTATGTCACTGGTTCTCATACAACTTAGGACAAAAGTAATTGAAAATGATTATCACCTAAAAACAATTAAATACCCTCTCTGGAAAAGTTATTTGCCTCACTCTGGTTTCCAGGTGGTAACAATCAACATCACACTGAACACTCACCACTTGGCCATCTAAGTAGAGAGGGAGAGGGTGAATGAGTCTGAAGACAGAATGAACTTCTCTTCCTCCAGGTCCCCTGAGAGGCTTGGCAGGTGGTAGAGGGGACATTTGGTTGGCCATTGCCTCTGCTGAACTTAATCCAGAAATAAGTGGATGTCAGTTTAGAGACTGGGATACCGATACTTGCCAGCCATTAGATCCACCTTTTCAATGGAGAGTCTTAGTTACAGTCTTATGCAAGATAAACTGTTAAACTACCTTTATGAGTTGTAATTTACACACCATAAAATTCACCTTTTTAAATGTATAATTCAATGATATTTTTATAAATTTATAGAATTGTGTGACCATTGCCTTATCAAGTTTTAGAATATTTCAATGGAGAAATTTCAAGGAATATATATCTAATTAAATTCCATTACTTCAAAGAAGATAATACTTATAGTACTGAGGGGCAGAGGGAGAAAGAGCAAGAGGAAGGAAGACAAATAATAGGACTTTAAAATTTCATTAAATTTTAAAATATGGTATTAATACAACTGTATACTATTTGAGCTGTCATTGTTTAAATTTTCATGTATGAATTGTCTAATATTCTGAATATCTTAAGGATTATATCAAAGTTCTTTACACGATCATAATGCTTTACTATAATGCCTTACAAATAGTAGGCATTCAAATATTTACTTTGTAAAATAAATAAAACTACCCATCCTCATGTTTCTTCCATGTTTAAGTATTCCATATCCAGAATCAATGAATAAGTTAAATATTAATATGAAGAAATTGGAATGTGTTATGGATATAGGGATGGAAAAGCCACACTTTCCTCCTAAAGTAAGTATATTATCCATTAATAATAATAGTAATAATTATAGCTAACACATATAGTGCTTACTATATGATAGATACTATCCTAAGAACTCATTAAATAATTAACTATTCTTATTTAATCCTCACTATACTTCGCAATTAAGAAAATGAAGGCACAGGGGATGGACCTAGAGAGAAGGGAAGTCAGAGAGAGTAAGACAAAAATCATACGATATCACTCATATGTGTAATCTAATTTTAAAAAATGATACAAATGAACTTATTTACAAAACAGAAACAGACTTAACAGATATCGAAAGCAAACTTATGGTTATCAAAGGGTAAATGTGGAGGGGTGAGGGATAAATTGGGAGCTTGGGATGACCACACACACACTACTATATATATAAGATAGATAACCAACAAGGACCTACTGTATAACAGAGGGAACTCTACTCAATATTCTGTTATAATCTATACGAAAAAAGAATCTAAAAAAGAATATATGTATGTGTATAACTGGATCACTTTGCTGTACACCTGAAACTAACACAACATTGTAAATCAACTATACTCCAATAAAATTTAGAAAAAAAGAGAAAATGAAGGCATAGAGAGGCAAAGTAATTTGCCAAGTTTTACGTGGGGGAGCTCTGATGAGAACTCAGGCAGTCTGGATAAGTCCAGTCACTGCTCTTATGTAACCACAAACAACTTTCAACCACTTTTTGTCAACCACTTTTCTTATCCTTGCTAAATCAGTATCTACCACTAACAAAGATCTTTTAATTCCCTTATTGTTTTAACCACCCTTACTAACTGAATTCCATGGCTAAATATTATGTGACATGGTCACCAGCACAAGTTTCTCAGCCCTACTAATCTACTATTCTCACCCTGTAAATCTCCAACTCTAGCTTCATTCAAATACTTATTTCTTTGAGCTCACACAGCCAGCTTATCAAGCAATGAAAAAAACTAATGGTTGGGCCATGTGGCACTATTTCAGGTATCTGATATCCAGCCTCTGTTGTGCTCTCATCATTATTCAGGAATCCTCTTGTCCTTGACTTGTTTTCTTTCTCATATCTCACAGTGACTAAACATCTTTATTAGCTCAAATTCTGTCACAACTTTCTACCCTTTTCTTTCTCAATAGATGAGAAAAAAATGATCAGCAGTTCCAAATCTTCAGAGATTAAATAGGAAAACTGAAAACTGCCCATTGGGTTTAACAGCTAGGTGATTTTGCATGTTTTGGAAAGAGGAGTTTCAATATAGTAGAAACATAAGTGAGCCCACAGTGTGTCAAACGGTAAATGAGATAGTCTCTCAAGCACTTGGCAATGAAGAAAGAGGAGTGTTATGGTCAAGGAAGAGGAAGAGAATTGAGGGCAGGGCTGCCACTCACCTTTGTGATTTAGGAAGAAGTGCCTCCTGTTGGTGGGCACACTCCTAAGGTTTCATAGCTTGAGGAGGGAGAGGCACCTTCATGCAAAGGAAATGGTTCTTCTTCTTCAGGGCAAATGCCTTCATTTGCCCTCTTGGTTGGGCATACCTTATGCAGTGTATGGCCTGTAAAATTGTGATTGCCTTGCATGAGGAAGGGTTTTTGGTTCTACAGTTATGGAGTTTTCTTTGTTTTTTGGTATTCCCCAGAAGCAGTCTGGATGTAGGTATGGGGAAGGCAAATTCAACAACTCTAGGTTGAGGTTTTGCCATGTTAAGTATGGTAAGGAGACAAGATAGTTAATAACACTGGCAAGTTTCATGGGTAGTGGAATCTAGGATGGGTAGCAAAGGAAAATGTGGCAGACATGATTATCCATCCTGCTTTTCCATGTCAACTGAATCACCATTTTATCGAGATGTTGGGCAGCAATGCAGTAAGGGAAGGTGGACCCAATTCAAGCAGTGAATCACAATTAATTTAAACCAAGCATGGTAGTCATATTCGTCTATGTTAGTGGTGTAGGGGTGGGTATGGGACCTAGCTCTAGCCAAAGAGCTATGAGTTTTCCCTTAGGCAAAGATGCATGGTATAAACATTTTCCTTTCCTTTAAATGTGGCCTCATGAAGAAGTGCCGCTTAGAGCTGTGGCAGCCATTTTATAACAACGAGGAGACAAAATTGAGGTCAAAGCCTACATAATGAGGAAATGAAAGAACCAAGGAACCTGGGTTATCAATGACATTATTAAAGATAAAAGGGTTATTATCACTCTTCTTTCGGGAATTTCTCCTTTGTCTTCTCAGAAACCACATTCTCCTTTATCATCACTGCTGGTTTTTATTTAAAGTTACTTACTTTCTACTTCTCTCTCTAGAGTTTGGTCACAGATCTCTGTTTTTCTTTTTATGCTCCTAGTAATTTTCAACAGGGGATATCTGTTAGTTTTAAAGAGTATGTTTCATATTATTTATACTTTAAAAGTTCTTTTTTGGTATTTTAAAAACACCTTTACTGAGCTATAATCCACATGCCATGCACCTACTTAAAGTGTACAATTCCAATAGCTTTGAGTCTAGCCACAGAGCTGTGCAACCATGACCACAATCAATTCTAGAAAATTATCATCACTCCTAAAAGAAACCCTCCCCCCATTAGCAGTCATTCTCTATTTCCTTCAGCCCTGGGAAACCAATACCCTACTTTCTGTCTCTACAGATTTACCTATTCTGTGAGCTTTATGACAAATGGGACTTGTATTATTCATCACTAATCCCCAGTACCTAGGAAACTGGCTGGCACATGGGATTTCAATAAATACTTTTTCAATAGTGAACAAGGCAGAATGGGTCCCTGCTCTCTTGGAGTTTACATTCTAAGGTGGGAGATCAATAAATAAAAGACAAAAAGATACACAAATTTTGTTAACTGTTGCATAGGAGAGAAGATATTGAGATATTTAGATAGTGGAATTAGAGGCTTCTCAGAGATGAGTTGACATTTATGGTGAGACCTCAATGAATGCTGGGAAGGAAACAGCTATGGGAAGTGAGCTCCCAATAGAGAGAAGGGCAAGTCAAGTCTCAGAGGCTACAAAGTGCTCAGTGAGTTTCAGGAAAGTCAGTGTGACTACAGAATAGTAAAGCCAGAGAATGATAAGCAGTGGAAAGGTAGGCAGGGACCAGATTATGGAAGCCTTGTTAGGGAAGAGTAAGGAGTTTATTTTTAACTCCAGGTGAACCAAGCATGTCATTTAGGTTGTACGATTTATTCCTTGCATAGAGCCTTACTGTTCAGACTGTGCTTCCAACCTGCAGAGGCAGCATCACCCCTGAGCTTGTTAAAATTACAGAATATGAGGCACCACTCAGAACTGAAAGTCTGTTCTTTTAACAAGATCCCTAGGTGATTCACATGCACATTAAAGCTTGAGAAACACTAGAGGATGGACTGGAGGTGAAAAAGAGAAAAGGGAAACCCTTAGATATGTTAGTCCAAATGAGAGAGGAAGGCTGCCTGCATGAGTGACATTAGAAAGGATGAGAAGACTGACTTAGGGTATGTCTTGGAGATACTTGGTTTAGGACTCTTAACCAGCTAAACACAGATTTCAATAGGAAGGATTTACGAGAAAAGTTTAGGATTGGAGATACAGGTCTGCGGGTCTATTGGGTATCCTGCTTCTGAGTTTCAACTGTTGTTTTATAATTTACAAATGTTTGCATGTTGTCATCTTTATGGGAAATAAGACATGCCTTTCTGAAGGTTTTCCAAGTCCTCCACTCTTTCACTTTGAGGCCCTCTGTTCCTAGACATCTTTCATCAAGTCCTTATTAACTCCTTCACAAAAAACGTTTTGAACATTTTAAAATTCAAGGTCCATGGCTGATCAACACGTCCTTATCCATAGCCCCTTGGATTGTCCACACCTCGAACTTAACTGGGACAGATATACTCCAAGCCTCTCCAGTTTCTAAGTACAAAGTAGCTTGGAAACTCCTGGGTTGGTGGGTCCAATTGTCTCGGTGCACAATTCTGTACTCTTAAAAAAGGATCTGTGAGCTAGAAACGCGTCAATTAATGGGAATGAAAGAATATAAGTAAGTTCCAAGTGGGGTAGACTACCTAGCGACCCCCATTCTTAGGCCAAGATGAAGCGATTTCTTGCCTTATCACTTCGTTAGTAAGTGGGCACAGCTGAATTCTAATGCTCTTCCCTTACCGTTTGTCTCATTCAGAATAGTTTGTTGAAAAGTTTGTTTACAGCAATTATTTTAAAAGGCAAAAGGGCCTTTTTCTTTCTTTCTTTCTTTCTTTTTGAGGTTATGGGGAATGGTAAAAGTTTTCATAATTCCAATTCTCAGTCGTTGGTAACCCAGAGAATAATACCACAACACCAGAGCATCTCTGGGACGATTACAAGATTCTCTCAGAACTTAGAGAAGAAAAGTCCCTTCCAAGAAAACCATATATCCATTCGAAGGGCGTGCCGCCAGTGAGGCTTGTTCAAAGAAAGAAAAGCTGGGGGGGGTGGGGAGTGGCACGGCGGTTCTCCGCAGCCAAGAATGGGTCAGGGTGAGAGAGGTCAAGACTGAGAGAGGTCCGCTCGGGACCGCCTCCTGGGGTGGCCTGGGCACCGGGGTAGAGACGCTGGGAGAGGAAGGGGCAGGTCTCCGCGGCCTCTCAGTGCGAGCCGCGTGAGTAGGCGGAGAGGCCTGGCGCCTCCTCCTCTCTCGGGACGTGCGTCCGGGGATCACTCCGGGTCCTGCTCCTCCCTGCCGGCGGGGGGGAAAAGGGGGACAGGCGGCCGTCCTCTCCGGCTATAAAGGGACTGGGCCTCCCGCGGCTTGCCTCGGCTCGCCTGGGCGTCCTCCCGGTTAGAGCTCCCGCTCCCCCTCTACTCGACCCTCTCGGGCCTCGGCTACTCGGGCTGCGACGGAAGATGGCGGCTCCGGCGGGTCACCCGGCTCGGGAGGCTCGGTCCGAATGCTCTGAGGAGGCGCTGGCCGCTGCCTTAGCGGACGTGCCCGAACTAGCCCGACTTCTAGAGATAGACCCGTACCTAAAGCCCTTCGCTCCGGACTTCCAGCGCAGGTACAGCCCCACCTTGGTGCTGTCCCCCGACTCCCCCCCCCCACTGCCCCCCCCCCCCCCTTCTCCACAGAACCCAGCAGCCCGCCTTTCAGCCGCGAGCTTGCGGCTGGGAACGCCTGTTGGCTCTCGGACGTGCGGGCCCCGCCCCTCGCCGGCTCCACCTCGCCGTCCCGCACCCCACCTTGGTGGGTAGCAACTTCCGGGCTTGGGCGACGTGTTGAGTCCGGTAATTGGGTTGAATGGCTTCCGGAGTTGCGGGTTGACAGCTCTTACCGCCGGACTAGAGGCAGAAGCGCTGAATAAACTTTCCTCATCCCTCTCCCCTCCCTTCGAATCGGCAGTTTTCCGCCATTGGGTGTGTGCTTTGGCTGCCAGCACCCGTTTCCTCAGGTGCTGATGCGGAGTTAGGCAACTGCACTGCAGGTTTTCTGACCCTTCCATGGACCAGAGTGGTCCTGTGAATTAGCGTGTGCATAACACCCGGCCTGTGTAATTGCGCTTTTAAAACCTTCTTGCTTATTTTATAGCAAATACTGCGATTTTATATAGGATTCTTTCAGGCAGCTTTTCTTTCCTTGTTAATATTCTCCTTCTCAGAGAAGATTAAGCTTATCTTGGTCTTTGTTTTTTACCCCTTGGGCCATCATTGACGAGTACTTGTGTTTGGCATTGCCATCCTGAAGCTGGAGAAAGGCGAGGAAAGCCAGACTTCTAGAGGCCCACTTAGTATGCTTTACTTTTAGCTTGTCTCCTGTCATGCTGAAGTTGCTAGGATAATAATTGCAGTAGTCAGCTGAACTTAAAAGGTATAATTTTTAAGACTAAAATAGTTGTTATGCTAGTTATAGTAGTTATATTTGTGAGATAAGCACATTGCAATTTAATGGTTTCTGCCCTTTTAGCAGAGCCACTTGAAAATTACCATGGCAACAGAATACCTAGTCACAGTTTCAAGTAATAGAAAACTTCTAGTAGTTACTTGGCAAGAAGCAGCATTGGGGGTAATGAAACACGGTTGATTTGGAGTTTGGGAAAATAAAAGTCTTAGGTTCATGACCTGGCATTGTCACTTATTACCTGTACTCAATTCAGCAACTGTTTATTAAGGGTCTTTTAGGAGCAAAAAGTAAGGGACACAAAGTTGAATACAACACTTCATTCCAGAGCTTGTATATCCTAATGCATGGGCCCTCCTCAAAGGAGTCACCTTGAGCTGTTGCTAAGTTAATCAGATGTTGGGCCTTTATATAAGCCATTCGGGGAGCAGCCTTGTGAAATTGCCTTCAGTGTTTACAATATGTGCTTTCAAAGAAATTTAGTGTATAATCTGCATTGTTCAGGATTGGATTTGATTTAGAAATAGTAAAAAATTTTAGAGCAAAAGATGGTGGTCCGACTTTTTTGATGACACTAATTTACTTGGATGCTTTGTAAAATGACACGTAAGACATTTCTAAAAGCAGAGTTGTGGAAATGTTTTGTCTCCGTTTCTCCCCTCTCTGTTTTAAAAAAATGATTACAAGTAGACAAACCTCCCTTGGTAAGTGTTTCTTTCATGTAATTCACTTCAGCTCCATTGGGATTGAGGCAGTTTTGATCCTCTTTCATGGTTTGTCAGAACTAATGAGAGGGACAAAGGCCAGAATAAAGAAGTGGGAGCACTCCAGTGTTCTTGATGAAAACGCTGGTCCAGTGGGTCCTTGTGCCTCACTCTGACCTGGATTCTACTTCTGGCCTTGGTTCTGAGTAATTGCCATTTTCCAGCACACATGTTCCCTTTAGGCATATCAAATAGTAATTTGGCGTTTGGCAGCAGTAACTTTTACTGTTAGCATTTGAAGAATAAAATAATTTCTCCTTCGTTAAGTGTGGTCCTGATTACTTTTCCTATTTTCCGTTCATTTCTAATAACCCACTTAGGCAGTGTGTCTTTGGCCTAACACAAATATACAACCAGTCAAACATAGATGCAAAGTATGCTTACTAAGGAGTGAAGAAAATTTAGGGTGCAAATAACAGTATAATGGTGATAGAGGAGGCGGTTTCTCATTGATGGACTGTCTTATTCTTTCCCAAACACCGTGTCTTCATTAGAAATTCCATTATGTACCTTTGCTCTTGTTTATCTTTTCTGTAACTGTAGGAATGTTGAATCAAGTGTGAGGGTTAGTGAACTACTCTGTGCCATAAAATAAAAATTAGACATTAGCGTGGGTGACAGGCCCTGTGATGTCTCATTGATTACCTCCTAAGGTAGGATTTTCCTCTTGGCTTTCCTGCTTTTTTCACCTGTTATTTGTGCTGCAATTAGTTTCTGTATCATAATTCCAACATCGTAGTGTTTTAAAAAAACATTATTTATCCCCATGCTACATGTCAGCATGAGTCAGGCTCTCCTCATGGCAATCATTCAAGGATCTAGGCTGATGAAGTCTTCATTTTGAAACATGCTTCTACAGTGGCAGGGGCAAGGAACAGAGAACATTTTGAACTAGGCACTATTTCTTACAGCTTTTGCCTAGCAATCAGCCACTTCTGCTGATACACATATTGGCCAGTGTAAGTCAAATGTGACTTATCAACCACGTGGTTGGAACAGAAAACTGACATTTGTGAACAGGAGGATGAACAACACAGTTACAGTAACACTTGTCTATACCCTCTGTGTATATAGTAACTTCTACATATGTTATAGTATTTAATTTAACCCTAATAACAAAACTACAAGGTAGGAAGGGTGGGTGTTTTTGTTTTTCCTGTTTTACAGATGAAGAATCCGAGATTCGGTTGTGATGAGTTGTTCACATGGCTTGCTGCAGCTGGGATTAATCTTTCTTTAATAAAACTGTTTCAACAAGTTCACAAAAAATGACTTCTTGGTAATTTAGTGAATACTTCTTTCTTTCTCTTTATTTCTAGCATTGGACATTTTGGACCACTTATTAGATCCTTGAAGCCATGATGTGTACTCTTGCTTTTCCTCCATTATCTCTGGTGGTTTCTCCTTAGCCTCTTTCAGACCATTAATATAAGAGATTCTCAGGGCTCTTCCCTAGGTTCCTTTATGTATTTCTGTTTTATACACATACTTTCCCTAAGTATTCTCATCCATCCCGTGAATTCCATCTATGTACTGAGGCTGCCCACATCTATCTTCACCCTAAATCTCCCCTGGTCTTAGTCTCCTGGTCTTATTTATAAATATCTGCATTTTGATGTACTGTAAGTATAAAATTCAGTGTGTATAAAACTAAACTTAGGGTTTTTCATCCCAAGCCTGATTGTCCTTTTATACCTTATCTCAGTGTGTGTTATCCTCCTCTACCACCTACTCAAGCCTAAAACTTAAGACTTATCCTTAATTACTCCTCTCCACTTCTTTTTATCTCTAAGTCTAGTCAGTAGTAGCTCCTAACTACTTTTCAAGTATATGCCACACTGTATTCCTACTGCTCTCCTGCTACTCAAGTTGCTAGCATGTCTAGCCTGGTTTATAAAAACAGTCTCACAGTTGTTCTCCCTTTTCAAATCTTCTCAACAATTCCATGGCTTTTAAGGTACAGTGTAGTCTCTTTCTCGTGACCTACAAAACTCTGTATTATCTGGTTCCTGTCTACCTTGTTAGCCTCATCTTTGGATCGTCCTTCTCTCTCTGTACCACCTAATCAGAAGGGGGCTAAGTGTAAAGGGGTAGCTAGGATGTCTGAGGGCTATTCTATAAGGGGCACTAAAATATCACTAGAATAAATTGGAAACATGATACCTGTTTTACACATGTAGTCCTTAAATAGTGAAGATTTTCAATAATTATTTTGTGTAGGCTTGTGAGAAGTAAGGAGTCTAGAAGGATCACTGAGTAAAAGGCAGGATAGGTCAAGAACTAGAAACATTTTCTGATCTTTATCAGAAGAATGATGCTTTTGGCTTAGTAGAAATGAAT
The DNA here is from genome assembly GCF_964165515.1 of Mesoplodon bidens. Lineage (NCBI taxonomy): Eukaryota > Metazoa > Chordata > Mammalia > Artiodactyla > Ziphiidae > Mesoplodon > Mesoplodon bidens. The sequence goes on along the minus strand of NC_138161.1, from coordinate 35,477,393 downwards.
TAAAAAGGGAACTCATTTCTATATTTAATTTTTATTAATAGAAAATAATTTTTCTCTACCCCATAAAATAGATCTTTACCAAATGTTTAAAGAAGATCAATTTGAAGTGTGCCAGAATATTATCCAGTCTTGGATGCCACCTGTTTTGGTCTAGCCATGGGTCCAGCTATGGCTTTTGTACCTGTTACTTCTTCTGCTTGATGCATACTTTGCTTCTGTCTTGTTAGTGCCTGTACGTACTTCAGGACACAGCCTAGAGATATATTAAATGCCTTCCCTGACTTCTTCCCATCCTCAAACCTTCTTCGCACCTCTTAGCTACCACCTTGAAAACCTGTATTGTAAGGGTGATCATCAATAATCATGTAGCTGTCTTTCTGCTCTTTTGTATCTCCCACTAGGTTATTTGCTCCTATGGGTAGGCACATTGTCTGTATTGTTTGCTCACTGTTATATTCTCAGTCTGTAAAACTGTACCTGGCCTACAGGAAACGGTATAGTGTTTGAATGAACAGATGACTGAATGAATGTCTTTTGTCTTCAGCTAAAAATGTCAGGAATACTAGGATGGACAGAAGGAGAAGAAGCAGTAGTCGTCAGGAGTTATGTGTGGCAGTCTCGGGTAGGGGAGTGTATGTTCAAGGAAAAAGCTAAAAATAACCAGAGAAAATAAAGAAATTTGTTATTAATTAGATATTTCCATATTCCACAGAGACTACGGGTTTAATCACTGAAGGAATATTCAGTTTGAAGAGAGCCTCAGGTCAAATTGCATGCTCAAGAATAGGAAGAGAGGTTTTTGTGAGCTCAAGTGTGTTAAGTATCACAATTACAGTGAACATCTCTATTTTGTTAGAAATGAAAATAGCTTTTACACTGGTATCTAATCAGAATTAGAATGTAGTTTAGATTTCATGTAATAGCAACCACACCAAAAACTGATTCTCGTCGTGCAGAAATTTTATATTGTAGCTGAATGGTGCACTTTTCTCTCAGTGCCTGGCCAAGTTGTAGGCTCTGAAGAAAGTGAAATGTCAATGATTCTAGAAGGCAAAGAAGAATCCCAAAATTATAAGTCATACCTGGCCTGCTCTTCTGTACTAGCAGTAGATTCCTTTGTGCCTTGCAGCTGAGGTCTGTACTAACTCCAGAGTCACTCCTGAATTCTTTACAGTGATGGGCAAGAGGCTGTGACCTCTTCTCATTTTCAAAGTGCCTTAAAATGACTCCATGGAGCATTTGGTTTAGTTTAGGCTCTGGCGCCTGCTGCACCATCTCCTGAGAAATGACTGTGTGTGGTAACTTCTTAGAGGATTCAGTTCAGCTCCCACCAGGCTGGCCCTAGTTAGTCAGTGAGATGATAACATAGACCCTGTGAAATGTGCTATCATTTTAGATTGATAAGCATATCATGCTGCTGCTATTTAAAAGCATGTGTAAAACTTCAGTTATACATTTATAGATATTAAAGGAAAATATGAAAGGTTTTTCAGTGGAGAGAATTGCTGCTCTCAGCTACCTTTCATTCTAAAGTAACTTTACTGTTTTACAGAAGAGTAGATTCTCTTCATGTAGTGATGTCCACTCATCAGTAGATGCTCACTACTGTTTAGAATCCAGATTGGTTTTTTTGTTTTGTTTTGTTTGTTCTTAAGATCCAAGAGCAGCCCCTGTACTGTTTTGTGTTTAGGGTAGCAAGAACCTAGTACATCAACAGAAGGCAAAATTCCACATTAAACACACGTTGTTATACAATCTACATTCATTAATTTATTATACAATTGACATTAAGTTATGGTGACTTACCTGATCGATTTTTGATGTTTAAAAGATCATAAAGGACTTCCCTGGTGGCGCAGTGGTTGAGAGTCCGCCTGCCGATGCAGGGGACACGGGTTCGTGCCCCGGTCGGGGAGGATCCCACATGCCGCGGAGCGGCTGGGCACGTGAGCCATGGCCGCTGAGCCTGCGCGTCCGGAGCCTGTGCTCCACAACGGCAGAGGCCACAACGGTGACAGGCCCGCATACCGCAAAAAAAAAAAAAAAAAAAAAAAAAAAAAAGAAAGATCATAATAGCTGAGATCCTAAGTTTAGCTTCTTCACATGTGAAATGGAAAAAAAAAATAAACATAGCTGAGTGTCCATGTTGCAAAGCACAAGAGCAAGATGAAGCTTGAATTTTAGCCGTCATAAATGCTAAACAGCTTCGAATTTGAGAGCAACTTAGTCAACCTCTGTGAACCTCAGTTTCTTTTTTTGAAAAATATGGATTGGACCCACCTTATAGGGGTTTCTTGAGGATGAGGAATATATGTGAAGATATCGCTTCTTTAATCCTGTATCCTGAAATCAACCATCAGATAAATAACCTGACCGGAAATTCCCCACAACTCTTCATTTTGCTGCTTAACAGCCTCTTTACTTTAAGGGGTTCCTTCTCTTTCCTAGTAGTGCATTTGTGTGAATGAGGTGAGGAGGTGGTAATTTTAATCATAATCTAGTGGAGCAAGAAAAGAATATGTTTACATTTTGATCCTTAATTTGGAGAGGAAATGATACGGCAGGTGCCAGTTTACTACAAGCTGAAGGCAAGATGAATTCTGGGACGTAATGAGCACAAAGCTCCCTTTATTGAGAGAGGTAAATGCTACCCTGCAGAAACCCCAAATCACTCTTCTCTTGATCTTCCGTTTCTGTCTTTTCTCTTCTTTCATCTGACTGCTAAGTGTTCATATTCTTGGACATCAAACAGCTGCAGGGATTTTCTTCCTCCTGAACTCTGGATGCTTGGAGGAATGGTCATACCGAGTATACTAATAGCAGGAATGACTTTGAAAATAAGAAGAAAAAATACATAATAGCAGCTTAGAAGTTTACAAATGAAAGAATTATCTAGTGGAGTCTGAACTTATGATCTATTAATAAGACAAAAATTTAAATCCCATGTCTTACCTTGTCTTTTTTATCCTCTCTTTTTTTACTTGATGATTTCAGTTCTTTTCAGTATGTTTGAATTTGCAATGAGATACATAAAACAAAGGAATGGAGTACTCATGTGTATTTTAGTAGATCCATTGAAGGATAAATTACAATTAGACAGTTTCTGGGTATGTGCTCCAGGTCTGTAATCTAAAATGTGATAATCAGAAACCAAGTCTGCAAATATATTTCTTGTATAGATAACCTTGAAGTTTTCCAAATATTTAGCAGTGAGAAATATTTCTTTTACTAATAAAATCATACGTTACTCAATATCATCAATATAATTTATTTTTATTTTCATAAATGATAAGCAAGTAGCCACAGGTTGTATTTAATTATGAATAGCTGCATAACACAGCTACATTCTCTATTACTGAATGTGATAAGATCAGTTACGCGTTTAGGTGTAAGTAACAGAAACCGAACATACCCTCAAAGAACAGAAAGTCCCACAAACTGTGATTTATGGAAATAGAGGTTTGTATTTCTCACAAAGAAAGTGGGGGTAAGTGCTTTGGGCCTTAGCATTGACGCATCATTTATCTTTTGGTTCTACTATCCTTAACATATGGTCTTGATTCTAATGTTTAGAAGATGGCTGGGCATATCTAGGGCCCATATCTGTCTTCCTAGCAGGAGTACAAGCTAACTCACTATGTCCATTCTAGCCAAGCATAAATTAGTTTACCTGTAAACTCCATCTCATTCTTTCAGTTTACAAATTATTCATCAGAGCTGTCCCATGGCATGGCCATCCTTACTTGAAAGTGAGCCTGCATAATCAAGGCTTTCAGTTGTATGCATATCTTCCTGAGAAATGCCTTTTTGTCTCATCTGTCACAACTTGCCTGGGCTCTTTCCTTTGCTCCAATGAGGAGACAATGTCTGGCTAAAGGTAAAAAGTCCCGGTGATACCATGTTGTAGTTCCCCAATATCATACCTGTGTACAAATCTTTCTGAGCAGAATCCAGGCATTTCCACTTCTGAGAGAAGTCTTCAGCCACATCCCTCAGTATCACCAAACTCTGGGGCATGGCTTTCACTTTGCTCTACCTTGTATTTCTGGATTTCTGTATTTTTCTGGATTCTTTTCTTGGGACAAATACAGACACTTTTGCTTGCTCTAGTCCAAAATGAGCCTGTCTGGTTTCGCTTCAGCCCCCTGGCCCAACGATTTGGGGAGCACCTCTGTCTTCTCTTTTTAATTTCATAGGTATTTTACTCTTAAAAATAGGATGTTTTGACAGGAAATGAGTTTGTCAGTTACTACTAATTTTTTCATGTTCTCTTGGGCTCATTCAAAAATGATCTGCTTTATTTTTAAGTTATTTGGAGAATATTGTATTTGTGGGGTTAGAAAGAAGAAAAGGACTAAAATAAAGATGACAGTTTATGCTCAGTCTTTAAAACATGAATTGTCTTTTGTTACCTAACTACATGCAAGTTTATGGGCTTTCACATTATACTTTTTTATTCTTTTAAAAGATTAAGATGTGTAAGCTTTGTTCTTCAGAACATACCTGCTACAGACTTACCATATAAATATAAGATTTTTTTTTTTTTTTTTTTTTTTTTTTTGCAGTACGCGGGCCTCTCACTGTGTGGCCTCTCCCGTTGCAGAGCACAGGCTCCGGACGCGCAGGCCCAGCAGCCATGGCTCACGGGCCCAGCCGCTCCGCGGCATCATGTGGGATCTTCCCGGACCGGGGCACGAACCCACATCCCCTGCATTGGCAGGCGGACTCTCAACCACTGCGCCACCAGGGAAGCCCTAAATATAAGATTTTATCATCACAGAGAAGCCCAGTATTTCATCTTTGACAGTAGACCAAAGAACAATTTGTAGAAGAATGGGACTCCTCTTTTGACTGTAAAGACAGCATAATGATTCCTCTTTGATGTCAGAATAGATCAGTAATGTGTGTGGGGTCATATTAGTTTCTTTTTTTTCCTAAGAGGTTATAGGTCTATTATCCATGATCATCTTAGGCTACTGTTTGGAGGACGTGAGTAACTAATGTATGAGTTACTATTGCTTTTTCATTGTTTTACAGTCTTTTCTCAAGAGGATTGATTATTCCAGGATTCTAGAGATTCACAAACAAATTCATATTTGTCATCTCCAAGCATTTTTTCCCCCTCCAGTTCTCATTTTTCAGCATTAACAATCTCTCATACTTTTGTTTGCTTATTTGTGCATTTTTTTGTTTACATGTGGGAGTCTTCCATCCTCTTGACCATTTCAGTTGGCAGTGCTCTTTTGCTTGTGCAAGTTGTGCTTGCTAGTGAAGCACAGCAGCATAGTGAAGCAAATGGATCTCTTTTTGTTCAGTTCCCTAAAACGCCTTTTATTGAAAACTATCTGCTATCCATGCAGTATTAGGGAAACCTCTACTCACAAATTCAACACATAAGCAGGAAATACAGAAAAACAAGAGTGTTATCAAAACTGAAGTTTGGTTGTAGCAGGTTTAAGGTACCTTTAGAGGGCATTAAAAAATATAGTGAATTTAGAGAATTGCAAACTTTAGACTAGATTTAAAAAATTATTTTGAAATAATTATAAACCACAAGGAGTTGCAAAAATAGTACAGAGAAGGCCCCTGTTCTATTAGCCAAGCTTGCCCCAGTCGTAATATCTTGCTTAACTGTATGGCAGTTTCAAAACCAGGAAATTGACATTGATACACTCTGCAGACCTTATTCAGTTTTCAACAGTCTTTGCATGCACTTCTTTGCAGTTTTATCACAAGTATATATTAATGTAACTGCCACTACAGTGAAGATACAGAACCATTCCATCACCACAAAGGAATTCTGTATTCCTTTATACTTATACTATTCCCACTCCCTCTATCCCTAAACTCTGGGAATTACTGATCTGTTTTACATTTCTATAATATTTTTCATTTTTTGAATGTTATATAAATTAAATCAGAGAATATGTAATCTTTGAAGATTGGCTTTAAAAAAATTTTTTTATTAGGGTATAGTTGATTTACAATGTGTTAGTTTCAGGTGTACAGCAAAGTGAGTCTGTTATACATATACATATATCCACTCTGTTTTAGATTCTTCCCTATATAGGCCATTGCAGAGTACTGAGTAGAGTTCCATGTGCTATACAGTAAGTCCTTATTAGTTATCTATTTTATACATAGTAGTGTGTTTGTGTCAATCCCAATCTCCCAATTCATCCCTCTCCCCCTTACCACACACACCCTGCCCCCCCAACCCAGTAACCATAAGTTTATTTTCTACATCTGTCACTCCATTGCTGTTTTGTAGATAAGTTCATGTGTACCCTTTTTTAAGATTCCACATACAAGTGATATCATATGATATTTGTCTTTCTCTTTCTGACTTACTTCACTTAGTATGATAATCTCTAGGTCCATCCATGTTGCTGCAAATGGCATTATTTTGTTCTTTTTTATGGCTGAGTAATATTCCATTGTATATATGTACCACATGTTCTTTATCCATTCCTCTGTTGATGGACATTTAGGTTGCTTCCATGTCCTGGCTATTGTAAATAGTGCTGCAGTGAACATTGGGGTGCACGTATCTTTTCAAATTATGGTTTTCTTTGGTTATATGCCCAGGAGTGGGATTGCTGGATCATATAGTAGCTCTAGTTTTAGTTTTTTAAGGAATCTGCATACTGTTCTCCATAGTGGCTGTACCAGTTTACATTCCCACCAACAGTATAGGAGGGTTCCGTTTTCTCTACACCCTCTCCAGCATGGATTGGCTTTTTTTTTTTTTTTTCACTCAGTATATGCCTTTGAGATCTATTCAATTGCATATATCAATAGTTCATTCCTTTTTGTTACTGAATACTATTCCATTGAATGGATGTGCCACAGTTTATCCATTCACCTGTTGAAGGACATTTGGATTGTTTTCAGTTTTGGGCTATTAAAAATATTGCAGTGAAGCTAAGATATGTTTATTATATATAGGTGTTATTTCTTTGGGAGAAGTTCCTAGAAGTGTAATTTTGGAGTCCTATGGCAACTGTGTGTTTAGTTTTGTATGAAATTGCTAAACTGTTTTTCATGGTATCTGTACCATTTTGCAATCCCAAATGTATGAGGGATCTAGATTATCTGCATCCTTCTTAGCATTTGGTAATACATTTCCTAAAGTGTTAGCTGTTATAATGTGTGTAGTGATAAGCCAATGTGGTTTTAATTTGCATTTTTCTTATAGCTAATTATGTTGAAAGTCTTTTACAGTGTTATTTGATATCTTTATATCCTCTTTGGTGAAAAGTTCAGTTCATGTCTTTTGTCCATTTTCTAACTGGATTGATTTTTCTTTTTTTTACCTTTGAGTTTTCTTTACATATTCTAGATACAAGTCCTTTGTCAGATATATTTTTAGATTAATTAATTAATTTTATTTTAGTTTGTCTTTTTTGGCTGTGTTGGGTCTTCGTTGCTGCATGTGGGCTTTTCTCTGGTTGCGGTGAGTGGGGGCTACTCTTCGTTGCGGTGTGCAGGCTTCTCATTGAGGTGGCTTCTCTTGTTGTGGAGCACAGGCTCTAGGTGTGTGGGCTTCAGTAGTTGTGGCACCGAGCCTCAGTAGCTGTGGCTCACGGGCCCTAGAGCTCAGGCTCAGTAGTTGTGGTGCATGGGCTTAGTTGCTCTGGAGCATGTGGGATCTTCCTGGACCAGGGCTCAAACCCGTGTCCCCTACATTGGCAGGTGGATTCTTAACCACTGCACCACCAGGGAAGCCCCGCTCTGTCAGATATTTGTTTTGCAAATATTTTATCCTCGTCTGTAGCTTGCCTTTTCATCTTCTTAACAGGGTCTTTCATAGAACAAATGTTTTAAATTTTGATGAAATTTATTGATTTTTTTTGTTGTATGGTTTATACTTTTGTTGTCATGTATAAGAGCTCTTTGTCTAGCTCTAGGATTTGAAGATTTCCTCTAATGTTTTCTCCTTGAAGTTTTATTGTTTTACATTTTACATATGAGTCTGTGATCCATTTTGAATTAATTTTTACTTAAGGTTTAAGTTGAAGGTTTTTTTTATTGTCTAAGTATATTTGATATTTTTTAAAGATCATAAACTATGACAGACATATTGGGGAGCCACCTGATCAAAATAAAAAATAAGCCTTTAGTCAGGTCTCACTGAAATATATGAACAATGACAATTTTTATGTATACTATAGATTATTGAAAGCAGTGGGAACTAATTAACCTGTCAGTTTTCTTATTTCTAAGATCTTATTTTAACTTTTGGTTATTATCATAAAGCAGCCCCTCAAACTTCAGGAAGCCGGATAAAAATATTTGTGAAAGATACAATAATTTATTTTCAAGTAGTTACTTGAGAGTTTTTCTGGTTTGTAATTTGTATATTTTTATCATGTTATAGCATTATTTTATTGATTTGTATTCCAAACATATATAGATATTAATCTATACAGATTGAATTTGTAACTTTAATTTGACTTTCCAAGGTTTTCTTATTTCATGTCTTCTACTTAGAACCTACTCATTTGTTAGTATCATATATTCTTCAGTTCTACATTATTAAAAAAATTGCTTTGAAAAATAATATTTTATTCATTCAGTGTGTCTGTTTACTTGAATTAAATGACAGGTAAATCTCCAAAAACTTTTCATGTTATACTCACATTTGTAGAAATAAGTTTGTTAAATCTTAACAAAGGTAATGCTAATATTTCCCAAGGTTAGTTGCTTTTTATCTAACTGAAATTAGCCTTTGGTTTTATTTCAGTCTTAATATTTACTTTGATGTTTGTCAGGATTCATTGTGCTATTAATAATTAGAAATCCAAGTATATCAATTTCCAAACAATTTGTTAGATGTTATGAGATGAAAGTTGTTAGTACATGTATTTGGCAAAATTTGAAAAATTTACCCACTTTAAACAGAAAAGTAAAGTGGAACTTTTGAGGACTTGTTCATTCTACAATGATTACAAGCTATGATGGGTCTGAGGCACTAAACATCCAAAAGAGACTTCTGACAACTCTACTGATAATAAATTATCATCAGCATCACAATAACAATTTTTATTACAATTTATGTAAACATCACTTTACGTGCATTGGGTCTGAGATTCTGCATTTTTAAGAAGCTCCCAGGTGATGCCGATGCTGCTGTTTCCCAGATGATATTTTGAGGAGCAAGGCATGGCATCATCCCAACTTCAGTTCAAAACTGAGTTAATGCATTAATTTTGTACTCTCTGGCATTCCTATCTGGTAACAATGAGAAATCAGAAAGAGAAATTAAGGAAACACTCCCATTTACCATCGGAACATAGGGAATAAAATACCTAGGGATAAACCTACCTAAGGAGGTAAAAGACTTGCACTCAGAAAACTATAAACACTGATGAAAGAAATCAAAGATGACGTAAACAGATGGAGAAATATACCATGTTCTTGGATTGGAAGAATCAATGTTGTGAAAATGACTATACTACCCAAATCAATCTACAGATTCAGTGCAATCCCTATCAAACTACCAGTGGCATTCTTCACAGAATTAGAACAAAAAATTTTACAATTCGTATGGCAACACAAAAGACCCCAAACAGCCAAAGCAATCTTGAGAAAGAAAAATGGAGCTGGAGGAATCAGACTCCCTGACTTCAAACTATACTACAAAGCTACAGCAATCAAGACAGTATGGTACTGGCACAAAAGCAGAAATATAGATCAATGGTACAGTATAGAAAGCCCAGAGATAAACCCACACACATACGGTCACCTAATTTACGACAAAGGAGGCAAGAACATACAATAGAGAAAAGACAGCCTGTTCAATAAGTGGTGCTGGGAAAACTGAACAGCTACATGTGAAAGAATGAAATTAGAACACTCCCTAATACCATACACAAAAATAAACTCAAAATGGATTAAAGACCTAAATGTAAGGCCAGACACTATAAAACTCTTAGAGGAAAACATAGGCAGAACACTCTTTGACATAAATCACAGCAAGATCCTTTTTGACCCACCTCCTAGAGAAACAGAAATAAAAACAAAAATAAATGGGACCTAATAAAACTTAAAAGCTTTTGCACAGCAAAGGAAACCATAAATAAGAGCAAAAGACAACCCTCAGAATGGGAGAAAATATTTGCAAATGAAGCAAATGACAAAGGATTAATCTCCAAAATTTACAAGCAGCTCATGCAGCTCAATATCAAGAAAACAAACAACCCAATCCAAAAATGGGCAGAAGACTTAACTAGACATTTCTCCAAAGAAGATGTACAGATTACCAACAAACACATGAAAGGATGCTCAACATCACTAATCATTAGAGAAATGCAAATCAAAACTACAATGAGGTATCACCTCACACCAGTCAGAATGGCCATCATGAAAAAGTCTACAAACAATAAATGCTGGAGAGGGTGTGGAGAAAAGGGAACCCTCTTGCCCTGTTGGTGGGAATGTGAATTGGTACAGCCACTATGGAGAACAGTATGTTCGTTCCTTAAAAAACTAAAAATATAACTACCATACGACCCAGTAATCCACTACTGGGCATATACCCTGGGAAAACCATAATTCAAAAAGAGTCATGTACCACAATGTTCATTGCAGCTCTATTTACAATAGCCAGGATCTGAAAGCAACCTAAGTGTCCATCGACAGATGAACGGATAAAGAAGATGTGGCACATATATACAATGGAATATTACTCAGCCGTAAAAATAAACGAAATTGAGTTATTTGTAGTGAGGTGGGTGGACCTAGAATCTGTCATACCGAGTAAAGTAGGTCAGAAAGAGAAAAGCAAATATGCTAACACATATATATGGAATCTAAAAAAAAAAAAAAAAAAAAAAGGTACTAATGAACCTAGTGCCAGGGAAGGAATGAAGACGTAGACATAGAGAATGGACCTGCGGACATGGGGGATGTGGAGGCGGTAGCTGGGGCAAAATGAGAGTAACATCGACATATATACACCACCGAATGTAAAATAGGTAGTAGGAAGTAGCAGCATAGGATAGGCATATCAGCTTGGTGCTTTGCGATGACCTAGTGTGGTGTGGGATAGGGAGGGTGGGAGGGAGGCTCAAGAGCGAGGGGATATGGGGATATATGTATATGTATAGCTGATTCACTTTGTTGTACAACAGAAACTAACACAGTATTGTGAAGCAATTATATTCCAATAAAGATCTATTAAAAAAGAAACTGAGTAATGGGCCAAATTAGTTATAAGTAAATATTCTAATTTTTTAAGAATAATAATCCATATATACCAGTATAGTTAACCATATCATTTAAGTTTTTAATGGTCACATGATTTTCTAACTTATTTTAGATAAAAGTGGTTTTATTTTAATATCAAAGTTACTTTTCTTACATCTTCACTGTGAGTTTCACTGTTGCATATGGGTCTTTAGGATAATATATAGAAGGTGATCACATAGTAAAACTTATTCTCCACATATGTTGTTCCAGGGTATACATGGGCATCTGAGTTACAGGCTGTCAGCATAATTTGCTGTTTAACAAACCACTTTTTGACATCCTCTTTGTCCCAGGCATTTTTCTATGTGATAGCAGAACAAATATAAGATAGGCTTCCTACTCGATGGGAGCTCTAATTGGGGAGATAACAAGTAAACACAATTATAGTAGATATTTGTGCATAAAATTCATTGTAAGACAGATAAAAGCATGTCTTATTCTGTTAAGGAAGGGGAGTATATAGCACAAAGGAGTTCATTTGAATTGACTTAAATTCTTAAAATTATTTCTTTATAAAGGGAAGACTGAGTCTTGCAGAATGTGGACAAAGTCTATGAGACTCTTTATTGGAAAGAGTCAAAGGATATGATAGCTGAGATATTAATCTTTATTAAAACTACAGTTGGGGGCTTCCCTGGTGGCGCAGTGGTTAAGGGTCCGCCTGCCGATGCAGGGGACAGGGGTTCGTGCCCCGGTCCGGGAAGATCCCACATGCCGTGGAGCGGCTGGGCCCGTGAGCCATGGCCGCTGAGCCTGCGCGTCTGGAGCCTGTGCTCCGCAACAGGAGAGGCCACAACAGTGAGAGGCCCGCGTACCGCAAAAAAACAAACAAACAAAAAAAACTACAGTTGGCCTTCCGATTCTCGGGTTCCACTTCTGAGGATTCAACCAACAATGGCTCGAAAATATTCGGGAATAAAAAATTCCAGAAAGTTCCAGAAAGCAAAACTTGAACTTGCCTTGTACTAGCAACTATTTACGTAGCATTTACATTGTATTTACAACTATTTACATAACATTTGCATTTTATTAGGTATTATAAATAATCTAGAGATGACTTAAAGTATATGGGAGGATGTGGGGTGGTGGTGGGATGAATTGGGAGATTGGGGTTGACATATATACACTAATATGTATAAAACAGATAACTAATAAGACCCTGCTATATAAAAAATAAATAAAATAAAATTCAAATAAAAAAATAAAGTATATAGGAGGATGTGTGTAGGTTGTATGCAAATATTACATGCTATGCCATTTTATATAAAGGACTTGGGCATCCATGGGCTTAAATATCTGCATCAGTCCTGGAACCAATCCCCCGTGGATACTGAGGGATGACTGCATAATAAGTTATAATTTGATTTGACACCTTTTTTGTTGCTTTTAAGTGGAAGTTTATTTGCAAAAATGGTTCATTTGCAAAATGTTCTTGTGTAAGAATTGCCACATTATGTAAGAACTGAACCCTCTAAAATAGTTTATAAATCATATTTGATAACATATCGGTATGTTTCTTTATAGCAGATAAGCTCCTTTTGGAAGGGGTTGTGGACTGTTTTTTGAGGCAATGAGGCAGTTCTTGCATAAGCTAAGGATACCTATTCCTGAATGAGTCAGGGGGACATTTTGATGAGTATCACCCAGTCAGGAAGGTTGCAGAAATGCAAATGAACACTGAATGACTCCACCTGACCCCCCACTAAATGTCTCACCTAGATCATCACTATCCAATAGAAATATAATATGAGCCATATATGTAATTTAAAATTTTCTATTTGCCACATTAAAAAGGTAAAAAGAAACAGATAAAATTATTTTTTTGTAATATATACTATTTAATCCAGTGTATTCAAAATATTGCTGTTTCAGCATTAAAAAATTACTAAGATATTTTACATTTGTTTTTCATACTAAGTCTTTGGAATCCGATGTGTATTTTGCATTTACAGCACATCTTATTTGGGACTAGCCATATTTCAAGTGCTCATTAACCACGTGGCTAATGGCTACCGTATGAGAGAGTGCAGCCTTAGATTGTATATTTCAAAGAGGAGCTTTTATGGTAAGAGGTGGCATGACCCATAAAGACATTGAAGGGAAAGATTAAGGAGGGAGAAAGGTACAGTCAGCCCTGTGTTCATGATAACAGAAGCAAGTAGACCTGGAGAGATTCTGATTTTGCCTGAGAGAAGGAGTCAAATTATTGACTGGTGACTTTTTTTATGCTTGAAAAAAGATAAATGGATGGTGTCTTAAATGTAGATATGGAGATATGCCACATACTTAATTAACCTGGGGGTGTCTAGGTAGCCACTTTCCCCAGATTATTTGGCATGGCTTGTCCACCTTGCCCTATTCGTTTAGGTGATTCTTATTTGTGTCATATTTTCATATGCTAAATGCATTACTTCTGTCCCATGACAAACAGCACAAACAAACAAAAAACAAAACAAAAACCTGGGTCAGCCAAAGTAAATCTAGTCTTTCTTGATAAAGTAACTGAGATCATGTGGCTGGTCTATGCTCTGATAGTTCTGGACCTTTTGGGATATGCCAACCTCACTTTGACTCAGCCTAAGTGACAGCTGTTCCTAATTTCCTTGTCCCAAGAATCTTGCTTAAGTGTAGTGACTCATTATGACTTGCATTATTCCTGAGTTGCTCTCTGCTTGTAAAGGAGGAAGGTTGGAAGGATTGTTCTTTGATTGCTCTTCAAACTAATGACAATATTGTGAGTGGGTGTGTGTGTGCACAAACACATATATGTTTTGTGTTTTATGCCCTTTTCTTCACGACTTGCTTTAATTTCCTCTAAATGAGAGTTTCTTCAGCATTTATACTTTTCATTCATTTTGCACCTACTCACTTTGCATATTTAATAGTTACCCTTATAATAATAGCAAAAACATTACTGTTTATTAAAGTATTTGCCCTCGTGAGTGGTCAGTCAGATTCTTCTTGTGGAATACTGTTTTCCTTCTCACTTCAGTCTTGTGTTTTCCACACTGTAGCTGCTCCGAACATGCTGACTCACCCAGCATCCCTGGGATGCTGGATTTTGAATTTAAGAAGAGAAGAATATATTTATGGAACACATTATTGTCTCTCAGTGTTTTCCATAGAGCTTAGAGTAGAGGTTTGCACTCAAAGGGTGCTTTGCAAATAGATTTTGACTTGGAGTCTAGTCCAGCTTGTTCTGTGATATTAGAAATATAGGAATATTTATTACCATAGTTGTTGGAGGGTCTCTAGAAATGTTTGAAAGTAATTCTTCTATCATGTAGTGGCCTGTGGTGGGCAAAACCTTTCTCACATACAGCTTAACCTTTCTTGTGTTAATACTACTTGTGAAGAAGATTGTAATTTGTGCATTGTGCTTTTATCAAGTTGCTGTTCCCAATGCAGCTAGCGTAATTTTTCATTTCCTAGCAGTCCTCGGGCAATTCTGTTTAACATGCTTTCTATTTCAAAACACTCTCCTATTTAAAAAACTTCTTTCGCCTCAGGCCCAACATGCTTTTCCAGCCAGGCCACTAGTAATTTCTATCCTTGCTGACTTCATTCACCTTCACTGTTAACATTCTATATGGATGTGCTAGGAATGTCTTTTTTTGTGTGTTTATTGCATAGCAGTGCTGAGATGACAGTGCCTTCTATTTGTTGATTTTATTGTGGTTCAAAAAATTATTATTTCATTTTTATACTAAGGAGGTGACATACCTTGTTTTTAATTTTGTTTCAAATCTGTTTTAGTTTTCTAGATTGTAAGCCAAACTTCACTTTCTTAATGAATAGAATTCTAACTTTCCACCTGAGCTTTTAAAATCATCCACAAAATTTTCTTGAACAACAGTATTCACGCTAGAATAAGAGATTGTTTTACTTTTATGGATAAATAAAAGATATTCAGTTTCATTTAATAGGCAGCAAATTCCTTTTTAAAGTAGTATCTTAACAGTGAATGAAACAAATTACCTGGATTGCCTTCCCAAATGATCATGAATTAGGCTTGATTTTTGCTTGAGGTAAGACAGCATTCTAAACCTGAGGCTCTTGAAGCTGCTTTCAGTTCTGAATTCTGTAATAAGGAAATACTCTTGAGGGATTTGGGTTTTTAATGGGGAAAGTCTGGTAAAGAGAGGTATACAAGAGAAAGCCATTGTTCTCTTATCATTAGCCAATAATGGCTTACCCTGAGGTAGAGTTTGAAACATCTATAATAATATGAAGGCTTTCAAGAAATTCTAGAATTATATATATAGAGATTTAGGGTTAAAATAAAATTAGAACTCTGGCCATGCTATAAATATGTATTATACATTTGTATATATCATATATATGTGTGTGTTTGTGTGTGTATAAAAATGGCTTTTATATCATGTCTTGTTGGAGTTGAAATAAAAGTTTTCCCATTCATTGTGCTGATATCTGTTTACAAACATGGCAGAAAATGGGAATTTTCCTCTCTTTGAGGTAGTCAGCATAGTTTTAAAAATGAGAAAGGAAGAATACTTCTTTTTTGGGTTATGGTTTGCATTTTAGATTTCATTGCTGTTCCTCTCAACTTCCATCTGTGTTGACATTTGGGAATTTTGTCGTTGCTCTTTCTCAAGTGTAGTGGAAAAGCTTAAAACAGAATTTACACTTTTAAATACAACCGAGGCTCTATCACATCGTGATTCACTCTTGGTCTGAATACTTTTTCTTTGGCTTAAAAAAAAAATCAAACATTTTATTGAACGAAATATTTCTCAAACTTGTAATGCTACTGATTATTATACATTATTAGCAATCATTTTTGTACTAATGCAAAGTTCAGGCTGAAAACACAATGATAATATTAAAATTTTAGGCACTTAAATTTTATGGCATCAAGGCAATCTTTTCATATAGATATATCGTTAATTTCTATTTATTAATGCCATTGTGGTTTTATTTTATTTTACTTTGCTGTTTGATTAAGGTTTAGTTATATCCTAGGAAATAGTAACAATGTGAATAAGCCACAAAAAGCCAGATTGCGTTGCTTTATGACTTTTGTTGACTTTATGCTCTATCTTTTTTAACTAACTGAATCCTAGTCACTTGGCATTTTCTGTGTGTGTTTGTGTGTGTGTGTGTGTGTGTCTGTGTGTGAGATATCTTGGCTGAATAATGGGTGCCCTGGACCTCTGTCCAGTGACTAGTCAGGTTTGTCTGGTTGATTCCTGCTTTGGTCAGTTTGGACTGCTATAACAGAGTACCATAGATTGGGTGGTTTAAACCGCAGAAATTTATTTCTCACAGTTCTGGAGGCTGGAAAGGTCAAGATCAAGGCACTAACAGATTCAGTGGTGAGAACACTCTTCCTGGTTTAGAGATGTCTGTCATCTCCTTGTATTCTCAACTGGCAGAGAGAGGAGAGGGAGAGAGGAAGCAAGCTCTCTCCAGTCTCTTCTTATAAGGAAAGTAATCCTATTCATGAGGGCTCCACTCTCCTGACCTGATCACATCCCAAAGGCTCCACCTCCTGATGTCATCACACTGGGGTTAAGATTTCAACATATGAATTTGGGCAGCCCACAAACATTCAGTCTTTAATGGTTCTCTAACTTTTTCTAGCTCTGACTGTTTGTGATGGATTCTTCTAGAAAAAACTAGTTTTTAGATTTTAAAGAAATTGTGTGTTTGTGTGTGTGTGTTTTCCAACACTCGTAGGCAATACAGTAGAAGCTCATTGTGATTTCCTAATAAAGCCATCAGACTTGTGTTCACTTAATAGTAAAATCACTTTCAACAATGAGGACTACATGATTGAAATTAAGCAGTAGTGGATTTGGGGGGTCATTATTTAAGTACTGTGAAAGGTAAAAAAGAAATAGTTTCTGCTGTATAACAAAGTGAATTAGCTTTATGTAAAGCAATTATACTCCAATAGAGATGTTTAAAAAAAAAAAATAGTACATGTTTCCCCAAAGACTGGAGCCATTAAATGTTCCAGGGTTCCCGGGAATTAAGGCAGAGGCCTGGTTATAGACAGATATAAGTCATTCATTGGGTAGCATGGGAAAAAATAGACTATTTACTCAAGTTGAAATAATTACAATGATTTTTTTTTTTTTTTTGTGGTACGCGGGCCTCTCACTGTTGTGGCCTCTCCCGTTGCGGAGCACAGGCTCCGGACGCGCAGGCTCAGTGGCCATGGCTCACGGGCCCGGCCGCTCCGCGGCATGTGGGATCTTCCCATACCGGGGCACGAACCCGTGTCCCCTGCATCGGCAGTCGGACTCTCAACCACTGCGCCACCAGGGAAGCCCAATTATTTATTTATTTTTTTTGGAGAAAAATAAGAACGTTGTATGTGAGGTTCATGTAAGAGCTGAGAAACAAAAAAAGTTTTTAAGAGAATTTACTGCGTTTCAGATTTTCTTACAAGAACTAACAATAAATACAGTGCTTACTCCAGACTGAACTGTTACAAGTGGTTGTCATACCAACAATTAAGCATTCATTTTAATAATAATAATTCATTTTAATTCTTCCTTCATTTTATTTTTTCTTTCACATTAGTTGCCCAAACATATTTACCGATGTTTTCAAGAAACTGAGTCTTTTATTATAAGAATCAGAATTTCTTGTTTTTCTCTGTAGTGCTTGGAATGCATAAAATGCATCACTGCTAGTCAAATTCTTGCACATTTTTCAGCTAAGTTTAATTTTGTGCCTTTATCTCTACTTTACAGTTAAGGAGCTTGTGCTGTTGCTACTTGGAGTGGCTTAACTAAGATGGTAGAATTTCTCTTTGTAAGGGCATTAACTCAGTCTAGTAATCTTCACATTGTGCTAAAATATCCCATGTTAAAATTAACAGATATTCTAGTAATCATGTGGTCGTTTCAGTAGAAGTTGTATTGCTTGCTTCAAAGCACCTTCCTTATGTCTCTCAGAGGTTTTTTGTCTGTGGAACAGAATTAACATGTCAGGAATTCACCACAACCGAATCATGATTTAGACTTTCAATTAGAAAATAATTTGTTTTGCCACCTGAATTTTCACCCAGTATCTAATACTTATGTGTCCACAAATCCAGAGAAGGAAATGACTTTATTGTAATCCACTGGAGAAAATTAATGCAAGAGAATATATGTTAGTAAGCTGCTCTCTAGAAGTGATCATTACAAAGGGAGTTTTGTACATTTTACAAAGGGGAGAAAGTGCACATAATAATTAAGAACATGGATTTTGGGGTGAGATTAGGTTTAAATTTTGGCTCTGCATTGGATCTTTTAAAATTTCACTTAGCCACAGTTTTTTCATATGTGAAAATGAGGCAAAAAATACTTATGTGCCAGAGTTGTTCCAAGGATAAACGTTAGTGGGAATATGTATTTAAAGGTGTTCAGCATGTTGTCTGTCAGATACTAAACACTGAAATAAGTAGTAGCCATTGTTAATATTATTTAATATCACATTTTCTTGGAGGTAAGATGAAATTCAGGTGTGAATTAGACAAAAAAAAAGGAAAAGTGTAGGGTTAAATAAAAGTACTATAATATGTAATAGTTAATTTGTAATCTTATTTATTATGGTCTATAGAAAGGAAATTTAGAAACTTAAGCAAAAGCCATACCTAATTTATGTAATGTTTCGATATAAGTTTATGGTTAAAAATAAAATTGGTAGAAATATTTTTCTAAAGAAGTAGAATATATACACAACATTGTAAATCAACTATACTTCAATAAAAATTTTTTAAAAATAAAAAAATCTAAAAAAAAGAAGTAGAGTATATAAATTAGTCCTCAAATGGTGACAAACCAAGGTTATGTTGGCTTAACCTGTTTGTGAAGCCTCATGGAAAAGACCCAAGTTGATAATGAAAACACTCAATAAAAATCAAGTCAGCTGCAGAATCAGTGCGACCACATTACTGTGTTGCCTAAGTTGATGGGCAGAGTAAACTTTTTTTTTCTGTTACAGAAAGTTAGATTCTTAGATCCAAACTCTCCTGAAATAGGCCTTAGCTCACTCCGTATTTACCAGGCAGTATATTTGATTTTAGGAGGTGTGCCCCTATCTTTTGTTCTTGAGCAGTTATTGCCTCCTTGGAGGCAATAAGAGTAATCCAGTGATAAATGTTAGTAAACAGAACTTACTTGATAACCAAGATATAAATAAATTCCTAGATCTGGAAGTTATATACACAGAAGTTTTGATTTCACATGAAATATTTTCCTTAAAACGTATAAGCTGGATGATTGATAGGTTGACAATATATGTATATTTGCAGTAATTAAAAGCTGAGACTTGGGTCAGTTGGTTTGTGTTCAAATTTCAGCTCCCTGACTTATTAGTTATGTGACACGGATGAGTTATTTAACTTCCCTAGACTCAATGTTTTTTTTTTTTGTTTTTTTTTTTGCGGTACGCGGGCCTCTCACTGTTGTGGCCTCTCCCGTTGCGGAGCATAGGCTCCGGATACGCAGGCTCAGCGGCCATGGCTCACGGGCCAAGCCGCTCCGTGGCATGTGGGATCTTCCCGGACCAGGGCACGAACCCGTGTCCCCTGCATCGGCAGGCAGACTCTCAACCAATGCACCACCAGGGAAGCCCCCTAGACTCAACTTTTTAAATCTTTAATATAGGGATTATAATACTAGCTTTATTGAGATTTTGAAATGAGATAATCCATGTAACGACTGCTTGGCAAGAAGTATGCTCAGTAAAATATTATTGATGGTAATAAGGAGACATGGATGATAAAGCAACCTTGGGAATTACATTCCAGATTATACAATTTTTATGATGATAAAGGATGATGAGGGCAACAAGGATCAAATGCATAATCATAGTTAGAATTTTTCTCTAGGATTCTCTCCTCAAGTGATTGCTTCTACTACCATAGCTTTAAATCAGTGCTGTCCAACTTATGGTAAATAGTGGGTCTTTTTTTTTTTTTAATTGATTATCTACCAGAGTCTGATACTTTTATAAAATTCAACAAGAGTTATTAGCATAGTAAAATTATAAAAAGACATTCAAAATAAAAGCCTAGTTTTTAGGTTATATTCAAAAGATATACAGCTGTATACAGTTGCTATAAAAGTTTCTAAGTGCTTAACTTCAGTTTGGTACTTTTCTTGTCGTGGGCCAGTGATAAACAGTAGGTGGCTCAGCACTGGTCCATGGATCACATTTTTGAGTAGTGCTGCTTTGAATATCATGTATATATTCATTTATTTCAAAATTTGTATCTATACCCAGATCCTTTCTCTGACCTTTAAATTCACACTTGGAGATGACTATCTCTTTCTTTTAGGTAAATGGCACTACATATCTATTCAGTAGAAATCTGCTATTATCATTGGATCCTTTTTCTCCTACCTCCCCTATCCCCTAAAATGTGTCCTATGGAATCTTGCAGTTGTTTTACATCTCTGGTGCTAACACTCTAGTCCAAGCCACTATCAATGTCTGATCTGATTTGGAACTGGCCTTCCTGCTTCTACTCTCTACCTGCCTCCGCCTCTCCCTCCCCCTGCCTTCTATTTTCCATATATCTGCAAGAATGATTTTTCTGAGAAAGTAAGGCCTTTTTATAACCTTCGATGTCTTCATGTTTTCATTACAGTTTCCTTGGCTGAATGGTATGTAACAATTACGTTTTCATAGTGTTAGGAGGCAATTTCAGCGCTCCGGGTAAGTGATTACAGTAGCTTAGAATGGGAGGGTAGTTGTATAACTGGAAAAGAAAAATACTGATTCAAGAGATTGCCAAGTATGAAAATGAATACAAATAAACCAGAGGTATGGAGATCATTTATAAGGGAAAAGGGATACTGTTCTTTTCAGGATCTACCTTTATTTCTTTCAATTTCTTCAGGACCATAACTGAGCCTAGCCTTTCACATCCTAGCCTTTTACATGGATGATTGGCATATCAGGTAAGCAAGATAATTTGTATCAGCAGCAATCTGGAAGTAGTGTACTGGGTTGAATTCTAAGAAAAGTAGAATAAGGGGGATGGAACATACTGATATGAATATACTTAATTCAGACAGAACCAGATTTATCGATATGAGTGTTCTTAATAATCTGGATTTAATGTGTTAGTTGAGCTTCTAGAAATGGCTTCAACAGTTTGCTTGATTATTTGACTAGAACCTGAACTCAACAATGGCTAACACTTAATGCGGTTGAGATGCCTGAACACTCTCAGGCTGTGGAGGAAGGAAGAGCCATAGGAAGATGGGAATAGTGGAGTAGGTTTATCATGGATAGTCTTGTCATCCACCTTGTCACTCTGCCCTGAGATTCTAGAGGGGACACCTTTGATTAAGAATTAAGAAATGGGGCTTCCCTGGTAGCGCAGTGGTTGAGAGTCCGCCTGATGATGCAGGGGACACGGGTTCGTGCCCTGGTCCGGGAAGATCCCACATGCCGAGGAGCGGCTGGGCCCATGAGCCATGGCCGCTGAGCCTGCACATCCGGAGCCTGTGCTCCACAACAGGATAGGCCACAGCAGTGAGAAGCCCTCATACCGCAAAAAAAAGAAAAAAAAAAAGAATTAAGAAATGTATTGAGACCTCTGTGGTAGCTATAGGCTGGGAAATGTCATTGGGTATGCTGCCATTGAACTAGACTCATTGATTTCAGTGGGGATCATAGGATTCTGGAGTGGTAACAAAGTGCTTTGGCAGTGCTTAGGCTTCATTAATAAAGTAGCTATAGTTGCCATAATGATGCTGAAAACTTGGCCTCTGTGCACTGGTGCTGAATTGAATCTTGGAGACAGAGTTTTGAGTGAAGTAGAAAAGAATAGCTTTATTGCTTTGCTAGACAAAGGGAGACACAGCGGGCTTGTGCCCTGAAAAACTGTGTGTCCCAACCTGGGAGGATTTGGTGAGGAGTTTTATAGCAGTGGTTCAAGGGCAGAGTTGCTGATAAGGATCAGGGTGTGTGCAGGGCCTCAGGTGGTCTCCTAATGAGCTTCTCTGTTCCTTTAGTCTGGCCTCAGGTAGTCTCCTGATGAACTTCTTGAGGTTATCAAGCTATGACCTTCTCTGGAATGAATAATGCTAACATCTTCCATTTGTTGGGGGTTTTAGTTCTGTAGAAGAGCTCAAAGATATTTTTATGTGTATCCCTTGAGGTGGAACCAGGACCCTGCCCCAAGGCTGCACTATTGTTTCTTGGATGCTCCTCCCTTGTCTCTGCAACCCCTCCCTTCCCTGATTAGCTACTGTTTGGACCTGCCTTTTGGAAACTCAGTGAGTTATGGAGGCTGAAGGCTATTCCCTACAAACAAGAAACAGGGGACACAGAAAGGCTTTCATGCCCAGGAGTCCCACAGGGTCCTCCTCTGTTTCAATAATAGGCTTCAAGTGTGGAAGAGCAGTCAGTGTTTTGAAATGCAGGGTTCTGTGGTATGGATAATTGATCATCATGTCCTTAGGACTGTGATACATTGGCTGATTACTGAATTTTTACTTAATCTGTATAATTGGGGAAATTCTAGATATGCTGAATAGAAACTTGACTTGTATTACTGAAACAGGGAGAACAGCTTCTCCTGATTAAAGGAGAGGCTGATTTCCCTTAAGAAGGGACATAAAATGCTACCACAAAGATATACTTTAAATCTTTCAAGCCTTTCTCAAAGGCATCTGCTGTTTGCCAGGAAAAAGCCCAGACTTCTGAGAATTAATAAAAATAGGTTCTGGATTTATCTTGGGGACGTAAATGCCACAGTGGCACATCAGTCAGAGTTGAGGCTTATGGAGGTCACTTAATCTTCATCAGTGTGGCTCCAATGTCTTGTCAGACTAATCCTGTGGATACTTAACAGGTTCCTGAGTGCATAGTTGGAACAGGCACGGGAATTGGCACAGTTTTCACACTGACTTCTTATGGAATGAGGACTGTTTAGGAAGGACTAAGTTGAAGCCTCTGGAACTGCCCCTCCTAACAAAAGAGAAAACCCTAAGCAGTACTACATCCCTGGAAACATTGCAGTGAGTAGGGCCACCTTCAAAAACTTGCAGGATGCAACAATGGAGATTGCTGTAACATTCCCTTTTGGTTTGCTGATTTGACAGATGGATCTTGGAGAATAAATATAGACTAAGGGAAACCTAATCAGAGTGACTCCAATTGCTTTGCTTTCTAAAATGTAGTATCAATATAATCGTTGGTACCTGGTATGCAGCAATTGATCTGGCATTTTTTTTTTTTCTTTACCAATTAGGACAATCAGATGGCAGATGGCCTTCAAGCCACAGAGAAGGGCTAACACCTTCATATATCTACAGCAGGGGCAATGACAGTTTCTTGATCTCTGTCATAATATGGTTCATAGGTACCTTGTGATTGTTAATTTTATGTATCCACTTAACTGGGCTCCAGGATGTCCTTATATTTGGGTAAACATTGCTCTAGGTGTGTCTGTGAGGGTACTTCTGGATGAGATTAATGTTGGAATTGGTAGATTGAGTAAAGCAGATTGCCATCCCTAATGTGGGTGGGTCTAATCCAATCCATTGAAGGCCTGAATAGAACAAAAAGACATAGACTAAGGGAGAATTGCCTCTCTTTTCCTGATTGATTTTCTCCTGCCTTCAGACTTTGACTGAAGCTTACACTACCAGCTCTCTTGGTTCTCAGGCCTTCAGGTTCAAACTGGAACTAAATCATTGCCTTTCCTGTGTCTCCAGCTTGCTGAGTGTAGATCTTGGGCCTTCTCAGTCTCCATAACCATGTAACCATGTAACTCAATTCCTTTAATAAATCTCTTTAATAAATATCTATATATCTCCTATTGGTTCTGTATCTCTGGAGAATCTAGACTAATACAGAACTTAATCATCTGAATATCTAGAGAACATCATCATGGGCCAGTATACTGTACTAAAGCCATCATGCTTTTTGTATCTGATGAGCAAGGAGTAACAAGTAGTCTAGATGCCTTAGTGAGACTCATACATACCAGAAAGTAGATGGTGAACTCTGTGCTTTAATCTGGTAATTCTGCAAAACTTATCTAAATACAGTGTTCAAATATTGGTTTAACATGTCTCTGAGTCTATAGGGTTTTTTTTTCATTCTCCAAATGAATGGTATTTAAATAAAGAAAAACAAAGAACTTCATATTAATTTGAAAAGAGGAAATTCACTTTGAACAAATTACACAGTAGCAGACCTCTGAAATACAAATTTCTGTAGCTTTTTGACTGAACTTTGTTTTTGAATAGTGGTTATTTTTTGTTGTTTTGTCTACTAGAAAAAAACTTTATGGAATTTAGTGTATTTATTTTATACATATACACACCCATATGTAAAAATTACTGTGGTGTTTAAAAATACAACTCTATTGTTTAATGACTTGTATGTAAAAATGAGAATAAACGTTAGTTTGGAAAACTTTAGAAATAAATCAGGATATTTCTATCCTCAAATATTTTATACTTGATTATACCTAATGCTATTAATGAGTAAAATCTTATTTATATTTAGTAAAGTAACAGATGACTACAGAAAATACTTTTATAGGTAAGAGAGGCAAATTTGTTCAACTCTTACCCTTTGTTCAAGTAAGGAAATAGAATCCATTTCAGCAATTTATTTAGAGTCTACTATCCATCAATTACCGTTACAGGGATTTGGAATCTAAGAGTGAACAAAACAGACTAAAATCCATAAGTTTGAGGAGCTTACTTTCTCACAGCAGGAGAAAAGTGATACATAATAAACCTAACACATATTGGATGATAAATGCTATGGCAAAAAGAAAACAGGGAGAAATATAAGGGACACTGGAATAAAGGGGAAGTTTTGAACAGGCTTGTTTTTCAAGGTCAGAACTATTGAGAGAATCTGGCATTTGGGCAAAGACCTGAAGGGGAATTAGTTGTGCAGATATCTGTGGAAGAGCTTTCCAGACAGAGGAAATGGCCATTGCAGAACCCCTTAGGCAGGGATTTGTCTGGAGTATTCAGGAAAGTGGAAAAAGAACAGTTTGTTTGGAATAGTGAGTTAGGGACAGAGCAGAAAGAAATGGCATAAGAAAGAAAACTGCTTAAGTCTCAGAATATACAAGTGCTTGCTTGTGGATTACTGTAAAGACTGGTTGGCTTTTAGTGTGAGTGAGATGGGGAGCCACTGGAGAGTTTTAAGCAGAGAAATTACATGATCTTACTTATGATTTAAAATGATTACTGTATTATTCAGAGTTCTGTAGAGAAACAGATCAACATACACAAACACACATAAACACACACATGAAGATTTATTTTGAGGAGATTGCTTATGTGATTATATAGGTTGAGAAGTCCCCCATCTGCTGTCTGCAAGCTGGAGGCCCAGGAAAGCTGGTGTTTTAGTTCCAGTCCAAGTACAAAGTTCTAAGAACCAGGAGAACAGATGGGATAAGTTCTAGTCCAACTCCAAAGGCCTGAGAACCAGGAGTGCGGATGTTATGTCTTAGTCCAAAGGCAGAAGGCCGATGCCCTAGCTCTGCAGTCAGGCAGAGAGAGCGAATTCTCCCTTCCTCCGTGTTTTTGTTCTATTCACGCTCTCAAAGGATCGAATGATGCCTACTCACATTGTGGAGGGCAATCTGTTTTACTAAGTCTACTGGTTCAAATGCTAATCTCATCTGGAAACATTCTCACAGACACTCAGAAATAATGTTAGGCAGATATTTGGGTACCCCATGGTTCATTCAAGTTGACTTATAAAATTAATCATTACAATTACTCTGAGTGGCTGTATTGTAAAAGATTGTAGGAAGCAAAGATGTGAGCAGGAAGGCGAGTTTTGGCTTTTGCATAATCCGAGTGAGAGATGATGGTGGTTTGACTCATATTGTGGCAATGGAGGTGGTAAAAAGTGATTGCATTTTGGATTTATTATAAAAATTGAGTCAAAAGCACCTCCTAATGGATTGGATATGAGATAAAGAGAGGAATTAAGGATGTTTCTTAGGTTTTTAGCATCAACAATAGGGAAGAATTTAAGTGACCTGGGCTGCGGCTGTCATCTAGTTACAGGAACAGTACTAGAACTTGGGTGTCACTATTTGTAGCTTGCAGTTTTAAATGTGTTTAAATCTCATAGATGGTAGGAACAATGACCACATTTATTTGGAATTTTTTTTTTTTTTTTTTTTTTTTTTTTTTGCTGTATGTGGGCCTCTCACTGTTGTGGCCTCTCCCGCTGCGGAGCACAGGCCCCGGACGTGCAGTCCCAGCGGCCATGGCTCACGGGCCCAGCCGCTCCGTGGCATATGGGATCTTCCCAGACCGGGGCACGAACCCACGTCCCCTGCATCGGCAGGCGGACTCTCAACCACTGCGCCACCAGGGAAGCCCTGGAATATTTTTTAATATAGTTGAATCTGCGATTTTAGTTATTATTTTGGATAGAAATGGGTTTGCTGTGTACGTTTGCCTGATATAAAAGGTGCTGTGTTGTAGTCTAATGTCCTGTGTGTGAGTGATAATTATGTTGATTAATAGCAGTCTTTCTATTTCATTTTACTTATTGACTTGGATCCCTGCAATTCTCATAGTGTTTATGTGTAGTCATTTATTTAAAAGCTATGTTTTAATGCTGACTGTATGTCAGACATTGTGTTAGGTGCTGGGCTATAGTAATAAACAAATAAATCAGACAGTTGTCTTCATGGTGCTATGAGCAGTATACCTAAAAAGTTTTTTGTATATTATTGTTTTGTTTTTGTTCTTCCTATTATTTCCTGTAGAGTGATTAGAAATAAAAATTAGTTTATTTGGGGATAAAGGCAAAAAAATTAGATTATTTGGGGATAAAGGTAAGTTTTTAGACTTATATCTGTCAGGGCTGCCACAGGAAACAGATGGCAATCAAAACAGTATAATCTAAGGATGACTTATTTATAAAGATATGGTAGTTGGGAAACCACAGTGGATAATACAGTGACCAGGGACTTAGCTTCTGAGTTACTACCATCTGTAGCCCTAAAGGAATAATGGAAGGGGCAGTTAATATAATCACAAAGGAGAATATCATGTAGAGTCATCTGTTTTTTTTTTTTTTTTTTTTTTTTTTTTTTGCGGTATGCGGGCTTCTCACTGATGTGGCCTCTCCCGTTGCGGAGCACAGGCTCCTGACGTGCAGGCTCAGCGGCCACGGCTCACGGGCCTAGCCGCTCTGTGGCATGTGGGATCTTCCCAGACCGGGGCACGAGCCTATGTCCCCTGCATCGGCAGGCGGATTCTCAACCACTGCACCACCAGGGAAGCCCCGAGTCATCTGTTTTGAGAAGCTCAGTGGTCTTTGGTCCAGGGACAGAGTCAACTCAATTACAAGGAGGAAGCCTGGAGAACAAGTATCCTGATTTACTCACCTTTCTCTTTGTGATGTCTTCCTGGATCTCTTCAATGGCCAGACCCACTGGACACCAGAAGTCTGCTGATATAGTCCATACAGGTTATATTTTTGGGGCAGAGAACAGTATGCAGAATGATGGAGAATGGGCCTGCAGGGACAAATGTAAGAAGTCTGGCATAGTCTGCCCTTTTTGCCTCTGAGCCTACACT
The DNA here is from genome assembly GCF_964165515.1 of Mesoplodon bidens. NCBI lineage: Eukaryota > Metazoa > Chordata > Mammalia > Artiodactyla > Ziphiidae > Mesoplodon > Mesoplodon bidens. The sequence goes on along the minus strand of NC_138161.1, from coordinate 35,449,581 downwards.
CTTATTTTTTTTTAAGGTAAAAAGTTTGTGATTCCAACACAGGCAATGCACAAAGTCCTGTTAGATGTTTTATCATCAGGTGATGTCAAACTGGTCGTATCCTCACTGAAATATAAAGCATTGACTACCACTAATATTCTTCAGATAAGATAGCACAGAGGAAAAAAGAAAGAAAATATATGATTAAGTGGTACAAAGCATAGCTGCTGCAGGTCCCATTGTAATCATAGATGCCTCCTTCTACTAACCCTCACCCTCCACCTTGGCTAGATGGGGTTATTTGCAAGAAGAACCTTTATGGGAACCTTTATGAGGTTCATTTTTGTAGGATCTGAGTCCTCGGTGGTTTTGTTTTTATTGGGTTGTCCCTTACTGGGACTATGAGGCTTCCCAGTATATTCCTTGGCCTCCATTGTGAAACTGTATCTCAATTTCCTCCTCTTCTTCCCATGGCTCGGTAGTACGAAGACCACAAAATGGCTAGAGAGTAGTCTTAGTTTTCAATTAGTTGAAAATATAACCATATTTCTTGGTGGAAGAATTTCCTCCTTGAGAACTGGTACCTCTAAATACACTGAGCCTAAAATCCCACTGTGAAGCAAAATTCTTCCTGTACCTTGTCAGATATGATACTGAGAGAGGCTACACTCACCTCCTCTATTTGATTCCTGGACCTGTATTCTGCCTATGGGGAGATAACAATATATCTTGGCTGCTAATTTAAAGCATATACTGTATCTCACAGCACAGTACCTCAAGCTCTCAGTCCATTGCCTACCAAATGTCATCATAACGGAGCCTTCAGCAGGCCATTGTACCATTTTATAAAGGGTGGAAAAGGATGTTTGGGGTGATGAAACATCGGGTAATACTACAAATGAACTGCCTAAGTGTAAGCTCATTATCTGTATAATATGCGCTCTGGTCAGAGGCACTATTGTGTCATCCAATATGGCAATTGGTAAAGTATAAGTTCATGAATGGTGATACTAGTGGAAACATCAAAGACAAATCTAGGGCTTCCCTGGTGGCGCAGTGGTTGAGAGTCTGCCTACCGATGCAGGGGACACGGGTTCGTGTCCCGGTCCGGGAAGATCCCATATGCCGCGGAGCGGCTGGGCCCGTGAGCCATGGCCACTGAGCCTGCGCGTCTGGAGCCTGTGCTCCACAACGGGAGAGGCCACAACAGTGAGAGGCCCGCGTACTGCAAAAAAAAAAGACAAATCTATACCCAGAATGTGCTGCACCTCCTTGTCCAGTGAAATCAACTCTGCTACCAAGTAGTTAGTTCATCAGCCCAGAGAATGGTAACATTCTAGGGGCTTACGGGGCCAGCTTCCTCTTGGCTGGCTGCATACTCAGCATAGGTGGTAGCCAGATTAGCTTTGATGAGGGGAAGACCATGTTGTTGAATCCATGTATAGCATACATTCCTGCCACTCTAGCAACTTTGTACATGAGCAAGGGCTGTATTCACTGGGGAAAATGGCTGACTGACATCCGCTGAATGGGTCGACTTGTTCACTTGATGTTTAAGAGCCTACCCCTTCATGCATGTTCTATGATGGGTATTTACATGGGACAGGATATCAACATACTCTTGTACCTATTCCTAGAGGTCAATCAACATACCTCTCTGTCACCAATTTTTAAATTTCTGTGTTTCCAAGTTTATACGTTGCTGGCCAGACCATGTAGTAGTTGCTAGCCTGTAAGTCAGTGTCGAACTATACTTCTAGTTACTTTTTGTTCCACTCCAAGTGGAAAACCAGATGTACAACCCAGTTTGCTCACTTAGAAGGTTACCACTGAGTGGAGTTGTAGTATACTTCTCACTATGCAAGCATACTGTTCAGATGCATCCATTATGCAGGCTTATGCATTTTCCTCCTCTGTTTCTTAGCCATCAGGAGCTCCCATTGAGGCCAAACATGTGGAATTAGAGAGAGGCAGTAACATAGTAGCAGCAAGTGCCTTGGTAGTCTGAGTTACTTGTTTGTGTAGTTTAGTTTACTTTTGCTTTCAGTACCTGCTTGAGTTTGGTCTTGTGTATTACCACTTCTGTTTTCTAATGGAATTCTTTTCTGCATGTCCGTTTTAAAGGTTTGGTGGAACAGATAACATCCAATTCAACATGGGCAGTTCAAATCTCATAGTCACTTGATGTTAATGGGCAGGTGGTTAATTTCTACTGGTGCCTAGCAGTAAGCTGGAACTGCTTTTCAATTGAAGAGCAGTTGTCTGCTGAGAAGGGCATGGGTTCCCTTTAATGCAACCCACATATATCAGCTTCTTGAAGTTAGGGTGGAAAATGTTGGATGGTGAATTTGGAGGGGACAAATGGAAGATACTCTACATATTTTGAATACTTTAAAGAATTTCCTCACATTTTTAATGATAAACATTTAATCACTTCTTTTGTTATTATATATATTTTTGTTTAAGAGGGAATCAGTAAAGATTCGATTTAGAATTAATTTCATAATAGTGGTTTTTCATATTGTGCCATTTTCTTTGGAACATTTATTTCTTCCCTCCCTCCCTCCCTCCCTTCCTTCCTTCCTGCCTTCCTCCCGTCCTTCCTTCCTTTTTTATTTTTTCTTTAGATGGCCAAGTATTAATTAGGATGTATTTCTGTTGTAGATTCTATTGCAATATATGGCTAAACTAAAGGTGTTAGCTTGAGACTAGACTGGTAATTCACCGCTAGCCAGATTTACTATTTCCAGTTTCTTTTCTTTTAATACCTGCCTGTTTCTTCTCTTTAGAGGAAAAATTGGATGAGGTGATTTTGTATTATTTCTATGAACTATCTATGATGAGATACGTCTATGGCCAAAGTAATTATAAAGCATATGAAAGTAATTGGGATAAATCGATTTCTATTGCATTGTTATAGTTCCTCCTCTCCCCCACCTATAGAGTTTCTACTTCATAAATTACTAAATTTTGTATTTTTTTCCTAAAGTTTAAATTACTTTCAATACATTTAACTATCTTTAGGGTGACCGATGTCTTTGTTTCTATATTTTATATGAGGCAGATTCTTGCTCAGTGAGACATTTTAAATTCAGAAACTTTTGATATCATTCCTTTTTCCCCTTAGTATTATTTATCTTTTGGCTCCTTTGCAATGTTTTATAATGTTTGTGATTTAACAGCTAATCTATACACAAATAAAACGGGTACTGCCAGGAAACTAATTTTTATTGGTAACTCTGTGTTAACTGGGAGGTTAATTGATAATTCTATATAATTAGTTAATATGAGTCTGTTTATCCTATGAGCATCTTTAAAAATAATCTTATGCCTGGACAATTCTGGCTAGGTGTCAGTTTTAGTGAAAAAAGGCTACATTTAAGAATCTGTTACTTTGGAGGCTATCAGGACAGGCTGGAATTTATGAGAAACCAAATGTCACTTCAATTTATTCAGCATGAATTTATCTTCCAAAAGATATTTAAAAATATACTGCCTACTTTTTTTTCCTATTTTTGCTAGGAGTCTCATTTTATATTGGCATTCATATTCCCTTTTGTACTTTAGCTTAAAAATTGTTAAAGTGTCTCATCAAATGAAGAACTAAATTGGAGATGTTTGGCTTTGTGTTATGCAATGATTATGCAATGGCAGGTGATTTAAAAATTACTCATCTCTAAACATTTAAGTATAGAAAATTAACGTCTGGACTGATAACTCATCATAAAAAGTAGTTTATTTTTTTATTTTTCAAATTCCCATCTATTGGCTTAAAGATTCTCTAACACCACATAATTAATGATTTTTTTCCCTGTTTCTCATAATAGAGTACTAATTTGTGACTTTTGTTTGTTCTCAAATAATGATAAGATCTGTGGGTTTCATTTTGGGAGATGTTACACATATTGCATCAAGGGAAAAGATGTGTGACATTTGAAGAATTCTGATTTGAAGAGCATTTTGCCCAGGAATTCAGCATGGTTTGTGTTTTCATATTTTTATTGAAGAATACCAAGTATCCTGCCCATTGAAGTGCCTCAATTTAATAATCTGGTTGATTGGGATATCACCATAGGCATCAATTTCTGCCTTAGGGAAGAGAACAAAGGGGACCAGAAAGCCCCCACCGATACCCCTTCATCTCCCTTGCCACTTGCAACTGAAGTCACCAAGGCATAGCCAAGTATCCTAGCTGTGCAACATCACTTTGGTGCCGAAAACTAAGTGAGCATCATCAGCTCTGGGGAATGCCACTGGGACATTTGGAATAATCCCTCTAGTTGATACAAGCTTGAAACATAACTCATGTAAAGCCCCAAGGTTGCTTAGCAACATCTATATATAACTCTTTGAGCCATCTCTGCCTCTTCATGTCCTGAGATGAACATCTCATTGTTCTTACAAAGAAATTGAAGGCTGCCTCTTTTAGAGAAGGGCATTTCTCATATGTATTCTCAATCCTGATGTGTCTCAGGAGAATCCTGAGGTCACTTTTAGTACAAAAAATATTCTGAAGGGAGATGTGTTGCTAGATATCATATATCCTGATAGGAGAAATATGATCTTATGAAAAATAAATATATTTGGATTTTCCCAAAACTGGAACATCAGGTAAATTTGAATTCTTGATATGGTCCATCTTATTCTTTTAAAGAGGCAAAAAAAAAATCATGATTATGAGTTCAAGTAACTTTAATTAAGAAGCAGTGTACCCACCAGGAGACATTTAAAACAGTTTGATGTGCATAATAGTGATGTGAAAAAATTTTTGTATGGCTATTTCTGGGCCTTATTTCCAGTAAATTAGGTCCAGTAACAGGTATTTCAGCCAGTATCTTAAAAATCTTGATTGTAATTCAGTTGAGTTGGATGCAGGAGGAAAAACACTTACAGAAATACTTTTCGGAAATTAAAGTTAAAATGCATTCGTTGGCTTTAGAGAATTTAATTTGGATATGAAGGGATATTTCACATTTTTCAAATTTTAGATTTGTATTTTTTATCCTCAAAAAAGTAAATGTTTGCTTCCAATGGATGAGCTGCTTTTCTTTAAGTGGAAGATACCTCATTTTCACATATACATATGAAATCATTAAATCACTGTTTGCTAACCTGAGGTTTTGGGACTACAAAGGGGTTTTGGAACTATGTAGAGGAGCTGTGGAAACTGGACATAGAATTTTATTTTGGAATACTTATTTTGTAATTGGTTGAGGAGTTTTAGCTTTTTTTCCCCCCTTGAACAAGAGAAAAGATTTTTTCTGTCCTGAAAAATCTTTGATTCTTTTTATTTACTAAAAAAATCTTGGAGAGTGGGAGATTTTGGTTAAAAATTAGAATTTTAAGTTACATCTTGATACCACAGAACTATAGGAAATAATTAGTGAACCGTATCATAATTTACTTATTATCATACTTGGAAGCATTCTCATTTTTAAAATTTAGAATGTTAATAGGAAAATGCTGCCAAATACTATTTTTTTGATATGAATTTGAAAAAAAAATCTAGTTTCACTTAAAGTGAGCTGTATAAAATATGTTAAATATATACATATATATTTCCTGAAGGATGACTCTTTCCTGACATTTGGACTTCTCTCAATTATAGCCATGTTCACTGAACCGGTACAGGAACTGAGAATGGAGTCTTGTGGAGAAAAATGTCAAACATACTTTTCTCAGCAGTTGTTGAGCTGCCCAGTTCTTGATGGGGTACAATTATTGTTTAGGTGTTCATTCTAGTAGCAAGTTAAAGGGAGGGAATTTGAAACATAGTGTTTTCCCAGGATGAGAAATAAAACAAAGAAAGCAAAACAAGCAAACACACAACCAAAGCTCCGGCTTTGATTTTGGAGTTGATTTGTGAGAACTGTGAGGCCGATTGACTAATGTTTTCCATAGTCCTGCACCCTGTCTAATAAGCAGGAGGCTGGGCAGATTGAGTGGCTGGAGATACATAATTACATGGCTGCCTCTGTCTTCTCTGGGAGTTTTTAAATAGAAATAATGTTACTCATGAGGGTGCAGAGCTGGACTTTTGTGCTCTGGTAGTAACCAGTCTTCGAAGAGAATGAGTATGTCATGCTTCGGTGCCACTGCTTTTAGTATTTATTGTTTGTAAGCATGGTTTTGAGAATGTTGCTGTAAGTCAGAAGAAAGGAGGGAAATAGGTATTGAAGCAAACAATAATAAAATAGATCTATCACTGGGACTCTGTGCAGCAGGCAGTGAAGTAATTTAAGATGTATTGCACTGTTTTTTAAGGAAAAAATAAGGTGAAAAATTGAATGGTTTATTTTTCTTTATCCTGTAGGTGGTAGTTTTTATTTAAATATGGCACTTTTGATATTGCAGTCTTCATTTTAAAAATTACATTTATTTAACACTGAGGATTTGTGTTAGTTTCTGGGATGGGGTGGGGTTGACATTTTGAGAGTGAGTATGGAAGTGTCAGGAAGATTGTGATAGGTTATATCCTTGAAGAAATGATGCTGCAAGCAAATAATGCTAGGGAGCCCTACCAAACTGGGATGTTCTTGAAGACAGGCACCAAATTTTATTCTTTTTCTATTTAGTTCAAGAGATATTTTATTCAGGAGTGCCTGTTGTTGTTAGGTACCTGATTAGGTGTTGGACATTTAAAGTAGGAGAGTATATATATTCATGTATGAGATCATTATATATAGAGAGAGCCTAAACATTTTTTGAATGAATTAATAAATGGATTAGAGGGGGTGGGAAAAATATGTATATATGGAGTCAGCTTCAAGGCATTAAAGGGATTCAGACACTTCATTTCAGCAGAGCTATCTGTGGTAGCAGATCGTATTGTTGAGTCAGGAGAGTTATACCTTCTGTTATAGTAATTTGAATAGTAGAAGAGCTAATGAGATTTAAGTTTTCATTATTTGGTTGTCCCCCTGTCCCTCTTTCATTTGCTTTCCAACAAATATTCTTTCAAACTTTTGTTAAAGTAGACAGTTGGATTACATATGCTCTACCTTAGAACTTTTAAACAATAAACTTTAAAATAATAATTATATTATAGATTCTTTCATAATTTACTTCATATTCTGTTGTTTTTACCTGTTTATAGTTGAAAAACATAAAGATAAAAATTCAGAAAAATCATTCATAACCTCATTTGGATATCATGGGTAATATTTTGCTGTATAATCTTTGAGGTACTTTTCTATACATTCATGTACATTCATAATTAAACAAAAAAACACATTTTAAACTTGATTCTTTTTCACTTAAGGTATAGTGAGCACTTTTATGAATGAATATAGACTTAACACTTCTTAATTATAATTTAACACTTCTTAATATTTCATGGATGGTATAGCATACATATTCATTAAAATCATATCTGTGATATGCATGGGGGTGCTCAAAAATTTTAAGATATTATGCATGAATATTAATACTTATAGCTAAAGTATTTCACATGAACTTTGGAAATTCTTAAAGGGGATATAGGCAATATATAATATAGGCAATATATAAAGCATTGGTATAAGTTATTATTTTGTTATAACCATTTTTAAGATACCTTAACGTAGAATTCAATCTCTTAAAATTCTGGTTCTTCCAATAACTTGCTGAGCCATCTTGATCAAGTTACTTAAGGTCTCTGATCCTTGGGTTCCTCATTTGTGTAATAAGTATAGAATTTTCAACACATAGAATTGTGATTATTAAATAAGATATTGTTTGTAGAGCACTTAACACAATACTAGGTACATAGTAAGTACTATGTAATAGGTAGCAAATACCATTAAAGTCACCCCAGGTTGATGATGTTTTGTACTATTAGAGATGCCTCATCATAAAACATAGGGAACCATTTGTTCAGTCTCTATTTCTTTTTTTTTTTTATTGGAGTATAATTGCTTTACAATGGTGTGTTAGTTCCTGCTGTATAACGAACTGAATCAGCTATACATATACATATATCCCCGTAAGTCCTCCCTCTTCTGTCTCCCTCCCACCCTCCCTATTCCACCCCTCTAGGTGGTCACAAAGCACCCAGCTGATCTCCCTGTGCTATGCAGCTGCTTCCCACTAGTTGTCTTTGTTGCATTTCGTAGTATATACAAGTCGATGCCACTCTCTCACTTTGTCCCAGCTTACCCTTCCCACTCACCATGTCCTCAAGTCCATTCTTTACGTCTGCATCTTTATTCCTGTCCTACCCCTAGGTTTTTCAGAACCTTTTTTTTTTTTTAGATTCCATATATATGTGTTAACGTATGGTATTTGTTTTTCTCTCTCTCACTTACTTCACTCTGTATGACAGACTGTAGGTCCATCCACCTCACTACAAATAACTCAATTTCGTTTATTTTTATGGCTGAGTAATATTCCATTGTATATATGTGCCACATCTTCTTTATCCATTCGTCTCTCCATGGACACTTAGGTTGCTTCCATGTCCTGGCTATTGTAAATAGAGCTGCAGTGAACATTGTGGTACATGACTCATTTTGTATTATGGTTTTCTCAGGGTATATGCCCAGTAGTGGGATTGCTGAGTCATATGGTAGCTCTATTTTTAGTTTTGTAAGGAACCTCCATACTGGTCTCCATAGTGGCTGTATCAATTTACATTCCCACCAAGAGTGCAAGAGGGTTCCCTTTTCTCCACACCATCTCCAGCATTTATTGTTTGTAGATTTTTTGATGATGGCCATTCTGACTGGTGTGAGGTGATACCTCACCCTAGTTATGATTTGCATTTCTCTAATAATTAGTGATGTTGAGCATCCTTTCATGTGTTTGTTGGCAATCTGTATATCTTCTTTGGAGAAATGTCTATTTAGGTCTTCTGCACATTATTGGATTGAGTTGTTTGTTTTTTTTGATACTGAGCTACATGAGCTGCTTGTAAATTTTGGAGATCAATCCTTTGTCAGTTGCTTCATTTGCAAATATTTTCTCCATTCTGAGGGCTGTCTTTTTGTCTTGTTTATGGTCTCCTTTGCTGTGCAAAAGATTTTAAGTTGCATTAGGTCCCATTTGTTTATTTTTGTTTTTATTTCCATTTCTCTAGGAGGTGGGTCAAAAAGGATATTGCTGTGATTTATGTCATAGAGTGTTCTGCCTATGTTTTCCTCTAAGAGTTTTATAGTGTCTGGCCTTATACTTAGGTCTTTAATCCATTTTGAGTTTATTTTTGTGTATGGTGTTAGGGAGTATTCCAATTTCATTCTTTTACATGTAGCTGTCCAATTTTCCCAGCACCACTTATTGAAGAGGCTGTCTTCTCTCCATTGTATATTCTTGCCTCCTTTATCAAAAATAAGGTGACCATATGTGTGTGAGTTTATCTCTGGGCTTTCTATCCTGTTCCACTGATTTATATTTCTTTTTTTGTGCCAGTACCATACTGTCTTGATTACTGTAGCTTTTTAGTGTAGTCTGAAATCCGGGAGACTGATTCCTCCAGCTCCGTTTTTCTTTTTCAAGATTGCTTTGGCTATTTGGGTTGTGTTTCCACACAAATTGTGAAATTTTTTGTTCTAGTTCTGTGAAAAATGCCATTGGTTGTTTGATAGGGATTGCATTGAATCTGTAGATTGCTTTTGGTAGTATAGTCATTTTCACCATGTTGATTCTTCCAATCCAAGAACATGGTATATCTCTCCATCTGTTTGTATCATTTTTAATTTCTTTCTGCAGTGCCTTATAGTTTTCTGCATGCAGGTCTTTTGTATCCTTAGGTAGGTTTATTCCTAGGTATTTTATTCTTTTTGTTGCAATGGAAAATGGGAGTGTTTCCTTAATTTCTGTTTCAGATTTTACATCATTAGTGTATAGGAATGCAAGAGATTTTTGTATATTGATTTTGTATCTTGCTACTTTACCAAATTCATTGATTAGCTCTAGTAGTTTTGTGGTAACATCTTTAGTATTCTTTATGTATACTATCATGTCATCTGCAAACAGTGACAGTTTTACCTCTTCTTTCCCGATTTGGATTCCTTTTATTTCTTCTTCTTATCTGATTGCTGTGGCTAAAACTTCCAAAACTATGTTGAATAATAGTGGTGAGAGTGGGCAACCTTCTCTTGTTCCTGATCTTAGTGGAAACGGTTTCAGTTTTTCACCATTGAGAACGATGTTGGCTGTGGGTTTGTCATATATGGCCTTTATTATGTTGAGGTAAGTTTCCTCTATGCCTACCTTCTGGAGGCTTCTTATCATAAGTAGGTGTTGAATTTTGTCAAAAGCTTTTTCTGCATCTATTGAGATGATCATATGGTTTTTCTCCAGTTTTTTAATATGGTGTATCACATTGATTGATTTGTATATATTGAAGAATCCTTGCATTCCTGGGATTAACCCCACTTAATCATGGTGTGTGACCCTTTAAATGTGCTGTTGGATTTTGTTGAGGATTTTTGCATCTATGTTCGTCAGTATTATTGGCCTGTAGTTTTCTTTTTTTGTGGCATCTTTGTCTGGTTTTGGTATCAGGGTGATGGTGTCTTCGTAGAATGAGTTTGGTAGTGTTCCTCCCTCTGCTGTATTTTGGAAGAGTTTGAGAAGGATAAGTGTTAGCTCTTCTCTAAATGTTTCATAGAATTCGCCTGTGAAGCCATCTGGTCAGGGCTTTTGTTTGTTGGAAGATTTCTTTTTTTTTTTTTTTTATTAGTCATAGGAAAAGATACTTTTATTAGACTATAAACTTAATGACGGCAAGGAGCCTAGTTCTTTTTGCTCTTCACTTTGTCATCATTGCCTAGCACACAGTTCATGCACATAGTAGGGTCTCAATATTTATCAAATACATGAATGAATGAGAGGCAGCTAAGATGTAAGGACTTCAGAAGACCCTCCACTGTGCCTCTTCCCAAGGACTTTTGTTGCAAGGATCCAGAGAACTTGGTTTCTTGTCAAAATTAAAAACCTGAGGAGTTGTGCTGGGATTCCTTCCCGAAGCAAAATTCCTACCCACCACAGCCACCCTTACAAATAGTGTGGTTTCTTTACAGCCTTGGTCTAACATGTAGTGATGGTTAAGTGTTAGATGAGGCAGTGCACATGGAGCAGTCTGATGGCATCTGCTGTGAGAAAGCTAGGCTCTTCCAACAGTTCTAATGTGCTATTACTATAAGCAAACCTGCTATCTTCCGGGGAGAATTTTTTCCCAAGGTCTCTTATATTACACAGATTAATTCTTATAGATGGGAGGAGCCAGCTTTGGAGCAAACTGGGCATCTATTGGGAATTGCTGGTAGGGTCAGCTCAAGGAGGTAGAGCCTCCAGCCTCCTCAGCTTGGGGGCTGGGTTAGCCTCCCAGCTCTCCCCTGAGGGCTGTGTTTCCACCCTCGGCATTTAATAAGCTGAGAGAATCGAAAACAGTAAAACATGGAAGATAATACGACAGTCAATAAAAAGATAAAGTAAACTAAGAAGAAATAAAAAGATGGTAAGACCAGTTCTAAAAAAAGGCAGCAGGCAAAGTGATAATATGAACTAAAAACAAACCAAATAAACTAAAAACAAATTAAAAGATGGAACAAAGACACAGTAAGGCAAAGGTTAGAAATAGAAGATGGAAAATAAAAAGATAATTCAATAACAATAAGTCTAGAAGATAAGATGAGATAAAAGAAAAGAGTATAAAATATCTAGAAGAAAGAAAAAACAGAGATTAAAAATGACTGAGATAAGTAAAATCATTAAAACCAGAAAAATAAAAGACTAAAGGGATTAAAAACAATAAAACGTGTTAAACCAATACCAGAAGAAATAAAAAATTTAAAAGACTGGTCTGTGAGGGAAGAGAGTAATAGATCAGTTTTGTTTCAAGTTAAAATAGTGCTGCAATGCAAGTGCAAAAGCCTTCCCCTTCATGCAGACTCATTCTCTGAGTCCAGGCAGCCTCAAGGTTGTGCAGACCTCCCAACCCCTAAGCATCCATAGTAACTTGCTAGGGCTGGTCTAACAAAGTACCACAGAGTGGGCGGCTTAAACAGCAGAAGTTTATTTTCTCACAGTTCTGGAGCCTAGAAGTCCACAATCAAGGTGTTGGCAGAGTTGGTTCCTTCTGAGGGCCACAAGGGAAGGATCTGTCTCAGCCCTCTCTCCCTGGCTTGGAGGTGGCCATCTTCTCCTTGTCTTTCCTCTGTGTGTGTTGGAAGATTTCCAATCACAGTTTCAATTTCAGTGCTTGGGACTGGTCTGTTTATATATTCTATTTCTTCCTAGTTCACTCTCGGAAGGTTGTGCTTTTCTAAGAATTTGTCCATTTCTTCCAGGTTGTCCATTTTATTGGCATATAGTTGCTTGTAGTAATCTCTCATGATCCTTTGCATTTCTGCAGTGTCAGTTGTTACTTCTTTTTCATTTCTAATTCTTTTGATTTGAGTCTTCATTTTTTTCTTGGTGAGTGTGGCTAATGGTTTATCAATCTTTTTTTATCATCTCAAAGAACCAGCTTTTAGTTTTATTGATATTTGCTATCGTTTCCTTCATTTCTTTTTCATTTATTTCTGATCTGATCTTTATGATTTCTTTTCTTCTGGTAACTTTGGAGTTTTGTTCTTCTTTCTCTAATTGCTTTAGGTGTGAGGTTAGGTTGTTTATCTGAGATGTTTCTTGTTTCTTGAGGTAGGATTTTATAAACTTCCCTCTTAGAACTGCTTTTGCTGCATCCCATAGGTTTTGGGTCATCGTGTTTTCATTGTCATTTGTTTCTAGGTATTTTTTGATTTCCTCTTTGGTTTCTTCAGTGATCTCTTCATTATTTATTAGTGTATTATTTAGCCTCCATGTGTTTGTGTTTTTTACAGGTTTTTTCCCAGTAATTGATATCTAGTCTCATAGCATTTTGATCGGAAAACATACTTGGTACAATGTCAAGTTTCCTAGATTTATCAAGGCTTGATTTGTGACCCAAGATATGATCTATCCTGGAGAATGTTCCATGAACACTTGAGAAGAAAGTGTAATCTTTTGTTTTTGGATCTTGTGACCTATAGATATCAATTAAGTCCATCTTGTTTAATGTATCATTTAAAGCTTGTTTTTCCTTATTTATTTTCATTTTGGATGATTTGTCCATTGGTGAAAGTGGGGTGTTAAAGTCCCCTAATATGAGTGTGTTACTGTTGATTTCCCCTTTTATGGCTTTTAGCATTTTCCTTATGTATTGAGGTGCTCCTATATGTTGGGTGCATAAATATTTACAATTGTTCTATCTTCTTCTTGGATTGGTCCCTTGATCATTATGTAGTGTCCTTCTTTGTCTCTTCTAATAGTCTTTATTTTAAAGTCGATTTTGTCTGATATAAGAATTGCTACTCCAGCTTTCTTTTGATTTCTATTTGCATGGAATATCTTTTTCCATCCCCTCACTTTCAGTCTGTATGTGTCACTAGGTCTGAAGTGAGTCTCTTGTAGGCAGCATATGTACTGGTCTTGTTTTTATATCCATTCAGCCAGTCTTTGTCTTTTGGTTGGAGCATTTAATCAATTCACATTTAAGGTAGTTATCGATATGTATGTTCCTATTCCCATTTTCTTAATTGTTTTGGGTTTGTTATTGTAGGTCTTTTCCTTCTCTTGTGTTTCCTGCATAAAGAAGTTCCTTTAGTATTTGTTGTAGAGCTGTTTTGGTGGTGCTGAATTCTCTTAGCTTCTGCTTATCTGGAAAGGTTTTAATTTCTCCATGAAATCTGAATGAGATCTTTGCTGTCTAGATTAATCTTGGTTGTAGGTTTTCCCTTTTCATCACTTTAAATATGTCCTGCCACTCCCTTCTGGCTTGCAGAGTTTCTGCTGAGAAATCAGCTGTTAACCTTATGGGGATTCCCTTGTATGTTAATTGTTGCTTTTCCCTTGCTGGTTTTGATATTTTTTCTTTGTATTTAATTTTTGAGTTTGATTAATATGTGTCTTGGTGTGTTTCTCCTTGGATTTATCCTGTATGGGATTCTCTGTACTTCCTGGACTTGATTAACTATTTCCTTTCCCCTATTAGGGAAGTTTTCAACTATAATCTCTGCAGATATTTTCTCAGTCCCTTTTTTTTTTCTCTTCTGCTTCTGGGACCCCTATGACTCAAATGTTAGTGCTTTTAATGTTGTCCCAGAGGTCTCTGAGATTGTCCTCAATTCTTTTTATTCTTTTTTCTTTATTCTGCTTTGTGGTAGTTATTTCCACTCTTTTATTTTCCAGGTCACTTATCCGTTCTTCTTCCTCCCTTATTCTGCTATTGATTCCTTCTAGAGAATTTTTAATTTCATTTATTGTGTTGTTCATCATTGTTTGTGTGCTCTTTAATTCTTCTAGGTCCTTGTTAAACGTTTCTTGTATTTTCTCCATTCTATTTCCAAGATTTTGGATCATCTTTACTGTCGTTACTCTGAATTCTTTTTCAGGTAGACTGCCTATTTCCTCTTCATTTGTTTGGTCTGGTGGGTTTTTGCCTTGCTCTTTCATCTGCTGTGTATTTCTTGTCTTTTCACTTTGCTTAGCTTACTCTGTTTGGGATCTCCGTTTCTCAGGCTGCAGGTTCGTAATTCCCATTGATTTTGTGTCTGCTCACAGTGGGTAAGGTTGATTCAGTGAGTTGTGTAGGCTTCCTGGTGGAGGGGACTGGTGCCTGTTTTCTGGTGGGTGAGTTTGGACCTTGTGTTTCTGGTGGGCAAGACCATGTCTGGTGTTGTGTTTTGGGATGTCTGTGAACTTATGATTTTAGGCATCCTCTCTGCTATTGGGTGGGTTTGTGTTCCAGTCTTACTAGTTGTTTGGCATATGGTGTCTAGCACTGAAGCTTGCTGGTCATTGAGTGGAGCTGGGTCTTAGCATTGAGATAGAGATCTCTGGGAGAGCTTTCGCCCTTTGATATTATGTGGGGGCCGGCAGGTGTCTGGTGGACCAATGTCCTGTACTCAGCTCTCCCACCTTAGAGTCTTAGTCCTGATACCCAGCCAGGGCAGCAAGGCCCTGTCTCCCACATGGCTCAGAAGAAAAGGGAGATAAGAAAGAAAGGAAGAGGGAGAGAGAGAGAGAGAGGGAGAGAGGGAGAGGGAGAGAGAGAGAGACAGAGGGAGGGAGGGAATAAAGAAAGAGAGAATAGGGGCTTCCCTGGTGGCACAGTGGTTGAGAGTCTGCCTGCCGATGCAGGGACACGGGTTCGTGCCCTGGTCTGGGAGGATCCCACATGCCGCGGAGCAACTGGGCCCGTGAGCCAAAATTACTGAGCCTGTGCGTCTGGAGCTTGTGCTCCGCAACAAGAGAGGCCGCGATGGTGAGAGGCCTGCGCACCACGATGAAGAGTGGCCCCCGCTCTCCACAACTAGAGAAAGCCCTCGCACAGAAACGAAGACCAAACACAGCCAAAAATAAATAAATAAATAAAGCAAACTGTCAACAAGTAAAAATAAACACTATTATTAAAAAAAATAAAATAAAATAAAATTTCCCATGTATCTCCAATATGTAGGCAAACTTGAGAACCAGTTCTCAACCCTGTTTGCAAATGAGAGTCACATGGGGAGCTTTAAAAAAAAAAAAAAAGAAAGAGAGAATAAATAAAATAAATTTATTGAAATAGAAAAAAATTATTAAAAATAAAAAAATAAGTAATAAAAAAAAGCAAGCAAGCAAGAAAGAAACTAAACCTAAAAACAAATCCACCAATGATAACAAGTGCCAAAAACTATACTAAAAAAAAAAAAAGAAAGAAAGACAAAATGGACAGTCAGAACCCTAGGACAAATGGTAAAAGTGAGGCTATTCAGACAAAATCACACAAAGAAACATCACATACACACTCACAATAAGAGAAAAAGTTTAAAAATGCATATATATATATAAAAAAATTAAAAAAGGAAGAGTGCAACCAAATAAATCTACCAATGATAATAAGCTCTAAATACTAAACTTAAATAAACATAGAATCAGGAACAAATTAGGTGCAGAAAGCAAACCCCAAGTCTACAGTTGTTCCCAAATCCACCGCCTCAATTTCGGGATGATTCATGTCTATTCAGGTATTCCGGAGATGTAGGGTGCTTCAAGTTGATTGCAGAGATTTAATCCAGTGCTCCTGAAGCTGCTGGGAGAAATTTCCCTTTCTCTTCTTTGTTAACACTGCTCCTGGGGTTCAGCTTTGGATTTGGCCTTCCTCTGCATGTAGGTCGCCTGAGGGCATCTGTTCATCGCTCAGACAGGATGGGTTTAAAGTAGCAGCTGATTAGGGGGCTGTAGCTCACTTAAGCCGGGGGAAGGGAGGGGTACAGAATGTGGGGTGAGCCTGCGGTGGCAGAAAGCTGAATGACATTGCAACAGCCTGAGCCACGCTATGTGTTCTCCCGGGGAAGTTGTCCCTGGATCACAGGACCCTGGCAATGGCCGGCTGCACAGGATCCCTGGAGGGGGGTATGGATAGTGACCTGTGCTTACACACAGTCTTCTTGGTTGCTGCAGCAGCAGCCTTAGCGTTTAATGCCAGTCTCTGGTGTCCACGCTGATAGCAGTGGCTCGCGCCCGTCTCTGGAGCTCGTTTAGGTGGTTCTCTGAATTCCCTCTCCTCGTGTACCCCAAAACAATGGTCTCTTGCCTCTTCGGCTGTTCCAGACTTTTTCCTGGACTTCCTCCCAGCTAGCTGTGGCACACTAGCCCCCTTCAGGCTGTGTTTACACAGCCAACCCCAGTCCTCTCCCTGGATCTGACCTCCGAAGCCCTAGCCTCAGCTCCCAGCCCCCGCCCGCCCTGGCGGGTGAGCAGACAAGCCTTTTCGGGCTGGTGAGTGCCGGTCGTCACCGATCCTCTGTGCGGGAATCTCTCCGCTTTGCACTCCGCACCCCTGTGGCTTCGCTCTCCTCTGTGGCTCCGAAGGTTCCCCCTCCGCCACCCGCAGTCTCCGCCCGCAAAGGGGCTTCCTAGTGTGTGGAAACATTTCCTCCTTCACAGCTCCCTCCCACTGGTGCAGGTCCCGTCTCTATTCTTTTGTCTCTGTTTTTCCTTTTTTCTTTTGCCCTACCCAGGTTTCTGGGGAGTTTCTTGCCTTTTGGGAGGTCTGAGGTCTTCTGCCAGCGTTCAGTAGGTGTTCTGTAGGAGTTGTTCCACATGTAGATGTACTTTTGATGTATTTGTGGGAGGAAAGTGATCTCCACGTCTTACTCCTCCACCATCTTTAAGGCGCCCAATAGTCCCTATTCCTTAATGGATGCTGTAATAGATGTTGAGGATGTAAAATTAAACAATAGATGATCCTTGACTTTATGGCATCTTTAATCTGGTGGGAGAAGATATCAGCAAAGAAATTTATAATACTGTATGAATATACCATTGGGACAGTTTGGCCAAAACTCTTTGTGAACCCAGCCTTAGGGAAGGGTGGTCTGTGAGTGATGAGGAACCTATCTGAGTTCTCAATTCCAGCAATTTTGATTATGAATAGGCTTTAATTATCGGTACAACTATGTGATCTGGCCAGAGCATTTTGGGAGCACTGAACTAGAATACTGTGGCCTATAAGCAATATGAGTTCTAGATGAATTTAAAGTATCCATTTTACTGATGTTGAATAGGCTATTAAATTAAGCATCAGGGTGGCCTTATTAGCAAACATATTTAGCTATACTTGAATGGAATTTAGCTTTGGGTTTTCTTTCAAATCTGCTTATAGCATTATAGTCTTTGTATAGTAGTTTAATTTGGCACAGAGACTTTAATATGGTAAGTGAAATTTAAAAATGTTGTTTTACATCCATACTTCATTACAAAACCTACAGAGTATTGTTGCTTAGTAAAATTTAAATACTTTATCTCAATCTCAATTTGGGTAAATAATTAAAAGAATAAAATGTGTAATTTGGAAAAATAATAAACTGAGACATGCAGACAATATAGCAGACTACTCCACTTGCCAAGCTGTTCTTTGCTTTCAGACCTATTATGTCTGGTCTGTGTTAGGTCAATGGATGTAAAAAAGACATTTGTGTGTGTGTGTGTGTGTGTGTGTGTGTGTATACACACACACGGATAGATAGATGGATATAGATATGAAACTTGGATTTTTATAACTTAAAAGAGGTCTTGCCAATATGTTAGGAGTCACTATGAAAGCTCTTTAATCTTTTGGTTTTGTAGCTGACAGAATTTTTAAACCTTTATCTCCCTCAGTAAAGGCAAAAATCTTGTCAGAGTGTTTGATAAACCTTTGATATTTCATGGCTATTTAGTCCAAAGGATGTGAAGTTTTTGTTGGAAATATATATATCTCCTTGGATTCTTTGATATATATTAGTATACTGTGTCCCATGCTATTGTCAAAGTGAAAATTGATTCATTTATCCTGTCTCTAATATAAAAACATTCACAAGGATAAAGTTCATGGCTATCTGGCTATATTTAATAAATTCAAATGTGTGATTGGGTTTTTGATTTGCCAATTACCATATTATAAGGTTTCTGATCTTTGGTGATTTTCAGAGAAAAACAATTAGTGTCCATTGGTTTTTATCTTATAATTGATATAATAACCATCCAGTTTGAAACTGTATATCAGAGGTATAAATAGTACATGTTTGCATATTTTGCTTTAACTCAGTTACTTCAGGTTCATTGTGACAGGTACACCTGCCCTCCAAGTAAAATTCTCTGGGTAATTAGAATCAGTACCAATGTGATTTCTGCCTTTTGTTAGACTTTACAAAATAAAATAGAAAAAAATGCTTTGTGGATTTGTTTAGTTAGTGTAAATATGACAAGTTTTACTTTTTTTCAAGTGAGTTTTCTGATGACTTTATTTTTGAACATTTGTATCACTCTAACCTTTAATAAAAGGTTTTTTCCATCAAAAATTTAGCATATGAAAACTATTTAACAAATACTAAGTAATAAATAATTTAAATTTAGTATAGAAGTCCAAATCAACTGAAAAACTGTAAACTGCAAAATGTTTTGGGTGCTATTATGAGTAATGCTTAAGTAAAAATACTCTGGAAGGAAAGTCTTGGATATGTATTCCAGCTTCACCCACTTAATAGCTGTGTGGCCTTGGGCAAAAGTTTTTAACCTCCTGTTTCTTCATCTGTACCATGAGAATGATAACAGTACCCTCCACATTGGGTTATTGTGAGAGCTTAAATAGTTAATATTTAACAGTGCCTGTAGCATAGTAAGTATTCCATGAGGTATTAGTCATTATCATTCATGATTTGTGATATTTATAATTCATTATAATTTTTTCAGTTGGCTGACAGACTATTTTCTTGTTTTATTTGCTTTGCATTTTATATTTCATAGTGGTTTATAGACTGCATTTTATTTTAAGAAAAATGGTGTATTTAAAATTATGCTACTTGTGCACGGTAAAATATACACTCTTTGGTGTGTGTGTGGGAGACATCCAAAATAACCTTTGTTTTGGGGTGCAATTTTTTCCTTTCTTGGTTGGAAGAACTAGGACCCAACTTTGAATCAGAGAAGGCTAGAGTATGGATTATACGTTCTTAGACCTGGATGATACCTTTCAATTTAGCTTCTTCATTTTACAGAAGAGGAAGCTAAAGCTTTGGGTGGTTATCCTCCTTAAGTTCACATAGCTAGTACCTTAAAGATGGTCTAGAAGTTATATATTTTGACTCCTTCACCTCCCTCTCTACTTTGGAGAGTATAGAATTTTTGACGATGTTTGAGTAACAGTGACATTCATATTAAAGACAAAAGACATAACCATTATTGCTTTTTTTTTTTTTTTTTGTGGTACGTGGGCCTCTCACTGTTGTGGCCTCTCCCGTTACGGAGCACAGACTCCAGACGCGCAGGCTCAGGCTCAGTGGTCATGGCTCACGGGCCCAGCTGCTCTGCGACATGTGGGATCTTCCGGGACTGGGGCACGAACCCGTGTCCCCTGCATCGGCAGGAGGACTCTTAACCACTGCGCCACCAGGGAAGCCCCCTATCATTGCTTCTAATCTGTTGATACAATGAATCATATTACGAACAAGATTCTCCTGGTGATTTAAAAGATTGGAATTGCTTCTCAGCAGGTTAGTTAACCACGCATACTCAGGAGTCTAGCTATTGTGCAGATTGTGGTCTACATGATGGAGGACCTCTAGCCCAAACCTCTGGTCTTTGCCATGTAATTTTTCCCAAAAGAGAAAGCTGACCACAGAGCAGAGTGTTCTTTGAGCTAAGAGCTGTTAAAACATTAAGTTAGATTTCTTCCTAAAAATCAGTAGACTAAGACTGTGTTAGCTCATGTTTCATATTACACGAGAGAAAATAAACTGAAAGGTCAGTTGAACAGTTACAGCATTGCCCTTTTCCAAGGTAATCAGCAGAGCATGTAGCAAAGACGTGAACAGGAGCGTGACTGGAAAGAGAGCGGCTGATAAAGAGGCTGGCTGTTTAAAGTGCTTGGGACAGTACTTGACACTTCCAGGCCTGACCAGATGGGCCATCTCACAGGGCTTACCTTCAGTAATTCTGATTTATTACATTCAGATGGCTTTCTTTTTCTAGTTAGGCAGTCAGGTTTTCACATTGCCAGAAGACCCCAGAAATTTTAATATTGACCATTAATCATACCCTGGTAAACTGCAAGGGCAATATATTATTAATTTGTTTGCAGCCAAGAGACAAAACACAGTGATTAAAATTAATTTCTAGCTACATTTTGTTAATTTATTCTAATTAATTAATATGTTAAGAAGTCAAAATATGTTTACATTAATGGCTATATAGTAGGTTCTTTATGTTGTGTCATTAAATGTCATTTCCATTATCCTAAATGTTGAACTCTAGAAATAAGTACTTTATTATTAAAATAAATAAGGAGTTGTATAAGGCTTTCTAAGTAATACCACCAAGTGAAGTATTTCTAATTTTCCATTAATTGAATGAGAACATTTCATGGTTTGGGTTTTGTAGGATTTAGATTTGGAAGGATCTCAGCAGTGACCTCCCTCCACCCCTTCACCTCTATGGCCCAGTACCAGAATTAGGAAAGAACATTTAATAGATAGCAGCCATTATTTACTTCCAGGACACAATTTTAAATAGTAGCCACTCTCACTTTTAAAGTTAACTTTTAACAGTTTTAAATTGACCTCATTCTCCTCCTCCCAAAAAGGAAAGATTTAATGATTTCTACATAATCATAATTTCTGTATATATATTATTAATTTGAAATACAAAGTAGCCAAATTACATTTAACTTTAGGCCAAGTAAGAACAAAATTGTTATTTAAATAGCTTTTATTCTAAAACATCAGAAAATAAGAAATCAACTGTTTGCTCTTAAATATGCTCTGAGGATAGGAGTTATCAGATTGTCCATAGTGCATTTGATTGTGTTTTAGAAATGGTACAAAATGAAAAAGATTTTTAAAAAAGGTTAAAATTAGTAACATGCTTAATGTTTGCTTGTAATTGAATTAACATTTAGATTTTATTATTGTATTATAATTAACATGATATAACTATTCCAATTTTTTCAAGGTTTTTTTTTTCTACTTAGAAATATCTTAATTTCTTGTTTAAAAAAAGGAAAGATGAGACATGACATAATTTATTTTTTGGTGGGCTAGTTATATATAAGCACAATAGTCCTGACATCAATGGTATTATCTTTCTGTTTTATAGATGAGGAGGCTGAAACTCTGAGGTCATTAAGGGGAAAATCTAAGGTCACTTTGCTAATGGGCCTAGCAATAGAACCTAACCTTTTATTTTTAAAATCTGTCCTTTCTATAGTGTGTCATCATGCCTGGAACATAGAACATGGCCCATACAAATTAGTCTTAGATTAACTCTATATGTGAAATAACTCATTTCATTAACATCTAGTCCCAAATCTTATGAACATAGGCGTTGGTAAGGGTTATAATAGTAAGAAAAACTGCTTGGGTTAAAAACCACAGACATGCATGTTACTATCAGTTTGAGTAGAAATGAGATGATGGGAGTGAATTGTCTTCCATTCATTTTGACAGCAGTTGGTGTCTTGATTGGTTCATCATATCCCCTGGTTTCCTTTTCACTTTTGTAGATCCATACGTTTGAACTTTTTATAACATTCAAGTCAATGAATCAGTGTCTTATGTGAGATAATGCGTTTCCTTATAAAGCTGGTTGTTTAGTCACACAGGACCTACAGGAGCAAGAGTGAGGGATTTATCTGCAGACTGCTTCCCATTTTCTATCTCTTATTGGTCAAAGTTTATCCCTTTAAAAGTTGAGCCTTTATTTCTCCACATGTCAATGTTGTAGTATCTGGCTTCTTTCAGTAGCTGCTTGCAAGTCACAGCCTTCATAGGGCCGGTCAAACGAGGGTACAAAGCCAAGACCTTGGTGGAACTAAGTGAATATGTGAGTCTCGTACATTTAGGGTGGATTGTATCTTTCTTATATTTGAAGAGGCTATTGATTTTCTATGTTGTCCTCAAATCCAACAATCATATTGAATAGATTTATTGTCCTAATAGTGTGCTTATTCATTTCATGTGAAAGGTGTTATGCTAAGCATTTTAGGTATATCATCTCATTTGATTATCTTATGAAATATATTCTGTTATTCTTAGATAGGGAAATTGAGTCTTAGTTACAGCTGGTAAGAGGTAGGATTGGAATTCAAATTCAGATGTAATAATCTTAATTTCAAACCTAAATCTAACCATCCTGTCACCATTGCCTCACCACTGTCTGGCAAGTAATAGGTGCTTACTAAATATTTATTTGTTAAGTACTTAATATGTGCTGTATTTAAGGTGCTTGGGTATATGAATGTGCTAAACAGATAATTTTCCCTGTCTTTGGGGAATTTACATTCTAGCTACTTCTATTTTCTGGTTATAAGCCTTTATCAACGCCTTACACGGTGCTTTCTCACTCTTTTTTTGCTCTTCTATCTCCCAAACGTAACAAAGAATGTCTTGAAGGCATGGACTCTTTCTTCTCTGTTCTCGGTGACTAGCATAGCACTGGACATATAGTAGATGCTTAGTAATATTTGTGGAATAAATGGATGGATTTTACCACTCCTTGCTTGTCACTTTTACTTAAATGGCCCCAATTTTACTGTTTCCTGACAGATGAAGTTTAGAGTGTATGTTAAATTGAATACAGATTGGAAATGTCACTAAAATTTTAAATGAAATTTTGAAAATTTGTACATTTATTTGTCAACTGGTACATTTAAACATTTAAATATAAAGAACGGCATTCAAAAATAAGAAACCATGTCTACTATAATGTCAATTTTTAAATTATTTTCATTGGTCAATCCTGTATAACAAGTCCACAAACCCCTATATTTTAATGTTCAGTCTATTTAATAAAGACTTCAGTAATATCTATACTCTGCCTGCTAAAATTGATCCTTCAAACTGCTCCCTTTAAAAACTCTCTCTGATTGTATCAGTTATCTCCTCTTTAAAGTCTTAAAGGTTTTCATTTTTTTATTTATTATCTAGCTGAAAACCATCTTTTCCATCTTGATTTGCCACTACATTTCTAGCCATCTTCCTGTCCAGCTACGTATAGCTAATATGTAGCCCACAAGAACCACTTTAAATTTTACACATTTAATGCTCTTCTCTGTCTTGTCTCCAACTGTCAGAATATACTACTCATCCTTCAAGATATAGCACAAATGCCAGCCACTTTTTAAAGCCTTTTCTAATCTTCTCTTCTCTCATCAGTTCTTTCTGTTGTCTTGCTTATTCTTCTGTTAACATTTGCTTATCTCAGCCCTATCCTGTCCTGAGTTGAACCATCTTCTATTAGACTGATGAACTTATTGAGGGAAGGACCTTGAATTATTGGTACACAATAAATATTTTTATCCTGTAATAAATATGTTGTGGGTTTTTGTTGTTGTTGTTGAATACTTATCCATGATTGAGGGACATAAACTATTCACTTTAAAGTCTCAAATGCCTACTCTTCACTTGACAGGTTTAATATATAGATAAGTTTGTATATTACACATATTTTGTGCTTCAAGAAGAAAGTTTCTGCCAGTCACTTTAAGGTCTTTTTAAAGGCCGATTTAAAAAGCAATTTTTTGTTTCAAAAAAAATTCCATTCCCCTCTTCTTTATTTTCCCCTTTTTTAGTTACTAAAAATTCCTGTTGAGCTTTTACTTCTGTGCTTTTGCTTGCCTCTATTCCAAGTCTCCTCTAGGAAGCAGATGACAATATAAAATCTTAAGAATTAAGCTAACAAGGAAGGAATTTCCCTCATGGGTTCCTTGTGTTTCAGGTACACTCAGAAGCACTTGAGAAAGAATTCTACATCCTAGATATTTCCAGATAAAGTATGATCCATCTCCCCTGACATATCTCCTGTGTTGACAACCTTGCCTGAAATTAGTTTCTGTACGGATCTAGGATGAACTGTCTTACAGGAGAGCAAAGACTGTAGCCTGTTTCATTTTTTTTCCAAACTAATCATTTCCTGCTTCCCTAAAGTAACTATTTTGTTCCCTAGTCAATCCAATTTACTTAATTTTCTTCAACACTTTTTATAATCCATACATTCAAGTTAATCTGGAGTACCTGGTATGTGTTATGTGTTAGTATGCCTATATTTGTAATTTTTCATAGCAGGAAAAAATGTGTTCTCAAACACTTTTGGAATTTAAGGAGAAACAGTCCTTGATGTTTTCTAATAATTAATGTGCACATTAAAATCTAAACAAGTATTATAAGTTAAAAAATTATAAATTAAAAAGGATGTTACAGCATTGCCTTCCACTGAGATGGTGAAAAGTTATAGCTTACAGTTATTGAGCACTTGCCGGCTACTGTGGGGATGACTCCTAGTATGACTTCATTGATTCCTTATAAACTATGAGATTTCCCCCACTTTACAGGGGAAGAAATTAAGGAAAAAGGAGGCTAAGTGATTTGTTCAAGGTCACATATAGTATGTAACAGAGTTAAGATTTGAAGCTAAACTGTTTATTTCTAGAGCCTTAGCTGTTTCTCTTAATTATAAGATTAATAGCCTTATGAATAAAACTTATAGGGCTTTCTTTAAAAGGAAGATGTGACTTTTAATTTGAGACTTTGTCTCTTGATTTCCTTAAAGTATACCTTTTGTGATGAATAATACTACATCTCTACTTCTTTTTACCTTCTTGACCTTGGGCAACTTACATATTTATCTGTGCCTCTATTTCTTTCTTTGTAAAAAGAGGATTAAAAACATCAATCAAATGTAATAATATTTTTATATCTGTACAAAGTGCTAGTTGCAATAGTAACTTCGTCTTATGTTCTGGTTACCAAGAATTTGACCCAGTTTTTAAATATTCTATAAATTCATAGCAAAATATTGAGAGAGATGACTGTAGTAGGAGAGGGCAAAGGGACGATGAGCTTGCTATATCCTCAGGCATTTTCTTTTTTGAGCCACAGTGATTTCAAAGTGGAATGTGTATTTCTGTATCAGAAGCTACAGGGCTGACCTTGAGGAAGTCAAGATATTTAGTCAGAATTATATCATACTATAATCCTGTTTCTGTTCAATTTTAGTAAATGGGACATTTGTACATGTCTTATGAAACATCTTAAGAATGATTATTTTTTAAACTTAAAATAAATCTAAAATTGTGTTTTAAAGACATTATAACCACATTGACAGTAAAATTATTGCCACATTTATTTGCCCTCCCAAAGTTGGTATCTTTTTAAAAAAGAATCAGTAATTTTTCTTATATTATGATAATGTATGTGTATGCATTTTTTTAAACCCTAAGTCCAGATTAATTTTGTTGACTGTTCCTTACTGTTTGGTCATTTTATTGAATGTTGTTAACTTATGTTGTCTAATATGGATTAGAGTTTCCATACACCAAGAGTTATAGCTGAGTAATATCTATAAGAGGTAAGAATCATTTTCTCATAGAAGTTGGAGAGTATGAGAGAGTTTGCAATACGAGTCTTTCATTAGATCTGTAGATTGAAGGTTTTTTGCCTTTTTTCTTTTTTGATCTAGATCAGTATTTGAAGTATTTTTGAAACAGTTGCTAATGTTAAATTAAGGAGAGTTCATAGAAAAATCTGGAATTTTTTCATTCTTACTTGATTTGGCAAATGCTTGGTAATAATAGGCTATAGCTTTTAAATAGACACTGTCACTTTTCGCTGGGCTTTGTGCTCTCCATCTCACTTAGAGTTCTTTTCTGCGTTGTTTTCCATACTCAAAGGCTAACCTCATTGGTCATTCTTTTATCAGGCTTGCCCTTTTGTGTTCCTCATGTGGGAGCAGCTCCTCATATTTATGATACCTTCCTGGCTTCTGTTGGTGGTTCAGTTTGTGTAAAGACTAGAGTGAAGACTGCCAGTGAGACTGGGGTTGTATCATTTCATTAAAAGCTAATTTGTTTCAAATAATAGATTAAATGTAATCTGAATTTTTATGAAACCATGGGCATGTGTGCTCACAGGTGGGCATGTGTATTTGTGTGTGTTGGATATATATATATACAATACAAAAGGGGATCATATATGAAATATTCCACTCACACCTACCACTCCCATAAGCATTGCACTACACCGATCAGATTCTGTGCTGTACCTCTTCTTGTCTTTGAAGCAAATGTGGTGAGTGTGGTGAGGCTAGGGAGGCTTAAGGCTCCTGTTCACCTCAGCCCATTGGAATTCAACCACTGGTGCAGAGGAAGGGACCCTGTGAAAATACCATCTACGTGCCATCTGTACCTATATGAATATGCTTTATACAAGTAGATGGTTTGTAGAAAACTGCTTTGCAGCTTCTTTCCCTAAGCCATCGCTCTTGGCACATTTTTCCACATCACCACATTTCGTTCTATCTCCTTCTTCATAATGGATCTCATGTAATTTGTTGTTTGTATGTTCCACGGTTAATTCGACCAGCCTCCCTTGTTGAACAGGTAGGTATTTTCCATGGTTTGGTATTTTAAATAATGCCATAATGATTATCATTGTACACATGTCTTTGCTTCTTTGTGTGATATATCCTAGGGGTAAATTTCTAGAAATGGAATTACTTAGTTGAAGAGTATAATTTTGAAATTTTCATAGCTGATGCCAAATAGTTATCTAATTTATATTTCATTAAAGAGTATTTGGGAATGTCTTTTTCCTGGACCTGCATTCTGTCTGCACAGACTATCACATGTTTACTGGTCTTTTAGGTGGAAAATGGAATTTTGAAATTTAGGTTTGCACTTCTTCAGTTATCTATGAATTTGAGCATCTTTTCAATGTGTTTACTGGCCATTTGTACTTCTTTTTCTGTGAGCTATAGGTTTTGTTTTTTTTTTTAATTAAATATTTATAACTTTGATCTTTCAAAGTTATTTTGGTTTTAGAGGTCCAATTTTTAAACTTAGATTCCAATATTTTAATAGGTAAGCCATTCTTTTCTTACTTATTTGAAATGTCCTTTTATGATGTATTTAATTTCTTTATATGTTCAAGTCTATTTCAAGAACTCAGTTTTGTCACACTGACCTATTTCAAACTATTTGAATTCCCCAAATTTTATAAACATAGTTTTACATATGCATTAAAATTCTTATGGAATATTTTATAGGATTATGTAGATATTTTAGTGATCTAAAAATTTTATCGTTTCAGAAAAAAACATTTATTTTGTTTAAATGGTGTTTCTTTGTTATAAATAATTAGAACAATGCAGGGGAGAAAGTAAATAGAAACCCCACCAAAAAAATCATCACTGATATTAAGGGAACATCATTCTTGATATTTTTTATATGCTTATATATAAGTAGAAGAATAGAGAAATAACTTTATAGAAATAATATAATAAAACATGAGGAAAAGAAATGTGTTTTAAATTTAATTTTAAACAAATAGACTGAAATAAAAAGAAGTGGCTGAAATTCACATTACGACTTTCTTTAAAGTGGCCATCTAAGATTACTGAAGAGATTAAAGAGTATAATAATGACAATCTTAAATTTTAGTCAGTGTTGAGTGACTCTGTTATAAAAAAAAATAGGGGTCTGACCACTCATGCTTTATTCCATCTCCCTTTC
Source organism: Mesoplodon bidens (assembly GCF_964165515.1). NCBI lineage: Eukaryota > Metazoa > Chordata > Mammalia > Artiodactyla > Ziphiidae > Mesoplodon > Mesoplodon bidens. The sequence goes on along the minus strand of NC_138161.1, from coordinate 35,421,575 downwards.
ACTTACCTCTTGTTTTTTTATAAGTCAAGTTTTCACTTGTCCATTGAGATTCTTTTCTTGTTATCACACTCACATAATTGCACAATTGATTAGCCTTGGTTCTATATTTAAAGACTTAGGGCTCAACCACACTGCTGCAATGACTGTCCATTCCTCTGTGTGTGTGTTTTTAGTCTTTTAATTGACTAATTTTTATGGAAAGTTTTTTTTTCTTTTCTTCAGCAATGGTTCATTAATGTCATAGACTTAAAATTATTTTTTAATTTGGCAATATTTAAAGAATTCTTTAAGCTCGAGTAGGCATGTGTCTCATATAACATCCTTAGATTACTACCTTTCCCTCTCAGAATTGTGTGGGCTTGGCTTTGTTATGTTTTGGTCTTTAATGTAATGCTCCTTTGCAAAAAAATATGCGCCCCTCCCCTTATTTTTTTGTACCAGTTGTCCATAGAATTATTTCTTTCTCCTTTGAATTTCAGTAGCTTAAACTGGGAGATACTGTGTGTGTGTGTTTGTGCGTTTGTTTTCCAAATTTTTCTTAAAACATAATATGTTCTTTTTAAAATGCAGATTTAATTCTATAGGAAAACTGTCCAGTTTTATGTCTTTCATATTCATTTTATTTAGTTTTGTTCTTCAGAGTCACCAGCTATCCTTATTTTGATAATTTTTGTTAGTTTTGCGTATCTCTTTAATATTTTCAATTTCTTTGTCTTTTTTCTCTAATTATATCAATTTCCAGTTCACTTACCTAATAATTCTTTTTTATAATAAACCACTAGCATCTTTATTTGTCAACAATAGCCACTTAGAAAATGTAGTAGACAAGGAGCATCTTATCATGATAACAGCAAAATGCTAAGATTAACCTAATAATGTGCTGAAGGACTCAGTATTTTGTATGTAGCAATTCTCTCCAAATTAATCTGTATAGTAAAATAATCTGAATAAACTTGACATACTGATTGTAAAGCTCTTATAAAGGAAAAAAGTTTTTAAAATGTCCAAGAAAATGTACAGAAAAATTAAAATGTGAACTTGTATGACCAAATATTAAATATACTATTATATATAGTTATGTTAATTAAAATTGTGTGGTATTCTTCCTCCAGATACAGAAAAGAACAAAGAAAGAGGAATAAATAAAAATGCCTTCTATATATGTGAATTTAATACATAAAGTCAATCAAGCATCTTAATCAGTGGAGAAAGGGCGGAATATATGAAATAAAGAGCACTGGGAAAGTTATTCTCGCACTTTGGAAGAAAACTCAAATTCCTACATCATTCCATATACAAAAATAAATTCCAAGGCAATTTAAACACTAAACACCAAAAAATATAAGTATAGTGGAAGAAAATATGGGAGAATTATTTTAATCTTATGATTAAGAATACCTTTTAAGCAAAATATAATGCTATATATATTCTATATAAAACTCCTTAAAGATGGATAGATTAGAAAGAATTTTTAAATTCTTTAAGATGAAATATACCATAAGTAAAGCTAGAAGGAAACCAACTGGAAGAAAATATTTGCAATAAGTGTGTTTCAGAAAACAGATGACTTTCTATAATATATAAAGAGCTTTTGCAAATCAAAAAATAAAGCAACCTAAAATGGAAAAAAAAGGACAAAGATATAGCTAATATTTATTGAGAGAATATAATTTGCCAGGCAATAGCCTAAGGACTTTACATGTACAAACTCAGCTAATTTGCATAATAACCCTTTTGACCAAATACACTTAGCATCTCCATTTTGCAGGTAAGAAAATGAGACACAGAGAAATTTAGGAATTTGTCCAGAGTTATACCATTAGTAAATACTAGCCAGCACTCAACGCACTGAAAAAGAAGCACAAATAGCTAATAAATTTAAGAAAAGCCATTCAACCTTAATAATAATTTAGGAAAATGCAAACATTAAAACACAATAAGATATTTTTACCAACCAGAGAGTCAAAAAATATCAGAAGGATTAATAAGACTCTTAATTAATAATGTTAATTGCCAAGAGTGTAGAGAAACAGTAACTCTCATACTCAATTATTGGGGATGTCCATTGTATAGTATTTTTTTTATCTTTAAAAATAGGGATTTTTAAGTTATTTTTTTTGAATTTTTGAATTTTATTTTATTATTTTATTTATACAGCAGGTTCTTATTAGTTATCTATTTTATACATATTAGTGTATATATGTCAATCCCCATCTCCCAATTCATCCCACCACCACCCCCCATGCCCCACTTTCCCCCCTTGGTTATATGTACACTTTGTTCCTTGCCAATTCTAATTTAATGATTATTTTCTAATGCTGCATTTTGATACTCTTTATTTCTTTGAGTCTGCAGTTTCATTTTACTTCTCATTCTGTTGTTCTGTCATATAATCTCTCAGCTCTTATTTTAATTCAATTCATTTTTATTTAAGTTAAAGTACAGCATGAAACATTTGTGGAAAGATTCTTTTTCCATTCAGCTTAGTTGAGGTGTTCTTCATTAGTTAGCTTCTTACATTTTGTATATTCCCTGTATATTCCCTACTTGGATTCATGCCATCTTTCTGGAACTTTTATTGATTACCCCTCAGGGTATGGGGTACGCAGGGAAGTTTATGGACATTGCTCAATTCATTGCATAGTTCTGGACCTTTCACTTCTGACATAGAGCACCTGCCACATGCTTCATTTCTCTAGTTTTACCAGTTTTGTCCTACTTTGCTTCTCCCCAGACTTGGGACTAATAAGTGCAAGTAGTAGCATGTTTTTGTGTACCAGCCCTGAATATGGACTCTGGGAATCTGGGAGAGGTTCAGGAGCAGCTATGTGTTATTCTTGGTCCTGCTTGGAAAGCAATCTTTGGTTTCTTCTCATGGCTGCTAGCTTCTGTAGTTTGATGTGATGTATGTTCTTTCCATGCTTATAGGGCATGGCTAGGCAAACTACAGCCCAGAGGCCAAATTTGGCCCCACCATCTGTTTTTGTAAATAAAGTGTTATTGAAACACAGCTACACCCATCCATTTGCATATTGTCTGTGGCCAATTTCATGCTTCAGAGACATAGTTGAGTAGTTGTGATAGAGACCATATGGCTGGCAAAGCCTAAAATATTTACTATCTGCCCCTTAACAGGAAAAGTGTGCCAAACCTGCTGTAGAGTAATTTTATTTTTCTTACTGGTTTTTAGCTATTTTTCCTTCATTTTTTTTTTTAGGAGTTTGAGGAGAGATGTAGGAATGCTCCTTCATTATACTCTCTTGACATAGAAGTTGCTATAGTGCTGATATTAAAATATTCATGGAATAACATAACCATCATATTTTCTCTCTTATACCAAAATGTTTGAAATTACAAAAAAAAATGTTAGTTAGATTAGTTCAGTTTATTTGAGATAAGAATGATTTTATCCTACCAGGTAACTTCTACCAATAAATGAAATTATTCACATCATTCCTCTTTAATGATGTCTTTTTTTTTTCTTTTTCTGAATGAGAGTAAAGCAACTTCTTAATTACAGTAGCTTTTCTGGAAGATGATTTAATTTTTCAATTTCCTTTCTTTTGCACTTTTTCAAAGGTATAAGCTGTTTTGCCAGACTTTGAGCAACATCGGAGAGAACGAAGGTGGTATTGATAAGTTTTCCAGAGGTTATGAATCATTTGGCGTCCACAGATGTGCTGATGGTGGTTTATACTGCAAAGAATGGGCCCCAGGAGCAGAGGGAGTTTTTCTTACTGGAGACTTCAGTAAGTATTTTAGAACAATTAAACTCAGTTGTAATATTTTATTTGTTTATTTAAAACATAGATGTTATATTTCATATATTTAACTTTTATGAATATTATTGATTACAAATATTCTACTTTTCCATAGAATTTCTTCAGTCTTTACCTTCATGTTGTAAAGGTGTTTCTGCTGTAATAAGATACATGTGTTTCTTAAAACTTTATGTTCTTAAAATCATGTACCAGAAATAACAGAGTTTATGAGAAAAATAGGGTTAGGCAGAGTACTCCAAATCTATTCAACTTTGTTAGCAAGCTCTGACAAAACTAATAGCAATCTAGGTAAAAATATTGGTGTAGGTTCAACTCCACTAGCATTTGCTCCTGGTTATTTGGCATCGTAGTACTTGGATCCTCTAATATCTTTTATTGAGACCACAATAAAAGTAGACAGCTAATCTAGAGGGTAAACTGCTTCATCAGTCAGTTCTTTGTTTTTTCCTTTTCCTTTTTTATAACACAATATGGGAAATACCTTCTCAGCCTTGTCATCTGCACCATTAATTTCACTAGGCAGTTAACTCTATGGAAAGCACCGTGGTTCTAGAAGTCAGGCTTCCATCTTACAGTCTAGTGGAAGGAAACCTGTATGTAAATAACTAAAATACAGTGTGCTCAGTTTTATTATATAAGTATAAATAAATTACTGTAATAGTGACAAGGAAGAAAGCTCAGTTTTGAAAATGGAATTACTGGCAAAATAGGCCTTGGTAAAATGTTCGTAATACAAGGAAAGGAAATATCAAAATGATAATAATCCTTTAGTACCATAGGGTAGCGTGGTCTTTAAAGTTTGATTTTCCTGGACTCAGAAGTCTACATGCTGTACTGTTCTGCAAAGAGCAAAACTGTAGGGACAGAAAACTGAGTTGTCACGGTTTAGGGGTAGGAGGTTTGAGCTGATTACAGAGAAACATAAGGGGACTTTCTGGGGTGATGAAAAAGTATTATGTCTTGATTGTGATGGTTACATGACTGTATACATTTGTCAGAATTTATAGAAGTATACATGTAAAAGAGTGAATTTTACTATGTGTAAATTATACCTTAAGGAACCTGACTTTAAAAAAAAGTTTTGATTTTATTTATATTGTCTAAGGCAGCGCTGTCCAATAGAAATATAATGGACACCATTTATATAATTCAAAAATTTTAGTGGCTATATTAAAAAAATAAAGGAGAACAGCTGAATGAATTTTAATAATGATAGATTTTTATTTAACCCAATATATCAAAACATATTTTAAAATGTAATCAATATAAAATTTGTTAGTGAGATATTTTCATTCTTTTGTACAGCACTTTCTAAATCTGGTATTTTTTCATTGGAAATACTTGATCAATCTTTAGATTTAATACAATTTTCAGTTTAAAAGTACGTACCCAAGTTTTTCCAACCATTATTAAAAGTTCTAGCAACTCAAATGAGTAATAGTTTTAAAATTTACATTTAATAAAGTAATTAAAATTAAATAAAACTTTAAATTTAGTTTCTCAGTTGCACTAATCTCATCTTAAGCACAAGTAGCCACCTTTGTCTGGTGGCTCCCTTATTGGAAAAAGCAGGTCTAAGGACTTAAAATTATTCTTTGTGTAGTCCCCCAAAGTAGTTGATGCCAGCTGCCTGTGTTTCTAGAGTTACTGAAAACTTTAGGGAAAGTTTTGAGAAAGATAGTGTGTCTGCTGAGTCAGATAGCTTGACCTGGTGATTATTATGAAATGTATTTTGAGGCTAGGAGTCTTTTCACTTAAATTATTGTTAAAATTGTTATAATTTTTTCTCATACATATACATGACTATTTCCCCATCTTCTCTAAGTGACTGCCTTGACCACTAGTTTTATATTAATAGACCACTTTGATATCAACCTATAATCAAGGCACTTTTTGGCATTCTATTTTATTAGTTCTTTTTACTGCCATTTATTGAGAGGTATTGCTTGAGAGTGTTCAAGTTAAAGTTTTACATACAGATACCAAAACTGCTATAAGAACCTTAGTTAAAATTTGGTACTTGCATTTGATTACCTCTCCTCCATATTTATGATTGAACCTACTAAATAGGCTTTAGAAATATAAAAATATGGGAAAGGGACTGTATGAAACTAGATTTGGTAACTATCATAATGACTAATGCTGATTTATTAAAAGTTGTTCCTTGTAAATCCAGTTGGACCATATATGTGTTTGGAAACTGTATTTAAAAATTTTAAGGATTTAGGATTTAATGTTTAAATATTAAAAGTATAACAATTTATAAAATCTTTTGTAAAGAGAAAACTCAAAATTATCTAGTCCCTATTTTAATGTAAAAATATCCTCTGTTAACTTTTTTTTCAATTTAATTTGATTTTTGAAAATCCTATTCTTTGTGAAGGTGTATCATATAATTTAAAATCTCTCCATATCCTTGAAACAACATTCAGTCAATTATTTTCAATCAAACAATGTTTATTTAGTGTCTAAGGGCACGAAGAATATCAGATTTAATCAATGGGCCTTTATTTTTACTGGAGAGATAGGAATGACTAAGATAAATGAAATTGTGATAGAAAATAAGAAGTATGATAGAATACAGTTAACTGTTAAAATAATTAACAGGCAGTATGTTGGGAACATTTTAATTTATTTACTTATCTAGATGAAGGGATTTTTTTTTTTTTTTTTTGCCCTGTTATAGGGTCTCAGGATCTCCTTATATATGGGATCTCAAACTTTTCTCACTAAAGAGCTTTGGCTTAAAAAAATAAAGAAAGAAAAACAACTTTCAAATTGAGAGTAGAGCCAAAATTCTGGGTTAAAAATTCATTTAAAATAATAGTTCTTTGGAAAAGAATGTCATACCTGAGTGTTAATTTAATGTAACTTTGTAGAATATAGAATTTTGATGATAATGACAGCATAGCTAAAAATATACCCATAATTACTGAACTAAACATGTCTTTTTTTAAAAAATACGATTAAGGAATTATATATTTTTTCCCTTATTTACAAAAAAATCTATTTCTTATGGCTATGAAGAGATGAACAAGAAGAAAGTTATTTTTCTTTGTTGAGGTTTTTCTCAGCATCAAAAATGTGTTAGATTTTATAGTTAGTCTTCCAATGTATAAATTTGTACTAAACTGAAGGGAAAATACAATTTGCGTTAATTAGCTAAAAAATTACAGTTGATTTTTTAAAATTAGAAAGTGAAAACGAAGATTAATAAAAACTATTCTAGGTGGTTTTGCTAATGATATTAAAATGTTTTTAAAAACATTTAACTGTATTCGTATAACTTCATATTTATCAGCTAAGTTGAAACAGCAGTAAATTTAAAAGATTCTATGGAAATAATCTCTAACTGTAAGATGGGTTATTTTTAAGAATTCCTTACTTTGTCATTTAATGTAACAGTAAGCTTAACTTCTATATATGTACTTGAAATATCACCTAAAGAGCCCTATTGCTTCTTTACCTATAGGCAGAGTTATAAAAAGTAACATCATTTTACTTATATTTTTATCATGGAAGTATATACATATATAATTTAAAACATTGCTTTTGTATCTACCTCTTCCCTACACCTCCAAAGATAATATAAAACACACCTTCAAAAACCAACAACAAAAATCTTATTTCTGCTAAGGAAAAATTGTTACTTATATTTACAGTAACAGGAAAACAGTAAAAAGAAATGTTCTTAATTCAATTTTTATCTAAATGATCAACCATCTATTTCTGATAATTTTTCAGAAGAAATGAGAATTAAAGATTGTCTAGACTTTAATTCTGTATTATAGAAAATTATGCCAGTGATCAAAATATGTTAGCATGTTGTGATGTCGCTCTTCTCTTCTAATCATTTTAGAAATTGCACTATACTTTCCTCTACATATAATACTGCTGGTAAATGTATGCTGTTCTAGTGTATTTTTTTGCCAACTGACCTGAAAATATTTTAGGTACAAATGCTTATTGTTGTCAAGTATAAATGATCTTTAAGAAGGAAATTACCATGTATTGGAGTGTAGAAAAAAAAAAAAAAAGAATGGGGTTTAGAGTTTGAAACCACAGTGGAACTCTCTAAATGTGGTTCTTCATCTGGCTTAGTGGGGTTAAAGGTGATAATATTCCTCTTACCTGCCTAACTGGGTTGCTCTAGATACTAACTGGATTACAATTTTATGCATTACTCAATGCTATAGAAATCTTAATTGACAAGATTGAAAAAGTACTCTAATTTGCAAAAGTCTTTCTTTTTCTTATTAAAAAAATACTATTAATTTCAAAGGCAGTTGGGCCTTGCAAAAGCCAAATGATATAGTCTCTGTTTTGCCCAAACTGAGGTGGCTCTGGCTTTTGCCATCCATATTTTTAAAACTTAGAAAGCACTTTCACTTTAAATATATTTCACGTATTTTTCTTCATTTGAGAGAACATGAAATAATCATTTCTTTTCCTTTCAGTCATTTTTTAAAAAACTCACTCTTTAAGCAGCCAGCAGCTGCTGCAGCAACCCAGGACAGTGGATATATAATGACATTCATCAAGATTGGAATCTTACCACCCAGAAAGTATTTCTGGGCCAGCCAGAAACTACTTTAAAGGCTTTGAATCATCTTTAATAAAGGAAAGATTCATTCTTTAGAAAATTAAATGTGATTTAAAATATACTTGGGGGCTTCCCTGGTGGCGCAGTGGTTGAGAGTCCGCCTGCCGATGCAGGGGACACGGGTTCGTGCCCTGGTCCGGGAAGATCCCACATGCCGTGGAGCGGCTGGGCCCGTGAGCCATGGCCGCTGAGCCTGCGCGTCCGGAGCCTATGCTCCGCCACGGGAGAGGCCACAACAGTGAGAGGCCCGCATACCGCAAAAAAAAAAAAAAAAAAAAAAAAATATATATATATATATATATATATATACACATACTTGGGGTTTTAGAACTAAATCACATTTATTGCAGGTTGCTAAATTGGAGAAAACTAGCTGCTTTTCAGTAGCTAGATAATAATAAGTAGAGAGAAAGGCAGTAAACTACATATGTCAATATAAAATAATTGGGTTCCTATTCGTTATAACTGAAAACATTTCATTTGAAATTACTAAGTCTGGGAGCTAGGCACTTTTCAAATAACCTAAATGTCTATCATTGATAGACTGAAAAAACAAGGTGAAAAAAACCCCCTGATTTTTATGCCTATAGAAAAAAGGAACCACAGATATTTCTGCAGAGTGGGAAAGATGCTAAGGAAAATTTTTACCTCTTTTCTGGACAAAATTTGTCTACAATTTAATTTCCATTTATACAATTGCCAAGAAGTTTACATCATCACAAAAGCCTTTATATTTCTTAATTTCACATGTTATGAAACAGTGCTCCTCGAAGTGTGCTCTGTGGAGCAGTGTGGTTCTCTGCACTGTAATTGGTTTGCAATAATAATATATTGTCAGAAATTGGGAGTATTTATTTATTTATTTATTTATTTTTGGCTGTGTTGGGTCTTCGTTTCTGTGCGAGGGCTTTCTCTAGTTGTGGCAGGCGGGGGCCACTCTTCATCGCGGTGCGCGGGCCTCTCACTATCATGGCCTCTCTTGTTGCGGAGCACAGGCTCCAGACGTGCAGGCTCAGTGGTTGTGGCTCATGGGCTTAGTTGCTCCGCGTCATGTGGGATCTTCCCAGACCAGGGCTCGAACCCGTGTCTCCTGCATTGGCAGGCAGATTCTCAACCACTGCACCACCAGGGAAGCCCAGGAGTAAGTATTTAGAAACTTTAATAGCAGTTTGAAAGAGTAATTTTATTTCTGTTGAATCTAATAATGATAATATAAATATTGGGGGTTAAATTTTGAAAGTCTTCTTTTCTTTCGATTTTCTAATAATTCTTTTTTATATTTTATATAAGTACTGGTCTATAATAGATTGGAAAATTAAAAAAGGAAAGGTAACTGGTCCATCATCATAGATAGTTTGAGAAACACTGATCTGAAAATTAGTGATCATTATTTATTGGTTTAGAAGTCATTTATGGTTGGAAGGTATAGCACTGATGTCAGCCTCCTTTGTATTCTCTTCCTTCAACTAAATCGATGGTTGTTGTGTTGGCTTTCACTGTGGTATGGCTTGTTACAAAAAACTCCAACATTTTAATGGCTTACAATAACAAAGGCTACTTCTGGCTCTTGTTGGCTGTGGTTGTCAGCTGTGGCTCTGTCCCAAGTGTCAAATTCTTTCCAGGATCCAGGGTGATGGAGCAGCCCCTGTTTGAGATGTGCCGATCTCGTGACAGAGAGAAAGAGCAGTGGAGGGAACCTGTCGTGGCTCTGAAAGATTCAGCTCAGAATTGGCAAATGTGATTTGTACTTCCATTTCATTAACCAAATAATTTGACCAAGCCTTATGTTGGTGATACTGGAAGCAGAATTTGATTTTATGGAGGCTTATGAAAAACTGGGAATAATAATATAAATGATGCCCATGGCAAATAACACATCTTCATAATATAAAGTGTAAACTTTCCAGAGGTTTTTTTTTTTTTTTTTTTTTTTTTCTTTTTCTTTTTCTTTTTGCGGTATGCGGGCCTCTCACTGTTGTGGCCTCTCCCGTTGCGGAGCACAGGCTCCGGACGCGCAGGCCCAGAGGCCATGGCTCACGGGCCCAGCCGCTCCGCGGCATATGGGATCCTCCCAGACTGGGGCACGAACCCGTATCCCCTGCATCGGCAGGCGGACTCTCAACCACTGCGCCACCAGGGAGGCCCCTTTCCAGAGTTTTTGATATCTTACAGTCTTTTCTGTGGGAGCAGAGGGGAGTTGGTGCCAGGTAGGGTAATGCTCCAATAGATTGTTGAGAAGTTTTCTTTGGAATGTCTACTGACCTTTGGATTCAAATGGAACTTCAAGGAATCTTTTGCAATGTAGACATTTTCGACTCCCCATGGGTCCTCTGTGAATACATTTTTGTTATGTGGCTTCCTTCAGTTTGGCTTATTGGAGATGGTGATGTTTCTAGAAAGTGAATTTCCAGGGTGTCTGGGGACCCCTGATACTGTTTATTTTCGTGATGGGGTGGCAAACTACAAGGTAGAGGTAGAAGGCTTTAGGGTTGTTAACCAAACCAGCACCAGTGCTGAGAAATAGTCTCTTTGATGGATGAGAGCTTAAAATAACTAATCAGCCAATAGGCATTTCTATAGAAAGTTGTTAGAACTTTCTCTAGCTTTCCAATCTGATGTTGATTCTCTCACCCCTTTGATCTGTATTCACTGATGGATTATTCACTTTCAGTGGAATAGATGTGCAGTGGAGGTTTACTTAACCATTGTTTACTTTTTAGACTTACTGAATTTATTTCTACTTGACAGGCTCACTGTAAATGATACTGCCTGCTTCCCACAGGATACTGAGCATCCATGGGGAGTAAACTGTGGTCTACTTCATGTATGCAATTCTGCTCCTGACAATTGCTTTGTGTGCTTGTAATGAGCCAGTTTCCCATCTGCCTCCAATCCTGTGAATGCCCATTCTTTTCATTAGAATTCTTTAATATAATATTATGTAAAGTGATGAACTGTGAGTGTGACAGCAAAGAAAATGATTAAGTATTGGGAAAAATCTCAGTAAGGATAAGTTGGAAAGTTATTTTGAATTAAGCATGCACAAGTGAACTGCAAAAAATGATATAAATCTAACGATTTCATATGCCAATTATTTTGCATACACCTTTTAGATTTCAATCTGTTTTAATCCAAAGGAAATTGGAAATTATAAATATTGCATTGTAGGTATAGGTTCGTATAAGAAAGATGATACAAAATCCTAATCAAAGGACCTAAACTTAAAAAATTGCTGTAGTCTTACATCAGAAGGTGAGTGAATATTTATATTTGTGTTTTAAGTTAAAGCAACATTTTTAATATATATATAATTTTTACTATATATATATAATCATTTTCTGCTTTAACCAATATTTTCAATATATGAACCAACTTCTGGCCCCAGTTGTTGTGCTGGATCAGAGAGCTTTGTGATAATGCCTAATGGGATTATTTTTATAGGGAAGCATCTTTACTTCCTGGGATTTTAGGGATGCTGTTAGAAACCTTAATGCTAGAAAGTAGATTTTGAACTGTGTGACATAACTAATAATTTTCTATCTTCATGTTGCTTTTTTGTAAGTATCCTGTTAAAAATTTATGCTGTTTGGATAATACAGTACTTTTTGTTAGGTTTCAATTTGGGTGTTTCACTTGTACTTAGTCTGTTTATGGTTGCTTTGATTATGGTTGTTCTTCAGCACTTGTCTTTTGACATTTTCATAATTTTATCCATTAAAATGACTTTATTAAGCTCAGCATTTACTTATACAAAGAAGGAACATTATTTACATTATTCTCTTATCAAGTTAGAGGTTTTCTTAGAGAAGTGTTGTTCTGTTTTTTTTTTTTTTCTTTTTTTTTTTTTTTTTTTGCGGTACGCGGGCCTCTCACTGTTGTGGCCTCTCCCGTTGTGGAGCACAGGCTCCGGACGCGCAGGCCCAATGGCCATGGCTCACGGGCCCAGCCGCTCCGCGGCATGTAGGATCCTCCCGGACCAGGGCACGAACCCGTGTCCCCTGCATCGGCAGGCGGACTCTCAACCACTGCGCCACCAGGGAAGCCCTGTTGTTCTGTTTTATGAGTCATATCTAGCCCAAAGTGTGACTGACTATAACATATATCAACATTCTTTGCATCTTGATCACAACTAAACTATTTTAAATTCAAATTGTATTACTCTAAGAAGCTGTCACTTGAGATAGGCATTTAAGGTAACTCTAATTTAATTTGTTGTGATTTTCTTTCTTATGCCACAGATAACATAACTGAATATCATTTTGCACTGTAGGGGGGTGATTTACAGAAATGTAGTAAATCTGTAAAAGGTTTATAGCACTGTTTGTTTTACTTATCCAGACAGTTGTCCCAAGCAGGTCAGCTGGAATTCACTGATGAGTCTTAAAGCTTTGTCTGTTTTACTGTCAGGCTTTGAATCTGTAGCTCTCTCCTTACATCCTTTCCCTCTTTTCCCTATTACTAGCTTGTATTCTTTACTTTTTAAATCCCTCTCTATTTTGTTATTAAAAAAAGTTGGAAGTGTTTTTAAGCTTGAATAGATATTGAAAAAATAAAGGAAATTTTTGCTTCTTTGTGGCTTTGCAGTTTCTCATGTGAAACTGTGAAAGTATTCATTTTAATTTTGACTGTCAGAGACCCACCTCTTATGATGGGTTCCTGAAAAAATGACTTAGCTGTCTTAGTTTTACTTGTAAATCAGTGGCAGAAGGACCTCAGATGTATTATTTAGAGATTAGGAACCTGAAAATAATACCGCATTTTCTCAGCAAGTATCAGTGACCTTCAGTAGTGATATCGTGGTGCAGTGTCACTGCCCAACAACCAAGGGGACTAATGACTTTTGACCTAAATCTTGAAGGCTTATGATATACTCTCACTTCTTAGTTATTTGTTTTCTTTCTTTCTTTTTTAACATTTTAAAAGTTGAGATGTAATTCACATAACATAACGTTCACCATTTCAAATTGTATACTTCAATGGTGTTTAGTGTAGTCACTATGGTGTTTAACCATTGTCGCTAATTTCAGAACATTTCCATCACTCCAAACAGAAACTTCACATATTATCATTTAGTCCCAATTCTTCTCTTTCCTCTATTTTTTGGCAACCACTAATATGTTTTCTGTCTCTGTGGATTTGCCTATTCTGGGCATTTCATTATAAATGGAATCATACAGTATGTTGCCTTTTGTTTATGGCTTCTTTCACTTATTATACTGTTTGCAAGGGTCATTCATTTTTTAGTATGTAACAGTCAGTCCTTCATTCCTTTTTATGGCTGGATAATATTCTATTGTGTAAATATACCGCATTATGTTTATCCATTCCTGAGCAGATGGACATTTAGGTTGTTTCTGCTTTTTAGCTATTGTGAATAAAATCTATTATTGTGAATAATGCTTTTATGAAATTTTGTATACCGGATTTTATGTGAACATGTGCTTTTAATTGTCTGGGTTGCCTTGGTTATTGATATTCTTACCAAATTCAGCTATTTGGCTGTGCTGGTCATTTGTTTGTTTGCCCTAATATCCTTTCACACACCCTTTTCTGCTCTGCTCTGCATCACATTTCCCACACTCCTGTGAACTCTGTTTCTGTAGAGTTGGTTTAATTGGAGGCACTAGTGGGGGAAACTTGAGGATGGGAGGAGGGAGAAGCCAGGCAATTCTCCCTTACTCCCTTGCCCACCCTCTGTCTAAAGTGAGTCTAGCCTTGTCTCCTGCGCTGCAGGTGTGTTGTTGTTCTTTTTGCTTTTCTTTCTGTGAGCTCAGTTCCTGTAGGGAAGGCTTGCCTTATTTCCAGCTTCTGCCTGATGGCCCTGGCTTCTGGGTTCCAGTAAATTCTGCCTCTTCCTTAGGGGGATTACCAGATTCCTATTATTGCTAATCCCTGGGTTACTTAATTGTCCTATATTTGAATTCTCATTTCATCTGTTACCTGTGTAACCAATTCCCTGTATTAAGTCCCTCTGTGAAATAAGAAGGGTGGGTTCCATTCTGGATTCTCATCACTGGAATAGTATTTCCCTTCCATTAGGCCTGCTGAGTTATGCAGGTCTACAAGACACCCTTCACGTTGTAGTTTACGTATTCTAAAGCATCTTTGTAATAGTTTAGCTCAGTGGCCCTGCGTCTGTTAAAGTCTTTTCAATAATTTTTTTTAGAGTTAGGTTTACCAACTTTGTGAAGTTTTAAGTCTTTTTATTGTAAAGAAATATGTACTATAGAATTTAAATTATTCAGAATTCTAGAAAACTCAGCAGTGAGAGATACCGTTATATTCTTTACCTACATTGTAGCAAATAGTATGCTTTACTTTAAACAGCCTTTTTGATGTTCCCTCTGCTGAAGAACAGTTTCATCTTCATCATGATTCCTCTGCCCCCCATTGTGTGGTCCATGTAACTCTTGAAGCAGAGTAGCTTGGGTGTTGGTAAAGTAAAGATTCCAGCGTGAATAACACACTTTCTGAATCACAGTTTCTTGGGGGTAGAGTTTAATGTGGATGATGCATTGCCTTCTTTTTTTGAGGACTTTTATTGTTTATAAGCTAGCGGCCGCTGTAGTTTCATATATCCTTCCTTTTCATCTTCCCCACTCTATCTTTGTTGGGGAAGTCACAGCACTACTATGTGCACCCTAGCACATAGTAGGCAGGGTGCAACCCAAAGCAGAAACTCATATGTTTTTTTTTTTAGAGAATCTTCTGGAAGGAAAGAAAAACACATGTCTTCTGGGAGAGAATCAGACAGGCTCATCACTTACAGGGGAAAGTAGAGAACAATGAAATAATTACTTCAGATTTCTTGGGTGGAGGATATTTGATTCCTACTCCCTGTCCAATTTATCACTCAGGAGTCTAGACAGATATTTTCAGATATTTAGGAATTCAGGAAGCATTATCTTCAAAAAATTCTTCCTAAGGAAGTTATGTATGGATGCCAGCAAAAGGAAGGAATAAACCAAGAAAGAGGAAGACCTGGGATGCAGGAATCCGTCACTCGAGCTCAGGAGAGAGTAAAGTGGAAGAGTAGTAGTCGGGTTGTGCAACAGCCATAGAGAACAATTAGGAAGAGAGTGAAAAGAGAAGTCCCATGAAGAAATTCCCTGGGAGGAGTTTACTGGGAGGAAAATGGCAGAATGGAGAGAACGTTTGGGAGCTTAGAAAATTTTAAGACATGAGTAAAGGTTTTCAGTAGAAGAAAAAAGTAAGGCTGAATTTAAACATAATGCTGGAAAAGAGTCTCCTTTAGGTGGCTGTTAAAGACTGAATATTTATGGCCCCCCCTACCCCACAGTTGATATGTTCTAACCCCCAACGTGATGGTATTTGGAGATGAGGTCTTTGGGAGGTAATTAGGCTTAGATGAGGTCATGGGGACCCTACGATGGGATTAATATCCTTAATAGAATAGGAAGAGAGATCAGAGCTCGCTCTCTATCTCTCTATCATGTGAGGACACAATGAGAAGGTGACAGTCTGCAAGCCAGGAAGAGGGTCCTCACTAGGAATCAAATCTTCTGGCACCTTGATCCTGGACTTCCCAGCCTCCAGAACTGTGAGAAATAAATATCTGTTGTTTGAACCATCGAGTCTGTGGTATTTTGTCACAGCAGCCTGGACAGACTAAATGTAGTGGCCCAGGTTCATGGTATTAGACTGTGAACAATATCTGTAGTCCTAGTTTTCTAGTTGACTCTGCAACGAACAATATTTACTGTAATGTAAGAACCATTCATTAGTTTTTAACTTTTTGAATTAACCTATAGAAGCATCATTACATAGTTGGTGCTTACAATGTTTCTGTAAAAATAATAATAAAAATTTGGAAGATTTTCTTAAAAGGCTATCATTATGTGAGTAACCATGAGCATTTTAATTAAAAATTACTCATTAAAATGTAAGTGAATTGTATCTCTGTTGTGATAAATGTGTATGATATACTTGCCAATTGATGAAACAGATAGGCCAGGCTGATGTATGCTTAATCTAGACATTGCTTTATGTATGGAAACGTGAAGTTGTGTTTGTTCAAACATGTTCATCCCAATAAGGGGGAAGTGGGAGAGAAGAGAACTCCATCAGGACTGAAAGTGAATAAACCATGTGCAGAGATTGACAGTTCTGGGCACTTTATAGGAATTTGTTTATTTGTTTGTTTGCTTGTTTGTTTTTAACCCCAGCAGTTGTAACTTGCTTTCTTTATTTCTGATGTCTCAGCCCACTGCTAAGTGTGCTTAGCTCCAGTGAATGTGAGTGTCATCTTTAGCGATCTGAAGACTTGATTCTGTTGAAGAATTTTTCTTTAGAGTCACAGGATTTTTGCCTCTATATTAGGGAGCAGCAGGGCACAGATGGCACACTCAGGGGTTTCACTGGAGATAGTTTCATGAAGGACTCTTCAGAGAAGGCTGGTGAGGGTTAAGGGAACAACCAGAATCAGAAGCTGTTGTTTCTACCTTCGGGCATAGGTCTGGGAAAGAAGGGAATGGTTACTGGAGCATAGTTAGAGCTGGAGCCCTCAAAGAGGAGCCCAGTTCCAGAATCTGTGGCCAGAAAGAAAGGCCTGAAAGAAGCAGGGATGGAAGGGGATGCTAAATATCTCACTATTTCTCTTATGCCAGCGTCTCCCATTGGTCAGACCCAGCCTGCAGCTGGAGGGCAGGGGAGTCCTGGGTTACTGTCTGTTGATGTCAGCCTCCAGGGTCTCAAAAAGCAGATGTGAGAAACTCAGAGGGATCTTAAGGCAGTTCCTAGCATGGAGAAATGGGGAATAATCAGAACAACTACCCGGTTTCTCTTCACATGATTTAGAGGGTACACAAATCACTAGAGGCATTTTTTACCCTGTATTCTACTAAATGAACCCAAACTTCTTTAAATAACTACATCAGTGTGTTATGTACATTTCTATTCAAGGAAGAAAACATTTTTGGTGCACTGGTTTCTTTCTCCCTTTTTTTTTTTGCGGTACGCGGGCCTCTCACTGTTGTGGCCTCTCCCCTTGAGGAGCACAGGCTCAGCGGCCATGGCTCACGGGCCCAGCCGCTCCACGGCATGTGAGATCTTCCCAGACCGGGGCGCGAACCCGTGTCCCCTGCATCGGCAGGCGGACTCTCAACCACTGCGCCACAAGGGAAGCCCTCTCCCTTCCTTTCTTACTTGCTCCCTTTCCCTCCCTCCTTCCTGCCCTTTTTCTTTCTTCCCTCCCTTCCTCCTTTTCCTTGAATATATCTTTGATCTTATTAATCCTGAGCAAGGCTAGTAACTAATATTAAGAAATGTAAGTTTCAGGTTTAAAAAAGGGTCTGGGTTCTTAAGGAAAAGAAGACGGAACTTCATTTCTTAATCCACTTAAAGCAAACAATTAACTTTGTAGCAATTTATCAGAGACTTCTAAACTATCATAAAATAATGTGTATATGATTACCAGTACATCTAAACTCTGGGCAAGTAAAATCAAAGTGTTTCTTTCTTTTATTGCCCCCTGGAGTAATAGAATATAATTTTAAAATAAGGTGCTTACTCTGTTAAAGTTGTAGTATTTCCAAAATAATGTACTAATTCATTAAATATACAGTTGTGCATGGGCATATGGTGATTTTTTAGAAAGTAGATTTTTTTCAAATCCTTGAAGTTAGAATAGCATGTGAAAATCTATAGTTTACATTCAACAACTTCTCCTTCATCCCTCTGGCTTCCCTTACCTTAGGTAGCAGTATTTATTGAGCATCTTCTATGTGCCAGAAACTGTGCTAAGTCATGGAAATTCAGCAATGATAAAGAGGGACAATAATTTTCATCCAGCAGGCGAAATGGATGATCTTCTCTTAAATGGCAGTGATTGCCTAAGCTCATCTAGTAATAAAATTAAATTGAGATTTCAGTGGTATTCTAAGCATTGTGACCATTGCTGTATAATTTTTCAGGTTAAAAAAAATAAAGATATATTTATAAGATATAAAGATATTTTACAAATAAAGAATTATATAAAGATATTTTCTTTAATACTGTCTAAAGTTGAAACAACTCTTAAAATATAATTTAGTAATAATTATAAACAATATACTCTTTCACGATACATTATTTCTTTTAAGGATTTTCTGATTGCTTATTTATCTTGGTGACATTTTGTATGTTTATTTTTAAACCAAAAAGTGTCAAAATGAAATTTCTGAGGTGTATTTCCAGATAATCTGTAATTGATTTAAATGATACATGAGGCGTTTTTTTGTCAAACTGGACTGAGTTAGAAAAAAATCTCTTAGAATAGCTGTATTTAGATTTTAATGAAACTAAGCAGAAAGGAGACTAAAGTGAATTTCCTTTTTAGTCTTTTAAATGAAAAAGTGCATCATTTGTCCTATATATCTTATTCATCATCAGTCGTAGCAAAGCATTCATTCCCATGAGAGAGATAATGGATTCAGAGAGCAGAGAGGAATGGTAGATTGTCATTCAATGCAGATGAGTTTTAGTAATATTCTTATCATGAGAAATTGGGTTGCAGAACCTTAAGATTTGGAATTAGGTTGGCCATAGATATATTTAATTAAAAATAGATTACTTTAACCTTTCTTTAAGTTAGAAATAGGTTTAAAATATTAAATTAAATTTATGGTTAGCTTGTATTTAACTTGTATTCAGGACTTGCCTTTAATAGGGATTCTTTATAAAGTTTAGCCCCAAAAAGGTACATTTTAATTGAACTATTACAGTGAACATATAAAGAAAGTCTCTGAAGAATTTAATAACTTAGTATATTGGATCCAAGTATGGTTTACTCTTCTCCTGATGGAAAAAGTAACCAAACTTATCAAACCAAACTAAAACCTGAGAACAAAAGTGGGGTCTGCCTTCTGAATTCTCCTAACACCTCAACAGCACAACTCCTCAATCCTTATAAATTGTATTTCCTAATGTTTTAATGTTATCACCTGATGGATTGTTATCTCATTTATAATTCTGTCCAATGGGTAGTACTCTTCTGGAAGTTAAAGCATATGAAGAATGAAGTTGTCAAAGTAGAAAAGCAAACATAAATAAGAATATATATTGGGTGCATGTGTTGGCTAGATTTGTAAACTCTACTACTACAGAATTGGTTTTAGGTTAATTAGAGGAAATGAGGGTGCTCCAAGATTATTCTGTGTCCTATCTAACTGTGCACTCTCAGCCCAAGGCATTAAGAAAAAGTAATAAGAAGAATGTGTAGTTGGCTACTAATCTTGACCATTCTAGCCCTGGAACCGCATTTTGCAGTTTCAGGACATGGGGGTCCCTTGTTCTGAGCATATGCTGAGGTCTGGGCTGTGTTTTGGGTCATGAAGTTTCTCCTGCTTGAGAAAAGTCAGAGGAGTAGAGTTGGGGGAGAGAGTTGATACCAGTTGCTGCAGCTCTAGTCTGTGATCAGCCTGTGGCTCCTGTCAATCAATCAACATAGCTGATTCTTTTTATCTAAGGGTTACTAAGTCAGAAGAGGCATTTTATCTTTTACTGGCTTACTTTCTCCTAAGACCTACTCAGATGAGTAGTAATATAACCTTAAGTGCTTTATAGCTTTATCCTTCTTGGCAGTTACAACTTTTGTTTTTTTCTTTTTAATGGCTAGGTCATGCTGACTAGCACAAAAGTATCTCAGATTAATTGTACATATTAAATCAAAATAAACTCTGTCAAAAGGTAAGTCTATTGACTATAACTTTCATTTCCTTTTTAAAGGAAAAGTTGCTATAGAAAATGGTCCATATTTGTTCTCTTTTTTCCTCCTCTCCAAAGGTGAGGTAATCACAAACCGAAATCTCCTGTAAATATGCCATGATTACCCAGAAGGTAATTGCAACATTACAGAGTTGTTAATCTTTTCTCAATGAAGATTGAGATTCATTCTTTCTCAGAGGCTTAGTAAGAAATCATGGTCATGTTAGGCATACAGAAAATGGGAATTCATTGTTGCAAGCAAATGAATTATCCTCATCTGGACTTTATTTTGATTAAAGCCTTCAACATCAGCCATATAGGAAGAGCCTGCTATGTATGGTGCTGTAAAGCAAGTAAGAGTGGATGAAATTGTGTATATGTGAGAGTTCTTAGCACGGTGCCTGACACCTAGTACATTTACAGTAAACATTTCTTCACTAACTCCTTTTTAGCTTTTGTCCAGCATTTTTTAAAAGATTAAATGGAAAATATGAACATTTTTGTCTAATTTGTCAAAATATGTCTTTGCTGGATTACATTTTGTACGTGTGGACTCTCTTGTTAGGCTCATTGGTGGTGTATTGTTCCATAATGGAAGCTGATTTATACTTTTGAGATAATTTTATATCTAAACTATAAGACATCAGTGTTGAGTTTGTGTATATGTACATATATTCACACATATACGTATGTGTGTTATACAATAGATATATACGTAATAAAATGATGTACATTGTTTACCTTCGAGTTGTGAGACAGGAAAATTAAAAGAAGTGGACTGACTTGAAAGAGAACTCATATATATAATATATTGAAGTAGATACTGAAGGAAGACTGCCAGACTTTTGAGTGTACGATCTTAGGTGATCAACTGAGTTATTTAGTAGGACTTAATCATGCTTACAAACAATGATTGTAATGTCTAGTATAGGAAAGAAAGACAATAAAGAGAATCACAGATGGTTTAACCTTTTTTTGAAAATAAGATTGTCATCATTTAAAAATGTGATTCATGATTATGCTACTCTTATGAGATATTCATTCTGTTAGGATAAGTAGTAATGATAATAAAGACAATGAATTATTAGCAAATGGTTAATACATACTTTATGGTGAACCATATCATGATTATAGTTTAAAATGCATATTACATGTAACTATAAAATAAGGAGTAGTTCTGGTAACTGTTTGTTTAATGCACACTATTGATTTTCTGCTGTGTGCCTGATCCAGAACTAAAGCTGGAGGTATATCCACCTTATGACTTTATGGTTGCTATTTCTGTATTAGCTCTTATTGTCTTATTTGATTGATAGTGCTTCATCTGAGATCTAGTTCATTCGTTTCTCTGGGAACCTTAATAAGAGAAATTTGGAGAGAAAGTATGCACTGAAGGGATGTAGATATGACTTTTACTGGTATTGAGTGTCTGCCTGGTAACAAAGAGCTTGACCCCACATAGTCTCAAGTAGGGTGGCAGTCCCCATAGTAGTGGAGATCTTCTCCCAGTGCGTTGTGGAGACAGGGGCAGCCACAGAAAAAGCAGATAGTTCTCTGTCTCCAGAGTATACATTTAAAGGGTTTGTGTAGTGGACAGATGGCTAATTGTCAAGAGAG
Organism: Mesoplodon bidens; assembly: GCF_964165515.1. Taxonomy (NCBI): domain Eukaryota; kingdom Metazoa; phylum Chordata; class Mammalia; order Artiodactyla; family Ziphiidae; genus Mesoplodon; species Mesoplodon bidens. The sequence goes on along the minus strand of NC_138161.1, from coordinate 35,399,870 downwards.
AATGGAAGGAGCTTAGTGTGTTGAAAAACTGGTACAGTGAGTGGCCTAGTCCCTCAGTGATGGGGGAGAGTGTTTAAGGATGAGAGGGCTCCTTGCTGGCTCTGTTTGGAGGTTGTTAAAAGTGACAAACATTTTAATGAGTTGGTTTTAAATTGTAGAGGTTTTATTTTTTTTTAACATCTCTATTGGAGTATAATTGCTTTACAATGGTGTGTTAGTTTCTGCTGTATAACAAAGTGAATCAGCTATACGTATACATATATCCCCATATCCCCTCCCTCTTGCATCTCCCTCCCTCCCACCCTCCCTCTCCCACCCCTCTAGGTGGTCACAAATCACCCAGCTGATCTCCCTGTGCTATGCGGCTGCTTCCCACTAGCTATCTATTTTACATTTGGTAGTGTATATATGTCCATGCCACTCTCTCACTTCGTCCCAGCTAACCCTTCCCCCTCCCCGTGTCCTTAAGTCCATTCTCTATGTCTGTGTCTTTACTTCTGTCCTGCCCCTAGGTTCTTCAGAACCTTTTTTTTTTTTTTTTTTTTTTAGATTCCATATATATGTGTTAGCATACGGTATTTCTTTTTCTCTTTCTGACTTAACTTCACTCTGTATGACAGACTCTAGGTCCATTCACCTCACTACAAATAACTCAATTTCATTTCTTTTTATGGCTGAGTAATTCCATTGTATATAAGTGCCACATCTCCTTTATCCACTCATCTGCTGATGGACACTTAGGTTGCTTCCATGTCCTGGCTATTGTAAATAGAGCTGCAATGAACATTGTGGTACATGACTCTTTTTGAATTATGGTTTTCTCAGGGTATATGCTCAGTAGTGGGATTGCTGGATCATATGGTAGTTATATTTTTAGTTTTTTTAAAAAACATCCATACTGTTCTCCATAGTGGCTATATCAATTTACATTCCCACCAACAGTACAAGAGGGTTCCCTTTTCTCCACACTCTCTCCAGCATTTACTGTTTGTAGATTTTTTTTGTATTTTCCTTTAGGTATAAGTTTATTTTTTTCTTTCACTATTGTATTTATTCATTCACTTAACAAATACTTTTTTTAAACATCTTTATTGAAGTATAGTTGCTTTACAATGGTGTATTACTTTCTGCTGTATAACATAGTGACTCAACTATACATATACATATATTCCCATTTCTCCTCCCTCTTGCATCTCCCTCCAACCTTCCCTATCCCATGCCTCTAGGTAGACATGTAGATTTTTTTGATGATGGCCATTCTGACTGGTGTGGGGTGATACCTCATTGTAGCTTTGATTTGCACTTCTGTAATGACTAGTGATGTTGAGAATCCTTTTCATGTGTTTGTTGGCAATCTGTATATTTTCTTTGGAGAAATGTCTATTTAGGTCTTCTGCCCATTTTTAGATTGGGTTGTTTGTTTTTTTGATATTGAGCTGCATGAGCTGCTTGTAAATTTTGGAGATTAATCCTTTGTCAGTTGCTTCATTTGCAAATATTTTCTCCCATTCTGAGGGTTGTCTTTTGCTCTTGTTTATGGTTTCCTTTGCTGTGCAAAAGCTTTGACGTTTTATTAGGTCCCATTTGTTTATTTTTGTTTTTATTTCCGTTTCTCTAGGAGGTGGATAAAAAGGATCTTGCTGTGATTTATGTCATAGAGTGTTCTGCCTATGTTTTCCTCTAAGAGTTTTATAGTGTCTGGCCTTACATTTAGGTCTTTAATCCATTTTGAGTTTATTTTTGTGTATGGTGTTAGGGAGTGTTCTAATTTTATTCTTTTACATGTAGCTGTTCAGTTTTCCCAGCACTACTTATTGAAGAGGCTGTCTTTTCTCCATTGTATATTCTTGCCTTCTTTATCAAATATAAGGTGACCATATGTGCATAGGCTTATCTCTGTCTGGGCTCTCTATCCTCTTCCATTGATCTTAATTTCTGTTTTTGTGCCAGTACCATACTGTCTTGATTACTGTAGCTTTGTAGTATAGTCTGAAGTCAGGGAGTCTGATTCCTCCAGTTCCGTTTTTCTTTCTCAAGATTGCTTGGGCTATTCGGAGTCTTTTGTGTTTCCATAGAAATTGTGAAATTTTTTGTTCTAGTTCTGTGCAAAATGCCATTGATAGTGTGATAGGGATTGCATTGAATCTGTAGATTGCTTTGGGTAGTATAGTCATTTACACAATGTCGATTCTTCCAATCCAAGAACATGGTATCTCTCTCCATCTGTTGGTAACATCTTCAATTTCTTTCATCAGTGTCTTGTTGTTTTCTGCATACAGGTCTTTTGTCTCCCTAAGTAGGTTTATTGCTATGTGTTTTATTCTTATTGCAGTGTTAAATGGGAGTGTTTCCTTAATTTCTCCTTCAGATTTTTCATCATTAGTGTATAGAAATGCAAGAGATTTCTGTATATTAATTTTGTATCCTGCAACTTTACCAAATTCATTGATTAGCTCTAGTAGTTTTCTGGTGGCATCTTTAGTATTCTCTATGTATAGTATTATGTCATCTGCAAACAGTGACAGTTTTACTTCTTTTCCAATTTGTATTCCTTTTATTTCTTTGTCTTCTCTGATTGCTGTGCCTAGGACTTCCAAAATTATGTTGAATAGTAGTGGTGAGAGTAGACATTCTTGTTTGCCTCTGACCTTTGAGGAAATGTTTTCAGTTTTTGAACATTGAGAATGATGTTTGCTGTGGGTTTGTCATATATGGCCTTTATTATGTTGAAGAAAATTCCCTCTATGCCTACTTTCTGGAGGGTTTTTTTCATAAATCAGTGTTGAATCTTGTCAAAACCTTTTTCTGGATCTATTGAGATTATCATATGGTTTTTCTTCTTCATTTTGTTAATATGGTTTATCACATTGATTGATTTGTGTATATTGAAGAATCCTTGCATTCCTGGAATAAACCCCACTTAATCATGGTATATTTTCCTTTTAATGTGCTGTTGAATTCTGTTTGCTAGTATTTTGTTGAAGATTTTTGTGTCTATGTTCATCAGTGTTATTGGCCTGTAGTTTTCTTTTTTTGTGACGTCTTTGTCTGGTTTTGGTATCAGGGTGATGGTGGCCTCATAGAATGCGTTTGGGAGTGTTCCTCCCTCTGCTATATTTTGGAAGAGTTTGAGAAGGATAGGTGTTAGCTCTTCTTTAAATGTTTGATAGAATTTGCCTGTGAGGCCACATGGTCCTGGGCTTTTGTTGGAAGAATTTTAATCAGAGTTTCAATTTCAGTGCTTTTGATTGGTTTGTTTACATATTCTATTTCTTCCTGGTTCAGTCTTGGAAGGTTGTGCTTTTCTAAGAATTTGGCCATATCTTCCATTTTGTCCATTTTATTGGCCTATGGTCGCTTCTAGTAATCTCTCATGATCCTTTGTATTTCTGCAGTGTCAGTTGTTACTTCTTTTTCATTTCTAATTCTATTGATTTGAGTCTTCTCCCTTTTTTTCTTGATGAGTGTGGCTAATGGTTTATCAATTTTGTTTACCTTCTCAAGAACCAGCTTTTAGTTTTATTGATCTTTGCTATTGTTTCCTTCATTTCTTTTTCATTTATTTCTGATCTGATCTTTATGATTTCTTTTCTTCTGGTAACTTTGGGGTTTTTTTGTTCTTCTTTTTCTAATTGATTTAGGTGTAAGGTTAGGTTGTTTATTTGAGATGTTTCTTGTTTCTTGAGGTGGGATTGTATTGCTATAAACGTCCCTCTTAGAACTGCTTTTGCTGTATCCCCTAGGTTTTGGGTCATTGTGTTTTCATTGCCATTTACTTCTAGATATTTTTTAATTTCCTCTTTGATTTCTTCATTGATCTCTTGGTTATTTAGTAGTGTATTGTTTAGCCTCCATGTGTTTGTATTTTTTAAAGATTTTTTTCCTGTAATTGATATCTAGTCTCATAGCATTGTGGTTGGAAAAGATACTTGATACAATTTCAATTTTCTTAAATTTACCAAGGCTTCATTTGTGACCCAATATATGATCTATATTGGGAAATATTCCATGAGTATTTGAGAAGAAAGTGTATTCTGTTATTTTTGGATGGAATATCCTATAAATTTAAATCCATCTTGTTTAATGTATCATTTAAAGCTTATGTTTGCTTATTAATTTTCATTTTGGATGGTCTGTCCATTGGTGGAAGTGGGGTGTTAAAGTCCCCTACTATGATTGTGTTACTGTCGATTTCCCCTTTTATGGCTGTTAGTATTTGCCTTATGTATTGAGGTGCTCCTATGTTGGGTGCATAAATATTTACAATTGTTATATCTTCTTCTTGGATTGATCCCTTGATCATTGTGTTGTGTCCTTCTTTGTCTCTTGTAATAGTTTTTATTTTAAAGTCTGTTTTGTCTGATATGAGAATTGCACTCCAGCTTTCTTTTGATTTCCATTTGAATGGAATATCTTTTTCCATCCCTCACTTTCAGTGTGTTTGTATCGCTAGGTCTGAAGTGGGTCTCTTGTAGACATCATATATATGGGTCTTGTTTTTGTATCCTTTCAGCCAGTCTATGTCTTTTAGTGGGATCATTTAATCCATTTACGTTTAAGGTAATTATCAATATGTATGTTCCTATTCCCATTTTCTTAATTGTTTTGGGTTTGTTATTGGAGGTCTTTTCCTTCTTTTGTGTTTTCTGCCTAGAGAAGTTCCTTTAGCATTTGTTGTAAAGCTGGTTTGGTGGTGCTGAATTCTCTTAGCCTTTGTTTGTCTGTAACTGTTTTAATTTCTCTGTTGAATCTGAGTGAGATCCTTGCTGGGTAGAGTAATCTTGGTTGTAGGTTTTTCCCTATCACTTTAAATATGTCCTGCCTCTCCCTTCTGGCTTGCAGAGTTTCTGCTGAAAGATCAGCTGTTAACCTATGGGGATTCCCTTGTATGTTATTTGTTGCTTTTCTCTTGCTTCTTTTAATATTTTTACTTTGCATTTAATTTTTGATAGTTTGATTAATGTGTGTCTTGGTGTGTTTCTCCTTGGATTTATCTTCTATGGGACTCTGCGTTACCTGGACTTGATAGACTATTTCCTTTCCCATATTAGGGATTTTTTTCAACTATAATCTCTTCAAATATTTTCTGAGTCCCTTTCTTTTTCTCTTCTTTTTCTTGGACCCCTATAATTCAAAAGTTGGTGCGTTTAATATTGTCCCAGATGTCTCTGAGACTGTCCTCAATTCTTTTCATTCCTTTTTCTTTATTCCTCTCTGTGTAGTTATTTCCACTATTTTATCTTTCAGGTTACTTATCCGTTCTTCCTCAGTTATTCTGCTATTGATTCCTTCCAGATAATTTTTAGTTTCATTTATTGTGTTGTTCATCATTGTTTGTTTGCTGTTTAGTTGTTCTAGGTCCTTGTTAAATGTTTCTTGTATTTTCTCCATTCTAATTCCAAGATATTGGCCATCTTTACTATCATTACTCTGAATTCTTTTTCTGATAAACTGCCTATTTCAACTTCATTTGTTTGGTCTGGTGGGTTTTTGCCTTGCTCCTTCATCTTATATGTATTTCTCTGTCTTCTCATTTTGATTAACTTACTGTGTTTGCATCTCCTTTTTGCAGGCTGCAGGTTCATAGTTCCCATTGTTTTTGGCGGTAAGTTTGGTTCAGTGGGTTGTGTAGGCTTCCTGGTGGACGGGACTGGTGCCTGTTTTCTGGTGGGCAGGACCAATCTGGTGGTGTGTTTTGGGTTGTCTGTGAACTGATTATGGTTTTAGGCAGCCTCTCTGCTAATGGGTAGCATTGTCTTCCTGTCTTGCTAGTTGTTTGGTTTTCGGTTTCTAGCTCTGTACCTTGATGGTCATTGAGTGGAAGTGGTTCTTAGTGTTGAGGTGGAGTTCTCTGGGAGAGTTTTCGCTGTTTGAAATTTTGTGGGGACAGGAGGTTTCTGCTGGTCTGATGTCCTAAACTCAGCTCTCCCACCTCAGATGCTCAGGCCTGACACCTGGCCGGAGCACCAAGACCCTGCCAGCCACACTGTTTTTGGAAAGTCTGAGTTCTTCTGCCAGTGTTCAGGAGGTGTTCTGTAGGAGTTGTTCCACATGTAGATGTATTTTTGATGTGTTTGTGGGGATGAAGGTGATCTCTATGTCTTATTCCCCCACCACCTTGAAGGTCCTCCCTAAATTGTAGAATTTTTGAATATGATCAGTGCAGTTGTTAAGAATATGATTATTCTTTAGAATTTAGATAAATGGCTATTATATTAGAAGACAGAAAGCCTGATAATAGTAAATGGTTTAAATGTTCTTTAATGTGGAATTTCCTTAATGGCAGTTATGTTTATTCTTGAACATGTTAAACCTCCATATAACTTGTCAGTATTTTCCTGAAATTGGGTCTCAGATTTCTGAAATGGGAGTGGGGAAAGATGTGAAAATTGATGCCCTCAAGCTTTTTAAAATCCAAATTGAAACTTGTACTACTGAGAGAAGTTTAACCTGAGAGTTTATGCCTATATCAGCATGACATAGAGTATCAATTGAAGTTTTCTTACACCCCACAGAGCTAATAAACACATTGGTTCATTTCAAAGTGATTCAATTTTCTTGTATTTTGGGTTTCAGAAAAGAAGGAGCATAGCCTTAATGAATTATTTCTTATATGTGTTATAAATGTAGAAATAACATGTAGAGGTCTTTTTTAGATGCTACATGTGTTTATATATGGATAATTATGTATTATGTGAATCTTTAGATTAATAGCATATGGAGCATTTTAGTGGATCACTGATTTTGAGTGGTAATATTTAATTATATATATATTAGATTAATTACATATAATTTACATATTATATATAATATATATGCATACTTTTTCTTTGGCTGAGCCATGTGGCTTGCGGGGTCTTAGTTCCCCAACTGGGATTGAACCCAGGCCCTGGCTGTAAAAGTGCCAAGTCCTTGCCACCGGACCGCCAGGGAACTCCAGCACTTTTTAAAACTTATAAATTTGTAACCGTTTTTACTTTATATATAATACATAATTAATCTAACATATAATCAAATGTCACCACTCAAAAAAGTGACCTTTTGAAATATATTTATATATTATATAAACTATATATAATACTTCTGGAGTTTAGCACATAAAGGAAAAAATGAAGATCTACCATAAATAGAAGTAAATACATTTTTTTCTTTTAATTACTATAGTTTTTCTTTTAAGCTATTTAGTTAGTGACCCATATTAATTGCGAAGAATAATAAAAAGGAATTACCTAGGTTTTTTTGTGTGCTTTTTAATGATTTATATTATTTGCTAAATGTAGAGTTAATTTTTTATAATCTTAGTGTAAAATGAAGTCTTAGTGAAGAATACTATTTATGTTCCCTTGCAAAACTAAAAAGGAATGAGTTTTTTTGGTTAATTTTGTTCTTTTCTAAATTTCCAGTTTCCAAATTGTCTTGTGATCTTGATTTGGCATAAAAAGTTATAAATTTATTCTTCCAGTAAAAACTTGCTGAGTACTTATATGGGAGTAATTTACTGGCTGTTGGCATACAAAGATGAGGAATACTTGGTTGATCTATACCTTCAGATAGCTTAGAGTCAAAAACAAGGAAATCAGTATTGACACACATAATAAATGGTAACAGGTTTATAATAATAGATGCAGGTAATAATAGATACAGGTTTAGACTATTTGTGGGAAGTTTAGAGGGGTAGTGCTCACTCTTACATGGTGCACAAGTCAGCTATAGCAACAGTAATGCTGTGTAACACACTATCCCCAACTCAATATGTAGCAAAAGTAAGCATTTATTTCTCAGTCATATATTAATGAATCTGCTAAGGTGGCTCTGTTTTTTAGAGGTCTTGGTATGCTTAGGAAGGGTGAAGGGTAGCAAGCAAGATTTTTTTTGTTGTTGGGGGATGAGACTGCTGATGAGGGACAGGGGAATTGTTGCAAAGCATTAGCAAAATTTATTGTGTAAAAGGTACAAAGATTGCTGTAGGCTGGCGGTGGGAAGAGAGCCTGAAGGGGTTAGTGCACCACAGCTAGCCCGGAGGGAGTCCAGGAAAAAGACTGGAGCTGCCAAAGAGTCAAGAGACTTTCTCTTCCCTCTTTGTTTCCTGGTGCGCGAGGAGAGGGGATTAAGAGCGCTGCTTGAAGGAGCTCCAGAGACAGGCGCAAGCCACGGCTACAGGCGCGGACCCAGGAGACGGGCGTGGGACGCTGAGGCTGCTGCTGCCGCCACCACGAGGCCTGTGTGCGAGCGCAGGTCACTGTCCACGCCCCCCTTCCAGGGAGCCTGTGCAGCCCGCCACTGCCGGGGTCCCGGGATCCAGGGACGGCTTCCCTGGGAAAGCGCAAGGAGAGCCTCGGGCTGGTGCAACATCATGCCGGCCGCTGCCGCTGCCGGCTCGCCCCGCACTCCGTGCCCCTCCCTCACCCCCGGCCTGAGTGAGCCAGAGCCCCTGAATCAGCGGCTCCTTTAAACCCGTCCTGTCTGAGCAAAGAACAGATGCCCTCCGGCGACCCACACGCAGAGGCGGGGCCAAATCCAAAGCTGAGACCCGGGAGCTGTAAGAACAAAGAAGAGACAGGGAAATCTCTCTGTGCAGCCTCAGAAGCAGTGGATTAAAGCTCCACAATCAACTTGATGTACCCTGCATCTGTGGAATACATGAATAGACAACGAATCATCCCAAATTGAGGAGGTGGACTTTGAGGACAAGATTTAAGATTTTTTCCCCTTTTCCTCTTTTTACAATGAATTATCCCAAATTGAGGAGGTGTACTTTGACAGCAAGATTTAAGACTTTTTCCCCTTTTCCTCTTTTTACAACGAATTATCCCAAATTGAGGAGGTGGACTTTGAGAGCAAAATTTATGATTTTTTCCCCCTGTTCTCTTTTTGTGAATGTGTATGTGTATGCTTCTCTGCGAGATTTTCTCTGTATAGCTTTGTTTCCACCATTTGTCCCAGGGTTCTATCCATCCTTTTTTTTTTTTAATTAATTACGTTTTTATTTAAATAATGCTACTATATTTTATCCTACTTTATTCTATTTTACTTTCTTCTCTCTTTCTTTTTTCCTCCTTCCCTTCCTCCCTCCCTCTCTCCGCCCCTCCTTTCTTTCTTTCTTTCTTTCCTTCCTCCCTCCCTCCCTCCATCCTGTCTTTCTTTCTTTCTTGCTTTCCTTCCTCCCTCTCTCCCTTCTTTCTTCCTTTCTCTCTTTTTCTTACCTTCCTCCCTCCCTCCTTTCTTTCTTTCTTGCATCCTTCCTTCCTTCCTTTCTTTCCTTCTTTCTTTTTTCTCTCTTTCTTTCTTCTACTAATTCTTTCTTTCTACTTTATCTCCCTTTTATTCTGAGCCGGGTAGACGAAAGGCTCTTGGTGCTGCAGCCAGGAGTCAGTGATGTGCCTCTAAAGTGGGAGAGCCAACTTCAGGACACAGGTCCACAAGAGACCTCCCAGCTCCACATAATATCAAGCGGCAAAAATCACCCAAAGATCTCCATGTCAACACCAGCACCCAGCTTCAGTCAACGACCAGCAAGCTACAGTGCTGGTCACCCTATGCCAAGCAACTAGCAAGACAGGAACACAACCCTACCCATTAGCAGAGAGGCTGCCTGAAAACATAATAAGGCCACAGGCACCCCAAAACACACCACCAGACGTGGACCTGTCCACCAGAAAGAAAAGATCAGGCCTCAACCACCAGAGCACAGGCACTAGTCCCCCCCACCAGGAAGCCTACACAACCTACTGAAACAACCTTAGCCACTGGGGACAGACACCAAAAACAACAGGAGCTAGGAATCTGCAGCCTGCAAAAAGGAGACCCCAAGCACAGTAAGATAAGCAAAATGAGAAGACAGAAAAACACACAGCAGGTGAAGGAGCAAGAAAAAAACCTACCAGACCTAACAAATGAAGAGGTAATAGGAAGTCTACCTGAAAAAGAATTCAGAATAATGATAGTAAAGGTGATCCAAGATTCTATTTCCAAGATCCAAAATCTTGGAAATAGAATAGATAAAATGCAAGAAACAGTTAACAAGGACCTAGAAGAACTAAAGATGAATCAAGCATCGATTATAAACACAATAGATGAAATGAAAAATACTCTAGATGGGATCAATAGCAGAATAACTGAGGCAGAAGAACAGATAAGTGACGTGGAAGATAAACTACTGGAAATAACTGCTGCAGAGCAGAATAAAGAAAAACGAATGAAAAGAACAGAGGACAGTCTCAGAGACCTCTGGGACAACATTAAATGCACCAACATTCGAATTATAGGGGTTCCAGAAGAAGAAGAGAAAAAGAAAGGGACTGAGAAAATATTTGAAGAGATTATAGTTGAAAACTTGCCTAATATGGGAAAGGAAATAGTTAATCAAGTCCAGGAGGCACAGAGAGTCCCATACAGAATAAATCCAAGGAGAAATACGCCAAGACACATATTAATCAAACTGTCAAAAATTAAACACAAAGAAATCATATTAAAAGCAGCAAGAGCAAAACAACAAATAACACACAAAGGAATCCCCATCAGGTTAACAGCTGATCTCTCAGCAGAAACTCTACAAGCTAGAAGGGAGTGGCAGGACATATTTAAAGTGATAAAGGAGAAAAACCTGCAACCAAGATTACTCTACCCAGCAAGGATCTCATTCAGATTTGATGGAGAAATGAAAACCTTTACAGACAAGCAAAAGCTGAGAGAGTTCAGCACCACCAAACCAACTTTACAACAAATGCTAAAGGAACTTCTCTAGGCAAGAAACACAAGAGAAGGAAAAGAACTACAATAACAAACCCAAAACAATTAAGAAAATTGGAATAGGAACATACATATCAATAATTACCTTAAATGTAAATGGATTAAATGTTCCCACCAAAAAACACAGACTGGCTGAATGGATACAAAAACAAGACCCATATATATGCTGTCTACAAGAGACCCACTTCAGACGTAGAGACACATACAGACTGAAACTGAGGGGATGGAAAAAGATATTCCATGCAAATGGAAATCAAAAGAAAGCTGGAGTAGCAATTCTTATATCAGACAAAATCGACTTTAAAATAAAGACTATTAGAAGAGACAAAGAAGGACACTACATAATGATCAAGGGATCGATCCAAGAAGAAGATATAACAATTGTAAATATTTATGCACCCAACATAGGAGCACCTCAATACATAAGGCAAATAATAATAGCCATAAAAGGGGAAATTGACAGTAACACACTCATAGTAGGGGACTTTCACTTTCACCAATGGACAGATCATCCAAAATGAAAATAAATAAGGAAACACAAGCTTTAAATGGTACATTAAACAAGATGGACTTAGTTGATATTTATAGGACATTCCATCCAAAAACAACAGAATACACATTTTTCTCAAGTGCTCATGGAACATTATCCAGGATAGATCATATCTTGGGTCACAAATCAAGCCTTGGTAAATTTAAAAAAATTGAAATTGTATCAAGTATCTTTTCCGACCACAATGCTATGAGACTAGACATCAATTATGGGAAAAGATCTGTAAAAAATATAAACACATGGAGGCTAAACAATACACTACTTAATAATGAAGTGATGACTGAAGAAATCAAAGAGGAAATAAAAAAATACCTAGAAACAATTGACAATGGAGACATGATGACCCAAAACCTATGGGACACAGCAAAAGCAGTTCTAAGGCGTAAGTTTATAGCAATACAATCCCAGCTTAAGAAACAGGAAACATCTCGAGTAAACAACCTGACCCTGCACCTAAAGCAATTAGAGAACGAAGAACAAAAAACCCCCAAAATTAGCAGAAGGAAATAAATCATAAAGATCAGATCAGAAATAAATGAAAAAGAAATGAAGGAAACGATAGCAAAGATCAATAAAACTAAAAGCTGGTTCTTTGAGAAGATAAACAAAATTGATAAACCATTAGCCAGACTCATCAACAAAAAAAGGGAGAAGACTCAAATTAATAGAATTAGAAATGAAAAAGGAGAAGTAACAACTGACACTGCAGAAATACAAAAGACCTTGAGAGATTACTACAAGCAACTCTATGCCAATAAAATGGACAACCTGGAAGAAATGAACAAATTCTTAGAAATGCACAACCTGCCAAGACTGACTCAGGAAGAAATAGAAAATATTAATAGACCAATCACAAGCACTGAAATTGAAACTGTGTTTAAAAATCTTCCAACAACCAAAAGCCTAGGACCAGATGCCTTCACAGGCAAATTTTATCAAACATTTAGAGAAGAGCTAACACCTATCCTTCTCAAAATCTTCCAAAATATAGCAGAGCGAGTAGCACTCCCAAACTCATTCTATGAGGCCACCATCACCTTGATACCAAAAGCAGGCAAGGATGTCACAAAGAAAGAAAACTACAGGCCAATATCACTGATGAACATAGATGCAAAAATCCTCAACAAAGTACTAGTAAACAGAATCCAACAGCACATTAAAAAGATCATACACCATGATCAAGTGGGGTTTATTCCAGGAATGCAAGGATTCTTCAATATACACAAATCCATCAATGTGATACACCATTTTAACAAATTGAAGGAGAAAAACCATATGATCATCTCAATAGATGCAGAGAAAGCTTTCAACAAAATTCAACACCCATTTATGATAAAAACCCTGCAGAAAGTAGGCATAGAGGGAACTTTCCTCAACATAATAAAGGCCATATATGACAAACCGACAGCCAACATCGTCCTCAATGGTGAAAAACTGAAACCATTTCCACTAAGATCAGGAGCAAGACAAGGCTGCCCACTCTCACCACTCTTATTCAACTTAGTTTTGGAAGTTTTAGCCACAGCAATCAGAGAAGAAAAGGAAATAAAAGGAATCCAAATCAGAAAAGAAGAAGTAAAGCTGTCACTGTTTGCAGATGACATGATACTATACATAGAGAATCCTAAAGATGCTACCAGAAAACTACTAGAGCTAATCAATGAATTTGGTAAAGTAGCAGGATACAAAATTAATGCACAGAAATCTCTGGCATTCCTGTACACTAATGATGAAAAATCTGAAAGTGAAATCAAGAAAACACTCCCATTTACCATTGCAACAAAAAGAATAAAATATCTAGGAATAAACCTACCTAAGGAGACAAAAGACCTGTATGCAGAAAATTATAAGACACTGATGAAAGAAATTAAAGATGATACAAATAGATGGAGAGATATACCATGCTCCTGGATTGGAAGAATCAATATTCTGAAAATGACTCTACTACCCAAAGCAATCTACAGATTCAATGCAATCCCCATCAAACTACCACTGGCATTTTTCACAGAGCTAGAACAAAAAATTTCAAAATTTGTTTGGAAACACAAAAGACCCCGAATAGCCAAAGCAATCTTGAGAACGAAAAACGGAGCTGGAGGAATCAGGTTCCCTGACTTCAGACTATACTACAAAGCTACCGTAATCAAGACAGTGTGGTACTGCACAAAAACAGAAAGATAGATCAATGGAACAGGATAGAAAGCCCGGAAAGAAACCCACGCACATATGGTCAACTTATCTTTGATAAAGGAGGCAGGAATGTACAGTGGAGAAAGGACAGCCTCTTCAATAAGTTGTGCTGGGAAAACTGGACAGGGACATGTAAAAGTATGAGATTAGATCATTCCCTAACACCATACACAAAAATAAGCTCAAAATGGATTAAAGACCTAAATGTAAGGCCAGAAACTATCAAACTCTTAGAGGAAAACATAGGTAGAACACTCTATGACATAAATCACAGCAGGATCCCTTTGGACCCACCTCCTAGAGAAATGGAAATAAAAACAAAAATAAACAAATGGGACCTAATGAAACTTCAAAGCTTTTTCACAGCAAAGGAAACCATAAACAAGACCAAAAGACAACCCTCAGAATGGGAGAAAATATTTACAAATGAAGCAACTGACAAAGGATTAATCTCCAAAATTTATAAGCAGCTCATGCAGCTCAATAGCAAAAAAACAAACAACCCAATCCAAAAATGATCAGAAGAGTTAAATAGGCATTTCTCCAAAGAAGATATACAGACTGCCAACAAACACATGAAAGAATTCTCAACGTCATTAATCATTAGAGAAATGCAAATCAAAACTACAATGAGATATCATCTCACACCAGTCAGAATGGCCATCATCAAAAAATCTAGAAACAATAAATGCTGGAGAGGGTGTGGAGAAAAGGGAACACTCTTGCACTGCTGGTGGGAATGTGAATTGGTACAGCCACTATGGAGAACAGTATGGAGGTTCCTTAAAAAACTACAAATAGAACTACCATATTACCCAGCAATCCCACTACTAGGCGTATACCCTGAGAAAACCATAATTCAAAAAGAGACATGTACCAAAATGTTCTTTGCAGCTCTATTCACAATAGCCCGGAGACGGAAACAACCTAAGTGTCCATCATCGGATGAATGGATAAAGAAGATGTGGCACATATATACAATGGAATATTACTCAGCCATAAAAAGAAACGAAACTGATCTAGTTGTAATGAGGTGGATAGACCTAGAGTCTGTAATACAGAGTGAACTAAGTCAGAAAGAGAAAGACAAATACCGTATGCTAACACATATATATGGAATTTAAGGGAAAAAAAATGTCATGAAGAACCTAAGGGTAAAATGGGAATAAAGACACAGACCTACTTGAGAATGGACTTGAGGATATGGGGAGGGGGAAGTGTAAGCTGTGACAAAGCGAGAGAGGCATGGACATATATACAGTACCAAATGTAAGGTAGATAGATAGTGGGAAGCAGCCGCATAGCACAGGGAGATCAGCTCGGTGCTTTGTGACCACCTGGACGGGTGGGATAGGGAGGGTGGGAGTGAGGGAGACTCAAGAGGGAAGGGATGTGGGAATAGATGTATATGTATGACTGATTCACTTTGTTATAAAGCAGAAACCAATAAAAAAGAAAGTAGCAGCTTTCAAATGTGCAATACATTATTATTAACTACAAAAAAAAAAAAAAAGAAGATTGCTGTGGCAGCATTTCCCTATTCTCGACTCCATGATACCAGTTATTCCAGACTGAATGTGACATCTAGATCCATGATGGTTTCTGACGTGTCTATGGCTCATCGATATCTATTCTAGATTCCTTGCTCTAAGCTCTCCAACCTCTCTCTTCCTGAAAGTTTCATCTCCTTTGAACTTTAGCCTTCTACCACACTCGCCCTGTAAATCTGCAGTGTTGCTTGCATCAAATTGTGTAATTTCTCTGTTCATGCACAGCTTCTAGCCACCATGAGGAAAATCACACAGCCATATGAACTGCTGCTTCTGTGGGTTCATGGCCATTACCACTCTACAGAAATCACTTGCACATCCCCAGTCATGTCTTTCTTACATCTTCCACAGTAGCTACTTCAGTTTCACCTCTCCCTGCATAATCCCTTATTTCACTGTCTCCTCATTTTCCATTAGTATAATACTTGCTCTTACTTTTCAGAGAAGATAGAAGACAGCAGAAAGGAATATTTCAACTTCCAAACCATTTCCCTAAAAATACCTCTGTATCTATATTCATCCTTCCCACATGCTTTCAAAAGTTAGTAGAAGAAATTGATGTCACGAATATATGCGTTGAATCATTTTCTCTTCTCTTCCTTAACATGGTAAATCTGTCTATTTACCTCTTTCTCCTGTCAGGCTCTCCCTTTGCTGCTTCTTTTTTCTCTGTATATAAAGTTGCTCACTCCTTTCCTTCCTTAAATAAATTGGAAAACTAAAGAAGATCCCTCCCTTAATTTGCTGTCAGATTTCTAGAATGATATTGTAGATTATTGGTTACTAAACCTGTGTGTTCATAACACAAAATTAGGAAGCTTTATAAAAGTACAGATCTACTCCTGGATCTGATTCAAGGACCTGGGGTGGAGTCTATTGACTTCTAACTTTTAAAAGCAGCCATGTTGGGGAACTACTGTCATAAATTAATATGTACTGACAGGAGTAATGCTGATCATATAGTATGTAGAAAAGAATACAAAACTGTAAGTTTTAAAATTTATATGTATTTACATACTTTTGTATATAATTTACATTATGGAAATGCACATGTCTGTGCATATAAATACCTATATAGTAAAAAAATGAGAAATTTTAAAGTAAGGTGTTAGTGTAGAGGAGGTTGGGTTTATGAGTGCTTCAGTATCTTTTTTATTTATGTTTTTTGGTTTTTATTCTTCAGAGAGTACACTTTTCTTTTGTGGTAAGAAAAAAATATGGTAGAGAAGTAATAGAAATAATAATAATAGAAATAATTGTACACTCAGTCACATGTGTTCTCCCATTAAATATCCCATCCTCTCAATTTAGGTATCTTTTCCTTACTTGACTTTTCTGCAGTAATAGATGGTGTTGACCATTTACAGTTCCTGTAAATTCTCTTTTCTCCTACTTCTGTATTCCCTATCCTTTTTCAGTAACCACCCAAGTAACCACTGTCTGTCACCCCTAATAACTAAAACACTGCTTCTTATCAATTTTAACTCTGAAATACCTTTCAAGTGCATTCCCTTTTTTTCCTCCCCATCTTCACTGAGTGGTTTAAGAGAACCAGCCGAGATGGGTATAACTGACACCGAAGGTGGAGTGACCAAGAGTTTCAAGTGTCACTGAAAGCTCATATAAGTTGAAGTCTGAAAAGAACAATTGGGATTGGAAAGTTGGAGGTCACTGGTGACCTTTGCCAGAGTATTTCAGAAATATTTTAGGGAATGAAGAGATATAAGGAAGTGGAGATAGGAGTCAAGAAATTGGGCTGTCAGTGGCAGGAGAACCAAAGGATGAATTGGACCAAAGGAGAGGTTTTCTTCATTGTCATTGATGTTACTTCAGAATTAGCAAATACATCACTTCATCATATTTGGATGCTGAGAGTAAAGAGCCTCAAGAGAGAGAATGTTTGAAAACCTCAGAGTGTGAGAAAATAATTGAAAACAGACAAAAAGAAAGAACAAAATCAAGAAATTAGCTTTGAACAAGAAAAAAACAAAACACCTTTTCCTCACAGGATGGTCCATAACTACGGCTGCTTCCATCAGTGTCACCAAATCATCCTATTTTTTGTTTTGTTAATGACTTTCATTAGTTCTTCTATCATAATAAAACCCTCCCTTCTTATATCATTAGTTTTGAGACAGCCTCTGCTCAAACCTTTTTTTTTCTTCCTTCGTAAGGGAGTGGATTGTATGATAGTTTTAGATTTCTGTTCCTTATGGGTCTCTTTCAGAGTCCAAGGTAAATTCTAACATTAGCAGCAGCAGTTCGGTTGGTAATCACTCACAAAACTACTAAAAATCTGGGCTCCAGAAGGAGAAGATATACATTTTTCTTTGCTTAAAAGCCTATTTTTCCCCCAGCTTCTAATATGGTCAAGTTGTTCTACTTTGTCAAAGCCTTGAAACAATTAATTATTTTCTCTTCAAAGAAGTCTTCAACTATCCACCTAGACTCTTTAGTCTACTTATTGACCAAGCTATCTTTTCAGTATTAAATTTTTATATGTGTCTCCCTTTGTGGTCTTTCCCTTTACAATATCTCTGATAGAATCTGATTTTAGTCTAGCACAAAAGCTCAATAGAAATGAACAGATAACGGCCACCTGACCTTTAAAATACTTTTATTTTTTAACAGCTTTATTGACATACAATTCACATACCATACAACTAACCTACTTAAAGTGTACAATTTCATGGTTTTTAGTATATTAAAACAGAGTTCTACAACCATAACCACAATGAATTTTAGAGTATTTTCATTATCTCAAAGGAACCCTGTACCCTTCAGCTATCATCTCACAATCTTCCCATCCCTCCCCTAGGCTTAGGCAACCTGTTACTCTGTCTCTATAAATTTTCTTATCCTGGATTTTTCATGTAAATGGAATCAGATAATATGTGGTCTTTTGTGACTGGCTTTTTTCACTTAGCATAATGTTTTCAAGCTACCATCTTATAGCATGTATCAGTACTTCATTCACTGTTATAGCCAAATAATATTGCATTGTATGGATATGCATCATTTTGTATATTCATTTGTTAGTTGATGGGCATTTGTGTGGTTTTCACCTTTTGACTATCATAAGTAATGCTGCTATGAACATTCATATACAAGTTTTTGTGTGGACATATGTTATCATTTCTTTAGGGTTTATAACTAGGAGTGGGATTGCTGGGTCAAAATGGTAACTCTGGCATTTTGGGGAACTCCCAGACTGTTTTCCAAGGTGTCAGCACTGTTTTATATTGAGTTGTATAGTTTTAGCTCTTACATTTAAGTACTTGATCCATTTGAGTTAGTTATGTATATGGTTTAAGATAGGAGTCCAAATATATTTTTTTGTGTGTGGAGATCTAGTTGTCCTAGCACTATTTGTTGAAAAGACTATTTTTCCCCCATTGAATGGTCTTGGTCACCCTTGTTGAAAATCAATTGACACTGACACATAGGTTTACTTCTGTTACATTGCTAGCCATGTTAGAAAAGATTATTTTACTTTCAATGAAATATTTTCATAAGTGGCTATAGGGTTAGCAGAGAGATCTATATAATTGCTTTCCTGATTACTATAGGCCCCTCCCATGCCCTCACAACAGGGACTGGTTCAAGTGGAACATCTTAAGATGAAAGATTGTGTTTTAGGGTGTAGAGAAGAGTCCTAAAGTCAAATAAAATTTATGACTTCGGGGGAGTCATAAATAGATTAAATTGCAGTCAATAGTGATATAATGGATGAACTGGAGTATGTGCTGTAAGAGTCCTCCAACTAAGCTCCAGATGTTTGCTGACATGGAGGGATACAGTTCAATGTACTAGCCAGTTAAAACATAATTGAGAACCCTTCCTGGCACATGGGATGCCTTCCTCTGATGATTGACCATATTGCATTAGTACCTCTCTCCCATTCTTTCCCCTTCCTATTTTGTCCTGTTCTGCATTCTTTCTAAGCACATAATGTACCTCTTCTTGGCTTTAACCATTAGTTTCTCTCTGCTTTACTGTCACTGAAAGATTATAAAATAAAAGGAGTCAAATCCAGACCAAAAACAAACCAGATAAAATGGCACAGTGATCAGTAATATAAATCACAGCAGTGATAAATGCTTTTATCCTTAAGTCCCAAATAACATTTACTGTTGGTCAAGTGTAGATGGCAAGAATTGTTAGAAATTGAATAAATTTTCAGAACCAATCATCATGATATAATTTAACATATTCTTAACTTGTCGTGGATGAAGTAAACTAAAATTAAATGGAGAATTAAAAAAAAGAAATGACATATTTTAAGCATCTATGGAAGATCTGCAAAGGTAGATCATACACTGGAGCACTTTTTATAACTGAGTTCTGAGTGGTAGGCTCTGAGAGGGAGAGAAAGAGGTGAGGATGAGGGTGTAGGTAGGTAGGGGCACTTCAAGCAAAGAAGCTTTGCTTTTTTACATGTTTTGTATAGTTTCTATTCTGGAGTCCTTCAAAAATCTATTTAGAGATAATTGAATGGTTTATACTGCTAAAAATAAAAAGATTGGTAAATAAATAACTGGATTGGTTACCACTGTATTAGACCATAAAGGACACCACATTATTATATTCAGTTCAATAAAACTAGAACTAAATGAAAAAGTTTAAAATAAAATACCCACTACTCAATTTCTCCCAAATAAAAATAGGATTAAAGAGAATATAAGTTATCATTATAACCTGCTTTGAAAAGAAATGAAAACACTGTGTATCAAAGCTATCTGTTACAGCTAGGACAATAAGGAGAGGAAACTTTTCTCATGCTGGTTCCGAATCTGATCCACAGAACACAAAATTATTTGAATGCCTGTTTTCTAAATTCTTCCAAGTGTAGTACATACAGGTACTATTCTAAGATGCATTGAAGAGAAGTTAATTTATTGCATACAATGGATCCATAGGGCACTCGAACTTAATTCTCTTAGCGAACCCTGGTTGAACAAGGCAGGTATGCATTGTTATTAAAAGGATAATCTCCGGTGTTGATGAGGATATGGATAGTTGACAATTCTCATATGCTGCTGGTGGGAGTATGAACTACAACTGCTTGTCCAGAAAGCAGTTTGTTAATCTGTGTTTAAAACTGTAAATAAATTAATATCTTACACTCTTTGACTGATAAGATCACTTTTTACAATTGATAGCAAGGAAAGAGATTTGGACAAGTATTTGTTCACAGAGACCTCATAACATAGTTTTTACAATTTTGTTATGGAAATTTCCTATTATACGGAAAAGTAGATGAGCTTTGTCTTAGTCTGTTCAGGGTGCTATAACAAAAAACTACAGGCTGGGTGGCTTATAAACAAAATAAATTTCTCACAGTCCTGGAGACTGGGAAGTCCAAGATCAAAGTGCCAGCAGATTCAGTATCTGATGAGGGCTCTCTTCCTGATTCATAGACTGCCGTCCTTTCTTTGTGAAATCCTCACCTGGTGGAATGCAGGAGTGATCTCTCTGGGATTTCTTTTATAAAGACACTAACCCCATTCATGATGATTCTACCCTCATAACCTAACTACCTCCCAAAGTCCCCATCTGCAAATTCCATCACACAGGTTCAGTTTGTTTCCATTTTAAGAGACTTTTTTTTTCTTATTTTCCCCTTTTGAACATTTAATTTTCTAATTTTATGAATTGTTTACCTGGTCTTATAGTCAACATAAAGCAAGGTACAGGGCTTCCCTGGTGGCGCAGTGGTTGAGAGTCAGCCTGCCGATGCAGGGGACACGAGTTCGTGCCCCGGTCCGGGAAGATCCCACATGCCGCGGAGCGGCTGGCCCCATGCACCATGGCCACTGAGCCTGCACGTCTGGAGCCTGTGCTCCGCAACGGGAGAGGCCACAACAGTCAGAGGCCCGCGTACCGCAAAAAAAAAGAAATAAATAAAGCAAGGTACAATCCTACAAAACTAATCTGTGTTTTCCCTCTTCATATATATAATCATTTCTCTTCACTTTTTGGGTTCTATTTTCATGCTTTTTGAAATCATAGGTGACTACATACAGTCATCCTTCAGTCTTTGGTGGATTGGTTCTGGGACCTCCCCCACCTGCAAATACCAAAATCTGAGGATGCTCAAGTCCCTTATATAAAATGATGTAGTATTGCATATAACTTACGCACATCCTCCTGTATTCTTTAAATCATCTCTAGATTACTTATAATACTTAATACCATGTAAATGCTATGTAAATAGTTGTAAATACAAAGTAAATGCTATGTAAATATTTGGCAGTACATAGTAAAGTCAAGTTTTGCTTTTTGGAACTTTCTGGAATTTTTCCCCTAATATTTTTGATTCGTGTTTGGTTGAATCTGTGGATATGGAACTCTCTGATATGGAGGGCCAACTGTATATTCATTTACCACCCCCTTTCTTTCATAAAAGTATCATAATATAGATACTATTCCTATAATAAAGACACATAGTTAATTCTATTTAAAGTCACTTTTGCCACTCTTTTTTTTTTGGTCACGGAGAACGTTTCTTCTATGCATGCCTTTAAGAAGTTTATGAGTGAAACTCTAGGTTATTTACTTTGTTCCCTAATTTCCAGAAAGCTGCATATCGTAGGACTGAGCATATTGTTCTTTAAAACGATATTAGCACCCCATTGGTTCTGAAGTTAGTGGCATTCTGACATACTCTAGATTTTGTTCTTGAAAACCACAGCTCTCCTAAACTAATGTATTTTAAGAGCAGTTTTCCCTAAGAAGTAATGCTGGAGGTCTTAAGGTTATTTCCAGGGTACTATCTTCCAGCAGAAATTTGATGATTCTCAAGTAACCTTCTGAGGAGAAGAATTATCTGGAGGGGAAAAAGAGAAGGTTATCAAAAAGCACAGGGTTATATGTCAGGACTGCTGTTCTCCACCTCCAAAAATTGTGTGGTCCTTCCATAATTCTGGTTAAAGGCAATGCCATAGGAGGTTCCTGTTCTGGATCTTATGACTGCTTGGAAACAGACTGGATGCTTCCTTGACATGAGAGAAGTCCCAAAACTTCCATCATGACCAGCCAACTTTGCATTATAAATCTATGTAAACTCTGAATTATATGAAGCTTGAAACAAGTAAACAACATTGTATGATGAGGTAGGGTGTTTACTTGTTTTAAGGAGGTGATATTCCAAATATTTAATAACTTATGATGTAAGGGATATCGACTCAGATAGGAGGTGACTGACATCTGCCATATAGGCCAGTACTGGTCTTGTATTAGATCTGATATTAGATCTGCCACATCCAGCAGGGACCTTACTTCACTAGCTCAGTGAAGCCTGCTTATGGCAGGGGTTGACCCAAGTACGGACCACATTCTTCAGCACATTGGCATCTTCATCAAAGGTGTGGGTCTACATAGTAAGTTGGGACCATTTCAACCATGCATAAGGAATATATATATTAAGCTCAGAAACTCTACAGAAGTGAGGTGGCTAAGTCCTGATGAAGAGAATTACTTTACTGTGCGTTAAAGAGTTTGGGAATATTTGAAGGAAGCTGACATTTAAGAATTTTATGTGAGGATTATTACATTAGAAAAAGAAAGGTTGTTGGGCTTGAGATAATACAGAGTCTGTGTGCCTGATGCAGTGACCTTAGTTAACGTTTGATCGCCTGTGCCGAATGTGTGTTTGCAGTTCATGTTAAACTGTGCATCACACATCGTTTCTTTTCCATATCTCGATTTAAATTTGTCTGCTGGTTTTGAGTCTATGGAAAAATAGAATCTTTTGCATTATAAAATATGATGATGAATTTCAGCCTGTTAGTAATAAAATACTTATTTAAATGTTTGCTTTTAAACTGTGTCAGGTTATTCAAACTTGATAATCATCGAAAGTCTTAGAAAATGTTTTAATAAAATAATTTATGCAAGCAGGAAACATGTTCTTAAAACACCAAGACTAAAATAAAAAGCACACGTTGCTTTAGGGGTACCTCATCCTTAAGCCTAGCAATGTCTAGGTTATGGCAGGAAATGACACACAGAAAGGAAGTTGAGTTAAAATGTTAACATTTAAAAATTTTAATGTTACTTTTCTAGGTAGAAGCCTTCTAATTTATATCCATTTTCTGATCAAAGTGGCCTGTACTTTTTAATCATGCAATCTATTGGTGAGAATGTTATAAGAAACATTTTCTGTAGACAGCTATAGCAGTATATTGAATATTGGTCTTAATATATGTTATCTTTTAATGTTCAAATTGTAAATTTTTGTTTCCTCACACTGACACATTCAGATTCCTTAATATCTCAGGTCTGTTCTGTAATCTTCATCTCACTGGTCATCCTTCTGGGCTCTACAACCCTAGTGAATCCCAAATTCTAAATCCTAAATTTCATGTGAGTAATATTTGCCTTGAGGGATTATTAGTGATAATTTCTATTTCAGAATTTCCTTGAGCTACTGACTTGGAACATTATTTGGTAATCTATAAATCTAATCTAATCTAAAACATCACTCACAAAGCTATGAGCAGAGAACACCTGAAGTAGCCGTCGAGGCAGGAAGTTGATTCTCAACATGGTCCCTCAGCAAGTATCATCAACATCATGTAGGGACTCAGACATGCAGATTTTTAGGCCATATTTCAGATATATTGAATCAAAAACCTCTGAGGGTGGAGCCCAACAGTCTGTTTTAATCAGCCCAATCTGCTTTAACAAGTGATTCTGATGTGAACTAAAGCTTGAGAATCACTGAACTGCAGAACTCCCAATAAGTAGTTCTGTGTGTGATAGAGAAACAAATAATTGTCACAGGTGGTGATAGGATATTTTTGGTCCTGTCCTGAGGCCTACATAGAGATACAAACTATTTGCATTAAGTACTTAATTAAAATTAATTCTATCTTGTAGATTCAGGATATAAAGTCATGGAGGATTAAAATGAAAAATGAGTAATCTGGCTCTAAAAGTATGCACTTTAGATATATCTAGTATGCCTTAGAACCATTTATCATTATTAATAATACTTTACTTTCAGTTATTTTTAGGAATAAAGTCTCATGACACTTAAGACTTAAATTCCCGGGCCTCCCTGGTGGCGCAGTGGTTGAGAGTCTGCCTGCCGATGCAGGGGACATGGGTTCGTGCCCCAGTCCCGGGAAGATCCCACATGCCGCGGAGCGGCTGGGCCCGTGAGCCATGGCTGCTGAGCCTGCGCGTCCGGAGCCTGTGCTCCTCAATGGGAAAGGCCACAACAGTGAGAGGCCCGCGTACCACAAAAAAAAAAAAAAAAAAAAAAAAAAAAAAAATTGCCCCAAAATATATCTTTGATCTCTTATTATTTTGCCTTCTGTGTTTTTCTAAAAGAAATTCCATTTAAAAACAAAACATTCACTTTTGTTTAATATTTTTACACCAATCATTGGATGTTTAATTTTTATTTACTTATTTTTAATTGTGTACTTCCACAATTAGTTCCCACAGTCATACCTAAATACCTTAATGGTAGTTCCTTCTTTCTTAACTAAGGACTTAATGTTAAGTTTATGAGAACAGATCCAAATCCAATGATTTTTCTGACTATTCTGTTCCTGGACCTTAGATATCTGTATCCTATAGAATAAAGCTCATCTTATTAGCTATTTTTAGAAAACAATTTTAGGGATAAACTGGTTTTATTAGAATAAAGTCTTTCATATGCCTGCAGTACAGTAGAAGTGGTTAGTTTGGTTGGTGCCCATCTTTCAAATGGAAAGAAGCAATAGTATTTAATAAAGGGGTAAGAGTAAGGAAAATTCAGGGCTGAACACTTATTGGAGAAGGAATCAAGGAGATAAAAGACTGGTGGTGGTGTGGCTGAAGAGAGATTTATGTGGGAGACAGCTGTCCAATGCAAAAATCTCAAGTTGTTTCATGTATGTACGTCCCTTGCAAACCTTCCCCTCTCTCTCCCTTATGAAACCTTTATTATATTCTACATTGCTTATGATGGTTGGTAGATGGATTTTCTTTGGGAGCATATGTGAAGATGTTCCAAATTTTTCTTTGAAGATTGGAGTTCAGCAAGAAAAATGTACGTGTAGTAGAAGTTAACACCAGGATTTCCATGAAGAGGAGGTGTGCTAATGAAATGAAGCTCTTGAAAATGATAGAAAAAACATTTTTTACAGTGTAGGATTAGAAATAATCAGCATGTGTGTTAGTGTCTCTAAGACACTATGAAAGGAGAAATGTGATTCAGTAAAAATATTTTTCTTTATACAAATATTAAAACATTACCTGTTTAAACAGATCTTAAAACTCAAGTGCCTGCAAGCTGAAGAACTATTTCAACGGATATTCAAAAACTAATATTCAAAACCACATTTATTTTTACATTATTGAAAACAGCTTTTAAGTAAATCTGCATAAGAAAATTTCCCATATAATTGAAGTTTCACTTTCATAGTAACAGTCTTATTTATAGTTGAATGTTTAGAGGACCCTATATTATATATTTTACCATTTGTTTTGGTGTACTGTTACTCAGTTTAACCTTTTCTGGATGAAATCTGAATGTCATTCTGAACCCTAATTTTCAGTTTGGCATAGAGAAGGGCCTACATTAACCACTCAGTACATATTGAATGAATGAATGAATGAATGAATGAACTAATGAACTCTACCCTTTATTTTCAAATCTAACTAACCAGGAAAAGATCTGCCGCTTGTCTTAATTTTATTAATTATCTTAAATGATTAGCTTAAAAAGAAATTCAGTAAATGTATAAAGTGTTACACTACCTAGATCCTCATATTCAAGCTTTTTTCCTTCTCTCTAATTATGCCCTAAATTCTTTACTATGGTAAAGGAATGTCACATCATAAACAGGTGAGATATATTTGATGTTTTACGGGCAGGAGAATATAGTAACACGGAGCTTGTTGAGCTGTTTCTGAAGATAAAATCGCCTTTAGATATTTTCAGATTGTCTTCTGATGGGGAGTAGAAAAATGTTTAGCAGGACCTTTATTTACATGTTGTTTCTTACCCCTACTCTACCCATAACAGTCAGACTGGCTGAGAGTGAAAAACCTTAAGGCTAATGTGGTGAAAGTATTGGTGTCTAAAAGAAGAAATCATAGCATAAAACAAGCTTCTTGGTGTTTTTCTTATCTCCTTAATTGAGAACCTAATTTCATAGCACTATAGTGCATAGCATCACAGGGGCTTAAATTTTTTTTAAACAGTGAAATATTTTAGGCATAAACAAATAGGGGAAAATGTAATAAGCATCTCTGTGTATAACACCTACCTTAAAAAATAAAACATTACAGATATTATTAAAACTTCCTGTGTTCCCTTTCCTCTACCCAGTGGAAATCACAATAGAATTTGATGTTTGTCATTCTTATTTTTCTTTTGATATTTTTACTACATATGTATGTATCAATGTTATATAATACTATTTTGCATATTTTTTGAACTTTACATTAATGGTATTTCTATACACCTTTAAAGTGAACTTTAATGTTTTACCTATTCCTATATATTGAATATTTAATCCAGTCAGTTTATAGTATTATATAACATCCTGTTTAATTACACCATGATGTATTTACCCATTTTGTGGCTGATTTAACTTTCAATGGCTTCCATTTTTTGCTATTGCAAGCAATTCTTCAGTGAACATCTTTGAATATTTTCTTGTGACCATTTGTGAGAATTTCCCTAGGGTATTACCTAGGAGTAGGATTGTTAGACCCCAGAGTTAACATAGCTTCAACTTTGCTATGTAATGCCAAATTGTTTTACCACTTTGTACCCTCTCCTGCAGTGTTACTTTGTATCCTTGCTGACTACTTGATATTTTCAAACTTTTAATTTTTGCTAATCCAGTGGGTGGGAAGTGACATCTCACTGTTGTTTTAATCTGTGTTTCCTTAATTATGAGTGAGCTTGAGCATCATTATGTATGTTTACTGACCATTCATATGTCCTCCCCTGAATATCTTTGTTGATTTTTCTATTGGTCTTTTTTTTTTTTCTCATTGATTTATAAATCTTGATATATTTTGGATGCTCTTTCTTGGTATGTTCATTACAAATGTATTCTCCCAGTTGGTAGCTTGTCTTGTCATTCTGTCTATCTATCTATCTATGTATGAAGATATGTCTATAATTTTTGTAGTCAAATTTATCAGGCTTTTCCTTAAGGTTTTGTATGTACGTGTATGTACGTGTATGATTTTAATAATTTTTCACCATTTTTTTTCTAACATAACATGTATTTTATCTAGTTGCCTAGAATGCGTTTCTATTTTTTTCATATTATCTCCCTTTGTTGATGGTGTTTCTTAAAAAAGGACCCATCATTCTATTTATTGATAGAAGTAATAGAGTTGAAAGTACAATGGAAAATGTGTTTGTAATCTTTAATCTTTAAAGTTTGCAAAAGGCAAACTTTCAAATATGTTTTTAAAAAATAAGTTAAGCATAACCTGCGTTTTCTAAATGACTTGTAAAGTATTTTGTTTAGTACCTTAGAAAACAATGTTTTTTAGGCAATTTGATTCTGTATAGGTAGGCAGTATATTATACTTTGATTGAAATTTATTGAGTATTAGTCCTATAATGCTATTGTTAATTGATCATCTTTATTTTTTCAGATGATTGGAATCCATTTGCATACCCATATAAAAAAGTGGATTTTGGAAAATGGGAGCTGTATATCCCACCAAAGCAGAATAGATCTGTCCTAGTACCTCATGGATCCAAATTAAAGGTACTTTCCTCCCTCTTGTTTTCATTTGAACTTACTATTTTCTTTTTGTCCTGTTTGAAAAGTTTGATTTAAACTATTAAAATGTAAACTGATGCATGATAATTATGGGAGAAACAGTGTAAATTTTTAAATAGAGGAAAATTTAAGAGAAGTTATCACAAATTTAAATGTGTTAGACTGGAATTGTTTGGTTGGTAAGGTACTGAACTTAACTAGTTGTATTGTTATCAACTTTGGAAACGTTATAGAAGGATCACTGAATAAATGCAAAAGTTTAGTCTGGAAAACAGAAAGTTTGATTAAAAAAAAAAAAAAATGAAACCTGTCTTCAAGTCGGCCAGGCAGAGAATTTTTACCTGTAGAGACAGACTTGGTATAATTGACTTTGTGATGAGCCACATAAATGTGGGAGGCTGTATTGGAGACCCATGCCTTTTGGGGATATGATTTTCTTGATCTCTTTCTGCTCTTTGACATCAGGGCTGTTGCTTCTCCTGTTCTCCTTGGATTAGCCTAGGGGCCTGCCTGTCCTCTACTTCCCCTCTGCTTTGGCTGACCATGCAGCTCTGCATTTAGGGTGTGCAGAGCCAACACAGCTGCCCTCCTCTGTCTCCTCAAGGGAGGCTTGAAGGATGTGTCCCAAAGTCTGGATTACCTATCACAGATTTGATTACATGAGAGGCAATCTAAATCCTTTAACATTTACTTGATTTTAGCCCATGATCATATAATTGTATAATATTTCCATGTCCCTTGTATCTCTTTCCCTTCCTTGGATGTGTGATAGCATTTATAGTGTTTTTCATGATAGATTCTGTAACTGAATTATATTTTTATTGGCATTTGTTATTTAACAATATTAGCCAGAGCTACTTAAAGTATATTTAAACTAAAAAATGTGTTGTATGTTTGTTTTGCAGTTTTTTACAAATAATGAAATTATAAGTGTTCCTGAAAATACTGAAATATTGCCACACAAAGTTACCAGAAGAGCATATTGTCTGGAATAAAGAGACATTTTTATATGGGATAGCAGCCAAGGTTCTCCTAAATCTGAAGTGAAAAGGAGAAGAAGTAGCTACAGTATACAATAAGAGGGATTTAAATTTAATATATATAATTCCTTTTCCAAGTCAGTATAAGCTTCACGAGAGCAGGGGCCTTTGCTGTTCTGTTTGCTAATACTGTATGTTTTCAGTTCTTAGAAGAGTGCCTGGCACAGAGTAGGCAATCAAAAAATGTTTATTGAATGTTAAAGCCATTTTTAGGCCCAATATTTGAAGGAATAAACCATAGAGCTTGATTTTTCTATGGTCTGTAAGTCCTGATTTTAGGAAACTGTGAAGCAAGGCTACTATTATAGTACTGATTTCATTGTTGCTTTAGGTCTTTTGGCCATTTGTTTTGTTATATTTTGTTTATAAGAATTGAAATTTCCAGTTTTTTAAAGTCCTGCAGCAATTTTTTTGTCTTCTTAAATTAGAAAATTTTATGGGCTCCATTACCTACTCTTTGCATTAAATGGCAGGTGAATTAATTAATTTTTTACAGTTTTTAAAATTGAAGTATAGTTGATTTACAATATTATATTAGTTTCAGGTGTACAACATAGTGATTCAGGATTTTTATAGATTATATTCCATTTAAGTTTATTACAAAACAGTGGTTATATTTCCTTGTGCTATGGAATATATCCGTGTTGCTTATCTATTTTATAAGTAGTATTTTGTATCTCTTAATCCCATACTTCTATTTTCCCCCTCCCTCCTATCCTCTCCCTACTGGTAACCACTAGTTTGTTCTCTATATCCACGAGTCTCTTTCTGTTTTGTTACATACAGTGAATGAATTAATTTGCATGTGTTGTTTTTATACATTGGGAAAAAATGATTACTAGGAATGAATGCTTATTAATATATACAGTTAATAATTATAGGCATTTGCCTCTCCCACCCAACTCTAAAACTTTTATATTTTCTCCTATGGTCTGAATGTTTGTGTCCTCCCCCCAAATCATATGTTGAGATACTAATTCCTGATGTGATGGTACTAGTACATAGGGCTTTGAGAGGTTCATAAATCATGAGCGTATAGCCCTTCAAATAGGATTAGTGGCTTTAAAAAGAGACTCCAGGGAGAACCCTAGCCCCTTTCACCCCATGAAGATACAACAAGAACTCTACAACCTGGAGAAGAGCCCACACCAGAGCATGCTGGCAGCTGATCTTGAACTTCCAACTTCCAGAACTGTGAGAAATCAATTTCTGTTGTTTGTAAGCCACTCAGTCCCTGATATTTTGTTATAGCAGCCCAAATGGACTAAGGTGCCTTAAACACTATGCTATGTACTATACTATGCTTTTTTTCATAAATTCATTTGACCTGGATGAAATGAAATAATAACAAAAAAATTTTTAAAGCATCTTTTACCTTTTTACTTAAAAAAATCTATATCTAAAGTAAACATTCAAAAAATATCAATCAACTGTTGTGTAATCTTTCTTCATCATTATTCTCTAAAGATTTCAGTGAGGATAAATTTACTGGAAATTTAGGCCCAAAGTATCACTCATAGTGTTTAGGTGTTTCAAATTTTGAGGAAATATTTACATGCTATTATAATGTTAATATGGTGATATAATTAGTTTTTCATTTATGGGAAATGATTTATCAGATTTTCTTTGGGGGGGCTAGGGTTAAATTCTCTATTAAAAATCAACTAACTTAAAGTTTTTGGCCTTCAATCTGAAATTGTCCCTAGGTAGTCTACCTTGGTAATTAAAACTCTTGTCTTAAATTGAACTTGAAAATTTATTTCACTCCACAAGGGATTGACCTTTTTTTTTTTTTTTTAATTTAATTTATTTATTTATTTTTGGCTGCGTTGGGCCTGTTGCTGCGCACGGGCTTTCTCTAGTTGTGGCTCACGGGCTCTAGAGTGCAGGCTCAGTAGCTGTGGCGCACGGGCTTAGTTGCTCCGTGGCATGTGGGATCTTCCCGGACCAGGGCTCGAACCTGTGTCCCCTGAACTGGCAGGCGGATTCTTAACCACTGTGCCACCAGGGAAGCCCGGGATTGACCTTTATAACTCACTTGTGGATGTTTTTCTTTCGAATTATCTGGTAACCATTCTCAAAAAAGAATATTACCTACCATTGAAATAATAGCTTTATTTTCTTTGCAAAATACCTGGTCTTTTCAATTGAACACTTTGGAGGAAGATACCCCATTGCTTATATGGTCACGTAAATGTCTCCTTTCCATGTTTTTAAGTGAGTTTACCAAACAAAATATTTAAAAAGTAAAGTAATAAGGTGAGGAGGTCAGTGAAAGACCCCACATCAGGAAAAGTGAGAGGTCGGGGAAAGTGAACTTGAAAGGTGGGTTGGGGGCAAACTGAAGAATTCCTTTCTTTTCTTCTGATTTCCATTTTCTTCTTTTTTTAAAAAAATCATTCCTATTAATATCCATATGACTAGCAATGGAAATTAAAATTGTCTTCTTTTAAGTGTTTAGGATGTTTATGTACTTTAATTTCTCCTTGCCAAATCAGTAACAAAATGGACTAGGATAAAGGTTTTTTGATACCAGACTTTTAACCTTTTTGAAGGATCATGTATTAATCATCTAGAGCTACGATAACAAAATACCATACTGTGGGTGGCTTAAATGACAGAAATTTAATTTCTCGCAGTTCTGGAGGCTGGAAGTCTGAGATCAGCCAGCATGGTCGAGTTCCGGTGAGTTCTTTTCCTCGCTTACAGATGGCACTCACATGGCACTAATCCTATCATCAGGCCCCATGCTCATGACCTCATTTAAACCTAGTTATCTCCCAAATGTCCTGTCTCCAACTACCATCACAGTGGGGTTAGGGCTTCAACATATGAACTTGGTGGGGGGCACAGTTTGGTTCAGAGCAGATCATATTGCTTTCTGAATTATATTTAGATGTTATACAATTGATTGGTAGAAAAGGGTCATGGAACTTAATACCTACATTTGCAGTTTTCTCAGATGAGACACATGAAAGAAATTAGAGATTATTTTACATTCATATTTAATTTAATCCTCATGGTAACACTGTGAGATAAAATACTGTTATTATATATTCATTTCATAGACGAGTACACTGACGTTTAGAGAGGTTAAGTAGATGGTATTGCCTGGACTTGAATTCAGGCTTGTCTAATAGCAAAGTCCATGGTCCTAACCATTGTGTTACACTGCTGGTCAAGCTAAGGGTTCACAGAGAGGAAAAGGAAAAAAAATCGTGATACAGAGGAAGTAGAACTTGAGCCTTGTCTCAGGTCTAACAAATTATTTTATACCATAATTGCTTTTGCTTTTTTGTGTGGGGACTATTGTCTCCATTTTTCAGGGTGCTGAGTATTGAAGTGACCTTCCCTGAGAATAGAAAGGAGATAGAAAGTTTGTGGAAAGAGTTTGCATTTTAGAGAATAAGAGATCAGATTGATTACATAAAGTGAAACTAGTTATTGAGAGCTAGAATGAGATTGCTAGGCAGAAGGATGCCATTGGGCAGGGATGTGGCATGTTGAAAAATTAGTATCTACATATTTGCTTAAGAAGGTTAATCTCATAAGCACTTTGTCCTTTATTTCTGGACTATTTTATTGTGTCATTTCTTCATCTATTTCCTTCTCTTCACATTTTTTATTCACTGTTTTAGGATATTCTAGTATTTGGATATTGAATCTCCTAGATTTTCTTATCTTTTTGTCAAGTTCCCCATCATTTTGACTTTCTGTTCCATTTTGAGAGTTATATTCCAACTGCATTATTTTAGTAATCACATTAAAAACATTTCTAATAACATGCCTGTGTTGTCTGCCTTTTGTGTAGATTCTGTCATTGTTAAATATTCAAAGATAGTTTTATCTTTTTGAAAGTATTATAGATGTTTTATTTTTTTCCCCAAGTTTTCTTCTTGTTCCCCCACCTGCTCACTGTTTCTTTCAGATTTTCTTTTCCTGTGTGTGTGTTTTTTTTTTTTTTTTAGTCCCTTGTCTTTTGTGTTGCAGGCTGTCTTGAAATGCCTGGTGATCCATGGTAATATAATCATATTTTAGAATGAGTTAGGAAAAGACAATTGAAAATTCTGTTTCTGGTGTGCTTTGTTCCTGGTGATCTTCACTGTTGGGTAGTCGGAAAGTGAGACAGCCTTTATATTGATGGAAAGAAGTGAAAGTTTTTCTCTGGGGTCATTTAGTTTTTCCAGAGGTGAATCTTCCAGTCTCTTACAAGGGGTGGGTGGAAAGGGTATGGAGTGGAGGAAGTTTTATGTGGCTACTGGCATCCATGCATAAGGACAGGGAAAGTAGATAAGGGTCCCAACTTTCAGTAAGACTGAATCCCCCTATTTTTAACCATATGATTCACATCTGCCATTTGCTATGCTCATTGTCTCTGAACTTGGAGCCTTCCTAGTTCAGTGTTTTTCAGAGAGTGAACCTCTGATCTCCCATTTGAGGGCTGAGAGGTGGCATTTTGGAGGAATACATGTTTATCTGTATGGGTTAGGGAAAGGCTCTGCTGAAGAGCCTACAGTGCCCTTGTTTAACACTTCATCTTACCTTCTGCCATAGTACTAGAAGTCTCCAGATGCCGAGTTTCCTAGGGCTTCTGTGAAGCAAACTGACCAGCTCTCTTCAGGTTCTTCCTCTGCAATAACAGATTTTAAGTTTTTCCTGTCTACTTAGTTCCTTACCACTCCAACTACTTTCTAAGTTCCAAAAATTTGCTGAAATTTCTGTTCTCTTGTTGCCTCCTTTTCTGTCTTTCTCTGTTAATACTTTTTGTATTCCTTTGCTGTTAGTTATTTTAACAGAAGTTTGGTAGGTTTGTTATTTTGATTATACTTCTTAAACCCCCGTATTTAAAAGAAAGAAGAAAAAAAATACATCTACCGGATAGAAGAATATTTTATAATTCTGGGGCCTCGGTTGAGTATTACATTCTTATCGTATGCCATGATTATAAAATTTTGGTCAGACTGATTATTTCTAGCTTGTGGTGTCTTTACATATTATTATATGTGATAAAGATTTTCTTCCCTATGACCCACAGAAAATCCTTTACTCACTTCATTTGTTACCTGGTTCAACTTAATCAACCTTTAAGACCCTGAGACATCTAATTGTGGGAGAATGTGTAGGCAGAATTAGATGCACTTTCCTTTATCGCAGAGCTTAT
Source organism: Mesoplodon bidens (assembly GCF_964165515.1). NCBI lineage: Eukaryota > Metazoa > Chordata > Mammalia > Artiodactyla > Ziphiidae > Mesoplodon > Mesoplodon bidens. Next base: position 35,365,878 of record NC_138161.1, on the reverse strand, counting down.
AATTCTGTGTTTGCAAAATACACCAGGAATGTTAATGAACCTAAATAACATACTAGGAAATGGTCTTCCTCTGTAGATGAGATCATTTTTCTTTTGTTTTTTTTCTGAAGCTCTCTAGAATGTTGGCAGGAAACACAAAATAAATCTGTAAATTTCCAAAGCAGTCTTTTTAGCAATATTTAGCATAACTCTGTTTGCCTAGAGGGTGGGTGAGGTAGAAAGTGTGAGTGTTTCCTTCTATTTTGAGCGTGCTCCACATTAATTTATCAGATTTTACTCTTTTTCTTTCTTAATATCTTAGTTAGCACATATTTAGTTTTATATTTTCTGCACTCGATGTATTGCACTGTTTTCCCTGGATGTATGTGAAGAAATAAAAGACAAAATGCCTGCACTTTGAATTTATTGTCCATTTGGAGAAAACTCACCATAAACAAATGAGTCACTTGAGCATTCTGTGGCTGGTAAGGGAGTAGAGGAAGAAGCTTATTTTTTTTTGAGAGGTTTATAACAGGAAAGTAAGAATAAGTAAATAGAATATGTGGTTGTTTCTTTTTTATATTTGTTAGTTCCTTTCATTTTTGGTTAAATATTAATGGGGCTAAGAGGGGACCCAAGAAAGAAGATGACAGGGAGAGAGGACAAGGATTAGAGATAGAGTCTTAGGAAGCTGGAAAGATGGAAAAGAATAAAGGTCACAGGTTGAATAGTTAGTTAGGGAATGATTATGGAAAGAGATGCATTTTAAGCTTGGTCTTGAAGGAGTTAATGCATTAGATTAATGAATGGGTTGTCAGGGGTCTATTAGAGAATAAAAGAAAATAAAGTTAAGCAAGATTATACAGGAATTAACCAATTCTATATGGGAGACAGTGGTCAGTTTGACTTGTATTGACTTATGAAGATGTCACATGTGTAAGGAGACTAAATGGAATAATGAATCTATTTTAGGAAATTTTACTCTAAAAGTGTGCAGGGCCCTACAATTGCTAAATTTTGACAGAGATTCTTTTTTGCTTTTTCTTAAATCCTACATTTCTTACTTTAAGAAAAACCTCAATAATTTAAAAAAATGAACAATTTATTCTTTAACCTGTGGTGTTTTTTGACCCTTAATGATCTCATTTTTTTTTTCCTCAGAAATGTTCATCCTCTCTCTTCTAGAGCATATAAAAATGCTGAAGTAATCTTATTATCAATTAACAAAAATTAGTCACTGTTAATGGATCCTGAATGTTCTCTCATTTTCTTTTATGTCATAAAGATTCCTAGAAAGAAGAACTTTACTATCATGTACATCTTCTCTTTCTATATCCTCACTTCCAATTCGTTGTTTTCTATCCTCTCCTACTCTGATTTAATAAAAAATAAAGTAAAATGGTACAAGTAGCTGGATGATGATAATTTAAATTTAAGACCTATGAATGAAGCAATATAAATCTCATTTACCATTATGAATCATTTGAACCACATATTCACATTAGTATTTCATATAAATTTATAGATGATTTCTACTGTGTCATGGCCTGTGATAGGATCTGAATCTTCTGCAGTTCCTGAGTGATCATTTCTAGTTATGTCATCGGTAAAATACATTCTTTTGCTGTGTGCCACCCGCCAACTCAAACTTGTCAGAAATCATTGCCTTTGCAGCTTACTTGTTAACACTTTCTTTTCTTATGGCACATCCTGTAGAAATTCTTTTAGTGATGACTTGAGATCTTATGTATTTGTCTAGGACTTTATATTTCTGGTTTTGTCTTACATCCAGTGTTGCTGATAAAATCCTGATAATTTGATTTTTATTCTTTTGTATGTAATCAGCCCTTTCTCCTGGTAGTCACTTGGATTTCCTCTTTATCCTTCATGTTCTGAAAATTTCACTATTCGCTGTCCTAATACAGGATTTCATTTATTACTCTTTTCTTGAAATGGTCTTACCCTCATAAATCATCTTCTCCTTGGTTCTCATTTTCCCCCCATCCATTTTCATATTAGAGCCATAGTCATCATTCTAAAATTTGAAATCTGCTCATGTTATCCTTCTGACTAAAAAACTTTGTGATAAACTCTCCCCACACCTGACTTGGTTATAGACAGGGTTTTCAAACTGTGTGACAAGAAGCTGACCAGGTCAGTTTTCAGATTCTCTAGCACTCACCTGAAATAAGGAGATTCCTTTTCTGTTTTATAGTTGGCCTCCCATGTATGTTTATGTCTAAATAATGATTTCTTTGTTTTAAAAGAATTGAACAACAATGACCTCTAGGCTGAATTCCATACTCCTTAGCTTACCATATAAAGCCCTGCATGCCCTGGCCATTGGGTTCCTCTCCAGCTTTGTCTTTATCCTTGTCTTAGTCTGTTTGGGCTGCTATAATAAAGTACCATAGCCTAGGCGCCTTATGAACAACAGAAATGTATTTCTCCCAGTTCTGGAGGCTGGAAGCATGAGATCAGGGTGCCAGCCTGGTAGGATTCTAGTGAGGGCTGTTTTCTGACTGCCAGCTTCTCACTGGTAATGTCTCTTCACATGGTGGAGAGCAGAGAAAGGAAGCAAACTCTCTAGTGACTTTAATAAGGTCACTAATTCCATTCCTGCGAACTCCACCCTCTTGATCTCATTCTAATGCTAATTACCTCCCAAAGGCCCTACCTCCTAGTACTATTACACTGGGTGGTTGGGTTTCAACATATAAATTTTGTGGGAGACACAAACATTCAGTCCATAACAATAAGATATACTGTCCATACTGAATTACTTGCTGTTGCTTAAATGCTGTTCTGGTCATATCTCAGCAAATGCAAAGACAGCATCCCTTTTATGTGGAATGGCTTTTCTCTATTTTAGTAATCTGGCAAACTCCTACTCTTTGATATAAAGTTTATATGCCATTTATTTTGGGTGAAGTTTTTCATAATCCCGAACGCCACTTTCTACTTACCAAATATCCCTCTGCCATAAGCCTCTCTAGAGCCTGTTTCCACTATCTCACTGTGATGATATGTACTTTTAGAGTGTGAACTTTTTGAGGACAGGGTCAGTGTCTTGGTCATCTTTGTGTCTCTGGAACCTAGTAATATCTGATTCATAGAAGCTATTCAATAAATGTTTATTGACTGCATGGATGAAAGGGTTAGGGATCATTTGGTAAGTACACTTGCTACTGTTGGAAATATTTTTGCATATGCACATTATAGAGAAAGTGAAAGAAATTTATAAAGTGTGTTTCAGTAATTTTATATTTTCTATAAGTTTAGGCATCTTCAGCCTGTAGAATTGCTGTTTATAGGAGGAATGCTGTTGATACCAGGGTTAAAAAACAAGCAAACAAAATAACTGAAGTAAGCAAATATTGGTCTGGAAATCACAGTTTGTTTTAATGAGTCTTTAGCATTTTCTATGTTACTTTTAAAACAAAGATTCTTGTGAGTCACTGTTTAGAGAACTTAATATTAGAAAAAAAGTTTGCCTTTCTCCTGAAGATTTGAAACGCTTATTTTTATCTTATGGTTCCCCCCACCCCGCTTCTTTCTCTTGTCTGTCAGAAGACTTAAAAATTAGGTGAATTGTACACTTGCAATAACCATCCAGCTCCAGTCCTAGACCATTATCTCGTCTCCTTGCCCTCCAGCCCTTCTCTCCTTCTGACCACTTTCATTGTAACTGCTGATTTTTTCTTCTCATTTTATTTTTAAGTATTTATATTTTAAAATTGTGAGTAGTCTTTTTTTCTTTTTTTGGAAGTAAGAAGAATATAAATTAAATGTACATAAACCTGTGAATAAGGGCAGGGAATTATTTCAAATCAGGATTCAAATCTGTTTTAATATTTCTTTAAATCATCTATGAATAAATGGACAATGCCTAATTATTTTTCCTTATAGTTCAGAACCAGTTAGTTATAGTCAGAACCAGATTCACTATGGGATGTGCCAGAGGTCAGAGTGTTTAGGCGTTTAGATGAGTACTATGAAGAGAGAAAAGTCCACTTATGGGATGATGTCACTCTTACCCCAAATAAATAATTAGATGTTATTTCTCTCTGCATAAAGCACATATCATCTCTGTTTTAGACTTTTTCCTCATGGAAAGCTTTCTCTAACTTTGAAGAATATTTGCTTTTGACACAATGAAATAGAAATCTGGGATGCACTGTTGCTGTTATGACTTTTATTTAAGGCACAATAAATTATGGTGAAAGAAAAAATAGTTCAAATGTCTCTTTCACATATGTAGATGAAAACTTATTATTCCTTGCATATATTAAGCCTGATTTCCTTGTTTTCCATGGTAGGGCTCAGGATTAGGAGCTGCTTGGATTATGTAGTTTTGTTTTCCCTTTTCATTTTCATCTAAAGCCCTGCAGAGAATAGGAGATTGTTGGTGAGATATCAATGACAGTATAGGGATTGCTTTCTGGAGTCATTATGAATTAAGAGCTAATGAGTAGCTTTCTTTGATAGCTCGTTTATAATTGAGTACAGATAGATGAAAATCAAACACAAAGGGAACTCAATTTTATCATTAATTTTGACTTTGTTTAATGGATGATTTCTGGGCACCACAGCAGCCTTCCTAATTTGTCTGTGTATGATGAAGAAACTAATCATACACAGCTCAGAGAACAAATAACATACGTTTCCCAAAGAGGTCACCTTCAGAGACAAGCACAAGGGAAAAAAACCCCGCAAACCTGTTGATTTCTTCCTTTTCTCCTATGTTTTTTCTCTGTTTACCTTCTTTTAAAAACGCAGTATGTAAAATAATTTCATAATTTAAAATATGCAGTGATTGACTATCCAGAAGTTATAGCCTAAACTAGGCTATAAATATAATCCGGTTTGTTCCTTGTAAAAGGCTTCCTTTCTTTCTTTCCTTTATCGGATAGCCCTTACTATGTGCCAGTTACTATTTTAAATATTACAAATATTAATTTATTTAGCCCTCATAACAGCCCTATTGGGAAAGTCCTGTTATCAATCATCCCCATTTTTTCAGATGAGGAACTGAGGCACAGAGGGATGACATAATTTGCTCAAAGTCACATAGCTAGCTGATATCTGGCAGAGCTGGGGTTCAAACCCAGGAAATCTGGCTAGAGAGGTTGTGTTCTTAACATTATGTTATGTTGCTATAATATATTAGTTTAATTACAGTTCCTGTGATTTCTTGATAACTATTTAAAAACACCACCAAGCATAGCCTTTGGATAAAATGATAAACCTTTGCAAATCCTAATATGTTTTTTCAGAATACATGTTTTCCTATGAGCAAGTAGCAAAGACAGTAATGCATTTGGGAGCACACAGAAAGAATTTGGCATTGTTTAATTTTTAGGAGTATTCAATAGAACATATGCTATACGTAATATATATAGTTAAGTATACACAAACACATTTGTACACACATGCACACATGTATATTTTATTTTATACACGTATATATATTTTATTTTGTCAAGGACCAAAATAACAGTGTTTGAATAAAGATAGCTGATTGTTTCTCTTTGAAGTAAAAGTCCAAGTCAGTAAGTGCTTTGTGGACAGGCTGCTTCTGCTACATGTGTATGTTCAGACCAGGTTCCTTACATCCCATTGGTCTTCTATCTCCAAGTATGTTATCTATATGATAAACAACACTCACCATCTCTCTGTGTTTCCTGCAGAAAGAGGAAAACAAGGTCAAGGCATTCCCTTTTAAGGATGTGAATACATCATTTATATATACATCCTTTTGGCCAGATCTTTGCTACATTGGCTATCCTAGCTGCAAGGAATGTTGGGAAATGTGGCTTTAGCTTCGGGGCCATTTGTCCAGCTAAAATTCAGCAGGTTCTGTCTTATTTAAAGAAAAATAAAGGGTTGATTTTGGAATACAATTAGCATTTACTGCTATAACCATTTAAAAGGAACTTTTTAAGGAAGAATTAACCTTATGCTAGAAACTCATTTTTTTATACTTCTCAGAACAACTGTAAGTAATGTATCCTTTTTTTAATTTGTTACGCTATAGAAACACATTGTTTTAAAGCTTTTATGATTTAATTCATTAAAACAAAAAGTGTGGTGTTCTTAATAAAAAAAAAGAAAACTTGGAGGATATAGCTGATAATAATATACACTCAAGGATATAACTAATATTATTCATAGAGTGCAATCATAATGGTATGCTTTTAGATCATTGCAAACACCAACATTAAACAAATAAACTGAAAGTAAAATCCTAAAGCAATCTGGAGTTTATTAGATATTATGTGAGGCTTAAAATTTTGCCATTTTTTAAGGATGTCCAAATTATCATGAAGTGCCAGTCTCACTTTAAATGCTATTTTTAGTTTGACAACAATTTCTGCACAAAATAAGAGTAGGATTTTAATGAAAACACTGCATGTAAATATAGCAGTGTGAGATGTAAAAGCATACTGAGTAGAATCAGCAACTGACAGCAACTAGGCTCTAATCTGGTTTTCTTGAATAGCACAGTTGAGAATGTAAACCAACCACCTCTGTGACAGAGAATTCATAGGACAGCTGGATGGGTACTGTTGAGATACCTAAATTTAAATTAGGGTTCAAGAAGAATGATTTCCCTTCCCTTCTTAAAAATGCTAAGTCGGTATTGGCTCTAATCATTTATTTTTTGTGTTAGTGGTGAACATTTTTGAATACACATACTTAAATCTTCACTCTTTTTAAAAAAATGTTCTGTAGGAACATCAGATAAGAAGGAAAGGGTGTGAGCCAGCATTTATGTGTAAAGTTGTAATAATTAATGAAAGTGATTTTCAAGATATTTTACACAGTATTCAAAGAGCTTTAGAAAGAAGACTGCTTTTTAAAACTAGTAAGTTGGTTAAACATTTTAAGTGCAACCATTAGTAAATGGAATCTTATTAAAATAATTATATTCTCAAAATCTATCTTTTCTAAAAGATATTTTAGGATAAAATTATTAAATATGGGGAGGACAGAAGCACCTTAAAATGTTTCAGTTATATCCTTGAGAGAATATTTTAAACAAAAATACTTTTGGTAATTTTCATATCCTCGTAGGAGACCCGTCAGCATGCTGGTTTTGGCCTCTCTGTTCCTTTACCTCCTCTGCTGTAGGGATCTTGCCCTTCTCCCAACTCAATTTCACTAAGTTGCATGATCCACAGCCATCCACTACGGTGATCATACTGTAGATTTTGCCTTTATTCATAAACATTTCATTCCCCATGTTTTTGGACTCGTGTGTCCAAAAAACCCTGTGTAGCAGTATCCCGAAGCACTGGTTCTCAAACTTTAGCTCGTATCAGAAACACCTGCCAGCCTTGTTAAAAGACACACCCCAGAGTGTCTGATCCAGTAGGTCTAGGATGAGTTTGAAATTTTGAATTTTCACAAGTTCCCAGATGATGCCAGTGTTGCTGGTTCAGGGACTATAATTTGAGAACAGTTCAGAGCACTCTGTTATTGCTTAGTACATCCATTAGTTGATAATGCTTTAAAAAACAAAATTGTGTCCTCAAATCTTGTTTCTTTTTCTTTTCTTTCCTTGTTTTGTTTTGTTTTGTTTTAATTTGTAGATCTTGAGGAGGTCCCTTGAAAGAACATGTTTGTTCTATTTTGACTAGTTGTATACAGCTGTTTTAATTCTAACAAGGAAGAATATGGGCCAGGTGCAATAAAGAGGTATTTGAACAAGACTTTATATTTTACTTTGCTGAGCAGAGAAATAAGTCATGGAGACCTTTCTCAGCCCTTCTACCCCAATACAAGATTAGGATATATGAATTCATGTAGTCACTTTATATTAAGTCAGTTCTAGGAGTCCTGCTACAGCAATTTTCTTAGATGCAAAGCATTGGAGATGAAGTTGGAATAACCATGTCAATGTTTACTAATTTTATTTTTAATTTCTTTTAACTTTTAATTTTATATTGGAATATAGCTGATTAACAATGTTGTGATAGTTTCAGGTGCACAGCAAAGCGACTCAACCATACATATACATGTATCCATTCTCCCCCAGACTCCCCTCCCATCCAGGCTGCCACATAACATTGAGCAGGGTTCCCTGTGCTATACAGTAGGTTCTTGTTTATTGTACTTTTTAAATATAGCAGTGAGTACATGTCAATCCCCACTCCCTAACTATCCCTTCCCTCCACCCTTCCCCCCCACCCGCTGGTAACCATAAGTTCATTCTCTAAGTCTGTGAGTCTGTTTCTGTTTTGTAAATACGTTCATTTGTATCATTTCTTTTTAGATCCGCATATAAGCGTTATCATGCGATATCTCTCTTTGTCTGACTTACTTCACTCAGTATGACAATCTCTAGGTCCATCCATGTTGCTGCAAATGGCATTATTTCATTCTTTTTTATGGCTAAGTAATATTCCACTGTATATATGTACCACATCTTCTTTACCTACTCCTCTGTCAATGGACATTTAGGTTGCTTCCATGTCTTGGCTGTTGTAAATGTTTACAAATTTTAGAGTCCATCTACTAACTGGTTAGCTGGGTGTCATGAAAAATTATTTTGTATAGTGAGTTGGATAAAAAAGACTTTGTAATATATAAGTTCATTATATGCTGTTTATGGCTTTGAGTAAGTTACATAGCTGAGCCTTTTGACTATCCCCCAGTCTGTATTAAAACAAAAAAATCTAACTAATACATTTCAAAAAAATTCAAAGTAAGAGTCCTCAAATAGATTTCAACTTTCTGATTTTTCATATTCACAGTAAATAAGAAATATAGTGATTGTTTTTATTCTCTCACAATACATATTTCATTATTTAAATTTTTGTTCTCTCATAATACATCTGATAGAACAAACCTCCTCTGAGTGTACTACCCAATAACACTATTCAGTGCAGTACCATGTCTCACTTGAATATCTAATATGTACTTGATACCATGTAACATTACTCCTGTGCACTCTGCCTATTAGATGGCTTTGACGTTATGTTGGTGCCAATACTACTTATATTTCCGAGGATATGTATCTCCATGTTCCCTTGACTGGTGATAATAGCATAATAAATACAAGCATGGACTCCAACCAGACTACCTGTGTTCACTTGCTGTTTCCAACACCTGCTAATGGTGTGAACTTTGGCTAATCATTCTCTTACCTCAGTAGCTTCTTCTAAACTGGGAATAATAATCATACTTACCCCCTAGAATTGATGGGAGGGTAAAAGCACTCACAACAATGCCTGGTACTTAGTTAATGCTCCGTAATCTCAACTATTTTCTTTTCCACGCATATGTGCAGAGGCCATGCTTATTTAGCCTTTAATTCTCACATCTTTGTAGACTTCACGAGCACAGGCCAAATAATTTGCATAATAAGCCAGTATCTGATGAGTCTGTAAATCAGCATTATCTCCCTCCCTACAAAATGCTCTGTTTCCTGAGATTCAGCTGGTGTGTTCATGGGATTACTCCACCAATGTCTGAAAATTCACAAGAGTGTTTATAGAAAGTGTGTGCTTTGCCCAGCACTTATTTATGTAAAGAATTTTATGTGCTTTTGAACATTCATTTTCTTAACTTAAAGTTTACATTTTAAGAATCTTGGAACTATGTATAAAATCTCTGTACAACATTAAAGAAATCTTAATGAAATGTTATGAGAGAGATCAAGGAGATTGTGAGCCAAAATGAAACTACTACAGTGAAGATGGATAGAGAATTCTTAATAAAGAAAGGAACTGTTGGAAATAAGAAAAGCTAGTTGTTTTGAGACTAATCAAATACAAGGACTATCTGTGAATAGTCAGTAAGATCTAATCAATGTGAAAAACACATATCATAGGAAATGTATTAAACTGTGAGCACCGGAATGAACTTAGATACTGTTCTCATATTTTACACATGTTTTTGTCCATCCAATAACCAAGTGAGTCTTTCATATTTTGGTGAAGACAATTCCCATAGTCTTTTCAGTGAACTCCAGCAAGTCACAGGAACAAATTTGGCTGTTTCTGCTTATAACTCTTGAAGTTTGTCAACCATATATAGACATACCACTTAGTACACTTATTTTGTGTTTCATGTAATTGCTCAAACACACTACACTGAAATTTTCCTAAAACATATTACTTTAATTTATCATAATTTATAAGTAATATACAGATAAAACAAATTTCTTAGGCTAATGGGTAATGGGAATGTATTCTGAAAGAGAGATTCCTTTGCAAAAGGATCCATACCTTTAATGTGTTTTAGCCTTATTACAGGGTAATTCACATTCATAAATTGTATACTACCAAGCAAATATTTGCTTTTCTTAGACTAAGTGTTTTATATTGTTTATAAATGATCCTTCCTTATTTATAAAGAGAGAGCTTCTACTAGACTTACTTGAAGGATAATAATTTAAATTACACTAAACTTTGAAAGTAACAAATATTTGAAATTAAGGACATTGGTAGTTTTACTGGCCTAATTAGTTTAAAATAAGATTTTTTTTTTCCTAGAAAAATAAATGATGAAATCAATGTAGTTTAACTTTTAGCTCTGCGTTTCAACAGTGCCTGTGTTCTTGTGGGCTTGGGCTTGGGGGATGAGGGAAGGTAGACCTTCATATAAACTTAAAATATATTCATGTATATACACTCAGATATCATATGTAGTTTTTAAGTTGTTTAATTTTAACAGAAAAAAATCTCTGAACATATTGCAAAAAAATACATATATCTTTCAGTTATATGTGTGAATCTCAAAATCTGACGAGATCCGAGTGTACAACTGACATTTAATATGAGGAATCGAAGCTCATTTTCTCATTTGCAAACCAGTGTAAACTTCCAACTTATTTACCATTCTCAAAGCATCTGCCATCCTCTGGTCTCCTGTGAATTTATAGTTCTTTTACTTTTGTCTTTCTGTTACCTTCACATTCAGTTGAGAAATTTAGCTGAGTTTACCTCTGTAGGATTTTTCTTTTCATTGGTAGCTCAGACCTGTGTTGCCTTTTGTCTAAATTACTCCTGTGGCATTTCCATCACACAAGACAGTTTTCGAAGATAGCTTTGTATCGCCATCACAGAGGAATAGGGCTCTGTGCTTTTAAACAGCTCCTGATGATTTGGTGGGTGAATTTGGAATTCACTGGCCTCATAGAAATAGCATTGGGCCAGGGGTCAGGTGTTTTGGGTTATAGTTTAACCATTAGTAATTAGTTCACTGATTTTCTCTCTTGGTTCCTCAGTTTACTTGTTCAATATATATATATATGTCACAACTAATGACTTCATGAAGATACCTTTAAAGAATGAAAATGATCTAATGATGTAAATCATTATTATTTTGATCTTGTACTTGGCACTTTTTTAGCTGTTAATCCTAAACTCCTCAGTGTGGTGTTTCTGTTTTCTTTATTAATCAAATGATTGTTGTTGTTTTAAACTTTCTTCTGTTCAGTGTGCCTGTTTTTTATTTGGAGATTCATGTAATCCTCTAGAATCAGGTTTTGTTACTCTCCTTGAGTTTGATTTTTCCACTTCTGGATATCTACTTTATTCTATTCACTTCCTAGAATGTCCCATTTTCTGTATTCTGCCTTTCCAAATCCATTTCCTTCTTCAAAATGGCTTAGAAGTTCCTTCCTTGTTGAAATAACATTATGATTGAACATCAATTTTCACATAGCCTCAGAACTTAACATATGCTGTTTTTTTATTATTCTCTGTTATCCTGTTCTCTATATGTCTCTATTTGTACATATGTGGAAACATATGTACCCATACACACAATGTTGTTTTCATAATGAGCATCCTTGAGTTTGCAAGCAAGAAGGAAACTTCTAGATCATCCTTGTCCAATATTCTTGTTTTAGTTCAGAAAATTAAATTTTAAGGAAGTTATAGCTTGCCCAAGATTATGCATCTCTTCATGTTAGTAAGGTCTGAGCCTACAAAATACCAGCTCCTTAATGCTTGTCGCAAAATAAATGATCTGTTACTTGCTTAAGGTATAAATAAGAAAACATTATCAAGAGAGATGTTTTTATTTGCAGTATTTTTCATGACTATGAATAGTCTTCCAGGGATACTATTGTCCTTTTATGAGTTTAAAATTTTAGAGCATTTCAGTTTGAATTAAAAAGTTATTATTTTGAGTGTTCAGTATATTAAAGGTACTATTTTAAGCATTTTATTTGCTTAACAGCTTTTTCTATTTTAACCCTTGCTTAACAGTCCTGTGAGGTATAGATACTATCATTATTCCCAGTTTTAGCTGAAGAAAGTGGACGTTGGCTAGATTAAGTATCTTGTTCGATGTCATAAATGACTGAAACAATAATCAAACTGTGAAGTTTACCTTCTGTTTTATCCTCTGCGATATATTGACTTATGTTGAAGTTGGGAAAACTGTAGTTAATCAACTCAATCAAACTTTATTTTAAATGTGTGGAAACTTGATGATTTGGCCACATGCTGATTAATAGAAACAAACCATCTATTTTTAAATGTAATTACATAGTGAGTGGATAAAATAAACATGGTAAATAGCACCCTGAATAAATAGGTGCCCTGTTTTCAACCGTTTTTGCTTGCTTGCATTTTATATTTAAATGTATATGTGTATGTATTTAACCTAGAGCAGTTTTGCAGTCTTTTTGCAATATACTTGTCCAGAGAGTGATACCATTGCTTTATCAAGTTGAATTCATTTCTTGGATTTGATGCTGATGTCTCCTCTTTCATCATTCGTGTATTTTCTTTGGTCATAATACAGCACAAATATTTCTTTTGCTTTGAGCTTTTTAATTCATTGATTAATTTTCTCTTTCTTAATTTAGAAAATAGATTATATTCTTATTTTTTTCCAAAAGATGCAATGCATTTTTAAAGATTTGATTTAATTTATAGTTAGTTTTGTAAACATTGTTTTCAATAGGAAGCTCCCAGGTACAGTATTTAATATTCATATTTTTAATAATCACTGCAGGAAATGGATAGCATTCTGTCTCTAGCTTTTTTTTTTTTTTTTGAACAATACTAAATCTTATTTTCATATAATAATCAGAACCACAGTTTTTAGTAACCATAATATCTGTGGTCTCTGAATCTATGTTTTTTCTCAAAATCTAAACATTGTGAGACTTTTGTCATATTTTTATTCTCCAATTGAGAGATCCATAAAAGAGTTGGAGCAGCTTCCATTTTATTATTGTGGATCATGATATTTTTCATAGATTTTACTGTGCTCTTTAGGCAATTAAAATCATAAGGCTAAAATAAACACAGTTTAAGTTATTTTTCTTAAAATTATTTTATGTGAGTAACTCAATAAATTGTGTATTTGAATATATGACTTATGTATCCAACTGATACATTCGTGGCAGTGGAGTTATAGCTCCCTCTTTTGGAAAGCCAAGGCATGGCATTTTGATTAAGATAAATTATTCTTTACAGATTTTCAGTTTACATAATTTCTTGAGCATATAAATGTAAAAAGAACATTTTTCTTTGGAGTGGTTTTCCTTTGGAATTTTAGAACATTAATGAAAACATTAAACTTCCATATACATATGCAAATATATATTTGTTGAGGCTTAAGAACTCAGTACAGGCCATATGATATGAGTTGCAACCCAGGAAAACTTTATTTTGATATTTGAAATGCTTTCATTTTTATTTAAAGTAGAGTTATTTTTACTTTTTATTTATAATGTCTTTTTAAAAAACAGGACTTAAAACAATTAAGAAATATGGTAAGAAAACAGCAAAGTAGCGTTCTCAAAATTAACAACCTAGCTCTCCCTCCTACCATCCACTCTTTCGTTTTTTGTGAGTATTCTTACTGATCTGTTTCTAGGCATTGATAGACTGTCTTTCTCCTTATCTCTCTGCCTTTCTGTATTTATAAGCTTTTTAAGAAAAAATCATAAAAATGTGATTATTCTATGCCCACTGGTTCTCAATTTCCTTTTTTCCCCCACTCAATATATCATGCAAATCTCAAAAAGTACATTATTGTTTTACCTACTTAAATAAACTCCATACTCATATAGACTGATATATACATAGGCTAGAAATTGATATTTACTCTGACTAAGCATTCTACCTTGGCATAACTATTATAAAAAGAAGTAAAATCATATTAATGTACTTAATGGATATCACACAAATCTGTTTCTTTTTATAACGAAAGTAATTTTATAATAATTTTGTGCTTTCTTGAGATATTAAGATCAGGGCTCTGCCTTCACTACCATTGTTTAGAATAACATTTTTGTTTTCTACCCTCTTTGCTGTTTGTAGCTGAGCCTTAAAAATGCTCTAAATTTACCTGTAAATTGTTCAGTGGTGTTCAATATCTTGCTGGACATGGTCTTAGATTTTATTGTGTAATCCTTTGTAACTTTCTCTACAGACTCTGAAGAAGTACTTTGGATTTAAAGATTTTCAGTTAATCATTACCGTATCCCAAGATGACTATATAAATGTTATTTTAAAAAAAAGGTTTGCAAGAGTCAATACAGGTTCTTTTACTTTAAAAAGTTTCATGTCTAACATCAATTTGATAGTTTTCATTTGTTTGTTTAATTTTCATAAATTACTTTTAGAACTTAATTATTTAATCAGCTTTCCTAAGAGGTTGAAAATACTACTTCAGCCTATGGAATCTCAATGGAGCTCATACAACAATATATGTTTATATATGTGTGTACATATAAATATATATATTACTATTATGAAACATGGTTGTGAACTGCCTCTGAATTTAAATCTCAGAATAGGCTTTATTTCATATACAAATCAGAATTTAATGAAATAGTATGAATTGAAGAATATATAGGTAATGGCTTTTGTTTGTTGCCTTTGGAAGTAACAATGTCATTGACATATGCATATTTATATTAAACTGGATTTTCTCTATCATTATGCTAAATATTGTTAGTTTATGATGGCCGATTAATTCTATTTCATTAACTTAAGAAGTCACATTTATGAACAGTTATGTTGAGAGGTTTGAAGAGATGATAATAATGAAATAATAATCCATGATGTCTTGCACTGCTAATTAGTGGGTGATTTTTGCAAACCTCTGTTCATGCAAATATTTTCATCATTCTTTCAAATGAATCTGTAAGTTAAACATGAAAGTACACCTTACTCACCTGTAAATCTTGAAACAAATAGGTAATTTTACTGTGGGTACTTCTAAAAAAATTCTCATTTTATATTGGAGTGTAGTTGATTAACAATGTGCTAGTTTCAGTTGTGCAGCAAAGGGATTCAGTAATATGTATACCTGTATCTATTCTTTTTCAAATTCTTTTCCCATTTAGATTATTACAGAGTACTGAGCAAAGTTCCTTGTGCTCTACAGTAGGTCCTTGTTGGTTATCTGTTTTAAATATAGCAGTGTGTACATGTCGGTCCCAAACTTTAATAAGTATTTGGTTGATGATTAAAGCAGTTATAAGCTATTCTGTAGGCATGGTCTTTTCTTAGAGCAACCATAAGCTGTGTCATAAACAGTTGTTTCTCAGCTGAGCATCAATCCTTTCCATTTGTTCCTGAGACATGAACTCATTTTTAAATTAATAATTCTATCAAAAGTAACTCTAACATCTGAAGAATTAATCCTGTAGGTGCTTTCTTTTTCTTTTCAAAGCCTTTTTTTTTTTTTTTTTTTTTTTTGGTCATTTTAGGCCCAGGTTTGGGCATACCTATAACTGTTTATTTTCACAGTGCTGGTACTTTTTAGACACGTCTTAGGAGTTTTCTATTTTCACCCATCTAATCTTGAAATCTGTTCCATTCTCCTCTAATTCTTTAGGCCTCCACTTTCCAGGTTCTACCTCCAACTTTTCCTTATATGACCCTGCTTTTCCACTTCATTTTTCAAACTTACTTTGCCTCTGCAATATCTCATAATCCAAATTTGGTGTGTTCTTTTCAAATGATGTCCTACTTTAGGGCAAAGCATCTTTCTCGTATTTTTTATGATGAGTACTGCTTCAAATGCCAGTTTAGGTTCAAATTATCCTCCACCCACCCCCAACATTTTCTTTGTTTCCTCTGAGGATTCCTATGTATTGCCAACATCTGTTTCTTTTTGCATGATAATCATATCAACTCTGCTTATAAAATTTAAAATTTTAGTTTGAAACCAAATGTAGAATGAAAAGAATTTTCCCCAGGTAAACACTTTTTTTGTGATTATTTCTCATGAAAAAGCTGATTCTGAATGTATATGTAATTATATATAGGGAGGTACAAATGGAAATTGAACATGTGAGCTGATTAATTGTGGCATGTCAATCATCTTTTGAGTTTTCTACTGTTCATGCCTATGGAGATAATGCCATTTTGTTAGATTAAGCATCATTCAGGGTTCTTAGGCAAAAAAGATTGATCTCCATATTATTTAACCGAAGTACTAGTTTCTTCCTTCCAGATCTTGCATGGGTGCCTCTACTAGATGCAGAAACCTAGCTGCAAGGGAGTGTGAAAAATGTGACTTTAAACTTTTCATCCTTTCTATAATAGGAAGAAATGACAGAAAGTGGTTTGACTGACTGAAGAGCCACTATCAGCTACAACTTTGCAATAAAGATTATAAATGGAATTCCTAAGAACATAGTATTGAAAAGACAATCATCCAATTTTAGTAATGGCATTTAAAGTAGCCATGATAAATATTGTTTTGCAAAATGATTTATGTGATACATAGTATAGAAATTGTGAAATATTTTAAATGATGGGTTAAACTATAGGGTAATATCAGAAACTTGAATAGATTCACCATACTCTTTTATGAGGCCTTCTTAAGTGCAGGGGAAAATTTTTGATAAGTAAATCAGTGAGGACATTCACGGGTGTACTCAGGACCACAGATAAATAAATTTTGAGCTAGCTTGGTTGCCTTTCATGATTGAAAGTTTACAGAATGATTGTTTGATAATAATTAGGGAGATTAGACTAGGAAGAATGAAAGCAAATTATAAATTATTACTGTATAAGAAATAAATTAAAAATTCAAAGTAGAGATTGAGATAAATTTTATTGCAAAATATGTCTTGTCATTTGCAAAGGTGTTTATTATTATCAAGGTTTAGAAAATATAGTCCCTGTAACTTTAATGTTAGTTTTCTTTCCTGCATGATAACTTTTTAAAAATAAAAGTCTATCCTTTATTATTGGAGCACTGGTCCCTGTAGCTACTTTGACTTTTGCTTTCTCAGGTCTAGCTTTTATCTCCTAAGCTACTAGACTGCAGCTCACAGAATCAGAATCAAGGGTGACAGGTAGGGTGGTGATAGTGGATAGAAATAGGACTCGGGCATCTTTATTTTAAAATATTCCTCAGGTGGTTCTCATTGCACATCCAGAGTTGAAAACTTCTGTCAAAGACACATATAAAAGTCTAATATTCTCTTTACTGAATTCAGGGGGAAATGTTCATATTCCAACCATGTCACAGTTCAGTGTATACAAATCAGTTTCTACAAGTGTTTAATTCCCCCTGTTAAGGTCACAAGGGAATGTATAATACATTTTAGAAAGATAACTATAAAACATATTCTTTTTCTCTTCTGTTTTAGTACTTATTGAAGTGAATCACAGGTATCTAGAAAATTAGACTGTCCATAAATATCAGTTCTCTGATTGCGCCCTTTATGTGAACATTGATTCTAGAAATACTTTAAATGTATTAGCAGACTCTCTTTTTCTTATATCCATGTACTGTGAAATATCTTGCATTTATTTTACAATCTTTTATTCCTTTGTCCTTCAGTGTGGGCATAGTAGATTTTAAATATGATTATAAAATCTGGAGAATTGAACACTTTCATTTTTCTTTAGGAGCATTTTTTTTTAAATAAAAGTATTTCATGTTTTTTTTTATAAATTATGTAGGCATTAATTTTTTTTTTAAAAGACAGCTTTTGTTTAGCATTTGATCTTTTAATGCTGTGCCAGAAAAAGGAAGAAAATTGTATTTTGTGACTGTTAAGGTGGGTATTATTTTTGGTTATATTTAATAGAAGTATTTGCACTTTGGCCAAGTAATAATAATGAATTCAAATAATAATGAATAATGGTATGCCTACAGGACCTTTTTCTTGTGATAAAGTACATACTATATAATCTTTTATGATTTAAATATTTACATTTAAGCTGAATTCTTTTATTGAGTAGCACAGTTAAATGTGTGTTAAATGTCAATATGAATTTTAACCCTCTTCAATTTAAGGCTTGTTTTCTGTTTTTTCACTCTTCAGTCTGTTCATCTTAACATTTTTCAAATATGCCAATAAGCTATAAATTTCCCCAAGTGACTCAGTATGCCCCCGATTGGAAAAAAAAAAAGAAGTCTCATGGATATATGTGTGTGTGTGTGTGTGTGTGTGTAACGTATATACATACACATATATATTATATATAATATTTATTTTATGAATATATATGTACATATTTGAAAACAGTGAACCATAGGTCACTGCACCTGAGCACATGGTTATTCTCTAAGCCTTATGCAGAAGTCAGGTGGGTAATTCCCTGACCTGTGTGCTTTATTGACTGCACTGTAAGAGAAGTTTCCCTGCTTCTCCAGAGAGCTTGTCACACTTGGAAATCACCAAGTTCATTTGCTGTTCTGTGCCTTCGCTATCTACATAAGATGGAAATATCTATGTTTAATAATTTAAATACACTTCAGCTACGAAGGTTTAAAATAAATAGCTCTATTGTGAAGACTCCTATTATTTACCACTACTTCTTCCCATCGTCACTGTCTATCAGTTAACAAGAAATTATCCAAATGCATATGTTGAGTTTCATATCTCACATGTAGTCATGTTCTATTTCCCATTATACTGTCTGCTTAATCAGTTTCTCATATGATGTGTGTACTATGTGTTTCCTAATTCATACATACCTATTTGTAGTTCTTCCCCTAATACCACCTGCACCTGGCGAAATATGTGACTTTTGTGGAAGAAAAGAGTGATAGTGTTTCACTCTGTATTATGAAACCTTAATTTATAAAGAATGTTTAAATGTAACTCTGAATTCTTTTCATTATTAACTGTTTTCTTTATTTAATAGTTGTTAATTATATTCTTAGAGATAATCTCAATGTATATTAAATATATAATTACGTGTTTTCACAAAAGATCTTATGACTTTTTAGAATTACATATTCTGTATCTAGTTCCTGGAATTTCTCTAGATTTCCCTTAAGGGGTGAATTATTTCTCCCCCAGCCCTCACATTTTATATTTTACTTCATTGCAATGGCACTTACAGTGATTGCTTACAATCATATTCTTATATCCCATATCCCCTCCCTCTTGCATCTCCCTCCCACCCTCCTTTTCAAATGATTCAATTTATCACCGTATAGACTTTTATAATTATACCTAATGAAATATTTTAAAGAGAGTTTTAACTCATCTTATGGTAGTACCTCTCCCATCTAGCGCTTCTAAAAATACTTTTTAAGATTTTTTTTGTTGGTGTTATACCAGATCATAGCTCTATTTACTTAATAGAGTTCTAGCCTTCACTGCACATGGATGAGTCTCTTTGAAGCACACTTCTTCAGTAATGAAAACTCACTGATTTTTTTCCCCTTTTCATAGCTTTTTTCTTTTATTACTATATTGATCTTCCAATATCTTGGAACTTTAAATCCTATATTTTTATATCATGTGTAATTCATCTGTTTTCTCATCTAAGACACCTAATCAATCTTTACCTGATTACAACATTTCAGCATTGTTCCTATTCTTTTCACTTAGGAGTAGTTATTCTCACTTGCTCAGGGATATCATTTTCAATGCTTGCATCCTAAATCTCACATAATCCCTTTGGATTTTGTCTTTTTGTAGTGACCTCACTTTATAAGGTTTTTGTTCAGGTAATGTACTTGAAATGAAGCAAACACTTTATCAGTTCTACTTAGTTGTTTCTTTATTTTGTTAAAGATTTTCCTCAGTCAAAAGACAGAAACAGAAAAAATATTATAGTTGTAATACTTCTTAACTAGACTAGAAGGTGGGGGAACTGGGATGGAAACCTATGGGAGTAATACTGCTTTTTATAGGTACAGGAGCATTTGTCTCTCTAAATCATTCTAAATAAGGACCTGCTTTTAGAAGAAGCAGCTACTGATCTTCATTTATTTCTTTTTGGCAATATTCTGCAGTTTCTTCTCTCCCTTGTGTTAAGTATTACAGAAGTGAATGTAATTCTAATTGTTGTTAAATCAGGAGCAAAGTAGCCATGAGTACTATACCTCAAAATTAATCTCTTTCTATTCCATACATTGGTGCCCTTTATGCAAAAGTTTGATATAATTTGGTATGATACTTTTTGTCATTACAAATTTATTTTTCATAGCTAGTATACTTAATCTTTTCTTTTAAGGAAAGTTTTTTTTCTTTAATTAGTGGCTTCGTTTTTGTTAGTGAAATCCTTTAACTCTTCCTAATCAAGCTGTTGTTATAGGATTTAACCTTGGAAAATTTATTATTAAAGAAAAAAAAAACCTGAATTGTGATGGCATGTTTTAAAATAAATTTTATACAAAGCAAAAATAATGGGAGCCAGTGAAAATTCATCAATAGGTTATTTTTTTTCATCAATAGGTTATTGCTTTTGAAGTTCAACTGATTTGTTTCTTTTCTTCATCAAGCTACTAGCAAGGATATTGCCTTTTCTTTCTCTGCTTTTGGATAGTGTCCAGTATCCAAAGAGCTTAGGGGGCTTAATCTAATCGCTCAATCTCTTTTTCACTTCCCTCAATCCCTGAACATTGTAGATGTAAAGGACATCATCAGGATATGACAACTTTTTATGATAACTATATGCACATGGCTTGTGTCAGGTTGTTTGTTTAATTGAAATTATGAAGTAAATTATGAAACAAAGATGGAGACCTCCAAAATGTATGAACTTTAATATCTAGAAAAAATTAAATGAAATTTAAAAATTTTCAAGAGACAGAGTAATTTTATTTGGTTACTATAGCAGGCTCAATATCTAAATAATGGTAATGTCAATTATAGCTCATATATAACCCCAGTTTATATAATTTTACCGATCAATTATATGTAGTTTTTTTTTTCGTAAATATTATTATTTTTTATTAGTTTCTGCTTTATAACAAAGTGAATCAGTCATACATATACATCTGTTCCCACATCCCTTCCCTCATGCATCTCCCTCCCTCCCACCCTCCCCATCCCACCCCTCCAGGCGGTCACAAAGCACCGAGCTGATCTCCCTGTGCTCTGCGGCTGCTTCCCACTATCTATCTACCTTACGTTTGGTAGTGTATATATGTCCATGCCTCTCTTTCGCTTTGTCACAGCTTACCCTTCCCCCTCCCCATATCCACAAGTCCATTCTCAAGTAGGTCTGTGTCTTTATTCCTGTTTTACCCCTAGGTTCTTCATGACATTTTTTTTAAAAATTCCGTATATATGTGATAGCATACAGTATTTGTCTTTCTCTTTCTGACTTACTTCACTCTGTATGACAGACTCTAGGTCTATCCATCTCATTACAAATAGCTCAGTTTCGTTTCTTTTTATGGCTGAGTAATATTCCATTGTATATATGTGCCACATCTTCTTTATCCATTCATCCGATGATGGACACTTAGGTTGTTTCCAGCTCCGGGCTATTGTGAATAGAGCTGCAATGAACTATATGTAGTTTTAAGAAAGTATATCCACAAAGTGATCATTCGTATATCAGGACCTTATTATTATTAGAAAACTGCCATGATACTTTTATTGGTTTCTTGGTTTTCTTTTCTCATTAATTGAAATATAAACTCAAGTTCACAATGAAATAAATAGCCTTTTAATATCAGATAGTGTTTCTGATATTCCTAATTAAAAATGCAGAATGAAAAATTAGTATTATTATTGACAACTGATCATCTATTTATTTAAATAGTCCCATCTCTGTTTTTTTTAAATTAATTTTATTGGAGATTAGTTGTTTTGCAATGTTGTGTTAGTTTCTGCTGTAAAGCAAAGTGAATCAGCTATATGTATACATACATCCCCTCTTTTTTGGATTTCCTTCCCATTTACGTCACCACAGAGCACTGTGTAGAGTTTCCTGTGCAATACAGTGGGTTCTCATTAGTTATCAGTTTTATACATAGTAGTGTATATATGTCAATACCATTCTCCCAGTTCATCCCACCTCCCTTTACCCCCCGGTAGCCATACATCCATTCTCTATGTCTGTGTCTATTTCTGCTTTGCAAATAAGTTCATCTGTATCGTTTTTCTAGATGCTACATATAAGTGATATTATATGATGTTTGTTTTTCTCTTTCTAACTTACTTCATTCACTCTGTATGACAGTCTCGAGGGCTGTTCATGTCTCTGCAAATTGCGCAAGTTCGTTCCTTTTTATGGCTGAGTAATATTCCATTGTATATACGTACCACATCTTCTTTATCCATTCCTCTGTCGATGGACATCAGGTATTAGGTAGAAAAAAATAGATCCTTAGCTTCTCCTTTTGGAAAATTTAGAGCTTTTATTTGCATCATGTAAAGACTGACTCTTTTTTGTTCAACCCCTGAAAATAATTACACGGGAGTAGGCTAGCAGTAAAAACTGCATATTACAAATTCACTTTTTTGAAGGCCCTCCTATCAGTTCTGAAGCTCAGCAACTTTTATTCTGAATGAGTTTGCTTTTCCTGAGAATTGTCAAGGACTTACTTTGTTTAATGACTGTCACTGAAATGTGTTGTTATATGTTTGTCTACTTTTTGGGAGTAGGAAGTTAATAAGAGATAAAATGTGTTATTTAGACTACTCATTAAGATAACTTTTTCAACTCTTTCTGTCACTGACAAGATTTAAATAAATTTAAGTACATTACATTTTATTCTTAGAAGAGTGATTGCCTCCATTTTTTTCTTTATTTCTATATAGTTTCCTATGGTGGTTGCACAAATTTGGTGTCTTTAAACAACAGAAATTTTTTCTGTCACAGTTTTGGAAGCCAGAAGTTAAAAATCAGTATCACTGGGCTGAAATCAAGGTGTTGGCAGGAACATACTCCCTCTGGGGAGAATCTGTTCCTTTCTATTTCCAGCTTCTGGTGGCTGCTGACATTCCTTGGCTAGTGTCTGCATCACTCCAGTCTTTGCCTCTTTGGTTACATTGCTTTTTTCTCTTCTGTCTATGTGTAAAATATCCCTCAGCCTCCTCCTTATAAGGATATATGTGATTGCCCTCCTGGAAAATCTGAACAATCTTTCCATTTTAAGATCTTTAATTACATCTGCAAAGACCCATTTTTTGCTATATAAATTATCATTCACAGATTTTAGAGAAGTAGGATATGAACATATGAAATGAGAGGACATTTTTCAGCCTCTCAAAATGATAAAGAGATTCTTTCTTAAGTAACCTTACTGAATCTTAAAATTGTCCCAAGCAAGGATAACAAACAAAAAAACTGAAAAAATTTATACTCGTATGTCCTTTTTTCTTTTTTTTAATTTTTAAATATTTTTGGCTGTGCTGTGGCATGCGAGATCTTAGTTCCCCCTGCAGTGGAAGCATGGAGTCCTAACCACTGGACCACCAGGGAATTCCCTACGTCCTATTTATTATTATTTTGTTTTTGTGGTACGCGGGCCTCTCACGGCTGTGGCCTCTCCCGTTGCGGAGCACAGGCTCCGGATGCACAGGCTCAGCGTCCATGGCTCACGGGCCCAGCTGCTCCGCGGCATGTAGGATCTTCCTGGACCAGGGCACAAACCCATGTCCCCTGCATCGGCAGGCAGACTCTCAACCACTGTGCCACCAGGGAAGCCCTATGTCGTATTTTTTAACAAAGGTTAGTCATAAAATTTTAGTTGAATTAAATAGAGATTTAAGAACTTCTTTTTAAATTATATTAAGGTATTTAAAGTTTTAATAATTATATCTATGCATTAAAAATAATGTTTATGTTATGTTAATTGTAAATATTAAAAGCACATATTTATTTCTTCAGGATTCTGGTCAGTGGTAGAACCATCAGATTCTCCTCTGGAATATCACTTATTTTCCTACTTAATTATAAACTTGTGATGACTTTTTCTAATGCTCTGTTTTATTTTTGTCCCACTCACTTCTAAAAATTACTTAAAAGTATATGTTCTATACATATGTATTTCTTTCTCTATATATACACACGTATTTTTTTAGTCACATTTTAAACACACACAACAGAATACTGATATTTAGCATTGCATGTTGGTATGACTGTACCCATTGTTTTAAAAATATGTATATAATATCAATTATATATTTTACATATTATATACTTATGCACATATTACATATAATATCAATTACATTAGTTATTATTATATAAATTAGAGGTAATTTAAAAGAGGAGGAGATAACATTGCTTCATAAATTCGAAATCACTTTGATTGCTTATTTATTTTGACCTGTACCCTACTAAATAGTTATCTTTATTAATTTTTTTTCCTTCATAACATGTTGTTGTGATTTTGGTAGTATAATCTGGGCAAGTCGAATTATATTTTTCTTTTTTTTTTTGCATCTTTATTGGAGTATAATTGCTTTACAATGGTGTGTTAGTTTCTGCTTCATAACAAAGTGAATCAGTTATACATATACATATGTTCCCATATCTCTTCCCTCTTGTGTCTCCCTCCCTCCCACCCTCCCTGTCCCACCCCTCTCGGTGGTCACAAAGCACCGAGCTGATCTCCCTGTGCTATGTGGCTGCTTCCCACTAGCTATCTATTTTACATTTGGTGGTGTATATATGTCCATGCCACTCTCTCGCTTTGTCACAGCTTACCCTCCCCCCTCCCCATATCCTCAAGTCCATTCTGTGTCTTTATTCCTGTCTTACCCCTAGGTTCTTCATGACATTTTTTTTTCTTAAATTCCATATATAAGTGTTAGCATACAGTATTTGTCTTTCTCTTTCTGACGAATTATATTTTTCAATATCTGTGCCTTTTCTCTTCATCTTCTACACATTCAGTCTTGAAACCCAGAGTTACATGCAATACCATTTCCAGAGTATCCTATCACTTCTAACCAGCTGAACACATCCACTGTTTTCATATAAAATTGTTGGCCACCTAAGGAGCATCTTATCTCAGTGATTTTTTGGTCCAAAGGAACAATAGTCTTTGTCAAGAACCATTTCTAAAAGATATTCCTAGACTGAATGAATATACACACACAAACACAATTTTTTAGGTCTTCACTATTTTATCAAACTGTTTCTTATATTGCATATTTGAGTTTTAAATGTCATTTTCTAAATAAAATTTGACTTCTTACAGTTCACTAAGTCCATTTGACTTTTGCACAGGTAGAGGTTTATTTTATTCACTTCTTTATTTAATTTAATAATGTCTTTTGATGTTAACCTCCCATAAGTCAAAGAGATAATTTGGCTCATTAGAAAAGGAGCCTAATGACATTTTTACCATGTTAAAAAATGTTATAATCATACAAATTATCAATTTGCCCTACAAAAGTTCGTCATGATATTATTTTCATTAATATATTTCTTTAAAGTGATTTTATATATTTTTTATTGGAGTGATATGTTGTGATATTAATATACTTTTTATTTTTTTTGGCCACATGACTTGTGGGATCTGAGTTCCTTGACCAGGGATTGAACCTGAGCCTTCAGCAGTGAAAGCATGGAGTCCTAACCACTGGACCACCAGGGAATTCCCTAATATACTTTTTAAAGTTTTATTTTTAACAGTGTGTCAATATATTTAAAGTGTATGTATATACACACATATATATGGAACTTGGTAGCACAGGTCCACAAATATGTACACAATTGTATAATTCATCTATTTGCAATCCTTATCAGAATACTTACTTTTTTCTGATTTATAGAAGCTCTACAAAGTGAAATGAATTGATAACAATATAGAAAGATACAACTGGAAAATAAAAGCTATTAATAATTTCTCTATCTGTAGGCAACCACTTGTATATATTTACATTAGGAAGATGTAATACATTCTTTTTTATAACTTGAAAGAATTTTCTTGCAACCTTCAATATAATTCAGTGGTATAATTTTTAACAAGCATACACTATTCAGTCATTCACTTTTTGCTAATAAAAGTAACACTAAGATTAATAGATAAGAATATAGTTCTTTGAGCACTTCTCTGATTATTTCTACAGGGCAAACATCTATAATTAGAATTGCTGAGTCACTGAGAATTACTTTTTTTTGAATTTTTGATCATATTGCCAAATTGCTATTTAGAATGTTCATGCTATTTTATACTCATACTAGTAGTATATGAGACTTTCAGTTTGCTAGTACCAAGTGAACTCTTCTACCCATCAGCTATTAGAGTTACGATCATTGAAAGATCAATCAAGCTAGCACTTTCTTTTCAATTTGCTATATAGCATGTTCTATTTTGAGGTTGTAAATTAAATGATATAAAGTTTTATCTCAAAAATCTTTTGTCTGAATCTGAACTCAAGAGAGCACAAATTCAGTAAGTACACTCATCTCTCCCCTTTCTCCCCCCTAAAACATTTCAGGAGCAAAATTTAGTCCAGCAGGTTATATTTTTTACTCATTGGAAGGTCTCTCAAGTTTGGGTTATTTAGGTATACTATAATACTCTTAGTTGTTATCACAGCAACTTAGGAACAGTAAATCAAATGTGAGGTGAGGTGGGTACTGTTGGCAAGTGTGTTTATTAGTAAAATCTAGACTGCTATAGCAAAAATACATCCAAAATTCAGCAGCCTAAAGAACAGAGAAGTGAATTTACCATTTATGTAATGATTACAGTGAAGTGTTCTAGATGTGGTGGGAAGCTTTGTTTTATGTATCATTCAAGGATCCAGGCTCTGATTTTATTGCTAAGAAAAAAGGAAGGAATTAGATAATTAAAAGTTTCCACCCCAAGAAGCAAAATTAATAAAAATGATGAACAAAAATGTCTAATATAAAACACTAATAGAAATGAAGAAATAGAACTTTTGGTAACAAAAATATTGAAGTCATTCAAAATGAATAAGTCATCCATTGTCAGGTGTAGGATTTGATTTTGCCATACCTGCAAGCTCATAAGTTAACCTGTTACTGTTTCGTGGATTCTGGCAGAAAACACAGGACTCCTGAGTCAGAGATAAATGACTTTATTACTCATGGCACAGGATGTGCATCATACTTGCATTAGTTCCCCTTTTTTTCTAAGTCTTATAGGGGTGACACTATAGGGTCTAGATGGATGCCATGCACACAGCTAGTTTGCCTCATAGGTGAGGAGTATTTACCTTGGGGAATCATTTCTTTTATAGCAAGCAGTAAGGAAAACTGTCCATTGTCTTCAAGGGAGACATTATCTCATTCCTCAGGGTTGCTGGCTACTAACACAACTCTGAGAAATGGCCTCTGTCATCAATAGGACCTTATTGGTGTACCCAGCAAAACATGTAGGAGTGAGAAAAACCCATAGAAGGACTGTTCCTTCCAACTTCCGTCACTCAGTACCCTCTGAAGACATTCATGTGCACAGCAAGATAAATAAGTTAATGTTCCAAAGAATGTGAAAATTATATTCAGCATAAGGAAATTGTTCATGTTCTTTGCTTAAAGTTTCAAATATTCTCTCTGCCAGCAGACACCTTGAAAAATACTTATTGGTTCATGATCATCCTTTAGAGGGGTTGTAGAGCCATTTGCAAAAAAGAGAAAAGATAGATGGATGGATTAGGCAGGGTGCTATCCATTGAAAACTGATTTCTGGTATTTTATTTCCCCATAACCTGTCCTGGGTTGATGAGTGAGTAAAAAGCCTTTTTTCAAATATATCACTGTGTGTATTATACTAGAAATGTATGTGACTTAAGGGATATATTTTGGGGGATAAAACACTCTGGGACTGGGTTGATCCTATTCATTCACATTTTGTGATGACTATTTGAATAATAGAAACAGTTGTGATACGCTTTAATAAGTGGGAGGCATAACTAAGGAGATAGAATTGAGGTCATGTAAGTTAGATGTTCCTTTTCACCACTCACCTGCCCCCTCCACCTTAAATCATGATTTATTCTTTTTCTGTATCTGAAGGAAGTGCCATTAAAGCCTGTTAAGAAAAAGGAAGTGAGTATCAGAAGCGCTGCTTAGCTTTTGGTTCTGCCAGTTGGTGACTTTGGAACTTCTGGCTACTCACTTAATATTTGGGTTATAAAGATTCTCTGGGAGACTTCCGGGGAAGATGGCGGAAGAGTAAGACGTGGAGATCACCTTCCTCCCCACAGATACACCAGAAATACAGCTACACGTGGAACAACTCCTACAGAACACCTACTGTATGCTGGCAGAAGACCTCAGACCTCCCAAAAGGCAAGAAACTCCCCACGTACCTGGGTAGGGCAAAGCGGAGAGATTCCCGCACAGAGGATTGGTGCCAACCGGCACTCACCAGCCCGAGAGGCTTGTCTGCTGGGAGATGAGGCTCGGGCTTCAGTCGGAGTGCAGGGAGAGGACTGGGGTTGGCGGCGTGAACACAGCCTGAAGGGGCTAATGTGCCACAGCTAGCCGGGAGGGAGTCCGGAAGAAAGTTTGGACCTGCCGAAGAGGCAAGAGACTTTTTCTTCCCTCTTTGTTTCCTGGTGTGTGAGGAGAGGGGATTAAGAGCGCTGCTTGGAGGAGCTCCAGAGACGGGCGCGAGCCGCGGCTGAAAGCGCGGACCCCAGAGACGGGCGTGGGACGCTGGGGCTGCTGCCGCCGCAGGGAGGCCTGTGTGCAAGCTCAAGTCATTGTCCACGCCCCCCATCCGGGAGCCTGTGCAGCCTGTCACTGCCGGGGTCCCGGGATCCAGGGACAACTTTCCTGGGAGAACTCACGGCACGCCTCGGGCTGGTGCAATGTCATGCCGGCCTCTGCCGCTGCAGGCTCCACCCGCACTCCATGCCCCTCCATGCCCCCCGGGCTGAGTGACCCAGAGTCCCCAAAGTGGCTACTCCTTTAACCCTGTCCTGTCTGAGCGAAGAACAGACACCCTCCGGCGACCTACACGGAGAGGCGGGGCCAAATCCAAAGCTGAGACCCGGGAGGTGTGAGAACAAAGAAGAGAAAGGGAAATCTCTCCCAGCAGCCTCAGAAGCAGCGGATTAAAGCTCCACAATCAACTTGATGTACCCTGCATCTGTGGAATACATGAATAGACAACGAATCATACGAAACTGAGGAGCCAGGAGTCAGTGCTGTGCCTCTGAGGTGTGAGAGCCAACTTCAGCACACTGGTCCACAAGAGACCTCCCAGCTCCACATAATATCAAACGGCAAAAATCTTCCAGAGATCTCCATCTCAACACCAGCACCCAGGTTCACTCAACGACCAGCAAGCTACAGTGCTGGACACCCTATGCCAAACAACGAGCAAGACAGGAACAAAACGCCACCCATTAGCAGAGAGGCTGCCTAAAATCATAAAAAGTCCACAGACACCCCAAGATACACCAACAGACGTGGACCTGTCGACCAGAAAGACAAGATCCAGCCTCATCCACCAGAACACAGGCACTAGTCCCCTCCACCAGGAAGCCTACACAACCCACTAAACCAACCTTAGCCACTGGGGACAGACACCAAAAACAACGGGAACTGTGAACCTGCAGCCTGCAAAAAGGAGACCCAAAGCACAGTAAGATAAGCAAAATGAGAAGACAGAAAAACACACAGCAGGAGGAGGAGCAAGATAAAAACCCACCAGACATAACAGATGAAGAGGAAATAGGCAGGCTACCTGAAAAAGAATTCAGAATAATGATAGTAAAGATGATTCAAGATTCTATTTCCAAGATCAAAAATCTTGGAAATAGAATAGACAAAATGCAAGAAACAGTTAACAAGGACCTAGAAGAACTAAAGATGAATCAAGCATCAATTAAAAACACAATAAATGAAATGAAAAATACTCTAGATGGGATCAATAGCAGAATAACTGAGGCAGAAGAACGGATAAGTGAGGTGGAAGATAAAATAGTGGAAATAACTGATGCAGAGCAAAGTAAAGAAAAAAGAATGAAAAGAACAGAGGACAGTCTCAGAGACCTCTGGGACAACATTAAACGCACCAACATTCGAATTATAGGGGTTCCAGAAGAAGAAGAGAAAAAGAAAGGGACTGAGAAAATATTTGAAGAGATTATAGTTGAAAACTTCCCTAATATGGGAAAGGAAATAGTTAATCAAGTCCAGGAGGCACAGAGAGTCCCATACAGAATGAATCCAAGGAGAAATATGCAAAGACACATATTAATCAAACTGTCAAAAATTAAATACAAAGAAATCATATTAAAAGCAGCAAGGGAAAAACAACAAATAACACACAAGGGAATCCCCATCAGGTTAACAGCTGATCTCTCAGCAGAAACTCTACAAGCCAGAAGGGAGTGGCAGGACATAATTAAAGTGATGAAGGAGAAAAACCTGCAACCAAGACTACTCTACCCAGCAAGCATCTCATTCAGATTTGATGGAGAAATTAAAATGTTTACAGACAAGCAAAAGCTGAGAGAGTTCAGCACCACCAAACCAGCTTTACAACAAATGCTAAAGGAACTTCTCTAGGCAAGAAACACAACAGAAGGAAAATACCTACAATAACGAACCCAAAACAATTAAGGAAATGGGAATAGGAACATACATATCATCCATTTACCTTAAATGTAAATGGACTAAATGCTCCCACCAAAAGACACAGAGTGACTGAATGGATACAAAAACAAGACCCATATATATGCTGTCTACAAGAGACCCACTTCAGACCTAGAGACACATACAGATTGAAAGTAAGGGGATGGAAAAAGATATTCCATGCAAATGGAAATCAAAAGAAAGCTGGAGTAGCAATTCTTATATCAGACAAAATCGACTTTAAAATAAACACTATTAGAAGAGACAAAGAAGGACACTACATAATGATAAAGGGATCAATCCAAGAAGAAGATATAACAATTGTAAATATTTATGCACCCAACATAGGAGCACCTCAATACATAAGGCAAATACTAACAGCCATAAAAGGGAAAATCGACAGTAACACATTCATAGTAGGGGACTTTAACACCCTACTTTCACCAATGGACAGATCATCCAAAATGAAAATAAGTAAGGAAACACAAGCTTTAAATGATACATTAAAGAAGATGGACTTAATTGATACTTATAGGACATTCCATCCAAAAACAACAGAATACACATTTTTCTCAAGTGCTCATGGAACATTATCCAGGATAGATCATATCTTGGGTCACAAATCAAGCCTTGGTAAATTTAAAAAAATTGAAATTGTATCAAATATCTTTTCCGACCACAATGCTATGAGACTAGACATCAATTACAGGAAAAGATCTGTAAAAAATACAAACACATGGAGGCTAAACAATACACTACTCAATAACGAAGTGATCACTGAAGAAATCAAAGAGGAAATAAAAAAATACCTAGAAACAAATGACAATGGAGACACGACAACCCAAAACCTATGGGACGCAGCAAAAGCAGTTCTAAGGGGGAAGTTTATAGCAATACAATCCTACCTCAAGAAACAGGAAACATCTTGAGTAAACAACCTGACCCTGCACCTAAAGCAATTAGGGATAGAAGAACCAAAATCCCCCAAAGTTAGCAGAAAGAAAGAAATCATAAAGATCAGATCAGAAATAAATGAAAAAGAAATGAAGGAAACAATAGCAAAGATCAATAAAACTAAAAGCTGGTTCTTTGAGAAGATAAACAAAATTGATAAACCATTAGCCAGACTCATCAAGAAAAAAAGAGAGAAGACTCAAATTAATAGAATTAGAAATGAAAAAGGAGAAGTTAACAACTGACACTGCAGAAATACAAAAGATCATGAGAGACTACTACAAGAAACTCTATGCCAATAAAATGGACAACCTAGAAGAAATGGACAAATTCTTAGAAATGCACAACTGGCCGAGACTCTATGAGGAAGAAATAGAAAATATGAATAGACCAATCACAAGCACTGAAATTGAAACTGTGATTAAAAATCTTCCAACAAACAAAAGCCCAGGACCAGATGGCTTCACAGGCGAATTCTATCACACATTTAGAGAAGAGCTAACAACTATCCTTCTCAAAATCTTCCAAAATATAGCAGAGGGAGGAGCACCCCCAAACTCATTCTACGAGACCACCATCACCTTGATACCAAAATCAGGCAAGGATGTCACAAAGAAAGAAAACTACAGGCCAATATCACTGATGAACATAGATGCAAAAATCCTCAACAAAATGCTAGCAAACAGAATCCAACAGCACATTAAAAGGATCATACACCATGATCAAGTGGGGTTTATTTGAGGAATGCAAGGATACTTCAATATACGCAAATCAGTCAATGTGATACACCATATAAACAAATTGAAGGAGAAAAACCATATGATCATCTCAATAGATGCAGAGAAAGCTTTCGACAAAATTCAACACCCATTTATGATAAAAACCCTGCAGAAAGTAGGCATAGAGGGAACTTTCCTCAAGATAATAAAGGCCATATATGACAAACCCACAGCCAACATCGTCCTCAATGGTGAAAAACTGAAACCGTTTCCACTAAGATCAGGAACAAGACAAGGCTGCCCATTCTCACCACTCTTATTCAACTTAGTTTTGGAAGTTTTAGCCACAGCAATCAGAGAAGAAAAGGAAATAAAAGGAATCTAAATTGGAAAAGAAGAAGTAAAGCTGTCACTGTTTGCAGATGACATGATACTATACATAGAGAATCCTAAAGATGCTACCAGAAAACTACTAGAGCTAATCAATGAATTTGGTAAAGTAGCAGGATAGAAAATTAATGCACGGAAATCTCTGGCATTCCTGTACACGAATGATGAAAAATCTGAAAGTGAAATCAAGAAAACACTCCCATTTACCATTGCAACAAAAAGAATAAAATATCTAGGAATAAACCTACCTAAGGAGACAAAAGACCTGTATGCAGAAAATTATAAGACACTGATGAAAGAAATTAAAGATGATACAAATAGATGGAGAGATATACCATGTTCCTGGATTGGAAGAATCAATATTCTGAAAATGACTCTACTACCCAAAGCAATCTATAGATTCAATGCAATCCCTATCAAACTACCACTGGCATTTTTCACAGAACTAGAACAAAAAATTTCAAAATTTGTTTGGAAACACAAAAGACCCCAAATAGCCAAAGCAATCTTGAGAACGAAAAACGGAGCTGGAGGAATCAGGCTCCCTGACTTCAGACTATACTACAAAGCTCAAGTAATCAAGACAGTGTGGTACTGGCACAAAAACAGAAAGATAGATCAATGGAACAGGATAGAAAGCGCAGAGATAAACCCATGCACATATCGTCAACTTATCTTTGATAAAGGAGGCAGGAATGTACAGTGTAGAAAGGACATCCTCTTCAATAAGTGGTGCTGGGGAAACTGGACAGGGACATGTAAAAGTGTGAGATTAGATCATTTCCTAACACCATACACAAAAATAAGCTCAAAATGGATTCAAGACCTAAATGTAAGGCCAGAAACTATCAAACTCTTAGAGGAAAACATAGGCTAAACACTCTATGATGTAAATCACAGCAAGATCCTTTTGGACCCACCTCCTAGAGAAATGGAAATAAAAACAAAGATAAACAAATGGGACCTAATGAAACTTCAAAGCTTTTTCACAGCAAAGGAAACTATAAACAAGACCAAAAGACAACCCTCAGAATGGGAGAAAATATTTGCAAATGAAGCAACTGACAAAGGATTAATCTCCAAAATGTATAAGCAGCTCATGCAGCTCAATAGCAAAAAAACAAACAACCCAATCCAAAAATGGGCAGAAGACTTAAATAGGCATTTCTGCAAAGAAGATATACAGACTGCCAACAAACACATGAAAGAATGCTCAACGTCATTAATCATTAGAGAAATGCAAATCAAAACTACAATGAGATATCATCTCACACCAGTCATAATGGCCATCATCAAGAAATCTAGAAACAATAAATGCTGGAGAGGGTGTGGAGAAAAGGGAACACTCTTGCCCTGCTGGTGGGAATGTGAATTGGTACAGCCACTATGGAGAACAGTATGGAGGTTCCTCAAAAAACTAAAAATAGAACTGCCATATGACCCAGCAATCCCATTACTATGCATATACCCTGAGAAAACCATAATTCAAAAAGAGACATGTACCAAAATGTTCATTGCAGCTCTATTCACAATAGCCCGGAGTTGGAAACAACCTAAGTGTCCATCATCAGATGAATGGATAAAGAAGATGTGGCACATATATACAATGGAATATTACTCAGCCTTAAAAAGAAACGAAACTGAGCTATTTGTAATGAGGTGGATAGACCTAGAGTCTGTCATACAGAGTGAAGTAAGTCAGAAAAAGAAAGACAAATACCGTATGCTAACACATATATATGGAATTTAAGAAAAAAAATGTCATGAAGAACCTAGGGTTAAAACAGGAATAAAGACACAGACTTACTTGAGAATGTACTTGAGGATATGGGGAGGGGGAAGGGTAAGCTGTGACAAAGCAAAAGAGAGGCATGGACATATATACAGTACCAAATGTAATGTAGATAGATAGTGGGAAGCAGCCGCATAGCACACGGAGATCAGCTCAGTGCTTTGTGACCGCCTGGAGGAGTGGGATAGGGAGGGTGTGAGGGAGGGATACGCAAGAGGGAAGGGATGGGGGAACAGATGTATATTTATGACTGATTCACTTTGTTATAAAGCAGAAACTAATAAAAAAAAATAATAATAAAAAAAACCAAAAAAGATTCTCTGGAATCAAGTGAGATATGACTATGAAAGCCCTTTCTAAACTATAAAACATTCTACAAATATTTAATGACCAAGAATTATGCATACTTGAGCTTTTCTCTATTAAAGGAGACCAAAGAATATGTTCTTTCTCAATGCTGAGAGCATGTTGATCATTCAGCATTCAGATCAGCTACTGATCTGAACATTTTTTGTCACACTCTACCTTCTCATAGAAGGTTTAATTAATTTAAAAAAATCTTAAAAAGCTATATTTTAGTCACTTGGAAGCTCTCTTCACTATTTAACCATGCTGATAAATTCAAAGCCCTCTATTCAGTATTAAGTCTAAACTGGTGGATTCCATAAAAGTTGCCTTTGCATTTTTATTGTTATTTTTTGTACTGATAGCAATAGTGATACTATTGGCAAATATAGGAATAAATGGTTAAAAAGGAAAATGTTTGGTTTCATATGATAAAGCATACTTGGAATAAGGTGTAGAAGAAATTGAGAAGTGGAAAATGTTTGTAGGGTAGTGTGTGTGTTTGTGTGTATAATACAATTATTAGTCAAAACACATGTTTTGTTTAATTGCTATGAAAAGGAAAAGGAAGAGGGTGATATAACTCATCACTTTTTTAAAAAATATAGTAGGATCAGTTCCTTCTGTTGATTGATTTATTGACAGTAGCTTCCAATAATATTCATAATGTATGCTTACTTTAATTAACTACTATAATGGTTGGTTGGCAATGATGAAAATTGCCAGAGAATCATAAAATATTCAAGCTGGAAATGACTTTGGGGATCATATACCATGGCAGATGAGGAGAGCAAAGTCCATAGAATTTAAACATCCTTAAGGTCACACATCTGGAAGGCAGTTTCAGTTTTAAGATCATTCCTCCTTTTCTTGTCACAGTGCTCATAGAATATCATGCGTCATCTTAGAGTTTTGAAAGTATTTTAAGGCAATAATATCTTGTTCTCTTTTTAGGTTGTCATTAGGAGTAAAAGTGGAGAGATCTTGTATCGTATTTCACCGTGGGCGAAGTATGTGACTCGTGACACTGAAAATGTGAATTATGATTGGGTACACTGGGATCCAGAACACCCATATAAAGTGAGAACAACAACTCTTTAAATAAATGCATGTTCCAATATTTCTAGGAAAATTAATTTTTACTTTTATAACTTTTATTTTAATGTTCAACTTCTCTCTTCACCACCGGTTTAATATTTTACATCATAGTGTACTCGTTTGCTATATATATATAGCAAACGAGTCCATCATCTGTAGTCAATAAAATATAAAAGTGAGTTTTTGTTTTATCGTGTGTTTCTGAAGTTGTGGGTGGGGGAAGAACACTAAATCTCTATGTACTGACCTATAAGGAATACTGATTTTTTAAAATTTTAACTACAATTTCTGATTAATCAAAGACTCTCCAGTGGTGTAATATTTCTCAGTGTCATGGGCTTGAAGCAGGATCAGTGTCCTGAGGAACAACGAATAGTCAAGATGTCTCATGAATGTATTAATTAGGGTAATTTTTAAGGCTGTCTTATTGATAAGAGTTACAGGTATCTTGGAGCTCACTTTTCTGTCCTTTAAGTTATCGAAGCTTGTTGATAAATGCTTTGCATTTAATAATTATGCATTTCACAGTTCTTATGTTTTCTCTAAGGCTTAGGCTCAAAATACATCTTCACTCAGTGATAAGGCATAAGCCATCGCATGACTACTCTTTTCAATAGGTCTATTACCATGATCCTAAAAAGGATTTTTTTTTCCAAAAGAAAGTTTAATGGAGGCAGCCAGTGCCTTTTATATGTGAAGGAGTTTCAAAGTGTTTGACTGAGTTAATTTGTCATTTCATTTAACATGCTTAATCTGTTAGTGTCATACCTGCATTTTTGGCTTAATTCTATATGTAATTTTAATATTCTGTAGTTTAAGCATTCCAAACCAAAGAAGCCAAGAGGTCTACGAATTTATGAATCTCATGTGGGAATTTCTTCCTATGAAGGAAAAATAGCTTCTTATAAACATTTTACATGCAATATAGTACCAAGAATCAAAGACCTTGGTAAGTAATAACTGTGATTTTTATTCAGATAAATTTTAATGAGTCTGTTCTCTTATTAGAGAAGCTAATTACAAGTGTCTCTTTTTTTGTGTTAAGAGATTAAATATGTAATAGAAATGCATGTTATTTTAGGCTTCTCAAATTGCCCTGTAATAGTGATAGCATAGAAAAGAGAAATGGAATAAGATAGAACATAAGAATTCAAGATATTATTCCAATTTCAATTTTAATTTTAATGTGAAATGATGGCTTCCAAAATTATAGATAAATACATAAGCATAATTACTTTTCTACAGGAGAGAATTTTTATCAATTTAAGTGGTCATTGATTATAGCCTGTTCGTTTTAGTTTGTTAGGGAAAAAAATCTTACATTTGTAAGGTGACTAGAACTCATTTTGTTTCAGAGTCATTGTATATATAGTTCCTGTCTGGATGACTTCTTAGACAGATATTTGTGGTTCATCTTTCTGTGTGAGTCACATTGGTCTAGGTGTTTGTATATTGGACTCTAATGACACAAACCCTGTCTTCATGGGAACAAGCAGGAGAGTGAATAGTGTACTGCTGAATTATTGATTCAGAATGCTTTAGATCTGTTATTTTCTTTTTATAGGTAATGCTTTTTATCATTTCTCAGCATATTAGCACCTGCTCCAGTGGCTAGGCAGGAAGATAAACTACATTTAATTAGTCTGCTTTTGGTAGGCAGTCCACATTTTGGCTAGAGGAAAAGTTTTTCATGGTTGAAATTTTTAGTTATATAAGGGATCTTGATTATCTGAGATGGTGAGTTCAGGTTCCAGAAACCAAAATTAATTAAATGTTTGGATAATTTAATATAAATTATATTTAATAAATATTAATGTTGTTATACTTGAGATGGTCCCTCATTTCATACTGTAAAAATTTTTTATGACCTGGATCTTGCAGAAGTTTCAGCAGAACAAGGATTTTCTTATTCATGTTTGTGTTTGAATTACCTAGCCCAGTACTCTGACCATAAGTAAGTTTAGGAATGGTGAATGACATAAAATGTATAATAAAAGCTATAAATTGTTACTTGTTCAGAAGAATAATATTGGTTATATAATACAGAAATAAACTACAAACTCTGTATTTTGTGACTAAGTATTATACTTGATTTATATTATTGAGCAGTAGTTTATATACATATTTCTACCAGGCCTGATAGAGTTAATTTGTTTCTTTTTTTAACAATAAAACCAACAGTAATAACTTTTCAACAGATTCTGAATCATGGAGTTTATGTTATCCTTTAAACTTACGAATCCTCAGTTCTGAACATGAATTCGTAATTGTTCCAATATTAATTATGTACTAAAATATGTGCACAAGAAGTTATATTGACATGAATTAGACTTTGAGAACAGAATAGGAATATTTTCTTTGCATGTTGCAGAAGGCAATTAAATCATATTTGAAAATTTTACCATATTTTACTTCGAAGAAAATGATTTTTTTAGTTTTTTAAAAGACCAAAGTTTCTTTTACTCTGATTATTTGCTTACATTAAAAACACATTAATAGGGGCTTCCCTGGTGGCGCAGTGGTTGAGGGTCTGCCTGCCGATGCAGGGGACACGGGTTCGTGCCCCGGTCTGGGAAGATCCCACATGCTGCGGAGCAACTGGGCCCGTGAGCCAAAATTATTGAGCCTGTGCGTCTGGAGCCTGTGCTCCGCAACAAGAGAGGCCGTGATAGTGAGAGGCCCGCGCACCGCGATGAGCAGTGGCCCCCGCTCACCACAACTAGAGAAAGCCCTCGCGCAGAAACGAGGACCCAACACAGCCAAAAATAAATAAATAAATAAAGCAAAACTGTCAACAAGTAAAAATAAACACTATAAAAACACATTAATTGGGCCTCCCTGGTGGCGCAGTGGTTGAGAGTCCGCCTGCCGATGCAGGGGATACGGGTTCGTGCCCCGGTCTGGGAGGATCCCATATGCCGCGGAGCGGCTGGGCCCGTGAGCCATGGCCGCTGGGCCTGCGCGTCCGGAGCCTGTGCTCCGCAACAGGAGAGGCCACAGCAGTGAGAGGCCCACATACCACAAAAAGAAAAAAAAAAAAAAAAAACACATTAATAAAAATATTTGCGTTAAGGATTTTAAAAAATACATACCTATCTTTCTGAGTCAGTTCATTTGAGTCAATTCATTTAGTGTTAAAGCAAAACATTTTCAGATAGAGAAAGGAAGGATATGTTTGTGTGTGTGTGTGTGTGTGTGCGCACACGTGCACGCGCACACGTGTGCCCATGGATGACTGTGGAGTAATTTTATAGGTCCTAGAAACAGTGGAAAATGGAAGCATTAATGCTGGTTTTATAAAAGCTACCTTGTAGAAAAATGGATTCAGTGGTATGGTATATCTTATGCTAGAAAAAAGAGAAATATAAAGAAAAAGGTGAAATTAAAAGTACATGGCCTGCAATCAGTTACTTTTATTTGGCTTTCACAATCTTCGATATGCGTATTACAAGTGCAACTGAAGTTTAGCATATGCAGATTGCCATCTTTAATATTCTAAAGCCAAATAAAGAGTATATTTGCATATCACTTATTACTTATTAAAATGAAGACATTTCAAATAGCTAGACTATAACCCTCAAGAACTAACTGTCTGATTTTGTGTTAGAAGGTCAGACAAGCAAAGATGTTAAAGTAGTAGAACTTTTCAAAATGACCAAATCTTCTAGATTATATGTAAAATTTAATGCCTTTTGAACAGGGTGCTGTGTTTATATATTGTTTTCATTACTTTTTTAAAATGTGGCTCTTAATCTCTATTTGACCTTTGCTTATACAGGATACAATTGCATTCAGATGATGGCGATCATGGAACATGCTTACTATGCCAGTTTTGGTTACCAAATCACAAGCTTCTTTGCAGCTTCAAGGTAAAATGAAAGAAATTATATCCATTCTTGTCTGAACAAAACATTTAAAAAATGAAATGAATTTCTATATTTTGTGTGATGTCTTATAACCTATTTTAGGGTTAATAGAGCTAATAGAAGCTGAGCATTTTCTTTAATTAAGATCATAGACTCTCTTCTCATCGAGCCTTAGAGACTGGCCTGATTTAACATTGCTTTTCACAAAATGATTTCTGGCACAGAATATCCAGTTAGCCTGCTGAAATTGTGATATGTTCGGAGGCCTAAGCTTCAGTCAGAAGATCCTGACTTATGGAAGCCATTATTGCTAGAGCTCACATCCTTTTCTGGAAAGAGATTGACTTATATAGGAAGGTAACTGAGGAGGCCCTTGGTGGGATATATACTACCCACGGAAGGACTGTCCTTCTTCCCAGGGTGAAATCCAAGGAATATTGCTTTCTGGGCAGAAAGACATCAAGGGGTCCTATGCAGAGAGGTACTGACCCAAATAACCACAAGTTGAACAAGTCCGACATTGTCTCTGCCACATAGAGCTTACAGGGTGGTGGCATACAGACATAAATCCAATAATCATACATATTATGATTTACACATGTAATAAAAGCTAAGAAGAAGATGGCGGATTTCTCCGATAGCATAGAATCAGGGGTCTAATCAGTTTAGATTAGATCTGAACTGATGTTACAACTGAGATCTAAAACATGATTAAGAGATAAACAGGTTTCAAATCTAAAAAAAAAGAGTTACCTGGGGGGAGGAGTGAAGTGGGAGTAGGTAGATAGCATTCCAGACATACAGAGAAGATACTGGTCCCTTCACCTATTTCTCTTCATAGGACTTCTCCTTGAACGAGTTATCTGTCCTTGTTGTCTCTAATTCCTCCACTCCTCTTCTTTGTTGAACTCATTCCAAGCACGGGCTCCACCACTTTGCTGAAACTGCTCCTGTCTAGGATACTGTTGCCCTTTGCATTGTTAAGTCAGTCATCAGTTCTTAGCTTACTTGTCAGCAGCATTTGGCACAACTGATTACTCCTACCTTCTTGCAACTTTTTTCTTCTCTTGGCTTTTAGAATATTAAACTTTCCTATTATTTTTCTCACATGTTTCGTTGCTTCTTCTTTACTTTGTTTGCTCTTTCTGACCACTAAAGATGGGCCCTCCCAGTGCTCAGCCCTTGGCTCCATCCCCTTCTGTATCTATATGAAGGAGCTTTAAGGTCTCATCCATTCTGATGACTCAAATGCACTTTATTTCATTTTATTTTGAATTTTATTTACTTTTTTATACAGCAGGTTCTTCTTAGTTATCCATTTTATACATATTAGTGTATATATCTCAATCCCAATCACCCAGTTAATCACACCACCCCACTGGCTTCTTTCCCCCCTTGGTGTCCATACGTTTGTTCTCTACATCTGTGTCTCAATTTCTGCCCTGCAAACCAGTTCATCTGTACCATTTTTCTAAGTTCCACATGTGTGCGTTAATATATGATATTTGTTTTTCTCTTTCTGATTTACTTCACTATGTATGACAGTCTCTAGATTCATCCACGTCTCTACAAATGACCCAATTTCGTTCCTTTTTATGGCTGAATAATATTCCATTGTATATATGTACCACATCTTCTTTATACATTCGTCTGTCGATGGGCATTTAGGTTGCTTCCATGACCTGGCTATCGTAAAGGGTGCTGCAGTGAACATTGGGGTGCATGTGTCTTTTTGAATTATGGTTTTCTCTGGATATATGCTGAGTAGTGGGATTGCTGGGTCATATGGTAATTCTATTTTTTGTTTTTTGAGGAACCTCCATACTGTTCTCCATAGAGGCTGTATCAATTTACATTCCCACCAACAGTACAAGAGGGTTCTCTTTTCTCCACACCCTCTCTAGCATTTGTTGTTTGTAGATTTTCTGATGATGCCCATTCTAACTGGTGTGAGGTGATACCTCATTGTAGTTTTGATTCGCATTTCTCTAATAATTAGTGATGTTGAGCAGCTTTTCATGTGCTTCTTGTCTATCTGTATGTCTTCTTTGAAGAAATGTCTATTTAGGTCTTCTGCCCGTTTTTGGATAGGGTTGTTTGTTTTTTTAATACTTAACTGCATGAGCTTTTTATATATTTTGGAGATTAAACGTTTGTTCGTTGATTCATTTGCAAATATTTTCTCCCATTCTGAGGGTTGTCTTTTCGTCTTGTTTATAGTTTCCTTTGCTGTGCAAAAGCTTTTAACTTTCATAATGTCCCATTTGTTTATTTTTGTTTTTATTTCCATTACTCTAGGAGGCGGATCAAAAAAGATCTTGCTGTGATTTATGTCAAAGAGTGTTCTTCCTATGTTTTCCTCTAGGAGTTTTATAGTGTCTGGTTTTACATTTAGGCCTCTAATCCATTTTGAGTTTATTTTTATGATGGTGTTAGGGAGTGTTCTAATTTCATTCTTTTACATGTACCTATCCAGTTTTCCCAGCATGACTTATTGAAGGAACTGTCTTTTCTCCATTGTATATCCTTGCCTCCTTCATCATAGATTAGTTGACCATAGGTGCGTGGGTTCATCTCTGGACTTCCTACCCTGTTCCATTGATCTATATTTCTGTTTTTGTGCCAGTACCATATTGTCTTAATTACTGTAGATTTGTAGTATAGTCTGAAGTCAGGGAGTCTGATTCCTCCAAGACTGCTTTGGCTATTTGGGGTCTTTTGTGTCTCCATACAAATTTTAAGATTTTTTGTTCTAGTTCTGTAAAAAATGCCAGTGGTAGTTTGATAGGGATTGCATTAAATCTGTAGATTGCTTTGGGTAGTATAGTCATTTTCACAATATTGATTCTTTAAATCCAAGAACATGGTATATCTCTCCATCTGTTTGTATCATCTTTACTTTCTTTCATCAGTGTTTTATACTTTTCTGCATACAGGTCTTTTGCCTCCCTAGGTAGGTTTATTCCTAGGTATTTTATTCTTTTTGTTGCAATGGCAAATGGGAGTGTTTCCTTAATTTCTCTTTCAGATTTTTCATCATTAGTGTATAGGGATGGAAGAGATTTCTGTGCATTAATTTTGTATCCTGCAACTTTACCAAATTCATTGATTAGCTCTAGTAGTTTCCTGGTGGTATCTTTAGGATTCTCTATGTATAGTATCATGTCATCTGCAAACAAGGACAGTTTTACTTCTTCTTTTCCAATTTGTATTCCTTTTATTTCTTTGTCTTCTCTGATTTCCGTGGCTAGGACTTCCAAAACTATGTTGAATAATAGTGGTGAGAGTGGACATCCTTGTCTTGTTCCTGATCTTAGAGGAAATGCTTTCAGTTGTTCACCGTTGAGAATGATGTTTGCTGTGGGTTTGTCATATATGACCTTTATTATGTTGAGGTTCCCTCTATGCCCACTTTCTGGAGATTTTTTATAAATGGGTGTTGAATTTTGTCAAGAGCTTTTCCTGCATTGATTGAGATGATCATATGGTTTTTCTTCTTCAATTTGTTAATATGGTGTATCGTATTGATTACTTTGCATATATTGAAGAATCCTTGCATCCCTGGGCTAAATCCCACGTCATCATGGTGTATGATCCTTTTAATGTATTGTTGGATTCTGTCTGCTAGTATTTTGTTGAGGATTTCTGCATCTATATTCATCAGTGATGTCGTTCTGTAATTTTATATTTTTGTGGTATCTTTGTCTGGTTTTTAGTATAAGAGTATTGGTGGCCTCATAAAATGAGTTTGGGAGTGTTCCTTCCTCTGCAGTTTTTTGGAAGAGTTTGAGAAGGATAGGTGTTAGCTCTTCTCTACGTTTGGTAGAATTCACCTGTAAAGCCATCTGGTCCTGGACTTTTGTTTGTTGGAAGATTTTTAATCAGAGTTTCAATTTCATTACTTGTGACTTGTCTGCTCATGTTTTCTATTTCTTCCTGGTTCAGTCTGGGAAGGCTATACCTTTCTAAAAATTTGTCCATTTCTTCCAGGTTGTCCATTTTATTGGCATAGAGTTGCTTGTAGTAGTCTCTTAGGATTCTTTTGTATTTCTGCAGTGTCTGTTGTAACTTCTCCATTTTCATTTCTAATTTTATTGATTTGAGTCCTCTCCCTCTTTTACTTGATGAGTCTGGCTAATGGTTTATCAATTTTGTTTATCTTCTCAAAGATCCAGCTTTTAGTTTCATTGATCTTTGTTATTGTTTTCTTTGTTTCTATTTCATTTATTTCTGCTCTGATCCTTATGACTTCTTTCCTTCTGCTAACTTTGAGTTTTGTTTGTTCTTCTTTCTCTAATTCCTTTAGGTGTAAGTTTAGATTGTTTATTTGAGATTTTTCTTGTTTCTTGAGGTAGGCTTGTATTGCTGTAAACTTCCATCTTAGAACTGCTATTGCTCCATCCCATAGGTTTTGGGTCATTATGTTTTCATTGTCATTTGTCTCTTGGCATTTTTTTTTTTCACCGTACGCAGGCCTCTCACTGTTGTGGCCCCTCCTGTTGTGGAGCACAGGCTCTGGATGCGCAGGCTCAGCAGCCATGGCCCACGAGCTCAGCTGCTCCGCGGCATGTGGGATCTTCCTGGACCGGGGCACGAACCCGTGTCCCCTGCATCAGCAGGTGGACTCTCAACCACTGCGCCACCAGGGAAGCCCTTTCTTGGCATTTTTTGATTACCTCTTTCATTTCATCAGTGATCTCTTGGTTATTTAGTAACATATTGTTTAGCCTCCATGTGTTTGTGTTTTTTACGATTTTTTCTCTGTAATTTATTTCTAATCTCATAGCGTTGTGGTCAGAAAAAATGCTTGATATTATTTCAATTTTCTTAAATTTACTGAGGCTTCATTTGTGACCCAAGATGTGATGTATTCTGGAGAATGTTCCGTGTGCACTTGAATAGAAAGTGTAATCTGCTGTTTTTGGATGGAATGTCCTACAAATATCAATTAAAGCTATCTGGTCTATTGTGTCATTTAAACCTTGTGTTTCCTTATTAATTTTCTGTCTGGATGATCTGTTCATTGGTGTAAGAGAGGTGTT
Organism: Mesoplodon bidens; assembly: GCF_964165515.1. NCBI lineage: Eukaryota > Metazoa > Chordata > Mammalia > Artiodactyla > Ziphiidae > Mesoplodon > Mesoplodon bidens. Next base: position 35,320,983 of record NC_138161.1, on the reverse strand, counting down.
AAAGTCCCCCACTATTATTATGTTACTGTCGATTTCCTCTTTTATAGCTGTTAACAGTTGCCTTATGTATTGAGGTGCTCCTATTTTGGGTGCATGTATATTTATAATTGTTATATGTTCTTCTTGGATTGATCCCTTGATCATTATGTAGTGTCCTTCCTTGTCTCTTGTAACATTCTTTATTTTAAAGTCTATTTTATTTGATATGAGTATTGCTACTGCAGATTTCTTTTGATTTCCATTTGCATGGAATATCTTTTTCCATCCCCTCACTTTCAGTCTGTGTGTGTTCCTATGTCTGAAGTCGGTCTCTTGTAGACAGCATATATATGGATCTTGTTTTGTATCCATTCAGCGAGCCTGTGGCCTTTGGTTGGAGCATTTAATCCATTCACATTTAAGGTAATCATTGATATGTATGTTCCTATGACCATTTTCTTAATTGTTTTGGGTTTGTTTTTGTAGGTCCCTTTCTTCTCTTCTCTTTCCCACTTAGAGAAGTTCCTTTAGCATTTGCTGTAGAGTTGGTTTGGTGGTGCTGAGTTCTCTTAGCTTTTGCTTGTCTGTAAAGCTTTTGATTTCTCCATAGAATCTGAATGAGATTCTTGCTGGGTAGAGTAATCTTGGTTGTAGGTTCTTCCCTACCATCACTTTCAATATGTCATGCCACTCCCTTCTGACTTGTAGAGTTTCTGCTGAGAAATCAGATGTTAACCTTATGGGAGTTCCCTTGTGTGTTATTTGTGTTTTTTCCCTTGCTGCTTTCAATAATTTTTCTTTGTCTTTAATTTTTGCCAATTTGATTACTGTGTTTCTCAGCGTGTTTCTCCTTGGTTTATCCTATATGGGACTCTCTGCACTTCCTGGACTTGAGTGACTATTTCCTTTCCCACGTTAGGGAAGTTTTCAACTATAATCTCTTCAAATATTTTCTCAGGTCGCTTCTCTCTCTTTTCTCCTTCTGGGACCCCTATAATGCAAATATTGTTGTGTTTAATGTTGTCCCAGAGGTCTCTTGGGCTGTCTTCATTTCTTTTCATTCTTTTTCTTTATTCTGTTCTGCAGCAGTGAATTCCACCTTTCTGTCTTCCAGGTCACTTACCTTTTCTTCTGCCTCAGTTATTCTGCTACTGATTCCTTCCAGTATATTTTTCATTTCAGTTATTGTATTGTTCATCTCTGTTGGTTTGTTCTTTAATTCTTCTAGGTCTTTGTTAAACATTTCTTGCATCTTCTCGATCTTTGCCTCCGTTGTTTTTCTGAGGTCCTGGATCATCTTCGCTATCATTATTTTGAATTCTTTTTCTAGAAGGTTACCTATCTCCACTGCAATTAGTTGTTTTTCTGGGGTTTTATCTTGTTCCTTCATCTGGTACATAGCCCTCTGCCTTTTCATCTTGTCTATCTTTCTGTGAATGTGGTTTTTGTTCCACAGGCTGCAGGATTGTAGTTCTTCTTGCTTCTGCTCTCTGCCCTCTGTTGGATTAGGCTATCTAAGAGGCTTATGCATGTTTCCTGATGGGAAGGACTAGTGGTGGGTAGAGCTGGCTGTTGTTCTGGTGGTCAGAGCTCAGTAAAACTTTAATCTGCTTGTCTGCTCATGGGTGGAGCTGGGTTCCCTCCCTGTTGGTTGTTTGGCCTGAGGCAAGGGAACACTGGAGCCTACCAGGGCTCTTTGGTGGGGCTAATGGCCGACACTGGGAGGGCTCATGCCAAGGAGCACTTCCCAGAACTTCTGTTGCCAGTGTTCTGGTCCTCACGGTGAGCCACAGCCACCCTCCACCTCTGAAGGAGATCCTCCAATACTAGCAGGTAGGTCTGGTTTAGTCTCCTATGGAGTCACTATTCCTTCCCCTGGGTCCCAACATGCACAGTACTTTGTGTGTGCCCTCCAGGAGTGGAGTCTCTGTTTCCCCCATTCCTGTTGAAGTCCTGCAGTCCAATCCCCCTAGCCTTCAAAGTCTGATCCTCTAGGAATTCCTCCTCCCATTGCCGCACCCCCAGGTTGGGAAGCCTGACGTGGGCCTCAGAACCTTTACTTCAGTGGGTGGACTTCTGTGGTTTAAGTGTTGTCCAGCTTGTGAGTCACCCACCCAGCAGTTATGGGATTTGATTTTATTTTGATTGCGCCCCTCCTACCATCTCATTGTGGCTTCTCCTTTGTCTTTGGATGTGGCATATCTTTTTTGGTGTGTTCCAGTATCTTCCTGTCAATGATTGTTCAACAGTTAGTTGTGATTCTGGTGCTCTCGCAAGAGGGAGTGAGAGCACATCCATGTACTCTGCCATCTTGGACCAGTCTCCTCAAATACACTTTATATGCCAACTGCAAAATTTAGTTCTCCAGTCCTCACCTCTGTTGTGAACTTCAAACAGTGCCTATTTGAGGTTGGGGTATGTAGTACATATCTCATTCTTAACCTGTCCCAGATTAAATATCTGATCTTATCTTCTAACCTTCTTCTCTTGCTATCTTCACTAATTTAATAAATGACATCTCCATCTTCCAATTGTTTAAGCCAGCTGCCTTATACTTGACTTTTCCCATTATATCCCCCCCCCATACTCTAGCTATCAGAAAACCTAACCACTGGTAACTTCAAAATATATCCCCAATCTGGCTGCTTCAACTGCTACCACCATGGTCCAAGTTGCTGTTTCTCACTTGCCTTATTTCATTAGGTCTGTAACTGGTCACTCTATTCTCTTGTCCTCCTTCCCTAGCTTTCTCCCTCTCCACACATGTGGACCACTTTCTGCACAGTATATAAAGTCGTCTTTTTAAAATGAAAGTCAGATCATGTCACTCTCTTGCTCAGAACTCTGATGATTCCCTGTCCCTTTCAGAATAGAAGCTAAATGCCTCACATTGATCCATGAGGCCGCATGTGATCTGGGTCTTGGCCAACTCTCTGAGCTCATCTCTTTCTTGATTATTCCACTCCAGCCACACTAGAGTATTTGCTCTTCTTCAGATGCTCCTGGCTCATTTCTACCTCCAGTGCTCTTTCTTTCTGAACACTCTGCCCCTTAAATATTCACATGCCTTCCTCCCTATTTCTTTCAGGTCTTCGCTGAAATATTGCCTTTGTCATAAAACTTTCACTGATGACCATATTTAAAACAGCAAACCTTCCCTTCTGACCAGTGGCCTTGCTTCATTTTTCTTTAGAGCAGTTATTGCTGCCTGACATTCCACATGTTTTGCTTATTTATTTGTTATCATCCAACTGGAATCTAAATTCCATAAGGCCAGTGATGTTTATTTTGTACACTGCTGAATCTCTGGAGCATAGAAAATTTTTTGGCACATGGTAGATAGCTTAATAAGTATTTGTCAAACAAATGAATGAATGAATGAAACTTTAGGGCTGTTTATTCATTGAACATGATGTTCAATGAGTGGGAAAAAAGGTGAGGTCAGGGGGCTTCCCTGGTGGTGCAGTGGTTGAGAATCTGCCTGCTAATGCAGAGGACACGGGTTCGAGCCCTGGTCTGGGAGGATCCCACATGCCGCAGAGCAACTAGGCCCGTGAGCCACAAGTACTGAGCCTGAGCGTCTGGAGCCTGTGCTCCGCAACAAGAGAGGCCGTGATAGTGAGAGGCCTGCGCACCGTGATGAAGAGTGGCCCCCACTTGCCACAACTAGAGAAAGCCCTCACACAGAAACGAAGACCCAACATAGCAAAAATTAATTAATTAATTAATAAACTCCTACCCCCAGCATCTAAATAAATGAAAAAAATTTAAAAAAAGGTGAGGTCAGTAGGATAAGAAGAGTAATGGGTAGAGTGTCATAAGTCTAAACTTACTGGAAGGAGCCAGATTAGGCAGTGCAGTAAGTCTTTATAAGGACAGTGGTCTTTATCCTAAGGACAATGGGAGTGCAAATATGATTTTAGAGAGAAGATGACATGATCATATTTGCATTTTTAGAGGCTAGTTCTTGCTGCTCCGTGGAATCTGCTATCAGGAGCCCCACTGCATACTAAGCACTGTACTGTAACGTGGGAAACTAGATGGTCAGAGCCCCTGCCCTCAAGGGACATGTAGTCTAGTGAGGAAGAGAGATAGTAAACAATTTATCACAAGAGTGATTTTTTATTTAAAAGCAAAAGTTGATGTTATGGAAGACTGCAGTATTGAGATTTTTACATAGGTTAAGAAAGGCCTTCCTCTTGGGAGTGATTTTTGTTTCCTGTTTCATGCTGACTAGAAAACTGTTTTTAACACAAACCCATGTGCATGTGAGCTGCCTATCTTTCCTGCTTGGGTGGTGACAGGACCCGCTGGTACTTGAGGCATTCCAGTCTGGGAATAAGTAAGTAAAGGAGAAATGGCCTCAATTAAGGCACCAAGGATATTCAAAGAAGTATTCTAAGAGCCCTCACAATCCCAACCATGCATGCTTAAAGGGATGGCCAGGTATGTGGACAGGAATGACCATACCCCTCAAACTAGCTAGGTTTGGCGATGGAAATCAGAAACTCTGAGTATAGAAAAGTGGAATTTTACTGTCTACCTACTCAAAATGTGAATTTTCATTGTGCTATAAATCTACAATTAACAGCCAGATTTATTTTTTTATTGAATGCTTTCAAAAATGCCTAATAACAACTATTAAGCAACTTTGACTTATATCTAAGTATTATATCATACTACATTTGTACATTTGAAGTATCTAGTACTGTGCTGGTAAAACAATGGATTCTCAGTAAATGATTGGCTGTTTGGTTTAAATATGATGTGATCTTGTTTTTGCTGTCTCCTTTACCTTAAGCCGTTATGGAACTCCTGAAGAGCTGAAAGAACTGGTTGACACAGCTCACTCAATGGGTATTACAGTCCTCTTAGATGTGGTACATAGCCATGCCTCAAAAAATTCAGAAGATGGATTGAATATGTTTGATGGGACAGAGTCCTGTTACTTTCATTACGGACCTAGAGGGAATCATAATCTTTGGGATAGTCGATTGTTTGCCTACTCCAGGTACGTACATAGAATATGGAAATGTCTTATTTGTTTAAAAAATAATTCAAGGAATTTTACTAAATTCATTGTATGTATACTCTCTCACTGGTATTTAATTTCTTAATTTTTAAAAAAAAATTATGAGAAATGTTTAACATACTAATAGAATTTACCTTGTTTTGATTAGCACATGTATTGATGGTAAGTTGCGCTAAATTTTGGTTTTACAAATCATATGCTATTTAACATATATTGGTTATATTGCCCCTTAAAAGGTTAATGTGAATAATTTTTTAATATCTAAAAAGTACTTTATCAGTTGGAATTAAACATAGCAAATTGCCTTTTAATAGAAGAATACACCTTGTTTTAAGTAGGCCATTTTTTAAAAATCATACTTTATGTGTTGCTATCTTAATATTACCATGTTTTTGATTGCAGCTAAATCTTAACATTACCATGTTTTTGATTGCAGCTAAACTATAATAACAACTGACATTTATTAGTATGTAATATGTCAGGTATGGTGCCAAAGATTTAGATATATTAGCTACATATTTTATTTATTCTGCACAACAATTCTACTTACATGTGGTAAGTACTATTGTTATGACCATCACACAGATAATAAACTAAGGCTTAGTGCTAAAACAATTCCTTAAGATTAAATACATCTCTGGCTTGCCATCTAATTAGAAGGGTGTTTTAGGTGATTAAATCTAAATTCCAAAACATGGCAAAAATTTTGTAAAATAAAAAATACTGTCAACTTGTATCCATTTTTTATCATTAGTGAAAATATAATGAAAATATGATTTCAGGCATATTAAAAGTAGAAGAGTGTCAAGTAATGTATAACTAATTTTTATAATATTTCTGAAAGAGTATAATGAATTTTCTGTTGGATGTTGTACCATAAATAAATATGCACATATCTGGAAAACAAACAGTGTAGAAAAATGTTTCAGCAAGGACTTTGATAAAATGAAGAATTCTAATGTTTCAGCATAAATTAGATGACTTTTTTTTAAGATGACTTTTATATGGAGGAAGTTGTTTTGCTTCACTCTTTTCTTATTATCATGCATTATTTTATATTTCATAGCTGTATAGGAATCACTCGTGCCAGATGAAGCAGCATAATATATGAGAAAAGACACAAAAGTTAGAAGCAGGTGGCAGGGTTCCAGGCCTAGTTTCACTCTGGTACAAATCGATTAATCATTCTGGTTCTCAGGTTTTCATTATAAGAGGAGGCAGAGTTTTGGGATTAATACAATTCCCTCTGTAAAGGTATTTTGTATTTGTGTCACCTTTTGAATATTGCTTTTTATACTGTAGATTTATAATGAGTAAAAAGGACTGAACCTGTGCTAATTCTATGATGTGATTCTTAACAATTTCATTATTGAGTAAATCTTATCAAAGTAGCTTGTGGACAAGAAATACAATTAATTGAACTTTCTGGTTCATATTTGGATGAATAATGTTGACTCTATCCTGTAGAACTGTGCCTTATGAAAGAAATACACTAAATTGTTAAATTTTTATGTTTTGAAACTATTCTGCTGTGGAACTGTGTCTTGAAAAGAAATACATTAAGTAGGTGGATTTTTATGTTATAAAACGATTCTTTATTTTATTAAAATATTTATTATAGGGTATTTTTCTGTATCCTGAGCTCTCAAAGTCCATTTAAAGTTATCCAGTTTTCTAAGGAAAAGGAATTATACATAATTGTCTTAAAACAATTCTATTGTTTATATTACCGAAATTAAGACATATTTAACATTTTTATTTAATATTGTGTTGGCCAAAAAGTGTGTTTGGGTTTTTCCATAAGATGTTACCGAAAAACTCGAACAAACTTTTTGGCCAACCCAATACTCAGTTTCTTTTTTATTGAATTAACTATTAATCTTTCTCAAGTGCTTACTTTTGGTAAATAACATGTAGTATGATTTTATCTTGTTATTATTTTTTTATTATGACTTTTCGGGGCTGCATTATGTCATGTAGGCTTAGACCTCTGTAAATATAGTTCCATTTAAAATGTATTTCTATTATTCAATATGTTGTTCTATTTGACAATATTTAAATTCTCTAATTTTTATAGAATTAGTATTTTCTATATAGGTTTATGCTTTTAATTACAACATCATTAAACAATATAGATAAATCCTACAAAACCAAATTTAAAAAGTTAAATCACCAAATTTAAGCAAATAATTCTGTAATATTTAGGTTTTTCAATTTATAACATACTAAAGATTCTAAGATTCTTTGAATTATTTTCTCAATACTGTGTTGTAATTTATTGAAAACTTTATTGATAAAATTTATGTTAGCCTGATGAAAGTGTATTGCATTTTTCTTTTTTTTATTACATTTTCTTCCTTCTCTTCTGACTAGTTATAGCATATGTAATATAACATTGTTTTGGTGTAATGCGAAAACCATTTTTATAACCAGCATTCATGATCAAAGTCCGATGCTCTTTTGGTTATTTATTGCTGCTTAACAAACCAGCTCAAAATTTAGTGACTTCGGACAACAGCAGTTGTTTATTTTACTTCCAGATCTGCAACTGGGGCTAGGTCAGTGTGACATCTTTTCTCTTCCATGTTATGGTCTGGGTCTGGAAACTGACATGGCGTCATTTCTGCTATAAGCTATTGTCCAAACAATTACAGATTCAAGGGGCATAGACCCTTTTATTTCAGTGGCAGGAGTATTAAAGAATTTTAGGGCTAAGTTTTAAAATCCCCACATCTAACAAGTTTTAACCATACACAGTAAATATGCCAGTTCACAAATTCAAAAGAGATGTATTGAAATACCTGTCTATGTGGAAATTTTGTTATTTTTCTCAGCTGTATTTCTGTGGTAGAGAGTTTGTCTGAAATAGGCAATTTTCAAAAAATATACTAATCATTTTAAAACTAATAATGCCATTTTTGTTAATTAGAAAATATAAAAAGGTATAGAAAATCCAAAATAAAAATTATTATTCTTTACAAATACAAATAACTTTATATTTATGTGGCTGCACTTAATGAGTATTCTTTTCATGCATATAAACACAGGAAAACCCAAACCTTTACTCTTACTCTATACATAGGATAGCTATTCATCTATAATTTTGGGCTTGTTCCTTATTCAGATGAAATCAGAAACAACAATTTATACTTCATGTTTTAAGATATGTTATTTTTCACCCCTTACCTTTGATATGTTGATTAATATTTTACTCCATTGAAAAGTAGATATAAAAATGGTACAGGGTTTGCCTAAGGCCCTAATAAACCTCTTTTTTGAAAACTTATAATAATTTTTGAAATTAAGAAAATGTTGATCTTATATAGAATCAGCTTCTGTAGAGGTATGTTGCTGATGCTCATTTCATTCTATCTGTATGTCACAACCTGTCACCATTTATAATCTCTGATTCAAGTGTCATCATCAGAGTTATCAGAATTAAATCTCTCACTCTGAGTAATACCAGAGATCCTGACTGTGCTATTTCATTACCTGTTATGAATAAATTTCCAATCAGGAGCTGCCCATGTTTTAATTTTCTGTCTACTCGGCTGAACTGCCTTCTAGCTCTGCTAAATTACTAATGACAGTTCATAACAGAGGTTGGGTTGTTCTTTCTTTAGTTGGTAAAGAGAACTTCTTGACAAATCTGTCACCCATAAGTTTCAAAAGTTTCTAGAGTGAGAAATAATGGATATAATTTAATGGTCTCAGTTTTAAATTGTATTTTGCATATGTATCTGGCACTATGTAAATGCACTTGATAAAATAACAAGACAACTGCACAATTTGTGGAGCTTAACAATTATTATACCATAACCTTTACTAAAGCTTCGAAAGGGAACAGTTTTTTGTTGAGTATTTCCTTCAAAGATAAGATACAAATCTCAAAGGAGATAGCATAGTAGAGCTCATGCTCATTTTTTCCCCCCCGAACCTTACATTTGGGTACAAAAGTAGTGTAATCATATTCTGTCAGCATGAGTTTGTAGTGTGACAACTATTAGGCAGGAAGATACTCTTATCTTGAGTTATTAGAGTTCCTTTCAGAAACAAAAAGTGAATCCAATTTGATTTTTTAAAGTCATAACCACATGGAGTAAACTATCCTTTAGTACATACACTATAATATGTGGATCTTCTTAATCTTGCTAGGTCTTTTCCACGAGTTAGAATGTGGAAGGAAATTCATGGGGCCTTTCCTTCTGAGAGTGGATATTTGAATCTTAAATATTCTGTTGATATCTTATGTGATGTTTCTTTTTTAGTTTGTCAATATAGTGAATTGCATTTATTGATTTTTGAATGTCAAGCCAATCTTACATTCCTTGGATAAATGCTCATAAACATAGGTTCTAAAATTCTAAACAAAATTTTGGCATATATTTATATGATATCATATCATGACAATCAATTATTAATGATGAACCTTAATTTAAGTATTATTGTTCATTGATATATTAATTAATGAATATATGACACCATTATGATTAGCAGGATATCTAAAAACTAAGCATCTAGGACATGAATAGAAACCTCTAAAATATTATATTTTAAGAGAGCTTTAAAGTCATATGCTGCTTTGTGATTTCTTAAAAGCAAAAAACAAAAAGCAACAGGCCATCGGGTGAAATAATCACTCTTTTTTGCTGTAGTAAAAATGGCCACAATAACACAGAAAAATAGCATAAAAGAGGTAAATGTGTTCAACTTCTGTTGAAAACAGGTATTATCTGGAAAAGTTTTAGATTCATCTAGGACACATTGCTAGATATATATGCTTGAAATTTCTGTGCTTATGCTTATCAGAAATTTGGGAAAAACAAATACAAAAAAATCACTCCCTTCAGGGTATAGGTGACATTTTAACAGTTAATTTGAAGTAAGTGCTTTCAAAGAAAGTTTAGCTATGGGGAAACCATTTGGGGCAAATATCAAGAAAAAGTTTCCATGTTCGTGATTTTATTGCCACAAATGATTCCAGTCATAAAAATGTTTTTATTTGCATACACATGAATCTTGGAGCATTTTTTGCCAAGTTTCTAAAATTGTTCCAATTATAGTTTGTCTTAAGCCCATTGGTTATGCTTATAAATATAATTATAAATATAAATGAATCACCTTGTGGTTAATTGGCAAGATCACCTAACTAACTTCAGGGAAAATGAAATATACAATCCATATTTCATGAAAGATGGTAGATAGTGGAAGGAGTTGGAAAAAAAAGTTTTATAACTTAATAAAGATAGCCATTGATTCTCTTCTTTCATTTATATCTATGTATTTTAGTGAGCTATTATTATAGCCAGGACGAGCATTAAAATCACCTATCAAAGCAATTTTAAGTTTAACCAGACCTTGATTATTTTATCTTTATTTTTTTTTTTTTTTTTTTTTTTTTTTTTTTTTTTTTTTTTTCTTTTTGCGGTATGCGGGCCTCTCACTGTTGTGGCCTCTCCCGTTGCGGAGCACAGGCTCCGGATGCGCAGGCCCAGCGGCCATGGCTCACGGGCCCAGCCGCTCCGCGGCACATGGGATCCTCCCAGACCAGGGCACGAACCCGTATCCCCTGCATCGGCAGGCGGACTCTCAACCACTGCGCCACCAGGGAGGCCCTTATCTTTATTTTTAGTTTCTTTTTGTGGATCTATTAATATATTACTAAAGTGGTATATATACAGTTAATAAATAAATACACATATGGAGGAGTGTGCTGATAAGACACACAGTTAAAAAAGTTTACAAATAATTGCTTAGGTAAATTAAGGTTAACATCAAAGATTTTTTTTTAAAGAAGAAGAACCTTTTTTTTTCTGATCAATTCATTCATAAATTTATTGAATAATTTATTGAATAAACTTATTGAGCATTTACCCTATGTCATATCTTTAGGGAGACGATATTTTCTGTATATTTAAGCTAGCATAAAACCCTAAAAGAAAGTATATGTTTTAATTTCTTTGGATAGATTTCAGAACATTGAATATTTTTTAATTGAAGTAATACAGTATTATTTTAGATAAATACCTTTCCTATTTGCTTAATAAAAAGCAAATGATGGAAGATTAAAAGACAATTTCGGACATAGATTTAGCAAACAGTTAACTATTCCAAAGGGAGTCAGACAATTAAAAATAAACTAAGAATAACTTACATAGCCTATCCATTAAGAATATTAAATTTTCACAATAAGATTGTTAATAATGCTGGATGTCCCAGAAAATGTCTTTCTGTTTTCTTCTTTTACAGAATTTTCTCTCTTCCTTTTAGTAATTTTATCTTGTTTAAACCAGAACCTTATTTCAGCTTGATTGAGGCAAATGGTTAAATCTACTACTTCAGAGAAGGTAGAGTTAGATTCAAAATTCAGACAGGCTAATTTTCTTTTGTAAAGGCGATTAAGAAAGTTGCTATATCAATCTAATCTGTCTGGATTTGAGTTTGAATGGTAGAAATACTACTTCTCTTACAGGGTTTATGAGATTATTCAGCCTAGCAGAAAGGTTTCCATTGCTGCAAAGCACAGCACTGGAGTAAGGATTTATAGTCTTTGTGTAAACTTTGTTCCTGGTATTATCTGCCTCGTTTATTCCCACAAGTCTAAACTTTAAGTGCACAGGGATATCGTGAAAATATCTTGAGTACTTAGGTCTTACTCACCTGTAACATTCACCTTCTCAAATGCAAACTCACTCTAAAGTAGGACTCTTCTTACTTGGTAATTTACCTTAAATTTGAAAATGTCCAGCATGGCTTCAAAAGCAGCGAGTTTTTTTGTTTGTTTGCTTTTTTACCTCTTTATTGGAGTATAATTGCTTTACAATGGTGTGTTAGTTTCTCCTTTAGAAAAAAGAGAATCAGTTATACATATACATATGTTCCCATCTCTTCCCTCTTGCACCTCCCTCCCTCCCACCCTCCCTATCCCACCCTTCTAGGTGGTCACAAAGCACCGAGCTGATCTCCCTGTGCTATGCGGCTGCTTCCCACTAGCTATCTATTTTACTTTTGGTAGTGTATATATGTCCATGCCACTCTCTCGCTTTGTCACAGCTTACCCTTACCCCTCCCCATCTCCTCAAGTCCATTCTCTAGTAGGTCTATGTCTTAAAAGCAGCGTTTTTAACTTCAGGCAATGGTACATGCCTGTGAAAATGGTCCAAAGATCCCTATTCAGTGGTTGTTTATTTAAGTCTGCGAATTTTGTTGAGTCTATAATAATAATATCTGGATTTTTCTTATGACCTTTCTAAACAAGCAGGTAAAATGTGAAAAAAAATCCATTTTTCTCTTTTTATCTGTGTGTAACAAAACAACTTGTTTAAGCATGTCTGTTTTCTAGGTTATGGACTAGCAGTTTTGAAGTTATGAAGAGATATTTCATGGTTTCCTAGCTGAATGATTTCCTTAGTGTTATGCTGCAGATAAATAACCTATGTTACAGTGAGCCAGTTATTTTCAGAAAATATAGGTATCTCTTAAAATTTTGGAAAGGCACATAATTTATAAGTAATATAAGAATTATTTATTTTTGAGGGTCTCCTCCCCCCCAGCCCCCATTCATTTGGACTAGTGATCAGGCATATTTTTCTCAAACTTCTGAATTTCCCATCCCAATTTTGTGGTGGTGAGATATCTCTATTTGGTCTTCATTCTGCTTCTTTTTTCTTTCACTGTTAGTAAGACAAGCCATCAGCCTCAGGATTTATTTCATTGTCTTTTTTCAGCTTAAAATATCTCCCCAAGATTAGACCTTTTCCTGTGTAGCCTTTCAAAATTCTCTGTCTGCTGAAAGCATCACTAAAACTCAGGGGCAGTTATAGTTAACATTTTCTCCCAGTGCTTTAGGAAACAAAACAGCATAATAGCCAACTTTTCTAAGACTTAAGCTCTATTCTCAGCACTGTGTAAAGGATGGCAAATGAGGCCAACTAGCTGTTCAGTGGGTTCATCTGATCTTTGTGAGGGCTGATGATCATGATGACTATAGTGATAAGCTTTATTAAAGATCATTCAATTTGGAGGCATTAGGTGCCTACCTACCTTATTGAACTTTCTTCTCTGACAACCTGAAATAAAATATCTCCTTCAGTCTTCTGCCATTTCCTATCTCCTGTCCCTATCTAATTTTTTTCCATTGCACTTATCACCATGTTACATTCGAAAAAGATACTTGTTTATTTTTTTTTAATTTTAGTGATATATTTGTTGTTTATGTATTAAATGTGGAAGTAAAGTTAATATTTATTGTTTCTTATAGAAATTATTTTAAGTAAAGCAGTCTCTGTTTCTCTTTCTCTCTGTCTCATAAACTTTTCACCATCAAATTTGCTTGCCATGAAAGTGACACTGCAAAGTATTGACTTGATGTGGTTACCTGTTCTTTAGAACTGAATTCAATGAAGAAAGCTATCAAAGATACTTCCAGCCAAAATGATGATGATGATGATAATAAATATTACATATAGTTAAGATATAAAAGATCTGACATAATATAAAATAAGTGGTTTTAGAATTACATGACCTTTACCTCTCTGATCTTACCAAGCTGTTTAACACTTAAACCTTGGTTTCATGGATGAAGAGCTCATCATGTGCCACAGGGCAGTTATTAAAACTATATAAAATAACATCATTGAAAATGCATGACAAGCTAAATACAGAATATTATGAAGAGTTTGGAGTTGTACTTTCAGATTTTTACAAAAGACGAAAGCAGGGCTTAACTCACAAACCAGGCAGGTAACTGAGGGAAGCAGGCAAGGTGGTGGTTTTGGCAACCCAGAGCAAACAGGTCTTGTTAGAAGGGGCTCCCACTCACAAGTTCCTGCTGGTTGTTACCATGTGAAGCCACATCTTCCAGTTCTTTGAGAGAAGTCAGAAGTCCACATTTTATATGAAATATTCCCATTTTTAAATGTCTGCAATTAATTTAAATTTTTGAAATTATTGTTCAGACCAAAGGAACACACATTTGGGATTGATATAATCTCTGGGCATCTAGGGCTATCTCTGGACCCTGAGATGTACCTTGGGTTAAGAGAGTATCAGATTCTTTGAAACTTCCAAAATTAGATAGTAAATTAGGTACTGAGTCAGATATGATAGTAGGACAATGATACTTTTATAGTTTAAACACAACATTGTAATTCAACTCTCTTTGGATTAGCAATGGGAATTTTATAAACCTAAACTGGTAGTATGACACTGTCTCTCAGCAGAATTATGTTAACATCTCCTTGATTTTAAGTAGCAGATGAATCAACAAAATGAATGCCTTTTAAGATCAGGCTCAATAAATCAAAATTCACGTTTAGTGAAGAAATCTACAGAGTTAAAATTCAGTAACCTTTATTTATTGTAATGCCTTGCATCTAAGTTGTAAGTAATTTCTATAAATGTAGTTACTGACTTTTGGATGCATAATAGAGAATGGGTAGAGGCCTTGGCTTTAGGTAGCAGCCTGGGCTCAAATACCAGTTCCACCGCTTAGCGTGTAACCACAACCAGATTAGTTAATCTTTCTAAATTTAGTTTCCCCATCTGTAAAATAAGATTCTAATTGTATCTCCCTCCTGTGATTGTGAGGATTTAGTGACACACTTATCCTGGTGCCTGGCTTGTAGTCATGATAATCGCCATTGTTACCAACATTGCCATATCATTGTCACAGTCTTCTTGTGGGTAGATGAACCAGCTGACCTATTCCTCTGAAACTTACTTAGAGGCTTGAAGACAAGCAATAACAATACTTTTTGTGAGCCAAATATGTGCCATAATCGCTGTGGATCTTTATTTGTTGTGGTCTCACACTATTTTTTAAAAGCACATTCAACTGTTTTCTTGGTAGAAGCCCCAAATTAGGAACGTTTGTGGAAATGACCTATCGTGATCAACATCTAACAGTATTGAGAAATCACAGCCAAGAGAAATGGTAGAGGGAGAAAGCCCATCAAGGCCAGAAACCAGAACTGAAAGCACAGTGATGTGAGGCCCCTCAGGTGCAGCAGCAAACAGTTCCACACTCTGTAATTGTCGCTCTGGGCATCATTAGACTGTGCTATAGTATAATAATTGATTATAATGAATGTGAGTCATTAAAAAAACTTTAAGTCATGTTCAAAAATGTCTTTTTAGGCACCAGGATAAAGTATTTCAAAGTATTTTCGTTAAAAATGTTATATTTTTAAATGATATTTTAACGATTAAGTTAAAGTTATCTGTCAACTATTTTTTAATGAGGGTTACTGTGAAGATTTTATTTATGTGGAGCACTTTGTTCCCCTCCAATGCAGAATAAGCAAAGCATCCCTCTACTTGTTATTATTTTTTTCAATTTTCAGGTGTGGAAGGCATTTTATTAAACAGTTATTGGATTAACTACCCTGATTCTTTTGCCTTTTAAATCCAGGGCCATCTGATCTATTTCTTAGGATAATATCTTATGGTACTTTGTTGTGAGAGGGAAACAGAATTTTAGTCTCAGGATGTAGGTTCTAAATCAAATTGTTCAGTCTTTGCCAATAATGGAGTTAGGGGGCAAATTTTTCAGTATAATGGCTAAGCTGTTTGCTATAACAGTACCTAGATTAGCTCAGGCAGGAAGGGCCCACTTAGTTCTCACCATCTCCTGTCTCTTCTTTCTATTTTACATGGCTGTTGATGTTGTGACAATGATTATGAGTTAGGAGATCACACCTTTATGTTTGTTGTTTGGAGCCCAGGCTGGACTAGCATGTCCTCCTGATATTTTCCTTCTGACAAAGTGTTATCATTAAGCGTTGCCTTATAATAATCTGGCCTGGGCTCTGCTTGACTTGCGGTTTTTCCTCCTTGTTTCTGCCATGGGCTCATCGACCAGCTTGTGTGGTTATATCTGAAAGGCTATTAGAAATTGCCCATCTCTTTATCTTTTCCCAGCACTTTCTAGAAGTGAGGTATCTAATAAGATCTCCTGTAAAAGAAGAGAATTCGGGGAGTTTAGAGATAAAATGAAGGGATGAACACTGTCAGGTCATAGAGGTGGCGAGAGGGTCACTCAGTACTGCTGTCCCTGCTGACCACCTGGTACAGGAGACTGCTGCGCTGCCAGGCTGCTGGCTGGTGGGGTCAGAAGGAAAAATGGGAAATTATATGTGAGGTGTGCACAAATTAAGTGTGCAAAATAGGAACCTAATAGTCCTGCTGAGAAGCATATAGAACAACACTGTCCAAAAGAAATATAATGCAAGCCACATACCTAATTTAAAATATTCTAGTACTCACATCCATCTCTAAAACAATGATTAAAATGGAGCTTACCTCGTGGAGCTGTTGGGAGATTTGAAGTATTAAAAATATGTGAAACTCTTAGAACAGTTCCTGGCACATAATAAGAATTAGTTATTATTTCTTATAACTTCCATATTTTGTTCCACAACTTCTTTGTTGATCTCAAATTTATGTATTATACAAACTCTGAACATACGTCCATCTAACCATTACAGTTCCTCTTTATATTACTCCCAAATTATTTCTCAAATCCAGATCCTCTTTCCTACCTCTGCCCTGTGTTAAACGCTCTTATTTGATTATCTCCCTCCACTGTCTGCTCTCTTACATGTTAATATGTATTTTACTATACCGGTTTTTGGATTGCATTATTATTTAGTTTACTTTTCTCCTCTGCACCAGGCAAAAATGTAAGCTTCAGCAAAGCAACGGCAATGTTGTCTTGTTTCTGCCTTTATCCCTCAAGACTAGAACAGTGCTTGACTTACTTAAACACAAATTTGTTGAATGGATAAAGAAATGAATGAATACATTTATGTTTTCTAAGGCTCCCAAATTTAGAATATAGGTCTTATACATCTTGTAACCCTATTGTTTAGCACAATATTTTAGAGCCTACCAGAGAGTAGACTGTCAAATATTTGTTCAACTGAGTAAAAAATGAAACCCATTATCTCTACAAAGTCTTACTTATTGAATATTTTAGGTCCTTTTATTACCAGATATAGCAAATGGTATTTCAGTTAATTCATGAAGTAACAATGGCATCCAGATCTGTCACAGCAGTTTGTTCCATGTAACTACTATAGAAAATGATCCACCAGGGAGGAAAGTTCAGGAGGATATCCATGTGTGTCACATGAAGAGTGTTCAGTGCTCAAATAAATTTGGAAAACCCTGAATTAAATCAAGTTCAACACATTTCTTTATAGTTGAAATTCTTGGAATCTTTAATTAGCTATTGTGTATTTTGAATCTCCAAGTAAGTGCTGCACAATAATACTTCATTTCTCAAATGTCTTTGACCTTGAGGCACTTCAGTGCACTTAGAAGAGATTTTTTAAGAAATCCTAACATCGAGGTTTTGAAGGACCTGCCTCTGGTCTCATCCTAACTTTCTCTTCCTCTCATTCATTAATCTCTAACCACTCTGGTCCTTTTTTTGCTTTGGAGCCTCTGTGCACGCTTTTCCCTCTGCTGGAGTATTGCCTTTGTATGGCCAGCTCCTATTTATTTTCCAGTCCACATTGTAAAAGTCCCTTCTTAACTTCAACAGTCTAAAATCAATCCCCTGGAATGCTTGCTCATGGCTTCCTCTCTTCATTCTTCACTTATTTATCATAATCTGTAGTTAAGATTTGCAATTATATTTGTATTTTGTATTTTAAAATAGTGATACCTTAACCTATTTTTCTTTTGATCTCATCTTTAGGAGATATTTTGTTGAGTGTGCATATGTAAATTCCATATTATAAACACTGTTAATGGTGGTTTTACATTTTTGTAAAGAATATCCTATTTGAAATTTGTGTCCTTGTAAGAAGCTAAAAATTTTCACTAAACCCTTAAATACCTTAAATACTAAAGGTACAGTGACATTAACTTGTAGTAGTTAGTGGATGGAACTAGGGTGGATTTGCTTTGGCATCCAAGCTATGGGCTGTTCCTTACAGCGTAGTGCTTGTCACCATTTTAATTCTTTATTTTATTGAAATCTTTCATTTTCATCTCTTCTTTATCACTCTCAAACCCCCATCAACATATAGTACCATTTACTTGTAGTTTGCATTTTAGAGAAATGAAGCTTTTTTTTTTTTTTACCATTTTCTCAAGCAGTAAGTAATAGCACAACCTGCTTCAGGATTTACACTAACTTAAACAAAATACTATTATCAGTCTTCCCCCATCATTCCATCAAAGATTCATCTGGCTGCCTTTGTTATTCTCCTGGTTCTTCTCTTTGTCCTCTCTCTGTCTCTCTCTCTTCTCTTTCCCTGTCTCTCTCTCTGTCTCTTTCTCTGTCTGTCTGTCTCATAGATCTCAGCTGTACATTTGGCAGTTTACATTTTGTGATATTTAAAAGGAGATACCCAACAATAAAAAAATCATGGATTTTATTTTTTTATTCATGCTTATCAATCCTGCAAAGAGCTAAGGGAAAATTGTCTCTATGTTCTTTTTAAAAGACTTAATATATAGACTCCACTTGCCACAAGCAGACAAGGTGTAAAATATTAAAATATAGGCAATGCAAAAGTAAGAACTTCACTCACAACCAAATACTCTGAGGAGATGCTATCCTCGGTGTCTAGATTAGATAGTCATCTGTGAATTGATGAAGACCTAAGAATTTCTCCCATCAAGGCAGAAATGAAGCATTTTGTTTTTTCTTTGTGATCTTTCTTCCTCCCCTCCCCTCCTCTCCTCTTCCCTTCTCCTCCCTCCACCCACTTTTTTTTAATACAAGGGAGACCAAGGTTCTGAGGCTGGGGAGGATTTGGGTCCGTATCAGGTGAGGGCACAGCTTTGGTTTTCTCTCCTCTTTGTCTTCATTATGGCTTATGTCCCTGCTCTACTGATTATTTCAGCATGTAGAAAAAACTGGCTGCAGCTAAAAATTGTCTTAAGAAATGTAAACCTTTGAGGCCATTTGAGCATAAACCCAGGCAATTCAGAGAAGCTGGGAACAAGCCAGAGGGAGGCTTGGTCCTTTTATCCACTCTTTCTGCAGGATTTATTAACATGCTGCAGAAAGTAGAATTCTGATTCTTGTGTTATGCGTGTTTATAAATTATATTACTGTGTAGATATTAACTAGTTTATATCAATATGTGCTAGATTTGAGTTTTCTTATCATTTCTATATATGTTTATATACGTATGTGTACAGACACATCTAAAGTTCAAAGTTTTATACAGATTAATCATAGATTATTTAATGTTTTGGTTTCTTGCTGTTAGCTATAGTTTATAATCTCAACAGAACTAAAATTGATAGAAAATGGGGAAAGAATATAGATTTCTATGCTGTGAAGGTAAATTAGTTTTAAAGCAAAGGAAGTTTTGCTTTAAAAATAGAAATGAAATACTTTTTCTGTATTAGAAATGTCTGTAAAATGTCTTTAGGAAATATATACATGTACTATGTATATGTGTATATATATACTGCATATGTATATATAGTGAACTTCTGAGTGTCTGCTTTTTAAAATGAATGATAGGGACAGGGGGCTTTATGGACACATGTTAATGATAAAGTAATCTGCTGCTTAGAATCATGTATTAAAAATAAGTCTGGCACACACAGGTGCTGAATTAGCTAATTAATTAAATTAATTAATTAACTAAACAAAATTTCATTGAGCACTTATTATGTACCGAATATTCCTGAATCCTGGAAATGAAGCAGTAAAAAAACAGGTAAGACCCCAGTTCTCTGAGCCTTGTTTATGGGAAAGGCAGACAATACAAAATAAAGTTCCAGATAGTAGCAAGTACCATGAAGAAAAATAAAGTCACCTAAAATTGTTCAGTGTTATGCTGACTGCAGCTGTTTTTCAGTGTGATCAAGATAACCATTTCTGAAGAGGTAATATTTAAACAGATTTGAATGAAGTAAGGTGCAATATAAAATCCTGGGGGGTGAGCGAACAGTGAGGAGAAAGCAGTTGTGAAGTCTCTGTGGGGGGAACGGGCTTAGTGTTTTCAAAAGAAGGCAAGAAGATGCAGAATGGTAAGTGTGAGATAATTTTAGGAAAAACCAGAGTTTGGCAGTTGTCAGATCATGTAAAGCCTTGTAGGTTTCTGTACGGAGTTTGGATTTTCTTCTATTTTATTCAATTTATTCTGTGTTTGATGAGAAGCTGTTAAAGGGTGTGGATCAGGGGAATGGTGTGACAATACTGAAGATAAGTTCACTATATGATAATAAGCTAGGAGGAAGAGGGATGTGGGTAGGTGTGGAATTGGTGGGCAGCATTAAGGGTCATCTGCACTGCAGCAGTCCAGTGAGAAATTGTAGTGTTTTGGGTAAGAGTGGTACCATCAGGAGGTTTAAGAACTGATTAGATTAAAATGGAATACATTTTGAAGGGAGAGCTGATAAAACTTGCTGAGTGATTAGTTGTATATGAGGGTAAGAACAATTATTTCTAGGTTTTTGTCCAGTAGGTAAATGGGCCTCTGAAAATGGCACCTCTATACCTTTTGAGCATGAGGTATAGCATAGCCACTTATAGAGCTGCAGGAAACTGGGAGAAGTATTGGGGGGGGAATTAAAAGGTCATTGTTGGACAAATTAAATTTGAAATGTCCATTTGACATATAAATGGAGATCTTGAGTAGCCAGTCAAATATCTGAACCTACAATTCAGTGGAAAGGATAGGGCTGGCAAATTAAAATCAGAAGTCATCTGTTTATAGAAGGTATTTCAAGCTATGAGATTGAATTAGATTACTTGAAAAGTGAGGATAAGGAGAGAAATGGTCTGACTGCTGATCTCTGAGTTACTCTCACATGAAGAGGTCAGGAAGAAGGATCTGTAGGTGAAATAGAAGGACAGGGAGAGAGGGCTCAACCATGTCAGCTGCATCTGTTGGGCTTAAGTTAAATGAGGATTGAGAATTAGACATTGATTTGGCCTGATGGTCATTTATTTGGACTAAAAAGGGTTTTGTTGGAATGGTTGGGCTGAAATTCTCTTTTTGATGGGTTAAAAATGAATGCGAAGAGAGAAAGTGAAGGCAGCATGTGTTACGATAACTTTTATGAGGGGATATTCTTTAAAGGGGAGTAGAAAAGTGGGTTGGTAGCTAAAATAGAGAGTTGTAAGTCAGAAAGTTTCTTTTAAAGTAGGAGATGTTTCAGCTGATACGGTTGAACCAATAGGGAAGGGAAAATTGCTGAGTCAGTAGAGAATGGATAACTGTAGATACAAATCTTTGAGAAGGGAAGAGAAGATGGGATTTGGGGTACAAATGGAGGGTTGGTCTTGGAAAAGTTCAGGGACAATTTATCTGATATAATAAGGAGACAGATATATGAGTTTTAAGCAGAGAGGGTGGTAGATTTGATTGGGTGTTGATGATGTTCTGTAATTTCTTCTATTTTTTCATTTATTTTTAAAGTCAAGGCAGTCAACTGAAGGTGAAAAGTTAAGAGAGAGGTGTTGGAAATTCCAGATGAGAGGAGGTGTAGAATTGTCATCTGAGAGAGTGGGAGAGTTGTTTCATCGATAAGGAAATATGATGGGATTCCTGAGTGATTTTTTGGGCCCACCTGCCTGTGGACCAAGCAGAAAGCTGGATTTGACTAAATTTTTCTAGAACTATGAGGCTTCCCTTAAATTCCACTGGAAGGTGTTTTAAAGGCTGGAGAAGGGCAATCAATAAATGCTTGAATGACAATTTTTCTACCTCCATTTTCCTTGAATTTTCATATAGTTAACATTTCCAGAAAGTTGACAACAATAAAAATAGTCAGTTTAAAGAATCACAGTTTTCCAGGTCAAATCTGTTAAATAGTAAGTCACAGCAGGAGGTATAATTAATTATAAGCTAAGTAAGCTTGCGTGACAATTGATTCAAATATACTCAACTCATCACCAAATATAGCCTTCATAGTATTGCTGGAGTAAACTTTCTCAAATGTAAATTTTGTGTGTGACTGACAAGTGTAAATCATTCAGTGGTAAACTATAGCCTATGACAGTTGTTCTCTAAACAGATGAATGCTAATGGCTCTGGTGACAATGGAGATCCAATGTCTATTGTAGAGTTACACTTAATGCTGCCTCCTCCTTATAGACTATGTCATAGATTGATACTTTCTTGATCATGTGAGATAGAAATATGAGAACCAAGGACATAAAACAGGGTTTCACAAGTCAGTTATGCCATCTCAAATATGGTCCCAAATATTTCTCAGAGATTATCCTTATTATCCTTACTGTTCCTAGTCCACTGATTGAAGGTGGGGTTCCCTGATTGCCTGAAACGTCTCGAGCACAAAAAATGCCATTGTGCACTAGCTAGTTAGAATTGCAGTTGGCAGTAGGCAGCACAAGGGTACTATCCAGTTTGCAGCTATCTCAGGGAATGTCTAATGGTTGTAAAAATGTGTGCATGTACACTTGCTTTTGGGATGGTGGATGGGGTAGTCACAACAGTCACAACATACAAGCCTAACTCCTTGTATGTTTTCCCCAGGGATGAAACTATGGGTCCATGAATATTCGATTACAACTTTTTGATATACAAAAGGATCCAATTCTAGATTTTAAGAAACATACATATTAAAAGAGGTGGCATTATTTTTAAAAAGTACTTGAAACAGGGATGTGGCTGCACTTCTCCTTCGTTGTATACCCTTAGCCAATTTCTGGGAGAAAGCATACAGACTTTAAGAACAATAGACAATAGTCACAGTGGGTTAATCCTTTCTCTGTCTTGAGGCACCAGGGTAGGGGTTTCCCAGCTGCCTCTAGCCATCCCATGTGTGCTATTCACTCAGCATTGAGGCATCTTCACTGAAGCTCTATGGGAACAAGGACGTATTTTCAAAGTAATTGGTCTTAAGGATAACTTCCAAGTTCTTGGCAAACTAGGAGCTCAAGTATCTGATCACTTTCTACTTCTCTAAATTCTGCAATGTAGACTTTCTCACACATACCAAGTCTCTGTGTCTTTACCCATGCCATTCTTTCTCCTTTGGAATGCCTTCCCTCCTCTACTTTGCTTTATACACTATCTTATATTTCAAGACCAAATACCTATCTCCTCTTGTAGGAAACCTTCATAAAAACTCCACCATCTCCATCCTTGTCCCTGCTGCTTTAAATGTCTTCTTGCCTGTCTCATTCCAATAGACTTAAGCTGGACTTCCCCTTCTTACTTAAAGACTGCACTTAAATAGGTCTAATAATGTATGTATGTGTATATATATGTGTGTATGTATATATATATATATATATATATATATATATATATATATATAACATTGAAAAAATCCCCCATGTTAGTCTTTCCTACTAGACAACATGTCATTTCAGTGACCTGCCTTTTGATTTTACTTCAACAGCATGTGTTTGCTCTCTAATTAATGCTTATTATCTATTAGAATTGTACCTAAAACAAAAATGTTTATCCTGAGAGAGTATTCTGTACATTTCATGAGATATTTTCATGCAGAATGTTCTGCCATTTCCTTTGGCTTTTGATGTTAAAAATTATTTCTATTTCAAAAATATTTTTAACTTCCCATGCTGCCACATAGTAAAGCCTTTTTAATTGATATGTTTTATATCATTCAGTTTTAATTTTATTTGTGCCCTAAGTAATTTGTTAAAGCAGTATTTTTAGTAGGAAATCATGATCTATTTTCTAATATACCAACTGACATAAAATCCAGTTCTTCCTAAATATGGAGATGCTTCATTTTATAAATTTGCATATATCTTAATGGTGAGGACATTTTAATATTATGCTGTTTTACTTACTATGAAAAGGTTTTACTCTGAGACCTACTGAAAAAAAGCAAAAAGAAAAACTTTAAGTAGAAAATGATGTTTTGTTTCCTCATATTAAAATCCATTTAAAAATGTCAAAATAAGCATGCAAAGCCAAAATTAAATCTCTTGGTCATATTTTTGATAAGTGATGACTTTTTCTATTTTAATTAACTCCCTAAAGAATTTTTAAATGTGGATGTCTCTAACCTAGAGGATAATTTTCAAACAATTATGTATATAATTATTAGCTTTATAATTTTTCTCCATTCCTCACAAAGTCACAATTTTATCAGATACTTATCTTACCCACCCCCCATGAAATGTGTTGTATTAAATAACTTATAAGTTCCAATCTGCCATCCCATTATCTATCATATATCTATCATGGCATATAATTAACTGCTATGATTATTTTGATTTATAAATAATTTATATAAATATAAAAATACAGAAGTATGCACTTAAGTACAGAAATAAGCAATCTGTCAATTTTATTTAATTAGCATAATAACTTATACATTTAATGTATGTCAGATATAGGTTTCTCTTTATTCTGATTTCAGTATGGGCAAATATAGGAGAAGACCAGAAAACCACTGTGGTCTTTGTAAATTTATATGGAAAAATGATAGACTTTTAAAATATGAATGTATGTATAGATATATTTGCACAATAACTTGAGTCAAATTCATATAGTTATGGATAATGTGAAGGATATATTTTCTATAGAATCAATTTTACAGGTCTAGTTCAGCCATGCTGCTGAACATCTGCATAATATGGCTATTTCTGCTTTTTACAGGGCAGAGACCAATGCGTAAATTATGATTATTAATGATTTGGCTACTTGTGATCTCTTTTGAAAACTAAATGGATGAAAATTATATTTTCCTTGCAATTTATGACAAAATGATAAATAAAATTATTTTCTGTATATTCTCATTATTTTGACATAATTTAAAGGGTAATCTTTTCAAAAGTATCTCATATACAAGTTCAGAGATTTCCAAGAGTACACTAGTTAAGGTGTTTCTGGGTGTGTAGAAGTTTTTCAGCCCCCAAAAGTGCCTGATGAGTCCATTTATTTAAAGGTAAAAATCAATAATAGAACACCAGTATCTCTGGGTCTAGTCATAGCTTTTCATCTAACTATAGAAGTCAGTAGTTCTACTTTCTCAAGGACAGTTGTAAAGTGTAGCTTGGCCTAAACTCATCCCTAAGCTCTTTATAGAAAATAAAGTTCAGTGTAGGATATGCATCATCAATGAAGTTTCTGAGCTGGGGAAGAGAAGTGAAGCAAAAATGCCCAGGTGAACTGGTGTGGGAATAAACAAGTGTTGATTGAGAATGTCAAAGGCAAAAGAAACTTCTCACTGCTCTTCAAAGTTGATTCTTCCTTGTTATTGTGATGGTTAATTTTTTGTGTCAGCTTGACTGGGCTAAGGGATGCCAAATAGCTGGTAAACATTTATTTCTGGGTGTGTCTGTGGATGTGTTTCTGGAAGAGATTTAGCATTTGATTCAGTGACTGAATAAAGAGACCACCGTCACCAATGTGTCCAGGCACCATCCAGTTTGTTGACCCCGATGGAACAAAAAGGTGAAGGACTGGTGAATTTTTTCTCTCTCTCTCCCTTCTTGAGCTGGGAAGTTCATCTTTTTCTGTCTTTGAACATTGGAGCTTCTGGTTCTTGGCCCTTCCAACTCTGAGGCTTATACCAGTGGCACCCTGGTTCTTAGGCCTTAGCCCTCCTACTGGGAGTTACATCATCGGCTACCCTTGAACTGAATTATATCTCTGGCTTTCTTGATCCTTCAGCAGGCAGAAGGCTAGATTGTGGGACTTGTCTGCCTCTATAACTGTTTGAACTGATCTCTATAAGAACTCACCTCATATATATATATACATCCTGTTCACTCTGTTTCGTTGGAGAACCCTGACTAATACAGTCATGTCTAAAAATTACCATGATAAATGAGCCTCGTCAATGGTATCAGTTGGAATCATAAAGTTGGAAGGGTCTTAGTAGTCCATCCTCTCTCTAAGAGTAGAGATCACTTCTATGCACTATTTTTCTTGGTGTATAATTTTCTGCAGTCCTTTCAGAAAACAGTTTGTCAGCACTTATGTTAAAAAATGCTATAGCATGATCATTGAGTTATTTCACTTAAGGTACTTTATTCTAAGGCTATAAGCCTACTATATATTAAAAAGAAAATACTATGTGCTTAAAGATATTTATTGCAAGTTATTAACTAGAAACCAGCAAAAATATCATTCAGGAATGACAGGTAAATTAAGACATTCTCAAATGAAAGAAAATGAAGAGAATTTGTGGCCAGCAGACCTATCCTCAAAGAATAGCTAAGGGAGGGCTTCCCTTATGGTACACCCATACCATGGAATACTACTTAGCAATAAAAAGTAACAATATTGATCCACAAAACAACTCGGATTGATTTTCAGGGGATTATGCTGACAGGAAAAAGCCTGTCTCAAAAGAGAACATACATATGATTCAACTACTTTTATGTATTATTCTTGTAGTGACAAAATAAAGAAACAGAAAAATTAGTGGTAACCAGGGGTTAAGGATAGTGGTGGGAAGGCAGGAGGAAAGTGTATGTGATTATAAAAGGGTATCAGGAGAGCCGCCTGTGATGTCATTGTGTGTCCTGACTGTATCAGTGCCAGTACCTTGGCTGGGATATTGTTCCATAGCTTTTCAAATGTTACCATTTGAGTAAACAGGTAAAGTCTACACAGGATCTGCCTGTATTATTTCATATAACTGCGTGGTAATCTACATTTATCTCAAAATCAAAAGTTTTAATTAAAATTTTTTAAAATCCTCTTTATATCAGAAACAAAGTGGCTCTAAGAAATCATTTGCAAATGTTAGTCATTTAACTATTACCGCTCATGGGCATTTGAAAGTAAGCTTCATTTTCAAAAGCATATAGACATAGGTAATAACTTTTCAAATAGATTTTTTAAAGTTTAGATTTAGTCAAATCAGGACATCTGCTGCTCATGCAGTCTTAGAACATCAATGCCAATTAAAATCACTGTGGCTCAGAGCTGATACTCAACTTTAGAGTTCAGAATTCTCCCCCCCTCCAGTTTAGATTGAGCTATAGGGGCCGCGCTCACGATAAACTCATATTAACAACAACAACAACAAAACTGATCTAATAATGTTAGATGGAGTATATGCCTTAAAAGTTAGTTGGAATCCTTGTGTTCAGTAAAGAAGTCACCTTTGTTTTGTTCCAAATAGTTTTTGAATTCAAATAAGTAATTTTAAGTATTTTTAAATGAGCATAGCGTTAACACTATAAACATTACATGGTCTTAGACAATATGTAATCTTGGTAAAGTAAGTGTCTTATGGACCATTCCTGCCTGACTGGTGTTACTACCCCTGTAATAAGTGGAAAGCTTGGGTTTACCAACTAGTGTTTCTTTCTTCCCATTAGTGCTGGATTAGTACTGATGAATGCATTTTATTAAGCTTTGCAATAATGTTTGTTTTTTACTAAGCCCAATGCAGATCAGTGTTCTTTTCTTGAGATTTTTCTCAGATTTCTTCAGTACATCCTGGTTTTGACAATTCAAACTTGTCACCTTGATTGTACTCCCTAACTCGTCACCGAAGAAACATTTATAAACTATGTGTTAGTTACATTTATTTCTGCTATTAGCTAATGTTACTTGTATGTTGGTATTTATTTTTCTCTGAGATGCTCTTTTTATCAACCTGGGCTCTCATTGTAGACAATTCTCTTACTAGAAAATTCATAGACTCAAGTGTTTGAAGGGACCTCAGTAACATAGTTTAATCTTTAATCTTTGCTTCAACATCCCTGATTCTGCTTGGCCTTAGAGATCTTCAGTAGTGTGAAACCCATCTCATGAGGTAGCCCATTCCATATTTGGACAGGTTTCCCCATTAGAAAATTCTTTGTTACATTAAGTTAAACATCTGTCTATCAATTTGTAACCCACGGACACTCAGAAGACAGATCCAATCACTTTTCTACATAGTGTGCCTTTGAGTATTATAACCTGGAGCTCTTTCTATTTCCAGAGTGTGTATTTCCATTTTCTCCCCAATTATTTTTCCTATTGCATTACGTGGTTTTGAATTCTTATTTATTAGCAAACATGAATTTGTCTATATCCCTCTTATATTTGGAACTCTGAATGTAATATAACGATGGGTTCTGACTATATCATATTATATTTTAGTCAGAAATTTCTTAGCCATTGCCCAGTATAGACATGCATTGTATCTTTGTTATTTTCTATTTATTTTATACCTCAAAAGTACAATTGTGTCAAAAGACTTCTAGTGTACTAAGGTTTGGTTCTCTTCTGTCTTCTAGACTTGTAAATAATGTGTATATAAGGTAATGGGGGAAAAAATCACTCACTCTTTCAGTGATATATTTTTTCCTTTTTTTTTTTTTGTTTGTTTTACCTCATTTACTCTCCCTCGAGTGTATTGTGAAGATTACTATTTTTTTAAGCCTTAATATATGTCTAGTCAAAAATCTTACAATCTATCGTTTAAATTTAAATTGTATTCCAAAAGTCACTAGATTAAATCTCCTGCTATACTTAGTGAATGAAAATATATGTTAAAGGAGGGAAAGCAGACCATTTTTATGTTTCTAACAGGCTAAATTGGGAACTTGTCATTGCTCACAATCCAGTTCTTCAGAAGTCTAAAACTGAACTTGAAAGCACCCTAGTCACCTCTGACCCACTGTGGAACACAGTGGTCACAATTGAAGAGGAAGGTGGTACTTTTCTTTTCAAGAAGAGCCACTTGCAATCACAGGTGTTATCAACAAGCCTTGGAGCTTCGAAGAGCTATTGTATTTTCCTTCAGCCAGCCATTGTGATGACAGCACTTCAGAGGTTACTGGGCCACTTTTAAACTTTTGTATCTTAAAAGCCACAGTAGAAATATATAGGCCACCCTGATTAATCAAAATAATATTTTCTGTCTTGCTGTAATATGATCATAAACCTTCAAAGAGGCCTTTCCTTATGAAGTGTTTATGAGTTACAAGAAACAAGTGTAGGCCTTTTATCTGTAAACGTGACAAATATTCACAAAAATGCAATTGTCTTCAACTAGATATTCCCCTTTCGTCTTTAAAAGAGACACACTTTTCATAAAATCAACTATTGCCAAAGACTAACAAGTATCTGTGAAACAAAGGAGCTTTGAAATTATTCTTTGATTAGCTTGCTATATCAAAGGTAAAGGAATTGTATCCTTGAGTGGTGGTGGAGAGCTGTGGAAGGATCATGAACAGGCTTGCTCTTGCTGGCTTAGTACTACTCTTGCTGTAGTGAAGGCCATTTTGAGCCAGTGGGTCAGACATATAACATGGGGTGTCATAATAGTTGGAAAAAATCAGCAAATTATGATAAGAAGAATTTATACTTCAGAGCAATACTCATTTTTGTGTATAGCCATTATTTTTCTGGACCTTTCTACTTGTTTACATGCATATTTCATTCTCTGCTCACATTTACATCTTTATTAAATTTGTATACCCTTTTTTTCTCTTTTTTTCTTCATTTACTCCTCATGTAACTGGCTGTAAATGAATCTGAATCACATATTTATGTCAGTGACAAGTCAAAATGCCAAATTTGAGCTATTTGTGGCTCTGTTGTGAGCAATTTACATATTTACAGTCCCTAACATCTGCTTTTTTTTTTTTTTTTATGGTACGCGGGCCTCTCACTGTTGTAGCCTCTCCCATTGTGGAGCACAGGCTCCGTACGTGCAGGCTTAGCTGCCATGGCTCACGGGCCCAGCCGCTCCGCGGCATGTGGGATCTTCCTGGACTGGGGCACGAACCCACGTCCCCTGCATTGGCAGGCGGACTCTCAACCGCTGCGCCACCAGGGAAGCCCTAACATCTGCTTTAAAATATTCTAATATTATAATTCTTTCCAAAGTTGGTTTAACCATTAGCAATCAACAATAGCAACAATGAAATACATTGTGGTGGTAATTGATAAATTAAAACAAACCACCTGTGAGCAAGAGGGCTCTAGAAAAAAAGCAAGTTAAGATGGCTAGGGAGGTGGCACATTGCTGCAAGCTCCATGAACTTCCTGTGATACATCCCAAATTTTATAAACTTCACTAATATACCAATAATATGGATGATAACAAGAGAAAGCAAAAAACAAAAACAAAACAAAAGAGGAGGGAACAAAAATTAGAAAATTTGGGAGGCAGGGAAACATATGGGCTATAATCATCCGTACAGTTGCTGTGTCTGTGGATAAAACCTGACTTTAAAGTTTTTTTGGCTTTGAGACATGTTTTGATGGGGAAAGTCAGATCTTTACCAGTGTCCCAATCCTTCACTTACCTGTTCAGGTGATATTGGAAGAATCATGTAAAATCTCTTGTTTCAGTTTCCTCATCTGTAATTAGAGAATGATAACCCTTAGTGTAAGTGTAAAGAAAAAATTAAACATGACTATATGGATAAAGCATTTGACCCATTATCTATTCTCAGTAAAGGATAGTTTTCTGTTCTTTCTTTATCTCCCCAGAGCGCAAACTGCCAGCAGCCAAAGGGGAGAGGGAATCATCCTCAGGAGTTAGCAGATACATTGTGACTCTGACAGTTATCGCGTGTTGCTCATTGTTTGGGCATCATTGAGTATTGTAGTTGGAACCGTTCACAATGACAGTTCTACATGCCAATGAAAAAGCAAATGTCTCAAACCTATTCAGTGGCCTTCAGTGCAGGTTGAAAAAGGTACTGAAAATGTAGTGTGGGAGGGATTTTCTGAAAGGGAGAAGATGGTATAGCCCAAATAAGCAGCTTTTTCCTAAATGCCTTATTTAATCAAAGAGTAACATGTAGTATTTATATTTCTTAAATAAAGATCTCTCTCAAGAACAATTTTCAGCAGAAGCAGCACAGTGGATTTAACTGATAGTGCCTCTCCTTACTTTCCTTTCATACTGTGCAAAGGTTGTTTTGTTTTGGGGGTTTTTTGTTTGTTTGTTTGTTTGTTTTTAATGTGGTATATCCCATAATCTTTGTATAATAGAGGAATAGACCATAGTGTTTAGGTTGCAGATTCCCTCTTACTGTAAAAAAATAGTTTGGCATGGGAGAGTTTACCACTGATCCAGAAAACCATTGGTGGTTGTATAAGTAGTGACCTGCTGATATCCAGCAAGTATCCAAATTAGTGATTTTCAGCAACAAAAACTGATTTTGGAAAAAGTAATAGACTTAGTTCCAAGGGACTTGAGGGGCTAATATAAAACTAATCATAGATGAACATGACTATAACATTCCTTGCTTAAGACATAGTTTCTTATATATGATCCCTGGGTGTCCAGAGAAAGCCTCTCAGAGGTCATATTTGATTAAAATCTGCTTGACATTTGAGCTTGGGTTCAACTTGGGCAGAGAATTCCAGGCAGAGATGCGAAGTCCATATGGTTAAATTGAGCTTGATTGTGCTTGAGGAACAGAAAGAAGGCCACTGTAGCTGGCACTTAGTGGAAGGGAGTAAGTCACAGTATTAGACTGGTGCTTGATTGTATCGGACCTTGTAACCAGGACTATAGAGTGGATTTTATCCCAGGTGAGTTGGGACTTATTTAATAGGGCCAGGTCACTCTGACTGGGCAGGATTTTGACCTGAAAGTGGGTCATTAATCTCAACCTGACGGCACGCTATACATTTGCAAAGTGCCTGGGCATTGATAACTATATATATAAAACTCTGGGCGGGTGACTTTGACAATTCATCCTATGTCTTTATATATGAAAAAGAATCCTGAAACCATGGAAATTTAAGATAATTTTGGGACCTTTTAAAAAAGTTAATTTGGGGGCTTCCCTGGTGACGCAGTGGTTGAGAATCTGCCTGCTAATGCAGGGGACATGGGTTTAAGCCCTGGTCTGGGAGGATCCCACATGCCGCGGGGCAACTAGGCCCGTGAGCCACAACTACTGAGCCTGCACGTCTGGAGCCTGTGCTCCGCAACAAGAGAGACTGCGATAGTGAGAGGCCCGCGCACCGCGATGGAGAGTGGCCCGCGCACTGCGATGAAGAGTGACCCCCGCTTGCCACAACTAGAGAAAGCCCTCACACAGAAACAAAGACCCAACACAGCAAAAATAAATAAATAAATAAATAAACTCCTACCCCCAACATCTTCTTTAAAAAAAAAAAAAAAACTCCCCCAAATAAATCTCTAGGCCCATGTGTTTGAAAAAAGAAAAAGTTAATTTTTTAAGCATAGGCTAAATTCTCCTCAAAATTTTCACCAGATATCTGATATTCTGAGGAGTCTAAGCTTTTATTTCCCAGGACCTGCATCCATTGCAGATGTGAAGTTTCTTCTGATCTATTGTTTTATCTTTTACAAATTTGTCAGTTTGCCTTTTACTTCAGAATATATTGTGTTTATTTTACTACAGTTAGCTCTTTAAGTTGCTGTCAAGGGCCAGGTGTGCATAGTAGCAAGCTACTTTGATTCTGCAATAAGAAACCTGAGTTCAAATTCTGACTTCATCACTGGCCAGCTGTGTGGCCCCGTGAAAGTTACATATGGACAGTGGTAAATGTGAGTTTTTATTTTTGTTTTTTTTTTTTGCGGTACGCGGGCCTCTCACTGTGTGGCCTCTCCCGTTGCGGAGCACAGGCTCTGGACGCATAGGCTCAGCGACCATGACTCACGGGCCCAGCCGCTCTGCGGCATGTGGGATCCTCCTGGACCGGGGCACGAACCCATGTCCCCTGCATCAGCAGGCAGACTCTCAACCACTGCTCCACCAGGGAAACCCAAAATGTGAGTTTTAATTGCAGGGGTTAGCAAACTATGGCCTGCGAGCCAAATCTGGCTGCTGTTTTTGTTAATAAAGTTTTACTGAACTACAGTCATGCTTACTCCTTTACATATTGTCTGTGATCTCTTACAACCTACAACAGCAGAGCTGAATCATTGCGACGTAGACTGTGCATGGCCCACAGAGCGTAAAATGCTTATACTTGGCCCTTTACAAAAAAAGTTCACCAATTCCTGTCGTAGTGCACACTTCTGAGGGTTATTTTGGGAATTCCATGGAATAATTCACACAAAGCTTTTTGTACAAGGTCCAGCATTTAATAAGCATTCAATATATATTTATAATTACTACAATTTTTAGAAATTCATTTTGTTTACTTCACAGTAATCAGGTTAAATTGACTCTCATGAAGATGCACCACTGTTTATGTGTATTTCTCTATATCCTTGGGGGTAAAATTGCCTAAGTTTGAGAAGTCTGTTTTTTGAGTAGTCCTATTTTGGTGATGCTTGCCCATTTCTGCATTAATAACAGTCCTGGTTATTGGAGGTTCTATTTTACCCACTAATCTGTCCTTGATATGAATATTATAAATTATACATATGTAAAAGTTCTTGGCTATATTACAGCAATATGGGTAGATTGTTAAATTAATCATTGCAGAACCCTTTGAAAATCTAGGCAGCAGTGTGCAAATGCAAAATTTATAACTGGAGCAAACAAAAAGAAGCTGATGATTCCTTAAGGGTACTGATGTTTTTGTGGTTTCTTTCTTTTATTATTGTCACCAGAGATTTATCTAACATTTGGGGAAATTTTCAATATTTAATCATAAGCATTTTTATTCCAATGTAGGCTATACATGCAGACCAATCTGAATTTGTTCTAACTAGAGGCTGGATATATATATCTGTTTTTTTTAATTAGGGTATATGTTCAGATGAATGCTCATGTGTGTTAAAACTTAAAATAAACAAATTCATGCATTAATAAGAAAATATGATTAGTGAAGAGTTTAATGATTTTACTTTTCATAGTGGTAAACATGTTGTAAAAGGCCCCTAAACAAAGATTGTAAACTGTGGGGGAAAATGAAGAGGATAATCTTATTTGAGCATCCCAAATAAATAATTTCTTATTTAGTTTTCTTCGTAAAAATATCTTCCTAAATGCCTACATCATACTAATTACATAGCCACTTTTGTAGGTGTCTGAAGTACCTACAAAAGTACATTTAAGTTACATTTATGCCAGTGTAGTCAAGAGTTTTGTTCTTAATTTCCATTTCCTATTTCAATGACTCTGAAAACACAGTTTCTTAAGTAATGTATACTAGGTTTTTTTGGGTTTTTTTAACTGCTTCAAAGTTAATGTTGGATTTTATTTGAGTTTTTTAGCTTTCTATGTACCTTGTTAATTCAGTTCAGGTCAATTTGTTTAAAATTAATTTAGAAAAAGGTATAGGACATGATTCCTACCACATAGACATTTATTGTTGTGTTGGGAAGACTGGTTACATGAACCAGTTTATCTCCTATTTTGTTTTACACTAATTAAGGAATTGTCAGGAAGATTCTGTGAAGCTTATGCTGAGACTTGAGTAATAGGTAGAGTTTGGACAGGAGAGGAATGGGTAGTAGTTCTTATATTTGTTTTTTTCTTTGGTGGGGAGGCTGAATGGTTGTTTTTTAGTATGTGTGTTTATTTTTCCCTATCATCTAGAATTCTATTATTGCCTGAAACACATTATTTGATGTAATAAACCTTTAAGGTCGGGATTATGTTAGCATATAGTGGAATGATTCAAATTATTTACTCTGTATCCTGAAGCTCAGAAAATTTTTGATCTTGAATTAATCTTTCACTTTAATAAAAGGTTTATTAAATCCTAAGTTAGAAGGAGAACAAATAATCTAGTAACTTCTTGTCAAAACTTATCACTCTGAGGTTCAGAGAGGTTATGTGCTTATACTGATTTTTGCAAAATCAAATGGAATAGTTTTCCTGACTCCTAACTCAGTGCTATTTGTGTGTATGTGTGTGTTACAAATGCTTCCTTGATGTTCATTAAGTGAAGTCTGGCATAATTTTCTCGTAAATTGCATCAAACCAAGGCACTTGCTTTCTTTATTTTTTTCAAAATTAGTAAATATATTTATTTATTTAATGATTTCAAGCAATAGCTAGTTTTTTGATAGGCTTTCACTTTTGCTTTATGAATGACAATTTAAAAGGAAGAGAGGCTGATGAGAGAGAAAAGGAAGAGAGAAAAAGAGGTTAGAAAAGAAAAAGGAAGGGAAAGAGAAGAAGAGATCATATGCAGAGCTAGTTTAGGGATTAAGGAGCCACAGAGAGCAAGGGAAAAAAGGAATGGCTTCTTAAGACTGATAGAAAGAGCAAAGTCTCAGCTGAAGTGGGCAATAGTTGGGGCAGGATTCAAGAAAAGTGTGAGCCTTAATTGGGAAAGAGGCTATAACATGAAGTGGGAATTTTCCAGAGATGTATCTTGCTAGAAAGAAAATTATCCCAAAGTTATTCTCTTTTTTTTTTTTTTTTTTTTTTTTTTTGCGGTTTGTGGGCCTCTCACTGTTGTGGCCTCTCCTGTTGCGGAGCACAGGCTCCGGACGCACAGGCCCAGCGGCCATGGCTCACGGGCCCAGCCGCTCCGTGGCATGTGGGATCTTCCCAGACCGGGGCACGAACCCGTGTCCCCTGCATCGGCAGGCGGACTCTCAACCACTGTGCCACCAGGGAAGCCCCCCAAAGTTATTCTCTTTAAAGAGAAAAATTCTGGCTAATTACTGTGCCTGAGTTTGGGCTGTGGCCTCTTCCCCACTCCCACCCCACTGCCACCCTCAGAGGTGCTGGATCTGCAGGTCTGTGGCTAGCGGTGGGCACCGGTCTCTGTTCTGCAGGATGGGGTTTATTAAAGTTATCAAGAATAAGGCCTACTTCAAGAGATACCAAGTGAAATTTGGAAGAAGACAAGAGGTTAAAGCTGATGACTGTGCTCAGAAGTGCATGGTAATCCAGGATAAAAATAAGTACAAGAGACCCAAATATAGGATGATAGTTCATATAACCGAGAGAGATATCATTTGTCAGATTGCTTATTCCATATAGAAGGAGATATGATAGTTTGTGCAGCTTATGTTCATGAACTCTCGTGGATACACTGCAGAAAGCACTGATGGTCAACCTGGTGCCTTCACCTGCTGTTTGGATGCAGGGCTTGCCGGAACTATTACTTAAAAGCTGTGGATGGAGGCTTGTCTGTCCCTCACAGTAACAAAAGACTCTGGTTATGATTCAGAAAGCAAGGAATCCATTGCAGAAGTACACTAGAAGCACATCATGGGTCAGAACATTGCAGATTGTCTGTGTTACCTGATTGAAGAAGGTGAAGATGCTTCCAGGAAATAATTCTCTCAATACATAAAGAACAGTGTGACTCTAGACACGATGGAGGAGATTATAAGAAAGCTCATGCTGCTGTAGGAGAGAATCCAGTCTATGAGAAGAAGCCCAAGAAAGAAGGTTAAAAGAAGAAGTAGAACCATCTCAGAATGCCAAATGCCCAGAAGAAAGATGGAGTAGCTCAGAAGAAGGCAAGCTTCCTCAGAGCTCAGGAGTGAGCCTCTGGAAGCTGATAAACCAAACCACAATTTTCTATGAAGGTTTTTCAGATAAAGACAATAATAAACTTATTGACCAAGCTAAATAAATAAACAAACAAACAAACAAATAAATAAATAAAATAGGAAAATCCTGGAGAAATGCGATTCAAACATTTCAGAAGTGAATAGCTGACTATTATATGAGAGGTTCAACCACACAAAATTATCACATAAAAAATGTTCATCTCTTATTTTTTCGTGCTCTCACCTGTTTATTTGATGGCTAATTTAATAAATAGCTTTCCACAAAATCTGATTGTGTTGACTGTATTAGAATTGATTTTTAAAGGAGGTCACATGTTAAAGATTACACTATAGAACTGATAGTATGTAATACAAAGGTATTCTTGCTATGCCTGTCAGAAATGGATTGACAGCTTTTCTGAATTAAATTTATGGTGATTTCCAATAAGTTTGAGTGATATATTGTCCAATTTATCCTGTAGACCTCCACCTTTAATATCACTTTTTTGAATATTTTCCACACTAGGTTAACAGATCCTTTCTCATTATAGTGTCATACTACCATACTATTCTTTGTGTTATTAATCACTATTGTAATTAAATGCATTTTTGTTATTATTGGTAAAATGTCTGTCTCTCCCATTAGTCTCTAAGCTCCATGAAAATGGGTGTTGTATGTTTTCTATTCATGACTATAACCCCAGCACCTAGCATTGAGCCTGGCACAAAGCAGGTACTCAAGAAATACTTGTTGAATGCACCAATAAGTAAACACCACACTACTCCAGAAAAAATAAATGCAGAATTAAAAAATAAGGCTCAAGAATGGTGGCCATGGAAGTCGGAATCCTCTAAGGAATGTGTAACAACTCAACTGCTGAATCAACTAGAAAAAAAAAAGGCTCATTTTGTTTTGATATTAGCCAAAACATGCTTATCTTTAAGAAGATTTATTTTCAATATGAAAAAAATTATAGGTATTATAACACATTGGTCTATTCTAATTTATATGTAAACAAATACATTTAAAATCTGTTTATTATCCAATAGGTGCTCCCCTTAATCAATCCTTACTATATATCAAACACTGCTAACCACATTATACACATTATCCTATTTAATCCTCTTTCAGGAATGTGCTGAAATTATCTTCCATTTTACAGTTGAGAAAACTGAGGCTTAGAGATGTTAAGTACCTTGCTCAAGTTCATACAGTTGACATGACCACATGTTGGAGCTATGGGTATGTGGTTTTAAAAAATTATTGTGGGCTTCCCTGGTGGCTCAGTGGTTGAGAGTCCGCCTGCCGATGCAGGGGGTGCGGTTTCGTGCCCCGGGAGGATCCCATATGCCACGGAGCGGCTGGGCCCGTGAACCATGGCCGCTGAGCCTGCGCGTCCAGAGCCTGTGCTCTGCAACGGGAGAGGCCACAACAGTGAGAGGCCCGCGTACTGCAAAAAAATATATATATATATTGTACCAAGGAAATTGCCAAAAACAAAAATTAATTTATACATGGTCATGCTGAATGTAGCACTATCCAATTATACTTAAGGGTTGAGATTTTGGACTCAAAAGGTTGAGTTCCACCTGTACTTATTAGCTGTGTGACCCTGAACATTTTAACTTCTTAAAATCTCAGATTCTCCAACCATGAAACACACTTGATATTACAGCCTTGTTAAGTGAGACTGTGTAATATGTGAGTTCTAGAAGCCAGTAGACATTCAATGAATTTGAATTTCTTTTTCTTTTCTATATAACACCTATATTCTCCATTCTGTTCTATTCTAGCCAGGCTGCTAAATGCTAATTCCCTTTGTTTGTAGGAACGTGTACAAATAGACATTAAAGAGCTATATCTTATTTAACAAATAAGTGCAAATTTGAAAACTGCTGAAGGAGTGATAGTTGAAATTTAAATATGATTAATAGCAGCTTAATAGCAGCTTCGCATACAGTTTTCCTCAATTTCCCACCCCCAGAACACACATACACACACAAGCACACACAGGCATGCACATACCATTTTCTGAAGATCTAGGTGCTTCTTTTTACCCTTGCCTTATCTCTATCCCTATGTAACTGGTATTCCCCAACTCATCTCCTCCCCAGAGTGCTTATCCATCTTTGGTCTCAGAGTACATTGTTGCATTGCAACTTCCTTAGTATTCTAAATATCTATAACTTTATATAAGCTATAATAGTATTTTTCTTGAATGTTGTCTTAAAATATTCATTATTTAGGGGTGATAGTCAAGGAAAATCCTCTTGTAGTCAATATAGTCTATAAAATCATAATTATTTTGGACTAGAAAAGAAAATTAATTCCCAGATGCTTTATACTTGTTTATCTACAGATCTTTGTTCTCCTTCACTTGTATTTTTCTCATTTATTTTTTGACGCTGTTTAGATGTATTTATCTTTAAGTTGCCTCAAGTCAGTCTTTTGAAATGAAGCTGGTTAAATATAAGTAAATAAACATTATATATCTAATTACAAATTTTAATACAGTGATGGAAAATTATCAAGTTTATGAGCTATTTTTCTACAACAGAAATATAATAGTTCACTTAAATATCAAGTTAATCTATTAGAAATAAATCAATCAGAAGAGAAAGATTGAAAAATGAGAAATATGTAAATAGTTGTTTCCAAGCTTTTACCATTAAAATAAGCTTTTAAAATCTGATTAACAATTATAGTTTAATATTTGCCAATAATGTATATCTATATATGTTTAAGTCACTGTCAGTTTTGATCTGGAGCAATAATTATTTTCATTCTATAGGTAAGGTTGAATTTTTAACCTTGTTTGGAAAAGATGGATGTGTATCTGTGTACCTGTATGTATGTATATGTAATTAACTAACCTATAGTGATTTGTTCTGTAGAAGAGCAATGCCTTGTTCAGATGAGATATGTAATAAGTTTCATATAATACCTCCCCTATGTTTCATTATAAAGGATGATTTAGCTTGGCTCTCTGCTTTCTAGACCTTGAGATGCTCAGCTTTTTTGTGCCCTCTACTTTGAAAAAGATCTTTCTAAGTTTTGTCCAAATTTTAATAGTATATTTGATAAGCTCTAATGCTTTGAAAAATCACCTTTGGTAACAACCTTTATGAGAAAGCAAAGAAATATAAACTGATTTAAAAATAAATAGTATGAAAACTTATTAATTTCTTAATCATTCAGGGTAATTAATCATTATCAGAGTGGGTTATTAGTTATTTTAGATTTATCTCTTTTTTTTTTTTTTTTTTTTTTTTTGCGGTACGCGGGCCTCTCACCGCTGTGGCCTCTCCCGTTGCGGAGCACAGGCTCCGGACGCGCAGGCCCAGCGGCCATGGCTCACGGGCCCAGCCACTCCGCGGCACATGGGATCCTCCCGGACCGGGACACGAACCCGTATCCCCTGCATCGGCAGGCGGACTATCAACCACTGCGCCACCAGGGAGGCCCTATCTCTTTTTTTGTATCAGACTGAAAAGCTTTCACGTTTGCTTTAACTGCTGGTCCCTTACCACTCCGCTCCCCACCCCTATGCACACACATACACAGGGACAAACACACTCCCCTCGAAGTTTGCATTTTTCTCATCTTACTTGAGCAGGTAACCAAGCTTGTTAAGAATATAAATTTAGAGAAAAGAGAGACTTGAAAATTTCTCGAGTATTTTTTTTTTTTAGTAAAAGTATAATTGGAAACATTTAGCATATGAAAGTATAATATGCCATCCTTTCCTACTTATTTCCTAGAGAATACCTAATTAGACTTACAGATAATATAAATGGAGTAATTTTAATTCAATATTTAATAAGTTAAGTACAATTTAGGCCTTAAGGGGAAGAAAATGTTTTATTGTAATAATGAATGTAGATAACCAGGGCTCAGTGGATATAATATGATTAAACAGTATATTAATTTAAATAATATAAAGTTGTACAGGTTGAAATAAAAAAATAACGTGATATTGAAAAGAAAACTTCAAAATCATATTTTATAATAAAAACCCATTTCTGAAATTTATATTATTACAGATTTTTAGTAGTTGAATTAATACTTTGTCTCATTAGAGTTGTGTGCTTCTTGCTACCTAATTTTGTTTGAAATTAATATATACAGTAGCCTCAATATAATTCTGTCTAAAGACCTAGATACATTTTGTTATAGATGACACTATTATATTGTACGAGATATGAATAAGCACTTTTAGCACTTTTTGATGTTTAAAATTTTTCTCAATCAATTCCAATTGACTGATAGTATAATTTCTGTTGACAAAGTAAAAAGCAAAAATATAGCATTTTCCCTTTATTGACTAGTTATATTAAAATTATACTGATAGATGAGTTTTTTTTTTATTTTTAAAAATAGAGTACCTAGTAAGATATTACCTGCTTTTCAGTATCTTCCTTTAAAAAAAATGTTATTTTCCTTTAAAAAGAGTATCTTCCTTTAAAAATAAATGTTATTTTGATTGTGATTCAAGACTCTATCCTTCTATTTTACATGCCATATTTTTCTGTAAAAGAAAATGTCTCAAAGTACTTTCTTTGTTTAAGGTTAATCTGCTGCCTCAGTTGAAATACCCAGATCAAAACATGTAACTTTTGCTTTATGGTTTTATGATTTACGTTTTAATAGCCATTCAGCTTCAAAGACTCTGTAATAGCTAAGAGGAATATATAATTTTTCTTCATATTTTGATATTTGGCCACTGCTTAAAAATATCTCCAATTTATTTGTATGCAATATTAGTGGGGTTAGTAACATCCAGTGGACTAAGTGGCTGATTTTGAAAATTCTAGAAGTTATTCAGGGCCACAGATAAATACATTAGGCAAATAGTTTTGAATTACAAAATGTAACTTCATCTAATAAGTGTGGTTACATCTGATTATACTTGCTTGCC
Organism: Mesoplodon bidens; assembly: GCF_964165515.1. NCBI lineage: Eukaryota > Metazoa > Chordata > Mammalia > Artiodactyla > Ziphiidae > Mesoplodon > Mesoplodon bidens. The sequence continues at coordinate 35,279,775 of NC_138161.1, read as the reverse complement.
AAGAAAATTTGACTATGTTTTATTTCATTATAAAGTTCATTGGCAGAATGTGAGACAAATCAACAGTTTTTGATTTTAGGGATATTTCCTAAAAACCTTAATATTGGAATTATCTGTGTGACAAAATTGTCTTAATAAATCATCATTACTTGATTACAGGTTGAATATTTCAGACATCCAAACCAATTAGACTGATTATTTTGATTGCCAGAAATCCTTAAATGTATATATTTTTCATTGACATATTCAGTTTCTATATCAGACACCTGTGATTTAAATATTTTTAGTGGTTTATGATTCACAGGAAAGTCAGCGCATTTCATTATCTTTTTCTGCACTTTAGGGATTTTGTTTTTGCTTCATAAAATATATGAGTAAGCTAATCAATCGATCTTAGGCAGTATATATGACATAGTATTTGTTTCTAATTTATGTGTTAATTGGTTTAAGATAGAAAGCTAATAACTAAAATAGGTTATTTCTCAAATACATTCAAGCTGGCTCCTAGGTATATATTTGTTAGCATCAAATTCTTCCAATTGTTTGGAAACTAGGCTACTTTGTGGTTTTTAAGGACAGACTTTAAAAGCCTTTTGTCAATGGAATAATCTTAAAATCAAAGCTCCACCTTGTCTGCTGTAACACCAAAGTAAAACTGTACTCTTAAATTCTGCTTTATATTTTTATGGGACTCTGATCAACTGGATATATTAACTGTGTCATGGGCTGTCTGATGACATTTTGAAGTAGAAAAAGTAAATTGCCTTTTCTATTGTACCGTTTGCCAGACGTTTTCCTACTTTGACTCAAGGCAAACCGTTCAATTGAGATGATTCAGTTCATTTATTGCTACAGAGCACATTGAGTAATATTTGTAATTCAGTCATAATTTGGAATATATCCTAACTCTTCTTCTCAGCCCCTCAAAGAAGGAAAAATGCAATTTATGGGTGCTGAATTTGAAATTTACAATAGTAGGATTAGTAATAGATGTCTTTCAGAAATCTATATTTTCACTGGTATATATTCCTTAAGTTTGTTCTGGTGTTCTATTTAAAAGGCAAAGCTTAGATTCAGTGAACGATTTCATTCATGTATAAGCTTGATAATTGCATCCTACATGTCACTGCTGAAAAGTAGGGTGTATAACAGTACCTCAGCTGGAGGTCCTTTAGATTTAGATTTTTAACATATATTTAAGATTTCACCAGCCCCCAGTAAAACTGCTGAGAACTGAGTCTTTCATGAGCTTCCCTGGTAGATGACATTTCACAAGTATTGTGACAGTTTGTTGTCAGAGGAATTAAGTGTGACTCTATCAGGAGAGGGTGACTCTTGGGAGTTTACACCTAGACTCCTTTGAACTTTGCCCCATGCACTTTTTTCTTTGCCGATTTTGCTTTTGATCCTTTTACTGTATGTAATAAATCATAGCCATGAGCATGACTATATGCTTACTCCTGTAGGTCTCCTAATGAATCACTAAATCTGGATGTTGTCTGGAGGACTCCCGGCACATCTTTCCTCTTGTAATTTAACTTCAGTGACCTGGGATAAATATATTTATATAATAATTAAATACATTGTTAAATTAAGTTGGATGTTTACATAGTGTAAGAAAAAAAAAAAGAAAGCTACATCTTTATTCCAGTGATACTGTAAACCCTCTAAAACCTGCTCTTTTTCAACTTTGAGTTCTGGATTGTGTCCATGCAATTACTCACGTGTACGGTCTGGTTATTTAGGGACTTAGACCTCAGTCTTCCTGGTTCTCTGTCTTGTTAGGTCTTGCAAGCCCCAATTTTTGTGATCTGAGTGCAAGCAACATGTCCTTTAAATTCGTTTTATTAGGACACTGAGTTTATAGAGTGAATTTATCTGTCTGGATTTATCATGCCAAGATGATAAGAGAAAATTTGGACTACAGAAATATTGGGAACATAATTATGAGTCTGTCTTGCCCCCTATTTCCTGCACTGGTAGTTTATTTTTTCTTGAACAACAAAGGCTATTTATTTATAAAATGTTACCTTTATAAGATCAATTTTTTTAACTAACTTTTTAAAATAATCTAGTTTTAGAAAATATGTATAACCAGAGAATTCATACTTTTAACTTTTGCTTTCTATTTGCTGCTACTAACTTGAAAATTTTAGATCTGATTTTTTTCCTGAATGTATTTCCCAAGATTTTGTTAAAAAACAAAATGTTCTAGAGTTTGTTTCTTTACTATTTTCATTCTAGATAGTTTACTCCCCTGTAAAATTTTGTGTCCAGTTGACCGTTGAACAACTTGGGGTTTAGATACACCTACCCCTGCTCAGTTGAAATCCACATCTGCTATCTCTGCCTCAAAAACAAAGTAATTGATAAATCACTCACTCAAGCTGAAACAGTTTGGATTAGAATCAGGACTCAAACTATAGTTCTTTTGATTCCACATATTGTGATCTCTAATTGAACACAAACTTTTCCCCACAGTTCGCTAATTTAAAGATCTGTAAAATGAAAATACAGGTACTATATTTATCGAAAAATATCCACATATTAGTGTACCCACACTGTTCAAAACCATATTGTTCAAAGGTCAACTGAATCTCTGTTCTATGTCCACAGACTACACTTCTGTTTTATGTTTTATTAATGATTTACATATTCATAAAATATAATAAAATGGATTATTTTGTAAGCACTACAAATTTGATTTGTTTCTATCTGTTTAATCTTGTGGTGATTTTTTTTTTTTTTCGGTACACGGGCCTCTCACTGTTGTGGTCTTTCCCCTTGCGGAGCACAGGCTCCAGACGTGCAGGCTCAGCAGCCATGACTCACGGGCCCAACCGCTCCGTGGCATGTGGGATCTTCCTGAACCAGGGCACAAACCCGGGTCCCCTGCATCGGCAGGCGGACTCTCAACCACTGCGCCACCAAGGAAGCCCTTGTGGTGATTTTTTTTTAAGAATTTTTATGTTGTTTAGACTTTGTTTCAGGTTAAGAGAATTTTAGAGGTCCATAGGATAGAATTTAGTATTTTTTTAGCCCATTTGAACTTTTAAATTATATGCTCCGTTTTCATTATTTTTTCTTTTCTGATTATCACAGGAAATTCTTTTTCTATTTACTCATACCAAGAATCTGTCTACTCACATAGTTACAGCCAAGTATGTTAAATATAGTTTTATAACTCCTTTTGGTCAAGAAGAAGATAGATTAAATATTGTAATAACAGGAATCAGTAGGACATTTAGTAACTCCGCCCTTAATCAAGTATGTGATATTGAGCAGTACTTTCTTTTTAATTATTAGATTCACATCACCTCCTTTTCTGCTTTTTATTGAATTGCAGTATCATTGGCTTTTTTTCTTCTTTTCTCTTACTTTATCTCTGTAGATATTAGGATGCAGTTTTCACATTTGAATGTGTTTACCTGTCTAACATAAATGTCTAATATTTATGTTAGAAATTGACAGTAAATGTCCACCAGCCCAAGATGGAGATGTAAGTGAGTCAGTAGGGTTGGTATGAAAATGTGGAATTGCAGGTACTGGGAGGAACCAGAAAGTACATGTTCCATCTTCAGAAATTCAAACTGAAAAATTGAAAGTACAGTTGTCCCTCAACATCTGCAGAAGATTGGTTCCAGGAGCCCCACCATATACCAAAATCCACAGATGCTCAAGTCCATATAAAATGGCATAGTATAATGAATACTGTGGTCACTCTGTATCCAAGGATGCTAATCCAAGAATATGGAGGGATGACTGTATATTTATTGAAAAAAAAATATAAGTGGACCTGTGCAGTTCGAATCTGTGTTGTCCAAGGGTCTACTGCCTTCTGCAAGATAAACAAAACAGTAATACATGTCAGATCAGGCCCAGGGACAGTCTGTGAACTCTGGTTTACATATTCGTATCTTCATACATCTACTCAAGATATTTAGTTTTTAAACAGGTTTTGTTCCTACTCTGAGGTACTTTGGGCTAAAAATAACATTCAGTTTGCCTTTCAGAAGTAAAATATACATTACCAATCAAATGGACAGATGAGAAAAGTATGACCTTTTCAAAATATTGTTTAGAAAGGATTATTGATATGCAAATTTATTCTTTCTGAAATATTCATATAGCAACCTTGTTAAAAAAATATAGAGAAACTTCAAAAATAGTATAGATATTAGAAATTGCTGTATAAAATAGAGCAATTTTGATCTATTCATTTCTTTTTGTTAAGCAGAAATTTTTCTCTTTAAACCCTAAATGAATATGCATTAATAGAAACATTGGTATATTCTACCTTCATCATGGCTTGGATCTAACAATCCAGAACCTCCTGGCTCCCTTTCATATCTACTGGATTGCTTGGATTTCTGGGGTTTTTTTCATTTCTTAACTTTGAGTAAGTTTTCAAAACTCAAAGTAACTTATTTAAATGAGTTAATTACCACCGATACTCATCTTGCCCCAAAGTTTTGATTTACAATTCTGGAGTTGATTGTGATGACTTAATCTCCACTTAGGTCAGATTGCTCTTTAATATATAGAAGGTTAAAAAAATTCCATAAATTTTAAATGGGTTAAGGAATTGTGTACACTATTACTGCTTTGTCATTAAACTAAATGAGGTATTAAAGGCTTAAGACCATAGTTATAATGAGATAGAGAACTCAACCATAACTGTATGACTAAAAAAAAAAAAAAAATACTAATTGATGATGCCCTCTTTTCAATTGTCCAAAATAGCCTTGTTTCATGTGGTGTTTTTAATTGAGTTATAACAGTTATTTGTTTTCTTTCTGTTTTTATGGATATAGGACTCTTTAACTTGTAGAAGTTTTTACTTTATTAAACATGTATATTCTAGTAATTAGGTCTTCTTCTTTTACCCTCACAAAACAAGTCCAGTAAATATAATACTGCTTATCATATGGTTGATTTTAAAACTCTTTTTTTCTTTACTTTTTATTCTAAACTATGTCTGTTTTAAACTGTAGAATAAGGAGATATTTTAAGCAAACACTGGAGGCTGAAAGCAGTTTTCTATTGATAATGAAATTATATTTTCTAAAAGGAGAAACTATGTGACTGTGGTTATATTACATGAAAAATCGTGATGAAAATTCAGAGATAAGTGACAGGCTTTGTGGTTTTTTGTTTTTCTGTTTTTTTTTTTTTTTTTTTTAGTAACCAGTACTGTGTAGTAATCACTGTATGTTTGCATTGAACAAGACAGAGTCCCTGCACTTTGGACCAGACTGACACATTTTTTCCTTAGGTTTTTCTCAGATATTGAGTGATTTTGCAGCTAAAGAAATTTAACAAATTTTCCTTTTAGAATGAATTTCATCAAATAAATGAGGTAAATCTTAGTAGTTTTCTGTTGTTTATGTGATATATTTCTTTGAACATCGTGATTCCTAAGAGAGAGATTTTGATTTTAATTATTACTCTTAGCAAAGGATGTATACGAATTAAGGAAAATTACGATATACATTATGCTTAAATATATATTTATCTACTATTTTAGCTGGGAAGTTTTAAGATTTCTTCTGTCAAACATAAGGTGGTGGTTGGAAGAATATGGATTTGATGGATTTCGTTTTGATGGTGTTACATCCATGCTCTATCATCACCATGGAATAGGTAGGTAACCTGATACATTACAGATGTAACTAATGATTTTATTTTATTTTTTACTGGAAGATTACAACCAGGCTTAGGGTTCAGTTATGTCACTGCAGTAACCATTATTGTTGGATTGATTTTTATTAGTTCCATTGTGTATGTCTTTTCTCTGATCACTTCTGATCCCTTTTTGGCAAGAGATTGGGTCAAATACATTTTATAAGTAAATAAAATATACTGATTTCCTTTGAAATATATCTACTTAATAATATGCTCTCTTTAATATGTAGCATTCTTTTAAAAATGTTTTTTAAGGATACCATTTATTACAGCACCCTCACGATGTGAACATGACAGCAGTTGTAAAGAAAAATAACAAAAATAATAAATGAGAACATTTGTTAAAGTATGGGTTCCTTTGCATATTAAACATTGAAGAAAATATGTATATTTTAAATATAGATGTGCTCAGTTAAAACTAAATTGTAAATTAATCTGTAATTAAAAATATGGATCAAAGATCTTCAGTTTAAAAGTTGTACAGAGAAGTGGGATCACAGAATCCTAATCCTTCAATAGATAACATGGAGAATAATTATTATTTTTTTTAATGACCAAATATTTACTGGCAACAACCAATCTAAAAAATTGACGTTAGAGTATAAACCAAAAAGTGGCTGCCAAGGAAAGATGCTATATTCAAAGTGTGCTGTTAACTGCTCTCAGTCAAGATGCTGCCCACATGAAACATTCCTAGGGAAGAAGTTGAATCTATAAGACATGACAGGTTTCATTGATACCTTCCACTTTGGAGAGAAGCTGACTTAGGGGATGAAAAAGGCAAGCAAGACAAAATTCAAAAAGATCCTCTCCTAGATTAAGACACCTACATGCCCCTGCAGAACCTCGCTGTGCTGAGGGCTAGGTATTTTCCAAGGAATTGTGGAGTTGGTGAAGTGAACTGAAATCCATGGATATGGGATATGCTTTTTATGGGTACAGAGCCCAAGAAATGGTAAAGAAAAACATTCTGAGTTACTTAGCATGCTTTCCCACTTTGAGATGAGGATAAGAATAAATACTGAGACAGTAGACATTCTTCAAGATGGCTTAGTAGAAGGACATGCTCTCACTCTGTCTTGCGAGAACACTGGAATCACAACTAACTGCTGAACAATCATCAACAGGAAGACACTGGAACTCACGAAAAAATATACCCCACATCCAAAGACAAAGGAGAAGCCACAATGAGACGGTAGGAGGGGCGCAATCCCAATAAAATCAAATCCCATAACTGCTGGGTGGATGAATCACAAGCTGGAGAAAAATTACACTACAGAAGTCCACCAGCTGGAGTGAAGGTTTTGAGCCCCACATCAGGCTTCCCAACCTGGGGGTCTGGCAATGGGAGGAAGAATTTGTAGAAAATCAGACTTTGAAGGATAGCAAGATTTGACTAGAGGACTTTGACAGGACTGGGGGAAACAGAGACTCCACACTTGGAGGGCACACACAAAGTAGTGTGCGCATCGGAACCCAGAGGAAGGAACAGTGACTCCATAGGAGACAGAATCAGACCTACCTGCTGGTGTTGGAGGGTCTCCTGCAGAGACAGGGTGTGGCTGTGGCTCACCACGAGGACAAGGACACTGGCAGCAGAAGTTCTGGGAAGTACTCCTTGGTGTGAGCCCTCCCAGAGTCCACCATTAGCCCCACCAAAAAGCCCAAGTAGCCTCCAGAGTTGGGTCACCTCAGGCCAAACAAACAACAGGGAAGGAACCCAGCCCCACCCATTAGCAGACAAGGGGATTAAAGTTTTATTGAATTCTGCCCACCAGAACAACAACCAGCTCTACCCACCACCAGTCCCTCCCATCAGGAAACGTGCAGAAGCCTCTTAGATAGCCTAATCCACCAGAGGGCAGACAGCAGAAGCAAGAAGAACTACAATCCTGCAGCCTGTGGAACAAAAGCCACATTCACAGAAAGATAGACAAGATGAAAAGGCATAGGGTTATGTACCAGATGAAGGAACAAGATAAAATCCCAGAAAAACAACTAAATGAAATGGAGATAGGCAACCTTCCAGAAAAAGAATTCAGAATAATTCTGAATTCTGAAGATGATCCAGGACCTTGGAAAAAGAATGGAGGCAAAGATCGAGAAGATGAAAGAAATGTTTAACAAAGACCTAGAAGAATTAAAGAACAAACAAACAGAGATGAACCATATGATAACTGAAATGAGAAATACACTAGAAGGAATCAATAGCAGAATCACTGAGGCAGAAGATTGGATAAGTGACCTGGAAGACAGAATGGTCGAATTCACTGCTGCAGAACAGAATAAAGAAAAAAGAATGAAAAGAAACGAAGACAGCCTAAGAGACCTCTGGGACAACAGTAAACGCAACAACATTCGCATTATAGGTGTCCCAGAAGGGGAAGACAGAGGGAATGGACCCGAGAAAATATTTGAAGTGGTTATAGTTGAAAACGTAGCTAACATGAGAAGGGAAATAGCCACACAAGTCCAGGAGGTGCAGAGAATCCCATACAAGAGAAACCCAAGGAAAAACACACTGAGACACATGGTAATCAAATTCGCAAAAATTAAAAACAAAGAAAAATTATTGAAAGCAGCAAGGGAAAAGTGACAAATAACATACAAGGAAACTCCTATAAGGTTAACAGCTGATTTCTCAGCAGGAACTTTACAAGTCAGAAGGGAATGACATGACATATTTAAAGTGATGAAAGGGAAGAACCTACAACCAAGATTACTCTAGTCGGCAAGGATCTCATTGAGATTCGATGGAGAAATCAAAAGATTTACAGACAAGCAAAAGCTAAGAGAATTCAGCACCACCAAACCGGCTCTACAACAAATGCTAAAAAAACTTCTGTAAGTGGGAAGCACAAGAAAAGAAAAGGACCTACAAAAACAAACCCAAAACAATTAAGTAAATGGTAATAGAAACATACATATCAATAACTACCTTAAACGTGAATGGATTAAATGCTCCCACCAAAAGACACAGGCTCGCTGAATGGACACAAAAACAAGACCCATATATATGCTGTCTACAAGTACCCACTTCAGACCTAGGGGCACATACAGAATGAAAGTGAGGGGATGGAAAGAGATATTCCATGCAAATGGAAATCAAAAGAAATCTGCAGTAGCAATACTCATATCAGATAATATACACTTTAAAATAAAGAATGTTACAAGAGACAAGGAAGGACACTACATAATGATCAAGGAATCAATCCAAGAAGAAGATATAATAATTATAAATGTATATGCACCCAACATAGGAGCACCTCAATACATAAGGCAACTGCTAACAGCTATAAAAGAGGAAATCCACAGTAGCACAATCATAGTGGGGGACTTTAACACCTCAACACCAATGGACAGATCATTCAAACATAAAATTATTAAGGAAACACTAGCTTTAAATGACACAATAGACCAGATAGATTTAATTGATATTTATAGAATATTCCATCCCCAAACAGCAGATTACACTTTCTTCTCAAGTGTGCACGGAACATTCTCCATGATAGATTACATCTTGGGTCACAAATGAAGCCTCAGTAAATTTAAGAAAATTGAAATCATATCAAGCCTCTTTTCTTTCCATAACACTATGAGATTAGAAATGAATTAAAGGGAAAAAAATATAAAAAACACAAACTCATGGAGGCTAAACAATATGTTACTAAATAGCCAAGAGATCACTGAAGTAGTCAAAGAGGAAATCAGAAAATACCTAGAGACAAAAGACAATAAAAACACGATGATCCCAAACCTATGGGATGTAGCAAAAGCAGTTCTTAGAGGGAAGTTTATAGCAATACAATTCTACCTCAAAAAACAACAAACATCTCAAATAAACAATCTAACCTTACACCTAAAGGAACTAGAGAAAGAAGAACAAACAAAACTCAAAGTTAGCAGAAGGAAAGAAATCATAAAGATCAGAGCAGAAATAAATGAAATAAAAACAAAGAAAACAATAGCAAGGATCAATCAAACTAAAAGATGGTTCTTTGAGAAGATAAACAAAATTGATAAACCATTAGCCAGACTCATCAAGAAAAAGAGGGGGAAGACTCAAATCATTAAAATTATAAATGAAAAAGGACAAGTTACAACAGACACCACAGAAATACAAAGCATCCTAAGAGACTACTACAAGCAACTCTTTGCCAATAAAATGGACAACCTGTAAGAAGTGGACAAATTCTTAGAAAGGTATAACCTTCCAAGATTGAACCAGGAAGAAATAGAAAATATGAACAGACCAATCACAAGTAATGACATTGAAACTGTGATTAAATATCTTGCAGGAAACAAAAGTCCAGGACCAGATGGCTTCACAAGTGAATTCTACCAAACATGTAGAGAAGAGCTAACATCCATCCTTCTCGAACTCTTCCAAAAAATTGCAGAGGAAATAACACTCCCAAACTCATTCTATGAGGCCACCATCACCCTTGTACTAAAACCAGACAAAGATACTGCAAAAAAAGAAAATTACAGACCAATATCACTGATGAATATATATGCAAAAATCCTCAACAAAATACTAGCAGACAGAATCCAACAGCACATTAAAATGATCATATACCATGACCAAGTGGGAATTATCCCAGGGATGCTAGGATTCTTCAATATATGCAAATCAATCAATGTGATACACCATATTAACAAATTAAAGAAGAAAAACCTTGTGATCATCTCAATAGATGCAGAAAAAGCTTTTGACAAAATTCAACATGCATTTATGATAAAAATTCTCCAGAAAGTGGGCATAGAGGGAACCTATCTCAACATAGTAAAGGCCATATATGACAAACCCACAGCAAACATCATTCTCAATGCTGAAAAACTGAAAGCATTTCCTCTAAGATCAGGAACTAGACAAGGATGTCCACTCTCACCACTATTATTCAACATAGTTTTAGAAGTCCGAGCCATGGCATTCAGGGAAGAAAAAGAAATAAAAGGAATACAAAATGGAAAAGAAGAAGTAAAACTGTCACTGTTTGCAGATGACATGATACTATACATAGAGAATCCTAAAGATGCCACCAGAAAACTACTAGACCTAATTAATGAATTTGGTAAAGTTGCTGGATACAAAATCAATGCAGAAATCCCTTGCATTCCTATACACTAATAATGAAAAATGTGAAAGAGAAATTAAGGAAACACTACCATTTGCCATTGCAATAAAAAGAATAAAATACCTAGGAATAAACCTACCTAAGGAGACAAAAGACCTCTATGCAGAAAACTAAGACACTGATGAAGGAAATTAAAGATGATACAAACAGTTGGAGAGATATACCATGTTCTTGGTTTGGAAGAATCAATATTGTGAAAATGACTATACTACCAAAGCAATCTACAGATTCCATGCAATCCCTATCAAATTACCAATGGCATTTTTTACAGAAGTAAAACAAAAAATCTTAAAATTTGTTTGGAGACAAAAAAGACCCGAGGTAGCCAAAGCAGTCTTTAGGGAAAAAAACTGGAGCTGGAGCAATCAGGCTCCCTGACTTCAGACTATACTACAAAGCTACAGTAATCAAGACAATATGATACTGGCACAAAAACAGAAATATAGATTAATGGAATGGGATGGAAAGCCCAGAGATAAACCCACGCACCTATGGTCAACTAATCTATGGCAAAGGAGGCAAGGATATACAATGGAGAAAAGACAGTCTCTTCAATAAGTGATGCTGGGAAAACTGGACAGCTCCATGTAAAAGAATGAAATCAGAACACTCCCTAACTGCATACACAAAAATAAACTCAAAATCGATTAGAGACCTAAATATAAGACCGGACACTATGTAACTCTTAGAGGAAAACATAGGAAGAACACTCTTTGATGTAAATCACAGCAAGATCTTTTTTGATCCACCTCCTAGAGTAATGGAAATAAAAACAAAAATAAACAAATGGGACCTAATGAAACTTCAAAGCTTTTGCACAACAAATGAAACTATAAACAGGACAAAAAGACAACCCTTAGAATGGGAGAAAATATTTGCAAACAAATCAATGGACAAAGGATTAATCTCCAAAATATACAAACAGCTTATGAAGCTCAACATTAAAAAAACAAACAACCCAATCCAAAAATGGGCAGAAGACCTAAATAGACATTTCTCCACAGAAGACATACAGATGGCCAAGAAGCTCATGAAAAGCTATTCAAAATCACTAATTATTAGAGAAATGCAAATCAAAACTACAATGAGGTATCACCTCACACCAGTTAGAATGGGCATCATCAGAAAATCTACAAACAGCAAATGCTGGAGGGGGTGTGGAGAAAAGAGAACCCTCTTGCACTGTTGGTGGGAATGGAAATTGATATAACCACTATGGAGAACAGTATGGAGGTTCCTTAAAAAACAAAAAATAGAATTACCATATGACCCAGCAATCCCACTACTGAGCATATACCCAGAGAAAACCATAATTCAAAAAGACACATGCACCCCAGTGTTCATTGCAACACTATTTACAATAGCCAGGTCATGGAAGCAACCTAAATGCCCATCAACAGACAAATGGGTAAAGAAGATGTGGCACATATATGCAATGGACTATTACTCAGCCATAAAAAGGAACGAAATTGGGTCATTTGTCGAGACGTGGATAGATCTAGAGAGTGTCATACAGAGTGAAGTAAGTCAGAAAGAGAAAAACAAATATCGTTTAGTAATGCATATATGTGGAACCTTGAAAAATGGTACAGATGAACTGGTTTGCAGGGCAGAAATTGAGAAACAGATGCAGAAAACAAATGTATGGACACCAAGATGGGAAAGTGGTGGGGATGCTGTGGTGTGATGAATTGGGAGATTGGGATTGACATGTATACACTAATATGTATCAAATGGATAAAAAAATTAATTAAAGAAGAAACAAATACTGTAAGTTCACAGCAAAAGAATACATAATATACCAGAAAAAAATTGAGATAACACAATTAACATCAAGACACAGTATTTAATTTATAAAATTCCATGATAAAGAGAAATTCATCAGGTAATATGTAGAAAAAAAGCAATTTACCTGCATGGATGAAAAAAAAATGCCTGGACTCATACCACTGAATTGCCACAGCAATGTCTACAAAATTCTTAAGGAAAGAAAGTGTTAATTGAGAATTGAATATTTGAATTGCCATTGAGGGATAAGTTTGAAAGAACTTGAAGAATAAAACTTCCATAATTACCTGTGAAAATATCCTTTCGAGATAGAATCCATCAAACTGAAAAAAAAAAGAGCCAAAATAAAGAACTGAGATATAGGAAATGAGGGGGGAAAAAGGCAGGCATTGAGCACTAATTAGATTTAATTCAAAATAAGAGTAAACAACTGAAGGAATATAAAGTACATAATATAATACCAAAAAGTGAAATATACTATAAGTAATCAAATCAGGAGTTGGGGGAAGAGGAAGTAGAAGTTGAGGGATTTCAAACTGTTTTTGTCATCATAGGAAAACCATGCTGCATAAATTGTAGCCATATTTAAAATAGTATAAACATTATGTCTCAATTTTATGATGGTTTTCATATTTGCTTTTCTTCAGAGGGCTCGAATAGGAACTAGCTAACATTAAGATCTCTTAGTGTGACAAAAAATGTATCTAAAACAAAATTTATGAATATCTTTGGTATCATTTTTTATTTTTAAATTTATTTCTATTTATTTATTTTTTGGCTGCGTTGCGTCTTCGTTGCTGTCTGCGGGCCCTCTCTGGTTGTGACGAGCGGGGGCTGCTGTTAGTTGCAGTGCGTGGGCTTCTCATTGTGTGGCCTCTCCCATTGCAGAGCACGAGCTCTAGGCACGCGGGCTTCAGTAGTTGTGGCTTGCAGGCTCCAGAGTGCAGCTCAGTAGTTGTGGCACACGGGCTTAGTTGCTCCATGGCATGTGGGATCTTCCCGGACCAGGGATCGAACCCGTGTCCCCTGCATTGGCAGGCGGATTCCCAACCACTGCACCACCAGGGGAGCCCTTTTTGGTATTATTTTACTTTATTTTTCTCCTGTAAAATTCAGTTCAAATTAAATTAAAATTTTAAATCACAGGGTTTTTGTTTGCTTTTGTAAAACAAAAATTGAATTGCAGGATTGTCTGAACTTTGAATGTAGATATGGAGTACTTTTGTAAGTTAAATCATATAATTGCTGGCTCATGACATTTTGCTATGATAAAACTGATATCAACCAACTAATTGGTGGAGGCATTTGTGCAGAGTTAAAACTTGCATGCTAAGATGATGCATCCATATTGGTTTTCTGTTCTCTAGGTCAGAATTTCTCCGGTGACTACCATGAGTATTTTGGACTACAAGTAGATGAAGACGCTTTGACTTATATCATGTTGGCAAATCATTTGGTTCACACGCTGTATCCAGATTCTATAACAATAGCTGAGGTAAAGCTATAATGATCTCTACCCTCTGACCCCTTTTAAAGTAGAACATTTTGTCAGCATACAATATTTGAATAATCTCTATGTTGTCAGTAATTGCATAAATGCAATTATACCCTGACTATAGTGCAGCTACCTTGTGTGGGTGGCACATTATTCAGAATTCACTGTTTTCCTATTAGCAGATAGTGTACCCTAATTACTTGTCATTATTGCATTGTTAAAAAAGAAACTGCCAGTGATTAGAAAGTAATATACCCCAATCAGTGGACAGGTCCTTTTCCCATGTGACCTTCAGCACAGAAAAGAATTGAATATTAATGTGCATCTGGCTATTTAAGTTTTTTTTTTTTCCTTTCTGGTTTAATCATTAGAGATGGCATAGATCACTGCTTTCGAGCTTCTCTGAAACCTCTCTTGTTCTTATGCGATTACCTTTCTTGTTTACGTTATTGCTCTGAAATTGCCAAATGTTCACTAGTTATTCATGATAACTGAAGGTTCATGATTAACTGTCCCAAAGCTGCACTGTAATGATATAATTCGGTATATGCATAATTGACAATTCCCCTCTTGGTGATAAATCTGATAAATTAAGAAGTTTGTTAAATGCTTATGCTAATTTATATTTAGTAGTAAAGTCCCTCTGGTTTTGTGAGTCCTCTAACTAGGAATTATTATTAAATTGAACTTAGTATGTTAAAACTGTTCTATACAAAGTGTAGTGGTTGGCATATAAAAGTAGTAAGGCTATTGAAAGAGTCAGAGTTAAGATGTATTTTCACATTTTTGGCATTTTGTTCATTGGAATGATATGCAGTAGTGACAGTTTCCTTCCTGTAGTGTTTATTATTTGTATAGCCTTTTTTCTATACATCATTTCTCAAAACTCCAAATCTCAAACTAGGTGATATGATTTCCTGGTTTATCTCTGGATCGAGAACAGAGACCTTTTGCCTCCTAACTATCTTCTAGGAATAGAGCAATAGATCCTAAATTCCTGGAGTAAATTTTCATGTAAAATTAAAAAACCCCACAATTACAATGCCATTTTGATACTCTGTATTGTTTCACAATCTCTACCTACCTATATTTGGTCATAACTTACAAGTCTTTTTAGTACTTCTACTAACACTTTCTGTGCTGCATATTTTTTAATGTAAATTAGTATTTTTAAACTTTTATTTTGTCTTTATATATTTGAATATTTTCTGTCAAACATCAAAAAAATTAATTAGTTTTTCAATTATATTTATGGCAATTTGAAGCCGAGATGTTATATATAACAAATTACTACAAACAATTAATGACAGCACAAATCAGAAGTGGGTACTGAAGAAAAAGAAGTAATTATTTAATACATGAAACTTAAAATTGTTACATTGATCTTTCCATTCATTTCAAGTAAAATAGTTTCATCATCTAGGGAGCTCTTGTCTGATTATCAGTGTCTCTACCAAGGAAACTTTGAGACTTTAGCCTACTTTATATTACTTGGTTTTAGATATTTTTAAAAGAAGATGTGTCTTCAATTTATTCTACTTAAATTGAAAACTACTTCAATTTCAATACATCACTTTTCTGTCTAGTGGGAGTCTCTTCAAAATGTGGAATTGATCCTCATGAACTTTTTTTTTAAGAAAGGAATGTGGTGTAATGAATAAGTAATGCAATGTTATACATAAAGTCCTGTAGTAGAAATTTGAATTTATTTATAATGATAGTTATTAAAATTGAAGCCTTTTTTCTGTGTATCTACTATTATACATGGTTATATTTGCTGTATTAATTAAAAATTTTTTTTGATGACTGAGGCTTTTTCCCCCTCTGGAATAGTCATGAGTCATCTTTAGATATTAAAGAATTAAAACTATTTTAACTTCATTTGAAACATACATGATCATTTTAATATCCTATGTCAGTAAGCATCAACTCCTTTATATTTAAAGCATATTTATTTTAGTGACCATTACGTTTACTTATTTTTTTTTCTTTTAAGATTTTAAAAGAATAGTCATTAACTCTGTACTTCCAAAAGAGAGCTAGAAATGTCTCATATGCATTAATGGGGCAGCCTTCTAGGAGTCAGATTTAGGAGTTAAGACCAATTGGTGTCCAAATATTTTTCTCAGCAGATTCTATTTCCTTTCAAACTATTTGCTAAAACTAGCTGTAGACCGAATATAGACTGTACCTTAATGTTTTCTTGAGAAAAATTATCTTGATCTTTAATGCCATCTTATCACCAGTCTTAGGAAAACTCTGGGTCTTATGAAAATTCTTTTGGGAAGGCATTGTGTCTGTAATTCCAGTGCCTAACACAGGTGCCTGAGATTTAATACATATTCAGCCAGTGTTTATAAGGAATTGAACTGAGTACCTATCATATCTGTGAAAATGTGACATATTTTGATAAATATAATTCTTTTAACATGGTTTCTTTTCTGTTAAACATTCATCCTTTTTTACTTTTTTTAATTCATCTTTTTTCACTTTTATAAACTATAAGGAAGTATCTAGAAATAAGATATTATTGATGAATACTTTCTTATGGATGTATTCCACTATGTACTATATTTAACTGTAGCTCTCTTCCATTAGAAAACAATTAATACATATTTTGGAAGTCCAGAGAGGTCATATGTTTCTTTTTTTCCGGCTTTTCTGTGGGACGAGTTTGAGGATGAGGTGTTGTGGAAGAAGCAGTTAAGTCTCAGAGAGCTCAGAGTATGTGATAGTCTTTCATAGGAAGTAAGGAAAATGATCCAAAGAAGAACTTGGGCGATGACACACACAGAAAAGCTTGTGACAAGTACAGGGAAGAATAAATGTTTCAAAGTGGATGAGGTATTGAATATTTGAAATGAAATAGTAGAAATAATGACGGAAAGATAGAGGTCTCTTCCTTGCACTTTCTGTGTACTTCAGCTAACAATTATGACAGCCACGCACATTGTCATTTCGTGATAAGTGTATGTGTGTGCATATTCATTTAGGTCCTAGTTCATGAATCCAGCAAGTCAAGTATTATGCTTATGTATGTAGAAATCTTTGGCAGCACCTTCATGCATTCACTCAGCAGGGAGTTACTGAGTCCCTGCCTTATGCCAGCGACTCTTCTACTATTATAGATTCCTGGCATATGTCAGTGGACAACGGCAAGAGCAACAGCAACAAAAGTCCTGCTCCATGGATCTTAAATTTTAACAGTGAATGAGGAAGCCGATAATCAAATAGTGAACTATATTGTCAATGCTTAAAGTATAATTGTTGAATTATATCTTAAATTGAAGAATTTGAGTTTTTTATTGTTGGCTATTGAAAGCTATGTGCAGGCAGTGATAGGAGCAGACTCTTCGGCAACAACTAGGGTAAAGAGAAACTGGAGATGGGGAACTTTGTTTGGAAACATAGTAGTTGAAGCAAACAGTAATGTAGGTTAAATAAGATAGTGTCTGTAGAAATGGAGCAAAGGAAAATAATTTATTGGAAAGATATTGTGGAGTTAGAATTGCTAGTACTTGTCCCATATTTTACCACAGTTGTTATAATAATGTATTTTGTTGCATCTGCGTCCTTGTACCATTATTTTTTTTTACTTATCTGTTTGATTGTATATTTATTTGATTACCAATAATCTAGTGGTGGCATGACAGTAGGAAGACCCTGTCCAAAGGCCAGATGTCTTAGTCCTGGCTCTACCATGGAGAAACATGTCTTTAGCAATCCCTTCACCTCAATAAGCCTCGATTTCTATATCTTCTAAATGAAGAGAATCCACTAGATAACCTCAAAGACCCTTTCCAAGTGTAACTGACTATAGTGAAAGCCATCTTGCTGCTTCGCTCTTAGTGTGCTAACTCTACTTTCCATTTCATCAGAAGCTAAGTTCTCACAAAATACACTATATGTCCATGCTGTATACAAAGAGAACAAGAATAACAGATATATGGCACATGTATTTTTGTTTGATGAAAGCAGTAGTTAATAAATATAGTACTCAAAAATTAGTGTAAGAAGCTATGTTTCAACAAGAACACTTTTACTATTTTGTGTTCTCTATGTGCTACTAAGGAAAAGAGATCAAATTTGTCCTGAAATGAAAAGCATTACACAAAATCTTACTGGGAAATGAGATACACTATCACAATTTTATCTACTTTTACAGTTATGCTACCAAAATACTCCAATAGTATTTGCCCCTATTTATTGTTTGTATTTATTGGCCTGGATTTTACTGTCAGAAGAATATATAGTAAAAATTTGAGCAATATGAACTGATAATGCTGATGCTCTTTATTTTAGGATGTATCAGGAATGCCAGCTCTGTGTTTTCCAATTTCCCTGGGAGGGGGTGGCTTTGACTATCGATTAGCCATGGCAATTCCAGATAAATGGATCCAGGTAAGGTTTCATGTAAATTTTTTTTTCCTGCAGATACTATGTATTATGTTGGTTTATTTATTATTTCTTAGATTTATTTCTTGGTTGTGATCATTAGTTACAGATATAATTGAAGTATTAAATTCTCTCATTAGTGTGTTGCTTCTTGTGCTTTTTAATAAGGTGCCTCTCAAACTTCTAAAAGTTCTAATTTAAAGTATTCACACTTGCATTATACAGGCACAGAGAAAATATGATTGATATAATGTTAGCTGTTTAAATGGAATTTTGCCTTATCAATGCAATTATATGAAAGTTCGGTGTTCTATATTTAAAACACATTAAACTTCATCAACGCATCCATTTCTGCCTGCAAATCATCAATTAATGTAGAAGTCACTCCTTAATTCCCAGTACTTGCTTCAATAGTATGTTTTTTTTCTCAACAGATTTGGATTTATCCATTCCTCCATTTAGCATTTAAAAGCCCTTACCATGTGTTAGGCACTAGGAATGAATAATTGTACATTACACCTTGCATATAATTTCTAATACAATTTTATTAAATTTAATGACAGTTCAAGTAGTTTGGATTATATTTTGTTTCATTTTATGTTTGTCTAAAAGACCAAAGTTGTTACACAGATTTGATGTAGAACATTTCTGAGTGGCCAAGTCTGTAATCATAGGCTGAATATGTATAAGGAGTCAGATACATATCAAATAATCATTGCTTTCTGATAAGCCCTTTAGTACAGACATGAACAGGTGCCATGAGATCACAATGGTAGAAGAACTTAACTTTGCAAAGAAAAAACATAAAGCCTACTCTGAAGGAAGTAGTTATTGTAATCATCTCTTAAGTGTCTTTTCTGTATCCCTAGGCAATTTGGGCAGTGCACAGCTGTGACATTAAAACTCTACCAGCACAACTTCTGCTTCTCCATCTATAATGATTTTGTAAACATTGTCAGGTCGAAAAGCAAGGGTTTTACAGAGGCGATTAGACTTAGAAATCAAAGGAACAAACAAATGTGTGTTCCAACTTTAATACCTGGGAAAGTTGCTTTGTATTTGTTACCTTAAAAAAATGCTGTGGTCTTCAAGTTTCTTACCTTAGTTGAAGGTTCTTTATCCGCCCACCATCTTTTATTATTTCTAATCTTCCACACAGACTTTTTTCCCCTCACAAGTGCCAAATCTTACTTTTTTTTACTGAAAAGCCTTCATCAGTCTTTGGGCAAATTCAAGGATATTTCAAGGTGTACATCAACCTAGAATTATTTTCCAGTCAGTCATGGCTCACAGTAGGATATTTCCTCCTCTGAGCAATCATGTCAGGTTTTAAAAAAATTTTAACTTACTAAATATTTCACTACCTTGTATGCTCAAGATACTATACTATGAAGTATGTCATATAAATAGAAAAATATGTATTGTCCTCTGTTTAGGATATGGCCATCTTGTCTTTGTAGTTTGTAAACCCTCTGAAGACAGATATCATCTTCTGTTTTATGTAATTATTTAACATCTTTTTTCATCACCAAAGTGGGAGCCTTGGTTAATAAGACAAGAGAGAGTTAAAATAATATTTTTTTAAAAATTCAGTGATTTTCCGGTCCTTTTATAATTTGTGCATTAAAAAAAATTCCATAAATGATTATCATCCCTTCAAATGTCAATAAAACACACAAGAGTATTGATAGAAATGACAACTATACTCAGAATGTATGTGTCATGCATTTTATCTACACATAGAGTATGTGTTAGATTAGAATGCTAGATTTCATTCATGTTTTTGTTGTTCAGAAGCAAATTATTTACCATTTTCTACTTGTAGAGTTCAAAATCAGTAGTTTGGGATATCATATTAGTTTAGTCATTTACTGAACAAATATTTGCCTATCTAAAATATGCCAAAATTTGCTGTATCTTCTTTCATTTTATTTGATCATTTTTATTATCTAATAACTGAAGTGTTCATGTAAAGGTAATATAGGTATCTAATTGAATTCATTTACTAATTCCACCAAATATTTATTGAGCATCTGGTATTTTTCATTATATATAATTTTTTAAATTACACTTTGTATATTAAGATAATTGTAGATTTCCATGCAGTTGTAAAAAATAATACAGTGAGTTCTGGTGAATTCTTAAACAGTATTCCCCAATGGTAACATCTTGCAAAGCTATGGTGCAATATCACAACCAGGATAGTGATATGGACATAGTCAAGATATAGAACACTTCCACTACCACAAGTTTCCCAAAAGTTGCCTTTATAACCACACCCACTTCCCTCTTCCCACAGTCACTCCTTAACTTTTGACCACCACTAATCTGATCTCCATTTCTAAAATTTTTTCATTTCAAGAATGTTATATAAATGGAATTATACAGTATGTAACCTTTTGGAATTGCCATTTTCTCTCAGTTGAATTCTCTGGGGATTTCATCCAGCTTCTTGCATGTATCAGTGGTCTATTCCTTTTTAACTTTAAAAAAAAAGTTATTGGAATATAGTTGATTTACAATGTTGTGTTAGTTTCAGGTGTACAGCAAAGTGAATCAGTTATACATATACATATATCCACTCTTTTCTTAGATTCGTTTCCCATATAGGCCATAACAGAGTACTGAGTAGAGTACCATGTGCTATACAGTAGGTTCTCATTAGTTATCTATTTTATATATAGTAGTGTGTATATGTCAATCCCAATTTCCCAATTTATCCCTCCCTCCCTCGCTTATCCCCTGGTAACTTGAAGTTTGTTTATATCTGTGACTCTACTTCACTGTATTCCTTTTCATTGTTGAATGGTATTCCATGGCATGGATGTATCACAGTTTAATTATTCGTCCATTAAAAGACATCTAGATTGTTTCTAGGTTTTGGCTATTGTAAAGAAAGCTGCTATAAACATTTGTGTACATATTTTTGTATGACCATAAATTTTCATTATTCTAGGATAAATGCCGCAAAGTACAATTACTGGGCCTTATAGTGGTTGGATGTTAATTTGTTAAAAAAACTGCCAAAGTATTTTTCTGAGTAGCTGTACCATTTTACATTCCCACCAGCCACTTTGGTGAGATCCAATTTCTGTATATCATCGAACAATAGCATTTGCTATTTTACCATTTTTTATTTTAGTCATTCTAACAGGTGTGCAGAAATACCTCACTATGGGTTTAATTTGTCTTTCCTTAATGGCTTATGATGATGAACATCTTTTCGTGTGCTAATTTGCCTTCTGGATATCCTCTTTGGTGAAATGTCTGTTCATGTCTTTTGACCATTTTCTAATTGGATCATTTATTTACTGTGGCGTTTTGAGAGTTCTTTATATAGTCTAGATTCAACTGTTTTGTGGGGGGGGTATGTGGTTGACAAATATTTTATCCCAGTCTTTGCTTGTCTTTTCATCGTCTTCATGTGGACTTGCACAGAACAAAAGTTCTTTGTTTCCTTTAAATTTGATGAAGGCCAATTTATCATTTTTTTTTCCTTTTAGAGATCTCTTTTGGTGACAAGCCTAAGAATTCTTTGACTCACCTATGTTTTCTATTAAACATTTTATAGTTTTACTTTTATATTTAAACCCATAGTCCATTTGAGTTAGTTTTTGTTCATTCAACGTGTAAGGGTTTTTTTCTGTTTTTCTTTTGCCTATAGATGTCTAACTCATTCAGCATGATTTGTTGAAAAGTCCATTGAACCTACTTCCACTGAATTGTTTTTACACAGTAGTCGAACTTAATTGGGCATATTTGTATAGGGCATATTAGTTTCAAATTGTTGCTGTATCTAAGTACCACAAACTTAGTGTCTTAAAATAACACAAATTTACTGTCATATAGTCACAAATCTGAAATGGGTCTTACTAAGCTAAAATCACAGCGTTAGTAAGGATGCATTCCTTCTGGAGGCTCTGTTTCCTTGACTTTTCTAGCTTCTAAAAGCCTGTAAAAGCATGGACCTGTATTCCTTGGTCCATGGTCCCTTCCCCCATCCTCAAAGCCAGCAGGGTAGCATCTTCAAATCTCTCTCTTACTCTGACAATTCAGGCATCTTTTAAGAAAGATGCCTGCAATTACATTCGGCCCATCCAGATAATCCAGGATAATCTACCCATCTCAATGTCCTTAACTTCAACATATCTCTAAAGTCCTTTTAGCCATGTAAGGTGACATATTCACAGACTCTGGGTATTAGGATGTAAACACCTGTGGGTGGCCATTAGTCTGCCTAATACAGCCTGTCCTCTGGTGCTCAGTGATTCACAATGCAATTATGCAGGCTGGCTAAGCACCTCTGAATTCCACTGAGCCAAAAAAAAAAAAAAAAAAAAAAAAACATGCAAAGGAAGATACAAGCAGGCTGGAGCCCCATTTCTTGTACCAAAATCTTCATTAATTTTCTATTGTTGTGTAACAAACTACCACAAATTTAGCAACTTAAAACATTACTGTTATTATCTCACAGTTGCTTCTAAGGACACCCATTGTATTCAAAGGACCCTCCCACACTCCAGGTTAAGGAATATACAAAGATGTGAATCTGAGGGAGCCGGAATCATAGGGGCCATTTTAGAATTCTGCTTCTATCAGCGTGCCATTGACACTTTTGGACAAGAGAAATGAACCCACTTAGAATGTGTTGAGTAAAAGGACAGGCTATTTTTACGCTATTAACTCTGAGAAGCACCAGCTTTTATAGGATAGGCAGAGGAAGGGATTTTACAGACTGTCTAGAGTGGTGGCAAAACAAAACAAAACAATCAAGAGTTTTGCAATGGTAGACCAGAAGGAAAGCATTTCATGGAAGGGGTAGGGTCAGCATTATCATCATGTACTGCAAGCATTTGCCTAAGAAAGAGCAATTACTGACCTAGGAGACAATCATAGTCTGAGATTTTGGCAAGGTCATTTGCACTGAAGAGGTGTTAGTGGCACAGAAGCCACACTGGAGATTGAGTAGCAGCTGAAGTGGAAACAAAAATGTGTGGTCTGTTAAGATGATAATTATTTCATGATAATTAAGCTTTACACTTTGAAATAACAGTTGTTTTAATTTTTTTAAGAACAGAACAAGACATTATTCTTGCTAATTTTTTTTTTTTATTCAAACCTAAAAACGTAGCAAGTATATCTCTACCTTGTGGAAGTTGTGGAAAGACATACCGCACAACAACACTTCACTATGGTCATTAATCAAGAGGTAGCAGCTATTACAGAGGAAAAAGGTTACAAAAATCCTAAAATGCAGTGATCAAATCATCTGCAGAAAAACAAACACATGCACACACTCACGCAACACCACTGTCATTTGGATAGTCTGTATAAAAGCTGTGATTTCAGTAAAAGTTTTGACAAAGATATTTTTGCTCTGTGGGTTTGCTTATATCTGCATCTCAAATAATTTGGATTGATATGATGTATACCCTCAGACTGGGATTTAAAGTAAGGATGATAATGGTGTATTGGAATTATTTTTTGTCTTTTATTTAGTTACTTAAAGAATATAAGGATGAAGATTGGGATATGGGCAATATAGTGTATACACTCACAAACAGACGCTCCCTTGAAAAGTGCATTGCTTATGCAGAGAGCCATGATCAGGTAAATTAATATGTGTATAAACCATTCTGTCTCTGTCTGTATTTATTAACATACCTAATTATAAACATATCACAGTACAAATTTCTATAGTTTAATACTGTTAATGTAATGTGTTATCTGTCTATTTTATGTGACAACTATTCATACTTGAAAAACATTTAAAAATTATTTTGTAGATCCATAAATTCCAGCTTCAAAATGCAGTACCACTTTTACCCTGCCAAACTGTAATTAAATGATTGTGAATGACAGTTTCAAGTGTTATCTTATGTCTTTTCCTTTGTTGTCACAAGAGGAATGTTGGTGCTAATCCAGGTTAATTTTAATTTCCATTTTAGGTTTCCTTCTAAAAATTTTCTTTTATGCCTTTTCACAAGCTTTCATCATTTTTTCCCTCAGTCATTCAAATCTTTTGCTGATTGATCGCCCTGACCTCTGTTCCTCTTGATTTTAGTCCATCCTCTCTAATGTAGTCCGAGGTATTTTCCAAAGGGCAAAGCTAATTTTGTCAACCCAGATCTTTTGGTTAAAGCTTCTCATTCACAGCCTGTCATATCCTGGCCCATGCCAAAGTTTATTCTCTGCTCAACCCTCCAAGAGTTCTATTCTTCAATACTGTTAAATTTCCACCCATTCCTGAGTAGGTCAACCTTGCTCCAATCTTGTACTTTTCCCTACACACCTGCAAATGCCTACTTCACCTGGGAAGCTCATGTAAAGACCTAATGCCCTGGCTCAGACATACTCTCCCTGAAGCCTTCATCCAGGTGTATAGGGAAAAAATAGTTTCCCCATTCTTCACTTTCTCATCACATTTTAAGCAGAAAATTTGCTTCTGATACCTTTGTTATTTCCAGCCTTAGCACTGTGCTATTCCTCGTAGTCACTCAATAAACATAAATAAATGCAGGAAAAGGCCATTCAGTTATATAAAGCCTATGAACCAGCATAAGCAACATAAAATGAACTCCTTATACATTAAAAAGACAGTAAAACTTTCTGAAATTATTTGCAGTATATGTATTCAGAAAATTAAAGTTAAAACAATAAGCTCCTCTGGTATTTCAGCAGAAATTGACGATTTAAGGTAGACACTAGTTTTTCAGGTGTCTCCTTTAACTGTTAAGAAAGTAAAAGTAGACCAGAGGTCAGCTACCAAGGCCCATGGGCCAAATTCTGTCTGCTGCTTGTTTTTGTAAAGGTAATTGGAACACAGCCATGTTCATTCACTCACATATTGTCTATGGCTGCTTTTGAGCCATAATGGTATATTTAAGTAGTTGAGACTGAGGAAGGAGCCCACAATGCCTACACTATGTACTGTTTGGCCTGTACAGAAAGTTTGCTCACTCATAAAGTAGACATATATTAAGTTTTGCATCTTCCTAGTTGGGGCAGTACTTTCTTTTCAATTTAAATTGGCTGTGGAGCAGATCAAATAAATACCTATGAAGAAACCAGAACCAAAACGTAACAAAATAAGAAATGAATAGTATTAATTTAAGGATGGGGGAATCCCCATTGCCAAATACATAACATACATACATAAATCCCCATTGCCAAATACATAACAATATGAAAATTAAAATGCATGCATAAATGATATCTTTCTATTACAAACTCCTAGCAGTTGTAGCATGTTTTGAGCTCCCAATATATGTGTATTTTATATGAATGAATAAAAGAATAAATAAATGAGTGGAATAAACAAATTGAAGATGAAACTGGTAGGTTAATTTCATAATTTTTCTCCCCAAATGTACAGAAACAGTATGGATTTACCAAGAATTATTTCATACTTTAAAGATCCACATAATTCTGCCTTATATTACAAATTGTCAGGAATGTACAAAAAGATGCAAATTGCTTAGTTCTTTCTATAAAAACAAATGTATACTGAATTTTAAACCTGATAACAAATTATAAATATGAATATATATGTGAAAATAGCTTAGAGATTAAAATAGGTTTATAAGTAAAAATATTTTTCTAAAAATGAAAATAATCATACAGTAATAGAGTGAGGAGATTATGGTTTAGTCTCTATGTTTCACTCTGTATAATAAATAAATAAATAACACTTGGGATTAGTTAGCTGTTTTTAACCATAAATAATTCAGATTGTTAAGAGGCCTCTTCTGCTCAGGGTGTTTCTGAGTTAACCTGCCCCATTTGTCAACTATTATATTTTCATATAAAATAAACTAATTCTAGATTAGATGGCAAATATGAGAAAGCAAATTTTACATTTTAAGAAAAAGTTGTCAATTTGCTGCTGAAGGGGAGACGGTCCATTGTAATATATTTATATACATATTTTATATATATAAATACATCTATATAAATATAAATGCATATACATATAAATTACTTTTAGGAAACTCTTCCATTCTTTCAAAACAATAAAATCATGATATGCAAGATACTTTTAAAAATCTACTAGTATTCTAATAGTTTAACGTAAGATTATGGGATTATATGAAATCATGTATGTGAAACTTTTGAAAATTGTAAAGCACTATAGAATTTAAAGAATTCATTCAATTAAAAAAATCATTGTTCAAATCCTAAAAAAAAGAAAAAAAAAATCTGTTAGTATTCTCAACATTAAAATACATGTTTATTCTAACTTCAAAAAATGTGAAGCATCAGCTTATTATAACAAATATTCAGGTAGCTTATCATGAGTTTTTCAACAAGCTATTTTAAAAATGAAAGAAACATAGGTACATGAGGTCTCTCATGTATTTCACCAGCTCACCTTCAGCATAGTGACTGTTGGAAAATACATGAAATTAATATTAATTCACACACCTCTTCTGCATTGTTTCCATTCTGTATAATTACATGTTATTCTAGTATAAATCACAGCTGCTTAGTACCTATTATTTGCATTTATCTCAGTGACTTTTATTTTTATAGGCACTCGTTGGGGATAAGACGCTGGCATTTTGGTTGATGGATGCTGAAATGTATACCAACATGAGTGTTCTAACCCCGTTTACTCCAGTTATTGATCGTGGAATACAGCTTCATAAAATGATTCGACTCATTACTCATACACTCGGCGGAGAAGGCTATCTCAATTTCATGGGTAAGTATGAGCTGAACATATATCCAATCTGTGTTTAAAATGTTAACTAATATTATATATGACATAAGTTATGTAGAATATTTTGGTTTGGTTGTTCAGGTTTAAAATAGAAAATTATAACTTTATTTCTTTAAAGCACTGTCATGTGTAAACTGTAAAAATTAAATTACTTTAAGATAATTGTTATACTAATACATGATGCAAAAGTAATCTAATGACTGGTATTTTATTTAATATTGTTGTCAATAAGTGGGGTGAACTTTTTTTAAACAGAATTATTATTCTGAATTTAATCAATGAGTTTATTATTATAGTGTTTGTAATACATTGAACATAAGAAGGATATAATTGTCATGTCATAGCATATTGAGCTAATATTATTGGTCTTCTTTGAGGTAATTGTATACCAGTATACTGGTATTATAAATGTGGACGCCAACGCCCAAGATACTGTGATGGACAAAAAATATATATTTATTTTAGAAAATAGGAAAATATGAATATTCAAAGGTCATTGTTGTCTGAAGGATCTTGAATGATAAAACATAAAAATCAGCTAATACCATTTTTTAGTTCTATTTGGTCAACCATGACCATTTGAGTTTTAGGAAATTTCACCAGTTTTTAGGTTAGAGAGAGCTGGAAAGACTGGAAAATACGTATGGGAGACTGACATTTTTCTACAATAAAAGGTGTAGAGCTTCAGATTAATTCATTTCTATCTTGAAATTTTTATTAAAAAATCTCACATTGGACTTTTTTTTTTTTTTTTTTGCGGTACACGGGGCTCTCACTGTTGTGGCCTCTCCCGTTGCGGAGCACAGGCTCCGGACGCGCAGACTCAGCGGCCATGGCTCACGGGCCCAGCCGCTCCATGGCATGTGGGATCTTCCCGGACCGGGGCACGAACCCGTGTCCCCTGCATCGACAGGCGGACTCTCAACCACTGCACCACCAGGGAAGCCCTCAGATTGGACTTTTAAAAGCCTCTATTGTTTGCTAACTTGAGATTAGGAAGCCAGACCCAATAAACCATACACCAGATTTCACCCATACAACCTGTACCTTTCAGTGCATCCCTCTCCTCTCAGGATCACCAAAATTTGTTAATATTCCCAACCTGTCAGGAAGTGGCCCTTATGACCTGTGAGATGGCACTTTGTTTTTCAGGCACCAGGCTGGGCTTCCTGGGTGGACTTTGCAAGCATTGTATTCATGAGTACAACCGGCCTCAGTTCCTAAAAGGCAACTAGTCAGTCCTCCTTCACATAATGAGCATCATTCACGAGTATGGCTTTTCCAGTAAGGCCTTAGTCGCACAGTTAATTCAATTATATCTTGATGAAAAGGTGGAGTCAATGAGCTTAGGTAAACAACTATGTCACCATGTAAAGTGAGAGATTTTTTAATGTTTTATTTCATTTACAAAAGCAGGGTTTATTAAATTGTTGCAGTGTATATAGATAGATTAAAAAGAAAATGAAAGAGCTTCCTTATATATGTGGAAACTAAAACAACTTTCTTGTTAGGGAAATAAAATCAAAGAAGACCTCTGATTTCATGCTGTTAGTCCTGTCATTAATTCTTGAAGCCCACTGCATCCGAGAATTCTAGTAATCCTGACTTAGCTTACTGCTTTAGTCTGGAAGTTGTGTAAGCAATATCAGCTCAGAAGCCTATAGCAAAGAGTTGAGAGTGTCAGTAGTTTGAGGTACCTGATAGAGTCTTTTTCCTGAGAGACTGTCCTTTGTTGAAGACAATTCTAGCCCATAGCATGCAACAGAGCATCAGAGTAAAACAAAACTATCTGCAGATGATAGAGAATTAATGGCCCTAGTTAATTTAATATTGATAACTTTCAGATTAAAAAAGGTCTGATGGGGCTTCCCTGGTGGTGCAGTGGTTGATAGTCCACCTGCCGATGCAGGGGACACGGGTTCGTGCCCCAGGACAGGAAGATCCCACATGCCGCGGAGCAGCTGGGCCCGTTAGCCATGGCCACTGAGCCTGCACGTCCGGAGCCTGTGATCTGCAACGGGAGAGGCCACAGCAGTGAGAGCCCCGCGTACCACAAAAAAACAAAAAAACAAAAAAAGTGATTCCAATTTCTCATTTAAAAAGTACTGAACTAGCAGGGTTAAAATCAACAAAACTAACAATGTTTCACTACTATAATATGGCATGGTAGTCCAGAAAACTGAAAACTCATGTTGTAATCATAAAATACATATTCCCCATGACATCAGCTGTTACTGCATAAAACTGAAATGTCAGAAATAATCTGGAATCATTGGGACTCATTGATTTGCTCCCTCATTTATTTATTCATGCATTCAGTTAAACCAATTGTTTTCATGTCAATTTCTGGATGTAAGTAGAGTTGTGTGAAGTCAAAGAAGTTCATGCTTGATAGCTTTTATAGTATCAGTGAGGTCATCATTTGAGCGTGGAAGGAGTAAGAGACTTTTGAGAAAAAAAGTAGAAGTATGAAATAGACATCTTCAGGCATGAAAATACTAGAGAACTGTAGTAGGATATCTAGGTAATACTGAATGCTCATTTGAGATTTGTAATCAAGATTATAAACCAAATCAACCTCTTTGTTGTGTGACATTTTTTTTTTTTTTCTAGAAGGCCATGGTTGATCAAGGGTTGGAATTTTGTCAGGCATCTGTCAAAAGAGGAAAGGGTTTTGAAAGTATTAGAAAATAGCTGATATAATAGAGAACCCATAAATCACTGATTCTCAAAATTGCACACTGGAATGACCTGGAGAGTTTCAAAAAATACTAGAAATTGTGATTGAATTGGCCTTGGCTGTAGCCTGGGCTTTGGAATTTTTTAAAGATTCCTTAAGGCTAGGAAGTAAAGAGAGAATACCAAGAGGATGTAAAAGATATAGGAAAGTTCTCTGGTCCTAGAACAGAAATCGTAGAGGGCACAGTACAAGGAAGGGAAGTTGGGACAGATGATGGATATGTTGTGAGTCCAACTGTCAGTGAAGGGCCAATGAAGGACCAGGAGGCTGGACTTGGACTTCCCATAGCAAACAAGGCAAACAGGAATGGGGCTGCTTCTGGAGTTTTCCTGGTTGGTATTGAGAAGCTTTCCCAAATAGATTTTCATCAACAGATAAAATTTAAATGAGAAGCCTTTTCCACTTTTCTTATATTGTTTTCTCTATTTATAAACAAACTAAAATCATGACAATGGAGTAAACTGTCTTTTATTAACAGTGTGGTCATCTGGTATGCGTACATCTGTTTTTATTACTTTCTTGTTTAGGAATCTCATTACCATGATGTTTTCCTAGTTTCTGTAATGAGTGGTACCTGCAGAGAAAGAGGCATAATTACAAACGGGCCATTTTCTCTCTCAGCAGTATTATGAAATTTCCATTACTAAATTTGAAGGATTTTCTCAATATGATTATATTGTATTTTGACATTTGAAATTCTGTGGGACATTCTTTAATGAATATGTTACATTCTCCCTAAAGCCACAGGGAAAGTTGGATGGATTTTGTGTCAGTCTGCATTTAGTGATAGCTACATTATACTTCAGTGTAAAATGTGTGATCCTACTTCACATCTTCCATCTGTGATTGTTTAGTGTCAAACTTGTAAATTCTTCTTTTTTCTGATAGATAGGAATACAATAAAACTTTAAATGTCTTCCTGCTAAGTGCTGGAATTGAAGCAGTTATAAGAGGACAACAAACACTCTGCCTAACAGTAGGAGTGCTGGTTTTTGGCATTTTCTCTTAGCTTGTTGAGGCAAGTTTACTGAATGTGACACAGCTAGGAGAAGTCTGTAAAACTGAGCTGTGAAAAACTGCAAAATTCTCAATATGAGCAGCTGTAAATGGCTTGAAGCCCTGTTAAAATGCTCAGAGACACAAATAGAATCTATTTTAAATGGCATAGACTTAAAAGTAATGGCCCCAATTTGATTCACAGCACACTGATAACCAATTTTGGCTGGCATTTAATGAGAACATGAGTACAGCATGGGGCTAAGAAGGAAGTACTGCTGCAGTTACCTGGGGATCTTTAAAATACTGAACCCTGAGCCTCATCAACCTTTCACGCCAGAGTCAGCGATCGTGAGACTGTGGCACTAGTGGTTTTTTAAAAAATCTCACAAAGTGATTAATTTGTGGAGATATAACACAGAGATCCACTGATGGGAAGGAAATGCAAAAATGAAAGTTGGGCCAAAGACAGATCCAGACTGTGCTGGGATCACTGTGGGCTAGCTGAGGGACTTGCCTGTCCCTTTCCCGACGTGATTTAAATACCCCGCTCAGTACCAGAAGTGTTCTCTCTGACAGGTTAATTTTCACACAAGAACCTTCAAATCCTTGCTGACGATTATAACCTGGGAGAAGAGTCACTTTAGAGAAGTTCATCTTAACCTAGTGAAGAATTTTCTGATGTAATTTATCCACATTTTTCTCTAGCCCACTCACATTGTTCAAGTTGAATACATCATACCCTTTACACATAGGAAAAGGGTCTACTAGTAATCTGGATGTTGAGAGGAAAACAGAAGCAATTGAGCCTATGTGTCCTTAATTCTTCCCGTCTTGATCTTAGGGTAGGATATCTGTATAAGTCCCTGCATTTCTTCTTTTGGGGTCTGTGTGGTTGTCAGTGGTGTTATTGGGTGTGGTGTAAATCATTCTCCCTACACTACTGTTCAGCTGGGCTGACCTCCTACTGAAGTTCCAAAGAAATGGTTAAAGCAATAAGATGCGACCCACTGCAGGACCCCAGTCCTTATCCATCTAAGCAAGGTCTGCTGCTCTCTGGTCATTTGCCTCTAAGCCTTTTATGCCAGAAACAAGAATTTTTTTCTTTCTTTGGTTTATTGCTCTAAAACTGCATCAGAAAGTAGAGATATTAATTATTACTGTTGGTTCAAATGTTTATTTCATTAGAGAGGCTTGCTGGGAAAATAAGATTGTTCTTCTGTGCAGAACATGCTAACCAATGGATTATTATTCCTCATGTGTTATGGATTTTAAGCCAAAAC
Organism: Mesoplodon bidens; assembly: GCF_964165515.1. Lineage (NCBI taxonomy): Eukaryota > Metazoa > Chordata > Mammalia > Artiodactyla > Ziphiidae > Mesoplodon > Mesoplodon bidens. The sequence continues at coordinate 35,247,533 of NC_138161.1, read as the reverse complement.
TTACCATCTAGGACACTGACTTTTCTCCTGGAGAAGGTATATGATCATATCTTTATAAAGAAGGAAAATTCCCACATATGGGAGACACTTATTTTTCTTTTCATCTCTCTCTCCTCAAGGTGAGATAATCACAAATAGGAAGTTCAACATGTAGGCTGCATAGCAGATTTCCTAATGTAACAAAACAATAAAGTGGGCCTGGACCTTAAAATAAGTCCCAGGGAAAAGAGCACAATTTTTTCTAAAGTTAATATCTGAATTCTTTGCTCTTAGGCTACTACACACACAAAAACACACACACAAACACACACTGTATGTATACTGTGTGTGTATATGTATGTGTATGTATGCATGCATATATATATATAACATTGAATGCACTCACTATCCACATAGCTCTGGGTTAAAAGTTTAGTATATAAACTTCTCTAGCTCCATTGTTGAGTTGTAGATGGTGGAGTTTGCAGAATGGAGGAACTATGTAATTTAACATTATTTAGAAGCATAGAAATTTCATCAAAACTTCTTTATTACTTTGTTACCTAGCATTTTAAAAGAACTCCAAAGCCTCACTTTATGAGCTTCAGTGTCCCACAGAAGAATCCTCTAAATTCAGGGAGTCAGCTAGGTCCAGGATCCTCTGTCAAATTGCTCATCTTCCTAAGAAGGGAAAAAATAAGATATTATCCTAGGACATGTGAGTAAAGATAAATTAATATATAATGGACATCATACCTAGCCCTGGATTCCTAATCTAGAGTTATATCGTTAACTAAGCCTCCCCCTGATCCAATCCCAAAGGCCCACCTGGATGATAACCTCATCTTATTGGTGGAATCTGCCTAAAGGATATGCCAATAAATGAATAAGCATCCCACTCTCCCCCGCTGGTCCCATGGTATGGATTTTCTTTACACGTCACAATATTTCAGCTGTGGCGTTAGGCTCTTGAATAATTTCTCTCCTTTACTAATTCTCTTCTCTCCACTTTTACTAGACAGTAAGTCTTGTTATTTGGCTCACAGCCTTTTAGAGCTTTTCATAGGCTTCTTGAGGTTACCAAGAAACCCCCAGATCTTCCTTCCAAGCAGGATTGATCAGAGAGTTTATTTTAGCTAAAAGACTGAATGGCTGACTTTTCCAGTATTATTCAAACAGGCTGTAAAAATCCTTATAACTATAGGATGCAAAAGGTGATTGATTATATATTACCAGAGCTGGTGAGCTATGTATGGCTGTCATCTCTTGGGATGTGATGGTGACTGCTCTAACCACAAATAATCTGCTCTGACAGCGTTTCTCCTGAGCAACTTGCCAACAGGAGATAGGATTTAGAAGGTGAATTTCTTTGCCTCTAAAACTTTAGATCATTATCTGAGTTTTTACTCTCCACCCCACCTCACTCCCCCAAACAAAGCAGGATGGTGAAATATACACACTAATCTCGGTTAGTAGTAGAGAGATTAAATTCCTTGGGAAATATAGTAATTTTTCTTTTTCCTTTCTCACTGGAGAGACATAGGTTTCTCTTTGGGAATGTATTTTCCTTGAGGGGTTAGGGGCATGCATATTATTTGGGTGACTTGTCTTCATTTGACAGTCTTTGAACATGCTAGTCTTAAACTAGCTCCAATATCTTGAATATTTACCCTGAGCAAGGCAGTACAATAAGTGCTTTATATATAATACCTAATTTAAACCTGTGTTGCCATCCTGAGAGGTAGGAATTATTGCCTTCATTTCACATGTAAAGGACATGAAAGGTTAAGTGGCTTGTTCAGATCAATACAAGAGCCAGAATTTGAGCACAGCTCTGTCTGCCTCACACTACTTCATATGAGCCAATATAGTCAGCCCTCAGTTCCCGTGAGGGGGCAGGGATTGCTCCAGGACCCTCAAGGATAGCAAAATCTAAGGATGTTCAGGTCCCTTATGTAAAATCACAATCACGCAGTACAGTCTTCTGTATCCGTGGTTTCTGCATCCTGGGATACGGAGGGCCAACTCTATTATTATTTTACCTGAAATGTATGCTAAGATTGTCAGTGATGTTGGTAAATCTCTAGCTATAGACATCCCTCCAGAGGAGGTAAGTCAAAGAGGAAAATAACAAACCAAATTTTATATTGTGCAGCAATCTGAAACAAATCAAGGGAGAAAGTAACTTATTCTCAAATTTCAAGCCAGTCTTACAAATGACTTCTAAGTCCCCTATGCTTCCTTCATTCTACAGTGATTCAGCACCTACTGCCAGGTCAAGTACCAGCCTAGGACCTATCTTACAAAGAGAAGATGTAGGCATTAGCTCATGGAACGTAGTATCCAGGAAGGAGACTGACAAAGCCAGATAGCCCTAAGTGTGTTGGGTGATAAATGTCACCTTCAAGATCCGCATTGAGCAGTGTGAGTACCCCAGGAAAGAACACTAAACTGATACTCGTGGGGGAGTAACTGGTGGGCTATAAGGGAGGGTGTCCTGCAGAAAGGGGGTTCAGTTTAAAGTGCCCCATTCCTCTCTATCCTGATCCTCTATGAGTGTCCCTCACTGGAATGGTGACTACGAAAAGCTAAGAAGGTGAAACAGAATGAGGGACATATTAATTTAGGACATGAATGATGAGAGAGAGGCCAGGTTATAGAGAGCTATTGAAGGGTTTTAAAGGAGATTGACATTGTCAGATCCACAGTTTAGATATGTTACTGGACTAAAAATGTGAGAGAAAGATTTGAGGGGGCAATGACCTCACACTAAATATAGCACTGCAAGATCTTCTGTCACTGGAGTTCTTTAAAATTGGTTTAAAACTGTAGGTCTCAGTTCTTTCCACACTATTCACATCAATCAATAAATTGGATGTATCTCTTGTGGATGGGTTCAAAATCATTTACTTCATTAAAAGAAAAAGATTTTTCTGAAGATTATGAGGAAAATAAAACTGCCATTTTCCAGAACTGTACAAATACTAGGATCCCTCTGATTATTGCCTCAAAATGAAAGAGAAATTTAATTGTTAATTCCACCTAAGTTATGTAATATAAGGATAAAACTATCATTATATTATTGAGGTAAATTATTCTTACTGCATATTTATATCCAAAGTAATCAAGTAATAGTACTTGAAATTTTTGGTCTATGTAGGTCATATAAAAGATACGTTTCTTTGTGCAAGTTTGAATCAACCTCTGCATTTTATTTCATAATTCAAAAATGATCCAGGTGCTTGATTTAAGCAGTTTTAAAAATATAGGTAGTATAGGTATAACTCACATTATGAAATAACTATCCTTTGGAAAAGTTTTCTTTAATTTAGAGTTTGAAAATGAATAATTTGAGATGCAATTGAAAATGTGTTATTTTAAAGAATTCTGTAATATAGCAAAGAATTACCACCTGATTTGTCTTTCATGAAAACATTTTCATATCATTAAATTGCTTAAAGTAAGTTGTACCTGTAGAAGCATAAATTATAAATTAAAAAGAATGATAGCATAACTTTTTTTTTTTTTTTTTTTGCCGTACCCGGGCCTCTCACTGTTGTGGCCTCTCCCGTTGCGGAGCACAGGCTCCGGATGCGCAGGCTCAGCGGCCATGGCTCAGGGGCCCAGCCGCTCCGCGGCATGTGGGATCTTCCCGGACCGGGGCACGAACCTGCATCCCCTGCATCGGCAGGCGGACTCTCAACCACTGCCCCACCAGGGAAGCCCCCGAGTTATCTGCCCTTTAAAAACATATTTAGGAAATGTATTGAAAATTAACTAAAAAGCTTATACTATTAAACTTTAAAAATGTCAACTTTCAGTTTTTATAGAGGAATTTTATAGCTTGAGAGAAACAATCCAGAAACTGCTCTGCATCTTTGTTTGTACGCCATTGTCTAATAGACCCTTATGAATTACTTTTAAAAAAACTAATGGGGGGGCTTCCCTCGTGGCGCAGTGGTTGAGAGTCCGCCTGCCGATGCAGGGGACACGGGTTCGTGCCCCGGTCCGGGAAGATTCCACATGCTGCAGAGCGGCTGGACCCGTAAGCCATGGCCGCTGAGCCTGCGCGTCCGGAGCCCGTGCTCCACAACGGGAGAGGCCACAACAGTGAGAGGCCCGTGTACCACAAACAAACAAAAACAAAAACAAAAACAAAAAAACTAATGGGGCTCCCCTGGTGGCACAGTGGTTAAGAATTCGCCGGCCAATGCAGGGGACACTGGTTCGAGCCCTGGTGCAGGAAGATCCCACATGCCGTGGAACAACTAAGCCCGTGTGCCACAACTACTGAGCCTGTGCCCTAGAGCTGGAGTGCCACAACTACTGAAGCCTTCGCACCTAGATCCTGTGCCCCGCAACAAGATAAGCCACCGCAATGAGAAGACCATGCTCCGCAACATAGAGTAGCCCCTGTCCACCGCAACTAGAGAAAGCCTGCACACAGCAATGAAGACCCAATGCAGCCAAAAATAAGTAAATTTATTTTAAAAAATAATAAATAAAAAATAAAATGAAAAATTATTTTTAAAAAGTTAAAAAAATAAAGGAGAGTGATCAAGCAATAAAAACTAATGACTGGATAGGGGCAGGGAAATGGGGAGATATTAGTCAGAGGGTACAAAATTTCAGTTATAAGACAAGTCTGGAAATGTACAACATGGTGATTACAGTTAATAATAGTGTACTATATACTTGAAAGTTTCTAAGAGAATAGATCTTAAATGTTCTCACTACAAAAATAAAATAGTAATTATGTGACCCAATGGAGGTATTAACAAAAGCTCTGGTGGTAATCATTTTGCAATATATAAGTACAGCAAATCAACACATTATACATATTTTTATATACTCTTGGAAGATGTATAATCAAACAATTCCTTGACTACCTGATTCATACAGCATGTTCCTTCTCTACACGAAGTATGCATGCACTTATTTTCAGCAACATGCCTATCTTCCTGGTTTCACAAACATGCCTTATTCATGCATTCTCAAGAGGGTGCTATCACCCCAATAGGGGTGAAAATTGATCCTTAAGGGAGGGCAAACAAAACTTAGATATTATCATCGTTATTGCCCTCCAGAGCATCGTAGCATATTTAAACAGATATGCAGTAGATCTGCAGTATTTAAATTTCACGGGGTGGAAGCAATTAGGAAAAAAATGTCTTAAAAGGCGTGTGTGTGTGTGTGTGTGTGTGTGTGTGTGTGTGTGTGTGTGTCATAGGTCAAGGGGCAATAATGACAAAAAGGTCACAAAACACTGTATTATTCATCGTAACTCTAGGCCTTCTGTTCAAGTGTCACCCACTAGATTCTGTTTATCTCAAAGTATCAATAGTATCTCAAGGATAATTGTTTCAGTTTTCTAGTTTGATGTGTAGATTCTACTTTTAGAATAGACAAGTAAAAAGTCCTGGCTGGGCCATTCCCATGTAACTAAATGTTCTTTTTGTAAAATGAGACAAAGACATTGGCCTCATATTCTTCCTAACAGTGGTATTGATGAGAGTTCTTATTCCCTTGCAAGATATTTCTCAAGTAGCTAAAAAAGACGGGATTTAAGTTTTAAATATTTTTGAAAGTGAAAAAAAAAGTTTTCAATTACTGCCAGCCTACTTCCAACTTAATTCTTTTATTCTTCTCCATTTTTTTTCTTTTTCCCTTGCCAATATATGCTGCCCCCGACTAAATGAGGGCAATAGTTGCCTGAGCAAATATAACATCAAAGGCCAGACAACTTAAGATAAAGAGCTGAAACTTTTACATTCTAATTTATTTTTCCTATAGACACCCATCATATTTTTAGTAAAAGACAAGGATATCTGTTCATATTTAATCAGTTGACTTTAAGGTCATAAGTTTAAATTGGAAAAAAGTTCCAGTATCTCTATATTGTTATATGCATATTATGAAAATTATTTATTTTCTTGGATAAGAAAATAATATAATCATTATACACATTAGTATTTAGTATACTGAAATCCATTTTTATTAATAGTTTTGTTTCCTAAAATCAGTTTCTATCTATGTAACTAACCATGGGTACATAAAACACTTGTTTCCTTATGAGTCAGGAATATTTTAATACTTGTTTTGTCTTGAGAAGTTTAATTAGAAAAGGCAGATATAATTATTATGACTTACTGATAGAAAAACAGAATTTTTGAATTTTAATGATTAGAAAAAAGTTTGCTGTTTTCTGACCCTTATCACAAGATATTTTATATCAAGTAGTATTTCCCCTGCAACTTGATGATATATACTTTAGTGATACCTAAATTGTTTTTGCTTTTCAACTGTACTTAAATAAAACAGTAAATGTCTCCTTTTATGCTGTGGCTAAACACACAATATCAACAGTAAGCATTGGACTGGAAACAGTTCTTTTCACCATCATTTTTATACACATTTGTTTTAATTATTTTGATAATTATAAAATAACTAGGAAATAAATCTGAGAAACTATCAAAAACTCTTGAAACATTGCTTTAAAATGTACATTTTTCAAATTGAGAAATAGGTTACTAATCTGTTAAACTAACTAGTATTTTTAACTGTTTCTCTCTACTTTGGCAAACTTCATTATATAATCATGTGTGTTAACCCCTCCTTCTCATACTCTTTTGCCCACTCAAACCCTTGTAGGCCTCCCACTGCCCTCTCTACAGTCTGGAAACTCTGGTTTCTAAGGCCATCATTGACCTGTGGGTCTCTGCACCTACTCCCTGAACTCTCTTGATCACCTGGTTCCCTTTGACACCCCTCATGTCTTCCCTCCCTGCCTTCCTTGTTCTATCAACCATGGCACTGTCTCTTTCACCTTGTTTCTCTTTACAATGTACATATTTCCTCAGGGGTTGTCCTGGGCCTCTTTTACTTTTTCCCTACTCTTTCTTTCTCAGAGAGCTCATCTACCTTTAGGCTTTGTCCATCTCTTTAATTCAGATAATGCCCCCCCATCTGCATCTCAGAATCGAACATTTTGTTCTAAACTACAAATATAAATTTGGAAACTGCCTGCCTGAGATCTCTACATGGTATCTTGTTGGCTCCTGAAATCACTGAATCCAAAACTGTAATCACCCTCCCTACAAATTGTGATGCCTTTCAAAAACTATTATTATTAGAAGTATCATCATCTCTCTTCTAGTAACCATGGGTGAACTCTTGAGTCATTTCAGTTGCTCCTTCCTTTTCCTTGTCTGTAACATTCAGCCAGTAACCAAGTCACAGCATCCTTATTCTTCATTTTCTTTTTCCTGTATATACTCCTATGCTGTTTTTCTATTAATATGGCATTTCTTTAAACTTCTAAAGTTTATAAAGCATTTTTTCATGCATAACTTCACTTAGTACAACCAACCAGCAAAGTCAGTATTCTTTTTATAATTTTCATTCTGAGGCTGTATAACACAATGGTTATGAATTCAAGTTTGGAGACAGTCTGCCCACATTCTGATCCTGGCTGCTTTACTTCCTAGCTGCATCATCTGTGGCACATTACTTAATTTTTTGGAACTTCACCTTCATCATGTCATAAATGGGGATTATAATGATACCTATCTTACTGGGCACTTGTAAGAATTAAAATATTAAATGATGTTGTCTTTGGAATTATGCCTTGCATGTAATAAGTGTTTAGTAAGTGTAAGTTCTAACTATATTACAAATAATGGAAAGTTATACAACTTGAGGTTATATATTGTGACAGAGTACTAAAATTCATGTCATTTGTTTCTATATCCCATGTTTTACTCACTGTATACACATAATTTTGCCTATTTTCTAATTTCTATAAGAGAAATTCTTTATTTAATGAAGACTCGACTAGGTTATAGTCAGAAAATTATCTGAAAGCGTAAAACTGCAATGGAATTTGTGGTTATATAAGTCAGTTAGTAGAGTTTACCTCTTAGTATGTTTTCACTCTGTGCTCCCACTGTTCCTATACAGTTTTTTTTTAATGGGTCCCAGGAATAACATTAAAGCAATTATGTATATATCCCTGGATGGTTGTTTAGAATGTCTGCTAAGTTATGAATATTTAGGTATTTCATGAGTTTTGACATCTGTCATTTGGAATGTTAAAAGTTTCTTTTTCCCCTCTGAAAAAGACACAGTGATTTTCCATAAAGTTTCAAGAAGTTTTGGGACAACTTTGACACAGTATTTGTATACATTCATGTACCAATTTGTGAGGGACTGTTGAGCCATGATTCTGGATGCTTATTTTAATATATTTTTAGTGTAATTAGAGTCTCTTGGATATTTCTTTACTGTTTAGGTAAGCTATAGCATTTATTTCTGAATAGCTTTCTTTATATTACTTAAAAATTAATACAGTATGTTCATTTCAGATTAAGATATGTGTTCTATAATAGCATATTTCATATTGTTTCCCTCTGTACTATATATATAATTTCTAACCTGAAGAATAGAAGTTTACTTAGATATTCTTCATACCCTTAGGTTTTTTGGTACAATTACATTAAATTCACTTAATTGTGTATCTATATGTACAGAACATTTCATTGTATAAAGTAAAAGTCACAAACCTGAAATGCAGCCCTTCCCACGTAGTCCAGATAAGTACCCAAACACTCTCTCTACATAAGGAAGAAGGAAGAAGAACCAGAAGTGAATATCCACCATTTGAGTCCGCTCTTTAGAAAGAATCTTCCCATAAACAATTCTGCTTGTATATCTTTGGACAAAACTTAGACACAGCACCATAAAGGAGAGCCATAAAGGGAAGTTAGGAAATGTATCTTTTCTTGAAATCAGTTTATCTAGCTAAAAAAAAAAAAATAGATAAGCTTCTTAGACTGAAGGAGATTTGTCTCTGACATAGAAGATGATGTTTAAGCTGGTCGTTGAAGAATGGACAGAATTTCTGGAGGCGTTTGCCTTTTTGACTTGTAACAGGCATTACAAGCCAAGGACTAACTGGAGAGAAGATGTGGAAGCAGGAAACATAGACTGTATCATATTACTGTGGGTCATCTGGTTTGCCTGAAGCAAGTTGTGTATATTGGGAGATAAAGCTTAAAGGTGAACAAAGAAACTCTACTCATTCAGGGACAAATAATAGTGATGAGCATTTCCACATGGAATAGTTTAATGAAATGGTTGGATACCATGAAAGTTAAGCATACAACTGATTAAATCACTAGTTGTGTTGCTTCATTTCTGTGTTCTTTTCTCTACCAAACCATTTCTCTAAACTTTTATGGAAGTATAGAGACTGACTTAGCCTTATGGAAGATTTTAAGGTTTACCTGTGTAGAGGGTGGTGATGGCAGTTGTTTACGTCGCATCAAACCTCTCTAGGAGACTTGTGCATAATAGTTTAAATATTATTATTTTAAAGACATAGATTGTTTGTGGTTTTGAACCCTCCCATTTAATTGCCTTGAAAGCCAGTTGATAGGCTAATTCATAAACTTGCCATGACATTTTTAAAATTCGAAATCCATTTTATTCAGAGCAAAGGGAGACACCTGAAGCAAGCAAGTACAATTACTGAGAACCTTTCTTCTTGCTGGGGGAAGAAGTTCACAGTGTTTCCTACAAGCCACCGTGCTGCTAGGGAACTTTTTTCTCGTTTCTTGGGCACCAGCGGCCTGAGACGAAGCAAGAGCTGACAGCAGGGAAGTAGAGAAGGATAACTAGCTGTTGGCAGGAACTTGGAGGGATAGAAGCATCATCCAAAGGCAAACTGATACTGGTTCTTTGATTAAGTTATAAGCAGGTAGTTAAATCTCTCTACTAGGGAGTTAGAGTTGCTGCCTACAGAAGAAAGGCTGTGGGAGACTGAACCTCAGAAAAGCTACATCCAGGCTGTGCCTTGAAAGAGCATTAGATTCTTACAGAAATATTCATCTAGCCTGGGAATGATACCAGGATTGAGTTAAATGGATGTTGGTTATGAAGTATAGAGGATTTAAATGAACATTTTCTTTCCAATCTTACTTCCTATGGTTATATGCTTCCCTTCTAAATGCATCTGCTTAGCTCTTAATAATTCATTAGGGAAGTGTGTTAATCTCTATTACTATGTATGTTTGATGTGATCACAGGGAACTGACCCTGACTTAGTGGTAACATATCCTAAATTACAGGCAAATTTTAGGGAAAAATAGTACAGTGTGACTCCACTACTAAACTTTTGAGTCTAAACCTAAAGTTAGAATAGCCACAAAGCCACATTTATAATCAATTTTATAATCAGCCAATATATTCTTTGTTTTTGCATTACTGTCTTCCTCGCTTGTTTTCTACCACCTAGAAAGGTGTGGAGTCTTTCAGTGGGTGCCCTGTTCGCATGCAAAACTTTTACACTTTTTACAGGGCTGTCCATTAGCAAATCATTTTCTAAGACATTTGTTAACTACTTGCAGAAAAATCTGAATTCAGTTAGGATTTTATTAAAGAACCCCCTTTTTTCCCCCCACAATTCCTCCCTTATTCCCACTTCACTCCCCGTCAAAGAGTATCATGAGTCCTCTGCTTCATGTAGCATCTAAATGGTTTTGGAATGAATGGCAAAAGTCCATTACTGTTGCTATCAATTTTCTTAAGAAAATGTTATCTAGCTCTTAAAAATTGTGTTTGCATAAAAATAACACATTCTCAGTTCAGTCTCGTTTGTTTTGTTCATTGTCTTATCCTTGTTTGATGATACTGTTATTTATTTAAAAAAAAATTGTGCCACGAAGATGGAATGTAGGTCAAAGTATATAGAGCAACATGAACAATTCGAAATTCTACCTCCTATTGGCATGGCAGTCAGAGGAGAACTCCAGAGGAGGCCTCTGAGAAATAGAGAGCTGAAGTTATCTTCTGATATACATCTTCCCCTCCCTGGCGACATGGATATGCTCCTCTTAATCCATCCCCTTTCCACCCCAAAGCACTTTTGTCTGTTTTTCTTATGGTCTTATAAAGACCAATTTTGCAATCAGTTAAAAAAAAAATTGTTAGATACTTTCTTTATCTGAGTCCCTGTGCTGTGAACTGTATAATCAAAAAGTAAGACAGAACTTTCCATAAGCAATCTGTAGCCTACTAAGGGAAGCAGATTTCCTTCATTTTTTTCTTTCAACACAGGTTTAATAAATCCTTGAATGGGTACTCTGTGCCTGTTATTAGATTAGGCAGTAGGGATAATAAATAAAAATATAGGATAACTAGGATATAGGATGTCTATCCCCAGTCTGAGACAAGCAAAAAAAAACAAAAACAAAAACAAAATTTTTACACTATTTAAGTAATTGTTTTAACAAGGGAAAAATTTACATCTAAGTACTAGTGGAAGCACAAGCACCAAAACCTTCCTGCAAAAGTTAAAAAAGGCCTCATGGAGACCAAACAGCTATCACTTGGAGTAGTAACAGCAGGAGTAGCAGAACACACAAGGCACAAATGGAGCACAGGTCAGTATAATTTATTTGTACACTTGAGAATGGAATTGGAAATATATACCTTTACACCTTTTTATAGCTCTTTCATTACCTTCCCTAATGCCTGTACATTCATAGTAGGTTTCCAGCTAATGTTGTTCAAATTAAGTACCTAATGCCAGATACAATGGAAAGAATACAGATGATATAGGTTTGAATACTAACTTTGTTATTTTATACCATATAACCTTAGATAGTTATATTACCTTCCTGATCTATTATCTGAAAATAGGAATAATGTCCCCTCCCATATTGAGGGGGTTTTGCGACTATTATCTGAAATAACTGCTAAAAATTCTAGCACAGAGTCTGTGTATCTAGAGGGCTCTCAAGTAATTACTATTGCTTTTATTATTTTAATATAGTTTTATGATTACATTTCATTTATTTAAAGCATTTTTCTGTTTTCGTGATTTAAATGAAAGCATCAAGAAACATATAATTACCTGTCAATATAATAATGGTAATTCTTCAGCATTTGAAACGACTGGTTTATAAACGTGTCTATGTTTATTCTACCACACTTGTAGGTAATATAACGTTAACCTGATTTTGTACTTACAGACATTGATAGTTAAGAGAATTTTTTGTTTGCTTGTTTTATTTTGATAATCTTCTTATCAAAACACTGAGGTAAGCAAGTGTTCACTCCCTATTCTATGCTTTATTGATGGGAACTTATCACCCAAAGCAATTCTAATCATGTAGATAAGTAAAGGTATTGATTGGTTTGGCCATGGTCCAAGCATAGTTCAAGTTGAAAATTGTTTTCCCAAGTGCCCAGAGCTCATTTGGCTATTGCCTCAAGACTTTTTATGCATAATTAATCAGGGGAAGGCTGGGGAGAGCAGGACAGAATGAGAGTCCTCACTACCGCAGCTCCAATAGAAGCATTATTTCTGGCCCCTTTAAGCTGTCACAGTGTCAGAGGCATGAACCATAGTCACGACAGTATTATTGGATGGAGCAAGACAGCAACTATTGTGCTTGATTCAGGCCACCATGCCCTTTATCTAGGGGATGAAGGACTGGAAGTTATCATGTCTTTTGTTCAAAATATTAGTTTGTAAATTTGTTATAGGAATTTTAAGGAAACCTAATAGTATACTAATCCTTTTTTTTAAATAGGAAATATATATACATACACATATATACCATAAACTGCCTCAGAATTTAAAATTTACGAGTGCAAAGCTTACATACTAAGATGACCCATTCTCTCCCAGGTGTTTAGTTAAATATACTACCTGTCAGAAAATCATAGAATAAACAAATAGAAAAAAATAAAGCATTCATTTCTCACAGTATAGTTTTCAGTTCTTTGGTTATACCCTCAGATATCACTGCTATTGCTCTCTTTCATCAGTGTCCTCTCTTGTTACTCTATCTATTATAGGCCTTCAGGTTTTAGTTCAACTCGCCAGCACTTAATACTGTTGAGCACTGTTTCCTCTACGAAGCACTACTTCTCAGGGCTCGGTCTCCCGTCTCCCACCCGCCATGGTTTTCCTCTTCTCTCTCTGGCCCTTCCTCTGCCAGCTTTTCCAGGCCCCTCTTCCTCTACCCCAACTAGCCGTATGAGTGTGCCTCAGGCTTTGTCCCATTATACTCTCTTTTCTGCCTCTATTCGCTGAGTATTCTCCCCAGGCAATTTCATCCACTCCATGGCATCAGTTACCCTGTATGTTTCTAAAAGCTATATACATGCCTAGTATGCAAAGATTTTTTTGTTTTGTTTTTTTTATTTTTTTTTATTTTTTTTTTAATTTTTTTGGTACGCGGGCCTCTCACTGTTGTGGCCTCTCCCGTTGTGGAGCACAGGCTCCGGATGCGCAGGCTCAGCAGCCATGGCTCACGGGCCCAGCTGCTCTGCGGCACGTGGGATCTTCCCAGACCGGGGCACAAACCCGTGTCCCCTGCATCGGCAGGCAGACTCTCAACCACTGCGCCACCAGGGAGGCCCTTGTTTTCAAGGGAAATTCTAGAATTCCAAGATTGAGTTCCTAAGACTGACTCTTCCCCCTTCCCTGTATATTGACTTAATTTTCAGTCCGTCCTCCCTAACTGTCATCTCTGGGCATTTATATTTGCTCTTGGAGGAGGTTTGCCGCCATTCTCTCCTTTCCTCCCCTACAGTTTTTTGTTATTTCACTGCATACTGATCCCATAAGCCTTTTTTGAGCCTTCTCCCCAACTTCCTCTCTTTAAGGAAATATGTATTTTTATATTTGTTTAATTCTGTCTTTCTTCCTCACTCGATTGTAAGCTCTGTGAGGAAAGGGACCACGCTGATGTACACTGAGCACGTTATCTGATACACAAGATACACTTCAGTAGCTTTAAAATTAGAATTTTGTGTTATAGTTGAGCATATGGTCAATATAGGGAATCATGGGGCTCAGAATATAATCACTGACTTGCACCTTTTGAAGGAAGAGTGTACACTAGGGAGGCTCCAGGGAGAACTCAGAGACCGTAGCATTTGATTTTAAAATAGTCTTCAGTACAGGTAAGAGGAATGGGCATTAAAGTTTGTTTGGTTTTTAAAAATACTTTCATTAGGACTTACCATATATACATACACACATATATATATTTATATACATTATATGTGTATATATAGATACACTTGATGTCAACAAAGAGTTACCTAAAGTCCGCAGGATGGAGGCTGTGATAAGACTTTAAGGGTAAATCCCAGTAGCACTGCTGAGTTTTGTTCGGCTTGTCTTTATCTCCTCTTCTGGGTCTGACTGTCATATTTTGTTTCTGTACCTCAAAAGAGATGATGTTAGACCTTTATCAGTTGTAGAGGGAAACATCCAACCTTGACAAATATTTAAGGAGTACCTGTTGTAGGTATAATACACGGGAACATGCTGTGGTGAATGAAGAAGAGAAGTGTAGTGTAGCCCCTGCCCGGAGCCACAGTGATCAGTGTCAAAGGTGGGATGGAGCAGTAGATAGCAAGTTTATTTTTCTAAAAAGGGAAATCACACTCCCTAATATAGAAAAATATTTTATTCTGTGCCTCACCTTCTGGTGACTTGATGGCCTTGAGAAAGACGGAAGCATTTGATTTTAAAATAGATACTTCCTTTTAAGAGTTAGTCTTCAGTACAGTTAAGAGAAGTAGGAGCTAAAGTTTTTTATATTCTCATTAAAACTGTACCTTATTCTCATATATACAGAAACTTGGTATCAACAAAGAGTTACATAACATCCACAGCATGGAGGCTGTGATAGACTTTAATTAATTCCTAGGTAAAATTAGTATGTATTACAGTTTAGAGAAACAAAACACACAAACCGGCTAATCAAAATGTTCAGCTAACAGAGCTGGGGCTTTTTTCATTAGTTGTATTGTCTCGAATTTCATCACTGCAACAGCTGGCTTCTTGTCAATTTATAGTTTGGACCTTTACATCAAACAGCAAAAAATTAATTACAGGAAAAGGAATCCCAATAGGAATTTCGCGCTTAGAGATTTTTCACAATTAACCAGGCATGAATGGTGCTGTTTATAGAGGAAATGGAAAGGGAGAAAAGGAACTGCATAGAATTTTCTAGAAGCATTAATTAACCATAGGAATGTTAGTCACTTGCTTCCCTGTGTTTGTTTTAAAGTTGTTTAGCTAAAGCTTTCAGCCTTCTCATTTCTGAAAGCATCCACTTCTGTTACTATATTAAATGCAATGAATCATGGCCTGAACTGTGAGTTTTCTTACAAAATGTCCCAAGTGACAGCTCAAAAAATTACCATCCTCCCTTCATTTTGAAACGAGTACCATCCTATGTATTACCTTAGTGATCATAATTATAATTTAATGAGCAGAAAGAGCATGCTTTGTTGGTTAGTGCCAGGTTACTTGTAATGCATATTTTGGACTTGGAAGTCTTGTTCTCAGGAGTCACACTCATTGCCTCTCTGCACTATAGTTAGTTTAAATGTGACTTTTCTAAGCCTCTTATCTGTTGAGTAAACCAGCCGAAGATTTTTAAAATGCTTTCCTCAATTTAGGCTTCTACTTTTTTTTCTTTTTTATGTAGCTTAGAAACCCTTACTTGTGTTTCATTCTTCTAGTTCCTAACATTCTAATACAGTGAGTAGCTCTTACCCTTTTTAAGACTCAGATGCCTGGAGCATCTGAAGAACACCTTTCTCTCCTCAGAAAAATGCACAGATGAACATACATACAACATTTTGCATAAAATATCAGGAGTCAGTAGGAAAGCATGAACCCCAGGTTATAAATGCCTGTTGCTTTCACTGAGGAATGTATACATATATTATGTATGCATGTAAACATAACATACTTATATATAATTTAGAAATATATATACACACATATTTCTTAATTTGGTTAAATTAAAATGCTGATTCCGATCATGTGTTCCCTATTCCATCAAGTTATCTGTACTAAAACAAATCAATTACCTTCTTTGCCATTACCTGAATAAATTTAGATTTCTTATCCATCTTTATATACAGCAGGCCTTACTTATAAGCTTATTTGGGTGAGCATGTTTCACTGTACTGTCTCAAATGCTGCCACATTTCCTAAGTAATCTGTAGACCATAGCTGAGAAGAACATTCTTAACTTGTTTTAATGATAATATTTTTCTTCATTAGGTTTGTGAGCTGAGAACTAGTGTAGGATACTAACGGGCATTTTCCACTTTTCTCTTTTCAGTCTGAGAATGGTTCACTGTTATCCAAGGTCACTTTGAAAGTCTTTCTGCAATTTGCTTCCATTTATTTTATGCTTGTGTTTACAGTTTTGAACCAAATATGAATTTAATGTTGCATTTGTCTATATTAAACTTAATTTGCCCCTTGTCAGATCATTTACAACAGAGATAACATTCAAAAGCCACTCTGTAAAATGTTTTGTCTGCAATCACTAATGGAATTTTTCTGTCTATTTCTTTGTTGTATGCAACTTTCTATGTCTTTCAATTTAAAAAGAAGCCTCTCCAGGAGATTTTTCAGAGAATCTAAATTAGTCTGTAATAGAGATTAATAAATGATTCTCTAATAGAATAGGGTCTTCTTCATGTCATATTTTTTTAAATAGTTCTTTTTTCTAACTCAGAAGTTTAATTTCATATTCCATATTATGTAAGTATGCTTATTGGAATGTTCTTTAAAGTAGTGACATACAAAATCCTAAATTGGATTATGATACCAAACATTTTTACCACTTTCATCTTTTTCTTACACTTTTTTCCAAGTACTTAATTTGCCCTCATGTAATAAATTTTCTTCTTAATAGTTAATAGTTTTAGATGTTATTGAAAAGATAAATGAATGTTTAAGATCAATGTATGTTAGAAGGCACTAAAATGAAGTCTTAAATTTAAGTAATAAAGAGTACTTTTAAAGTAGAAACTTAAACATATACATTAAGGAATATAATTTGCGTGTGTGTTAAACATTATTTTGAGAAACAATTTACTACCTTGTGCCTGTGTCTTCAAATAATTAGCAATGTTCAAAACTTGGGAAATGTTTTCTCTTAGAATCCTATCTGCTATTTACCTTTTGAACCAGTATCTTACTTATTCAGTTGATGTTAGGGAAATATCAGACAAGTGTACAGAGATGCATTTATAAGACTGGTCTTTTTTTATAATGCTAGAATATTAGGAAAAGCCAAAATGACTAACATGAGGAAAATAGTTAAATAAAATTGCATTTTATGCACAAAATGGAATACCGTCATGGTGATAATATACTTATTAACATGGAAAGTGTTTATATTAAAATTCAAAATAGTATATAATATATCTACCTTTTTTCAAAAACTAGTTGTAGGTAGGTAGGTAAGATAGATAGATAAATAGATGGATATGTATATAAGTGTAGGTATGGATATAGATAGAGATATATATAGCTATTGCTATAGATATAAATAAAAATAAATAAAATATTTATCAACAGGGAAACAGTGATGTCATTTCACTTGGGCTGCTATAGTGAAATGCCAAAGACCAGGTAGCTTATAAACAATAAAGGTTTATTTCTCACAATTTCTGGAGACTGGGGGTCTGAGATCAGAGTGCCAGCATGGTTGAGAGAGGGACCTTTTCCAGGTCATAGACTTCTAGTGATATCCTTTTGTGGTGGAAGGAGAAAGGGAGCTCAGTGGAGTCTCATATTTATAGAGCACTTTCATAAGGGCTCTACCTGCATGACCTAAACACCTTCCAAAGGTCCCACATCCTAAGACCATCATACTGAGGGTTAAATTTCAACATATGAATTTGGGGGGGACACTAACACTCAGACCATAGCAAGTGGCTATCTGATAAGATTTCAGATATTGTGTGTGTGCATTTCATTGTGATTTTTTAAAATAATATATCAGTACGTTACTTGTACAATAAAAATAATAAAAGAAAATATAACACTATAATAATAGTAGCTAAGATTTATTGAGCTACATATTTTGTGTCTTGTACTCTTCTAAATAATTTGCATCTGTTACTTCATTTAATTGTAATTGTGCTACTCTTCAATCATTGTTTACTCTGTAGATCATAAGGATGTGAATTTTCATGGTAGAATGTTCAAATAAGTGACAATAATGTAATTTCACATTATATCAGTTTTTGAATGGAGTCCATGAATCCTTGAGGCTCCGTGTGTGTGTGTGTGTGTGTGTGTGTGTGTGTGTGTGTGTGTGTGTGTCTGTTTCTGGGAGCAGGTAGTTAGCTTTTAATCAGATTATGAGATGGGTTAATACTGCTTCCAGTAGTTTTGGTCAAACTCACCATTCAATTCTGTACTGATAAAAACGAGGCTTCCAAGGAGGGATACTAAGAGAGAAGCTAAACTATACACTGGAGAAAAATTTTTGTTTTTACCTCATTAGTCTACCTTGAGGCAGATAGAAAAGATGGCAAGCAACAGAAATTGTGACCCGGGTCACATTTTCAAGAAGACTGGGAAGAAATTAGGAGATGAGGAGGCCCTCAAATGCCAGGAGTGTTTCAACCAGAACAGAGCTATAGTTTTAGAAGTTTGCCTAAAATGTTAATTTTAGGTGGAATAGAATCATCTGTATACGATATATATACTATAAAAATATATACTATATAGCATAATGTATACAATATATAGCATATATGTGTGTGTATAATATATAGTATAACTATAAATAACCCCTGAGAGCTTGTTCAGGGGTTGCAGGATGAACATGTAGTAGGAATAATGAAGGAAGAGTGTAGAGAGGGGATTCCTAACATAGCAACCTGATTTGCCCTATCAATCTGGGTGTCTTGTAGCAAAATTACTTTCACAGTCAATTCTGCCTTTTAAGATCTAAAATAGATAATTCAAAGAACATTAATACTTGACTTAGGGAAATGTGTTTGTATTATTAAATATACGAATAAACGCATCAGCGTAGAATTTCCACACTTTAAAGTAAAGAATAATGTTGTACCATGAAACCAAGTGAAGAAGAGCCAAATAGCTGCCTTGAATTCATCCTGGTTGCTTGTGTGTCTGCTGCAGAGTTGGGCTGGTCAGTTCCCTCCTCAGAATGATGGGAGCCAGAAGTTTTAGGTTTATAGTAACTCTCACTTACTGGCTTTTATGTCATTCTTTCCTGAGCAACATCAGTAATGAGTGTGTAATGTAAAAGCTGCCAAACATTGAAAGCTTTAGCTAAGCCAGACCCTGTACCAAGTGCCTTACATACCTCGTTTGAACCTTAAAAGAGCTTTTATGAAACTTGTTATCCTATTTTACAGATGAGGAAACTGAGTCCCAGAGAGATTCAATTGCCTAAATTCATGTTTCTCATAAATGTCCTCATTGGAATTAAAATCCATGCAGCAGGCAGTCATCAAATCCTGTTATTTCCACCTCAAAAATGCCATTCTTTTCTCCATTCCCACTGCATCTGGTCATCTCTCTTTTTTTTTTTTTTTTTTTTGGCCACTCCGTGCGGCTAGTGGGATCTTAGTTCCCCAACCAGGGATCGAAACTGGGCCCTTGGCAGGGAAGGCACAGAGTCCACTGGACCACCAGGGAACTCCCCTGGTTATTTCTTATCTTATACTTTGAATTCCATGTTAGCTTTCCTACCATTCAGCTATTTCCAATATCCAGTGTCTCCTCCACATTGTATTTACCAGAGATACTTTAATAAAAACACATTTGAGCTTTGCATCCCCCTACTTAAAAGTAGCTTAAGGTTTAAAGATTGTAAGGCCCATCCTAATCTAGCTCATCCTGCCTGTCTCACCTCTTCTCCTTATCACAAGCCCTATTTCATGGCTAAACCAAACTCCTTACTACATCTCACCTTCTCACTCAACACATTTGCACATCATTCCATTATCTTGGAATCTCTGTCCACATATGAGAGTTTGGTCAATGTTTGCACTATATTTCCATGGTATCTGCTTCTAAGCAATACGGGAGAGTGGTAACCAAGAGTGAGGGTGCTAAAATCAAACTGTCTGGGCTAATAGGCCCCACTACTTAATAACTCTCTGTGCCTCAGTTTCCTTACCTATAAAACTGGGTCAATAATAGTAAGTACTTCAGGGTTGTTGAAAATGAAAGGAATTAATTCATGTGCAATGCTTAGAATAGTGCCTGGCAAATAATAAGCCAACATTAAGCTTTTGTTGTTGATTCTACTATGATAACATAATGGCAGTGATATAACAATCTCCCCCCAGAAAGGCTAAAGAAATTGCTTATTAATACTGGAGTCAACTCAGAGATTCATGGTCATACCAAAATAAAAGTATTTTGCCTATAGAGAGCTTGGATCCGGTTTGTGGGCTATTATACTTTAGCTACCCTATGGCATTTCTGGTCTCTCCTAAATTCCCAACTAGTTGAAATCCCACTAGTACTAGGACATATAATTTTCTCCAGACAGTACCTTCGGTATCAGCAATGAATACGCTGGACTACAATTCTGGAGGTGCATCTTTTTTCTGGTTGAATGGATGATGGAGCAAGCTATGCCATGGGTTCACTATGGGCTGATGTGAATCAGGCTCCAGACCTAGGCAGGACTCCTAAGTGTAGCAGAGGGAAGTTCCCATATCACTTTAAGACACCATAAAGTAAATAAAGGCCCGCAGAGTTAGAAATCTGGTTCCCTCCTCTGTCACATAGCAGACAACAATATAAGAAATATCGTTTAGACTGAAATACTCGAATTAAGGAAAATTTTTGCAGACACTTTAATTTTTATGAAGCTGCTGCAGACATATTTGGATGTTATTTTTATTTTGATGACTATAGTCCTGAAAAGTTAAATGTAAATTGAAGTGTTTCTTAGCAGAGTTTACCATTTAAAGCAACTCTACGGTAAATCATTTTGAATTACATCATAGCCTTGTTAGTTTTTATTTATTAGAATATTAATATGCTAGCTTCTTTTCTGCCTTCTTTTTTATTGAAGTATAACTGACTAACATTACATTAGTTTCAGATGTACAACACAATGACTCAGAATTTGTATATATTGCAAAATGATCATCCAGTCAGTCCAGTTAAGATCCATCACCCTACATAGTTACAAAAATTTTTTTTCTTGTGATAACAACTCTCAAGATCCTCTCTCCTAGCTAACTTTCAAATATGAAATGCCGTATTATCAACTATAGTCACCATGCTGTACATTACATCCCCATATTTTTTAATTTTTATTTTATAACTGGAAATTTATATCTTTTGACCCTTTTCACCCATTTGCCCAACCCCCAGCCCTACCTCAGGCAACTACTGGTCTGTTCTCTGTATCCATGTGCTTGTTTTTTGTTTGCTGGTTGGTTGTTTTTATTGTTGTTTTTAGACTCCACATATCAGTTAGATCATACGGTATTTGTCTTTTTCTGTCTGACTTATTTCACTTAGCAACTATTTACTTTAAAGTAGGACACACTTGTATCCGCTACGGTACTTTCCAACTCAAAGGAGAAATCTGTGGCTTAGAAAATTGCAGCATTAAAGTGGCAAATGTAAGTAAATTTTGGAAAACAGTGTTTAATTTTTAGGAGAAAAAAAAAAGAAGCCATAGAATTGAAATCTAACCTGGGGAAAACAATAGGAGCCAGTCTATTAGACCACTAATATCTAAATTTGATTTTCAGAAGGAAGAATGTATAATATGTAGGTGTTATTATTTTATTTCATTTTTAAGTGTATCAGGTTTCTGGTTCTCATCATTATAATGAGAAATAATATCAAATGGGTTCCCAACTAAGTGTCCCAGCGGTACACACACACATATTTAAATTAAAGATATACATCTAATGGTGGCACATGGATCTGAGAAAGGGGTGGGGAAAATGAATAATAAAAGTGATGACTTGGGTTTCTGTAGCACCTGAAGTTTAAAACGTACTTGCCTGATGTGATGAGGCAGAAAGAACTTTGGATTTTAATGAGAAGAACTAAATTTTAACGGTTGCTTTTCTAGTTATTATCCATGTGAGGCTGGGCAAATCCCTTAACTGTCTAGAGCTTTGGATTTCTCATCTGTGAAATGGATATAATAGAGAGTTCCTTCGAGGATCAAAAAATAATGTACATACAGCCTTTGTAAATTGCAAAGCGTTGTACAGATTTCAGAGATTATAGAAATAGAGATCTCAAAAATTACTCTGAGACTTCAGAGATTATTTCAGAGATGAAATAGGTATGACAGAGATACTGTTCTCAGCTTGTGCATGAGGAAAATGAGATGTAGAGCAAGGAATGTGTGACCAGGCTAAAACCGTGCCCTGGGCTTTTGAGTCCAAATGCTGTCGGTACTGCATGCTAGACTATGCTGTTTCTAAGCCAGGGTTGTGCATCATTTATAGGGCACAGCTATAGTAAATTATAACCTAAGCTGATTTCAAAGACTTTAAAACATACAGTTATTGAGTTATCTTAATAAGAAATGCTAATATTACCAGGTGATGTTTATGTTTGTTTTCAAATGCAGGTAATGAATTTGGGCATCCTGAATGGTTAGACTTCCCAAGAAAAGGAAATAATGAGAGCTACCATTATGCAAGAAGGCAGTTTCATTTAACTGATGATGACCTTCTCCGCTATAAGTTCCTAAATAACTTTGACAGGGATATGAATAAATTGGAAGAAAGATGTCATTGGCTTTCAGCTCCACAGGTAAGCTCTTTACTCTAAATGTTATGTTTTAGTCACCAGTGTTGTACATGCTTAGAATGGCAATTGATTTAAATCTATATGCAGATCTTTTAAACAGCATTTTATTATTCAGTGTGTAGTGCCCTGTGACATACTTCAGGTTGTCAAAACATGTTACTGAAGTCTCCCCAATAGATAATGAAAATCTTAAACATAATTCCCTGCTTGCATTCCTGGTTAGCTTGTCGTTGTTGTTTAAATTTAGTAATTTTTATTTCATTTGGTTAAAGTAAATGACAAAAGCTCCCCATGGAATCCACTTTGGAAATTGCTGTGGAAATATCTTAATTGTTTTGACTATTTTTCTTTATATAAATAACTATGCTGTCATAAAGAAACTGCTTTGACAACATGGATATTTCTTTATTCCTTTTTTTCCTTCCTTTACTGGTCTCTAACTTGTCATTTCAATAGATGCCATTATACCTCCATGCTGTTTTGTATTTTTCATGAGCCTGACTCTCCTCTTGAATTAAAGTCTCAGTTTTCAATAAGTTTTAGAAAATGTAATTAACAGGTTCAGATTTTATGCAGTGTTTTTTTTTTTCCCTTGCAAAAATTAGCATATAATATGTGTTACTTATAATCCATTTACTTTCTACTGGTGCTGTTTGAAATTACTGTTGATGTGTTTTTACTTTGGTGTCTCTGATTTTTTTTTTAATGGTTGAACAAAGGTACTTATATTTTCAGTAAGATTGGCTACATGACACAAACGTCCTAATCGCATTTATTAGTAGTGCTGTTTCCAGAAGAGAGAGCAAAATGATGCTCCTTTTCAATAGGAACAATGTTGAATACCAAAAGGCATGCTGTTTGCTCTAGAGCCTTAGCTCACATTTCTAAATTACCAAGAGTGGCGCTGCTGACATGCATGGAAATAAGTCCTATCAAAGCTGGGGCTGGAAGAGGGTAGGGTTGAAAAAACAAAGCCTTCTCACTACCTACTGTAAAATGTGGTGTATAAAATAAGAGCTTGTAGATGTAATTCCTTTTCAGACTTTCTCTATTATTAGGCAAAAAAAAAAAAAAAAGTATACTGTGAAGGACTCTTGGTGGTTTTTGAATCTGACAAAATCGTGCAATAATGTAAAGTTTTTAAGAAAACAACAACTTCAGAAATCTGGATATAATAACAATGTTACATCATATTTTGAAAAGTAATTTTATATACCTTACCTCATTAAGGACTATAACAAAAGTCTTAAAGAAAATTCACTTATAAGTAGATCTAATACACACACACACACAGATGCTTTATGTATAGCACAGGTGCTATATTTTTAGCTAAAACCTAAGCCCAAACCCTAATCCTCTGTCTGTGCTTTGTTTGAAGTTGGCAAGTTGCTGGTGAGGTTTTTATACTCCTTAAGCAATTTTTTGAGACTGCTGTTGGCCTAGAGTTTGATAGGGCAAGATTTGTTGCAATCTTGTTCAAAAAATATAACATGCTAGGATTTTCATTTTTGGCTTAATAACTAACAAGGCTGTTAATAAAGACAAAAACAACTTTTTTTGTAAAGAATTTACTTGTAGCAGCATCTGGGTATTATTTAAATGTATTATGTATGTTAATTCTTGCAGGCTCATGTTAGTGAAGAACATGAAACCAATAAGATCATTGCTTTTGAGAGAGCAGGCCTTCTTTTCGTTTTCAACTTTCATCCAAGCAACAGCTACACTGATTACCGACTTGGAACGACAGTGCCAGGAAAATATCCTTTTTTGTTGCCAATGAATATGACTGTCTGCATTCAATTTTTTTATTGCATCATAGAGCATCGGAAAAACTGATGCTGATCTGGGTGACAGTAGCTCTCAGTTTCTTCATCTGAAAAATGAGGGACTTAAAATAGTTGAGAAATCTTTGCTTAATTCAGTTACACTAAGTTAACCCTAAACTCCATTCTGGCTCTAAAAAGTATGATTTTTAACATTTTCTTAAGTAATATTTTAATCCTATATGTAGTATAGGATTAATATACTATTAATAGTATAGGAGATAATTGTTGTTTCTCTTTATGAAAATATTTTGTAAGTTGCCCCTGAGAATTGTCTCCTTTCCCCCTCTCCACTGAGTGAGCAAGTAGACAGTAGCCGTAAAGATAGCTTCCTTCCCCTTTCTTTTTCCTGTCTCCTAAAATACAAGACATAGCTCGCTTTTGTGGGCCTGAATTGGTAAGGAATCAGGGCATGGGAGGTGTAAGCAAAGGAAATAATAGGGAGAATGTTTTGATATTGTCTGAACATTCATTTACTCATCCATTCATTCATTTCACAGATATTTACTAAGCATCTATTTATCGAACACCTGCATGCTAGCCCTGTGCTAGGTGCTGGAAATACAGGAATTTTCCTGGCAGATACAGTCACTGCCCTTATTGAGCTTTTAAACTAGTGAAGAAGACAAACATTAATAATTGTAAGTGTGATCATTGTTACAAAGTGAAACCTGCTGTGTATTTTAAAGAGATTATTATTAAATAATAATAAATTATTATTTTAACTCTCAGGGTGCCAACAGTGTCCAAAGGCTGGCACCTGGTAGAGTTGCAAGACAACAGCCATGGTTCCAGATGTCACCTTCAGACACAACAAAAGGCAAATAGATTTGTGTGTTTTTTCAAGAATGAAGTCACTTTAGCAAATTTCCTTTTGTATCCCATTGACCAGAATTCAGTCACATATCCCCAGAGAGGTGTCTAGGGAGGAGAATGCTATCATCATGAGTAGCTTAATCAGGAATTACCCCTGAGTCTCCAGGAAGTGGCCTCCTTGGTGAAGTGGTTGCCCAGACAGAATGTTTCTTGGCAGTTAGGAGTAAAGGGCCATACTGTCTGGTAAGTAGCCTGTGTCATCTGTGCTGCTCAGTGACATTGAGGGTCGTGAAAGATGTTCCCTGTCTTCTACCCCAACCCTTCCAGATCACCATCCCACAGGACATCAGAGCATTTGGGAGGGAAGGCTATTGCTGTGACTAATAGCCTAAATGTGCCCCAGTTAACACAGAGAATGCTCAGATAATGGAAATCAGTGTAATGAGGTTGTCTGCACTAAAGAAGAGCTGTACTGTTCAGGAGGCAAATGTTCTCACCATCTCCATGAAGAAATGCAAACAGATCCTAGACATGTAGCAACTCATACATAAGCCTTCTCAGCTACTAACTGCTAAAGTAATACCCCTAGACTAAATCCTGCTATATCTAATAATGTCATATAATCAAAACATAATTTTGATTTTTACATTTATTTATTTATTTATTTTTTGCGGTACGCGGGCCTCTCACTGTTGCGGCCTCTCCCGTTGCGGAGCACAGTCTCCGGATGCGCAGGCTCAGCGGCCATGGCTCACGGGCCCAGCTGCTCCACGGCATGTGGGATCTTCCCGCACTGGGGCACGAACCCGTGTCCCCTGCATCGGCAGGTGGACTGTCAACCACTGCGCCACCAGGGAAGCCCATATAATTTTGATTTTTATCAGACCAAAATGCAATGACAGAACACTTGTGATCTATTGCAGTGTTTGTTAGTTAAGTACTGCCCTTGACCCTAAGTGGGAAGAAGAGATGTACAAAACCAATTTAGGATGTAACGCATAATGCAGTAAAGGGGATGGGGCAGGAATGTTCCACAAACTTATTCTCATGTTTAACAGAGGATAAGTAAAAGAAAAATAAATAAACATGAGAGAGAGAGAGAAAGAAACAGAGATTGATTGATTGATTGATTGATTGATTGAAAAGGAAAAGACTTTTAAGCCTGGATTGGGGAGGGGAGAGAGAGAGAGATGATTGGTGGACTGATGGATTGATTAAGAAAAGACCTTTAAGCCTGGACCTTGAGAAATGGATAAAATTGTAGAAAAAATTGAGGAAGGCCATTCCAGCTGTTGGAAATCAGAGACTATCCTTAGATAATGGACAGTACCATAGATTAACTGGAGAATGAGGACCAAAAGGGGAAGTACTCAGAGATAAAACTGAAAAGACAGATTGCCATCACATAATAGAATATTTTAATGCCTTATTCATTAGTTTAGGCTTTTTTCTATAGTTTCATAATGAGTCACTGAAGGGTTTGGGCTAGGGAGCTACTTGATAAGAATGTATGCATTTGGAAAAGTTCTCATGTACCCAGCGTGTTAGAGAGCTTTTATGAGGAGAGAGGTTGGAAGTACAGGTATCAATTATGAAAAATTGAAGTGCACGTAAAAGAGAATTAGGGTATGAACTAAAGTAATGTCCATAGGATAGAAAGAGGTATATGAAGTGCTTTCTTGCAGTGAAAGGACTCAGCAATTGTTTGGACATGGGGTGTAGAAAAGAAGATACAAGGTTTCACTTTGAAGAGTGAGAAGAATGGTAGTAGGAGATAGCAAATAGGATAGCAAAGCAAGGAGGAGGAGTAACCAGTTTGAGGAATAGAAAATATGAATTTAATTTAGCATCATTGACAAATGGAAATACATGGAATTTCAATGATGATGTCTAGGAGAAAAATCTTGGCTCAAGCTACATTGATCCCCTATCTGAAGTCTGTGCAATTTAACAAATATTATTAAATGAAAAAATATATAATAACATAGTATATTTTACTAAGTAAAATCCACCCCAAAAGTTAATTTTGTTTAATGATACAAAGTTACACTGTACATGAAAGTCTAGCTTGGTTTTGGTAAACCTTGCCACAAATTGAATCTTTCGAAATTTAGCAATTTGTTTAAATGCCTGTAGGCACCTGTTATGCAGAAAATTTCTATACTGATAAATACTGAATGCTTTATATTAATGACTCATTTCAGAAAACGTACTCATTAAATGTTGTAATGATATACAGATCTTGGAAAATTGGGCCATATCTTTATAGAAGTCATAGTTGCAGCCTTAGTCATCTGTTGCGTCTCTAAGAGAACCTTGAAGAAATATTATTTGGTCCTTTTACTACAAGGATTTTGTCTTCTACAGATTTGCGCCCACTTGGACCTTATTTACTCTTGCTGCCTTTCTCATTCCTGTCTTTCTGTCAACAAGCTGTAACTAATTCCCATATGTTACTGCTTCCTCTAAGGACATTTGCATTTTAATAACAGTCTCTTTGGATACTCAAAAGTATGGAAGACCTAATGGACTAGATATCTAGTAGAATAATTTTTTTTTATAATAAGGATTTTTTTTTCAGGAAAGGAAAGCAGGAGAGCATTTCCAACATACCTTAAACCATATTTTCTAATTAGCTATATTAATACTGCCAGCCCTAACTCCTAGCTTAAAATCATAAAAACTTCCGGTTTTTGAAAGGCTTTATACTCCAATGACCCAGTTCAGTGCAGAAATCCCACCTATATGCTCCTTCACAAATCATAGCAGTCATTAGAACACTTTCCAGTCTTAGGAATCTCACTATTTCACAAGGTAAACAATTCAAGTTTGTTTGTTTGTTTTTAATATAGCCTTAAATGTAAGTGCATTAATTCTGTACTCTGGGGCCAATGCCTGTTCTGTATGCCAGCTATTCACATCAAAAAGGCATTTAACTTGTTTCTCACAGTACCACCTCTCCTTAGTCTACCCTCTTCCAGACCAAATATACCTCTGGTTTCTTTAATAGATTCTTGTGATACTTTCCAGACCTGTTACCATCATGTTTCTCTTATCAAAATCCACCCAGCATTGTTCACACTCCTCTTCATTGTGTCTCCAGAACTAACAGCAGAATATCCCAGATATGGTCTGGCAAGTATGATATCGAGTGCCCCATTACCTCCTCTTATCTTGAGACTGCTCTCTCATTAATGGAGTTAAAGTTACATTAGCTTTTCTGGCAGCCATCACATTTTTCACTCATATTGTATTCACTCTCAAATAAAAAGCTTTAGCTTTTCTTTATGTGTACTTGTATTATGTCCTATCTCCCTTATTCTTTCTTTATTCAGCTAATTTAACTAAAATCCCAAATTTAACATTGAACATTAAAAAAAATATTTTTTGTCTCTAAACTATTAATAGAGAAGATAAAAGAGCACTAGAGTATTAATGTTACGATCGTACCATCTTCCCTAAGCAATAGATAGATCTCTTCTTTCAGCTTCTTGTTATTTCTGGCTTAGCCTTAACAGTCCTTTTTACTATCCTTAGCATTTTACAAGTCTCATTTCTTTTTGGTCTTTCATCTTTCTGACTTTATTCTTATACCTTTAAACAACATTGTAGTTGAGCATTATAGAATCATTTCAGGTATAGAAAGTACAGAAACATTGGGATTTCTATGCTGTAGTTTCTGACTCTACCAAAGTGTTCTTCTACGCCACTGGTATTTCCAACTACTGAGCCAGTGAACTGAATACAGATTTTCTCTGTGAAGGATCCACAGAGGCAAGATTGGATGTATTAATCAAGTCAGGAAATTCATCAAATTTTTAATTCCCAGAAAAGCAGGATTTGGTACCGGAACAAATTTAAAGTTTCCAAAGAAGTCATTTGAACTTCCTCTGTCACTATGAAATATAAACCTGCAATAGGCAGCATGTCTGAATTCTTGTGCAGTTCCATTTTTTTAACCTGTGTATCCTGTATATCAAATAGCAAGACATCAACTTTCACTCAGATCTGTGTAGCATATGTGCTGACTGTCTTCCCAAGAAGCTGTTGTAAGGGGAGCTATTTTGGGGGCAATGCCAGGCAGAATAGAAGCAGCACTTTAAGGATGCTTTTAGCTGTCACTTCAAAATAAGATGATAAATTTGGAAAGCTGAGAGGGTTGTCTGCTTTGTATTACTAAGGCTTTGAACCTGGTCTTCGTGGTGATTGCTAAAGGACATAGTATTGTTTCTGCAAAAAGAATCTGTAGCCATATTCTAGAAAACAAAAAATAGCAACAATAAAAACCCTTTGCCTGGGCACTGTCTCCCATTTGTCTTTTTAGCCACTAATCTACAGTGTAATAATCACCAGCATTCTTTCCTACAGTGGATAGCAATGTGGGTGATGCAGAACTGAGACCCAATGTACTGGCAGGTTACATGCTCAGGAAGATAAAATGCATTCTCCTGATGTGGTATGTTTGCTTATGATTTTACATTGTTTAGCTGGAGAGAAAGAAAGAAACATAATGCCCTTTATAGTATCAGAATCATTATTGTATTTCTGTGGTCACATTTCTTCTCTTAGACCATTATCAAATCAGCACTGAATCAAAAGGAAAATTGCTAAGCCCCTAAGGACAAACTGCTCTTTCTAATCCATTTTGAATAAAACAAATGGTGCTGCCTCATTTTGAGTGACGTAGGGGAGAGCATGGGTGAAGCGTCCCTCTTTTGAGGACCTTCTGTTTGCTAGCCATTTTTATTAAGTATGTATCTTAACATTCCCAGGTGCCTCGTAAGGTAGGTTGTGTTAGATTCATGTGACAGATCAGGAAACTAGGGCTTTAAGTAACTATTCAACTTCCCTCCAGCACAGGCTGGTGAAGGTTGAGCAGTGTGTTACAAAGCCCATGTCCTTTCTATTAGACCACGGTGCCCCTTTCTGCCATTCATGGGTGCGTACATTTAGTTGCTGGTGGTAGCAATAGTGGTATTAGAGATGACTTATTTCTGTAATGTTCAAAAGGATTTTGATATAGTTCTGGGAAAATACGTAGCATGAGAAAATTGTACACAATTTCATGGCACAAACTTCTGTCTCGTCAGGTTCCCTCAGTACCTCACCATCACCCCCTACAAATTTTTCCCCACATATTCTTCCTCGTGACCCCTGTCACCATCATCCAAAAGAAAAAACTAAAAAAAAAAAAAAATTTTTTTAAAGCAAAACATGAAATAATTGCCTCAGGTCAATTATTGTGATTTCTCTGCATTCTGGAGAATACAAATGTGCCGTAGTTCTTTGCTCAAAGTGAGACCTTCTGAGGCATCACATCAATTAAGTTTACTGTAAAATATTTATGTAAATGTTAAGCCCTCACAGCTCATTTATAAGGTATGTGTCTTGGTATGTACAGATTCTTATCACTCTGAGAGCATAAACAACACTAGTAACAAATGTTTTCAAATTATTTGTCAACATGCTTTTGAGGTGGGGTGAGAATAATAGTGTTATTGCAGCCCCCTTTCCAAATGGCTTTTCAAACTGTTACGATATTGAAATGTTAAGAGGAATAATCATAAATTATGGCTTGTGAAGAATATGTGAATCCAGGCCAAAAATATTTAAAGCTAAGGGAACAGATGAGTAAATAGTTGGATTTGACTCAAGATCTTTGCAATATTTTCATTAAACTGCTGAAAGATGTACTTTTTAAAATGTAAATTCAGACACTGACATTTGCAACCTGTACACAGAGTTTCTTATGAGCATATAAGGTCACTTGGATGATTCACTGAAGTGTGATCGCTGAAGGCAGAGATGTTGTTGTGAGCTGCTTAGTTTACAGAAGCCTTTGAAGCATGGTTATGTAACAGTCTGTTTGTTAGAATCTAGGCTTCATGCAGCAAATAAAAACAAAGGACTTAATTTAGGATTAGCTAGTTGCCACATTCTATCAAGATTTTATATGTAAAGGTTAATTTCTGGACTAAAAATGTAGAGCTTAACTTTTTAGTTTTCCAGGCTTAGATGTTTTGGTAAAAAATTAAAGGAAGAAAAAACAAAAAGTACAAGGGTTTCTCATAAAAGATCTACATAGTGACTTTGAGCAGATGCAAGCATGTTTCTTTTCCTCAGGCGCATATGTGTGAGAGAGAGAGAGCGCTTTTACTCTGTGTCCATTTAGTGATGAAGCTCTTTTTCTGTGAATGGGGACAGGTAATCCTACTAACAATTTTATATTTAATATAAGTCCTCCTTTTGTTTCTGTAGCTTCAAAATGGATGTACACTCATGGCCTTGGTTAGCCTTCTTTAGTTTCAAGGTGAAAGTAATACTTTTAAACATTACCTCATTACCTAGAGTTACTTTTGGTAATTTTTCATTGTTAAACACTGTCCAGAAACCCCTGTGATTTAATGATAATGACAAACGTGTACACCCCACCTCCACTGGTAATAAAGAGCCTATGATTTAGCTTCATTTTCTACTCAGGCATTTGAGATGAATCACAAAGTAAGAAACATATTTTGCAACTGCTGTAACACTTTTAGATTGGTTTAATATATATTCATAGGACTATAGGTAGTAATGAATAATGAGTGGGCCCTTACTACACACAAACGTTTTTAGATTTTTTTTTTTAGTAGCTGAGTGCTATTCAGTGTCATTCAACAGCATTTCTGTTTTTGGTTCATAGCTCAGTTGCTCAGTGATAGTCTCCTCTGGTTCCAGAAATTCATCTAACAATAGCTCAGTCAAGATTTCTCTCCTCTATTTCTTGTCTTTCTGGGGAAAACAGAAATCAGAAATATTATTGTATGCTATAAAAACAGGACATTCTACAAAAACAGGACATTAATGACACAACCTACTAGTTGTGTCATTAATGGGAGGAAAACATTTGTTCCTAGCATAAGTATTTTTACCAATTTATGAAAAGAGGTACTATTATATGGCAGTTGACTCCAAGATACATGGTAAGACTGTCTTTCTTATATTAGCAATTATATCTGTACTTGAAATATATTAGGTAAACATAAAGCTAAATTGTTGATTGATGGATGGATGGATATATGGATGGATGGATGGATAGATGGAGGATACAGTTTCCTAATGGTGGAAGAGCCCTTAAAGTTGTTCAAAATTAAGTAATTAAAAGACAAAGATTTCTATAATCTATTGCTTTTCCCTTAGAGCAGATGTATAATTAAATGGTAGAAAGGAATAATTGATAAAATATTATCAATAACATACATCATGATTTGGTAGAATTTAAAATTGTGGAATCTGCTGTCAAAATACTTGCTGAACAGACTTTCATAATAAGACCTACCATCTATTACAAACATATGCTTTGCATGCTGCAAGCACTTTACATTCACTATCTCATTTAGTAAACTTTTTCCTTTCCTAGGGAATAGCATTGCAAACTGTAGAGGAAGGAAAAATCCACAATGAAAACACTGGCCTGAAAGATTTCATATCTAAACTTTCTTTTTAAATAGTCCTTTATTTAATTAGTCCAGAACAGATTGTTCTCTTTTATTTTGAAAAATAAATTATACATATCACCTTTATATCTGATGCCAGCTTTTTTTAAATAGAGCATTCAGTATCTAAAATGAATTTCTAATATATTGAATGTTAAATTACTTTTTCCTTCTGGATCTCTAGAAATTAGCCCACCACCACCCCCCTTTTATTTATTTATTTTTCAGTGAATATCTCCTGCCTACGAGAAAGCTGTTTGGATCTTCTGTAAGTGAGATATTTTTATTTTCATCATTTTCTGTTAAGCTGTTCTAACTCAGAATCTCACAGGGTCAAATTGAGGGCTCAGTGTTTCATCTATATTTGAAAATGGTACCTGAGTATTCCAGAAGATTTCTTAAAATTAAGCCATTATCTAATTACTGGTTCATTATAAATGTTTAAGGGCTCTTAAGGATATATGGATGCTACAACCAAAAGAAGGTTGTGTCTCTCCAGAGAAAAGTGGAAAAAGTAAAGCCATGAACAATGTGTTCTTGGAAACAGTGGTTTCAGTTATAACCATGTGTAAGAACCATCTCTAATTCTGTTAATGTGGTATCTCTTATCCTAAAAGATGGCAAAATGCCTAATTAATCCCTATTTTATTTGTGAAATTTATCTGTGGAACTAATTAATCCTTTCGGTAGTTACATGATACCAACTGTTGAATAAGGAAAGCATTATTTATTATGTTATTAAGTAAAATTATTTAATAATATATAACTTAAGTGCAGTCATATTACCTTTTATTGGCACACAATTATCATTTATTATAGGAACATTAATTTAAACAGAAGATTATTTTCTTTGTAAAATTATAACCATTACTGTAATTTTTTCCCCATAAGCTCTTTATTACTTAGGGAAATAGTCAATTTCACTCTATTACCTTCCCTTCTACCACTCTTCCTTTTTGTCCAGCTACAGAAAACAAAAGGAAAATAAGTTTCTCTGTGGTAGCATTCTTTTCTGATTCTGAAACATTCCTTTCTTCAGTTTGTTCTCTTACCGTAACATTCTTATCTCACCAAGGCTCATGTAACTTGTATGGCAGTAGGTATTTCTGGGTCTTATATTTGTAAACATTGAGAAATTTGCTCTTTTTACTAGGATAGTGGTTAAGAGCATTAGCTCTGGAATAAGACCATCTGAGGGTTCAAGTTCCATCTCTTCCACTTACTCATGAAAGTAATTTCTTTGTTTCCAAGTTTTCTCATTTTTAAAACACCTACTTGTAGAATTATTGTCAGAATTAAATGAGTTAATGACATGTGAAAGGCTTGGCAACAGTGTCCAGCACATACTATAAGCTCAGTACCTGTTAGCTGCGATGGTCATAATTACTGTCATTATCATTATTCTAAAAATGCACTAGAAATTTGATAATAAAAGGAAGGGAAAGAAAGGATGAGAGGAGTAGATACTAATCCTCTCTGTTGCCTACATTCTCTTGTCATACTTCTTTTTTCATTTCCTATTCCCCATTTCACCACTACAAAATGATTTCTGTCCTTCCGAAGTAGTGGAATTAAAAGTCTTCTGCTCCCTGCTATATCCTTTGCTCATTCTTGTACCATTGGCCCACCTTTCTTCCTTACCTCCACTTTCTCCACATGCTGCACCACTATCTTGATTTCCCTTTCTTCTCTAATCACTCTTTGTGTTGTCTTTTTTCCCCTCAGATCCAAACCCAATCATTTATTCTTTTTTCTTACTCTTTTCCCTTGAAGAACTCACACATGCTCATAACTTCAGCTGTAGCTCTGTGAAGATGATCCCAAATTGCCCCTTCTACCATGGTCTTCCCCTATTCACTAAGTGAAATTTTGTGATGTTTAATGACTGTTAGGAAATACTGAGCAGTCTGGAATCATAGCTTTTTGAAAGGTAGAAGAACTCTAGCATGACCTGGTTCTATTCAATTAAATAGAATTGGTTGGATCAGATGTATTTTAGAGACGGTTTCCAAATTAGTACCAAAAGTTAAATTGCATAACAGTTGACAGTGTATGAATACTTTTATTTATATTGACTCATCTTGCCCTCACGTCATCTTAGTGATGGGGTCAGGCAAATTTTTTTTTTTTTTTTTTTTTTTTTGCTGTACGCGGGCCTCTCACTGTTGTGGTCTCTCCCGCTGCGGAGCACAGGCTCCGGATGCGCAGGCTCAGTGGCCATGGCTCATGGGCCCAGCCGCTCCACGGCATGTGGGATCTTCCCGGACCGGGGCACGACCACGTGTCCCCTGCATCGGCAGGTGGACTCTCAACCACTGCGCCACCAGGGAAGCCCTCAGGCAAGTATTTTTATCCTCAAATTAAATATAAGCATTAGAAAGATTTATAACTTTCACAAGATCATATTCTTAGTAAGTGAATAAATGTGATTTAAGTCTAGTTCCTGTAAGGTC
The DNA here is from genome assembly GCF_964165515.1 of Mesoplodon bidens. Taxonomy (NCBI): domain Eukaryota; kingdom Metazoa; phylum Chordata; class Mammalia; order Artiodactyla; family Ziphiidae; genus Mesoplodon; species Mesoplodon bidens. The sequence goes on along the minus strand of NC_138161.1, from coordinate 35,212,366 downwards.
AGCACAGTTTTACTTGGGCACCAGATAATTCACCTTTTGTTGCCCTGTAGAAACACCATTAAAATAGGTAAAGTGTGTCTCACTAACTACTTATAATTTTATTTGTTTTCTCTGCTTCTCTTTGTAGAAGTTAATGGTGTCTCTGACTAAATGTCATTTTTTGCAGTGTTACACTGTCCTAGTTTCTGACACTCACAAACACAGATCAATTTAGCTGAAGTATTTTTAAAACAAACATATTCACTTTAAAGGGGTAAAATGACTTTTTAAGGAAAAAGATGACTTCTCAAATATTTGTTAAACCAAGATATAAATCTAAGTACATTTCAGCTTCAAGTGCAGATTGGGAAAGTGTCATGCTAGGTGCTGAAGGATGTTAGAGGATCAAGAGTCTGGGGACTAAAAATCCCATAGAATAAAGAAACTTTACAAAGAGGTGAAAGAGAAGCGTCCTGCTATCATCAGCTTTCTTTCATTTAATTGTATATATTTCCTTTTCTTGCCTTAATAGTTTTGAATGTAGGAAATGTATTCCTGGTGATATTTTGTTTGTTGACAGCTTCAGACAACTTACCTAAGGGATATACAGATTGTCTTACTGGATTTGGTTAACTCTTTTATGACCATAGTAGTCACATCATTTGGGAATTTTAATAATATTTGGATAGTCTAAATAAAACTCAACATTTGTGAAATAACTATAAAAATAAGTCTACATAGAATTTGATCCAAAATGTGCCAGAATTTTTTCTCATTTCAATTATGTAAATCATCTTTACATTTGACTACCATAGCCAAAACATTGGTTCATTTTGTTTTGAATTGTACAAAAATGCACTTTTCAGAAATAACTTAGCAGCTTTACTCTTTTCTTGTGTAATTCTTTTCCACATCTACCTAGTAAGATTAAACCAATATGATTGTTTTCAAGATGATTGTAAACTACTATACTAGATTTATTATACCCCTGGAAAATATATATATTAACAATCACATGTGTATGTGTGTTTAAAGCTCTCTTACTCAATTTTTTTGGTGCCTGTGGAGAAATGTTTACTTTGAATCTTTTTCCTCACAATCATCAACCTAGGTAAAGTTTTGATAGTTACTGACTGTGTGCCCAGAAGTGCTCAGGAATGACTGGGAGTAATGATGCATGTGTGCACAAACACACACACACACATATACACACATACTCCTGTAAGCTTTACTTGACAGTTTCTCAAGGAAAGCTAGCTCAGCCCCTTCTCATTTACCTTTCTGAAGCACTGAGTAAGCCCTAAAGTATTAGATTTTCTATTTGGTCTTAAAAGTTAAAAGAGAAAGAAGAATATAGACTATACATTACTCCTAATAAATTTTGACTTCAAATAAATAAAAAGGATGTTTCTACTACCAACACTAAAAGAATAAGCTTTCAAATGTTTAAGTATTTTAATGTTCATTTACTTTGCAGACTTTAACTGGCAGATGGTGGTAGAGTGTAGAAAATATTATACCTAAGTGCATATCCTGGCCTTGCCAAATTATATATAAAATAATATATATATGATTTTTCACAGTCATTTTGATGTTCAATGCTTAACTTGTCATCTGTATAAAGAAGGCTAACCAGTCAAGTTGATAATACAAGTCTTTGAGTATATGTCGACTTTAGTAAACATGTAATCATTTATCCACTTCAACTAAGAATTATATAAAATGTCTGTCTCCAGGGCTCATACCAATCAGAGTTATTCACTTGAGAATTAATTGCTTCAAGCTGACATGCATCTGTTTAACTGTTGTGACTGTTCCAAAAAGAAGGGAAAAAAATCTTTTAAAATGTCCAAGTAAAACTTGATAGATAATGAAATGGGATTGTGTTAGAAGTTACATTGTACGGATCTGGAATATTAACTCTATAAAATGAGGGAAGAGGGCCTCCCTGGTGGTGCAGTGGTTGAGAGTCCGCCTGCCGATGCAGGGGACACGGTTTCGTGCCCCGGTCCGGGAGGATCCCACATGCCGCGGAGCGGCTGGGCCCGTGAGCCATGGCCGCTGGGCCTGTGCGTCCGGAACCTGTGCTCCACAGCGGGAGAGTCCACAGCAGTGAGAGGCCAGTGTAACGCAAAAAAAAAAAAAAATGAGGGAAGAAAATCAAGGTTGTTCTTTTATGACTAAAGTAGTGTTAAATTATTTCTTAAAGTTTAGCAAGAGCTTGCATAGATCAAAACCCAAGGAGGATACTGCCATAGGAAAATAATGAAAAGAAGATCCACTCAATAAATATTCCAGGTACTAATCTAGGTCCCAGGTGGAGGGGAAGAGGGGGGATGGGGAAAGACATATTTCCCATATAGAGTTTTATTTTAATTAAAGGAAGAGAGAAAATTTAATAATTAAATTTATAGGATGATAAAAGTTGATAATGCTGTGTTGAAAAATCAGGACAAATGCAATTGCGTGTGGGGAAGTGTTTAATTTTCAGTTAGGATGTTCAGAGTAGGCTTCTCAATCTTTCTCAGAAGCATGAGGAGCATTTTTAAAAATTAATAAAATTTTAGGGCTTCCCTGGTTGCGCAGTGGTTGAGAGTCCGCCTGCCGATGCAGGGGACACGGGTTCGTGCCCCGGTCCAGGAAGATCCCACATGCCGTGGAGCAGCTGAGCCCATGAGCCATGGCCGCTGAGCCTGCGCATCTGGAGCCTGTGCTCCGCAACGGGAGAGGCCACAGCAGTGAGAGGCCCGCGTACCGCAAAAAAATAATAATAATAATAATAAAATTTACAAAAGTGTGTAGTCCTCAAATAGTTCAATGTACTGTCCAATCAAACTTCAATGTTCAGCTTGTTTAAATAACAGGAAAAGCGTTTAGATTGTAGTGAGAACAAAGACATGGGAGAAAGGAATGGAAAAGTCACAAAGGAAGCAAAGGCCAAGTTGGGTGTAAAAAGTAAGAAAGTAAATCGACCTACTTTTACATTTTTCATCACTTTAGACAGCAGTTTAAATGGTCCAGGGTCTATAATAATAATATAAAGAGTAGCTAATAACTTGAGCATTTTTCCCAGCACTGGGCACTGTGTTAAGCACTTGATGTACTTTGCTTCTGTGAATCCTCACAGCAACCCTCTGATATATTACCTCCGTTTTACCAGTGAGAAACTGAGCCTCCAGGAAATTCAGTAACTTGCTGGAAGACACACAGTTGGTAACTGGCAAAATCAGGTTTAGAATGCAATTGTTGGACCCCAAAGCCATGCACCCACTGTATTTTACTGTTTTAGGATGCTTTCTCCTATTCTTGTCTGCATGAAATAGCTTAGATGATGCTTACTTACGCTAATTGTCATTATTTTTCAGGAACTTTGAAGTTTCCAATTATATTTTCCATTTATATATACATTGCATAGGACTCTATTAAAGGATGTATTAGAGTAAGTTTGGGTGAAGACGTTTCTTTATAGCCTATGTCAAGATTATTTTGAGTTCAAAAGCACAATATGTTTGTAAAAAATGTTGCATCTACATGGGCAAAACTCATTTTGATGACAAAGTATGTGTTTAAAAGATGTATAAAAATTGGTTGTTTTTTCTTTTGCAGTTCTAAATAATTGCTATTGCTTCGTCAAATAATTGATTTTATAAGTTCTTTGGGTAATAATCTTTAGTGGCACAGACAAAGCCCAACAATTTTAGAGGGAGGTTAGTCTAGAAGTGTGGGCATATTTTTTCCTTATTTTCCTTTCTTGAGTTACTGAGAAACAGTGACATTTTTTAGTTCAAGTTATATAATCTTCTAGGACAAAGAAAAGTTCCTAATTAGGTTAGTCAAATAATTCTGTAAAGTATTTAGAATAATATTTCTATTTGCATAGAGAAATATGTAGTGCTCAGTATTTTATATTATTCAATTTGGTGCCTAAGAGTGAACTAATAATTTGCTTGAAAATGCATTTCAAAAAGCATAGCAATCCATTAATTAACATGGTAGATTATATTTGAGCCCCTCATCCATTGAGTTTACTTTATTGTTATTCTGCATTGTACAGTTTCTAAGAATGTATAGTTAAGGAAGTAAGCTTGCAGGAGTTGGAGTTTATTTTTTAGGCTAAAATCAGAAACCTACTGATGAAACAAGCACATTCTAAATTATACTAGAAATATACTTTTGTTTTGCACTTAATTAAGACATGTGGTTGTCATTTAAACTTTTAATGAAAACAGTGTTCACAAACTTGAATGCACATGTAGCTCATGCATTGAAGTTGTTGCCTTTTTCAAGGACGATAAAATTTTAATGTAAACTAATAAAAATTTTAAAAAATATATTGTACCCTTAAAGGGAAGTTCCACTTGCCTTTCATTATATTTAAAATATACTTTGACTACATTCAGTAGTAAATTTCCTATTTATTTTTATTTTACTCTCTTTTAATTTTATTTTAGAAATATAATATTGGAGGAGTTTTTTTAAAATTAAAGTTAGGTAGAGCAAAAAGCTAAATGGATATTGTCTACTGAAAGTAATATACTCATAAATATCCATTGCCCTATAATAGTTTCAAACAAATAATGAAAATAGCATTTCCATTTCCATTGGTGAATTTTTAAATCATCGTATATTCTAGATGACAGACCTAAAGACAGAAATGCCTAAATCAGATACACACACACACACACACACACACACACACCTGCCTCACTCTAACACACATATACATTCATAAAACATACAGCAACACATCACAAGTTTTTGCTACTTCTATATTTGGAAAGAGAGCAGAGAGAGCAACTAAAGGTTGTCATTTATGACCATTTCTGTGGTTCAGGACAATAAATTAGGTATAATTTAACTATATTTATAAAATAGAGAGACATCTATTTGAGACGCTATATGGCCAAAACCTAAGATTTTGTGAATTGTGGCTGGCAATAAATAAAACTCAATTCATGAAACATAGAAAGGGGAGCATTATGTTAGAACATTGAGGCAAGTCCTGTGCTGGGTGGTTATCTTTAGAATGTTAAAAACATGAAATTATTTTTGTTTTCTACCACCTGTTCTTATACTGCCAGATGTTTGTTCACAGTTCCTTAGAATTTCGTACCTACTGTTTTCTGCCTTTGATACAGATCCTCTCTCCTGGGGTCACTTAACTCCCAAAAGTTATTGCAGTCATAATACTATGGGTGGGTTGATTAAAGAATCAGATCTAAAAATAACATACCAAATTCATATATTCTAAGTGTACATTTTTTTCACATTTTAACATGTCTTCAATTGGGATGTGTCTTACAGTGATTAGCATGGTAGTGATATTTTTCTCTTTATTGGAGGTGTATAAAATAATTCATCTTAAAATTGAAGGTGTCTTAGATTTAAAGATATATGGTAACTTACCAGCTTTGCCATCTTTATGGCCACCTAGTCACTAGAGAACCCCTTTTATTGTCACTCAGTCTGAAACCTCAGGGTTTGTACCTTACAATAAATTTCCTTAGTTTCTTCAGCAGGAGTGAAGTGAGTTTAGTGCAGAATGATTTAAACGATAGTACTTCTTACATCAAAATCCTTATACTTTGAACAGACACTTTATCAAGTGGCTGAGCAAACACAGCAGCTTTTGAAGTATTTGAAGAGCCATTGAATTTAAGAGTCTTCATGTCTTCACTGTTCTTTAATCTTATTAGTACAGGTCTTCAGAACGTGGCTCTTCCTTGGTTCAAATTTAAGGACACATGATAAAATAATGCTTAAAACTTCTTAACTACTTCAACCTGTTGATAGATATATCAAATACTTAGGAAGCTCTTGAATTTAAAATAAGAAGAAATAATATTTTTAAATGATATCCAAATGGATAGGGATCTATTTGATCTCCTTTTTTAAAAGAAAATCTCCATAAAAATTCTATCATTCTATCATTCTTTCCCTACTGTATTTTCCCAAATTGAGCAAGGTACATTTTTTCAGTTCAATAATTTTGTGTTCCCCAATCAAGTGACCAAATGAACCAACTAAACAAGAAATTGATCTAGAACAAATGCAATAAACCTCACATATCCAGACTCCTTAAGTAATGTTAAGAAGTACAGTCCTTTAACACCAATCTTTTAAATTTAATTAAACACTCAGGTGGATATCACTGTATCTGTTTTCCTTGTTTTTATTCTTCATGTCATGTTCATTCCAACCTCTTTATGCTTAGAATCTCAAATTTAGAATTAAACAAGAAATTGCCTGCAAAAACACTTTGCCTGATTCTTGGCATAAAATAGGCATCCACTTGTGGAGAGTAGGGTAATTAGATCTGAATTTGACTTGTGTCTACATCCCAGCTCTGCCACTAAACTTATTGTGTGTCTTTGGGCACAACTATTCTCCCCTTCCAAGTGTTTCCCCAAATTGAGCATCGGTTTCCTTACATTTGAGTACCATTAGTTGCACATCCAAAATCTCATTGGTTTATGTATGTCTCTCCATTTGCATTATCCAAGTTTAGCCATACTACTCTCCGTGAACCATTGTTAGGTCCCTGGCTGGTTTCTCTGACTTAGTCTTTCCTTTGTTCATCCTATTCTACCCTCAACCTTCAGGTTAATTTTTTTGATTGTCATAACCTTTCTCACAAACCTTCAATGTTCTCATACTTAATTACAAAATAAATCTTAACAGTCTAGCCTAGCCTTCAAAAGTTTTTGTTTACAGACTGTCAATCCTTCCTTCCCTCCTTGGCTCTACCTCTCATTGCATATTGCTTTCTGTTTTATTTATAGACATTCATATTCATTTCTAATCTCCCCTTAATAGGCTATGAGTTGCATGTGAACTAAAACCACATCTTAGTCTTTTTTTTAATATCTTGTACAGTGCCTCCTACATTGTATTTATTAAGTGAAAGGGAAAATAATTTCTCCTACTTTCCTCGAATATAAAAAATAAGACATGTAATTTGGCCTTTCTTGGTGAATCAGAATTGTCATCCTGAATATCAGTTTCAAAGATGTATTGAGAAGCTATTATGAGAAGGCAGTCTGCTAGATGTAGGGAGGTAGCTATGAATGAAAGAGATGTGAAGTTGTTGAAATGTCCTGCTAAATTTGTTTTATCCACTGTGGAACTGGAAACCACATGAAGAAGGTAGTTTAAGTGTATATTAGCTCTGAGTTATATTTTCAGAGGGATGTTCTTTAGTGGAAGACAGGGCTTTGTAGGGGTATTGGTGCTGTGTGGGTCCCACGTCATGTGCATGTGTGTATCTGTGTGTGTCTCTGTATTTGTGTGGGTTTGTGTGTGCTCATATGTACATGAGAAAGAGGGAGTGAGGGAATGCCTGAGCAAGAGATGAGAAAAACAAAAATCCAATTGCCCAGATAACCTCTTTAAAAATGTTTATGCTAAGCAGTGTTACTAAAAGACGGGGTTTCCTGATTTTTGTGTCAACTATGAATTGGCATTTTCCATTGGCACTTGCCATCTACGTCTACAAGGATTAAATCATGAGCTGCTGCTTTTGCTGACTTTCAACACCCCCTGAAAGGAGTTCTGGGTGGAGAGCAGAAATGAGGCACTCTGTGCTCTGGGAAAAACTGGCAGATCAGGCCTTCAGATAGTTAGATATTTTCAGGAGCAATTTTATGAGCCCAATTCTTGTATCTCCTCATATCTAGAGAAGCACTAAAATCCTTCATGGTGACGTCTGCTCCTCGTGACTAGCAGTAACCTGCACGAGACTAGTAGAAAACTTCTGTAAAAAATATGCGCTTGATTGAATGTATCCCCCCTTCACCAAAATCACATATATACTGACCTTCCCCCCTGCTTCTTCGGAGCAGTTTCTCAGAGCTATCTGGGATGCTGTCTCCCAGACTGCAGTCCTCATTTTGCCCCAAATAAAACTTAACTCTCAGCTCTCACGTTGTGCATTTTTTTTAAGTTGACACTTGAGTAGTATGTTGTAGTAATTTACAATTATAAAGCTCTTTCACAATCATTACTTTTAATCTAGTGTTTTAAATTGTTGGAATTTCTGGAGTTTAAGGGATGTGTTTTCTAAAGGATGTGGCTGTATTCCCTGGGTAATAGAGACACACAGGGCTGGGGAATTCCAAAAGTGGCCACAGCAGAATTTTTTTCTTTAAATTATAGATCAGAGAAATATGTCTAAACTGATACTTTGAAACTTTATGGCTTTTGTAAGCTTTTTCTTTATAGCTATAAATTATAGATTAAGTGAGTAGATTCTAACCATTTTCAGTGCGATGATCCTTTTCAATGTCAAAACGAAATTGGTTCTTATATAACAATTGTTCTTTCAGTATCCTTGATTGAGAAAATATATCAAAAAACTTACTACGAATTCTGTGACTTTTTAAATGAATTTATATCTCATTAATCAAAAAAGTGCACATTCTTTGAAATACAGTAGCAAATGGGTATAATAACATAATTTAGTCTTCAGACAATGTACATATAGGATCCATCCCAGTCCCTTTTAATAACATAATTACTCATTCTGTGGGACCCTTATAACACAATGACCAGTGATTATCAACCCACAGCTTGGGAATCGGTGCTTTTCATGATATACTTGCTGTCTTCAGTCACAACTACCAATAATCTATGCTGTTAACTAATAATTTAATAATTGAAACTGTATTGTACTCTTTTTGTTTTTGTTTAATGCTTTTTGAAGACTGTGCAAGTATTTAATGAACTAGGATGAAGAACCAAAGCTAAACTTTTACTTTAGTAGTTCCTTTCATTCCACAATACTTCATTTATTTACCATGCCCCTAATGATTTATTTTCACTGTCTGTATTTCCCCATTAAATAAATCCATATGCTCAAATCATGTGCAACTCTACTGGGTGACTTTAGAATGAATGAGCTTGTACCCAGTAGTCATCTTTTGAACTCAGTCTTTCTCCCCCTCCCTCTCCCTCTCTTTTAAACACAGTAACATGCTGATTACAGTATTAGTCTAAATTTGCATCAGAGTAGGCCAACCTGGATTGACTGAAATGGCGCCACCACTCCCAGCAAAAGTTCCTGTGGTGCGTCCATCTGCATCTCTTACCCAAACAGAGGTCCCCTAGGCATGACAATATGGTCATAGTTTGTTATCCACATGTACTTTTTTTTCCCCATGTACTTTTAATGTGATAACTTTAGCTGTAATGAAAAGGTACAAACGTTTCTGAGATTAAATATTTATATACGAGGAAAAGAAAATACAAAGCACCTAGACACCTATCTGTCTCCCTCCTTAAGCTAGAAGAAACTTAAATTTCTAGGTACCCATTTATATTTACTTGTGGATTTTTTAATCAAGTATCATTTCTAGACTTTCTGAACATAAGTTTGAACATAATAACCATAGCTGTTATTTTGTTATAAATACAATAATGCTAACATGCATAATAGCTCATTGTGAAAAATCAGATGTTAAGTTGTAGCAGATCACATGATTACAACATGAATCCACCTGTGGCATGATGGATAGTATGTTTGCATGATCTTGTGCATTAATAGAAGCATGCTGCTTGTAACCAAGGGGAAAGACTGAGCCTACTTGGTCTTCAGATCACACATGGACCCTTAGTTCTCTTCTGTGTTCCTCACTTTATTAACCAGGATTTAACAGACTGCAATGAATTCACAGATGAGGAAATAGTAAAAAGCCATATCAAATGAGTAATGATCAAAGGTGCTGGGATTACATTTAGTAATTGTTTAGTTATGTATGCAGAGGACACATGGAGACAAAATAGCTATTGTTAAATATTTGAAAATTACTGTATTTTGAACTTATTCTTTATGGCTTTTCTGCGTAGAAAAAGTCCCAAGAAATCAAAATTCTATTCAATATGGAGAAGAATTTCTAGCAAATGGAATTAGTTACATGAAGAGGAAAGTAGATTCTTCATTAATAGGTATGGATGATCATGTGACGAGCTGTGATAAAAGGATAACAAGGATCCCATGGGTGTGCGGACTAGATAGCCTATAAAGCCCCTTTCAAACACGATAAACTCAAACTCAGAAATCTTAGAGAAGAAATGAGAACATAGCACAAATCATCATTAAACAGTTTTCAAAATACTCGCTTTTAAATCCTGTCTCAGAAATGTTTTATAATGTCTCATTCAACTCCTAAACCGTTGTGATTCCTTAACAGTTGTACGTACAAAATTGTGCTAGATTCAGATGCAGCGGAATATGGGGGACACCAGAGACTGGACCACAATACCGATTTCTTTTCTAAACCTTTTGAACATAATAACTGTCCCTATTCTCTTTTGGTAAGTAAGATTTTTAAGGTTTTTTCATTTCATTTAAATTTGATTTTGTATTTTCAAAATGATGTGTTTTTGTCCAAGGAAACAACTCTTCAACAAGTAAGCAACATGGAGACAAGGCAGAGAGTAGGGAAAGAGGATTGCACTAAAAAAATAGATGCAATGTGTGGTGCTAGACTGAACTGGGTTTTGGAAAAACAAATAATAAAGGATATTTAGCTGACAATTGAGGAAATTTGAATATTAATAGGATTAAAAATTATTTCTCAAAAAATAAGAGGAAGGCACATTTTAGTTTTCCTTCTATTATGAATATTTCTATTTTTATACAATTTACTTTCCTTCTGTTCTTGCTTTCTCTGTAATATTTTACATTAAGCAGATTTCTACATTATTGGTTATCTAATGAAGTTTAATTTAAAACACCTTAAAATAATCTGTATATACATTTTTTTCTTTCATGTAGTTATTGATGACTGAATTCATTCTAGTTATAAAATTCTCTGGTTTCTTTATATTACTGAGGAGAGTGTTGTATTATATTAACTAACTTTTACTTTGTGATGTTGACACAATGAAAGAATATTGCTTTAAACTACTGAATTTAATTTCTTTTAAAAATGTAGATAAAATTTTGCCATTTGCAACAATATGGATGGACCTGGAGGGTATTATGCTTGGTGAAATAAGTCAGAGAAAGACAGATACTGTTTGTTATCACTTATATGTGGAATCTGAAAAACAAAAAAACAAATGAATATAACAAAACAGAAATAGAGTCACAGATATAGGGATCAAACTAATGGTTACCAGTGTGGGGAGAGAAGGGGGTAACAGCAGGATAGGGGGAGGGATTAAGAAGTACAAACTACTATGTATAAAATAAATAAGCTGCAAGGATATATTGTACAGCACAGAATATAGCCAATATTTTATAATAACTATAAATGGAGTATAATATATAAAAATTTTGAATCACTATGTTGTACACCTGAAACTAATATTATAAATCAACTATATCTCAATAAAAAAACTTTTAATGTAGAATTTAGAAGCGCTGCAGATTTGGAGGAATTCTTCATTTAATTTATGGCCAAGTCCACATCTGCATTATGTATGTTTTCCTTTTCCTGACTAGTCATATATCTATCTTTCTTCCTCTTCCCTCTCTCTCTGTCTCAAATCTGCATTTTTTAGTTTGTTTCACAGTAAAAGGTCTTAGATTAAGATTTAAGTCAGAAAGAGAAAAACAAATATCGTATATTAAAGCATGTATGTGAAATCTAGAAAAGTGGCACAGGTGAACCTATTTGAAGGGCAGGAATAGAAAGGCAGACATAGAGAATGGACGTGTGGACACGGAGGGGGTAAGAGGAGGGTGGGATGAATTGGGAGGTAAGGTTTGACATAAATACACTACCATGCATAAAATAGATAGCTAGTGGGAACCTGCTGTATAGCACAGGGAGCTCAGCTTGGTGCTCTGTGATGGCCTAGTTGGGTGGGATGGTGGGGGGGGGAGGGAGGTCTAAGAGGGAGGGGGGTCTAAGAGGGAGGGGATGTGTGTATGCATATGGCTGATTCACTTCAATGTGCGGCAGAAACTAACACAACATTGTAAAGCAATTATACTCCAATAAAGGAAAAAAAAAAGAAAAAGGAAAGATTTGTTTCACTTATGTGAGGCCAGGATGTATCCCACAAATGTATGGCTTTATCATTGCTGTTAAATTTTCTCATTTTTTTTTTTTAAGTTTGGGTAAAAGTCAAGCATGAGAATCTGTTTGGTACCCCTGGCTCCTCCATTTTTCTACTATATTCCCAACTCTTAGGGTGGTACCGGCACCTTACTTTGTAAGCTGCCATATTATATATGTCAAAGACAGTGGCATAAAATAAATAAAACGATCAGGGATGAGCAAGATTAAGTTGTGGATTATCAGCTCTGAGGAAAGTCAGTAGACTTAGGAAACCTAGATGTTACCCTATATGTGTGTTGAGCTGGGGTGTTGATGATGTTGATATGGCTTAGATAGAGATCTAGATTCATATATATTTTCAAGAGGGAGGGCTCAAAGCTGCTAGTGGAGTCTTATCTCCAAAGAATGATTGCCGTAGTTTGTCAGAACATTCAGTTTTGACATGTAAAGTAAGACTGATACAAATAGTTTCTGAAATGAATAAGAAAATGATCTTAAAGCTCTGAAATAACCAAAAGAGTTAGAGACCCCTGAGGGGTTAGGGAAGGTGACAGCTCATAAAGAGGAGTCATGGAGAAGTAGCACCCACTTGTGATAAAGCTGAACTTGAACCAGTTGAACTAGACTGAAAGGGTTTTGAAAGTTTCAGATAGCAAAAATGTTATATAGCCAACTTTCCTAAAGGTTCATGTATCCAAAGAGGGCTCTTTTGGGGAGGGAAGACTGGTAATATAGTAAAAAAAGACCACAAAATGTCATGGCAGGGAATTTGGGATCAAGTCCCCAGTCTGCCATTTACCAGCTATGAGAACTTGAGTAATTTGATCTTTTTTTGACTCGGTTTCCCTGTCTGCATAGTGAGGATTAATGATAGTATCCTGCCTACAGCAAGAGGTTCTTGCGAGGCATAAATTAATTAACACAGCCAAGCTTTGGGGAAGTTGCAAAATGGTACTGCACATGTATTCAAAAGTTACTATTGTTGTGGCTATTCAATAATTATTTAGGTATTACAAGCATGTCAAGACACTAGGTGCTTTGAGGATATTCTCCCAATTTTGGAAAAAATATCATCTTAGGTGAGGTCTTGCAATCTCTGAGGGTGGGCAAAAAATATCTTGACATCCTTTTGATTTTTTAAGAGCAAAGATATTCTGTTATAAGTAAAACAAGCCAAGTAACCAGTGGCAGCAACAGTCAGGAGATTACTTTTCAAGCACTAATTGAATTGATCTTCCAAATATGGACTGTGCAGTTCTAAATTAGCAGGTGGAATGCAGAAGGTCAGATAAGTCTCCATAAGAGGTAGAGGAATACAGCACTGCAAGCACATGAGAAATAGAATAGAGCTTCAACACTGCCTATAATAGAATTCTGATCCAACTCGGTCAAAAGGTAAAGATTGGCCCTGTCTTCTCAGCAGCAGCATCTTGTTTTTGATAACTACTGATGCTTTAGGAATGACTGCTTTTATTTATTTTTTTTTAATTTTTTTATGTTTTTTTATTGGGGTATAGTTGTTTTCCAGTGTTGTGCTAGTTTCTGTTGTACAGCAAAGTGGAGTTACCTGTGATATACAGCAGGTTCTTATTAGTTATCTATTTTATACATATAAGTGTATATATGTCCATCCCAATCACTGAGTTCATCACACTCCCCAACACTTACCCCCCTGCTTTTCCCCCTTGGTGTCCTTACATTTGTTCTCTGCATCTGTGTCTTTATTTCTGCTTTACAAACAGGTTCATCTGTACCATTTTTCTAGATTCCACATATATGCATTAATATACACTATTTGTTTTTTTTTTTCTGACTTACTTCACTGTATGACACTCTCTAGGTCCATCCACACCTATACAAATGATCCAATTTTGTGACTTTTTATGGCTGAGTAATATTCCATTGTACAAATGTACCACATCTTCTTTATCCATTTGTCTGTCAATGGACATTTAGGTTGCTTCCATGACCTAGCTATTGGAAATAGTGCTGCAATGAACATTGGGGTGCATGTGTCTTTTTAAATTATGGTTTTCTCTGGGTATATGCCCAGTAGTGGGATTGCTGAGTCATATGGTAATTCTATTTTTAGTTTTTTAAGGAACCTCCATCTGTTCTCCATAGTGGCTGTACCAATTTACATTCCCACCAACAGTGCAAGAGGGTTCCCTTTTCTCCACACCCTCTCCAGCATTTATTGTTTGTAGATTTTCTGATGATGCCCATTCTAAACAGTGTGAGGTGATGCCTCATTGTAGTTTTGTTTTGCATTTCTCTAATAATTAGTGATGTTGAACAGCTTTTCTTCTGCCTCTTAGCCATCTGTATGTCTTCTTTGGAGAAATGTCTGTTTAGGTCTTATGCCCATTTTTGGATTGGGTTGTTTGTTTTTTTAATATTGAGCTGCATGAGCTGTTTATATATTTTGGAGATTAATCCTTTGTCCATTGATTCATTTGCAAACATTTTCTCCCATTCTGAGGGTTGTCTTTTTGTCACATTTATGGTTTCCTTTGCTGTGCAAAAGCTTTTAACTTTCATTAGGTCCATTTGTTTATTTTTGTTTCTATTTCCATTATTCTAGGAGGTGGGTCAAAAAAGATCTTGCTGTGAATTATGTCAAAGAGTGTTCTTCCTATGTTTTCCTCTAAGAATTTTATAGTGGCCGGTTTTACACTTAAGTCTTTAATCCATTTTGAGTTTATTTTTGTATATGGTGTTAGGGAGTGTTCTAATTTCATTCTTTTACATGTAGCTGTCCAGTTTTCCCAGCATCACTTATGGAAGAGACTGTCTTTTCCACTGTATATCCTTGCCTCCTTTGTCATAGATTAGTTGACCATAGGTGCGTGAGTTAATCTCTGGGCATTCTATCCTGTTCCATTGATCTATATTTCTGTTTTTCTGCCAGTACCATATTGTCTTGATTACTGTAGCTTTGTAGTATAGTATGAAGGCAGGAAGCCTGATTCCTCCTGCTCCATTTTTTTTTTTTTTCTCAAGATTGCTTTGCCTATTCAGGGTCTTTTGTGTCTCCACACAAATTTTAAGATTCTTTTTTCTAGCTCTGTAAAAAATGCCATTGGTAATTTGATAGGGATTGCATTGAATTTGTAGATTGCTTTGGGTAGTATAGTCATTTTCACAATATTGATTCTTCCAATCCAAGAACATGGTATATCTCTCCATCAGTTTGTGTCATCTTTGATTTCTTTCACTAGTGTCTTATAGTTTTCTGAGTACAGGTCTTTTACCTCCTTAGATAGGTTTATTCCTAGGTATTTTATTCTTTCTGTTGCAATGGTGAGTAGGATTGTTTCCTGAATTTTTCTTTGTGATCTTTTGTTGTTACTGTCTAGGAATGCAAGAGATTTCTGTGCATTAGTTTTATATCCTGCAACATTACCAAATTCATTGATTAGCTCTAGTAGTTTTCTGGTGGCATCTTTATGATTTTCTATGTATAGTATCATGTCATCTGAAAGGAGTGACAGTTTTACTTCTTCTTTTCCATTTTGTATTCCTTTTATTTCTTTGTTTTCTCTGATTCACATGGCTGGGACTTCCAAAACTTCGTTGAATAATAGTGGTGAGAGTGGACATCCTTGTCTTTTTCCTGATCTTAGAGGAAATGCTTTCAGTTTTTCACCATTGAGAATGATGTTTGCTGTGGGTTTGTCGTATAAGGCCTTTATTATGTTGAGGTAGGTTCCCTCTATGCTCACTTTCTGGAGAGTTTTTACCATAAATGGGTGTTGAATTTTGTCAGAAGCTTTTTCTGCATCTATTGAGATGATCATATGGTTTTTCTCCTTCAGTTTGTTAATATGGTGTATCACATTGATTGATTTACATATATTGTAGAATCCTTGCATCACTTGGATAAATCCCACTTGATCACGGTGTATAATCCTTTTAATGTGTTGTTGGATTCTGTTTGCTAGTATTTTGTTGAAGATTTTTGCATCTATATTCATCAGTGATATTGGTCTGTAAATTTCTTTTTTTGTAGTATCTTGATCTGGCTTTGGTATCAGGGTGATGGTGGCCTCATAGAATGAGTTTGGGAGTGTTCCTTCCTCTGCAATTTTTTAGAAGAGTTTGAGAAGGATGGGTGTTAGCTGTTCTCTAAATGTTTGATAGAATTCACCTGCGAAGCCATCTGGTCCTAGACATTTGTTTGTCAGAAGATTTTTAATCGCAGTTTCAATTTCATTACTTGTGGTTGGTCTGTTCAAATTTTCTATTTCTTCCTGGTTCAGTCTTGGAAGGTTATACCTTTCTAAGAATTTGTCCATTTCTTCCAGGTTGTCCATTTTATTAGCATAGAGTTGCTTGTAGTAGTTTCTTAGGATGCTTTGTATTTCTGCAGTGTCCGTTTTAACTTGTCCTTTTTCAATTTTAATTTTATTGATTTGAGTCTCCTCCCTGTTTTTCTTGATGAGTCTGGCTAAAGGTTTATCAATTTTGTTCATCTTCTCAAAGAACCAGCTTTTAGTTTTATTGATCTTTGCTATTGTTTCCTTTGTTTCTGTTTCATTTATTTCTGCTCTGATCTTTATGATTTATTTCCTTCTACTAATTTTGGGGTTTTGTTTGTTCTTCTTTCTGTAGTTCCTTTAGGTGTAAGGTAAGATTGTTTATTTGAAAATTTTCTTATTTCTTCAGGTAGGATTTTATTGCTATAAACTTCTATCTTAAAACTGCTTTTGCTGCATCCCATAGATTTTGGGTCGTCGTGTTTTCCTTGTCATTTGTCTCTAGGTATTTTTTCATTTCCTCTTTGATTTCTTCAGTGATGTCTTGGTTACTTAGTAGCGTATTGCTTAGCCTCCATATGTTCGGTTTTTTATGGTTTTTTTCCTGTAATTTATTTCTAATCTCATAGCATTGTGGTCAGAAAAGATGCTTGATACGATTTCAATTTTCTTCAATTTACCGAGGCTTCATTTGTGACCCAAGATGTGATCTATCCTGGAGAATCTTCCATGTGCACTTGAGAAGAAAGTGTAATCTGCGGTTTTCAGATGGAATGCCCTACAAATATCAATTAAATCCATCTGGTTTATTGTGTCATTTAAAGCTTGTGTTTCCTTATTAATTTTCTCTCTGGATGATCTGTCCTTTGGTGTAAGTGAGGTGTTAACGTCCCCCACTATTATTGTGTTACTGTCAATTTCCCCTTTTATAGCTGTTAGCATTTGCCTTATGTATTGAGGTGCTCCTATGTTGGGTGCATATATATTTATAATTGTTATATCTTCTTCTTGGACTCATCCCTTGATCATTATGTAGTGTCCTTCCTTGTCTCTTGTAACATTCTTTATTTTAAAGTCTATTTTTTTCTGATATGAGTATTGCTACTCTAGCTTTCTTTTGATTTCCATTTGCATGGAATATCTTTTTGCATCTCCTCACTTTCAGTCTTTATGTGTCCCTAGGTCTGAAATGGGTAACTTGTAGACAGCATAAGGTATGGGTCTTGTTTTTGTATCCATTCAGCAAACCTGTGTCTTTTGGTTGGAACATTTAATCCATTCACATTTAAGGTAATTATCGATATGTATGTACCTATTACCATTTTCTTAATTGTTTTTGTGTTTGTTTTTGTAGGTCCTTGTCTTCTCTTGTGTTTCCGACTTAGAGAAGTTCCTTCAGCATTTGTTTTAGAGCTGGTTTGGTGGTGCTGAATTCTCTTAGCTTTTGCTTGTCTGTAAAGCTTTTGATTTAGCCATCCAATCTCAATGAGATCCGTGCTGGGTAGAGTATTCTTGGTTGTAGGTTGTTCCCTTTAATCACTTTAAATATATTGTACCTGTCCCTTCTGGCTTGCAAAGTTTCTGCTAAGAAATCAGCTGTTAACCTTTTGGGAGTTCCCTTGTATGTTATTTGTCGTTCTTCCCTTGTTGCTTTTAATCATTTTTCTTTGTCTTTAATTTTTGTGAGTTTGATTACTATATGCCTTGGCATGTTTCTCCTTGGATTTATCCTGCCTGGGATTCTCTGCACTTCCTGGACTTGGATGGCTATTTACTTTCCCATGTGACGGAAGTTTTCAATTATAGTGTCTTGAAATGTTTTCTCGGGTCCTTTCTCTGTCTCTCTCTTCTCCTTCTGGGGCTCCCATAATGTGAATGTTTGTGCATTTAATGTTGTCCCAGAGGTCTCTTAGACTGTCTTCATGTTTTTTCATTCTTTTTTCTTTATTCTGTTCCACGGTAGTGAATTCCACCATTCTGTCTTCCAGGTCACTTATCTGTTCTTCTGCCTCAGTTATTCTGCTACTGATTCCTTCTAGTGTATTTTTCATTTCAGTTATTGTATTGTTCATCTCTGTTTGTTTGTTCTTTAATTCTTCTAGTTCTTTGTTAAACATTTCTTGCATCTTCTCGATCCTTGCCCCCATTCTTTTTCTGAGGTCCTAGATCATCTTCACTATCATTATTCTGAATTCTTCTTCTGGAAGGTTGCCTATCTCTACTTAATTTAGTTGTTTTTCTGGGGTTTTATCTTGTTTCTTCATCTGGGACATAGTCCTCTGCCTTTTCATTTTGTCTATCTTTCTGTGATTGTGGTTTTCATTCCACAGGCTGCAGGATTGTAGTTCTTCTTGCTTCTGCTGTCTGCCCTCTTGTGGATGAGGCTACCTAAGAGGCTTGTGAAGGCTTCCTGATGGGAGGGACTGGTGGTGGGTAGAGCTGGGTGTTGCTCTGGTGGGTAGAGCTCAGTAAAACTGTAATCCGCTTGTCTGCTGATGGGTGGGGCCGTGTTCCTTCCCTGGTGGTTGTTTGGCCTGAGGTGACCCAGCACTGGAGTCTGCAGGCTCTTTGGTGGGGCTACTGGTGGACTCTCGGAGGCCTCAAGCCAATGAATACTTCCCAGAACTTCTGCTGCCAGTGTCCTTGTCTCCATGGTGAGCCACAGCCACCCCCTGCCTCTGCAGGAGACCCTCTGACACTAGCAAGTAGGTCTTAGTCTCCTATGGGGTCACTGCTCTTTCCCCCGGGTCCTGGTGTGCACACTACTTTGTGTGTGCCCTCTAAGTGTGGATTCTCTGTTTCCCCCCTGTCCTGTCGAAGTCCTGCAATTAAATCCCACTGGCCTTCAAAGTCCAATTCTCTGGGGATTCCTCCTCCCATTGCTGAACCCCAGGTTGGGAAGCCTGACTTGAGGCTCAGAACCTTGACTCCAGTAGGTGGGCTTCTGTGGTTTAATTGTTCTCCAGTTTGTGAGTTACCCACCCAGCGATTATGGGATTTGATTTTATCATGATTGCGCCCCTCCTACCATTTCATTGCAGCTTCTCCTTCATCTCTGGATGTGGGGTATCTTTTTTGGTGAATTCCAGTGTTTTTCTGTCGATGATTGTTCAGCAATTAGTTGTGGTTCCAGTGCTCTTGGAAGAGGGAGGGAGTGCATGTCCCTCTACTCCACCATCTTGAGCCAATCTAGGAATGACTCATTTTAAATAAGTCTTTAGACTCCAGATGAAGTGATCACTGTTTTTTTTTTTTTTTTTTTTTTTCTTTTTGCGGTATGCGGGCCTCTCACTGTTGTGGCCTCTCCCGTTGCGGAGCACAGGCTCCGGACGCGCAGGCCCAGAGGCCATGGCTCACGGGCCCAGCCGCTCCGCGGCATATGGGATTCTCCCAGACCGGGGCACGAACCCGTATCCCCTGCATCGGCAGGCGGACTCTCAACCACTGCGCCACCAGGGAGGCCCCGTGATCACTGTTTTTAATGTAAAAATAAGGGAACCCAATAAATCAACTGTACTTCAATTAAAAAAAAATTGGTTGGTAGTTAGGGATGATTTCTTAAGCAAGGTCTGTGTACCTAAAATATTCATTATAGTATTTCATATATTTTTGTATATGACATTGCGATTTTTGTAATAATTTATATTAACGCAATAAAATAATATAATAATTTTTTTAAAAGAATAAGGGAGCCCAAGTAGACCTGAAAACCCAGTAAAACAGATTAATTCTTACCAGAGTTATCCTTCAAAGAGCCAAAGAAAAAAATTACGTTAATATTCCTAACATAAGAATGCATCATCATAATGGAACTCTTTATTAAACTGATCAATATACGCTGGGATCCAATCAGGTTTCTTGAACATGACCCTAAGTGCTCTAGGTCTCATTCAACCCCCTTCTGCCTCCCACATGCCTAGAGTAAAGAGCGAAGGGGAGAAAAAAATATAATTTTTTTTCTTTTCCATGAAATTTCTGTCCATCATAACTAGTACACTGTATTTGCCAAAGCTTAATTTGCAAGCTCAATAATCCAAAGGATCTGCTGATTAAGTGTCAAATCTGTTTTCAAAGATAGCAACAAACAGAGCTCAAAGGAATCTTAAAATAGCCATATATGCTGCAGCATCACCAGGTACCTTCCCAGTGTCTTCTTTATATGCCCCATCAGTTGAAACTGTGAAGCCAGAGGAGAACTGCATGTGTACTACTGTTGAAACGTATATGCTATAGGGCAGAACTTTTCCATTCTTCTTTACTGACAGTTTTTGGAGCTCCATTTTAGCATAATGATTTCTCTATATTTTGGTTCCTGATATAGGAACTTATATTAACCTATATCTTAATCAGTGCATGAGGAGGGGCAGGGGTGCTCTCTTTCTCTTTTCTGCTTCATAAATTCAAATTCCATGGCACAAATGGAAGAGCAGAGATTCTTGAAACTGAAATGAATTAGATTCCTTTACAATAACTTAAGCAGTCTTAATGGTGAAATGTGAATAAAGCTATAGTTTTAGCATCTATTACTTTGCCAATTAATCTCCTTATCCTTAAGAAGTAGATCTGTTTATTCCCATTCTAAATTTGGTGATTCAAAGGTAGACTTCTAGTTTCAATAGGGCATTTGGCATAGAGGTATCTTTCTTATTGTCCCTCAGTTGTAGGCATTGCAAATATAAATTAAGTTGGGAAATGTTTTTTGCTCTATCCAGAATTATGAAAATGTTTAGTTTTTTTTTCAGACAAAATCAATTTTGATTCTTCAAGTTTACTTGTTTTTCATATTCTAAATTAAATGAGATAATATATACTTCTACATTAATAAGATTTTTTTCTTAGAAAATATTTTATGAATTAAAGCATGTATGTGAAAATTAAAATTATTTTATGTCACTCTTATTTTTCAAAATAATTTTTGATTTTTTATGACAAGTGTATATATATATAGGTTGTTAAGGGTCTAATGCCCTTTTCATCAATGATGTTATCACTCTGATTATGTGCTATTGCTAACTTTTACAGTCTCTAAGAACATTTCAAAACTTGCCTTTTACGTTTTTTTTTTAATTTATTTTTTTTGGCTGTGCCGGGTCTTCGTTTCTATGCAAGGGCTTTCTCTAGTTGTGGCAAGCGGGGGCCACTCTTCATCATGGTGCGCGGGCCTCTCACTGTCGCGGCCTCTCCCGTTGTGGAGCACAGGCTTCAGACGCACAGGCTCAGTAGTTGTGGCTCACGGGCCCAGTTGCTCCGCGGCATGTGGGATCCTCCCAGACCAGGGCTCGAACCCATGTCCCCTGCATTAGCAGGCAGACTCCCAACCACTGCGCCACCAGGGAAGCCCTTAAGTATTTTTTATTTAAAGTTATTTTCAAATTTTCTGTTTTCAAATTTTTGACACACAGTTTGCAAAAACTGTGTAATTAATTTGTGTAATTAAATTGTGTAACTCAGTTTTGACCCTAGAAGAACATAATACTTTGCCTGGATGACATAATATAGTAGATTATTGTGTGGTCAGTTATTTTTTTGAGCCATACTACTGGTTTGCCTAGTGATTAAGTCATTAAGGTAGTCAAAGTAACTGGGTAGATTAGCATGCATTTTGACTCTCTTAATAAATGAACTGGATTATAATGTGACATTCTGATTCCTTGTGAAGAATGGACTATAAAGATAGCTAGAAGCAATGAAATTCATGGCTCTACATTACGCTGTCTCACATGTTCTTCATGTGATCCTAGCTACAAAATGTTTACAGCCTAATGGTTTGTAAGTGGGCCTAGTGAACACGTTTATCAGCATATTTTATTTGTGATGTGTGTACTAAATGGTTTCTATATACATATACTTAAATATGAGCTGTTCGTATTTAAATATAAGCAATTATGTTTAAATCTACTTAAAATATGTTCATATTTCTTTTTCTGTATGAATCAAAACTATTTATAGAATTAAAATTGTAAATTGAGATTTACAGAGCCAATATTAGCACTAAATTATAGAGTCCCCAAATTGTTCATGTCTGTAATTGTCTCATCATAAGGATTAGCTCTAATTATCTTAAGTCCTTTAGTATAATTTGTAGTCATTTCCTAACTACTAAGAACACTGATTTATATACTCAGAACCCGAGTAAAGAAGAAAAGTCCAAAATCCATAAATAGCCATAGTTAAGAAAAATCCGTTGCTTGGGGAAATTCTTTCATGTCGCCTATATGCAGGGGCTCTAAAGCAACATGAACACATTCTGGTAATTAACACTGCAGTGAAAAAATATAATTACACAATATTCCCATTAATGATATTGTACAATTATCAACTGATGGTTTTTGAGCAGATAGTATTAAGAGGTCTCTACGTGTGGCTGGAATTGGCATCATAAAGGTCCTTACATAAAATGGCCAGCCTCATTGAGAGAGAATTCTTGGAGGATTTTTTTAACCACTAAATGACAAAATAGGAAACTCAGTGCATTTACTGCAAACCTTGAAGTTTTTATATCATCCAGTTTGTTTCACACTTAAATTTGGGCTAGCTAAAATACCAGAGATCACAGAGAGGAGATTGCTTCTAAATTATCAGCTTATAGTTATTCATATTTCATTAATGAAATCGGTATGAGGTTATGAATCAGAGTAGATATCAAAAGTGCATAAGATCCAGTAAGAAATTGAGGTGACGTGTCCTGGTATATCACTGTGCCACACTGAGCACGGAACTATCATTTTTTATCCTAGGCCTGACTTGTGTGTTTTATTGCTTCTTTCTCAGGAGACTAATCAGGGCTAATCAGAATATTTTTATCTGCCTATAGGACCAAATAATATCAGAGAAATGTTTTTAAGGTAAAGGGAACTGAAATTATTTTCTCCAGTTTCCAGTGCTGCTGAGAAATTCAGATTGGTCTTCAGTTTTAGAATGGCCCTAACAGAACAAATCAGATCCATTCTGATTATAACCTGCTGTCCCACTGATTAGTTACACCTAGTTACTATGATTCCCCAAACTAAACAGCTAGATTAAATACATAGCAAATTCCTTTAGAAGGGCAGGACAACTGTCTCTTGATTCATGCCTGTTTTGAGAAGACTTGGAGAGAGAAATGATTGAATCTGATTGTTGATTTCTTTTATTTCTCCTCTTTTGCTTTGGTCTGTTGTTGCTTTAGTCTGTAGTGTCATTGTGGAAATAGGCCATCCTTTGGACTGGATTTGTCTGGACCATTGATAATAGTCCTGCTTTGTTCATGAGTACCTCCAGCTTCCTTTTGTTGAACCAATCTTATAACATCTTACCTATCACAGTCAAAGAGAAACTATTGAATGGAAGAGATTATATTAGCAATCAAATCATGATGTGGTTTTATATGACATTAAAAACAATGTGTAAATTGTAGGGAAACTGATTATGGCATTGAAATACGTGGGTTCCCCACACTTAATGACTGCAAGGATGTAATATTATCTTTTGGAAGTACTGGATTGCAAATCAGACTGTGAGACATTGAGTAACCCAGTAAACTGTTAGCATTTGTGAAATTTTTCTCCGATGACGATGTTCTTTTCCTAAATCACTGTTACTTTTGATTCAAGATTAGAAAAACTGTTCCCTAGTTGTTACATTCATAATATAAATTTCTCAAAATTCTATCGTTTAAAAACTGCTTTAATCTTTAATGTTCAAAGCTAACCAGCTGTATTGGTGTATCTTATTTTTTTTTTAAACAATTGTAAGAGGTCTTTATCACAGAAACCTCAAAGGAAAACATTGTGTTCATTTGCAGAGTTGACATGCATTGGACATACAATGGTCTCAGTCAATGAAAATCAGCTGTTCTGTTCTTTAATTTCTTTTTCCTAAAGCCCTGTTTACTTTGCATCTTTCATTCCAGTTCTAAACTATAAAAGCCTTTTTCTTTTATTTTTTTTAACCATCAGTCAAGTTTTCAGTTAAAGTGACTGAAAATAGTAAAATATTCACAAAGTCAGAAATGGAGAGATACTGCCACAATGAAGACAGCAATCTGTAATATTATTTTTACTGTTTGCTTTGTTAATAGTAATTAAATATATGTAATTAAATATGTGTAAAACAGCACATAGATAAGCAACAAGCAGTTCAAGTCATTTCTCAGCTTTATAAAAATTATTTTAGATGTAAGTGTATTAAAGAATATCTTGTGAAATATGCACATATTGATCCCTCTGTTACTTACTCCATCATTCATTCTTTTATTTAGTCATCATTGGCACCTACTTTGTCCATTGGCACCTACTAAAAGTCAGAAATATGAAGATATATGGCCTATACCCTGGTAAACCTCATGGTCTAGTGGGAAGGATTGATCATAAACTTAAAAAAGAATTACAAATTGTTAAGTGTTCAGAAAAAAACAAAAGTGATGCTGTGATAGGAAATGGCATGGAGACACCATCAGATCTAGAAGTTATCAAGGAACACGTCTCCGTGGAACTGGGATTTTTCAAGATCTAAGAGACAGGGAACTAGCCAGATGAAGAGTGTTCTGAACAGAGGGGCAGGCAGGGGCCAAGACCAAGAGGAAGGGAAGGATGTGGAGTGTTCAAGGAACGAGAAGGGCCCTGTGGCCAGAGCCTGGTGAGGGGAGAAGGGGTAAGTGAAGAGCAGATCTGAGATGGGAGCTGTACCTTTTCAAGAAGGAGCTGAGTCAGGACTCCGCGGGGCAGGCAAAGAATGTGGATTGTATTTTCCGTGCAGTGGCAAGCTTCTTGATTGATTTAAATTGGGTCGGGGCCTAAAATACACTTAGGATACCTTATACTGTTACCATTAAGGTTTCGTTCTTAAAATAACAGGAGAAAACACAAACCGGAACGATAATAAAAGTGCCTTGATGTGAGCAATCTTTTGTATGTTACTTTTATTCCCCTGAATAGAATAACATTGTGAACTGGAGGGCAGCCTTCCTTCACCACCTGATAGCGCCTAAAAGGAGCAGCCAGGGCTATTTCTGTCCCTAGTGTCTGAGGAGCATTGGTTTTTGTAAAGGTATGGAGCCCTCTAGCGGTGACTGTTTTAAAGGAGTCTTACATTCATGCCAGAACTGTTGGAACTGTGTTTTAAAGGAGTCTTACATTGATGCCAGAACTGTTGGAACTGTGGGATTTGAGTTTCCTCAGAGCCAGTAGAATTGTAAAGGTAACTGTAATTTAGGCAAATGTGAAACTGCGTCATGCCTCAGTCGCTCCGACATGATGACATCACGCCCAGTGTTTCTTTCAAATGCACTGACTCTGTTGTGTTGTCTTAGGTGTACATTCCAAACCGAGTGGCCCTCATCTTTCAGAATGTGGACCTGTCCAACTGAAGAGATCTGATTTCAGCTCCAGCAAAGAAAGATGCGCGCTTTGTTTTCCCACGCTCGTTGTCCCAGAGCTTGTAATGTGTAAGCTTTTCAAAATATATTTGTCTAGCCTGAATGTCAGATGTCTGAAATTCAATACTGGTTTATGAAAATGAATGTCAAACTTTTCTTTAAGGAGGAGAGGGGAACATATTTTTTGAAATTCTGGAGATCCTAGACTATATCTTCCAGCCATCTGAACAGCTAGGATCCTCAAATGAAGTGTGATATATCATGTCTTCAAACAATTTTGCCTTACAGGCCAGTTATTTAGTCCTTTTAAGTTCAGATTTGAATCATGTGTCATGTTTGATTATTTCTGTCGAATGTATACAGCATCTTTTTTAAGGCGATATCTGGTGACTTTATTTGTTCTGGTATCTCTTGGTCTAAATTACAAAATACCAAGATTGTTACTCTTCTTTTTCAAATTGTGTTTAGAAATACTGTAATAAGTATATAATAATAATATAAAACTAAGAATTGTGTCAAAGATAAAAGTTGTTGCCTATGAACTCATCCATGCCTTATTTTGCGTAAGTTTTATCTTATGATCTCTTGTTCACTTAGTATCTTGGTAGATGCTAATATCTTCATTTCTGAAGGCCTGACTTGGTAATTGTAACATTTCAGAAACTATCTTTTACTTTTAGTCAATAAAAAAAAATTTTAAAAATTGCCTTTGATAATGTTTATTTTGCTGTGATGTTATGGGGATTGATTTAAAGTGAATATTAAAATGCCTCTCTCAACTCTGAAACCTTCCCCACATATGTGCACATTGCACGATGGACTAGGCGTGGGGATTAATACTATTTTTTTCCTTTAGGTACTATTTGGTAACTTGAAATTATACTTAATAACTCAAGTATCTAAGCTACTTTTGAGCTCTAAACCTCAACCCTTTTAGAAGCTAAATTAACTATCTCAGCTCCATGGGATACTCCATCATGAAATTGCCCCTTGGTTTATTAAATAGCAGGCCACAGGTAATTCATTCATAACTGAGAAATTATGATGCACTTATGAGACATGAAGTATCTGTCACTTTTTAAAAGATTTAATATTTTCCTTTACATTAATACCGACTGCTTCTTTTTTTGTTTGTTTTTAGCGTGATTATCATGACTAATAAGGAGTACATGAAAGTCTATTAAAAACTGGTTCAGTGATAGAAGAGATTAGCAAAAGAGACTTCCTTTTATAGCTAAACCTGCATATTAACCATCTTTCTTATAACTTGAGTAAAGCCTTGAATCTAGGTCTGACACATGTTATTTGCCTTAATTTCAAAAGTACAGTAATAGTTTGATTTCCTGACAGCAATGCCAGATGATGGTGACACACGTTAGGAAAGACTACAGAAAGCCTTCTGTAATGCTCTTGCCCTTACAGATGTGTTATTAACATTTTAGCACTGCCATGATTAGTGGACTGTGCCTGTTATTGATAATAACATGATGTACAACCATGATGTTTTGTGTTCTAGTTTATAATTTCTTACCTTTGCATTTCTTATTTAGAAAGAGATGTGCTAATTTTCTATCATGACTCTTTAAAAAATGACAAATTACTTCACACCTAGAACTCATTTTTTTTGTTTGTTTGTTTTTTGACTTCAACCTCTGTGGAAAGTCAAAAAGACCGGAGTAGTTATATGCTATATTTTCATTATGTTGATTGACCTTACTATTATGGTCTTTAGATTTCACAGTGTAAAGTTCGAATTTAACAATGTAATGTAAGTTAATTGCCTTTGTCAAGTGTTCCCCTGCCACAAGAACAATAAACATGTTTTAGGTGTGAAACATAAAAATACATGCAAAAATAAAATATTGAGTCCAAATAGAATGTAATAGTTGGATTTTTCTTCCCTGTCGTAGCAAAAAGCCTTTATAGAACAGTTTAATATTTGTACTATATTTCACTTTACAACTTCATTTTTGATTCAGTAACATTCTCATCATCATGTAGTCCAGTGGGAAGTTTTTTTCTTTTTACTGGTTAAACATTTTCAATAATCACAACAGAGAGGTGCAAAATTTTACTCTGTCTTCCTTATAATAATAGTTTTTTCCTCTCCTGTGTTTATTACCAACGTCAAAAATGAGAATGATCTATCTTTGTTGGCTTTTTTAGGATAAATATTTTTACTGTTTTAATTTTTTATGTTCTAGAAAACACAGATGAGTACAGATGTCTTTCCATCATTTTTTAGTATTAGCAAGTATTAGTAATTGCTCTATTATCCAAAAGAGAATTTACCCCTCATGCTAATGATGCTTGATGTTTTAGTTTAATATTAGCTTACTCAGAAAATACCATAGTTTTTAATAATCAAAACTTGCACTGTAAACATTTTTCCTGGAATGTTTCTCACTTTACAGCACTTGAACTCTGAGGGTCAACTCCTTTCATATTTTCTTTTCTGTACCTTTGATGTTTCTCACTTTGCCCTGTTCTTAGCTGATGTATTCATCTCTAACATAAAATGAGGGATTTAGCCACCATGTTCCTCAAGATCAAAAAATAACCAGTGACAATAAACTGACTTTTCTCGTAGCAACTGTAAAAGAATGCATGTATTTTTTCCTCTTGACTCCACACTCCCCTTAGCAATATCAACTCAACATTTGTCCCCCATCAGGGTTATAGCCATTGCTATGAAGGCTCATACAGGAGGCTATCTGGATAAGGAGGCTATTCTTCAAATAATACAGGAGAGAGAGCAGATAGATCTGGGGGAAACGATGAAGGGTAATGTGTTTTCCTCTAGTGTTCTGCTTGCAGCTTCAGGGCAAATATCTTTTCACTGTCTCTGGTCCTGCAGCCATTGAATCAGGTGATGAAAGCATCATAAAATAGGTTTCCTATTGCTCTTCCTGTTTAGAATGAACCAGAGCAGACATACCTGATAGAAAGCAAAACAGGGAAGCAGTTTTCTGCGTGGCCTTAACCTCTCAGATTATTTCTTTTTGCCTGTTTTGAATCATGCCCTGAACTACGATTCTTTACAGTGGTGGGGTTTCATTAATCTACACATTCCTTATAGGGAGATAAGCACTGAGCTATGAATTTTGCTGGTAGAATATTCTGATGAAAGAAAATAGAAATCTAAGGCACAGCAATGTCATGTCCTTTATGCAATAGAGTTCATTTATCATTCACAATGCGTGAGGCTTGAAATGTAGATAAATTTTCCCACTAAAGCCAGCCTTCAGGGGGAGAAAAATCATATGAACTCCCTACTAATTTTTCTGCTCTATTATCTTATTAGTGGTGATTTGTAGAGAATTGCAGAGAAGCATTCATACTTTAGGGCAAATTTCTTAATTGATAATAAGGAATTAAGATACAGTAGTTATAAGTGTTTTTGTCTCCATAATTTAAAATATTACATCTGGATTTTAACTCTTGGCAAAAACTGTGCAGAGAATGTGATGTTTATTTACATGCAAAAAAGGGATTTTGTGATAGATCTGCTTATACCAAAGGGCGTGTCATTCACAAATTTACTTATTACTTACAGGTTTTTTGTCATTTCTGCTGGACCCGAGAGAGGTATTTGACCCTCATAATAAGCTTGCATAGACGGTTTCACTTAGAAACCTACACTGAGCTTTAAAAGTGTGTGATATAATGGTTAGAAGACCTGAGTTCAAGTTATAGCTCTTAATTCCCAGTGCATTTTAGAAAGCACTCAGTGACTTTTCCATGGTTTTAAGACAATTAGTAAAAAAGAGCATCGTCATTGGTTTTATAAACGGCTGTTGTTTGATCGATAGCTACATGGATGGTGAGTCAGCATTTGGAGACATTTCCCAAGTTTGTTGTCAGGAACACACTGTCCCCATCACCTGCCACTTGTCTGTCCTTTAAGGCTTCTGCACTGTTATCCGTACTGCCCCAGGCAGGGGGTGTGGGCTGCTTTACAGAGAAGGGAATTTTGCATTTCCTCCACCACTGCAGATGACCAAAACATCAGTCCTCCTCCACCACTGCTTTTAGTTTTTTTATTTTAGCTTCTTCTCTGAAGGCACTAGAAAGTCCCAGTGAATTCCTTCTCGTGCCATCAGTGTACTGCCCCCTTGTGTCTCAGCTACTCTCAGACTCTGCTCTTAGGTAACCCAGCCTTATGAAGAAAAGTTAGCAACCTCTTAATGGTGACCAGAAGATCAGGGTAAACCGTACACAAAGTGAAATAGCCACAGGCGCCCTCCAGTGAGACACAGCGACCAGGTGTCGAGGGTCTCTATTTCTTTCCTTCTTCCCCCTTTTTTTTTTTTTTTTTTAAGATGTTGGGGGTAGGAGTTTATTAATTATTTATTTTTGCTGCGTTGGGTCTTCGTTTCTGTGCGAGGGCTTTCTCTAGTTGTGGCAAGCGGGGGCCACTCTTCATCACGGTGAGCGGGCCTCTCACTATCGCAGCCTCTCTTGTTGCAGAGCACAAGCTCCAGACGCGCAGGCTTCAGTAGTTGTGGCTCACGGGGCTAGTTGCTCCGCGGCATGTGGGATCCTCCCAGACCAGGGCTCGAACCCGTGTCCCCTGCATTAGCAGGCAGATTCTCAACCACTGCGCCACCAGGGAAGCCCCCTTCTTCCCCTTCTGCTCACAGCCCAATACACACTGCTGGCAGGAGGAATAAATGACAGAGGAAACTTAAGAACTGCAAAAGAGAGCTCATAGCTTAGAAACAGTTTGGCCCATCATTTTTTGGATTGAAAGTCTGTACTGTCATTAGAAACACACATCTTCATTAAGTAAATATTTGCACAAAAGTAATTTCTTGAAGAAAGCAGAAAGTTACCAGCCATCAATCTGTAATTTCCACAGTTGTCTGGTACTTACAAAAAGACAATGGAAAGCAGAAAAGTAACAAAATAGCTATCACACCAAATTACTTTGCTGCACAAGGATATACATTAAACGAGGTAAGTGTTCAAATTATTTGTGCATACTTGTCTAAGTTAATATGGGAAACAGCTGTAAATGTATGAATAAAACTCTTCTGACATACATGTATTTATAGTATATGCATGGGTGTGTGAATACACACAGACATACATATAATTTGTAAGTAAGCTGAAAACTCACAAAGTTCACTGATTCCAAAATTTGTATGGCCATATTAAGAGCATCAATCTGAACAAGAGTGATTTCATTTGGATTCGAAGAAGTTTGCAGATCTTGCTATAAAATGCAATATATATGTCTTAATCCTTTTAGGGAATTTCGCACCTCAACCTATTTG
The DNA here is from genome assembly GCF_964165515.1 of Mesoplodon bidens. Taxonomy (NCBI): domain Eukaryota; kingdom Metazoa; phylum Chordata; class Mammalia; order Artiodactyla; family Ziphiidae; genus Mesoplodon; species Mesoplodon bidens. The sequence goes on along the minus strand of NC_138161.1, from coordinate 35,181,486 downwards.
GCTGTAAGTCTTTTATTTTTCCTCTAGAAAGAGAGGAGGGTGGAAATGAAATAGCTTTATTGCTTCTTTATTTATATCCACTAGGGATTCTTTTTAACTGAGTTTGTAGTGTCACCTTCCATTCACCCCAGTAATATAAATAATGAAAAACACTGCATGTAATTTCATTTTACAGATGCCTCTAGCCACGTTGTCAACTATTGATTAAAACCAATCATATGATACAGAGGTCCCTCCTCCAACACATACAGAGTCACTCCCTATCCCCTTTAATCTTTCTTATGATAAGTGAGCATCACTCAGCTATATAGAAACAGCAGTAGTATGCTTAATTCTACTAATTACAAGCAGATATACATATCTATATATCAATCTATATATATATATATATACATTTTTTTTAAAGACATACTGCATTCGCTACCATGTGTTGAGTGCTTTCTTGTTACTATGCCCTGTGCTGACACTTAATACACATTATCACTGAGTCTCCTGAACTCTGAAAAATGATGATTATTATCCTTGTTTGGGTCTAGACTCATGCTCATCCAACTCACTCTGCTCTCCTCCACCATGGATCACTGATGATCTCTGGATCAAGGGTAAAAATTTGACGCTGTCGTTTGTATTGTTTGTTTGTCTTTTTTTTGGCCTCACGGCTTGTGGGATCTTAGTTCCCCAACCTAGGATCAAACCCAGGTCCCCCACAATGGAAGTACAGAGTCCTAACCACTGGACCACCAGGGAATTCTCTTGTTTGTCTTTAGTTGGATTTGAATGTCTTCACCGGGGGAAGTGGATGGCATTTGAAGCCAAACTAGGGCATGTAATGCCCCACACTCTGTGGCAAGATAGTATTCAAGTTCCAGGAATTATTTTTGTCATGTGTTGCATAGAAACAAAAATTTAAAAGAGCTTGAACCCAGCTTTCAGATCCTGGTTTCTAGTGTTATTTTCCAAAAGAATGAACCAGGATTCCTTGGAGAAATAGCTGATTCTAGGACTGGGTAGGGAATATACAAGATAAGCCTGAGGCTTCCTGTAGTGCCAGAAAGTAGGGAAATGCCCCCAAATCAAAAGAATGGAGTGTGTCAAAGGGAAATGGGTTAATTGAAAGGCACTCACTGGTCATACCTGAAATAATTTGAGCAATAAAATAAATATTGTGTTATTGTGTAACATATAAAATAAATATCTATGAATTCATACTGATATAAATGATTGAGTAAATAAATGGGGAGAAGAGATAAATCTCCTATACAGGAGAATGATGAAAATTTTCATAGACACTCCCCCTTAAGAAGGTAGAGCTTAATTCTCCTTACCCCCAACTCCCTCTGTGAGTGTGGGCTGTGCTTAGTGACCACCTTCTAAAGAGCAGAGTAGGTAAAAGGGAATAATGACTTTCTGTGGAAAAATCTGGAAAACTACCTCAGCCAGGTGGTCATGGTTAGCATCATCAGTAAGTCACGTGGATAACATGTACTCTTGATATAATGTGATGAGAGTGATGAGAATGGCAAAAATACAATCCCCAAAACCTACAATTCTAGTCTAACCATGAGAAAAATATCACACATACACACACACACACACACACAAATGAAGGGTTGCATATATAATACATATACATGTGTGTATACATATACATTGTGTACATACATACAATATGGAGATCATATATCAAGAGATTACACATATAAGAAGATTTTGTATGTGTGTATAAGATTTTATATATGTGTGCATATCTCTTTATATTATATAGATAAGGCAAATATAAGGAGATTTATTTTAAGGATTGGCTAACATGATTATGGGGACTGGCAAGTCCAAAACCTGTAGGTCAGGCCAGCAAAACTTGAAACTCAGATAAAAGCTTATATGGCCATCTTGAGGCAAAATTCCTTCTCTGGAAAACCTCAGTTATTTGATCCTAAGGCCTTCAACCGATTGGGTGAGGCCCCACCCACATTATCAAGAGTAATCTGTAAAATCAACTCATTTATAAGTATCTTCCTCTACTTACAATGGAGTTATAGCCCAATAAAACCATCTTAAGTTAAAAAGATTAGAAGTCAAAATGTGTTTAATACATCTAACAAAACTGAACATCACAGGTTAGCCCAGCCTACCTTAAAGGTGCTCAGAACAGTTACTATTAGTCTACAGTTGGGCAAAATCATCTAACATCAAGCCTATTTTATAATCAGATGTTGACTTTCTCATGTAACTTATGGAATGCTGTACTGAAAGCGAAAGATAGAATGGTTCTAAGTATGTCAGTGGTTTGCCCTCATGATCATGTCACAGACTGGGTACTGAGCTTGCTGCTGCTGCCCAGCACCCCAACAGGGTATCTTACCACTTATCATTAGCCCAGGAAAGGATCAAATTCAAAATTCAAAGTACAGTTTCTACTGAATGTGTATTGCTTTCACACCATTGTAAGTCAAAAAGTCGTTAAGTCGAAGCATCCTAAATCAGGGACCATCTGTAGATGTTAACTGCCATATCTACAAAACACCTTCACTGTAACACCTAGGTTAGCATATCATTAAATAACTGGGTACTATAATCTAGCCAAGTTGACACATAAGAGTAACCATCATAGAGATACCTCCCCAGACAAGGAAATGCCAGACAAGATATGTCTAAGAAACTTTCAAAGCCCAGAGCTGGCTAAAGAGGCATGACAACTAAATGGGATGTGGTGTCCAAGATGGCTTCTGGAACAGAAAAGAAGCATTAGGGAAAAACTGGTGAAATTCAAATAAAATGTAGAGTTTAGTTAATATTTTTTTAAAATTGTGTCAAAGGAGATGCCTGAACAGGCAAATCTCCATTACAGAGGAAATTTAGTCTTACAACAAATCATAGCCAGTGTTCCAGGGAGACAAACCAAAACTGAAAGGAGACTGAACTTTGCAGGCTAAGAGCTTGAAAGCAGTTTTCTAAAGTGGCTGAAATAATGATAACCAACCATCCTTTCCCCGTCTCCTTCCCTGACCAACAGACAAAGCAAAGCTCTAAAATCATGACTACATGAAAGCAAATGTCTAAAATGTATGTCTTGTTGATCTGTGTTGGATTACTGAGATACTATACTTAATTATTTGAGTAGTGACCTGCAAGTGAGCAAATAAAACATTTGGAAACCAAGACTTGGGGTTTTTTGGTAAAACTTGTTCCACATTTGACTTACTAGTAATCCCACAGGCAAAATAATTCATTCAGATACTCAGGCATATATTTTTCAACCATTTACCTTGGTACAACATTTCATGTTAAGAAATTATATTTGTAAATGTTCTCCAAAAATTAGGAGCTTGCCTACAATCCTCAGGCTATGCAAAGTGAGGCTGAAATTACAGGTAAGTCCTAAAATCTTAACAACTGGACAAAACAAGAGTATTTTCCTTTCATATCACATTTCAGTGCAGACTAGGTGACCCCTCTCCATCTTGTACTTATGCCATCTGGAATATGTGACCTCCAAAGTCACAATGGAAGAGAAAACTGTAGAATTACAAGAGTACGTCCCGGATGGAGGTGGCTTACACCCTTCCTGTTTCACCTTCTTAGCCAGAATTCAGTCACACTGTTCTGACCTAACTGCAGGGGAGGCTAGATCTTTCTTTTTGCAGGAAGGGGAAACAGTGCAATAAAAATATAGCATAACATCTGTCATAATTGTCAACTGAGTTTGGGAAATCTTATATGCTTTATTCCCCCTTACGGACTCATAATGCAAATTAAATATTAAAGACCCTGGGAATTCCTATAGTAAGGAAACTGGTTTAACGTTTAACTCAGTGTTTCCAGAACTTATTTAGCAGTTTCACTCAGTTCTCATCCACAAGGAACATCAATAAACATTTTGGGAAAAAAACCCACTATATTTGCTTAAATATAGTTACGATACACTAACTTGAAGATAACTTGCTCTTCTTTTTCTATGCTTCCATGACCAATAACTCTTCTTTCAAACTATTCTGTGTGTGTGTGTGTGTGTGTGTGTGTGTGTGTTCAGTTCACTTTCCGTCAAGGTCAGCTTATCTAGGAATCAATATTTGCATTAAAATCACTTCCTAATCTCATAATTTAATTGTCAGTGGACAATCTAATTTCCCTAGGTTCAAAATTCTCCTGATAGCTGTTTAACTGGATCCCCAAATACTGATCTCAAAGTTCTCTGGAATGAGTTTCTCCAGGTTATAAGAAATCTTAGAACCAGATTAAAGTCCAACTTCTATAAAATGAGTATAATTTCATGTTATGCATGTCATTTAATTACCTAATTTCTGGGTTGATCTGCTTTTTGTTGTTGTTACCCCAATCTTCCTTTGCTCTCATTATTCTTACTTTTAAATTTTGTTTTTATATCTCTTATTGTAGTATATATTTGTAATGCACCTAAGTCATTTTTGGGGTAAGGAAGTAGGTATATGAATGATAAGATAGAAGATAGATAGGTAGAGAGATAGAGAGATAAGCAAAATTTAAAAATACAGCTTTGGTTGTCATGATGGCATAGTCTGTAGCTTTGTGTTTCCATATTGTGACTAGTTGCTGAGGAACCACTTAGAGCTAATGAGAAGTACAGGAGCTTCCCTTGATATTTCGTTAGCCTAAAACTTGGATTTTCTAGAGTCATGAAGATTTCTTCCCAATATTGTGACAGCAGGATGTTAAATCTCATTATAACATGTGAAACATCTTAAAGTATATATGAAAAAAATGAATTTTTTGTGTATGACAAAACAATAAATTCTTACATCTTTTATCATATTTCTATTCCTTTATAAATAGATATTAAAGATTTGTTATATTAGAAATCTGAAGGTAATATAAAAATTTAAGATAAACTAAATATTGGACAAAACTAAAAACTAAACGGGTTAAATATATATAGAAAGATGTATACTTATTGACAGGCATTTACAGAAACAAAGTCAGTAATATTCACATAGTTTCTTTTGAAGAATTCCCAAATACAAATCATTTCTGTCCTCACTGGCCAGTTATTTCTAGTACTTCTCACATTCCTAGAACAAGTATGATGTAAGCCCCTTCTTGACATTCTGGAAGTGTAGCCAAATGCCAGTTTAAAATAAGATAAGGTTGTTATTCATTCATTATTATTAATTCATGTATTGAGATACTGTGTCAGGTTCTAGGAATGTAAAGATAAATAAGTAATAGAATTTCACAATTTAGTATGCTGTTAGTCTCAAAGGAGCGAATAGATTTGCTGTCATGGCAGAGTGTACAAGTTTCCTATCCAATGTCCATTATTCTGTCTTCTACAATAATAGAACCATTATTCAGGTGCCAAAAGACATCATTTTTCCATCCACGTGACTAAATTCTGAGCAAAGAAAGAAGTTAGGTAGAACTTCCAGGAAGACTCCTTAAAAGGTAAAATAGAAAACTAGGGCATTTACTAACAATAGTCTTTACCTTTTCCTTCAGCTGGTTGGTATGCAGATAAAATGGCTGGAGGTCTGCCTGCATCTTAGGTTATGAGAAACTTTAATATGCTCGATGGCAGATAGGAAAGATAGAAGATGCTAGATTTCCAATGATTATGAATCATTCATACAACACTGGCCTGCCTTTACTGTGGATTTATTTTATGTAAAAAAAAAAAAGCCCCTATAAATGTACTAAAATGTTTAGGATTTTCTGTTAATGCAGCAAATCCAATCCTAAATGATTTACTTACCAATGAAACTAAATGATCTAACTGATGAAAAAAATCAAGAATTAGGCTTTGCATGTATAAGATTAAAGTAAGTAGGTGAATTAGGTCATAGACATATAGAAAGAAGGCGTATCGTTATATTAGAATAAGAAATTACACTGAATGCTCTCTGAACACCTATTAATTCATTCAACATGAATTAGTAGTTCAGACTCAGGCTCTATGAAGGAAAAGAGATTTGATGGTGGAATGAGGTTAGAACCAGTTTATAAATGACCTTCAATATCTAAACTAAGAAGACTGGATTTTACTGATTATACAGTCATTAAGGATTATTTACAAAGTAGGAGGAAAATAGTATTTAGAGCTGAATGGACCTTAAAATTCACTCCTCTAATGATTTTCATAATGTGCTATTTGGGGAATCCCCATGAGAACTACTTGGTGAGTAGGGGGCTGGGGCAAAACATTTGGGGCTGCTGCCTGGGTAAGTCTACACAGCACCACAATTCCTCATTCAGAGCAACTCTACTTTTATCTGTTTGTAAGTCCACATAGCACTTCTTTGAACAAAACGTTCTAAGGCTAACAAGATGTGAAATCTACCATTTACCCCAATCCCTTCATTGTATTTGCTGGAAAATTTTGACTCAGGAGCCTTTTGCCCATATCTCACTGCAGGTTAGGACTTGACCATGAGTCTATAGGACATTAGCCAATTTCCCCCATTATGTTATGGTGCACCTAAGAGCTGTAACTCAGAAAGATGCTCTAAAATGTACCTTGTAAGGGATAAATGTCTGTAGCTGGGAGGTCAGTTGTAAAGCTGAATGAAATTGCTACTCCAAAGATGGGATTGGCCTGAAGCCAGAGTAGTTTCAGTAGAACTACACAGGTAAGGAGATGTATCAACCACCTCCAAATGCATTCTAGCCTTTCTCATAAACAGTTTAACCAAATTCCTGCTTTTAAGTCCCTGTGTTTTAAATACTCATAATGCCCTCTCTTCTTCTGGGTTGCATCCTGACCTATACACTTTTTCACCTTGTCTTATGGACTACCATCTCATTTACCAATAATAAACTCACTACTGTCTTCACATCTCACTAGGTGAGATAACCAATATAAAGACTCATCTTTAGATGGCTCTTACCTAGGAAATTCTTCTGGTGCTAAATATTGTATTAATCAGGGGCAGTCAGGAAGACAGACATCACTACAAATATTACAAAGTGATTTATTAGGGACATGGAAGGGCTGCTAAAGTAAATGTGAGGAAGCTTACTTCTGACTTTCAGCAGATCCAAAAGTATAAGACTTGCCACTACTAATAAACTTAACTCTCTACAACACCAAAGCCAGTGATTCTCAGGAGGATACAGTCCAGATAATGCTGAAAGCTGCTCTTATCAGAGCTGCCTACAGCACCAAAGTGGGTAATTCTCAGGAGACTGCTTAGAAGCTCCTGGCAAAACTCCCCTTCTGCCATCTGCAGATATCCTTCACCTAAGAAGAGTAAGGAAGTTCCTGAGCAAGAACACCCAAAATGCAGCAGAGGACACACTGAAGATGCTGAAGCTGAATTGATAGTACACCTAGTCCTTGTTTTGCACAGTGATGAGGTATCATAAAAATTACTGTGAAAGCTGAACCATACAAAAGGATCTCAATAATCAAAAAGAAAATTACAATTGTTTTACAACCTTTAAAATGTTTATCAGAGCATTAAAATCCCTCTTATTGTAGATTATAAATGTAAAGGAAAATTTAAACAATAGCAAGACTAATATTTATTTAGCACACAGTAATTTAAGACATTTGAAATGCAAACAATTAATGTGCTTGGTTTCTTTGTATAAAACATGTCAACAGTAGCTTGATTAGTGCTTGCCTTTTTGTCATATAACTTCCTATACAGAGGAAACATCTTTTTTATGCCTTGGTGAATTGTACTCCTTTCTAAGTTTAGATCGGCTTCCAACAATCTATAGTTTGAATTTTCAGTTCCATGAAATACCTTTGAGAATTCCTTTAATGTAGTTTTGCCAGCATCACTTCTAGGAAAGCTGTATCCTTGCTGTGGCAACTGCTTTCCTCATTTGTGTCAATAAGCCCATCTTCAGTGAACTAGTAACTATCTAGCTCCATATCTAGAGTTTCTTCCATGTTGGAATTGTCAACATTCCCACAGCCAGCGTTTTTTTATTCTTTTCTTTTTTTTTATACAGCAGGTTCTTGTTATCTATTTTATACATATTAGTGTATATATGTCAATCCCAATCTCCCAGTTCATCCTACCACCTACCATCCCCCGCTTCCCCCCCTTCGTGTCCATACATTTGTTCTCTACATCTCTGTCTCTGTTTCTGCCTTGCAAACCAGTTCATCTGTACCATTTTTCTAGATTCCACAAATATGCATTAATACATGGTATTTGTTTTTCTCTTTCTGACTTACTTCACTCCGTATGACAGTCTCTAAGTCCATCCACATCTCTACAAATGACCCAATTTTTTGACTTTTAATGGCTGACTAATATTCCACTGTATATATAACCACATCTTCTATATCCGTTCATCTACTGATGGACATTTAGGTTGCTTCCATGACCTGGTTATGGTAAATACTGCTTCAATGAACACTGGGGTTCATGTATCTTTTTGAATTATGGTTTTCTCTGGGTATATGCCCAATAGTGGGATTGCTGGGTCATACGGTAATTCTATTTTTCATTTTTTAAGGAACCTCCATACTGTTCTCCATAGTGGCTGTATCAATTTGCATTCCCGCCAACAATGCAAGAGGGTTCCCCTTTCTCCACACCCTCTCCAGCATTTGTTGTTTGTAGATTTTCTGATGATGCCCATTCTAACTGGTGTGAGGTGATACCTCACTGTAGCTTTGCTTTGCATTTCTCTAATAATTAGTGATGTTGAGCAGCTTTTCCTGTGCCTCTTGGCCATCTGTATGTTTTCTTTAGAGAAATGTCTATTTAGGTCTTCTGCCCATTTTTTGATTGGTTTTTTTGTTTTTTTGATATTGAGCTGAATGAGCTGTTTATGTATTTTGGAGATTAATCCTTTGTTGATTCGTTTGCAAATATTTTCTCCCATTCTGAGGGTTGTCTTTTTCTTGTTTATACTTTCTTCTGCTGTGCAAAAGCTTTTAATATTCATTAGGTCCCATTTCTTTTTTCTTTTTTTTTTTGCGGTACGTGGGCCTCTCACTGTTGTGGCCTCTCCTGTTGTGGAGCACAGGTTCCGGACGTGCAGGCTCAGCAGCCATGGCTCACGGGACCAGCCGCTCCTTGGCATGTGGGATCCTCCCAGACCGGGGCACGAACCCACGTCCCCTGCATTGGCAGGCGGACTCTCAACCACTGCGCCACCAGGGAAGCCCCCATTTCTTTATTTTTGTTTCTATTTCCATTACTCTAGGAGGTGTGTCCAAAAAGATCTTGCTGTGATTTATGTCAAAGAGTGTTCTTCCTATGTTTTCCTCTAAGAGTTTTATAATGTCCAGTCTTACATTTAGGTCTCTAATCCATTTTGAGTTTATTTTTGTGTATGGTGTTAGTTAGGGAGTGTTCTAATTTCATTCTTTTACACGTAGCTGTCCAGATTTTCCCAGCACCATATATTGAAGAGACTGTCTTTTCTCTATTATATATCCTTGCCTCCTTTGTCATAGATTAGTTGACCATAGGTGTGTGTGTTTATCTCTGGGCTTTCTATCTTGTTCCACTGATCTATATTTCTGTTTTTGTGCCAGTACCATACTGTCTTGATTACTGTAGCTTTGCAGTATAGTATGAAGGCAGGGAGCCTGATTTCTCCAGCTCCATTTTTTTCCTCTCAACACTGCTTTGGTTATTTGGGGTCTTTTGTGTCACCATACACATTTTAAGATTTTTTGTTCTATTTCTGAAAAAAAATGTCATTGGTAAATTGATGGGGATTGCATTGAATCTGTAGATTGCTTTGAGTAGTAAAGCCATTTTCACAATGTTGATTCTTCCAATTCAAGAACATGGTATATCTCTCTATCTTTTTGTGTCATCTTTGATTTCTTTCATCAGTGTCTTATACTTTTCTGAGTACAGGTCTTTTACCTCCTTAGGCAGGTTTACTCCTATGTATTTTATTCTTTATGTTGCAATGGTGAATGGGATTGTCTCCTGAATTTCTCTTTCTGATCTTTTGCTGTTAGTGTATAGGAATGCAAGAGATTTCTGTGCATTAGTTTTATATCCTGCAATTTTACCAAATTCATTGAGTAGTTCTAGTAGTTTTCTGGTGGCATTTTTAGGATTTTCTATGTATACTATCATGTCATCTGCAAAGAATGACAGTTTTATTTCTTCTTTTCCATTTTGTATTCCTTTTATTTCTTTGTCTTCTCTGATTGCCATGGCTGAGACTTCCAAAACTATGGTTGAATAATAGTGGCGAGAGTGGACATCCTTGTCTTGTTCCTGACCTTAGAGGAAATGCTTTCAGTTTTTCACCATTGAGAATGATGTTTGTTGTGAGTTTGTCATTTATGGCCTTTATTATGTTGAAGTAGATTCCCTCTATGCCCACTTTTGTGGGAGTTTTTACCATAAATCAGTGTTGAATTTTGTCAAAAGCTTTTTTTGCATCTATTGAGATGATCATGTGCTTTTTATTCTTCAGTTTTTAAAATGGTGTACCACATTGATTGATTTGCATATATTGAAGAATCCTTGCATCCCTGGGATAAATCCCATTTGGTCATGATGTATGATCCTTTTAATATGTTGTTGGATTCTGTTTGCTAGTATTTTGTTGAGGATTTTTTGCATCTATATTCATCAGTGATATTGGTCTGTAATTTTCTTTTTGGGGGATATCTCTGTCTGCTTTTGGTATCAGGGTGATGGTGGCCTCATAGAATGAGTTTGAGAGTGTTCCTTCCTCTGCAAATTTTTGGAAGAGTTTGAGAAGGATGGGTGTTAGCACTTCTCTAAATGTTTGATAGAATTCACCCGTGAAGCCATCTGGTCCTGGAGTTTTGTTTTGTTGGAGGATTTTTAATCACAGTTTCAATTTCAATACTTGTGATTGGTCTGTTCATATTTTCTATTTCTTCCTGATTCAGTCTTGGAAGGTTATACCTTTCTAAGAATTTGTCCATTTCTTCCAGGTTGTCCATTTTATTGGCATAGAGTTGCTTGTAGTAGTCTCTTAGGAAGCTTTGCATTTCTGAGGAGTTTATTGAAACTTCTCCTTTTTCATTGCTAATTTTATTGATTTGAGTCTTCTCCCTGTTTTTCTTGATGAGTCTGACTAAATGTTTATCCATTTTGTTTATGTTCTCAAAGAACCAGCTTTTATTTTATTGATCTTTGCTATTGTTTCCTTTGTTTCTATTTCATTTATTTCTGCTCTGATCTTTATGATTTCTTTCCTTCTTCTAACTTTGGGTTTTGTTTGTTCTTCTTTCTCTAGTTCCTTTAAGTGTAAGGTTACGTTGTTTATTTGAAATTTTTCTTGTTTCTTGAGGTAGGATTGTATTCCTGTAAACTTCCCTCTTAGAGCTGCTTTTGCTGCATCCCATAGGTTTTGGATTGTCATGTTTTCACTGTCATTTTTTTCTAGGTATTTTTTGATTTCCTCTCTTCTTTCTTCAGTGATCTCTTGATTATTTAGTAGCGTATTGTTTAGCCTCCATGTGTTTGTGTCTTTTTACATTTCTTTCCCTGTAATTGATTTCTAATCTCATAGCATTGTGATCAGGAAACATGCTTGATATTATTTCAATTTTCTTAAATTTACCAAGGCTTGATTTGTGACCCAAGAAGTGAGTTATCCTGGAGAATGTTCCCTGTGCACTTGAGAAGAAGTGTAATCTGCTGTTTTCAGATGGAATGTCCTATAAATATCAATTAAAGCTATCTGGTCTATTGTGTCATTTAAACCTTGTGTTTCCTTATTAATTATCTGTCTGGATGATCTGTCCATTGGTGTGAGGTGTTAAAGTCTCCCACGATTCTTGTGTTACTGTTGATTTCCTCCTTTATAGCTGTTAGCATTTGCCTTATATATTGAGGTGCTCCTATGTTGGTTGCATATATTTATAATTGTTATATCTTCTTCTTGGATTGATCCCTTTATCATTATGTAGTGTTCTTCATTTTCTCTTGTAACATTCTTTATTTTAAAGTCTATTTTATGTGACATAAATATTGCTACTGCAGCTTTCTTTTGATTTCCATTAGCATGGAATATCTATTTCCATCCCTTCACTTTCAGTCTGTATGTGTCCCTAGGTCTGAAATGGTCTCTTGTAGACAGCATAATATATGGGGTGTTTTTTTGTATCCATTCAGTGAGCCTGTGACTTTTGGTTGGAGCACTTAATCCATTCACATTTAAGGTAATTATCGATATGTATGTTCCTCTTACCATTTTCTTAATTGTTTTGTAGGTCCTTTTCTTCTCTTGTGTTTCCCACTTAGAGTAGTTCCTTTAGCATTTGTTGTAGAGCTGGTTTGGTGGTGCTGAATTCTCTTAGCTTTTTCTTGTCTGTAAAGCTCTTGATTTCTCCATTGAATCTGAATGAGATCCTTGCTGGATTCAGTAACCTTGGTTGCAGGGTCTTCCCTTTCATCACTCTAAGTATATCATGGCACTCCCTTCTGGCTTGTAGAATTTCTGCTGAGAAGTCAGCTGTTAACCTTATGAGAGTTCCCTTGTATGTTATTTGTCATTTTTCCCTTGTTGCCTTTAATAATTTTTCTTTGTCTTTAATTTCTGTCAATTTGATTACTATGTGCCTCGGCATGTTTCTCATTGGGTTTATCCTGCCTGGGACTCTGTGCTTCCTGGGCTTGGGTGGCTATTTCCTTTCCCATGTGAGGAAAGTTTTCAACTATAATATCTTCACATATTTTGTTGGGTCCTTTCTGTCTCTCTTCTCCTTCTGTGGCCTCTGTAATGTGAATGTTGGTGTGTTTAATGTTGTCCCAGAGGTCTCAGGCTGTCTTCATTTCTCTTCATCATTTTTTCTTTATTCTCTTCTGTGGCAGCGAATTCCACCATTCTGTCTTCCAGGTCACTTATCCATTCTTCTGCCTCAGTTATTCTGCTATTGATTCCTTCTAGTGTATTTTTCATTTCAGTTATTGTATTGTTCATCTGTTTGTTCGTTCTTTAATTCTTCTAGGTCTTTGTTAAACATTTCTTGCATCTTCATGATATTTGCCTCCATACTTTTTCCAAGGCCCTGGATCATCTTCACTTTCACTGTTCTGAATTCTTTTTCTGGAAGGTTGCCTATCTCCACTTCATTTTATTGTTTTCTGGGGTTTTATCTTGTTCCTTCATCAGGTACATAGTTCTCTGCCTTTTCATTTTGTCTATCTTTCTGTGAATATGTTTTTTTTCCCCACAGGCTACAGGATTGTAGTTCTTCTTGCTTCTGCTGTCTGCCCTCTAGTCGTTGTTTTTTTTTTTCTATGACATCGTTTACAATTGATTCCAATTTCCCTTTCCGAAAAAATGTTATTGCTTATCATTTCTTTGTTGCACTTTCATCTTTGTTGGCTAATTTCCTTTCCCAGTTATCCATTTTTCTAAAAATTGCACGTGGATTTATCACGGGATACTAGGAGTCAATATGTACTAATCACTACATATAATCTGTGCATAAACTGAATAACACACAGTGACCACTTATTAACATACTCTGAAAGAAGTTATTTTATTGGCCAATGATCATGAATCACAGCCATTATTTACATAACAATTTATAGACTGAAGAGCTATCAAAGAATTCACTTTTTGCAATTACTTGGTTAATACGTTATGGTAAATGAAATTTGAATTGTGTTGTTTGGAAATGGTATTATTTAACAAAACATGGTGATTAAAATTCTTGTATATTGGGACGTTGGAAAGGATGGACTGTTTGGCTGGTGTCCTGTAATGGTGTGGGGAGTGAGAGTTGAAAAGAAAATGAAAACCAATGATAACTTTAAAAATTTAAAGAGGAAAAATGGTAACATGAGTAAGTGATGTAGAAATAAACAATAGAGAAATTGAGAAAAAATGAGGTTATTGACTTTGAACCTCTTATGTTTTAGGTACTGAAGTTAATCCATGTGGAAATGTCTAGCAGCTGTTAAAATTTCAGTCTCTACCTCAGGAAATTTATGAACCAGAGATATAAATTTGAACACCATTCGTAAAGTGATGGTAAACGGAGTTAGGAGTTAAAATTTCTGAACTCAGACCTTTCTAAGAACTCACATGTATTTGGTGTGTGTAATAACAAACCAAGAGAAGGGTAGGTAGTAGTATCTTGAGAGACATAAGGGAATCCAGAAAATGCAAAGTTATGTGACAAAAGGAAGTGGGATTTTAGAACAAAAGTAACAGCAGCAATGGCAAAGGGTAGGTAATGGTAAGAAATGTTGCTGAGGAGTAAGACAAGTCCTAAGTGAAAAGCCATGATTTGATCTCCCATTTAGATTGTCAATGGTGATTCTTTAAGGGAAAACTCAACAGAATGCTGGGAGGTAGGAGGGGAAGGAGACTGGGAAGATTTGGTGAGTGGGCAGTGGACAGCTAATGACTAGCAAATGTGGGTTTGTTAGAAAAACAAAGAAAAGCTTGATAATACACCTGGAGGTAAAAAGCATAATCCCCTTTCTTAGTGAAACTGAGGGCAATCGTCAGTTAGATCCTTAAACTGTAACTTGCTTAATAAATAATATCCTACAACCTGCCCTTACTGACTAAGCTTGCTCTTTTGGGGGGGGGGGCATGGAAATACAGAGTCTTAACCACTGGACCACCAGGGAAATCCCTAAGCTTGCTTTAATTGTTCTTGCAAAATGCATATCCTCTAAGCTTCACAGAGCTTAGACAATATATCACACGACTCCTTTAACCGCCCCCATAGATAACACCTCTGATATATGGGTTGCTATAGTAACAGTTGCTTAACTGGTTTTTCAGGAACCTGGAGCTAGTCTTGCCCAGTTCAAACCAATGGAGACCACCGACCATCCAACTGGACTTGCACGAGGGCCCAATGAATGACCTTCTGACTTCAGAGGGTCAAAACTCCACCCGTAGATCATATTAATGCCACCATTTTCTGAACATTCATCCCATGAAGAAGCATGTAACTCAGATATGCCTGCTCAGAACACTGACTACTTCATCTTTTCCTTGCCTCCAGTCATCTTTCTCCATGCCTCAGACCACCCTGCTTCTCTGTCCCATAAATATCCCAAGCCTCTTGTCTTTGGGGAGGCATATTTGAGACTTGTTCTCCGGTCTCCTTGCTTGGCTGCCTCAGGAACAAACTCTTTCTCTGCTGCAAACCTCTGCATCTCAGTGTTTGGCCTCCTGTGTGTCTGACAAATGTGTCTGGTTTGGTAACATTAGGAAAGGAGAGTGTATATTTACTGCCAGAGAAGGAGCCAGTGAGTAGAGAGATTAAAATTGAAGATGCAAGTTCAGCAGTGGAAAGGACTGGAGTTGAGAGAACAGGCTGAGTGTGATTTGGGCAATTTGTCCAGGGACAGGAAAGAGGAAGGAGATATCAAATAAGATTTTTAGGTGAAAAGGAAAGAAACTGGTGGACACTTTACTAGCATCTCTTTTCACCTTGAAGAGTAAGACTGCAGCATCAAGTTGAAAGCTTGCAAAAGCTGAGAACGATTTTTAATACTCATTACAGGAGCTGATTAAACATATCTAGAAGAATTGCCTAGTAGATGTTTAACTTCTTCTGGTGTTAGAGCACGTGAATTTGACCCATTGATAAGATGAATTTGTTACTATTTTTTTTTCTGTTACAATTCTTATCAACCTGAAAATTGGATGGGAGAAAAGGAATGATAGTATTTCTAGGACAGTGATATAGCAGAAAGTTAAGCAAGAAAGTGATCTCTGAGTGTTAGAAAAGGCACTGGTAAAAAGGATGTCTGAGTGAGGAGAGTAAAACCAGGTTGAAAAAATTGTGAATATATAGGGATTGGAGGACAGGATGATTGAAAAGTTCAAGTTTATTAAGGAGTGGCAAGCAATTCTTAAAAAATTGTTTTTACAGGTGTTCAGTGAATGTTCACCAATGTCAAATACTTTATCTTCAAGTTCAAATACGTAATTACATTCAAACTCTAGGGTGCCTCTTCAAGCCCTGCATGTTTATCTCCTTTTCAGAGAATTATGTCAGACTGTTGGATCTTTGGCTTTTTTCTCAGGAAGCTTTTTTTCTATGGGCTTTATTTCTGACATTATTCAGTGTAATTCATTTTTGTTTCTTTTATATCAAATAGATTTTCCCACAGCTTTAAGAAAAAAATCTTACTGTGTGAAAGGGAGATTTTGCCCCCCCACCCCTTTCTTTTAAAGAAATAAAACCTAATAACTTTGTGTCTTTTGGGGAATGAACTGGAAGAAACAAGTTATAAGTATCTTTCCTTCTATATAATTATTTCCATTGGGGTATGGTGTTTGATTAAACTATGAACTGGGAATGAGTGTAATCTGTTCATGTTGTGAGTTTGGTGTGGGTATACATACATCAGTTCTATCAAGTGCTTTGGAACCACCTAGAAAAAGAAAATCCTTGCTCAAAAGGGGAAACCTAACATGGATTAAGTTTTGAGCTAATGTGCATAAAGAGAAATTAATTCTTTTACAAATAGGATCACCTCCTAAACTGGAGATTGGTCGAAGAGCTGTCCTTAACTTATATCAGAATTAAATGTTAAAATCAAGAACTAGAATCTTGATATGTTCAAGAAAGGTGTAAATATAGTCACAATCAACCTGAAGACTCTATACACTTGCTAAAGTTGTTATAACAGTAATTTTTTGGATTTAACAACTCTATTCACCAATATGACTTTTGGCCTAGGAAATGAAGAAATCTGTCCATAGCAGTCTGAGGAGGCAGTGGAAGAAGAAAAGATACATATGCTGATGTAGCCAGCCAAGACAGCTTGGCATAAGCAAGCTATGGCTAACAAGTGAATCTATATGTGAATATGTACATGCAACATATTTGTTTAAGTGCAGGCTCTAAACTTCTGAGTTCATCACAGTGAAACACAGCAGTTCATACTTAGTCAAAAGTTTGGTTCAAAAGTGCTTCTGACATCACAATTGCTAGTTATGTGCTGACTCAAACCACAAGGAACTGGTCCTCACTGTAGGATGCTTTTGAAATTCAAAAAGTTTTCTTTAAACAGCAAAGCTTCAATTTCCTGATTTTAATGGCTTTATTGTGGTTTATAGGATAATGTTCTTGTTTGTAGGAAACATACACTCATTTATTTAGGGGTGATGGGGCATCAAAGCAAATCTTCAGGGGGAAAAGTTATATTGTACTTGCAAATTTTCTGTGTGTTATTATTTTAAAATTTAAAAATATAAAAAATAAATGCATTAATGCAGTTTTAAGTAAAAACAAACAAAAACAAAACAAATAAACAAAGCAAAAAACCCTACAAAGCTGATGAGCTGGTGAAGGGGTCTCGGGAGGATAATACTTCGTCTGTACTGAGGGGGTTGAGAGTGTCTAAATGTCTGTGTACACCCCCAGATTGATTTCCCATCCACCTGATTTCCAAACTTCAGTTTGCTCCTGCTAGCCAGTCCATGCTTCTGTCATCCTGCCTTCAGACTTCTGATTTCCATCCCTCCTTTTGTACCCAAAGTCTGCTGGTTCAAAATCCACTTTGAATTTCCCTAAAGGAGACAATGTAAGAAAAGCATCTAGCATGTAGGTGTGTATTGGTTTTTAATGCAGCAGCTGAAATGAACTTTATTTCTTGACCCTCTGATTTCCCGTTCTTCTGAACTCATAGCTTTTAATATTTCCCAGTGACTTATCTTTTTCAGGTGTTGTATTTCATTGCTATGAGCATTTTATATATGTGTGTTTTGTCTCTGCTGGTTCAAAATCCACTTTGAATTTCCCTAAAGGAGACAATGTAAGAAAAGCACCTAGCATGTAGGTGTGTATTGGTTTTTAATGCAACAGCTGAAATGAACTTTATTTCTTGACCCTCTGATTTCCCGTTCTTCTGAACTCATAGCTTTTAATAGTTCCCAGTGACTTATCTTTTTCAGGTGTTGTATTTCATTGCTATGAGCATTTTATATATGTGTGTTTTGTCTCCCTAACCATATTGTTATACAACCTTGAAGCTCAATTCCTTATATGCTATGGCTCTTTTTTTAAATTCACAATGTAGTGTATCGTATAGTGACACAGAGGGTATGCTCAATTAATTTTTGTGTGAACAAATAGTTTTTGCCAAAGAAGAGAGAATTTTCTCCTAAATGTATCATTTATCCCCTTGATATTTTGCCTACAAAAGGCTCATGCAATGTAGTTCACCAACTCTGATGTATGGAAATGATAATCTAATTTTAATTCTGCAGTGTTTCAAACTGGGAGGGCTGATACGATGTAGCTATTTTATTTTGCAGGTGAGGAAACAAGAATGTTTACTCATGACTTTAACTTCTGAAGACAATAGAGGAAACAGTAGCAACAACCAGGACATAAGCCATGTAACACTTACACAGGGTTGTCATCTACCCCAAAATATGCTGTTGTCTGACTTTCCCTCCCCTGACTGCAGAAATTTAGTTTATCCGAATTTTCTACAATACAAATTTGAGGCATAGGAATAATTTCATTACTTTTAAACCTAAGTCACTTTCACACTTAATTCTTCATAAAAATGTTTTCTGGGTTATGAAAAGAATTAGAATTTCTTATGTTTGGCCTGTCTTACAGTAAAGAGGTAGAAAATAGAATTAACTGAAACAAAATGCTGTGTTATGCGTCACTTTAAATTATTCATTTTTTTTAATTGAGCTTGAGTTTTTCCTCATGATTGACCTTCAGATGCTTCTAAATATCTTTCTGCCACAGAACTGAGTAGACTAGCATCTTGCCTTCCCAGGTTATGAAGTACAAATTGAATTGGCTCTCTTGGGGCTTAAGCCTAAGGTCACTGAGTGTCGTTTAATGGAGATTTATGAATTGAATCGTCACAGCTTACTCTTTGAAAGTTAACATCCACCTATAATCAAAGTCCATTTATGCTCTGGCCTTGATAATTTTAGTGATGACTTTATTACAAGCTGATACTAGCAGTACTTTTGGCAAATTCTGATGCGAAATAGAACTGAGCAATGTAAAAAATAGCATACTAAATAGTCAACATTTGGTGACATTCTTTTAAAAATGCCAAGGCAATCATTCAAGAAACATACTGTGTTCTAATAGTGTACTGACAGCACAATGCCAGCTGTGTGTGATTCATCATAGATTCCCAATATCGTGTTTCTGAACACTATGGCAGTGGGCAAAAAATATATAATATGACACTTTCCCTCAAATAGCTTCGAATCTATTTGGAAAAACAAAACAAGAGAATGGCTAAATGTTTAAAATTGAGAGAAGGGAAAAGTCGTGGTAAGATGGAATATTTAAAATGATAATTTTTCTTTTTGGAAAATGGATTATAATTTGCCCACAATACAGGGCAGAATTCAGACCCACTGATGGAAAGAGCACAGTCAATTGAAGCAGATGAAATAGCATTAGTGAAGACAAAAATGTGAGCATGAATATCATGCGTCAGAGGACACAGGAGGGCAACAGCCAGAAGAGAATAGACCATTCTTAGTGGGGCGTGGTGGGGAACAAGGCTGAAGATGTAGATTAACAAAGGACTTCATACAACTGAATAGTGCACCTAATGGAGAATCAATACAGTGTGTGTTCTTGAGCAGTGGAATTAGATACTGACATCATGCTTCTGCAAAGATTAATCTGATTGATGCATTAAGATGACTGAAACAGGAGAGAGGCGAGAGTTAGAGAAAATAGAGATTTCCAACTCAGAACTACTGCTGAGAAAAAGAGAATGGAGAAGAATTTATAAATATAAAAGACATTTTAAGGAAGAAACAATTGAGCACTATGACTTAGCTGAAGAAAATGGAAGTGAAAATACAGTCAACAATACGCCAACCTTACAAATGACCAAATATCTATGAATAATAAAAACATTCAGTGTGTTTACTTAGCTCTGCCACCTTGACTGTTCAATGAATTTATTCATTAAAAGGTAATGTATCGGGCTTCCCTGGTGGCGCAGTGGTTGAGAGTCCGCCTGCCGATGCAGGGGACACGGGTTCGTGCCCCGGTCTGGGAAGATCCCACATGCCGCAGAGCGGCTAGGCCCGTGAGCCATGGCTGCTGAGCCTGCGCATCCGGAGCCTGTGCTCTGCAAGGGGAGAGGCCACAACAGTGAGAGGCCCGCCTACCGCAAAAAAAAAAAAAAAAAAAAAAAAAAAAAAAAAAAGGTAATGTATCAATGTCCAGCCAGTATGTAGGAGGCTAGCAAATAACAGGAGAGTGGCCTCACCTGAGGCTGCTCTCAGCCAAGGGAATGAGTACCCATTATGCTTTACAGACTGCACTTCATGACTGTTAAACAGGGATCAAATCTTTTTTATTTATGACATAAAGCACTGCAGTTTCCCAATGTTGACTCTTTTACCCTTGTGCAAAACCCCTTTTTTCTTTGAGTTTCCTGCCACACTCTATCCCACAGCTGTCATTCTCCAATCACATATTACTCTCGAAAAACGTGGAAGCATCGATACCTTAGACATTGCTTCCCTTACACTAAGATCTGACATGAGGGTCTGCTGCTTCTCTGAAATTTTGAACTCCAGCATACCTTTGTATGACCACAATCTCTCATTCTTTCAATCTTTCTCCCACCTGCATTTCTAAGGCCAGTAATTTCCTAATGATCATCAGCTACTTGTGCCTTCACCAGAAATACATAACATATCCTCAACTCCCTTGCAAACCTCCCGTGATACCACAAAGCAAAACTCCAATCCTGAATTTATGCCATAATCTACCACCTCCCCTTACCCACTTGAGATACAATATAAAAATGGCCATGCTCTTGGTGGCTCTTACTAAGACTAGATTTAAGAACAGAAAAGCTAGTTCCCTGACCTCCCCTGATGGGCCCCCCTCCCCCTCCCACTGTAGGCAACCCAGTTGCCCAGGGCCCGTGCAGTATTTCACTTGTTAACTGTATCGGACCTAGACTGAGTTTCAGTGCCTAGGGGGTCGTGATTTCAGCCAGTGGACTTAACAGGAGGCAGCAGAGTGGAGAAGAGTCTCCCCGAGGATGGCAACGCCCAGGGAAGCAACTGTGGCAGTCCTGCCCCTTTGCACAGGCACGCTGTATTGAGGCCATCGCTCCCCGGGGTCTGGGATTGCAGGAGGGAGAACACCGAGCGCGCTGACTCCGCAGGGGCAACTCGCGACGCACAACTTTCATTTTCCGCATTCTTGGAGAGTTGCCCTCCCAAAGAGGCACCTAAGCAGTGCCTGGATTTGCCCCGTCCACGGGTTGCGTGTAGGCGTGGCTGATGAGGAATCTCGCGAGACCTCAGTAGCCCTAGGGCTCTTTACGCGCGGGAAGGTTAGACGGAGGTTTCGCTAGGAGCCCTTGGGGGCCTGGCCTGCCCGCTGCCAGAACGCGGAGTCTCTGCCGCAGCTAGGGGCCAGCAGCCTGGGTAGGAGAGACGCTCCGCCGCCAAGGGCTTGGTGGCAGAGCAGTTCTGTGGCTCTCTTCCTCCCTGTCTCCGGGCCTGGCGCGGGTTGCTACTCACCCCGAGCTTTCCACGCACTGGCGTGCCTCCAAAAGCTCGCTTCTGCCCTGGCTACAGCTCAGCGCCCCATGCTGACTGGCACTTTTCTGCTGCTTGGAAGGAAAGAAGTAAGTGGAAGCCATGTGTCTGGCTTGGACCGGAGGCAGATGCACCTGTCCGGGGAAGGGAAGGGGAAATGCGGGGCTTCTGGGGGCCGGATTGGCTTAGAAACATGTGGGGGGAGGGAACAGAGAAAGAACCTCCTCCCCAGAGAGTCATGCCCTGTGTTTGAGGTATTGGGCAGCAGCAGGCGTGTGAATTGGTCTGCACCTGGCTCTTACCTTGGGCCAGGCCCATGCAGAGAGGTAACCTGGCCAGACCCACGGCGGCCTGCCTGGGAGGGTGGCCCCCGCACCTGTGGGCCTGGGCTTCCCAGCGCCTCCCCAGGGCTTTCCTGTCAGTGCCAAGGAGCTTCCTCAACCAGCCTGGCCAACTTGTCACGTGCCATTTGCCAGCATGTGGGAGCTCCGTGTGTGTCTGGGAGAGTGTCTGTAGACTGGAGAGTGTCTTTCAAAACGGCCCTGGCAAGGGAAAGGAGAGTTCCCTCCAGCGCCCAGATAGCCTCGGCTGAGGATCCGGGCCACTGAGAAGTTTCTGTTCAGCTGGCCAACTTGTGTCAACTCAAAATAACAGAGATGGTCACGCCTGCTTGTAGCACCCCATCTCCTCCCCATACCCCCGATATTTGGTTCTCTATGATGATCTGGCCCATCTTCTTCCTGGAGGCCCAGTGACGTGTTCCTCTGTCAGCTTGCGAGGCAACCACAGACTCAGTCTCCCCAAGTCAGACTTCTCTCATTGTCCTGGGACTTCTCAGAATTCCCAGAAGCTGCGTGCAGGGTGGTCAGGATGTGTGGGGCGGTTGGGGCCCTTTCCCATCCGCTACCTCAAGTCCAGCTCTCCGATGATCCCTTTGGCTGTAGCCTCCATCAGGGTTTTGCCGTTTGTGCTCGTTGATACTTGCGTGTCTTGTGAAGTGGACTCAGCTGCGCACAGAGAGCAGGTTGTCAGCGGGGCTGGCGGAAGACCCTTTCCCCCTTTCCCAACCAAAGAGACTTTCTAGGATTTGTAGACGTCAATCCCGAGTCATCTGAAGGGGAGATGGGCAGGTGGGCAAAGGGGAAAAGAAAGGCGGGCGTGGCCACTGCACAAGACGCCGGTGCTGGTTTTGGTAAGTTCGGAGCAGGCATAAGGAAAGGTGTCCCTCAGGCAAGGCCCCGGACTACTGGGAAGGAGTGTCCTAATTGCACACCCTGCCCTGCCCTCTGTGGGGTGGGTAGGGTCTGTGAGAATGTGCGAGCCTTCCTCTTCTGTATATAGAGTGAGCCACTTGTGCGCTTGTTGCTGCTCTTATGACATTTTTGTACACTGGTTTGCTACTTGTGGCAGGAAGAAACCAAACGAAAAGAGTCATTTCAAGCCAAGCTGTTGTTTTGGAAACCTGCTTTCTTTCGGTCTCGGTTTTGTATTATATTTGAAGGAATTCTTCGTTTCTATGGGTGTTAGTGTGGTAGAGAGAATCGATGGACTGACTTGTGATGTTTTCTGCTAGGAAATTGGCAGTGCCTCTGTCGTCGTGCCCTCCCACACCCTAATCCTTCCTCATTCCCAGGGTGGGATTGCTATGCGCTGGACAGACCCCTTCCGTCACCTGCTCCCACAGTGACTCCCTTTCGAACCGGTCTTGTGATCCCCCGAAACAGCTGCAAGGAAGAGTTATTTTTGCCAAGCTGGCTCTTGGGTGCTCCGTGCCCCCCACCAATTTGCTCACCTCTTGGGACATTTTGTAATGTTTTCTCTGTTTTGTAAAACCTTTTGACTCTACCAAAATGGTTTCTGTGGTCACCTTTGGAAATAACTGGTCATTAATTTGTATACTTAGCATTCTGAATTTTAGTCTGAGGTGTTTCTGTTGTTGAGGATCGCTGAATGAAAAGGAGCCCCCACCCTGGGACTTGGTGTTAAATGTTTCCTTCATTTACTGTTATTAAAAGATATATGAGGGGAAAAAAAGAATAGACATGATCTTTAACCTCAGTGGAATCCTTATATCCAAGAATACATCTAGAGAAGAAAATAAAGCTGAATGTTTTTGACTTTTAGTATCTTTACCCACTATCTGAAAAAAACAAAAAACTAAAAGCAGCAAACTACCAATGGCTGTTTCTCTAATTACAGTGAGCCCTGCGTGTATGCATATTGATGTGTATACATGAGTGCGTGTTTCTTTCCAAGGAACAACACAGATTAAATAAAAGAGGAATCAATTTGCTTATTTTACTGTAAACCAATCCTCATTTCCTCAAACATCTTTTACTTAAGTTTCTGCCCCATGAATCTCTAGTTTTATGCAATATATTTTCCTTTTTCCCCTAAAATAAAAATGTCCCAAGGTTTTCCAGATTACATGTTGCAGTGCAAGCATTACAAAGGGATTTAGCACTTGCAAACTTTGCTCCGCTGTTTAGCAAAATTTTAGATAAATGAAAAAAATAAAGATAAGTGTTAGGTCCTATATGCATATTTATTTGTGGATTACACATTATACCAAATGAAGATATAAAGATAAGAAAGGCACTTCAAATGTAGCATCATATTTATACTTGTCTGTACCATTCTGAGAATTACAATATTCTTTTACTTAAGAAAGCCAAAATCCCAACATGTTTCCTTGATTCTCTCATCAGAAGGGATTAGCATACAAGTTTTCTTGACCTGAAAAGTAACCTTTAGCTGAAAAATGCATGTAAGGAAATGAAAACCAGCAGTGTTTCTACTCTTACCCATTTTTTTCTGATCTCTTCTGATGTAAAAACATTTCCGGGTTCAAAAAACTATTGTTTTATATCTGCATATGTTAAGGAAAGCTTTAAATAATTAAGGTGTTTCCTGAAGTGAGCATACATGTAAATTTAAAATTTAAGGCTAAGCAATAAAATATTCTCTCTGAATTAAAGTGAGCTTGCTGACATGATTCATTAAATCCTTAAAAATAATTCAAACTTCAAGAATTTATACTAATGAATATTTCCCATATAGCTTGCAAATTAAGTTGGAAAAGTCTACAGAGAAATGGCTATCAATATAGAAATGCTGATAAGGCATGCAGATTCATGATTTTACTATAAAAGTTCATTAACACATGAACTATACATGGTTGTATATGTTTTGAGTATATAATTAGGAACCTCACAAAGCCAGTGATTTCACACAGGTATATTTTCCATTTTTCTAAATGTACCCTTAAATTCCCCAAGACATACATTTATTGAAACAAAGTGTTAACAAAGGAAGCAGACAATGTAAAGATCAGAGATGGATTTCTCAGAAATACCAAAGCTTCATGCAGTTTTGTCACCTTTCATTTGGCTTAATGACACCAGCCAAATAAAGTCAACCTCATGAATGGTTCAAAAAGCAATTGAACAGTGTTAAGAAGTTAGAAATTCCATGGAGACAGGTACTATATACTTATTCTCTAAGTAATAATTTTCCCAGAAAAAAACCTCTCCTTTTTGCATAGTTATAAATTATTCATTTTAATTTGATTTAGATACAACAATATTGATAAATCCGAAGATATTAAATTGGTTATAAAAATTAGCTTTTAAAGAGATTTTTAAATTTCTTAGTTAAAAATTAAGATAATGATGTACAGAGATGTGGATAATGTGAGTTTCCCTAGATCAAGCAATTTGTAGTTAAATTAAGAATAGGAGATATCTTTTTCTTCCAGGGAAAAAAGAAAAAGATATTTATTAAATGCTGGGTTTTTTTTTTTTTTTCTTTTTTTGTGGTACGCGGGCCTCTCACTGTTGTGGCCTCTCCCGTTGCGGATCACAGGCTCCAGACACGCAGGCTCAGCGGCCATGGCTCACGGGCCCAGCCGCTCCGCGGCACGTGGGATCTTCCTGGACCGGGGCACGAACCCGTGTCCCCTGCATCAGCAGGCAGACTCTCAACCGCTGCGCCACCAGGGAAGCCCTAAATGCTGGGTTTTTAATAGGACACTGGCTAGGTATTATATGCTCATTTTTGTAACTGAAGTGACTGAAACTCAGGTAACTATCCAAAAATTATATGGTTGGTGAACAGGAGGAGTAGAGTTTTGAATTCAGGGTTGCTTGACCCTGAAGACTATAGTCCTTCCACTATAGTAGATTTCCTCCTACTTCTGCTGCTTTTCTGTGATACTACAGTATATGCAATTCAGAAGTATTCATTGTACAATTTATTAAATAGCCAATACATACAGATTTATGATGAATATGTTATACACTAGGACAACATTTTGGGAAAGCAAATTGGCAATAAGCATCAGATACCTATAAAAGTAATTGGGGACAAACTTTCTGGAAACTTCCTACCCCAATACATTGGAAGGGCCTGCATGTTACTGGACACAGCTAGAACCAGGTGCATGAATGTAGTTAAAAAAAATATTCAATGACACTTGTTAATGATGGTAAAGAAGACTTTTTTCAAAGGATAGAAGTAGGAACCATGGCACTAGGGTCTTGCAGTGGGAGAGAAAGACTGGGCTCAACTCTAAATACAGCATGGGTAAGCGGGAATTTACCACCAAGAGCAGGATGTGGGTCATTGTACGGAAAATTATATGGAAACAACAGTGGTAAGGGGAAATTCTGCCTAAACCGCCCTAACAGGAGTCTTGCTGAAGGCAGGGCAGGGTGATCCAACATCAACTGAAGGATGTTGAAGGATGAGGAACCCAGTGAGATATCAAAGGTGATCAGATATGGAGGATGAAGAATTCTAGCTAAATCAACTTAGCAGGATTCTCGCTAAAACTGGGCAGTACAGAGAGAAACATGGACGTCTAAGAGTGGAGACCTAATTGAGAAAGTTAAGGGCAGCCTGAGTAGAGTTTGGTAGAGGAGAGAACCTTTGTCAATGCCTTTGGGACTTTTTTGTTCCACCTTTTCTTTCTGTTCTTCTTTGTGTCCTGGCATCTCTGAAACCTGCTTTCTCCACAAGGCTGGAACGGTGGTCACCAGCAGCTCTGGGTACAGTTTTTCAAGGTGAAACAAAATCAGTTTTCAGCCACCCTCCCCAGCTCCCACGATTCCTACTTATAAAGCTCTTTGGAAAGTAGCCTAATCTGCCGTCTATGCCCTGGATGAATCACAACTGAGCAGGGGTACAGCGAACTATGATAGGCTATGCTTGTATCAGATGCTCATCCTTCAAGCAGTCATTATTGCCAAGAAAGTACAAGCATGTAAACAACAAAAAAGCCTGCTCCCTTCAAAACACTTTCCTCAATACTGGGAAAGGGTACTGTCCTGGAAAAATAAGACAATAAGTATATCTTACATACTCCGAAATATTTCCTCATTTGCTTAAACAAATTCAAGTGTGTTCCAATCATTGTGGCCAAAAAAGTTTAAATTATGAAATCAAAATATTTGTATTATGTATGACAAACTATACTAAAGAAGGAATCTGGGCTTCCCTGGTGGCGCAGTGGTTGAGAGTCTGCCTGCCGATGCAGGGGACACAGGTTCGTGCCCCGGTCCGGGAAGATCCCACATGCCGCGGAGCGGCTGGGCCCGTGAGCCATGGCCGCTGAGCCTGTGCGTCCAGAGCCTGTGCTCCACAATGGGAGAGGCCACAACAGTGAGAGGCCCGCGTACCGCAAAAAAAAAAAAAGAAGGAATCTAAATGAAAGAGATTTTTCCCTCATCCTCATAATTACTCAATCTTCAGATAGTTGTCGACTCCTCCACAGTCAAGGTGAGATCCAATGCAACCTCCAGGCCTGGGCTTGATTGTCTCAGGGAAATTGCACAGTGATTAGTTCAGTGACCCAGACCTAAGTCAATCAGTGAATGGCCTTCTGCCGGCCACAGGGCTCAGGTACCAGGATTAACATAATTCATGAGGGTGAACTTGGAGAGTTTTTCTGGGGATGACAGGAAAGAAGTCTTTTGAGTTTTTGTGAGAGAGAAATCAGGGGGAAAAAGATTTGTTCTCTGCTTTGCCACACATCTTGATTTGTGGACATGTGAAGCTAGTGGCTAGTGACCATAAAGGAAGCTGGTCCTGTGGCTAGACCCGTGAAGGGCACAGCTGAGGAACTGCAGAGAAATGAAACCAGCACCACTGTATTAAAGAGAACTGAAGTTCGTCCTGCCACTGGGTATCCGGCTGTGTAAACAAATTTATTTGTAGCCTTTTCTTCTGTTATTTATACTGCAAAACATCCTGAGACATGAAGCTTTAATTACAATATCATTACAACTGATATAAATGCTCAACCAAAGGGGAATGGAGAATAAGTTTTAAAATATCCACTCAGAGAACTATTTTGTATAGTAACGTTGAATATTATTATCATGAAGACTACGTAGCAATAGGTTACTTTTAAGGTTACAAATAAATTGTTTGTTTACATTTTATTACCTGAACTATCGGTCAGCATCTGGCAGTCATATTGTGTATCATATGGTCTGACATTAACACAGTTAGGCTTCAGAGGTCTGACATCATTGGGATGAGATATTCCACAAAAGGGTCTACCCAGAATACTCATGCTTTATTTTTAAAATAAGCTAAGTATTTTTTATGGGGATGTTTGTATGATGTGTTAAATACTTCCTGTCTTATTGGAGGAGAGCACATAACAATGTTTTCTTAATGACTCTGTGTCATCATTGTGCATATCAATTTTGTAGTGTATAGTAAAGTAATTATTTGAGGAGATGTTTGCCTCAAGATGCTGTGCCTTTTAAGGTCTTGGGCCAGTTTGTTGTATTTACTTTTTTTTTTTATTAATTTCTGCTTTATAACAAAGTGAATCAGTTATACATATACATCTGTTCCCATATCCCTTCCTCTTGTGTCTCCCTCCCTCCCACCCTCCCTATGTATTTACTTTTTATAATTACTTTGTGTATTTTATGGTTTCTCTGACTTGTCCCTCTCCACCAGCCTCTCAGCTGTCATTTCTTGCTGCTCTTTGATGGTCTGCCAATATAGTCATGCCCCCTTCTGATTTTCTGCTTCTAACCTGTTTCAGATTAGAAAGTCAAATAGGCACACTTTTTAGAACCGTGTTTAAAAAAGTCAAGACTTTTTAGTAAGAAATTTGTCTAACATACCAAGTTCTGGAACAGAACATTGAGTTCTTTTGTTTGGACTGTACAAATACTTCAAGAAAGGGTCAGGAAAAACTTTTGCACCGTTTTCTAATTACAAAATAAAGAGCTCACTTGTGTGTGGAAGGAATTCTTCTGTTAAATCTCTTAAAATTAATGGGATTGTTTTGAACAATATTTACATTGAGTTAATTTGACTTTTGCCCTGAAGTAGGCTTGTTGCCACATGACATATACATTTTAGATCTGTGATGAGTCTTCAGCTAAAAAGCTTATTAGTCAAGATGACAGATTCTTCAGTTTACCGAGTGCACACCAGCTTCAGTGGTGTTCCTTAGTTGTTCCTAGCTAAGGACCGAGCTGGTCTGTTATCAGTACAATGTTTTTGTAGTGCTGGGGTTTCCTATATGAAAACATCTAAGTAAACATGTTCCTTTCCTGTCCCTAAAATTACACATTTATTCAGCTGAATGGGTTTTTGAAAGAAAAATGAACTATTGACTAAATATTTTTTAAATCTGCAGTACTTTGAATTGACTTTATCTTGAGTCTCAATGGATAGTATTTATTATGACATAAGTTTGAAGCACCAAGACCATATGGAAATGATGCCTAAAATGTTTTCTTGATGCTTTAAATACAGTTATTTTTATAGTTGTCTTTAATGTATTTATTTGCTTAATAGCAGCTTTTAGCCATTGTTCATCCATCAGCTAAGGCATATAATGTACTGTTTGTGTAACAGTGTCATTAGAAGCAAATCTTTACTATCTTAATTTGCTAACTCCAGTTTTGCAGTTTTTAACTACAAATGCCTATTTTTAAATAGGATCGTAGAGAAAACATTTCACTTGGAGAAATTATGCCAGAAGTACTTAAAATAAATTTCTCAATTTTCCTTTTTCAAGAAGGATGAAACTTTGTTTTGAGAAGTCTCATAAAGTTTGAGCCTCTAAACACAAAAAAGGAGGGGGAAGATTCTAGAGCTCTCTGGTTTATAAGGAAGGTATTTGCTTCATGGGAAATTTCCCTCAGACTCAGTCTATATGGATTATCCTTTAAAATGTTTTCATCAGTTTAGCCTTTCTGCCTTGGATTGAAATGAGCCTAACCCTTGAATGTTGCTGAATTTATAGCTCTAGTAAGACAAACTCTTCTGGCATTTCCTACAAACAATTGGGTTTCTTAGCTGCTA
This sequence comes from Mesoplodon bidens, assembly GCF_964165515.1. Lineage (NCBI taxonomy): Eukaryota > Metazoa > Chordata > Mammalia > Artiodactyla > Ziphiidae > Mesoplodon > Mesoplodon bidens. The sequence goes on along the minus strand of NC_138161.1, from coordinate 35,151,720 downwards.
GAAAGATTTGAGCTACATTTGCTTCATTATTAAAGACATACGGTGCCTGTCGTACAGATATCCCCTTGGGCAACAGAGCCGATAAAAGAATAAAGAATTTCAAGAATCTGTATGTATCTCGAAAATAAGTCCCAAGGTATCTTTCTTTCATTTTTTTTTAAGTTGTAGGAAAGCTTGCAAAATAATTTCCATTTTTATTTAGCTTTGTACTTACTGTGAAGCTGTGTGAGAATACAGCATTTACCAGATGAAATTATTTACCTTATGAAATAAACATATGTTATTTTACCTTTTTGGCCACAGTTGGTGATGGTAATGAGACCTTCCTAAAAATGGGAATTTGATGTCAGTCCTAATCAGAATCCTGACTGCAGGTATAATATTATTCCAAAGGGAGAAAATGTGGTTTACTCCTGAGTGTTTCACACTCTTCAATTCTTGAACACTCTTGAAAACTGTCTTCATCCCAGGTAAAAATTTTTGCACAGTCGGTTGTGAAGTGTTTCAGGGTGACAACTTACATCCATCCTAATGCCTTAACGTCAGTCCAGTGGTCTGTGATCAGAATGTCATTGTATTAAATCTATCAAATTGCCAGGCCCCTTGCAAACAACTTGGAAACAGAGCGTGCAAGCTGCATTGAGGTACTTTGTGTTTGTATGTCAGGGGAAAAAGGCAGTCTTAATCCAGATGTGCTCTCATGCACTGGGCTACGTAGCTTGCTGCAGGTATATAAAATGGCCGAAAGACTCCTTTTGTTAGTGCAAAGGATGGCAGCTGAAATAAAGAGGGGGGATGGACAAGGGTAAGACATCTGCTAGAAATCAGCCTTGAAGCAGGAGCTGGCAGTGTTGCAGAGCAGTCTTTCAGCTTCTGCAGAGTTGGCCATTGACAGACTTGGATCTAAATGTCACAAGGGAGAAAAGCACATTCTAGAATTTAGCATTGAGTCCCTTAACTGTCTAAGTTGTAGGTGATAGACCTATACAAAGAAAATGTTATAGCTATACAGATAAAGTGCTATAGTTGTAACTGTAAAAATCTGTTATCAATAAATACAGAATTTTATTCATGATATGGTCCCCAAATTTGCAGAAATCCCTTTGGGTCCCAGCCCTGAGCCAGTATGTCATAAACAGTCATGCTCATAGGAAGTGCTTGTTAACTTAAGTGCTTGTTCAGTAAGTACTTGTTAACATAACAATTTCAAATTACTGCTTAACTTGTCTTACCCAAGTCTATCGAACGATTGGCTATAGAAAATGCATTTCTTTCTTTTTTTTTTTTTGTGGTACGCGGGCCTCTCACTGTTGTGGCCTCTCCCGTTGTGGAGCACAGGCTCTGGATGCGCAGGCTCAGTGGCCATGGCTCACGGGCACGAACCCGTGTCCCCTGCATCGGCAGGCAGACTCTCAACCACTGCACCACCAGGGAAGCCCGAAAATGCATTTCTTAACTTACTTTTTGTCTAAGTATAAGGCTGAAGTAGACTCTAAAGAGAAAGTATATAACAGACCTTTTAGTTTTATAGGGGAAGAAATTCGGGCCCATAGAAGTAGAACATTTTGGTAAGTCACAAACAGAGAAGGTTACAGAAGCCAGGACTAAAAATTAGGTCTCTTAAACCTCAATATTGTGCTCTCCACTCTTTAAATAATTGGAATGCATCCATATTTTTGACTATGCTAAGGGATTAGAGAATAATTTTTATATATTATTCTGAAAATAATAAACAATGTTTATTGAGCATGTTATTTGACAGGGACTATTCTTTTTTTTACATCTTTATTGGAGTATAATTGCTTTACAATGGTGTGTTAGTTTCTGCTTTATAACAAAGTGAATCAGTTATACATATACATATGTTCCCATATCTCTTCCCTCTTGCATCTCCCTCCCTCCCACCCTCCCTATCCCACCCCTCTAGGTGGTCACAAGCACTATTCTTTATATAAATTATTTCAGTAAATCCTCAACAATCCTATAAAGTAACATTATCTCAATTTTACAAGTAATATTACATACATAAGGAATATTTATGTTTACTCCTATATATAAATATGTATGTCTATTTCTATCTCTGTCTCTCTCTGTCTCTCTCTCTCTCTTTCTTTCTCATCTATCTGTTTTTGTGTCTACAAAAAATAAGTAAATGCAGAACTGGTTAAGCACACGTGTAGTCTACATAAGAAGACTCACTCTATTTCTCTCCATAAAACAACACAAATGGCCAGAAGTTAAGTTTAAGCAAAAAACAATCAAAATGCTAGGATTGAACAACAGTATCTCAGAATATACAACACCTTTATTTCAAAGACAAACAAACAAGCAATACAAATAAATACATGTAACTTACTGTCTACCTAGTATTTTAGCAAATATACACACATTTTCAAATATTATTATTAAAGATCTTTATTATGCTAAAAATTCACAGTTGAGTCTTGAAAAACTAAGCCAAGATGTAACTGGGGAAAATGGAAAGTTTTGTAACATTAAGAAATGTGGGGCTTCCCTGGTGGCGCAGTGGTTGAGAATCCGCCTGCTGATGCAGGGGACACGGGTTCGTGCCCCGGTCCGGGAAGATCCCACATGCCGCGGAGCGGCTGGGCCCGTGAGCCATGGCTGCTGAGCATGCGCGTCCGGAGCCTGTGCTCTGCAACGGGAGAGGCCACAACAGTGAGAGGCCCGCGTACAAAAAAAAAAAAAAAAAAAAAAAAAAAAGAAATGTGATCATAGTTGTTTTTCTGGATCCACAATAGAAAATCTTTACATAATCACAGTGAGACAACCAGTAAATATGCTGAATCAAATACTGTAAAATAACTCCATTCAGTTACTGGGAATGGAATATGGGTGGTGGTAACAGAAAAATGGAAAGCCCCATCTTCAGTCATTATGACAGGCAGGTAGTAGATACTATAAGTAGATTATTGAACAGTTAACTCAGTAGAGTAAAAACAAGGGGAAAAGGTAATTATTTTCCCATTACTGTGTTTAAACCTGCTCTGTCAGATCTCCTTCCCCTTCCCCTAAGAAAAACCAAACTGTGACTTCTTTTTAGGTACATGTCCAGACCACTCCAACTTAAACCTTCAGTATCATCTCTAGTTGATAGTTTTCCGCCTCCTCCAAGGTCAGGCTGTCCTGAACTAGACTCAGAGACCTGCACTGGAGTATCATAGGATCTGTCCTTTCACTGTCCCCCCAACTCTCTCCCATCCTCCATACTTGCTGACTTCTTGGTTAGGGAGGATGAAAGCGGTGAAGAGCTTAGGGCAAAAGTGGCAAAGGTCTTATGTCATTGATGCTTTTATATTTCAGTCACTGGTATCTCCTATGTGGTAGGTATTGGCAGGCTGGCTCTCTTGGAGATCATGTTAGAGGTTTTCTGGGGGGTCTGCGGTAATCTCCAACCTGAACGGTTGCCTATATTGAATAATGTGCTCTTTGGTGATGTGACCTGACCCCTACAGACTGGACACCATCTGTACTCGGTACAGAATAGCCATTCTGAGATGTCCTTTGTATTCCTTCCTTGATTTTGTGTGAGATCCCCTGTTCCTAAGAGCTCTGCCTTCTTATCTCTTCATCTATTTCCTTCCTTGCTTGAAGCACATCCTGAAAGAGCTTCCTATGAAAGGATGCTTCAGAATTAGATTGTTTGACTTCTTCCATGTCTGAAAATGGTTCTTTTCTACCTGCTCACTTTATTAACCAGTTTACTGAGTATAATTTTAGGTTGAAAGCCTTTTCCATCAGAAATGTGAATGTGGTAATCCCCCATCTTCTCGAGCAGGAAGGAAACAGAGAAATGGCATGAGGACTCGAGCTCTGGCTTCTTTGGTTTCAATCTTACTCCTGATTCCTGCCAGGACTAACTATATTTTTCACAGAGAAAAATTCAGTTTTTCCATTCCTATAAAATTTGATTACTTGATTTGTAGGCATTGTAGATTACTAGTCACAAATGGCAATTCACGGCCTTAAGGTCTTTTTTGGTTTTTTGACACTTAAAAAAAATTGTTAAGCACATAAATTTTTATTTTTCACTGAAGAGAAACTTAAATATAAGGAAATGCAAAGATCTTAGATACATAGTTCAATGAATTTTGAAAATATATACTCCCATGTATTCAACACCCTGGTCAAGGTCAGGAATACCTTCAGTTCTCTTCAAATTAATCCCTACCTGACATAAGCAACCACTGTTCTAACTTTACCATCATAAGTTAGTATTTTTATAGTCTTCTTCTCTTGCCAATTTATCTAAGTCAGAAATAATAAAAGCATTAAGTGTTTACTACTATACCCCAAAAGCTCTGTCTCCTCACTGCAGAATGATGGCTCTTCATTGCTACCCATCTTATAGAATCCAAGTCAAAAAGAGTATATCAACCACAGTTTTCTGTTTCCTTTTCTCCTTTTTCTATCTAAGGTAAGACAGCTGGGAGAGTAGGTGCATTGGTGCAGGAAGATATTTTAATTGGGGAAGAAAAAAGAAAGCCCTTGGATATAGTTGAGCCTGAAATGCAAGTGACATTATTAGGGATAGGGTTAGGGTTAAGCTAAGTGCCATGATGGGTGTGCTTCAGAGCAACTATCTACACCTGAACTTTACAGAAATGGAACTGTATTGTATGTAATCTTTTGTGTCTGGTTTTTCTTTGCTCAACGTAGTAGTTTTAAGAGATTCATTCATTGTGTTGAGTGTATCAGTTGTTTATTTTTTAATATTAATATTATTGTTGAATAGTATTCTAATATATGACTATACCACACATTGTTTTTATGTATTCCTGCTAAGGAACACTTAACCCGTTTCCACTTTGGGAATACAGTTGACTAAAACTGCTATAAACTTTATGAGTTTTTGTGTATAAAATAGATTTTTTAAATTTCTCTTGGTAAATATCTACAGAAGGAATTTCTTTGACATAGGTAAATTAATGTTTAGCTTTATAGGAAATGCCAAACATATTTCCAAGGTGGTTCTACTGTTTTACCCTGTCACCAGCAATGTGTGAGTGTTCTAGCTGCTCTACATCCTTGCCAATGTTTGGTCTGATCAATTCCTTCAATTTTTTTCTAACTGATGTGACGTGGTATCTCATTGTGGTTTTAATTTGCATTTCTCTGGTGACTAATGATATCGAGGATCTTTCCATGTGCTTATTCTTTTGTGAAGTATCTTGCAATATTTTACCCATTTAATATTTTGTTTTTCTGTTATTGAGTTGTAGGAGTTTAGATATTCTGGATTCAAGTCATTTGTTAGGTATACGTATTACCAATATTGTTCCAGCCTTTTCATTTTCTTGATGAACAGACATTTTTAACTTAAAGTCCAGTGTATTGTGTTTTTTCTCGTTAATGCTTGTTTTGCCTTTTCTCAGAAATTTTTATTTACCCAAGGTTCCAGGAAATACTTGTCCATGTTTATCTCTAGAAATGTTATAGTTGTGGTTTAATGTTTCAGGTCTATGAACATCTTGAATTAATTTTTATTGTGAGATAATGAATAAAGTTAATATTTTTTCATACTTTTATTCCATTTTTTCAGATCATTTGTTGATAAGACTTTTCATTTCCTGTTGAATTGCTTGACTGTGCCTTGTGAAAAAGCAGTCTATTTCTGGATTTTCTTTTCTCTTCCACTAATCTATTTGTCTATCATTCTACCAACATTGCCCTATCTTGATTACTGTAGCTTCATAGCAAAAAGCAAACAAACAAGAACAGTGTATTTTTCCTCATTCCTGCTTTCTGGTGTGCCACATTTGGACACATGCTTGGTCTTTCTTTAAGGACATAGGATAAAAGATTTAGCTGTCTTTACATTTTTATACCTAGTAACCTAAAATTCCAACTACAGTGGGCGCATCACCAGACTCCTAAAATACAGCAAGAGATAATTTGACTATTTACTTCGTTAGTGCATAATAGGTAACATCAATTATCTCCTGGGGTAGACAAATTCGAGCTTTCTCATATCCCACTTTGACTCAGTCAATTCAAAAGTTTATACTTTACTCCACTTGCAAGTATCAGTTTTTGCAAATTTGAATCTTTAAACTTCAAGTGACAGGCTCCCAATTATAAGCTTGCTTAAAATAATAATAAATACAAAAGGTATTATTAGTTTATATAACAGAAAAATCCAGAAATAAGAGAGCCAGCTTTAGGAAGAGTCATATCCAAAGAGTATCAACAAGTGCTTCCTCGGTCTCGCCCCTGTCCCCCACCCCTCTTCCCATCTTTTATTCTCTATGTTGGCTTCATTCTCAGGCAGGCTTTCACCATACAGAGGCTGTTGGCAGCTCTTGGCTTATTAACTTAGCTTCTCTTTCCATGGATTTCTAAAAGAGTCTAGGGCTTAACTCCCTGGCTCAACTAGGGTCATATCACGGTCCTTGAGCTATTCATTGTAAATGTGTTTGACTGGGTATAGCTACTTCCCACCCCCTCAGGGCAGGATGGAATGGGGCCAGATTTACCTGAATTACTTTGCAAAGAAAAATAGAGTTCTTAATTGCCAGGAAAAAAAAGGAAAATACATGCTGAGCAGACAAAAACAAGAGACTATTACTACAGTTCAAAGATATCAAAGAGTTGAATTAGATGACCGGGCTGAAGTACTTATTTTTAAAAGAAGTCTCATTTCATAACTTTTCATTCTACTCTTAACCTTCTGTCCCAGGGAACAAAGACCCCAGTTTCTTCTTGCAACATAACTCAAGGGGTCTTGAATATAAAGGGAATCCTCAAAGTTTATCAGAAAACACTGAAGCCTTATCATGTCTGTCTTATCAAAACTTCTGACACAGGACTTCCCTGGCAGTCCAATGGTTACGACTCCGTGTTCCCATTGCAGGGGGCACAGGTTCGATTCCCTAGTCGGGGAACTAAGATTCCACATGCTGCATGGTGTGGCCAAAAGATTAAAAAAAAAAAAAAAAGAAAGAAAAAACCTTTTGACACATGTGGTTGGATATCACACAATGTATATCTTTTGACTTTTCAATAGCATTTCCTGGCCACTAATGATAGTTGTGTGAGTGCATTTCTGTGCTATAAGCAGTTCTAGGCTGGGTTCACTAGTTTATAATGTAATTTCTCTGAAAGAAAATTTAGATAAAATAATTGGCATTCTGATCTCTGAAAGTATGCTTCATTTTTATAGTGATTAAAAAAGTCCATTTAGCTGATTTGTCAGCCTTGTAAGAACTTGCTGTTAGAACCTCATCAGAGTTCTTTGGAGAAGGGTCATTTTATATGGGTAAAAGGGGGGGAGAGTTTAAATCTTTTTAATAGTTTTTTAGTCTCTGGTACAAATCACCTGAAGTCCACATGTAAATTAACTCCAACATTACCTCAAGATTAAGCAAGCTTGTTTTAACATCACCATTTGACCTCTGGGAAAAATGGCTTTACATTGCTGTGGATCAATGTGCTTATGACAATATGTCACTGTCCTCAGGATACTCTAAGTGTTATCTTCTAATACCACTGCTTAAAAGAGACATGATAGAAAATGAATCATCACACACTTCAATAACCATCTTTGTTTAGTTTTAAGAACTTGCCTTCCTAATTTCATAGTCAAGGCCTGAGAGTCTGAGGATAAATTGGACACCACTCCAGATGGTGGATTAAGCAATCCATTCTACTTGGCCAGCATTTAGCTCAGAGACCAGCCAACTTAATTATCCTCTGCTTACTTGTATAGTTATTTCACCTTAGCCCCTTCTAACTCCAGAGCACATCATGATATAACAGAACTTTCTGGAAAACTCATTTCTCTTATGGCCATTAGTGTGTGTTTTTTCAACCTCCTCCTTGCTTGCCCTCAGCATCGGTTTACAGTCCTTCTGGCCCCTTTCATATTAGCCAGTTATTTTGCAAAGAGCCCCTTTCCCTCTCCTTTGTTGTTGAAAACATCACTTTACATCTCTTTACCTCTTTCTTATTATTTTAAGTATATTTCTAAATGTTATAAACCTGAAGATAGTTTTTCAATGAGATGTTATCGAGGTGAATACTCACCCTCATGCAAGCTGTTTCTCTCTCCCTTTTCCCCAGTACCTCTGCACTAGCCTTCACAGATGGTTCACCTGTCAGAGGGAAATAAGAGGAAGGGCTTCTAGTAGCAAACTGGGTGCAACCCTTGTAGTCCCAATGGAGTGTCCAGGTGAAGGAAAAGAGGAAGCAGAGATTCTCAGTCACCTCTTGGACCTCTGTGGGTCTGTGGTTCTCCTGATTTCTTTGGTCCCTGCTTTTATGTGGCTGCCTTGGGGTTCTTCCAGGCATCTAACACAAAGATTCCTAAGATCTCCCCCTGATAATTGCTTCTTCTTTGATGTCCTGAGTTTCCCAGGACCTGCCACTGACAAAGTGGCCTTGTCCTATTCTTTTCTATGCAATATTGCTTTCTAGTTCCTGTAGCTCTTAGGCAATTCATTGGACTAGTTGTCCAAAATGAAACAGAAAGCGTTTTTGCTTGTTTATAAAATATTTTCTTATAGGTTACATGCAGGCATTCCATTATCCTATCACTAAACTTGATTGTTTCTCTATTATGTGTCATTATCCATATAAGAAGTAGTATGAAACAGTGGGTAGAGATTATAGGTCTTGGTGACAAACTGCCTAAATTCAGGTCCTAACTCCAGTCATCACCAGCTGTGTGACCTTAGAAAAGCTACTTAATCTCTCTGTGTTTCAGTTTCTCAACCATAAAATAAATATAATAGTAATACCAAATCAAAGGTTATTGGAAGGACTTAGTGTCTACAACCCTTGTCTAGAGCCCTTGAGACTGGATGTACCCTAGAATTAAGACATTTTTATTTTTTAAAGAAAGGTTAAGTGGAGTATAAGTAATATATTATACAATACCCATGACAGAGTTTGAGCAGTATAGTCAAATATATTAACAATTCTGCAGGAAAGTATATGGATATTCACACTAAGTTGAATAAAAAAATAGCTGAGAAATAGCCGCATAGCAGTTCAGGTAACGTTTTTCCATCAAATGACTTTAAGCCAGGTCAGGTGTTGCTGTCCACTGAGTCATGAAAAAACGTGTGTTTCAGCTGGAATTTCCTGAATACAGTGTTTAGCCAGGTGTTTAGTACATAGTAAATTCTTCAGACATTGTCTATTATTACTAGTATTGTTATTCAGTAAATACATTTACTGAGTGCCTACCATGTGCTATTAATTTTGTCATATGTTATTGTCATATGTCATATGGAGCTGCTTGATTGAGGTCAGAGACCTTTCCTTCTTCTCAGGCTCTGATTAATTAATACCTTTTTTTTTTTTTTTAAGACTGAATGAAACCTTCAGAACTTGAAGAGACAGGTGCCAGTCAGAAGATTTTTTTCTAACAAAATTTTTAAAATTTTCTCCTCCAGATAACCTTAATATTCAGATATGGACCACATTGGTTTATTTTTTAATTTTTTATTGATGTATAATTGACAAAGTTGTAAGATGTATGAGGTGTACAATATGATGATTTGATATATATATATAGCAGTATGAAACAATTCCTCTTATCAAGTTAATTAACACATCTATCACCTCACATATTTAGTTTTTTTATGAGAACATTTAAGTTCTACTCTCTTAGCAAATTTTAATTATACAATACAGTGTCACAAACTATAGTCACCGTGTTGTACATTAGATTCTAACCCCGTGATGGTGAAGGCTCCAAGCAGAACTGGAAATGGCTGCCACTCCCATCCTAGCCCTCTTCAAGACAGAGCGGTTCATACTTCCTCAAGTTCCTCCAACACATCTGGTCTCTGCTCCTGAGATGATCCATCTCACTCTTTTGTACTTGAGATGACAGGAAGTGTCCCTAGCCAACTGCAACATTTTGTCTCCTATTTGAGCCGCTGAGAAGTGGGCATCTCCTGTCTTCTACTGGATATTACATAGTAGCAAGTATGTGAAAAATTTCATGACAAGTTACAAAATACACAAATTATAGAAAACCGCATGCTCTTGTTTTCCTCCCTACTTAATTTTTATAAATTACATTTCAGGATTAGGGTAGAGGAACACATAATACCATGCATTGCTAACAACAGTCTAGTGGATCTATATGTTCACAGATGAAAGAAGCCTTGTTCCAAGCTAACTGGCCAAGGCCTTGACCTTCAGGGCAGCCCTCATATATTTTAAACCTAAACATATTCAATTACCTGCCTAAGTGATAAAAGAGGTCCTCATAATATCTTTCAGCTAAATTTCTATTAGTGGTCCGGCCCCTAGTTTTCATTAAAAAAAAAAATGTTTACTGTTTTATGATTATAGACCAAATTAAAGAACTATCCTATAAATTTTTGTGTAAGTAGGTTGGCCCCTGGTTTTCATTTTTTTACTGTTGAATAACCACAGATTGAATACAAGAAGTTATGTATGCATATGTACATAGATGGTATTATAGGATATATAGTTACAAAATATATCTTATATCCATATATTTTTATATCTATATATCCATAGATAGAAATACAGAACCTCCTATAAAAAGACTGTCTAGACTTTTTCCCCAAAACCTTTTTTCAGGACAAATCTCCTCTATCCACTCACTGAAATGTGAAATTCACCCAGGAGGCCACTTTATTTCCAGCCTAAAATTCCTAATGTTCTGAACACTTGATATGGTGCCCTTTAGGATTACTGCCAGTTGAACCTAAATTCTGTGGCCATTACCCCACAAAGTACATCAGGCTGTGAAACAAGCTCTTAAAGGAAAGTAGTTTTTCAAGCTACATTATAGTGCTTTTAAAGGGAATAAAATCCTTAATGAGAAAATGAGTCTCTTGAGACTTCTGGCTCCAAGGTCAGCTCCGCACACTTGCCCTCTTGCTTGGCAGAGAATCTCTTAAGGGACATTTCAGGGAGCCCATTCTCTAAAAGGTCCAGGATGAAATAGGATGACAGCCTGTTCTCTGGAGCCTCTGTTGGGCAACTTTATAATTCTCTGACAGATTTCCTCAGAAGCTGTTGCCACACAACAATACCCAGTCACCAGCTTCTCCCACTGCTACAGCCCAACCAAGGAAGGAGGAACTGGGTTGCTAAGGAACCTGTTGCAATAGCACCTGATGGAACTAACACTTGTCAGCTGATAACAGTTTAGTGTGAATAAACTTATCAGAATCCTCCCAAGTGCATTAATACATTGTCAGCTTCTGCAGGGCTTGGGCCCTTTCTTTACTTATCTTTATTTCTTCTTTTTTTTGTGGTGCGTGGGCCTCTCACTGTTGTGGCCTCTCCTGTTGCGGAGCACAGGCTTGGGACGCGCAGGCTCAGCGGCCATGGCTCATGGGCCCAGCCACTCCGCGGCATGTGGGATCCTCCCGAACCGGGGCACGAACCTGTGTCCCCTGCATCGGCAGGCGGACTCTCAACCACTGCGCCACCAGGGAAGCCCTTATCTTTACTTCTGTTCACATCTAGTTCAGTGCTACATAAATGTTTTTGGAGTGTCAGTTGAGGACATCCTGCTCAACGATATTGCCCTCAGCTGGCTCTTCCCGTTTGGGAGTGAGGAGGAGGAAGACAGGCTTTTTCTATTGCAGTTACTCATTGCTTGAATCTATGGTGGAAGCAGTACAAAGAGGTGGCTGCTTTTAGAGGCCACAGAACTGCAGGGTGACAGAACTTACCTGGACCGTGGAGTGTGATGATTAGGAGAGAAAATGAAGCTTCAGATTCAGAATAATTCACCAAATGCCAAGATAGGTATGGTAGCTATTGCTGAATAAATGATAACAGAAAACGTCTAAAAATTACTGTGCATAAGACTTTTGGCATCTCTCTAGGTGGTCTCCATTAGTTCGTGGTATAACTTAAGTGCAGCTGCCCCTCCTCTAGGAGAGTGGTTAAATGAAGCCTTGATAATGAGATACAGAAAGATACAGAAGGCAGGATTGGAATAATTTTGTTCATTCCAACTTCCCATACACCCATATTTAAGGCTTCTTGGTAAGCAACAATGAACACTTCAACATTATGAGAAATGGGGATGACACTAAAATGTAATTATGTTTAATATATGGAACACAGAATAGTAACATTCTGTAAGCTAGGGCAAGTCAGAGAAAAGGAGGGTCTAATCTGCTTTCCTGAGCCTCTTTCCTCTCCATCTCTTTAGCATTAAACAAAGCTCACTGTAACATCTATTAAAAGATGGATTCACTGGTGTGGTTCTTTGTTATTTTACCTTCACCCAGAAATGTAATTAAGAAGCAAATCATATTACCTTGATGACAGAGACAATGTATGTCAGAAACTACATGATTACTACAAAATTAGAGAAAACACAGGCTACATTCCCACTTCTAATTTATCACAATAATGATAAAAGTTCTAAATGCTCCTGAATGGTGAAATTGAGTGAGAGTTATCAGCATTTTGTTACTTATGAGCAGAACTAATTTCTTTTCACCCTTATGGAATTAATGATATAATTTACGCCGTATGTTGCTGCTTTTTTTTTTTTTTTTTTGTTACGTGGGCCTCTCACTGTTGTGGCCTCTCCCCTTGCGGAGCACAGGCTCCGGACGCACAGGCTCAGCAGCCATGGCTCACGGGCCTAGCCGCTCTGCGGCATGTGGGATCTTCCCGGACCGGGGCACGAACCCGTGTCCCCTGCATCGGCAGGCGGACTCTCAACCACTGCGCCACCAGGGAAGCCCTGTTGCTGCTTTTAATGATAGTAGTATGTATAACAGTAAGGATACTTGGTGTTCTATCTTGAAGAACTTTTTTCAAGCTCTTATTGGCCTATGAATTCACGGGATAAACTTATGTCATCAGAGTTGTAAGTAGTGTTCTTGATTAAGAAAGTAAGACATAGGAGTTCAAAGGTTTATGAACTTTATTCAAGTTTATGCAGCATCTATTTCCCAGGAGGGAAAAAAAAATCACCACCCGCTTAATTTCACATACCTCCTGACTTTGAGACTCTGGGGCATAATAAAATCACTGGTCTATACTTTCTCACCCTGATGAGATCTGCTGTCATATGTGACCTTCTTGTTCTTGTTCAAGCCAGGCCCAGTCACCAGTATGTGCCTGGAGGATTTAAACATATCTTAACTCCTTGTACACTGCAGTCTCTTCTGCCACTTTGCATCTGCCCAGAGGCTGCATGTAGCGCCTCCCATGTTCAGAGCTCTGGAAACAAACGATACACTCGAGCAGTGACTCCCCCCCAGTCAGCTGAAGGGGTTTGATGAAATGACATATCCCTTCTAGGTGCTTTTTATCTTGTTGGAGAGATCACGATCATTTTAGGAGGCCATCCTTAGCTCAGATGTTGTTGTCCAAGGGCCTCTTGAAAGATTTCCCAACATCATCTTCCTTCCCCATCCTTGCCCTTGCCTTAGCACTTGAGACAGCAGACTGTTTCTTCCAGGATCTTTGTAGCAGAAGAGGGTAAGGGAAATTATTTTTTTAGGGCAAGAGCAAGAAGAAAGGCTCAGAGCTGGGGGTGACATTAAGTCTGACTGTTGAATTTTGTCCTGGCCCTTTGATGCAGAGAAACAGTGAAGGTTAAAGAAATCCCCCACTCTTGTATTCTAGCAAACAGCGTACTGCAGAGAACCACCCTACTGCATATGATTTAAATACAACTCACAGATGCATCTTATTTACCTATGGCAAGTCAGACACAGGCTCTCCAAATTTCGATTCTTTGCCTCATAAGTGATTTGCTGAACTGCTTATCCTACTGATTAATCAGAACACTCAAATTTAATTTTCTCTCCTTTCCCCAGGTTGTTGAATTTTGATCGCCTCTTCAGCCTGAGCCAACATACAACCCCTCCTTAAGAGCCCCTGTCAAGAGCAGGGGGGCTTCACAGTAGAACATTCTTTGATCTGTTGTCCTATCAGGCTACCCTTTATCCCACTCCCCGACACCTGGTTTTTTCTAGCCTTGTTTACTCCTCACTAGAAAGGAAAGGCCCTTTCCTGCTTAACTGTTGAGACACTAGCAGATCTCTGGTCCAGAATGTTCTCCCTATTGCAATAATGGTTCACCTCTCCAACTGCAATAGTCATTCCCCCCAGTCTTACCACATATCTTTCTTAAGCCAAATTAAATGCCTAGACAGTTCTTCTCCCTACAAGTCTCTTTGCCTCTGTCTCTTTCATATACACACACACACACGCACACACACACACACACACTTCTCCAGGTAGACTCCAATATGGCTGCTTATGTTTCTCTAATAAAATAACAGGTGTGGTGAATGATTAGGCAAGTTACAAGTAGGTTACCACAGAAAAGCTAATTTTTCTTTATCTTTGAATTTCTATCCACCTTTATGTTCTCTCAAATTGCTTGGCAATCTCAAACTCCTTATTGAGATCTCTGTTTTATATAGAGGTATCTTTCAAAACCCATTGGTAAAGCAAATCAATTTAACTCAGAAGAAAAACAAGCTTAGAGAACACAGGCAACCCTTGATTTGTTCCTTTGACCTCTCAGTAAACAGCATGATTTGCCATAAAAAACCTCAAACTGTCATAGCTGACTGGATCAATTCTAAGGATTTTAGATAGAATAAATAATGTTTATTCTAACTTGATATTGTTTTAGTATTCTTTTTTCGAAGAGGAGAGGATTTGTTCATGTGTTTTAAGTTGAAAATAGTATTTGTTTTTCTTAGCATTCATGACTAACCAGGGCCTATGTAGACTTTCATGGTTTAAGCATTTTCAAATTAAATTTGAAGGACCGCTATTCTTTCCTCTTTCTTTCAGAGTAAAACACATTCTAAATCCTAATAAATCTATTTCTTTAATATTCCACTTGATGTATAATAGTGCAAACAAAAACACATAATGGGTTCCTCTTGAGAAAGGGAAATGTATTCACTCCTGATGAAAAATCTTTTGATAATTCACTCTTGGCTTTACCACTTGATTTATATCATCTTCCCACATTAATTTGTTTTTAATTTCTTCCTGCCTTCTAAGGCTTTTCTCATTTCATGACATATACGTGACAGATGAGGTTGATGAACTGCAGAAGTAAAGATCCTAACTCAGATGAAAAGCTTAAATTATTCTGCAGTCCCATAGAATCCATGAAGAAAACTGAGGAGCCTAGATTTCCAAGGGCTCGATCATAGCATTTTAGAAAAAAGTGATGAAATCGACAACAACAACAAAACATTAAAGCAGAATGTGTTTCTTTAGCCAATACTGAATGTCTCCCTGGGGTGTATTTTTTCTAAGTCTTCACCTGATTCAGTTGTGTACTCTAAAATGATGGCAAATCTATGGAATCTCTATAAAATCTATTCTTTATTATAGATCTTAATTTCAAAAATGTATTCCTTCTATGAACCTTATTTTAGTTTACGGGAAAGTAAATAACTATCTTCATTTAAGGAAGGAAGTAGCATAGATGACAGTGCCTCAAGGTAAAACTCGTATTTAAAAGTAATAATTGGGCTTCCCTGGTGGCGCAGTGGTTGAGAGTCCGCCTGGCGATGCAGGGGACACGGGTTCGTGCCCTGGTCCGGGAAGATCCCACATGCCGCGGAGCGGCTGGGCCCGTGAGCTATGGCCCCTGAGCCTGCACGTCCCGAGCCTGTGCTCCGCAGCGGGAGAGGCCACAACAGTGAGAGGCCCGCGTACCGCAGAAAAAGATAAAAATAAATAAAAAAAATAAAAGTAATAATTATCCCTTTACAATGTATGTACCTTCATATGCAAGCTCAACTACTTCAGTCCTATTTTGTTTTTCACCAGCAGGTTAGAAGCTACTTATTAGATTATTTTTCTTTATTCTGTCTCAGTAATGGGACAAATCTTTTTTCACTGTTATTAGGTTGTGTGAATGTATTTTATGTATGTCTTCAATCGTCCTTTAATTTCCACCTACACCCTTTTTAAGATGATTGATTCGAAAGTATGACCCTACTGGAACACTGGCATCCCAGCACTGCTTCCTGGGGTAAATAAGAGTCTCTGTGTATTAGTTTCCTCATCTGTAAAATGGAATTCGGGCAGAGATGAAAAAGGATCATATATTTAAAGCATCAGACGCTTGGGATTGATTGATTGATTGATTGATCGATGCTTTTAAACTTGGTGCAGTCATCCCTCAGTATCCACAGTGCTTTGGTTCCAGGCCCCACCTTGGATACCAAAATCCACAGATGCTCAAGTTCCATGTGTAAAATGACGTAGTACAAGTCATTCCTTGATATCTGCGGGTCCCACATCCTGTTGATGCAGAGCTGAGTGTACTTAGTTGAGGATTATGTCTTCCAATTATTTAAATTATTAATTTTCCCAAAGCACCTGTATATAGTGAACTTTTATTGAACTTTTAATATTAGTGTGAATTGTATTGGAAACATCTGACTGTGTACCCGCTGGATGCTAGCAACATCCTGGACCAGTTTTTGGAGTAAGTTTGGCTCATAAAAACAGGCGGCCAGGGCAATTCATTTTTTTTCTTAAAAAATGCATTTTCCTTTATGCTTGTCCATGCATATACTCCAAATTAACTTCATTCTATTGCAATCCTTTTGGGAAGTAAATTGTTCAAGAAGAAGTCGGAATAGGAATACTTTTAGCTAGTGAATTCCTTCAGAATAAATCAGTTTAGTTCCTTTCTTACTTAACATCCCTGGAGCAATCTCTGAGTTCAGAACACTGGACTGGAAGCGTTTGGTCTGTTTGCTAAATTTCAGGATCTTCAAACTGCAACTACAGGAAGGTATGGGGAAGACTATTCCTGTTCTAGTGGTGAGCATCCTCTTGGGTCTATCGTGGGCATCTCTCTCCGGCAGAAGTCACCTGGGGATTACAGTTTACAAATGAGGGATTCAGTAAAGTCTATGACAGTATGCAGTATCTTAAAAACATGTGTTTGTGGATGTGGATGTGGATTTAATTCTTACAATTTCATTTCCACATGGACCCATGTTTTCAAAGCTATAAAACGTAAGTGCTTTAAGCTACAGCATTCCCTAGCAACCCACCCACACTAGTGACTTATTTAGATGTATTCTATGAAATTGTATGTGAGGAAACTTCTAAGAAGCCCTTTTTAAAATTTTGGGTTGCTTTTTTTTTAAGCATTGGGAACTGATATATTTCCCACTGACAAATGGCCTAACAATTAATGATTATCAGTGTGAATAATCATTCTTTTGGAAGAAGCTATTTACAAATACTCTTAGTTTTATGCATCCATGCTCTAATAGACTATTTCAACAAAAGGCACCCCCCACGTTTTACTAAAGAGTTTTTTTTTTAATTTGGTACTAATATTCTTATAATTTGTTGCCTGATCATTTATGTTTCTGAAATTAAGAATCTATTTACATATCCTGATTATCAGAATTTTTTTTCAAAGCAAAGTATTATAAACAAATTGACCAAAATGGAATACTGTAGCCATTATACTAATGTTAGGTGGTATCTGTGTATTTTCATTAATCTGCATGACAAACTTGCAAACATATCCATCTTGTGGAACAAAAAATGTGGCTTAGAGAGTATGTGTAGCTTGCTCAAGTCATACTGCTGGTCACTAGTAGCACTGGGATTTTAACCCAGTCATCTGAATTCTAAAGCCCATTCCTGTGCTCTGTCCTGGGTCCCAGTTCTGGGTATGTGTTGTTTGTAACACAGTATCTGACACAGCTGTCCCCCAAAATTATTTGTTGGGAGATGAGTGAATAGTACGTACTTGATGAATCAATATAGTTATCCACATGTTAAATCTCTACATTGTATTTTATATCTTTATAAAAGCAAAGGCAAATGGCCAGATCTCCCACACACCTGTCCTACTGGGGAATTACTTATTTAGAATAATCATAGAATAATAGGAGTTGCTGATGTGGGGGTTAATGTTGCCCATTGCACTTGGGATGAAACAGATATCAGACCTGAGAGACAGATCCCAGCTCTTAGGCCGTGGGTTTTTCTCACTGTATGGTTATGAAGCATCATCCCTCTCCCTGTCATCAGGGGTCCAGTTTCTTGTGGTTACAGCTATTTAGTGTATTGACCAGTGGCATGACCTGCCACCTGAGCTCTCTTGGTTCGGGGAGTATCAGCTCCTCCCTTGACTTAATTATGAATTAGAGTCCATCCCTATTGCTACACAAATACAATGTAATAAGTAGGTGACCTATTCACCGCCATAGAACTCTACCAGCATTATTTGCCTTAAGGGCTTGTATTGCAAATTTTCATGGAACTTTGCAAGAGACCAACATGCAGGAAATCAGGTTGAATAAGTTATGTCTTCTATTTTTGTTACTGTTTTTATAATTATTTTATGTTATATATGTTTGTAAAAATTGCTATTAATGCCCTATCTCCTCAGTATCATCTGCTTAATTCTTCATTGAGTTAATTCTCCTTTTTTGTTTTCTTTTTCTTTTTTGGGAAGCATATATAAACTTTCAAGTTAAAAAGTTCACTCATGAATGAGAATAGCAATGATAACAGTTACAATGATAAGGCAGAATTAGTATGATAATTACTTCTGCTTAATATTATATTTTTTTGCCAAACAAGACCTGACTTGTTAAGGAGAGGGTTGGAGTGGACGGCTACCTGCCTGGTGTGATAAGAGGCATCAGGGAAACTTCCTTGTTCCTCAAATACTCCCCTTTCTATTGACTACATTTTGAAAAATCCTGCAGTAAAAGATTATTCTGTTTAATTAAAGGCTTAGAATGACAGTTCTCCTGGGAAGGCTAACACTGAGCAACTATCAATCCCTTTTGTGTGAATGAATTTCTGAAGAGTTAATAAGAAAAGAAATTTAGAGGGGGCCAGTAGCAAGGAGAGCCTCTATAAAGTTACCGAATAATAGAATAGGATGGTGAGAGTAGCCACTCAATAAGAAAATGTAGTTGATGTCATTAAGGCCACACTCATCTCTTTAAAGTTTTTTCTATTCCTAATGCTGCCCTAACGTATGGCTTATCAAGTAGCAGTTCCTTTCCCTATTTTTAAAGTTTACATGTGTCTAACATCTGGATAATTAAGAAAACTTCAATTAGACTCTCAATATATTTGGGTATTTGGAAATAAATAGAATCAATTACTATTCTCTTAGCCTTCTTTCCAGATGGAAAGCATCGAAATCTCAAATGAAATTCTAGAATCACCCTGAGAATTTTAGTTTAATCTACTTAACAAAAGAATAAACATGGAAATGATAAAATGAATACATTTTTTTCTCTAAACTGCATATTATGGATAAAATTATGGAGTCATCTCATTCAGCTAAGATTACATATAATTTTAGTTCTACTGTGTACCCTAGAGGAATAGAAAGGCAGCATTTGAATTTATTTATGTTCTATTGCTTTTCATTCAGTGGAGTCAATAGTAAAAATGATAGAGATGTTGTACATTATGCTTTAAATAATTTATTGTCTTTTTTTCTTGATCTTAGGCTACCTTTTAATTTTTTTTTAAAGGTACAGTGTGTCAATCATTTGCTTGGATGTAAAAAAATCCACTCATAATTATCTAGGTAAAACCTGTGACAGTCTTGGCATATTTCAGAAAATCCAAGGATAAGAAATTCAGCCAGGCTTTGCAAGGGACTAAAATGAAGAGCACCCAAACCAGAGCAATCAAGACAACCCAGAAACCAAGGTAACCTACTTACCCCTGTCTCTCCCTTCCTCCAGTTGGGTTCATGTGGCCTTTAATTCTGTTTCCCTCTGTTCTTTACTCTTCTGCAACTGGACTTTCTGCTTGCCCAACAAAGCTGGTGGGCAAACGTGACTGTTCCAGTTCTAATTTTACATGTTTTGCAGGGTTCAGCACCCAAAGCCCACTGGAAACTCTTCCAATTTTAAATTCTTGAGAAAGTGAATTTGACCTAACTTGGGTCAAGATACGCATTTAAAATCTCATTTCATCACCATCACTTGAACCATTTTTGAATCATCAAGGAGTTTTTCAGGTTACTTCATCTTCACCTGTCTAAATATTTTGAAATACAAAAATATTTGAATTGGTACATAATGTTGTTGCTAGACATTTTATTCTCAGCCTCAAGTAGTCATTCTGGTAATATTAGGACCACTGGTATTTGTTCATATTTACAAATGTATATTGCAGTCTCCTCAAAATAAATAACTATTGCATGGATTTTAAAAGTTATCCTTAAATGGCTTATTTGTCATAGAACCCAACCCATAAAATCATGAGGTAAGTTCTCAAAATTTAATCTCCAGATTTTTTGTGGCCCCAACTTACTCCATTCTAATATTTTTTACTAGATTCATTCAGGTCTCTTAAGTATTAAAAAATCAATATTTCTTTAAAAAACATAACACAATATTCCTCCCTATAAGATTTAGTCCAGTTATCATCTCTGTGAAGCTGTCCCTCACAATTTCCCTAACGCAGCCCCATTGCACAGCAAGAAGACCCTCCTACCTTGTCTCTGCTCCTGTAGCAGAAACATGAAAAAATGAAACATGTCACAGATGTCAGTATTAATGCTTTGTAACTGCTTAATTTTTCTCTTTTGGGGATTAAGCCATCAGCTCTGATAGGGCAGGAATTCTGTCCTGTTTAATTTGTGTCCTCAGTGCCTACTTACCACAGTGATAAGTACACAGTGGGTGTACAGTAGAAGTCAATGATCACTTAGAAATAGCTAAGTGTAGCACCAATGGCTGTAGTATAATGGTGGGCCCTGGCCAGTGGAGTTCATTCTGTTCTCAGTTACAAATTTATCCAGAAATGGCTCACTATTTATCTTGGATTGAACCTTTGTTACACATTTTTCTTTTCACATAGTTTGGAGGACTCCCAAGAATAGAGTCATCTTTATATAAGATGGTACAAAGAACACTAGTTTTATAAATGGGAACTTTGCATGAATGCGTGTGACACTCGTGATATTGATGCATGGCATAGATCAATCTATTACCATTTTTGAAGTAAATGAAAGTGAGGAGTTAACTACTTGGTTCCAAAAATATTAGCATGTAATCACATTGTTTTTGACCCAAGCTTCTTATGATAGCCTATGTTATATTTTTAAAAATAACCTTATACTTTTCTTAAGTTAAAATGGCAGGTCAAAATATTTTAACAGAGAGTGAGCGTAAAAGAAAAGTGAAGTATAATTGTGTCACGTTTTAGGTCACAAACTTAGCAATTAAATATATCACAGTCTATTCCAGTTTAACAACAATTTGTTTCAGTCTTTCTCTGTATCATTGTGGTCCATATCCAGACTTTTTGTCTCCATCCCACCTCTCCTACTCCTCCCTCTGGTTTTAGGCACATAGACCACACACATACTGTTACGTTATTCTTATCTGGTTTGCTTCTGAGTATCTCCAGTCAAGGTATAGATCATCTTGCCTGGTTTCAGGCCTTGGTTTCTGTCCTTGTATCTTTCGTGAAGTGTCAGTGTCATCTCTCTCTGCTCAAGAAAATTCCTGAGATTCTGGCCATTTCCTACCCAGGACACACACCTCAGTTAATCCCAGCAGAAATCCTAGCAAAAATTTCTGACATTATGATATCAAAATCTCTGACTTTTGGCTGTCTACCACACACTCTGTAAGATGTCACATAAAAACTTCTGGATTTCTTACATACATTTCCCAGACTGTAGAGGACGAAGAGATCACAGTCTCATGATCTGTTCTCTGCCTGTGTCATCAGTGCTTTATGGTAGCTACCTTGTGTTGTCAGGCTGCTTCTCCAAAGGGTTTTGAAAATTTGTAAGTTACAACTTAAAAACGAGGAGTAAACCCTTCTCCTTGGTCTTTCCCTTCATCCTTCCTCTTCATCCCCTTCATCCTTCTCTATGGATGTTTCTAACAGCCTATCCTAGAATTTTGGTTCCAAGGTAAATAGGACTTTTTTTTCACCTTTCACTTCCACCTTCCCCGTGTCTTCCTTTCCACCAGGCGTAGAAGACTCTTTCTTTTTGCAAGAACATTGCATTACATTAAGCTTTGGACTGAATTATGTCTGCCCAAAATTCATAAGTTGAAGCCCTACCTCTAATATGGATGGTATTTGGAGATGGGCCTTTGAGAGGTAATTGTGTTTAGATGAAGCCATTATTGTGGGGCTTTTGTGGTGGGATTAGTGTCCTTGTAAGAAGAAACACAGAAAGCCTACTTTCTTTCTCTCTTTACCCTCAGGGCACACATCAAGAAGGTGGCTGTCTAAATGCCAAGAAGAAAGCTCTCACCAGAACCTGATCAAGCTGGCACCCCAATCTCAGACTTCCAGCCTCCAGAATGTGAGAAAATAAATTTCTGTTGTTTAAGCCACCCAATCTATGGTATTTTGTTGTGGCAGCCTGAGCTGACTAAAATATATATATATATATATATATATATATATATATATATATATCTCCTTCTTATACCTACTGCATGGCTTAATCTTAATAAGAAAGATTGCTGGGAGATTAAATGCCATTTACCAAGAAGGCAAAATATAATAGGGATATTAGGAAGTATTATTGCTGTTATGGATGAAAGGACATGAAGAAGAGCTCAAATTCAGACTAAATAATGAGAAATCATGGCTACATTATTTTTCAAACTGTGAGTTACAACCCATTAACGGACTGTGAAAACAATTAAGCAGGTCACAGTTAGCCCTTATCTTAATGATTTAGAATAGAACAAAATAGAAGACATCAGAGGTTGCTTTGTGAAAATTTTTATTATTTAGTTGTGTGCAAAAGTATTTTGCTTCGTGTCTGTATACCAGTTAACAATATAAAATGCATTTCTTACTGAGACATTAGCTATTAGCACTACACCCAGTATGCTCAAAAGGATGAAGATGTAAGTACAATACCTCTTCTCATTCTAAGTCTTCATTGACTTCAACCAGGAGGCACTGGCAACAATGCCTTCTGGAAGGAACCATGTCTGCCTTGGAGACCAGTGTGGCATCTGTCCTCTCAGTCTGTCCCCTGTCCCACATCTACACATCTGGATTTCAAAATTGATGGTGACACCTCACAACCACTTTAAAAATTTTTCTTTGGTATTTAATAGATTTCTTTAACTTTTCCCACCCTCATCCCATTCTATTCTGACTCCTATAATAGCCGCTTGAAATGATTTAACTTCTCTGAGCACCATTTTCCCTATTTGGAAAACAAGAGAGTTGGCTTGCTTTTGTTTAATGTCATTCTAGCCCTAAAATTCTACAATTCTTTTGCTTTTATGTTAGAGGATTGCATCTATAACAGTGTTTCTCAGCCTGGGATTTCATGAACAACTTCCCAGGGTCTGAGAGTATATCTCAAGGATTGGAAAGGTTTAAAATTTTTTGCCATAATTTTTTTTTAATGTTCCTAGCCTTAGGGACTCAGACACATTTTACTGGATGAGTGACTTATTCAAGGCTTAGGATCTTCAAGTTGTTTAGCATAACTGGAGCATATTTATTTATTTATGTGTGTATGTATTTATTTATCTATCTATCTGTGTTGCACCTTCGTTGCTGCGCGCGGGCTTTCTCTCTAGTTGCTGCGAGTGGGAGCTACTCTTCATTGAGGTGCGTGGGCTTCTCATTGAGGTGGCTTCTCTTGTTGCGGAACACAGGCTCTAGATGCACGGGCTTCAGTAGTTGTGGCAGTCAGGCTCAGTAGTTGTGGCTTGTGGGCTCTAGAGCGCAGGCTCAGTAGTTGTGGCACACGGGCTTAGTTGCTCCGTGGCATGTGGGATCTTCCTGGACCAGAGATCGAACTTGTGTTCCCTGCATTGACAGGCGGATTCTTAACCACTACACCACCAGGGAAGTACTGGAGCATATTTTATTATAGGTAGGGACACAGGATGAGGCAAGAGATATAAGCATGGGTTGGATCATGAACAGTCTTGTAAGCCAAGTTAAGAATTTCAAACTTTATTCTGAGATGGTTATGTATATATGTGGAGTGGAGAAGGGGTGAGGTGGGTCATCAGGATGTTTATGGTAGAAGAGTGTGGAAAGAATGTATTAAAAGGGAGAGATGAAATCAGGTTTTTGTTTTAGAAACACTGCCAAGGTAGAGAATGGATGGGAGGTAACAAAAACCTGGGTCTAGTCAAGAAGGCTTTAATGTTACCAGAATGAGAAATAATATTTGCCTGCACTGGGGCATGAATGGATAATTGGGAAGAAGAGATGTAGACAATTGGAGCAATATTTTGTAGATAGAATCATCAGGACCTGATATTGGATGAGATATTAGGAATAAGGGAAAAGGAGTGTGGAGGGTGACTTTGGCGTCTGCTTTGTGCCATTAGGTAAGGTGATGAAAAGGCCGCCTGAGAGTATATTAGGAAATGTTGGAGTGGGAGGTAGAAAGAAAGTGAAAAGGATAGTTCATGTGGAAACAGGGAGAAAATACTACCTACACACATTCTAGTACTATCAGGCAGTGTGGAGGGCTAATTTGGAGCAGAACATTATGAATTTGTACATTTTTTCTCCAGCAATGTTCAACAGACAGTAGAAGCTAAGTAATCCAGAATTGGGAAGAATGCAAAAGACAGACACAAGTTTGGATGGCATTCTAGGGATACTGAAGAGCCATTAATAAGACAGGAATTTTAAGTAGATCAATTTGGGTCTTGCAGTATACATAGGATCCACAGCTGTAGGACAAGAATGGACATAGGATTGGACAAACGGAATTACTGAAACACTATGCAGTGATAAATGCCACAGCCAATCCCACCAGGATGTCTGGAGCTAAGATGACCCTTTAGATTTGTTCCTTGGAAGCAAGAAATTCTAACTTTTTTACTCCCAATGGATCTGGGCTGCTTCCAGGGAGGGAAATGTGACCTTGTGTGAGGCAGTTCTTTTCAACTTAGGGCAGTGGTTCTCAAAGTGTGGTTCCTCATCCTGGTGCTTGTTAAAAAGGTAGAATACTGGATCCCTTACTAAACCAGAAGTCTGAGGGCACAGCCGTCTGTGCTCTAAGCTCTCCCAATGATTCAAATACATGTTAAAGTTTGAGAACAACTGGCTTCAGGAAATTTTGGAGAGAGACTCAGTTGAAAAATGCCAGCAGTCTAGACTCTCAGTGGTTGGAAATGAGGGCCTCAGTCCTGTAGGGAGAAATGTGGGGTACTACATCATCAGTAGGTGAAGTCAGAAAGATCAGGCTGTGGGCAGTGACTTCTTTTCTGAGTTAGGAATATTGAGGGCAACTTTAGTAGGAAGGACGTAGGGAGCAAATGAAAGAATTTGAATAATAATTATGAAAATGTACTGTGGAACATCCGTTTCCACTTATTGCCTTTTTCTTTATCTCAAGTTTTTATCTAATATACACAATTAAATAAATATTATTTAATGTCAACAACTCTTTGGAAATCAACTGTGACGATAACAAATACTTATGGATGAAGAGTTTTATGTTGTGATTAAGCAACAGAATATCCTACTAGTTCAAATACTTAACAGTAACTCACAATATGTGTTTTTCCTTTATTATGTACAAGCTGTAAATAATTAAACTAGGAGCTCTTGAAACTAAATTAAGTTCTATTATATACAAGTATTAATCTAAAGCAAGTACACCTTTCCTTGGCTGATTAACATAGAAGTCAAGTTTTTGTTAGAATAAAATATCTGATAATTTACTAAAGCACTCATAAGATTGTGTAAAACTTGATTTTAAACCCACATTCAATCAATTCTTTTCCAAGGCTGTTAGCTATATATACACTTTATTGCTGAGCTTCTGCATCTTAAATCCTTATAACACCAACCTTGACTGGAAAAATATTCATTACCAATACCCACTTAATTTAATGCAAAAACAGTCTGATGGTTTAGTTCATTGAAGTCTAGATGCTATGAAGTGGACATCTTGAAATTTTCCCACTGCTCAGGGCTGATAGTACCTGGAAAATGGCAATCCATCCTGAAAGGGGGTAAAGGGGAGAGACCTGTCAAGTCACTTTGCCTTGTTTTTAGATTACATGCAAAAGTATTTACTTTTACAGGAGCCAGTAAGCCTTCTGTTCCACGTGAAATAGAATAAGTGCTTTCTGGCAAATAGAAAAAAAAAGATATAGCAGGTTTAAATAGCCCTGAAGATGGAAAAGACTTTGGTTTAGTCACTACGTAAGGATAATTAGTAACTCTTTTGGGAAGAAAATTAAGGTTTGAATCTGTCAATGCAAACAATTTAAAACAAGGTAAAATGTAGAGAAAAACACCAAACAGGCAGAGCATTGCAACACAGCAATATATGTCTCAATTTGCATGTGATAGTTGCTTTCTAGTTCCTAAATGACCAGATCTCCTAACTGGATCGCAAGCAAAGCACCCTGGAATTGAGTTAGCTATGTGTTCCTTGTCAGGGGTATGCTAGTGTTCCTCCTACTGATACAGAGAAGAATGATGACAGAAGATAATAAGCAACACTGGACAGTGGGTTTTGTGGCTGCTTAGAAGATAAAAGGGGAAGTTGAACTTAGCGGCTTACAGCAGTTTTTGATTAGCAGTGGTACTTTGGGATATCCAAAAGGCAAATGGAAATGGTTATAGAGTTCTGTTGTGGAGGAAGGTAAATATCAAATACCCCAATCTCATTCAATGAAGTCTGTCATTATTACCATTAATCCTTTTCGTAGGTGATTTTTTTTTCTTTTTTTTTTCAGTGAAATTATTTTTTTGTGTGCCCTATTCATCTTGACCAAATATGTTACTGCAAATAGGAATAATTTTTAATGTGTTTTATTTGATGTTAAAGCCAAAGTGTAAAGTCAGTTACTTGACTCCTAAATTTATTTCCTTTTTCTTGGTACCCTACCTTGATCTTAATGAACATCTCCTCCCTAATCTCAGGAGGGCATGTGGTGCAGGAAGCTGACTTCATTGCCAGGTACAGAGGTGGCTCCCTGGCCATGGTGATTTGTTCAGAGATGGACTTGCGGTTTAGCTGGTCTGATTAGAATGAGTATCAGGGCATTTGTTTGGATATTGTGGCAGAAATGCTTTCCTCTGCTGGATAGGAATACAGAAGTATGATTGTTTGGAAACCACTGCCATCTATCGTGGAGTATAAGGAGAGAAGCCTCTAATGAATGAGGGAAATGCCCAGAAAGAGGGGTTGAGACATGCAAAAAAGAATAAAAGTCCTGGGCAATACCTTTTGAGCTGTGGTTCAAGCACTATTTGAAAGACTTTTCAGCCACAAAAGCAATAAATTATCTTTATTAATTAAGCCTGAGTTGTGTTTTCTACTACTAGCAAATAAAAGCATTTTGATAAATGTAGTAATCCTCCATTCTCCAATCCCTAAATCATATGTAAAAAATAAATAAATAGGGCTTCCCTGGTGGCGCAGTGGTTGAGAGTCTGCCTGCCGATGCAGGGGACACGGGTTCGTGCCCCGGTCTGGAAAGATCCCACACGCCACGGAGCAGCTGGGCCCGTGAGCCATGGCCGCTGGGCCTGCGCATCCAGAGCCTGTGCTCTGCAACGGGAGAGGCCACAACAGTGAGGGGCCCGCGTACCACACAAAAAACTAAATGAAAATAAACAAACAAACAAACAAACAAATAAATAAATAAATAAAAAGAAACAGACACACATAAGCAGCAGTATTTCTATATAGTTGTAAACTTTTTCTGACTCTCCTGCGTGACTTGTATACTATGGGTGCATGCAATACCATATTTTAATTGCTTATCTCATAGCAACACAGTTGAAACCATAAATGCCCAATATCAGTGAGCAATTTGGAGATTGCTTACTTTATTTCCTTTTACTTCACTCATTTGCCAAGGAAATATACATAATGTAATCACACTGTTATTTAGGAGTCAGGAGGCTTTTCTTTTTTTTTTTT
This sequence comes from Mesoplodon bidens, assembly GCF_964165515.1. Lineage (NCBI taxonomy): Eukaryota > Metazoa > Chordata > Mammalia > Artiodactyla > Ziphiidae > Mesoplodon > Mesoplodon bidens. Next base: position 35,123,837 of record NC_138161.1, on the reverse strand, counting down.
TGCGGTACACGGGCCTCTCACTGTTGTGGCCTCTCCCGTTGCGGAGCACAGGCTCCAGACGCACAGCCTCAGCGGCCACGGCTCACGGGCCCAGCCGCTCCGCAGCATGTGGGATCTTCTCGGACCGGGGCACAAACCCGTGTCCCCTGCACTGGCAGGCGGACTCTCAACCACTGCGCCACCAGGGAAGCCCATGGGGGCTTTTTTGACATTAACAGAAGATAGTCATCTGTAAACAAGAATTCTGTTTCATTCAAATATTTTGCTCATGGTAATAAAGAGCACAAGAAAGGAGAATGGAAAATCAGAGAACAAATCGTTTCTTCTCCTATTTCAAAGATTACCTGGAGGTGTCTGTTGCCCTTTACTGTATAATTAGAAAGATGCATTACTTGAAGTTAAAATTCCCAGTGAATAAAAAAACATGTTTTCATGAATATATTGATCTAAATAACTTAGGGAAACCCATATGCTTTTATTACAGGTCAAAACTCACCAGTGGAACTACATCATTAAATAACCAAAAATGTCTGTTTTTTTTTTTAACTTGACTGCATATGTATGTTTGTATAACAGGTGTTGACTACACATTCTAGTGTCCTTGTTTTTTTTTCTTTAGTATTAAGAGGCTACAATAAGAAGCCCACTAGGAATGTGGACAATGAAGGAAATAATTGGCTCTCTGGGAGATAAATGGTAAAATCAATATTAGATTATAGATCAGCAGACTTGTGACAGACCAGATGGCTTCTGGTTGAAGTTTTAACATATTTAAAGAAAAAAGGTGCCACACAGAAGGGGCATCAGTCAACTGTGGAAATGCAGGAAAAGAAGCCAAGACTTTGGGCAAAAGGTAATGATCATGAAAGGAAGAAGGGAGCCTAGTCATCAGACATCAAGTTACTTATGTCCCACTGGCAAGGTTGGCCCTTAAGATTTGGAACCAGGGGACGGCTCTTAGGTCTTTCTGATCTGAATGGAAAGTCCAACTCTATTGTGAAAATGACCAACAGGTATTCTCACCTGTTGCCATTAAACATTCAATTCATCTAACTCCCATTGTTTTGATTCCATGCTCACCAAGAAATCTAATTTCCACGTCTGCCTCTCTTGTTTTATGGTCCTTGTCACTATAATATTTCATAGTAAATTATTAAAAGAGACTTTGGTTAATGTTTATTGCATGACCACATAGTTTTGCCATGGGGAAGCAATGTGCCAACCTGCTGACTCAAATACTTATAGTTTGTGTAAAAGTTATATTTCTCAGTGCATATAAATAAATTGATTCTTTGATATTTATCTTACATGTTGTTTATTAGTAAGTGTGAACCAGTCATTCAAAGCCTAACCACACTTTAGAACATCAATAAGAAAGTGTCTTTGGGGACTTCAAAATAAAGGAACATAATAGAAGGATTATCTCTAATACCACTTACCTACCTATATATCAGCTTGTAAATTATCCATCAGAAAATTGTCAGGCATTGTATAGACATTTATATGAAGTTTGATAATTTGCTTAAATCTTTCATAGCCTTCTATTGCCTTCAGGATAGAATTTGGGCTATTTAGTGTGACATGCAAATCCCTTCATGATCTCACTTCCATTTTCATCTCTTGATGTCCTGCTGCATGTAATGCAGGCACATTTGCTATTATCTGAACTACCTACACATAAAAGTTTAGCCTGAACAGTATCTTAGGGGAGTCACTCCTCCCCTTTATCCTTTCTGCTTATTGAATACAACCCTTCTATGGAGCTCTAGTCTTTGCTCTCATAACATTCTTTGCAATACCATGATGTATGGTAACTGTTGATTTGTCTGTCTCATCAACGAGATTACAAGTCTTTTTGAAGGAGCAACTCTGAATTTTACCTTGGTATGACTAAAGATGTAAGGATGGCGCTTATATATGAAACTCAAGGGAGTTTACTGAATGGATGGATAAAGGGATGAATAAATATAGTAAAATTTGGCTTCCAACCCAATTTACATTCCTTGTTACTAATTATAGTAGGCTTCCATAATGACCCAGTTCTTTTTTTTTTAGCATCTTTATTGGAGTATAATTGCTTTACAGTGGTGTGTTAGTTTCTGCTGTATAACAAAGTGAATCAGCTATATGTATACATGTATCCCCATATCCCCTCCCTCTTGCGTCTCCCTCCCACCCTCCCTATCCCACCCCTCTAGGTGGTCACAAAGCACCGAGCTGATTTCCCTGTGCTATGTGGCTGCTTCCCACTAGCTATCTGTTTTACATTTGGTAGTGTATATATGTCCATGCCACTCTCTCACTTCATCCCAGCTTACCCTTCCCCATGTCCTCAAGTCCATCCTCTATGTCTGCGTCTTTATTCCTGTCCTGCCCCTAGGTTCTTCAGAACCTTTTTTTTTTTTTTTTTTTTTTTAGATTCCATATATATGTGTTAGCATATGGTGTTTGTTTTTCTCTTTCTGACTTACTTCACTCTGTATGACAGTCTCTAGAATGACCCAGTTCTAACTCTCCCTGTGTCCATATCCATTGCCATACACCTTTGGTAGGGCCCTTGCACTCTGACTCTTGAACTCTGCCATGTGGCTTGCACTGGGCCAATGGAATATTGGTAAACAAGATGCAAGCAGAGACTGGTGGAGAGGCATGCAAAGCAGAACCACTCTGCAGAAAAATGAATGATCCCAGCCAAGCCCAGCTAAGCCTAGCCTAGGTCAGCTGAATCCCAGTGATGCATGATAAATAAATGCTCACTGGTATAGGCCACTGAAGTTTTGAGTGCTTTGTTATGCAGCATTGTCACAATACAGAATTGATACATCCATGATCACTAGTGATCTTAATCAAGCAATTCCCCTTGTAAGAGCAAAGCAATGATTAGTGTTGACCATAGGCTGTATGGACTAATGGTTAAGGTAGCGTGCTACAAAGCCAGACTGCTTGGCTTTCAACCTCATTTTTGCCACTTACCAATAATTTAACATTGATCAGATTACTGATTTGTGTCATGCTTCAGTTTTCTCATCTATAAAATGTGGAAAATAATAGCATATACTGCATAAGTTATGAGTATTAAATATGTGATATATGTAAAATGCATGTAAAAAACTGCCTCGTGGAGTAAGTGCTCAATAAATGTTATTGTTCCTCTATGCAAATAGAACCTTGTCTAATGGATTTTTTCATTGTTCTTTCCCTTGATAAGTGTTATGCTATGTTCATCTTATCCATGATGTATGGTTCTGTACATCTGTGAAGAATTATAAAAATATTAATGTTTTATCATTTTGCTCAACAGCACGGGATCTTTTGAATTCAGAAGTAGGAAGAGTCCTAAATTGTAAGCCACACTTGGACACTTATAAAAGGGGCAATAGCAGATTTTCTGAGATGGTCACGTGACATATCCTAATAAAATATAGAAAAGTAGGATCTGAGAAAGTGAAGCCTATTCATGACGAAGCTAATAAGCAAGCCCCAAAATGTTCAGGTTGAGACTCTTCTTGCAAAGTTCACTTCCTTTCAAAGCTATCCAGAAAACAATTCCCAAGGGGAAGTCAGCTTGATAGACCCTCAAGGATTAAAGTAGCCTGGACTGACCTTCAGACCTACTGCATTTTTGTCATTTCTGTTTTTTGCCTATGTTCATACCTCTTTTGGGGCTCCCCATTTGTTGGTACTATGGAGTGTCTTATGGATCAAGTGACAGCAAGTATATGGGTTCTACTCTTTCACTGTGAGGGCCTTTGGAGAGGAAATCCTTGAGAGTAATAGTTTATCAGTATCCTTATTGCCTTCTACCATTATGCATAAGACTTCCTATTACACAGAATACTCAAGAAGGTGCGAAGGAAAATATTCAGCTTTGCCAGAAGTTGATGGGACAGGTGGATGACTAATAGTGAAGTCCTTGGATTTTGCCATATTCATTGCCAAGGTTTTCTGAACAAGAAGGAGCTCCTCAGACATCTTCTAGGATTCTTCCCATAAAGCACTGGTAACGCATCTCAGGATGCAACATGACTGTCATCACCATCTGTAAAGAAGAGTCAAAAAGCTGTCCGCAGCAACTGTTGGGACTTGCCATCTCTCTCGAGCACTGGCACAATCCCTGAATGAGCTGCTTTCAATCAGCTACTGTGCAGTGCTAAAGAAGTCTCCCAGAGTCCCTGGTAGTTTTTGCCTGCAAGCAGAGGCAGTTTTCTCTTGATAGGAGAGAAATACAAGAAGTTACATGAATTGTCTGGATATATGTCTCAAAACTTCGTATAGACATATTTTCAATTATTAGCAGACCTGAACTGAGGTACTTCTAAACAGATGTGGGTATGAATAGAATTAATTTTGATGCAAAGCTATTACATGAGGACATAGCCTTGTGGGTGACAACTGAGGGGCTGTGTTAGAGTCATTTCCTATTACTAATGGTGTAGAAGTAGGAATAGTTTGTAGATTTAGCTTCAGGATCATCTTTTCCTGAAGGCCTGCTTAGGGAGATGAGACATGAGGATTATGTTATCAGAATATAAATTTGGCCTCTGGGGAAGCTGTTTCAGCTCAAAAAATTATGGACATCTTTACAACACTCAGAAATCATTCTGCATACACGATAACTCACTGGAAATATGGAGCCAGCCACACACAGCAGAGATCCTTAGGAGAATGTCTTTGTTTGGAAGGAGATCAAAATAACAGCATCAACTTACACCTGTGATGCCCATTTGTAATGCTAAGGATAGTCCTTGGAGATGCAGACATGAAAGCTGTCGGTACATGCTGCTGACTTCTAAGCTTTCTGACAAATGATTATTAATAGCGATAAGTGAAAAAAGAGACCCAGCCTGTGTTGGGGGCGCTAAAATAGCCTGGGAATCCATGGGGGGTTATTAAGCATCACCCCCTTTTCCAAGACCACGCTTCCACACGGTGAAAAATGAGGCAATAGAGTAGGTCAGGGTGCCAACTTTTCACTCTGGGTACACTTGGGGAAGACATCTGGGATGGGACTAATCATTAATCTCCTGTAAGCTTTCTACCATTACTCACAAGGCTTTACATAGAACCCTCCATTTTTTTCCTGGAAACTGTGGAGCTCTATTTACATCAGAAGGGACATCAAGTACCACAACAATCACTAAAAATGAAATCCTACCACTCAGCCTGCCAACCAGCATGGAAAGTGTACAGCTGTAAGTGAGCTTCACAAGGCAAGGCATGCACAAGGGAGGGAAGACAGCAAGATGACAAAATAGCTTATGGATAGCATGAGAAAGGGAGCCAACTGAGAATGGCAGACGACGAAACCTAAAAAGACTCACAAAAGGGAAATCTTTGGCTTAGCTCTCTAGAAGCAGACAGAAAAAAGAATGGAGAAGCTACCTTGGGTGTGCAAGGGCAATGTCAAGCCCAGAGGTAAGACCTGCCCGAGTGCCTATGACTCTAGATGCCAGGCTTACAGCCACTCGAACCCAAGGGTGTACAGGGACCCTGGGTTACATATCAAACTCGACAGCTGTATTTGATACTCTCACTGTCATCTCTATCATTGTTGAATATAAGGGGCAAGAAGCTAAAGAGCTGCAGAGACATCTTAAATATTAAGGCTGTACAAACAACACTCTCAACATGAGATCACAAACATAAACATTTCAGAAAAGGTTATCTAAATGCTCTATGTATCTGTTATTTTTGTATACACTGACACCTCTATGTAGGCAATAAAATATGGGAAAATATATTTAAACTTCGGTTAGTATCTTCTCTGCTATTCTATTAGCTTGTTTGGCCTCCATTCCCACATATCTCAGAGATTGAACACTTCAGAGCAGTGCATGTGTGAAGGATTTGATGGTTTGTTTATAGGCTGCACACACACGTACCCTCGTATTTAAAAATCTGAGCCCATCCAAAACTTGTGGGAATTCTCTCTCCTTGCTTCTCAAAAGATCTTACACTACTTAATCTCTATTCATGTGAAACAAGAAACGGTGTCCTTCTCATTTTATTCCAAAGCCATCTTTAATGCCAAATGGATATTTGGGAAGTTGACATTTACTCAGAATTATTATTCAATCAAAGTGCTATTTTCTTCTTATGATGATTTCATTTGTCAGAGCAGTTTTAATGCAAAGCTTGTGATCAGGTATTTTTTTTTTAAACAATTGGTGCTACCATCTGTGTCACCTGAGGCTTCTTTTTGTTGATTATTTTGCATTGTAGCCTCATGTAATGTGACACAATGAAAACATAAATAATTTGAGCCTTGTTTTGCTGGGAGAGAACACTCCAGACAGTTGCGTGGTGCCAGAGTACCAATTCCAGAGAAGGCGAGGCAACGTAATATTCTTCCCATAAAAACATGCCACTTTTTTTTTCATCCTCTCTTTAAAATTCTTTGTTTAGTTTGATTAGAGATCCACATCAGAGGCATTTTCTAGGGCATGGGGCCTGCCTGCCTGGGAACTTCCCACTGTGCTGATGAAGCACCATTCACCTAGTCTGAGCCACTGGAGTTCAGAACAACCCTAGGGCATTTTTGTTTTCTGTTTTATATCTCGTTTGTTCTTTCTCTTTGTTCTCTTCCATTCAGAGGAAGGTGTGTGCTAATGCCAACTTGTTAGAAGTGTACCCAGCAGGAGGAGGAAATGAGCTGTTTGGATTCTTTAAAATAGTTCTTGCTTGTTCACCGGTGCTTTCGATTAGAATTAGAGGGTAGTCTTTCCATAGACATAAGGGACTCACTCCTCATATAGCTTAGGTTAGAAATTTCATTACTCAGTAAAAACCTGTATACTTTGATGGTTGGCCCCAACTCTCTGGTAATTAGCTTGTAGTCTCCTCCCCACCCCCATGCCCAGTAGAAATGGTTTTTGGCTATTCTTTCTGTAAAAGAGCTGTCTTCAAAAAATTAGATGCATTGGAGATTGATTGACTCTGAAATGTTGTTTGGAAAATGCTGGATTCCAGCATGAGCTGTATTTTCTACTGTCTTGCTACAGCTGGCACTTGTCTCTTGGAATAGGTTGAAAAGAAAAGGGGGTACTGAGCTAAGTTAATCTGGGAGTATTTTTTAAACTTAATTTTCAGAATGTATCATCAGTAAGAGAGTGAAAATAAACTTGCATCCTTGTGGAACATTTGAAGAGCTAGGGTTTTGGATCAAAGCTCATGTTCAGCTTATTGACCAATGCAACTTCCAGGTTTAGCTGCTTTCTTTTGTTGTTGTTCTTGAATTTTTAAATTTTATATTATTTTTTTATACAGCAGGTTCTTATTAGTCATCCATTTTATACATATCAGTGTATACATGTCAAACCCAATCACCCAATTCGTCACACCACCACCCACCCACTGCTTTCCCCCCTTGGTGTCCATACCTTTGTTCTCTACATCTCTGTCTCAATTTCTGCCCTGCAAACCGGTTCATCTGTACCATTTTTCTAGATTCCACATATATGCATTAATATACAATATTTGTTTTTCTCTTTCTGACTTACTTCACTCTGTATGACAGTCTCTAGATCCATCCATGTCTCAACAAATGACTCACTTTCATTCCTTTTTATGGCTGAGTAATATTCCATTGTATATATGTACCACATCTTCTTTATCCATTCATCTGTTGATGGGCATTTAGGCTGCTTCCATGACCTGGCTGTTGTAAACTGTGCTGCAGTGAACATTGGGGTGCATGTGTCTTTTTGAATTATGGTTTTCTCTGGGTAGAAATGGTTTTCTCTGGTTTTCCCTGGTATGCCCAGTAGTGGGATTTCTGGATCATATGGTAATTCTATTTTTAGTCTTTTAAGGAACCTCCATACTGTTCTCCATAGTGGCTGTATCAATTTACATTTCCAGCAACAGTGAAAGAGGGTTCCCTTTTCTCCACACCCTCTCCAGCATTTGTTGTTTGTAGATTTTCTGATGATGCCCATTCTAACTGCTGTGCGGTGATACCTCAGTTTAGTTTTCATTTCCATTTCTCTAATAATCAGTGATGTTGAGCAGCTTTTTTTTTTTTTTTTGCAGTACATGGGCCTCTCACTGTTGTGGCCTCTCCCGTTGCGGAGCACAGGCTCTGGACGCGCAGGCTCAGTGGCCATGGCTCATGGGCCCAGCCGCTCCGCGGCATGTGGGATCTTCCCAGACCGGGGCACGAACCCGTGTCCCCTACATCGGCAGGCGGACTCTCAACCACTGCGCCACCAGGGAAGCCCATGTTGAGCAGCTTTTCATGTGCTTCTTGGCCATCTATACATCTTCTTTCAAGAAAAGTCTATTTAGGTCTTCTGCCCATTTTTGGATTGGGTTGTTTTTTTAATATTGAGTTGCATGAGCTGTTTATATATTGGGAAGATTAATGCTTTCTCCGGTGATTCAGTTGCAAATATTTTCTCCCATTCTGAGGGTTGTCTTTTGGTCTTGTTTATGGTTTCCTTTGCTGTGCAAAAGCTTTTAACTTTCATTAGGTCCCATTTGTTTATTTTTGTTTTTATTTCCATTACTCTAGGAGGTGGTTAAAAAATGATCTTGCTGGACTTCCCTGGTGGCGCAGTGGTTGAGAGTCCACCTGCTGATGCAGGGGACACGGGTTCGTGCCCCGGTCCGGGAAGATCCCACGTGCCGTGGAGCGGCTAGGCCCGTGAGCCATGGCCGCTGAGCCTGCGTGTCCAGAGCCTGTGCTCCACAACGGGAGAGGCCACAGCAGTGAGAGGCCTGCATATCTCAAAAAAAAAAAAAAAGATCTTGCTGTGATTTATGTCAAAGTGTGTTCTTCCTGTGTTTTCCTCTAAGAGTTTTATACTGTCCAGTCTTACATTTAGGTCTCTAATCCATTTTGAGTTTATTTTTGTGTATGGGGTTAGGGAGTGTTCTAATTTCATTCTATTACATGTAGCTGTCCAGTTTTCCCAGCACCACTTATTGAAGAGATTGTCTTTTCTCCATTGTATATCTTTGCCTCCTTTGTCATAGATTAGTTGACCATAGGTGTGTGGGTTTATCTCTGGGCTTTCTCTCTTGTTCCATTCATCTATATTTCTGTTTTGGTGCCAGTACCATATTGTCTTGATTACTGTAGCTTTGTAGTATAGTCTGAAGTCAGGAAGTCTGATTCCTCCAGCTCCACTTTTTTCCCTCAGGACTGCTTTGGCTATTCGGGGTCTTTTGTGTCTCTATAGAAATTTTAAGATTTTTTCTTCTAGTTCCGTAAAAAATGCCATTGGTAATTTGATAGGGATTGCATTGAATCTGTAGATTGCTTTGGGTAGTATAGTCATTTTCACAATATTGATTCTTCCAGTCCAAGAACATGGTATATCTCTCCATCTGTTGGTATCATCTTTAATTTCTTTCATCAGTATCTTATAGTTTTCTGCATACAGGTCTTTTGTCTCCCTAGGTAGGCTTATTCCTAGGTATTATATTCTTTTTATTGAAATGGTAAGTGGGAGTGTTTCCTTAATTTCTCTTTCACGTTTTTCATCATTAGTGTATAGGAATGCAAGATACTTATGTGCATTAATTTTGTATCCTGCAACTTTACCAAATTCATTGATTAGGTCTAGTAGTTTTCTGGTGGCATCTTTAGGATTCTCTATGTATAGTGTCATGTCATCTGCAAACAGTGACAGTTTTACTCTTCTTTTCCAATTTGTATTCCTTTCATTTCTTTTTCTTCTCTGATTGCCATGGCTAGGACTTCCAAAACTATGTTGAATAATAGTAGAGTGGACATCCTTTTCTTGTTCTTGATCGTAGAGGAAATGTTTTCAATATTTCACCATTGAGAATGATGTTTGCTGGGAGTTTGTCGTATAGGATCTTTATTATGTTGAGGTAGGTTCCCTCTATGCCCACTTTCTGGAGAGTTTTTATCTTAAATGGGTGTTGAATTTTGTCAAAAGCTTTTTCTGCATCTATTGATATTACCATATGGTTTTTCTCCTTCAATTTGTTAATATGGTGTATCACATTGATTGATTTGCATGAAATGAAGAATCCTTGCATCCCTTGGATAAATCCCACTTGATCATGGTGTATGATCCTTTTAATGGGTTGTTGGATTCTGTTTGTTAGTATTTTGTTGAGGATTTTTGCATCTATATTCATCAGTGATATTGGTCTGTAAATTTCTTTTTTTGTAGTATCTTGATCTGGCTTTGGTATCAGGGTGATGGTGGCCTCACAGAATGAGTTTGGGAGTGTTCCTTCCTCTGCAATTTTTTTGGAAGAGTTTGAGAAGGATGGGTGTTAGCTCTTCTCTAAATGTTTGATAGAATTCACCTGTGAAGCCATCTGTTCCTGGACTTTTATTTGTTGGAGGGTTTTTAATCACAGTTTCAATTCATTACTTGTGATTGGTCTGTTCATATTTTCTGTTTCATCCTGATTCAGTCTTGGAAAGTTATACCTTTCTAAGAATTTGTCCATTTCTTCCAGGTTGTCCATTTTATTGGCATAGCGTTACTTGTAGTTGTCTCTTAATATGCTTTGTATTTCTGTGGTGTCTGTTATAACTTCTCCTTTTTCATTTTTAATTTTATTGATTTGAATCCTCTCCCTCTTTTCCGAGAGGCATCTGGCTAATGGTTTATCCATTTTGTTTATCTTCTCAAAGAACTAGCTTTTAGTTTTATTGTTCTTTGCTATTGTTTTCTTTGTTTCTATTACATTTATTTCTGCTCTGCTCTTTATGATTTCTTTCCTTCTGCTAACTTTGGGTTTTGTTTGTTCTTCTTTCTCTAGTTCCTTTAGGTGTAAGGTTAGATTGTTTATTTGAGATTTTTCTTATTTCCTGAGGTAGGCTTGTATAGCTATAAACTTCCCTCTTAGAACTGCTTTTGCTGCATCCCATAGGTTCGGGGTCATCTTGTTTTCTTTGTCATTTGTCTCTAGGTATTTTTTCATTTCCTCTTTGATTTCTTCAGTGATCTCTTGGTTATTTAGTAATGTATTGTTTAGCCTGCATGTGTGTGTGCTTTTTTACGTTTTTTCCCTGTAATTCATTTCTAACCTCATAGTGTTGTGGTCAAAAAAGATGCTTGATATGATTTCAATTTTTTAAAATTTACTGAGGCTTGATTTGTGACCCAGGATGTGATCTATCCTGGAGAATGTTCCGTGCACACTTGAGAAGAAAGTGTAATCTGCTGTTATTGAATGGAATGTCCTATAAATATCAATTAAATGTATCTGGTTTATTGTGTCATTTAAAGCTTCTGTTTCCTCATTTATTTTCATTTTGGATGATCTCTCCATTGATGTAAGTGAGGTGTTAAAGTCCCCCACTATTATTGTGTTACTGTCAATTTCCTCTTTTATAGCTGTTAGCAGTTGCCATATGTATTGAGGTTCTCCTATGTTGGGTGCATATACATTTATAATTGTTATATCTTCTTCTTGGATTGATCTCTTGATCATTATGTAGTGTCCTTCCTTGTAACATTCTTTATTTTAAAGTCTATTTTATCTGATATGAGTATTGCTACTCCAGGTTTCTTCTGATTTCCATTTGCATGTAATATCTTTTTCCATCCCCTCACTTTCAGTGTGTATGTGTCCCTAGGTCTGAAGTAGGTCTCTTGTACTCTTGTAGACAGCATATATATGGGTCTTGTTTTTGTATCCATTCAGCAAGCTTGTGTCTTTTGGTTGGAGCATTTAATCCATTCATGTTTAAGGTAATTATTGATAGGTATGTTCCTATTTTCTTAATTGTTTTTTTTTTTTTTTTTTTTTTTGTGCAGTACGCCCGCCTCTCACTGTTGTGGCTTCTCCCATTGCGGATCACAGGGTCCGGACACACAGGCTCAGCGGCCATGGCTCACGGACCCAGCCGCTCTGCGGCATGTGGGATCTTTCCGGACCAGGGCACGAACCGGTGTCCCCTGCATCGGCAGGCGGACTCTCAACCACTGCGCCACCAGGGAAGCCCCTTGGGTTTCTTTTTGAAGGCCCTTTTCTTCTCTGTGTTTCCCACTTAGAGAAGTTCCTTTAGCATTTGTTGTAGAGGTGGTTTGGTGGTGCTGAATACTCTTAGCTTTTGCTTGACTGTAAAGCTTTTGATTTCTCCATCGAATCTGCATGAGGTCCTTGCTGGGTAGAGTAATCTTTGTTGTAGTTTCTTCCCTTTCATCACTTTAAGTATATCATGCCACTCCCTTCTGGCTTGTAGAGTTTCTGCTGAGAAATCAGCTGTTAACCTTATGGGAGTTCCCTTGTATGTTATTTTTTCCTTGCTGCTTTCAATAATTTTTCTTTGTCTTTAATTTTTGCAAATTTGATTACTATGTGTCTCGGTGTGTTTCTCCTTGGGTTCATCCTGTATGGGACTCTCTGCACTTCCTGGACTTGGGTGGCTATTTCCTTTCCCATGTTAAGGAAGTTTTTAACTATAATATCTTCAAATATTTTCTCTGGTCCTTTCTCTCTCTTCTTCTTCTGGGACCCCTATAATGCAAATGTTGTTGCATTTAATGTTGTCCCCTTGGTCTCTTAGGCTGTCTTCATTTCTTTTCATTCTTTTTTCTTTATTCTGTTCCCCAGCAGTGAATTCCACCATTCTGTGTTCCAGGTCACTTATCCTTTCTGCCTCATTCTGCTATTGATTCCTTCTAGTGTAGTTTTCATTTCAGTTATTGTATTGTTCATCTCTGTTTGTTTGTTCTTTAACTCTTCTAGGTCTTTGTTAAACATTTCTTTCCTCTTCTTGATCTTTGCCTCCATTCTTTTTCCAAGGTCCTGGATCATCTTCACTATAATTATTCTGAATTCTTTTTCTGGAAGGTTGCCTATCTCCACTTCATTTAGTTGTTTTTCTGCGGTCTTATCTTGTTCCTTCATCTGGTACATAGCCCTCTGCCTTTTCATGTTGTCTATCATTCTGTGAATGTGGGTTTTTTTCCCACAGGCTGCAGGATTGTAGTTATTCTTGCTTCTGCTCTCTGCCCTCTGGTGGATGAGGCTATTTAAGAGACTCGTGCGGGCTTCCTGATGGGAGGGACCTGCTGGTGGGTACAGCTGGGTTTTGCTCTGGTGGGCAGAGCTGAGTAAAACTTTAATCTACTTGACTGCTGATGGGTGTGGCTGTGTTCCCTCCCTGTTCGTTGTTTGGCCTGAAGTAACCCAACACTGGAGCCAACCCAGGCTCTTTGGTGGGGCTAATGGAAGATTCTGGGAGGGCTCACGCCAAGGAGTACTTCCCAGAACTTCTGTTGCCAGTGCCCTTGTCCTCACGGTGCGCCATAGCCACCCACCACCTCTGTAGGAGAACCTCCAACACTAGCAGGTATGTCTGGTTCAGTCTCTCCTGGCGTAACCGCTCCTGCCTCTGCATTCTGATGCACATACTACTTTGTGTGTGCCCTCCAAGAGTGGAGTCTGTGTTTCCCTCTGTCCTCTCAGAGTCCTGCAATCAAATCCTGATAGCCTTCAAAGTCTGATTCTCTAGGAATCCCTCCTCCTGTTGTCGGGCCCCCAGTTTTGGTAGCCTGATGTGGGGCTCAGAACCTTCACTCCAGTGGGTGCACTTCTGTGGTAAAGTGTTGTCCAGTTCGTGAGTGACCCACTCAGCAGTTATGGGATTTGTTTTTATTGTGATTGCACCCCTCCCACCATCTCACTGTGGCTTTGCCTTTGTCTTTGGGTGTGGGGTATCTTTTTTGGTGAGTTCCAGTGGCTTCCTGTCAAAGATTGTTCAGCAGTTGGTTGTGATTCTGGTGTTCTCGCAAGAGGGAGAGAGCACGTCCTTCTGCTCCGCCTATTTGATTCCTAATCTTGAGGTTTAGCTGCTTTTGTTTGATTGTTTTTCTTTTTACATGTTTGTGCTCTCTCTAGGGCACAAAGATAGTGTTCGGATATACTGGAAATTGTTTATTGGTGATAGGAAGGGTTATAAATACCCTCTTATACCAGATAAACCATCCTGAACCATTTTTTGTCCTCCTTCAAACATTTTCCCTTCATATCCATAAAAGAGCCACATTTTAAGCAACAGGACTTAGAGCAAGCACCAGTGGACACGAGGGATTCTGATTTTCTGTGTACTTATTACTTAGAAAATTGATTAAGTACATTTTACTCAATTAACCACAGATGAGCCCTTGTGCTCCACTAGTTTGTAATTGCCCTAATTGATTCTGAGGCGAGATCTCTGGTCAGAGTCAAGCCAGATATAGGCTTTGTTAGTGATTTTGATGGAATGACCCCAGGAAGCTTCATTTTTACAGCTTTGATATAAAAAAGTCTAAGAAGCTTTCCCAGGCCTCTCTGCTTACTTAATTATATTTTTGATAATTTATTTTACCAATTGACTTCTAGCCAGGCCAGGTTATGTTTGATCTTGATGAGGTTTCAGACTTGCATGGGAGGAGGAAATGTCCTAGCTCATTATCTTCTATTTTTGCTTTATCAGACCTGTTTTCTGAAAACTGTATGGAAATTCTGGTTCTCAGACATTTTCTTTGAAAACCATTCATTTCTTTCCCCTCTTCTGAATTATTTTTTTAGCCTAGGGTGAATAGTGTGTCTCCTGGCTTCTAATCACCAAAATGTTAGAGATTTCACCATTAGCCACTTATTCTACTGTCTTAAGGATTATCTTTCCAATTCTATTCAAAAACCAGTATTATTTTGGTAAAGTGGGGCTTTAGGTAGAAGATTGGGTTAAGATCAAATTCCATTAGATACAACAATCCCATTAATTTAGAATTCTCAATTCTTAGAACTTTACTAATAAAGCAGTGTAGCAGAAATTATTTTGATACAGGTTTTTTATTCTTGATAATATTTCCAAATTAGACTCAGCATCTTCTACCCTCCTACTGTCTCCCTCTGGAAGGGAGCAAGAATAGAAGGCAGAGAGTAAGCTAAGATAGGCTGTTTTCTGTCATGAGGCAGAATGAGGACTTGAGATAGACATTAAGTAATTTAAAAAATTGTTTTATATTTTTGTTTTTTTTTTAGCACCAGAGTTTGTGGGCTATGGGGTTCATATTTACTATAGGTTTCTGTTATATTCTGTTATAATGGTTCTTAGAAACATTTGTTACAAGAGTTCAACTCCTGTTGACTCACACAGGCATGGTCTCTTGGAACACAAATAACTCTGGGAGTTGAAAAATATCAAGTCCTTCCTGTTCCTATACCCTTCCAAATGTAGTTCTTGCAGAGAAAAAACAAAAAAAAGATGTTGGAATTCAGGAAGTATTCCATATATGTGTGTAGTTACTGGACAGCAGAGATAAATATTCTGTACATGTTTCTTTGGAGGAGAGGGTGTAGGTTCATAGTGAGAGGGGAGGAATGTAATCCTGAAGACACACTTTATGTATGACATAATTTCACCTACAGCTCCAGACTTTTCAGAATTATTCTCAGCCACATTTAGTAGGCAATTCATAGTCCATGGTCATGTGAGTAAATATCTTATGCTGTTAAAGAGAAAAACCACAGGCCCAAAATGGCGTCACTTGTGCTGAAACCCAAGGTACCAAACCTAGATTTAAAACCTAACCTAACAGCAGTTTCGACCTTCACCAAATATGTAATTTTAATCAACCAGTCTGGAATTTTCTGGTCAGCACCAATGAGATAATCTGCCATGTGGGACCCATCCATCCCCCATAGGAAGAAGAGGCAATTTCAGTGATAAAACCCTTGCTGTTCCCTCCCCCTCCCCCCAAAAAGATATCCTTTTTTTTTTCCGTTAATAACTCCCTGGCCCCACCCATCTTCCTATAAAATTCTTCCATTTGTAGAACACCTCAGCGTGCCCTTTCAGTTGCTAGATAGGATGCTGCCCAATTCATGAATTGCCTAATAAGGCCAATGAGATCTTCAAATTTACTCAGTTGAATGGTGTTTTTTAATAACTCAAACCTGTTTAATTTTTATTTTTAAAATTTTGCCATCTCAGTCCTTACCTTGGTGGATTTTGTTGTGAATGTTGTCACTAGGGTATAATGTCAGATTGTGCATGTATATGGGGTTTGAACAAACATAGTGGGAACAGCGTTGTCCATTTAGGGGAGGAAAAAATATTTTTCCTTTACCCATCTCTGGCAGGGTCCTGTAGATCAGACTGTAAAAAGATTAACAAGAGGGAAACAAACAATTTTATTAACATGTGTATCCTGCACACCCATGGGAGCAACCAATGATGAGTAACCCAAAGGGCTGGTTAGAGCTTGGATCCATATACCATCTTAGGGTTTGGGGCTTCTGAGAGGGGGGAACAAGTTATGAGAAGGTGACCCAGAAAAGTATGGTAAACAAGGGTTGTTTAGTAAGGTTTATTATACAGATTTAAGTTTTCCCTATTGATAAGAGTTGTTAAGAGTCCTTTACCAGCATCTGCTAGTTCTCAATGGCCATTACCTCAAAACAATCCATATGCCCTAGAGGCATAATTTGGTGTGGCCTATTCTGGTACCCTTCATTCATCACTCCTCTCACTTGCATTATTTAAGATACATTTAGTTACAAGTTAAAGACAATTGAGCTCAAACTGTCTTAAACACTAAAAGGAAATAAAACGTTCATCTTCTTAAAAGGTTTAATATTAGATTTAATCCAATGACTCAACCTGGTCATCAAGGATGCAGTGTTATTTCTCCACTCTGTTTCTAATGTATTAGAACCTATTCTGTGATTGTTTCCCCCATAAACACATGAAGGTTGCCAGCAGATTCCAGAGTCAAATGCCTACAACTGAAGAAAGGATCTTTGTTTATGAATTCTCAGCAAAGTTCCTGATGTGCCATTTAATTGGTCCAGAGCAACTTTCTGATTTGACACTAATTAAGCCAGCTTAGTTTATGTGTCTGTCCCTTAAGCAATTTTTATGGGCAGGAAATTCAATACACTTATAGGCTTAATTGAGGTCACATCCTCCAGTTCTGAACAATCCCAGCCCAACATTCAGCTTCAATGAAAAAATATGGACAAATGGTTTCCTCAAATCTTAACTATTTATTCTTGCTAAAAGAAATGGGAGTAGTTGCTGGAGAGAAAATAACAATCAGTGACTTCAGTTTTTTGAGAGTTACTGGTTTAGAAACTATATACACATATATAGAGAAAATTAAAATATATGTAAAATTTGTATTTATATATGTGTATATGTGTATGTGTGTATGTATTAAACAAGAGTGGTAGAAAATTTGAAAGGATAGCTTTTTATCCAAAGTAATACAGAGCTGAGGGAATGTTGCCATTGACTAGAATGGGTGTAGCCTTTGGAACAGAATCATGGAGATATTTAGTGTCACAGAATTTTAGGGTTGAATGCAAGAAAACTAGAAGACTCCAGTTTTAAAAACCCTCTTTCTTATATTGAGCTGAAATCTTCCTCCTTTTAAATTTCGCCAAATCTTATTTTCCCTGGTATTGCCATTTGAAACTACTTATAACAAGAAATCCTTCTTTTTCATGACAGTCCCTCAAACATTTGAGGTTGGTTGTAGATAATAAACAAGGTAACACTGTCTTATATTTGGGTAGTGCTTTAAAGTTTTCAAAGTCCTCTTATGTCCAGTATCTTATTTCTTTATTAAAAAAATATATAAAATTAGAAAAGTTAATCAAATTAGGAATTTCCTTGGCAGCAAGTGATAGATACCAATTTCAAAGATGATGTAAAAATAAAAGAGAAATGTACTGGCAAGTGATTGCAAGGAAAAGTTGAACAACAAAGCAAATAGTATTCCAGAGCTGAACTTAGAATGACTCAGTGAGCAAAACAACATGACTCTCTATTTCTTAATTGTCAGTCTCTCTGCTTATCAGCTTCTTTCCTATTGCAGCCTGCCTTTTCTTGGGAGTAACTGTCATCAGTAGCAGCTCCTTAACTGTCGTCTCCCACCTTTGGCTATTGAAGAACATCTGACCCCGCTCTGGCTCACCAGTCCCATGAAGGGCCTTGTGGAGTAATCGGCATGAGGTTTCTGAACCTGCTACAACCAAATACAGTTAGAGGTTTGTTGGAGGAGGCAATCAAGAGGATATGACTGCTGGCTGATGCTTGAGCTGGACCCTGGGAGTGGGAGGCTCCTTACCTGCTCTCCTGTCCTTGGAATGTACATCCTGTCCATCAGTCCAGCATTCCCACACCAAGAGCTCTTTCAAGGACACAGCCTTGAGAGAGTAAGATATTGTGACCATCTGAATCAAATAGGTGTCTAAATCTAGCCAAGGCCTCTATATAAACTCTTAAGATTCTGTCAGGTGGGTGCAGAAATCTAGTCTTCTTGCCACTGCTCAAGACAAGCCTCATAAGTAAGTTTCCTTGCTTATTATAACTGCTCTCTACCAAGTCAGCTCTACCCACCACCAGTCCCTCCCATCAGGAAACTTGCACAAGCCTCTTAGATAGCCTCATCCACCAGGGGGCAGAGAGCAGAAGCAAGAATAACTACAATCCTGCAGCCTGTGGAAAAAAAACCCACATTCACAGAATGATAGACAACATGAAAAGGCAGAGGGCTATGTACCAGATGAAGGAACAAGATAAAACCATAGAAAAACATCTAAATTCAGTGGAGATAGGCAACCTTCCAGAAAAAGAATTCAGACTAATGATAGTGAAGATGACCCAGGACCTTGGAAAAAGAATGGAGGCAAAGATCAAGAAGAGGAAAGAAATGTTTAACAAAGACCTAGGAGAATTAAAGAACAAACAAACAGAGATGAACAATACAATAACTGAAATGAAAACTACACTAGAAGGAATCAATAGCAGAATAACTGAGGCAGAAAGGATAAGTGACCTGGAGCACAGAATGGTGGAATTCACTGCTGGGGAACAGAATAAAGAAAAAAGAATGAAAGAAATGAAGACAGCCTAAGACAGGGACAACATTAAATGCAACAACATTCACATTATAGGGGTCCCAGAAGGAGAAGAGAGAGAGAAAGGAACATAGAAAATATTTGATGAGATTATAGTTAAAAACTTCCTTAACATGGGAAAGGAAATAGCCACCCAAGTCCAGGAAGTGCAGAGAGTCCCATACAGGATAAACCCAAGGAGAAACATGCCGAGATACATACTAATCAAACTGGCAAAAATGAAAGACAAAAAAAAGTTATTGAAAGCAGCAAGGAAAAAATAACATACAAGGGAACTCCCATAACGTTAAGAGCTGATTTCTCAGCAGAAACTCTACAAGCCAGAAGGGAGTGGCATGATATACTTAAAGTGGTGAAAGGGAAGAACCTACAACCAAGATTACTCTACTCAGCAAGGATCTCATTCAGATTCGATGGAGAAATCAAAAGCTTTACAGTCAAGCAAAAGCTAAGAGAATTCAGCACCACCAAACCACCTCTACAACAAATGCTAAAGGAACTTCTCTAAGTGGGAAACACAGAGAAGAAAAGGGCCTTCAAAAACAAACCCATAACAATTAAGAAAATGGTCACTGGAACATACATCTCAATAATTACCTTAAACATGAATGGATTAAATGCTCCAACCAAAAGATACAGGCTTGCTGAATGGATACAAAAACAAGACCCATATATATGCTGTCTACAAGAGTACAAGAGACCTACTTCAGACCTAGGGACACATACAGACGGAAAGTGAGGGGATGGAAAAAGATATTACATGCAAATGGAAATCAGAAGAAACCTGGAGTAGCAATATTCATATCAGATAAAATTGACTTTAAAATAAAGAATGTTACAAGAGACAAGGAAGGACACTACATAATGATCAAGAGATCAATCCAAGAAGAAGATATAACAATTATAAATATATTTGCACCTAACATAGGAGAACCTCAATACATACGGCAACTGCTAACAGCTGTAAAAGAGGAAATCGACAGTTACACAATAATAGTGGGGGACTTCAACACCTCACTTACACCAGTGGACAGATCATCCAAAATGAAAATAAATAAGGAAACAGAAGCTTTAAATGACACAATAAACCAGATAGATTTAATTGATATTTATAGGACATTCCATTCAAAAACAGCAGATTACAGTTTTTTCTCAAGTGTGCATGGAACATTCTCCAGGCTAGATCACATCTTGGGTTACAAATCAAACCTCAGTAAATTTAAGAAAATTGAAATCATATCAAGCATCTTTTTTGACCACAACGCTATGAGGTTACAAATGAATTACAGGGAAAAAACGTAAAAAGCACACACACATGCAGGCTAAACAATACATTATTAAATAACCAAGAGATTACTGAGATTACTAAATAATCAAAGAGGAAATGAAAAAATACCTAGAGACAAATGACAATGAAAACAAGACGATCCAAAACCTATGGGATGCAGCAAAAGCAGTTCTAAGAGGGAAGTTTACAGCTATACCAGCCTACCTCAGGAAACAAGAAATATCTCAAACAAACAATCTCACCTTACACGTAACGGAACTAGAGAAAGAAGAACAAACAAAACCCAAAGTTAGCAGAAGGAAAGAAATCATAATCATCAGAGGAGAAATAAATGAAATAGAAACAAAGAAAACAATAGCAAAGATCAATAACACTAAAAGCTGGTTCTTTGAGAAGATGAACAAAATTGATAAACCATTCACCAGACTCATCAAGAAAAAGAGAGAGAGGACTCAAACCAATAAAATTAAAAATGAAAAAGGAGAAGTTAGAACAGACGCAGCAGAAATACAAAGCATCCTAAGAGACTGCTACATGCAACTCTATGCCAATATAATGGACAACCTGGAAGAGATGGACTAATTCTTAGAAAGGTATAACCTTCCAAGACTGAACCAGGATGAAATAGAAAATATGAACAGACCAATCACAAGTATTGAAATTGAAACTGTGATTAAAAACCTTCCAACAAACAAAAGTACAGGAACAGATGGTGTCACAGGTGAATTCTGTCAAACATTTAGAGAAGAGCTAACACCCATCCTTCTCAAACTCTTCCAAAAAATTGCAGAGGAAGTGACACTCCCAAAATCATTCTATGAGGCCACCATCACTCTTATACCAAAACCAGACAAAGATACTACTACAAAAGAAATTTACAGACCAATATCACTGATGAATATAGATGCAAAAATCCTGAACAAAATACTAGCAAACAGAATCCAACAACACATTAAAAGGATCATACACCATAATCAAGTGGGATTTATCCCAGGGATGCAAGGATTCTTCAATATATGCAAATCAGTCAGTGTGATACACCATATTAACAAATTGAAGAATAAAAACCATATGATTATCTCAATAGATGCAGAAAAAGCAAAAACAAACAATAAAACCCCCAAAATATCAAAAACAAAAGAACTGCCCTCTACCAATCTGAAGTCCTCTACCTCTTTCTTCGGTCTCTCCTTGCCCTCTGTGTATGGAGTCCAGTTTCAGATTTCACTAGGGAAATTCCAGAGGTCGAGAACTGATGATTGATGAGCCAACTGAGAGACCAAATAAATGAGTCTTGGGAATATTAAAGTCAAGCGCAAATGGACACCAGACTTGAAAATTCCCTGAGCAGACAAAACTAGTTAGTCATACAAGCAAAGCTTTAATCTAGCTTATTTTGCCAGACAAGCAAGGTTAACCTGTCCTGGGTCACTTCTTGCTTGTGCCTCTGAAAATTATAAGCAGAACTTAAAACGTTCCTCAAAGTTGATATGTGGTAACCACTAACCAATTCCCATTTATTTAAGAAAATTCTAATATTATAACCAATCTCTATAAAGAATAGACACTTATTGCTTTCACACTATATAAGCTGTGTTATGACAATACACCTCTGAGCTTCATTCCATGTTTTGGTTTGAGTGCTCCCAGTTTGCAAATATTTTTTTTTTTTTGGTGTGTGAACAACAAGCTTTTACTAATTACTACTTAAGCAATTCATTGGTTTTACTGCTGTTTTTTTATTAGCTTTTGACAGGAAAGAGGCATCCTCCAGGGAAATCATGAGTTGACCATTGAACTCTATGTGGGAGGAGTGGCATATATGTTAGATGTTTGTGGACCACTCTGAGTCTGTGGATGCCCTGAAATCGCCAGCTGGTCTAACACCCTTGTCTGAGGAACTGCACAGAGCATGCTGTGGCAAAGAAGGGAAACAAATGGCCCCCCACAGTGGACTGGCCTCTACTGTGGCCACCGATGTCCAACTAGAGGCTGAGGTCCAGTTAGAGAGTTGGCAGAAGAGCGAGGTTAGAGAAGGACATGCGGGTGTCCACTGCTCTGCTCGCATTGGGGCTGGCGGACAAGGTGGGAGAGCAGGATAACAAGTTGGACACCTTAGTGTGTGTTTTGAAAAGGTGGCAAGGTGCAGACTGCTGAGGAGTAAGGTCCAGTTGTTTGTGACAAAGCCTGGTTAGGACAGTAAAAGGTGGAATCCCTGGGAAAGTGAGGAGACTGAAGAGGAGGATGTTGTGATCGACAGTGAAATGGACAGAGCACCTGTGACATCTGATCTCTAGTACAAAGGAAAGCCAAAGCACTGTGACGACAACACCAGCCAGCCGGGCAGCCCCCAATTCAGGAAATGTTCCTGATGAGAGAATATGCTCCCGCTGAGCTTATTGATATAACTTCCAAGTTCCAGCCAAAGGCCAGGGAAAGTATCCAGGCATGGTTAGTGCAGCTATGGGATACAGGGGGTGATGGCATTTCTCTGACCAGGCAGGAGGCAGAGAGAATGAACAATATCACCCCACCCTCCCGGTCCTCTGGCAGTGCCTGCATGGCACTCAGGAGGTTCAATGTACTCACTCCCTTGTAGATTGGACTATTCTATCCTTCAGGGAAGCTTGGCCCAGTGAGGGGGATCTCTGTGGGTGCATGGGGCCTTGGAAATCTATAGAGGAGGTACCAAAAATTCTTAGGACCTGGAAATAGGCCATCTATGCTCATCATTAAAGGCCCTGAGTGTGCCACATTTGCTCTAGGAATGAAGGACAGAATATTCCAATTCGACCCCAGCACCTGGTATGGAAAGCTGATATCCATTCTGAGCCCAGTTGTGGGACAAGATATTTATGATGTTGGAAAATCCATTGCTGATCTGGGGGAAATGGACAAATCCTGGGAATGGGTACAGGATGTGGGAAAGGCCCAAGACAGAGAGGGAGCTCAAAAAGCCAAAAGGCTTCCCCGGTCAACTGTAAAGTGTGTGGTAACAGGAACTGGGAAGCAGTGTGATGTCATTTGACTTCATTGCTGCCGGGACCCACCTGAAAAGACAGACCATCCACCTAAGGCTGTGTTGGTCAGCCTGTGCAAAGCCTTAAAACCTGAACAACAGCTCACAGCTGCCCCACCTTTCCCTACCATCCCTGATGGGTTGGCTGCTTCCCATGTCCCAGGTATGCTGCAGGCTGAGATTGCTTCCAGGTGGGGGCCCTTGGAGGCGATAGGAGGCTTCCTGTTGAGCTCACTAGTCAGTGCTCCTAGCAGGAGCTCCTCCAGGAAGAGCCTCTCAGTAAGAAAGAGCATATCATCATAAAAACTTCCCTTCCTATCAAGGGCTGGGTTGAGAAGGTGTTCTGTCCACAGGTCCCACACTAGGAGCTGTTTCAGAGACATAGCCTCGAGAGAGTAAGATGTTGTTGAGACCATCTGGACTGAAAAGGTGACTAAACCTACCTAAGGCCTCTGTATAAACTTTTTAAGATTCTGGTGGGCAGGTGCAGAAATCTACTCTTCTTTTTTTAGTTTTAATTAAAAAAAATTTTTTTTGTGGTATTGATTCAGTGTTTTTATTTTTTTAACTTTTTATTTTATATTGGAGTATGGTTGATTAACAGTATTGTGTTAGTTTCAGGTGTACAACAAAGTGATCAAGTTATACATATACATGTATCAATTACTTATCAAATTCTTTTCCCAATTAGGTTGTTACAGAATACTGAGCAGAATTATACAGAAATCTACTCTTCTTGCCATCGCCCAAGACTAGCCTTGTAAGTTCCCTTAAAACTACCACCTCCTGGGCCTTCCCTGGTGGTGCAGTGGTTGAGAGTCTGCCTGCCGATGCAGGGGACATGGGTTCGTGCCCCAGTCTGGGAAGATCCTACATGCCGCGGAGCGTCTGGGCCTGTGAGCCGTGGCCGCTGAGCCTGTGCGTCCGGAGCCTGTGCTCCGCAACGGGAGAGGCCACAGCAGTGAGAGGCCTGCGTACCGCAAAAAAAAAAAAAAAAAAAAAAACTACCACCTCCTAATCTGGAGTGGTCTGCCTCTTTCTTCAGCCTCTTCCTGCCCTTTGTGTGTGGGGACCAGCTTCATATCTCACCCTGAAAATTTCCAAGGTTGCAAACAAACAAGGTTGATCATACTTCCCATGTAAATAGTGGATAGTTTCCAAGAAAAGTTGTTGGGAAGACAGGCACATAGTTATCTACTACATCAATACAATTTTATGGATGAGGAAACTGAAACTTACAGATATCAGGCAATTTATCCAAGACAGTTTCTCTAGCAATTGACAGGTCAAGAACTTCAGGCTTTTTGACGTCATATCTTTTTAAAAAATCTTTTCCCAGAATTTTCTCTTTTCTAACCTGAATTACTCCAGTTTTTAGCCGACTCTCCAGATATAATCTTTCAATTATACTCTTCTTACAAGTGTTCAATTTATGCATATTTTTGTACTCAGAATTCAGCAAAATTATGTTACAGAATAAAGAAAACCAAGGAAAAACAGTCAAAATATTCCTCTTAAAGGCATTATTGTAATGTTATTATTCAGTTAAGTCACAGTCACTTTGGACATCCCTGCAATAATCAAACACCTCTTATATTTTTCACCTGCAAAGATCTGTTAGGTGAGACTCACTAATCTTCTGTTAAAAAGATAAATCTCTTTGATATTTCATGTTTTAAGTTTGACCCACTTTTTCTTTTAGCTTCTCAAACTTTTTGAAAACCTTATTCTGTCAATCACTATATGTAAATAACATTTTCCTGAACGCAGACATCTGGATATGTGATCTGATGCATCTTTTTGCTGCTTTTAGGTATGTCATTCTATCTAGCTATCAACATTTTAAGTTTCCTGTATAAAACTAAAGATTCTCTTATCCTCTAGCTCTGATTCTACCCTTTGGAGAAGAATAAGAGATTCCACCGAAATATATGAGTCAAAGAAGTGGGGTTTGACGCTATTTTTAAGACTCCTTTGGTTCCTAATGAATCCATACACAAGCTGGTTTGATAAAAATGAGAAATTATTAGTGTACATAAATGTAAAGTCGCAGGGCTGGACTGACTCAGCATGACTGGATCTATGTGCTCAAGTGATACCCTTGCTGCATCTCTCTTTACCTGATCTGCTTCTTTCTGTGAATTGACTTAATCTTCAGGCAGGTGTTCTCCATGTTGTAGGACTTTAGGAGCCCCTAGTGGAAATCATCTGTATTTTCCACCATCCAAAATTAGGAGAAAATCCATGCTTATCTAAAAAGGATTCACAGAGCAAATCTCAAGGTTTTGTGTTGAAACAAGGAGGTCTATTGTCTGAAAAGAATATGATACTGAGTTGTAAAGATTTTGTGAAAGGGCACCCAGCTTGTGATGAGGAGAGCTGAGCTCAAGCCAGGGCTTCACCTCTATACCTCATTTTAGTTTAACATACACAATCTAGATCAAAATATTTTATAGGAGCTATAAAAATTCTCAATTTTTTCATTTCTTGGATGATACATGTATGTATCCCCCCAGAAGACTCATTTACACTTATAATTATGAATGAAAGAAAATCTTATCTTTATTCATTTGGGTTCTTTTTACATTTCTATGGTCACAAAGTTTTCTTTGTATTGAAGTCTTCTAAGTTAAATATACTATTCTACTTATTGTCTATAGATAATATTTAATGTACTTGGATTTTATAAGAAGGTATATCTTGGTTCTGTCATATTTTAAAAGATGTCTACACTCTCAGTTAGTATTTACATAAATAAGAATTAAAAACCTAGCTGCTTGATTTAGCTCTAAAATGATTTACCTTCAGAATACAACTACAAAAGATATTATTTTATCAAAAGAACAAAAAGTATTAGTTAAGATTCTGTTGGTTTTAAGTGTTCAAATACAACTTGAAAAAGCTGAAGTAAAATGGGAACTTAATGACTGGCTTCTAGGCTGTCTCACAGACTGGGAAGATAAGAAAATAGCTCAGGGCTTCCCTGGTGGCACAGTGGTTGAGAGTCCGCCTGCTGATTCAGGGGACATGGGTTCGTGCCCCGGTCCGGGAAGATCCTACATGCCGCGGAGCGGCTGGGCCCGTGAGCCATGGCCGCCGGGTCTGCGCGTCTGGAGCCTGTGCTCCATAACGGGAGAGGCCACAACAGTGAGAGGCCCGCGTACCGCAAAAAAAGAAAAAAAGAAAATAGCTCAACCTCACAAATAACTGGAATCAGGGGTTAATCCCTCAGAACTCTTTCCCATTTAGGCTCCTCCAATCTGAAGCAAAAGTGGTTGCCTCTAACTCACCAACTGTAGAAATCTCTATGTCTATCTCAATCTCTATCTCTATATCTCTGTATCTATCTCTGTCTCTATCTCTCTATATTATAGCTTCGGCTAGTAGAGGGAGTTTTGTTCCCCTTTTTCTAGTTTTATAATCTTTAGGGAAAGACTCTTATTGGTTCATCTTGGATCAGGGACCCATCCTAGTGACCCGAATCTGGAATTTGAAAAGAACTTTGTCCCAGCTTTTGTCAGATGCTTATGCCAATTGGAGCAGATTCCCAGTTGTTGTCAGTAGCCAGTATGACATGATGCTAAGTATTCTTTCTATAGTTACTATGAGTTTGAGGATGAGCTACCTTTCAGAAACGGATCTATAATATCCAGCACACTAAGTAATGGATTTTCTCATAGCCAGTGATATTGATATTAGTTCAAGTCCTCATTGAAGATTTAACATATGTATCCTAGCTATAACTGGAGTTCATATTTCAGCATTCTTGCTAATAATATTATATGCAAAGTAAATTTGTCCTTTTCAACACCACTTGCATATATGTTAATTATCAACTCTCTTACTAATTGTTTTCAGTTCATCCCATGACAACTCTTGAATATAGCTGGCATTCAAAACAGATATTTTTAACTTGACTAAAGGAATAGCAGTGATTATAGAATTAAACAGACATGAATGATGTATCACAAAAAGATTCATGCTTTGGAAATTTGTTCTGTTAGTATTTGTTTTGTAAAGGGCATGCTTGAAATTCTAATGACAAATGCACACATATTTCATACTTTACGTTTCTCAAAGGACTTTAAAAATTATTCTATAAGGTTTCTGAAATTCCTAAAATAAAAGCTGTAGCTAATCTTTATAGTTATAAATAGTTGATTTTAGAAACCACTTGAAATCATCTATCAAGTAAAACTTTTCCAGAGCATCTCATACACCAAAACGACACTGCTAGAAGACGCTAGTACACCATGTAGATACACTTAGGTTATCCCAAAGAAGAGGATTAAATTTCAGAAAAAACTATAATTTTCTCTTTTCATGCATTGTTCCATAAGAGCACAGATACCTCTGAGTAGCTTATTAACAGAAAATTATTTCAATAGGTGGATTAGACAGAGTTGGTAAGAAACTGTGAATTCAGCCCAGTTTTAAAAATTTACTAAAGCTTGCCATCTAGAGGTCTACAAGGGTATATTTTGGAAAGTATTTTCAGACATTTTCTATAATCTAAAGTCCTGATATTTATATGTTTAATATATTCAATCAAATGAAGACTCAAGTAAAGGGAGAACATTTCAGTTATTACTGGATCTACACAGGATATTTTAAATTTTGGACTTTTAATTTTAAATAAAAACAAGTTTGCTTCTATTTTTTTACTTATACAATCATTTTCATAGTTACGTTGTAAGAAACCTTTTAGGCAAGCCTGCAAATTTCTTCACACTATATGAGAAAAGGAAAACAATACATTACAGGCTGGTAAATGTACCATAGTATATATAATGATTAACATTTTGTTGACTATTAAGGCTAACTGTCTTTTGGTTATTTGTATTCCTGGTGAGCAGTGCTGTTTGATGGATGGAAAAAGAAAGTTGTT
Source organism: Mesoplodon bidens (assembly GCF_964165515.1). Lineage (NCBI taxonomy): Eukaryota > Metazoa > Chordata > Mammalia > Artiodactyla > Ziphiidae > Mesoplodon > Mesoplodon bidens. The sequence continues at coordinate 35,095,790 of NC_138161.1, read as the reverse complement.
CGTGTTAAATAATTATAGGAGTATGGAAAGCAAAATTCCCTGATAATAAAAGAAAAGGACATCCTTCTAAATCTAGGTCTAGTACTACATCATTATGTATGTGTGTATAAACAAGGTGAATTTGTGAATTTGGGGTACTTTAAGAAATAATTGTAATACATATCATTGCTGCAGTAGATTACACAGAGGAGGCATTTATCAAGATTGCAAGTGTGTTTTCATGAATGTTTTACAGTTGTCAGCCTATCAATGGCTGAAACAGTGGATAATAAGCTTTAAAATGTAGATTATGAGGCCATAAGAGAAGCTACTTCTAATGAAAACTTTCCAATCAACTGAGTTGAAGGTTAGGAATTTTCAATTCTCACTGTGTCGCAGGGTGCTGGTTTTAGCAGTAAGAGAGACAAGAATGTTATGGTTGCTGCCACTATCAATGCTTTACTTTGTCAGGAGGAGGTGGTGAGCATTCCATGTGATCCAGACAAATATGTTCACTTTTTAGCAGCACTGGAAAACCCTGAAAATGCTTTCTTAAATTAAAAAAGAATAATTTGATACCATACCAATATTAAATCATTGCATTATTTTTCCCATTTTAAGAGACCCTCTAGTTTAAGGTGTCAAGTCAACTAAATGTACACATTTATATCTGCTTTTGTGATGTTAAGATGTATTCCAGTGTCAGACTTTCTAAATGGGGAAAAAGTGTTTCTAAAAAATGAGAAATTGCTGTAATAAAAATGGCTTTATCTAGTAGAGGTAATATATATGCACCTCTGTAATTAAGTATCTCATGTTATGATATAATTACTCAGTGTCCTTACATTGACCTCCAGGAAAAGAGTATCTAAATATTACATTATAGTTTTAGCATTTGTCTTTTAAAATAGTATGGTTCCTGTGAAATGCAGTGCATTATGTTGATGAAACATCCAAGACAATGTACCAGCAAAAGGTTATGCCAGCAGCAGTGAGGTTCTTCCGCCTCATTCCAGAGAACTTTTTTATCTTGAAATCGACTTAAAAATAGTAATAAGATTGAACAGACATCTCAATCTCTGGCCTCATCAGTGTTTGGGAGCTACATGAACTGTGGCCCCCTGGGGCAGACTGTCCATTATGCACAATTCACAGCCCAGTAACGATGGCAAACATTTTATGTTAACAGTCCCAAGATCTGATCATGAGGAAAGCTGGCTTGGAGTGTTGCCTGAAGGAGAGACACTTCTTGAACTTAAAGCAACTCCACACTATGGTCCAAGCATGCCATTCATCACAGAGGAGTTCCTGTGTACTGGTAAGTTGATAAGCCTAATGCCATTTGGGATCTTCCTGACCACAGTAGCACTTCTTACCACTGTGTTTGTAATTGTGTGTGTATGCATGCACAGCCTCATGTGAGTGTTTGTTCATCATGATGCTGTGCTGCTTTGTCTTCAAAGATAGCACTTCAATAGTCCTATAAATTCAAATTGTTGCCTTATCAAAGCAAGGTAATTCATTAAAAAAAAAGTAGAAACCACTAATGTAAGTCTCATACATTTAGGTTTTCATGAGTCTCATATATTTAAATCTTTTAAAGATTTTCTCAACCTGGCATAATTGTTAATCTTATGGGTCTAGTATTAGACCATTTAAGTTATATCCCAGCTTCTGCTGAGCTCTGTAACTTTGGGCAATTTACTCAAAACTTTTCTGTGATGATGCAAATGGGGATATTAATTGTACATACCTTTTAAGATTATTGTGAGAAAGGAATGACAAACATAGTAAGAGGTCAATAAATATTCACTATTAGGATGATATTTAATCATTGGTCAATAGCCTTGAAACCTACCAGTGTAGTTTATTTCCCTGGGTCAACAAAATTCTTGATTACTCTTTCTCACAAGAGCCTCTTAGGTAAAAATCAACACCTGGATTTTACAAGCAGTTATTAAGTGTAAGAGGCAAGCTGAGTTTAGATTTGATAGTATTCCATAGTAATTTTAAAAATGCATGATTTTCTAAAGAACTAAACATACACTCCTGAATAAAGAACAACTCTTGAAGAATAACGGAAGGCAGTGTGGTGTTATAACAATGGGTGTTGGCATCATATCTAAGCTACAGTTACAGGTCTGTCACTGGGTCAACATCTGTAGGTCTTACACCCTTCATCTCTAACTTAGAATAACATTATTGCCTTAATTGCAGTTTGTTGTGAGGCTTAACTGATAAATAACTAAATCTTTTAAGTAAGAGCTAATTATTTTTCTTTTTAATAGGGAGAAAGGGCAGCATGGCAGGAGTTGGCTTGAATGGGAATATTGCTCTAACTTTTACTTAATTCTGATTCTGTTTTTCTCCCTCTATGTCTGTACAATCTGCTCCCTGTTCCCCTCCTTACTTACCTTTTTCTTTCACTAAATTCTCCACTTTCTCCATGCTTATGTTGCCTCTTCCCTTCCCCTCTTCTCCTGCTGTTATTTTTCACTACACCCCAAGTAGCATTTTGATGAAAATGTTTTTCTAAGTTTGCAAAATGAGATTCATGTTTAAAATTGCTTATGAAGTAGAGTATAACATGGCTAGCATATATTGCTTTGAATAAAGGGAAATGAATATATATAGAGAAATATATATATTTCTGTAAAGGGTCAGATAGTAAATATTTTAGACTTTGTAGGCCATGTGGTTTCTGTTGCAATTATTCAACTCAGCTTTCTAGTGTGAAATCAGCCATAGACAATATATAAACAAATGAGCATGGCTATGTTCCAATACAGCTTTACTTATAGACATTGAAATTTGAATTTTATATAATTTTCACATATCGTGAAATAGAATTCTTTTAATCTTTCCCAACTGTTTAAAAATGTAGAAATCATACTTAGACCATGGATTGTGTAAAAACAAGGTGATAGAGCAGTTTTGGTCCACAGCTTATAGTTTATAGACCCTTGATATAAGCTATGGGATTTATGCTGAGGTTAAGGAATTATATATTCAAACCCCCAGCTAATTAAAAATAGATTAGAAGAGACTAAATATCAGATTGAGTGGGAGAAGATTATAGAAGACTTGGAATAACAAGAAGAGGCATTTAGATAAATGATGTTGTCAATAGATTGCTTTATTTATTCTTAAGCAGGAGAATTAAGTGATAGAAACCATGTTTGAGGAAGATTCATCTGGAAATGCTATGCAGTGTGGACAGCAAAAGGAAACATGAGTTAAAGTTAATCCAGGTGTCCGCTAAGGAGGTCGTTGAGTTGGTGGGTGGCTTTGAGAATTGTGAAGATGAAAAAGGAAGAAGCAACAAAACTTGGTGAACATTTGGATTTAAGGGTAAAATGGAGGAGATGGCTAAACAAGATGGCAATTTTATTAAAGTCAGCAACTGGGATAAAACGAAGTAAAAATGGTACAGAGAAGTCATAATTTGAATTACATATCTTTTCTAGACTAAAGACTGAATACAATAGGACTTCTAGCTTTTCCAAAGAGATTCACAAGAGAAAACCTTCTGAGGACTTTTCTTTTTTTTGGATAGTTTAATCTGTTGTTATTTTAGTTTTTATGTTGTAATCCACTAAATCATTAAGTCTGCTAATGAGTGTGAACTAAGCAAGACCATTAAATGGCCTGCATGTGAGTGAGCAAAGTAAGAAAAGTTTCTCATAAAAATCCCACAGGCAGGGCTTCCCTGGTGGCGCAGTGGTTGGGAGTCCGCCTGCCGATGCAGGGGACATGGGTTCGTGCCCCTATCCCGGAGGATCCCACATGCCGCGGAGCGGCTGGGCCCGCGAGCCATGGCCGCGGAGCCTGTGTGTCCGGAGCCTGTGCTCCGCAACGGGAGAGGCCACAGCAGTGAGAGGCCCGCGTACAGCAAAAAAAAAAAAAAAAAAAAAATCCCACAGGCAACAACTGAAGTCATTGTAGTTTAATAAAGCATAGGGTATGTAAACACATTTGTTTTTCTTTGTTCTGTTAGTATGTAATGGAAGAAAAATGGCTTTGTTCAGATCCCATTTTCTGGACATTTTTACAACATAACATTCAAGGATATACATTCCAAGTAAAAATATTTATCAGTACCCTGAATCACTGAGAATTAAATAACTCAACATTTTTGACAGAAAACTTAATTTTCAAACTGTCGTATTTCATTCCTTTCCAGGGACATGCTACCCAACTCATGGCTCCCTTTTGTGGACTTTTTATCCATCAACTGGGAGAACTGTTGTGCCTCTAAGAAGAAAGCATAGAATGACACCTTAGGGCTATGAAGTTCTAACTTCTTGTATTTCCCAATAAAAACTGTTCCTTTAAATAAAGTATTCCTTTTTTAAATTGAGAAACAAAAGACATCTTCTCTGTTTCAGAATAACAAAATGATATCTATCTATACATAAGCCATTAGTATGCAACACTATTATGCCATATCCATGTGTCTTTGGAATTGTAGTCTGTAGCTAGCACAGCAAAAAGCCTTCTATCACATGCAGGTAAGGTTGGTAGTAGATCAATTAATTGAAAAAGTTGGTTTCAGCGAGGAATCACAAAATAATGTTATACGCATGCACTAAAGGTTTTCTATTAACCTAAAACCTACAAATAATGTTCATTAACTATTTTTTAAATATAAGACCAAAGTTATTTTTTGCTTTTTTTTTCCTAAAGGATGAGCCCAATGATTAGAGTTCATCTTTCCACATAAATCATACACATAATAGATCTTGTATGAAAGTCAGTTTGGTTTTCTTTTTTAAGTGGACCAAGAACTTAAAGACCATTGCAAAGTAATCTAACCTAGGTAGAGAAGCCTTTAAGACGTTTAAGGTTTTTTCCCTTTAATTGTTTAAAGTTGTGTCTGCTAAACTAATTCAGCCCTATTGGTAACCTATTTTTATTGAGTCTTAACAAAGCATTCAACTTAGAAACAGCATCAAAGAAACACTTTCACAACTGTATTTAATCAGCTTAAGCAATATTTAATTGAATTACATAATTACGATCGTGAGCATAACTTATATAAACATGTTTGGGAGCAAATCCAAATTGTACTCTTGATAAAAACAAAAACAAAATCATGAAAACCTTCTACTAGTGGAAGGAAAAGTATTAGAGAGTATAAGAGAGATCCTGTTTTTGAGCATTCAGTATGCTATGGACATTGGCTATGATATAGGGCAAATAACGAATGTTGGTTAATATAGTGAGATATTTAAGTGGTAGTTGTATGGCATATATATTGGATTTTAAAAGTTTCTCTATTGATTTTCTTTAACAAATTTTGAAGTATCTAGAAAGCACTTCTAGGTTTTTGGCTCTTGAGAGAAAGGGATGGATCTTATTCATGATTGGATGACCAGTGCCTGCTACAGTGCCTGATGTATAGTAAGCATTCAATTATTATTTAAATGGGTAAATGAGTGGATGGTTGAATGAATACCTACTCCAAAGGGGAAAAGGATAATACACTGACTTCTATATGGTTTCATAAGACCTGAATCTGGATTACTAAATTAATTCCACCATGAAAATATACTAACTTTCATATTACTATGGGAAATGTTTTCTTTGCATATTTATATGATATAGAAAGAAGGTTCACCCTCAGTATGAATTTATTGTCTTAAACTAGCTCAGCTAACAAGATTCTACAATTTGTAATTTCACTTCCACTCTCAACAGAATTGGAATAATTTAAAGATTAAGAGTGATAATCTAAACATCTAATTACAAACTGAATCAGGCAGATTCTCTGGGTAGCTGGTCATCTATTTTCATTTCCTCACTTTTTACACTCCTGTCCTCACAACCTATACACAACTTCTAAATGCAAAACATTCAGACTACCTGCAGGCTAAATTACCTCTAGGTAGTCTGATTCTCCTCCTACTGTATTGTATAAGTACATCCACTTTCCCTCATAAAAATAGTAACTACTGATTCCAAAATAGCATTCGGGCTTATTATTTCTGCATCAAGACTGATTTCTTACTGTAGTTTAATTGTGATAGTTGGTGTAAATTTTCTAACTCTCAGAAATGTTAATAATGGTAGGCTTTTAAAAAATATCGTATTATAAAGTCCTAAGTACAAAAACTTCATCTAATGCACTCCTAAAATGATGTCACTATGTGCAAATCACAGTAATATATTGAAATTGCTTTGAATAAACACTCTTTTCATTCCTCATAAAGCTATTCATATATCATATTACTTTTTATAGACTCTGTTCTGCGATATGATGTTTTAGATGTTAAGTGTACCCAGCATGGGAAGAAAAATTCCTTCTGAAAAAATGACTTCCATTCTGTCTCCAAATAATTTTTGCTGGTATCCAGTGAACACAGAAATCACAACTCTAATAACTCTTTCTCAGTTTTTCTTGATCTTTCTCCTTTCTTTTTGACTATTTTGTTCTCCATGGAATCCTCTGACAATAAGCTCTCCTAGCCTCTTTCTAATTTTTCTCAATTTTCTGTATTCTCATGTTCTTTCTGTCCCCCAAATAGTTGTCCTTCAGGCTTTCTTTGTTAGCACACTCCTCATCTTTTTTTTAAATACAGTTACCACTATGTGGACAACTCTCAAATATTTTTCTACAGTCCTGGCTACCTTTTTAATTCTAGTCCTGTATATGCAAAAATTGGCCAGAACCTTCACTTGCCTCTTTAATTGTCATCAAAACTAAAATCATCATAATTCTCTTCTTCTCAAATAACTTAAATTACCTCCTTATTCAGGAACTCCACGCTTCTGACCTCTTTCTACCCAGTCACTGAAACTTAAATTCTAGAGATCTAAATAGATTCTGGTACCAATTCCAATGGGTGTGTGTGGGGTCGGGGGGATGTGGTTCCCGCACAGCACCAAGTATTCTTCAGACACTGGCTGGGTGTCCTACAATTCAACTCAATTCTGATACTCTCTACCCAGAGATAGCATCAGATCCCACAGAGTGAGGTCCAGTCCCTCAAGACTGCACCCCTTCTCTCCCCACTTCAGATGTCAGTCGAAAGCCCAGGTGCCTCTCACTCTACTGATTAGACATTCTCATGACCTCCTCCTTAGGTTCTATTAATTTGCTAGAGCAGTCACAGAACTCAGAGAAACATTTTAATTACTATATTACCAGTTAATTCTAAAAAAGATATAACTCAGGAACAGCCAGGTGAAAGAGATGTGTAGGACAAGGTATGGGGAAAGGGCATGGAGCCTCCATACTCTCTGACGGTGCCACTCTCCCTGATCTCCTTGTGTTCACCAACCCAGAAGCTCTCTGACCCTCCTTTTGGTTTTTTATGGAGGCTTCATTACATAGGGATAACTGACTATATCACTGGCCATTGGTGCTTGAACTCAGTCTCCAGCCTTCTCCTGTTCCCAGAGGTCCGGTGGGGGTGAGGGGTGGGGGGGTGGGGAGAGTTGTGTGGGACTGAAAATCCCAAGCCTCAAGTTACATGGTTGGTTCTCCTGTCAATCTACCCCCATCCCTAGGTGGGGTCCAAAACTCACCTCATTAACATGAAAAAAGATACCTTTTCCACTCTCCTCACTTAGGAAATTCCAAGGATTTTAGGAGCCAAAAATGGGGATGAAGACCAAATATATATTTCTTATTATAAATCACATATCACAGCTTCTCATTTTCCCTCATTTTCTATATTCTAGAATGAACATTTTTTTAGTGACTAATGTTCCAGGTACCATATAAGATCCTAGAGAACTAAATATTCTTGATTCCAGATGTTCCTGATCTTGAGAGTGTCTTAACTTACTAATGCAAAATGAAAGATGTTATGGAAGAACAATTAAGAAGATAGGGGAAGGGATAAGCAGTCAGTTTAAATATTGTATTACACTTTGGAGAAAGAGTGGGATTTTGGCAGACAAAGAAAGGGTAAATCAGATCTTGTGTTTCCATTATCTGGACATTTGTTTGTGCTATTCTTTCTGCCCATAATTCTCTTCTCCTTTAGCTCTACTTGTCAAAACCCCACTCAACTCTAGGACCTGTGGTTGACTTTCTTGTTCAATATTTGTTTTTTAATTGATTGCAAATGTGTGTGTTTATTGTGTGTGTCAATTGTAAGCTCTATCTTGTCTTATTAACTCTAATATTTCTTGCTAGTACTAGCATTATATATTTGGCACATAGTAGGTGCCCAAAATATATTGCTAAATCAATGATTAACTGTATGAGAAAATGAGCTACGTAAGAAAACAAAAATGCAGTTCACACACTGAATTTTAAATTGTCCAGTCTTTTTCTGCTCTTTGCACATATGAAATTGGGAGCTGATATTGTGATCTTAATTGTGAAGTGTAGTGTAAGTACTCTGGGGCCTTGCAGTCAGAACTAATCAGTCTTTTTACATGTGGAAATATTCACAACAAATGTTATGACCTACTATTCTAGCATCTTTTCAGTTATGCAGAAGCTGAAGTTTAATCACAAATGGAAGTTCAATTATAGTGAATAATAGTTATCCGATTCTTCAGTTTCTTTTAATCTTCTGTTTCACTTTTTTCAAACTGTAACTAACACTCGCTCATAGTCTGAATTAAGGAAAAGTTGATTTTTACTGAAAATCAACTGAAATATTGCACGCCTATAGGAATAAAAATAATATTTAATACTTATTGAGTTCTTGCAATGTCCTAGCCACTTTACATATGTTACTTCACTTAATCTATATAGCCACCCACTGAATTATTCATCCAATTTTGTGGATGGAACTAAGGATCAGAATGATAAGGAATAAATGTTTTCTTTTAGAGGTTAAGATCCGTACTAGTTTAGATATTTAAGAGAAGATGATATTATACCTCAATAAAGCTGAGAAAAAAATGAATGCTCTTCCTTTCCATATGATAGTCTATCAGTTGTGCCTTGGATTAGCATGACAGTAACAAAACCAACCAGTCAAAACTTGAGAGTGAAAGAAGTTAACCAGTGGTTTGGGCTGTATTATGGAAATAATGAATTTGGAATTTTTTTCATTCGCTTCTTCTCTCTGAATTAATTTGTGGTTTTCATTTTACATAAACATATTCACTGAAGAGCTATTCAGACTTGTCAGTAACCCCTGATCTGACACTCCTTAGCACAATGGCTTGAAAGATACATTTTTTTAACTTCCTTTTTTCCTCTTCCTTTTGTCTTCTTGGAGTATTATATATCTAAGTGACAGGAGTCTAACAGATATTTAGGAAGATAAACACTCTGCCTCTGTTAGGTACAGCAGAAGGGTTCATACATCACTTATGAGCTCCCTTCTTCACCTGTCTGGTGCACGGGAGGACAGTACCCTAGATGGGTTCACTACATTATGGCTGATTGGTGTCCAGGACATCATTATTGGTGATCTTGTCTTGTCATTGGTTTATAGATGTCACAGAGGATACTGGTCCCAAAGTGGGATTTCTGCAGCAGGGCTAAGAATCATTATATGTTATTATTCACTTGCAAGATGATGAACACTATGTTAAGATTCAGAACAGCTTCTGGAAAGAATTTTGAAAGAAATAAACATTCTATCATTTTCTATAAAATTTCCACTTTAAAAAAAGTAGGTGGATTATTACTATTTTACAAATAATTCTTGATATTTTAAATGTTTTTTAATGTTTAACTCTCAAAAATACTAGTCAACTCTTCTTTTACTGGAAAAATAGAATCTGGAAAACATGTCTATAACACTCTTATTGAGAAGTCCACGACAGTGATTGCCCCTGATTTCATATGAAACCACAATGGCTCTCTTTTATTTTTCTCTCCTCAGTGAATTGATCAAATTGAGGCTAAAGTGCTTGCTTGGTTATTACATGTGCATAACTTACATAACACAAAGTGTCTGAGTCATTGTGGGCTTCTCAGGGAATTTAATGAACGTGTGCTTCATGGACCTGATGCCGGTTTTGCAGCTTCCCTCACACTGATCATGACAGTAGCCTGCCATTGCCAGCACTGTCTCTCTGAATGACACTGGTTACAGTGTTAGAGAAGAATGCTGGGGAATATTGACTTACAAACAGGGGCTAAACTACAGGAGGCTGAGTAACCATACTGCATGCACTGTCTTCTCCCAAACCTCAAATATTACCCTCCAATCATTATTATCTTTAGTTAAAGAAAAGTGAAGTAAATTAATATCATTGACATTTGAAGGGTAGCCGTGCCACAGAAGCCTTCGCCTGCCTTTGTATTGGCTATGTTGAATGTGGTGATATGTTTTGCAGGCCCGTTTTAGCCATAAGAGACACCTGAAATTCAGAGATGATTTTGCACTTGCTTGACAAAGGAAATATCCCCCTACCCCGACTCGTGCATCTGTGAGTAACTAACAATCACCTTTCCATGACAGCTTTTCCTCCTTAAGTACCTTCTATATTAAAACCTTGCTTTATACCACCTTTGGATGGCTCTGCATATGAAATACTAAAACATCATCAGTTTTAATGAAATAGTCAACCCACTACATGAAGAATTTATATTTATGGCCCACAGACTAGCTACCCTCCAACGTGAGCTAGGTGATGCATTTCTAGAAACTTCAAATTAATCCTTGTCATTATAGAAGTAGGTACCCATGAAAATGAATAGAAATAGCTGATCTCATTAAAGGCTGAATTGAAACCAATTCTTATGGCGGCAGTAGCTACAACCTGTGATAATTTCCCTAGCTGCTATATGAGTTAAGTACTGTAATTACTTTTAAAAAAATTCTAAATAGCATAATTTTAGGTTACATTATATTTTTTATGTGTATATTTGTATGTATGTTGGAGAACAGGGTATAGAGTTGTATTTAAATAAGCTTGAATTTTAATTGGCTTGGCTTGGTTTTTATATTCATAAGGCTTTATATATATCTTTCCACAGACACAACTTTTTTCCTCTAATTCTTTTTGATTCTCATTCTCATTTTGAGAGACTGATCCTTAGATTATGACTCTCGTTATAAATGCATACTATGCTAGAGGGCTATTTTTATGCTCACAGACTCAAATCATTCCGAGATTTTAATTTCTCTTCTATAGTTTGAAACAAACTTTTAAATTTAAGAAGATGAAGATATTTGACCTTGCCTTAGGGTCCAGATTTAAGGTTTAGACAGAAGGTTAAATATCAGAACTTTAATATAAATCAAGTGCATGCATTTCTGAATAAAGGTCTGGCACCATCTGCACAGGGCATTGATTTCTGTAGCTAGAGGGCTGGAGAGTCTGTTTACAAAAGAATATACGATTTAGACAGAACAAGTGCCCTTCTATCAAATAGAAGAGAAGAGCCATGTCATTTGTCATTACAAGCACACCATTTCCTTTTTGGTGAGCTAATGCCCTTCCTTAAAAGGAGATTAGCCCTTTAAAGTAAAGAAATTGGAGCTGGCAGGCAGCACCAGGAGTAGATACAGATTCAAAATTCTTTAAAAGCCTGAGTGCAGACCCATTCAGAATCTCTTAAAAACATCACCAGAGAATCCTGGTATATCCACATTCACCCACCAGGATTATTTCAGAATCATGACCACGTAACTTTTCACAGTACGAATATTCGTGCAAACAGAAACAGTTTCTTTAATAATTTACCCTCAAAATTAGATGCAATGGGTAATTATCTTGTTAGAGAATTTAAATTCAGCCTTCCTTTCATAGATGAGTCTCATACTATGAACACAATGATAATGATAGGCCAAGGAACATTTAAATATTTATGCAGATTCTACTTCAATTTATATTTGGAAATTTTACAACCCTGGTAGAAAGAATATTTCTCTTCTCACTGTGTACCATAATCTCTAGGACTGTAAAAGATAATATTTTAGTACAGAAAAGCAGTGGAGAAGCCCAGTGACCCTATAGCTTTGAATAAAGACAATTCTATTAAATAAATAATAAATTCTATTCTATTCTATTAAATTCATTTATAAGTCACAAGCAGGGGATTGGCTGAGAGTAACATATGCACCATAAATAAACTGTACATTGTTCCAGATATTATAATGCAGTAAGATATACATAACACTGATACCTATTAAAGATATTTTAATATTTCCTTAATGGCTTCGAAGCCACTTAGAAAACTTGCATCTATTTAGGATCTTCATTAATGGCATTGCAATCTTGGTGAAAAATACTAATTTTTAAGTTATTTGACTATTTAAATTTAGGACAAAAGCCTGATAGAATAATTTGTTTTATATCAACCAAGGTTTCAGACTTTTTTTCAGTGAATTATTCTGAGGCATATTATTTCAATAATAATATTGCTGCCCTTTTTTTTTACAATAATTTTGACAGAAAAACAAAGAAGAGTATAAAGTCTAAGAAGACATTCTTTTTATTTGTTTATTTATTTATTTGGCTGCTTTGGGTTTTTGTTGCGGCACACAGGATTTTCGTTGAGGCATGCGAGATCTTTCATTGCAGCGTGCAGGCATCTCTCTAGTTGTGGCGTGAGGGTTTTCTCTCTCTATTTGTGGCACTCAGGCTCCAGGGCACATGGACTCTGTAGTTTGCAGCACACGGGCTCTCTCATTGAGGCACGTGAGCTCAGTAGTTGTGGCGTGCAGGTTAGTTGCCCCATGGCATGTGGGATCTTAGTTCCCCGACTAGGGATTGAACCCCATGTGCTCTGCATTGGAGAGCAGATTCTTTACCACTGGACCACCAAGGAAGTCCTGGAAGGCATATTCTTATAGATGGAAAAACAGTGAAAGAAGAGGAAGAAATCTGAAAGGATGTGGGGTAATATGAATAAAAAACACTTGTTATATTTGGTTCAAGTTCTGGCCTTAAACTAGCTGAGTGATTTGGAGCATATAACTCTGAGAGTCCTAGTTTCTTTATCCATAAAACATAAAACATAGCTCATATTGCATTTAGTTGTTACACGGGTTAAAGGAGATGATATATGTGAAAGCTTGGAATATAATCCTCGTGATGTTTCTACTCTCACTACCCTTTTAGGTGATAGAAAGTTTGGGCTGCCACAATTACTGTCATCCCAGGCTACTTTAGAAGGCCTCGGAAGAGAGATTTCTCCATTCCTCCGTTCTTGGGTTTTCCTTCCAGGCAGATATACCAACCAGTAGGTCAGGCAGAACTTCATGGATTACAACCTTATGATTTATTGTGGACACTGACGTGACTGGAGTCAGTAGGCAAAGCAAATTATGTGCAGCACCTTGGGGCTCAATTGAACTTGCAGATGCAATTTAGCCTTCTTATACTTAACGCAAATTCTTTTTCATTATGACTTTTCAGCTTTGCCTTCAACACAAATGCCTACTAACCCTTATTCAAAACCTAGCCCACGAGATAGATCTAAATAGACCTCATGTGATCAGCCTGTACATTATACCTAATTTCCAAGCACCATTATAACAGCATTATCACACAGATGGGTACTACTACCAGGTAAATGGTGGTGAATTCTGTGCTGGGCAAGCTTTACTGAAAACAATACCCAATATGCTTCGTCTTTTGCATTGTTTATGGTTCTCTTCATTTGCAATTCTAAGGATTCAATAAACTGGTAAGAAAAATTCATTGTGTAGATAATATAGCCATGATTCAAGCATCCAGTCTTAGCCTTGTGTTGGTCAAGAAAAAACAAAGACTGGCCACTAAAAAGAAATGTGAAAATGAATTAAGTTGATTACATGTTTCAAACTCCACAAGAAGATATAAGGTTCATTGTAATATTACTCTTCTCTTCACCTACCACAAAGCCAGTATCAAACTCTAAAATCTAAATCTACTAAAAATGCCTTCCCCAAACTTCTAGTCTGTAGTATAACCTCTTCCTGAGTCTTTCCCATAAAAATGCATCACAATAATGCAAACATCTGCTTGGAATTCCAGAATGCTCCTCATTGGGGAAAAGGCAGAAACTTAGCAGGCAGAGCCAGAAGTATTTTTAGTGGGAAGGGGATAGGGAAAGGCTGGAACTATTGCTGTTATTTTTATTTTGGTTTTTGAATCTTCCGGTACCAATGGACAGAGAATACAGTAGAAGAACAAAAAAGCTATGTTGGACAATGACTATTGTCAATGTATTACTGAAGCAACTTAGCAACCTAGGGGATCAAAGAGAGCAAATTGTTTCTTCTTTAATAATGTTTGGTGACTTAAACTCTGAGGGAAATGAATTTTGGAGAATATAAAGAAGACATGAATTTGAATTTTGTATTCTCATTGCCTGGAGTTTACCCTTTTGGCAGAGAATACTACGTATCTGCTATTTGGAAATGTTAATTTTTCCTCTTCTTTTTAACACTGATCAATACAATCAATAAAAATTATAAATATAATAAGTTTTTGTTGCTCACTGTCTTTTTTTTTTAACATCTTTATTGGAGTATATTGTGCCCACTGTCTTAATAAATAAAAAATAACTGATGTCTGATGGTAATTTATAAATTAAGATTAAGTTGATTTCCTCAACAAATAACTCGTGATGTATTTAAAATTCGTATTTTAAAAGGACACAATCCCCAGCTTAAACCAATTTTTCATTAAGTCATGTTTTGTTATTTTTGTTGGGTTTCCTGGTTTCTTAATTTTCCATTTAGTGTTTAGGATCTCAGTGCTGATTTTTCTCCTTGCATTTCTTTAGAACCTTCATTTTGGGTAGCCAGCATTTATTTCTATACTCAACACCAAACAGGTTCCTTCCAATGAACACTTCTACTACCCTTCCACTGCCCTCGAATTTCCTTCAGATTCTCCATCAAAGGTAATGATCTCTAAATTTATAGCTACTGAAAAAGGTAACTGCCAAACAAGAAAAACACAGTGCTGGATTCATTTTGAAGTGCTTTCAGAGGATGTCAAGATAAAGGAGTTGGATGACATAAGCAAACGAAATATTAGCAGATCAAGAAGTCATAATTGAATCACAGGAATGAATATATTGATCTGATAAAAAATGGTTTAATCATTTTATAAATGAATCGGTTTTATGGACAACTTTGGCACAATTGCATTTTATAACTTTTAAAAACATCCTCAGTGATATGGCTGTTTAAAAGTTTTATTTCTATTGATTTATATGTATTATAATAGCAGCTATGTATTGTGCCCTCACCCCATGCTGAGAATTGTACTAGCATTAAAAGGTTATTTTACTCAATCCTTATACTAACCCTATGTGATAGGTATTATTAATCTCATTTTACCAATTAAAAAAAGCACTTCCAAGAGGTTAAGTAAATTGCCTGATTCTACATACTGATAAATGTCAAAGCTGGCATTCAGAGCCAAGTCTATAGTACTCCAGAGTCCATAGCTGTTGCCTTAATACAATAATCCAATAAATTAATTTCCAAACATCAAATAGAAAATATACTAAGAATTATGACTTCTTTTCTTGAAAATTTTTCCCACCTCTTGTGATAGATCTACTGTGAGTGGTTTAGGATTATGGAATCTCAGAGGACCCTAAGTCTAACTTTGCATTTGACTCAGGAATCTTCTCTACAATATTGGTGATAGATTTGTTCCTTCTTCTAAATATTTCGAACAGCAGACAACGCCCTTCTTTTTATTTTATTTATTTATTTTATTTATTTATTTATTTATTTATTTTATTTTTGCGGTATGCGGGCCTCTCACTGTTGTGGCCTCTCCCGTTGCAGAGCACAGGCTCCGGACGCGCAGGCCCAGCGGCCATGGCTCACGGGCCCAGCCGCTCCGCTGCATATGGGATCCTCCCAGACCGGGGCACGAACCCGTATCCCCTGCATCCGCAGGCGGACTCTCAACCACTGCGCCACCAGGGAGGCCCCAACGCCCTTCTTTTAAGGCATTTGTGTATCTATATCAATTAGGGACCATTGTAATTTTATTTTATCTATTTTTAAAATTCTCTATTATTGAACAGATATTTGCCTTTATTAACACCCACCATTGATTCTAATTCTGTAGTAACCAGAGTAAGTCACAAAAATCTCTTTACGGAAAGTGTGAGGCTAAAGAGGATGTAAGCAAAACTAAAGCCTAGTGTACAGGTAAATTCATGAGAATATTCAATTCTAGAGTGGTTGGGAAAATATTTTATTTTCTTGCCTAAAAAATGTATAATCTAGAATGCTCTCTGGGGTGCATTATTAGTTTAATGCAATAGCATTGTAGCAACAGAACCATGTAATAGTATGATAATCCTATAGAAAATGTGAAGAATTGTTCTGAGTCAGATGTAGCCAAGGTTATCCAGTGAGGAAATCATTTTAAATTGGATGCAGAAGTACCAAACTTTGAAAAAAAAAATTTCAAAACATTCCATGTGACATTGGAGAATATAAACAGTAAAAGAGGTATTTCTGTCACAGACAGTGTTTGATGGAAATGATTTTTTGGAAGGACAAATAAATCAAATATATGGCCTTATGTTCAATATAATCAGCATTCTTATACAGAATAGCCAGTACCTTTTTGACAGTATGTAGAGCTCATGAAACTAAACAATTATGAAGAAGGCAACTGTAATATCCACTTCTTTATAATATTGAAAATCTTCTTAAAAGGAATCCAGGTGTGTTTGAAGGAGAGTGACTAGCACGTCACAGGATTGTCTTCCCTAGTTGGATGAGACTGAGGAATTAGCAGTTTTTCAGGACCATGCATGAAAGGTAGCATAGATGTGTAGGGCAGGAAAAAACTAAGTACAAATATAAGTTGTATATTGTTGTTCACCTGAACCAGTTGTTCACATCTATTTTAGTATAAGCACCTCATCTAATTTATAATAGTTCCAATCAAGCACCTGGGCAGACAGACACCACTGTGGAATATTTCATCACCTTCCCTTGATCTTCTAATCCTTTCAATGTTCCTCCTTCATTTTGCTTATTCAGAATCTAGGTTGCATCTTCCTCTCCTAATTACTTGTTCCTACATTTACTTGTACTCCCATCACCAGAATCACTCTCACCAAAATCATCAGTACTTTCATCAAGCCAGTGTGGGCGTCTCAGTGAAGTACAGGTCAGAGTCACAGGATACTTGTCCTGCCCTCACTATTTCCTAAGTATGTGATCTTGGAAAAGTGATGTACATATTTGGGCTTCTATTTACTTATTTATTAAATAGTACTGTGTTTCTATATATTCACTCATTTAATCATCCCAATAATCTGTTGATGTAGTTTGTACTGTTATCCCCATTTTACAGATTAAGTGAAGAACTTGCCCAAGGTTACACAGCTGAACACTGGCAGAAATAAGAATCACTTCCAGGCAATCTAGCTCTGGAGTCCAGAAATCTTGAACATTATGCTGCATCACCTGTGAAATATTGCCTAGATGCTGTAACTTGATTCAGCTTTATGTTTAAAGGGAATAACATTTGGTGTGCTCATATCTTTATCATAGGAAACTGTACAATTCAGATTACCAAAGTCTTTAACCTTTTGAGAAGAGTCAACATACAATAAGAGATAAATACCCAATCTGTTCTTTTATGATGAATGTTTTGTTTGCAATGAGTAAATTCAGATTTTCCTTTTGTTTCATTCTGTTTTTCATTCAACAGTTGGAGTTTTTCTTGGACCTTCTTCACAGCTCCCTATGAACTTGTTTCCCTACTAAGCACTCCTGCAGCAGTGAACTGGGGAGTACACAGTGTCTTTCAGGAGACTGTCTCACAGTGAAACCCTCCTGTTATATGTCATGGGGTAATGGAATAGGTAGTATTTTAGACTCTCATCCTAACAGACTTTTATCATCTACAGCAGTGGTCCCCAACCTTTTTGGCACCAGAAACTCATTTCATAGAAGACAGTTTTTCCACAGACGGGGCATGGGAGGGATGGTTCAGGCGGTAATGAGAGCGATGGGCAGCGATGGGGAGTGGCAGATGAATCTTCGCTCGCTAGCCCGCTGCTCACCTCCTGCTGTGTGGCCCAGTTCCTAACAGACCACAGACTGTCGGCAGCCTGGGGGTTGAGGACCCCTGATCTATAGTAATGCGTTTTTTAAAAAAATAATTAATTTATTTTTGGCCGCGTTGGGTCTTTGTTGCTGCACGCGGGCTTTCTCTAGTTGCGGCGAGCGGGGGCCACTCTTCATCGCGGTGTGCAGGCCTCTCACCATCGTGGCCTCTCTTGTTGCGGAGTACAAGCTCCAGACACGCAGGCTCAGTAGTTGTGGCACGCGGCCTCAGTAGTCGTGGCTTGCCGGCTCTAGAGCGCAGGCTCCGTAGTTGTGGCACATGGGCTTAGTTGCTCCGCAGCAGGTGGGATCTTCCCGGATCAGGGATCAAACCCATGTCCCCTGCATTGGCAGGCAGATTCTTAACCACTACGCCACCAGGGAAGTCCCTATAGTAATTCTTAAAAGATTTGAACTACAACTGGTTTCTCTGTCCCATTGGATTTATCTCTATTATTATGTTAACTCTAACCATATTCCTGATGAATCCGATTCCATTTGGTTTCTACAATGAATCTTTTGAATTCTGGATACCTGGCATATCCTCAAGAGATGCTTTTAGAAAAACCTTCTAATTTTTGATATCCACAGAGAGGTGGCATTCAGCTGTTATATAATACTCATAGAAGATGCTGTTAATGGGTCTCCAAATATAGCCTTTTTTTGAAGAAACCAGTCTTTTTGTTTTTATAGTTGGTGGTAGCAGCATTGTGAGGAAGAACATGAGTGAAATGCTTAGGTGCTATTCAAGGAGGTAGCTGAAAATAACCCTGGCTTGTCTTAGAATCTCCTGGAAGGTATTCCCAGCCCCTCCCTTTGTTTGCTTCTTTTGTTTCCAGTGTTCTTTCCAGTCATATTGTAGAAAACTACCAAGAGCTTATTTTGTGATTATGGCTGGTTTGGACAAAACAGAGCTATCCAGGCTGTAGAGGAGATGGTCACACATCTAAAACAAACACATTATCCAGCACTTATTGTGGTCTCACTTAGCATGCCTTCAGGAATGTGAAGCGTTTTGCATTTTCCCAGTTGAGTCCTCAGACCTATTATTAGCATATTATGATTTACAGCAGAGTGGGTTTTTTAATAACAACACTGAGAAAGCAAAACCCATTTGTTCATCCCAAGAGGTTTGAGAGCACATTTTAAGCACAGGGTGGTCAGAATAAAAACAAATACAAGTACACAGTCTATGATTACTCCCAATCAGAGAAAACACCCAATTAGAGCCAAAAGGCTGAGAAGTAAATTGTTTACCATAGTAAATCATTCTCATAAATATCATTATTTAAAACATTTGAACTCTATTTAAGGACATAAACAGTGTTGTGGGCTTTACAAGGAACACTATAAACAGCTGGCTGTCTTTAAATCTTAGTGGCAACCACATTGGAGGCTGCCAGGGGCTTCTACTGTTCCATTTCAGCTAAAGGCAGGAAGCTGCATTATATCCTCCATCTCATTTTCAGCTCTATTGCACCAATTATGCTGCATTGAGGCTTATAGGGGCTTACATTGAGTTTTAGATAGATGGAAGAAGCCAGTCTATATTCTTTGTGATAAAAATAGTCATTAATTACTGAGACTTGTAAACCACTTAGCATCCTTCTTAATGTGGCCCCTCAGGTGCTTCTCCTCATTCTATAGCTAATCAGCAAAAGAGGAGAAAAATCCTCAGAAGAAGATGATTTTTTCTGGCTCAAACAAAGAGCCAAGGCTAAAAATAAATCTAAAATACACTGAAAACCTAAGCCAATATGCACTCACTGGCAAAATACTGACTTGTTTTCTTTTCAACCAAAGTTGATCAGAGAAAAACTTCTTATAACACTGTTCCATGGGGTAACTAATTATCAATATAATATTTTTTCCCTGTCTGATAGAAAACAATGTGTTCTGAGGAGTTGGATGCATGAAAACACATTTACAAATAGATCAAATGGAATTAGATAATTATCTAATTAAAGGCAAGTAAATGTCATAGGAATTAATGAAGAAATTCAGTAGAGAGGGAACCCAGCTAGTGAAGGGCCTGCTGAAAGCAACAATGGATAATTTCACCTTTAAATGGACACCTTAAATATGCTGGCAGAATTCCAGGTTAGTTTGTTTCAGAATTGACTGCTACATCCAGTATTTTCATTTTTAACAAAAGCCTTATGTTTAATTGGCAAAAATGCCCATTATGCTACTTCATTAAGGCAATCAAAATTATGGGTAATGTCAATGTGAGGAACTATAACAACCTTCATTTGGTAGACAAAATACAGATGAATGGCTTTTGTATGTAAAAGTATCCCATAGGTTAGAAATACAGAAAGCATGCCTACTACATGGAGTGTAAGCATGTGTTGAAGGCTTCTTTTTTTAACATACATATTTTATAAGTAAAAACCATGCTTCAAGGAATGCCATACAACCACATTTCATGCATTTTGATATGACTAATATTCGTGAATGGGAGTACAGTTTTTCAAAGCAATGGGCAAAGAAAATTGGAGTGATGGTATATCGGCTAGGTTGATTTTTATAAAAGCCTTGTAGAGAGATTCAGAAATGAATAGTGTGTGCAGGGAAAAAAAAAAAAAACTTTGAAAGAAGTTACAAGTGGGTTTCACTACATTACAAGCTTGAGATTGCTTATTAAATACATAACTTGTTTTTCTGCTGTACCAGTCATTTTACATAAGTGTGTGATTTGACTTTCATTTATAATGTGTAACTGCAGCATGCTTCAACGGTGCCACGGGGAATACTTGTTATGGATTGAATATTTGGTTAAAATCTTTGGAAAAATTCCAAAAGCATTAACATAACCATGGCAGCTTTGGGTAAGCACTTCTTTTCAGTTCACTTCTCTCCTTGGCAAATGGGGAGAAAACAACTGCCCTCTAGACACAGGGCAGACAATATATCCCCATTGTTCTTTTTCCCACTCCAAGTTTTTTTGAATTTGTGGTATCTGTATTTGAAAGTAATTTAAATCTCTACTGCTACTTGGGAAGAAGTTGCTTTAGAATCTGTGAAATCTTGAGCTATATAATGTTCACTATATGTATGTATAGTAATTTTATTCATAAATAATTATTGTATTTAAAAGCAACAATGAAGTGCTAACTTAGTACAGTTTCTAGTACAGTTTCCAATTGCACAGCAATTCTGAGAGGCAGGGAGGGGTAGAGAGGAAGTGTTATAAAAGCAGATGAACAAGAAGAAATTTATCCAAAACATAGAGAAGTGGGTCCTTCATATGCTGGACCAAGTACAGATTCTGCCACAGATTTTATGATGGACAACTGGAAAAAGTAAACATAAACTATGTATAAATATGTATGTATGTGCATGTATATATATGCACAACTGGTATTTTTCTTTCCATTTTAAGGTTTCACTGGAGAAAATTAACGTATATATGTTTGTGTATATATATATGGCATTTAGATATAGTTGTTGATTTATTATATGAGAGGAAAGGCACCCCCAAGGGGAGCCAAAAATGGGACTTAAGGCTGAAAGAATGGAGAAGAAATATTTAAACAAGTTCCAGGAGTGTTCACTTTCTAACTGCTTTGCTATATCTTGTACAATTTGAAAGGCTTTGTATGAACAATCTGTTAGCAGAGGGAATACAATCTTATTTTTCATAAAAAGGAAAGCACATGGAGGCTGATAGATGATACAAAACATTCTTTCCTTTTCACACCGTCACCTTTCAGTCTACATGGGGCGTGCCTAGGTTAAATGGGCATTTGGAAACCATCTCTTTCTCTGACATCTCTTCTTTCTCTCCACTGTTCCTCATCCTCAATGCCTTAGTTTCTTCTTCATTTTTTCCAATTGTCTGTGCCCTCTTCACCAGGATATTAGGATGTAGGTTTCATCTTGACAAGGAGCTTTTAACATCAATGTCATGTAGGAAATCCTGGGTAGGTCTGCATGTAGCTGATAACAATTACGTCCTTATGTCTTTGGAGGAGTAGGCCTAAGTGTTTCAAAATAATCACAGGGCAGCATCAAAAGACCTCCTCACTGCCAAGGTTGAGGAAGTGAAGAAATAAGAACAGAAAACTCTGTTACCTCTAGTGGTCTTCTTTGAGTTTTTAGAACAGATAGCACTGTCTACGTTTCCTCAGTGAGTGGATTTCTGTTTTTGGAGTTGGGAGTAAGATATCTCTAAGTACCATGTACCAGCGAGCAGTTAGCCACCTGGGGGACATCTTTCTTGGGCATACTTGGCAGATCATATGTCAGTTATGCATAGAACTGAAACACCAAGCTGAAGTAAGTAAAAGAGGAACATTATTGGCTCACATAATTGAATAGATCTGAGCACAATGTGATCTTCGGCTAAAAAATTTCACCATGGACTAAATGTTCTCTCTATTTTTCAACTTCTTTCTCTTGGTTTTGGCTTCCTTCTTCAGCTTCAAATGTCAGATGACTGTCAACACTTCCAGAGTAAAACCATTTTATTATCTAAGAGTAATGAGAAAAGGCATATGTCTGCATTCTATTTCATCTAAACGTTAGGAAATAAGTAGTTCAGCAGGACAGGTTTGAATTGACAAGAGATGGAAGTGATGATATAGTTGTTTTCTGAAAGCATGCTTATGCCCCTTAGGCATAAGATTCAATATTTTTGCCAGAATGGAACATCTGGAACACTTTCAGAATGGAACACATATAGGAAAAGTGGCTCATCTTCAGTCAGAAACAATTGGCAACCCTAGTCAGCATCTGAGAACCAGGGGAAACCCTGTAAATATGAGAGCAGACCAAGTGAGTCTCATCAAGTCCTTGGGAGGATCATGGGCTTTGGTACTGGATTTGAGTATGAATCTATACTTTAGGTTATCACCAGAAAATCAAAGGCACATGTGTGAGAGTTAATTGGCTTTGGATTGATATTTAATTTAGGGTTTTGCTTAAATATCTTGAGTTTATTAATAAGCATTTCAAATAAAGTACTCTGTGAATGGAAAAGTTAAATGTTCTTTTGAAGTACATGATTTCAGTTCTTCTGAAATGTTCTCTGTCAAAAAACAATATCATGGAGTGTTGATGAAAGATGATCTACTACCATGCCTGGCATGTTGAATCTGATTGTTCAAAGGGAGTCTGAGAATAATTTTTAAAAAAATTATGCAATATCAGATTATGATCAAAATGTGTACCTGACCTTGAGTGATAAAGAAAATGTTTATAACCTTCATCAGTTGTTAAGGTCAGCAATTCCTTTACTGAACCCGAGTGTGGAAGAACCCAGTCAGTTTTTGAGCACTTGTGTCAGACATTAGTTCATATTTCCACAGAGAATTCAAGGAATTCATATTTTCACAGAGAATATTGGCCTTATTCATCCATTACCAAGTGCCTAACATCTGTCAGACACTGCACTTAGTTCTGGTGACACAATGATGAAAACCATTGATTTTGTCCCTGCTCTCATGTAGCTTAGATTTCATTGTTGGGAGAGGGGGAAAAGTGATAATCATATAATCCTACAATGCAAGTGTGTCTGAGATAAGTGGTGTCAAGAAAGGTTTATGATTCTGAAGAGTCTGTACTAGAGGGATTTGATCTAGTTAGTGAGGATGAGAAGTGCTTCTGGGAACATGAAACACTATCCGAAGGATGTTGATCTGAAGGATTCTTAAGATTTAATTAGAAAAGGCAAAATGCATAGAGGTAAGTACAGAGACCCTGTAATGGGAGGAAACATAGCTCCTTCCTGGAGCTGAAAGATCAGTGTGACCAGGTTACACATTTTATGTGAAGTAAGGGGCTGAGTGAGGAATGTCAGAATACTTGGCTTGAAGGATATATTGAGGATTTTGGACATTGTCCTAAGAGTTCTGGGAAGCTACTGAAGTGTTTAAAGCAGAGTGTGAAATGTTTAAACTATTATTTCATTAAGGTTGTTCTGCTGGCTTTATGTGGAGAATAGATTGTAAAGGGACACAAATAATTATAAGCACACCTTTCATGCAGCTCTTGCAGTCGCTCAGGAGAGAAATGATAATCATCCAGAGCAGTGGTGGTAGAGATGGAGTTATACATACAGACCTGAGAAGTATTTAGAAATTATAATCATTAAGACTTGGTGAGGTACTGGATAAAGGTAGTGAAGGGGAGGGAGGTATAAAGGATAATTCCTAGGTATTTGGTATTGTATCCTTGTTGATCAATTTCATCAAGAAAGAATGCCAAGGAAAAAGATCAGTTTTGGTATCATAGCCATATGCACAAATTGCTAAAGACATTAAAAGAAGTGGCCAAGATGTAACATGTGTCAAACAGCTCACATTGAGATTTCTTATACACACACACCCATGTACATTCATGGAGAGCTACGATGGTGGCATAATACCCAGTAGAATTATCAGCATTGGGGCCAGTCAGTTATTATCCTGTGTATAAATTTTTGGATATTTAACTGCAAACAACAGAAATCAACTCTGGTTAAATTAAGCAAAAGAGAATTGATTGAGGAAATAATGGAGGTTAAAAAATTCATGGGACACTGGGTATGAGCATTGGAAATGAGTACGTCAAGTAGTCCCAGAGGCTAGGAAGCAAGAACAAAAGCCTAGGAAGAGTAATAATCTGGGTGAGTTATGGTTGTTAGAATGGGATAGATTCCAGTTACATCTGGTATCTTTGTCCTTCTGCTCAAGAGGAAGCATCTGATTGGCTTAGCTCATATAGCATGTCATCTATTGAATATGGCAACAGCAGAACATACTGGAGAAGGTAATTCCTCAAAAGGATATAGAGATTGTATTAGAAAGGGGAATTGAAATCTGAAAAGCCAAAAACAAATCTCGGCTACACCCTGGAAGGCACTTAAGAGTCTTTACTGAAGCAATTCAGAAATGAAGTAACGCTTTCAAACATTGTTTGCTCACACATGTGAAAACAGGGGCATCCTCTTGATTGGCAGTGACTACAGCAGTGAATAATCAATTGCGTTTGCCCCTCTCTGCATCCTCCTTCCCTTTTTCACTGCACATATTCTAGGGTTGGTAAGGTAGCTAGATCTATTCATCTTGGATTTTGCAACTACTGATTATGTTACATTATAGGGGGGTACTAGTTTGGGAGGAGGGGAAGAAACTTTCTTTAGCACACCAATACAAGCTAGTTAAAAATACAAATAAACTTTATATAAAGTATTTTACACAGTTTGTCATAAGTCAAATTGAATTCTACAAGGATTGCGTCATGATTTAGAGAGATAAAAATACGACTTTTTATACTGCAGTTTTCTCTCCACAAAATAAGTATCTTTCTGTATTTCAGTCCTAACTGTTCTAAAGTTACACACTTTAAAGAGGAGGAATTTGTATCACAGTTAATTTACATATATTTCGCAATACTTCCCTACCTTCCAGAAAGACAATTCAAAGATATTCATCAGAACTTATACAGTTGCATATGAAATAATTACTTCCCATCACTTCCCTGTCAGTACAATTCTCCTCACTTCTCTCAGGAAAATACGTCTCTTTCTGAACACAATTTTGGTTCCCGACTGTGTTAAGTAATTTATCTCCAGTTGTTGTCCAAACTCCTGCATCAAATTACCTGAGTTGTCAGTCAGGTTTCCACGTATTGATTCAGCAGTCTCAGCCTTATGTCCTGCCCAACTCCAGCAGAGAGCTGATTGCTTTACTCTAAAATCCTTTGAAAAGTTAAATTGTTAACAATACAAATTCACTGGATATTGGGATAACTCTTTGCCTTAGCTTCTGTCTCTTCACCTTGAGCCCTGGGCATTTAGAACTCATCTCTAGACAGCAGAGCAAGGAATTGGAGAGGAAAGTGGTAATGCAGTTACTGCCAGGAGCCAAAGGAGTAGTTCGATGTCTGCTTACTCTGGCAGTGGGTGCAGTTGATATTCAGACATTCACCTCCCTCCCAAAGCAAACAGCTACTGATACAGAGGGTCAACTAAATATAACCTGCATTCCAGGGTCCCTGCTTATTCCTGGCCAAATAACCAGAGAGAGACAAAAATAAATGGTCCCGGAAGGTAAGGGAGCCATTTACTTTAATCCATATCTTTGCCTTGATTCCACTCTTGCTCCAAAGAGGAACATTTTATTATAATACCAATTAGGAACATTGTTCTGTGGATTATTTCCATAATAACTAATGGAAATCATATCTGATTGCAAATACCATACCTTTATAAGAAGGCACTAAAACCTTAAATAGCCTTGAGTGCTTTTTACTTAATGTTCAATTTGTAGCTAATATACTTTAGGAGTTAAGTGCTCGTGTTTAACCTGTTAAGAGGTTGTAAGTTAACTTGCGTGTTTAACAATGAGCTGTTTTGAAGTGAGCAGGTGTTTAAGAGAGTGGATCATAATTTAAAGTACTTGACTGACAAATAGGAATACTTTTTAATGACATTTACGTGTTAAATCTTTGGTAAAAGCTCTATATGGAAAAAAAAATTGACCCAGTAAGGCAGAATAATGCATTTGCATTGCTGTTCTTCACATGATCATGATGCTGAATCTTGAAGTTAAAAGGGAGCCTAGAGTCCTTTTTTTTTTTTTTTTTTTTTTTTTTGCGGTACGCGGGCTTCTCCCTGTTGTGGTCTCTCCCTTTGCAGAGCACAGGCTCCTGACGCGCAGGCTCAGTGGCCATGGCTCACGGGCCCAGCCGCTCCGCGGCATGTGGGATCCTCCTGGACCGCGGCACGAACCCATGTCCCCTGCATCGGCAGGCGGACTCCCAACCACTGCGCCACCAGGGAAGCCCTAGAGTCCTTTTAATTGCATCTTTTCATCCATTCTTTTAAAAAATGTTTTTTCCCATTTTATCTTCAACAACTTTCCAACTTCTCTGCCCTCTTTGTAACAAAAATTCTAAAAGGCATTGTTTATAGATGTAACGTTATTTTGTATTCTCTTATTCTCCCTTATACCCATTTCAATCAGTACGTTGACCCTGTCACACCATAAAAACCCTCCAGTCAAGGCCACCAATGATCTCCACACTCCAAAATCCAGTTACTAATTGTATTCTCATCTTAATTTATCTCTCAGAAGGATTTTACACAGTTGATTCTTCCCTCCTTCATAAGGAGTTTTGTTCACAGGGCCCATGGCATGCATTCCCCATTGCTTCTCCTTTCCCTCCTTGGCGGCTCATCCTCAGCTCCTCTTTATCTCCCTGACATTTTAATGCTGAAAGTCCATAGACGTCCTCTTTTTTCTTTGTACATTGATTCCCTTCCTGATATTGTCTAATTTCATGACTTGCTTTCTTGAACCCTAAATAAGATGTTTAGACTGAATGGCTCTGAGATAATAATTATTACTCTTCTAGCTATACTATATTAAGCATATACTCTATCTCAGTCAATTCATATCCATTATATATGTTACAAAGGTGAACTTTATGGTACTTAGTTCAGGTACACCAGAGAATCCAAATGTTTGCCAATTTTCAGACTAAGAATGAGCACAGAATAGTAAGACTGAACCAAAGACAGAAGCACCCCATAAAGGACAATTGAAATGGAAGTTTATGATACAATATTTTGTTTGGGAGCATGGAAAAATGTTTGAGGAAGTCATCAAGAGGGCGTGACTGCATGTTGACCTGTGGGACGGACCCAGACAGTAGGAGGCTCCTTACCCCCTCCTCTGTCCTTGGAATGTACCTTCTGCCCACCATTCCCACGCTAACTGCTGTTTCAAGACTATAGACTTGAGAAAGTAATGTGTTTTCCACTGGTACTTCCATGGGCCTGGAGGATGTTATAGCACACATAGGAGTCCTTACTAAATTCACCCAGACTGCCTCAAATGATAGCTGGCAAAGCCTGCCCTTAATGAAATGAACACTGAAACGTCTCTAATGAGAAAAGCTGTCCCCCAAAACAGAATGGCCTGGGACATTATTACTGCCTCACAAGGAGGCATCTATGCCATTATCCAAACAATGTATGTTCATACCTGATTAATCTGGATACAAGTGAACGCTCTGAGTGATCCAGCCCCCCCAAACTCCTCACCCTGCCCCACCCCGGCCTGGGGCAGAGAAGGCATCGAGGAGTTAGTAAATCAGTGGTTTCAGATCAGGGGCCTTTCAGTTGAAAAATTTGTTACTTATATCAGCAATCATTATCTTAATCTGCGTTTTCTCTCGCATGTGCTTAGACTGTTGCTTGGGCATCTGCTTCCACTGCGGCCAGATGGCTGCCAAACGAGCTACCTCCAGGCTAGTGAAACCCCTTGCTGATCTCCTGGGGCACGTTAAGGAAGAAGGAGGTGGGTGAGATCATAAGAGTGTTGGAGTGTTGGATGAGGTCGTTGGCAGGACCTGACTGTGGTTGACCCACCAGCTGGACCTGGCCCATCAGAGACTCTTCACCCTCTCCTGTCCTTGAAATGTATATTCTGCCTGCCACTTCTGTCACCAGCAAAGTCCACTGGGGTCCCTGGGAAAAATAAGATGGACTCTAGGTGATAAGGTCTAACCTCTTCTCTTCTTTTGCGCTTAGTCTAGTTTCACTTGCCTGTAGGAGGCTGTGTACAGAAGCCGTGCACCTAACACGTTGGATCAGAGTTTCCAGGGCAGAACCGCTGCACCTGATACCTGGACTTCGTGAGCCATGCGCAGAAGCACTGCGCACAACACCGCCAATCGAGACAGCGGCGGAGGGAGGGCCAGGTGCAGAGACACCGCTCCAGGCGCTTCATCCTGAGGTGCCGTGAGCGACACGACTGTGCAGGACTCGCGAGAACTGCGCCTCATCCCCGCAGATAAAACAGCCCCGCCCATAGAGCCCGGAGCCCGGCAGAGAGCAAATGCTCTAGAGCGTGAGCTTGCGCCTCTCCATTCTTTGATCAAAAAACAAAACTTTCGGGCTTTCCTGGTGGCGCAGTGGTTGAGAGTCCGCCTGCCGATGCAGGGAACACGGGTTCGTGCCCCGGTCCGGGAAAATCCCACATGCCGCGGAGTGGCTGGGCCCGTGAGCCGTGGCCGCTGAGCCTGCGCGTCGGGAGCCTGTGCTCCACAACGGGAGAGGCCGCAGCGGTGAGAGGCCCGTGTACCGCAAAAAAAAAAAAAAAAAAAAAAAAGCTTTCCTTTGCTTCTGAATCGAACTCAGTCTCATTCTCTTGGTTCCAGTGACACCGGTTAGGTGGACCCTTGGTGGGGCTCCACTCGGGAAGGTCGGTAACGTTTCTACAGCGGGAGCTATTTTCATGGATGAGGCCTCGAGAGAACAATGTGTTGCTGAGACCAGCTGGACAGTATATGTTAGTGAACCCAGTTAAGGCCTCTACATAAACTAAGATCCTGGCAGGTGTGGAGATCTACTCATACTGCTGCCACCCAAGACAAGTCCTGTAAGTAAGTTCCTGTGCTTGTTAAAACTGCCGCCTACCAATCTGGAGTGGCTGCCTGTTTCTTAAGTCTCTCCATGCCTTCCTTGTCTGGGGTGAGGAGGGCAGTGTCACATTTCACCAGGGAAATTTCCGAGATTGAGAACCTACAAGGAATTGCATAGTTTTACAGATGACAGAAATTCTCTTAGAAGTGCAAAAATTCACCTCAAATACTTCCTGTCAAATAGTCATTAACAATTATCTATAGGCAACAACCTGCCCCCCAACAAGTACCTTCTAACTGTATGTTAATACTGGTACTACAATTTCTCTTTGAACACTTTGGGTGACAATTTGGTGTCTCTGGAAGCAGTCTTTAAGATGGAGTTTGGGATTCAAGATGTATATGAGAGAGAGAAATCTGTGAAAGGAAAGGGAAAGAGGCAAGCTTGGGCAAAGGAGAAGGTAAAACAAACTAGACACATTTAGAACAAACCAACAAGGGGCTCTGGAGCAAGTTCACTTGTCAGAGTGATGTGCATCAGGCTGAACTGTCTATACCCCTCCTCACTTAGCAACCAGTGTGGATGATGACTGGAGGGTGTCTGCTGAGCATACTCCCCACATCAGGTCATGTCTTTATGGAGGATCTGGGCCACATCACATCTATCCCAGTGTACCTCTTGCACCATAGGATCTACTTCATATATACTCAGACAGCAGCTCCATCTCACGTGTCAGCATCCTAGGATTTCCTATTCAGAGCCCTGTCCATGGTGTAACTGACTTGCCTCAGTTGGGTATTTCACCTTGTGTGTTATTGGACACTTAACCGCTTGGTCTATTAGGTCCTGGACTTGTCTTTGGCTTTTTCTATCATGCCATACAGATGATAAGAGCATCTTTGTAGGCAGCCACGCAGACCTCTGGCTTTCATACTTGGTTTTTGTTTCCTTGTTACCTCTGCTGCTTGTTATCTTTCCAAGTGGAGCATGAATGGCTCTTAGCCATAGCCAGCCCATCCTGTTGTCTTTACAACTACAAGTTTCTCTGTAAGTTGCAATGCCTGATCTTTGTGCTAATTTATTCCCCCTTCCCTGGGATACCCTTCTGATTCACCACTGGTAAAGCATTGACTTCCACCTTGTTGGAGGAATGTCCTTGACCTACCACTAGTGATGGCACCCTCATTGCCTACAGGTTGCTGAGTCATCTAGCCCCAAAGCTCCACATCTTGGCCTACTTTCATAGACCGTACTTCTGGGTTCTCCAGGAGCTGAGATAGAGCTTGGGGTGCAAACTGTTTATTAAGGATCAACTTCTGTGAAAGGAAAAGGAGGAGGCAAAACTTGACTTTGAAAGAGCTGAATTGTAGTGTGGGCCCCATAAAGCCCTAGATGAATTGGCAGGGAGCTCTAGAGTGAGTAATGCTCATCAGAGTGTCATATCAGGCCAAAATTCCTGGGACTTCATACCCTCACCTTGCTCAGCAATAAATATGCGCTCAAAACGGTGTTACTTCTGAAACTGGGGCACACCCTGAAGGAGTTGAGAGCTGAAGGCTACTTGCTCAATATGCCGTAGCTTAACAGCAAGTTCATTCTTGAAGAGGTGCCTCTGGACAGCACATATCTGTGTCTACGACAGAACTCTTGTGTTTTGTTGGTCAATAAATACATTTGTATAAATGTAGGTAGATCTTTTGGTTTTTAGTATTTGTCATTTCAACTTTTGAAAATTCAACTTATCTTTACCATTGTAATCAACTACCTTCTTTTCCAAACCTTCTTTAGTCTCTTAAATTAAGCTAATCTTTCTTATTTATGCTTTCACAGCATTAACATCATCTTCCTATACCATATTGTAATAAAATTATGGTCTAACAGGGATAATACTTGTGAGGAATTTCTGTATGTATTTTGCTTACTGGAAAGAATTATTTCCTCTTCTTAAAATCTGTCCATAATTAGGGCTAAAGTATGTGGCTTTATGCCCCCTGGAAGAAACATAAGGAAAATATAACATATGGTATGTATCTGATGACAGAAAATAGTATAAGAGAGATCTTCTTTTCCTCTAAAGAAGTATAGGTTTTATAGTATAGATAGGAGAGAGGTAAGAGAGTATTTTGTTGAGGGGAAAAAAATAGGGAAGGAGTGCTTTTTTGTTCTATTTCCTATTTGGAATTTAAAATGAGAATTCAACATGGGGTAGCTACATCAGAGTAGAAATGGATGTATATTTTATTTGAGCAAGCAGAGAGAGACAGAGACAGAGAGAGTTGGAGCTAGTGACAGTTTGGGTGTGTGTGCAGAAGGGGTAAATAGAAACATTCCTCCATGATTTTGGAAGGATGAAGGTGACTGATACTGCTGGCTTATGAGCTTGGGGGAGGATGTTTAGGAAAGCTTGATCTGGTGGGGCAAAGTACACACATGGCCAAGGCTATAAGAAGAACATAGGGAGAGCCCAAATGGCAACAAGGATCAAGGTGTTGATGAGAAAGCAAAGGGGAACTGAGCTTGGTGAACCCACAGCACAGAGCAGCCAGGATTCAGAAGACAAGATGCAGATTGGAGAGAGTGTCCAAATCTTGGGAGTCTTGCAAGCTCCACCCCTCAATATATGCATTGGTTTCTTAAGAAACAGAAGTAGAAGTAGGAGAAACAGCATGATAGGGGTTAAACTTTGCATTAGCTGAATAATTAATAAGTTAAAATGAGACTGTTAAGCAAACTTGAAGAACCAGTCTCATCACTGTTATGCACCAAGGTGAAGACTTTTGAAGCAAGATAAGATTGACATGAAAAATACATGTCCTCCATTTTCTTGGCATACATGAACAGTAAAGTATAAACAGCAATGATTAGTTTATCCACAGCATTCCTCAGGGGATTGTGAGCTCCTCTAGATCAGACACGACTTCTCTGCATCTTTTTTAATCCTTGGGCTGGCATTTATAGTCCTCAGTTAACGTTTGTACCTTTAAAGGGTGGGGACTTTGCTTTATTTTTCTGTATTTCTTATAATGCCACGAGCTGAGTTTGGAAAATAGAGAGTCATTTAGAAAATACTCTTTATAGTTAACCATATAATTTCGTAATCAGCTTAGTTTCCTCTTCTGTGTGCATATGGATCTACTGTTTATGAAAGAAGTCCACTGAAAGCATTTTGACCATTTTTGAGATTAAATTTATCTGTCCTCTTGCCTTTCTATGTATTATTGAGTGTTTGTATTGCTACGTTCCATTTCACCTAAAATTATCTTCTGATTTTATTAAAATTAGATGGCTTTGGTGGTACGAATTAATTTTTCCTTGCTTATATAGTTAAAAAAATCTCTAATACTTTTGAGCAAGAAAATGGGCCTAATAAGAAGTATTTATTGCTAATTCACTTAATACTCATTTCTTTACCAGATTTTTAAATATGAATGACACCATTTACTGGAACAGAACATTTCACAAGGTTTTTACATTAATTCTTCCTCTAATTCTTGCCAATTTGCTGCAACAATGTAATTGCATTGCCTACATTATGGTTAACAGGAAAGATTAGGTGTGTAGCATTTTATTGTCTTTGACAGCTTGATGAATTGTGACTTGAAGTGAGCAAGTGCCTTTGTTCTAATTGTCTCTTTTTCATTAAAGCTGAGAACTATACTTGGGCATTGGGGGAATACTCTTCTTACTGCTTTTAAGTTAGAGCTGTTCACACTGATGAATGTTCTCCACCTAAATATTGTGCAGGCAGCTCTTTGTTTATATTCCTCCCTTTTTATCATTTCAAGACTAAAACTGATGAAGATCAGTCAATACAACTGACTGAAAAAAAATTGTCAGGGAAAGTGATTTCAAGAAATGGAATGTACTTTCTTGCTTCCCAAAGTAGAATAAGATAAAAGAATCCTTGGTATTGTGCCATTTTTTCCATGGATACATATAAGTGTTTTGTTTGTCTGTGTAGGGTGAATCTGTGGTTCATTAATACCAGTTAACTTCATTAATCTGATCCCTTAGAGTACACATTTGCATTTCTCTTTTCCAGAGCTTTAAGTTAATTCTAACTAGTTGTTCCATAGTGTCATTTATCCGCTCATTCATTCACAGTTAACTTATTTCATTTATTTGGCACACTCTTATTGAGGGTCAGCCATGAGCCAGGCTCTATACCATAGGCAGTGTGGACAAAAGATGAGTGTAATATATCCAGTCCCTAAAGAGGTTATGTTCTACTCTTAAGAGAGATCAGAAAAGAGACTTTGACTCTTAACAGTGAAAATTCCATCCCTTTGCTGCAAATATCATATTATTTCATGATTAATGTCTTCTGTAGGATGGAAGTGCAGTGTCAGCTGGGAAATAGCTGAAAGGAATGTGTTGGAAATTTTCACTATAGTGCACAATTCCAGCGGGTGCCTTTCACATGGCAGCAGTACACAAGGTCCCACTGGGGTGAAAAGGGGAAGAAGAAATATGTTTGGGGCATGTTATCCCTTTTGTTAGGTGAAGGAGTTTGGTAGTGACTTTATTCTGAAGTTGGGAAGAGCCACTTGTTTTAAGGAAATGAATGAGGGATTGTTTCTGAGTTTTAAAAAGCTAAATGGCAGTATTGAGAGTGGATTGAAAGCAGGGAGAATAGCTATCTCAACATTCCTTTTGAGAATAAACATTTTTAATATATTTGTAGTGAAAAATGGCAAACCGTCAACTGACTTAATTCCAGGTATACTAGTGAATGTGGTAGAGGAAAGGGAGGTGTTTGGCATCTCTCTTTCACTTTCTGCTTGACTTCTTGTACCGGTTTGCTACTTTTGTCTTCCCCAGTAACTCTGGAAACTCCATGCAAATGCCCTGCTGACTTGTGCTTGTCTCCTGGATGGCCTAGGAAAAAAAGCATCAGTCTCTAAGACTTGGTAGCTTTGCAAAATATGTGTGAGACTCAGTAAATTGAGGACATCAAACAGGATGAATTAGATGAACAAATTAAAGTATGTTTGAAAGGGTTTTTCAGGTAAAGAACACTCATATCAGAGAGCATGCAACTGTTTGGTGAGTGGACTACTACATCCCCAGAAAGAGAGAGTACTTTGATGGCAGAGTCTTTGAAAAATATGCTGTGAATGAGGTGTTCTGTGGATGGCAGAAGAACGTAGTATCTTGAGCCAGGAGAGGTCACATTGACATTTGGCTTCCTTGCCTGACTCACGTTCCATTTTCTACTCAAAGTGGATAAGTTTTGGATCCCCACTTCTAAATTACTTTTTTTTTTACTGACTTTATTTCTTAGGTGTAGTGTTCCTGGCTCCATGTAAAGTATTTCTCTGAATTATGTTTACATGAATAGATGTTTACTTGAATAGGTCAGAGCTGGAGCTTAAAGTCAAGTCTTCCTTCATTTTTGGCTCCCGGGTTGGTGACTATAACGTCCAGGCAGGATACCTGGTAACCAAGAAGACCTTAACATTTCCCTCAGCATGACTAAACTTTAGACAAGTTTCTTCCAGTCTCTAAGCCCCTGATGTCCCTTTTCTTGGAACATTTACTTTAGAAAACAAATAATTATAAATTATTTTCATACGCCTTTGAAGTGTAAATCTTCTAAAAGCTTCTTGCCAGTTTTACAGCCCAGCATGATCTTTCTCAAGGACCTGGGAGCCACTCCTTTGAACTGTAATCATAAAGGCAGAGAGTGTCTCTGTCTCCCAGTCTCTGTGGGAGAGTAAGAGCTTAATTTAGGGGGATACCTTGCTCTAAGTTGTAAAACTACCTCCTGTTATGAAACTAAGGGAGAGTTTACTTTTCCTTTGAGTAAATCCAATTAGCAAACACAGATGACATACATTCCCCCATCAACGCCTTCAAGTTTCCTCTAAGAAGCTTGATTTTACATTTGGAGTGGTGGGTCAATGATTTTTTTGCATAATAACAGGTAACCACGAAGGAACAAACACCACTCCATTCTGGGCTGTTCTTGGAAGTAGCAGTGTTCCTTCGGCAATACACCCACCTAGAGGAAGGAAAGTGGGAGGGCTGGCGACTGAATAGGCTACAGACCCAGATTGGTGAGTTGACCTAGGTGTTCCAAGTTCTAAAGACAATAAGTTCTTTGTAGTGTCTGTTCAAGTCTATGCAGTGGTTGGAAAGATGACAGCAAAATTAATGATCCGAAATCTCAGAATGATGGATTTCCTGGGAAAGAAATAAAACAGTAAACAAGGGTGTTAATAACCAGTGGGAAGAAGGCAGGGCTGGGAATGGGGTGGTGTAGGCTGGGTTTAGGAAAAGTCCCATTCCCTGTAAGTGGACTAAAAGCCAGAAGACTGACACAGTTACAGAGAGAAGTTGTGCTCGGGGCCAGTGACTGTCTTTGAGGATGAGGGGGCCTAAAAGAGATTTAAGAATATTATAATAATTAGCAGTACTTGGGGGTAGAAAGGTAGGCACTTCTCCTAGAGAGTAAAAATACTTGAAATAACCTAAGATAGGGGCTGCTCAGCAGTGCATCCAGGTCGATTGATTTATATCAATACCTGGAATTTATTTGGCTATTTATGCCATGAAAAATGTAAACAACCCAATGGTTTGATGTGAAACCTGGATTCTTGAATTTAAGAGAATTATGAAGAAATCTTATTTTATTATGTCTAGTTGTTAATTATTTTGTTGGGGGAAGGGCCCTGGTAAAGGTGGGGTTTCTGGACTGTGCTTGTTTTTTGTGTTATCCTACCTTTAATTAATATGGAGTGCATGGGTACCTGAACCTATGGATCAGATTTACACACTGTGACTCTTGTTGGTGGCTTCTCTAGTATTTGAATGGCTCAGAACTGCTTAAAGTTTATCAAGGTTGTGGTGTGGAAATAATGTCACCTCTCACGAGAAGGATGAATCACCGATAAAAAAAACAGCCCTCCTCTGAGGTGGGTAAACCCTATGGAATGCCTTAGCCATCTGCCAAACATAATGGGAGTAAGTTGTTGGTAAACCGCAGCATTAGTAGTTTTATGGTATGGACAAAATTTTAGTTTTCCATGGAGCAGCATCCCTGAAATTGACTAAAATAAACATCTACATTGATGCATGGTACATGACACAGAATTCTTCCTGGTCCAGACTCCTCTCAGGCTCCCCTGAACTCTTTTCAACCAGACCTTCCACGTTCGTCTCTGCACTGTCCAATTTTAGAAAGAATCCTGCTAATTTGGTTTAACTCACCAACTATAAAACTTAAAATACTCCAGATCTGAGTGAATATGTACGTTTGTTGCTACTTACAACCACAGCCTGTTAGTTCTAGTCGTTTTGTTTTAACATGGTCTTTATCAACTTCTGTTATAGACTCACAAGTTTAACTGTCTTGTTATAGCAGTTACATATCAACAGTATGGTTATGACCTTTATTAATACAAAAACCAAATATATAGTCAATTTATTGTGTCTTAATTTAATCATTGTACACATTCCATTTTTAAGTGCTTAAGTAGGTACTATATTGCAAAGAAAATGCAGTGATATATAATTAACCAGCCATTAAAAGTTTACTTCTACAGGTTAAGAAAGTTTTTTCCATATCCTATTACCCTCGACAAATAATCAGGTTTCTTATCCTCTGCCATTCCCCAGGTAATGTCCCATCACCTTGGCCTGCCTTCAACAAGAATTTTGTTAGTTGGGTTAGCCAGAATCCCCCCTTACTCCTAATATTTTCTCTTAGTAACTGTCTATAAATTCCTACTTGCCAATGCTGTATTTGGAGTTGAGTCCAGTTTCTCTCCCCACTACAATACCCCGTTACAGTGGTCCCTACACCCATTGTAATGATTCCCATTGAATAAAGTATTTCTCCTGTACTTTAACAAGTGGCATAGAACCACCAGAATGGATGGGGATGCTCAATGGGAAAAGTTTTGACACTCAGAGTATCCTCTATTTGCCCCTATTCTAACCTCTCCATTAACTATACCTATAAGGCTGGGCTGGCTGCCTGCCGCTCTTTAAAAGTTGTACATATGCTTTTATATCTAGTTTGCCTTGGCTGAGCAGCAGTGCACCTCGAAGTCATGAGTTAGTAAGAGTTTGAGGAGGAACATTTTAGCCATCTTCAGTATTTTCAAAATTTGTGTTTGCTTTGGCAATGCTGTATGGATGGACGGTTTATGACCTTGGTGAGTCGATGAATAGTGTATGTTGCCAAGATTAAGGACATCTGGAGAGATATGAATCTAGGTAGTGGCTCTGCCTCTTATAGCTGTACAACTACCTTCTTCTATGCCCAGAAGTTGCTTTTGATAACAAAAGGGTGATTTCTGAGTCTCTGAAGAACTTATTTTTAATTAAAAGTGGATATACAGCCTAACATAAAGAGGAGTAGCAGACCTCATCTAGACAGGCACAAGTACCTCTGACCCCAGAAAGTTTGGTGCATGTAGATTTCCTATTTTAGATGTGGATGAAAAGGCCAAAATGGTTTTTCACAATTGTTTCAAGCCATGGCTTGCTATCTTTCTCAGCTGCAGGAGACCTACTAGGTAATTATGCAAGAATCACTGTGACCCAGAATCCATGAGAGCTAATGGAAAGACTCATACTTAATGAGCCACCAAGGGCTAGGGGGTGGGCTGAGGAGAGACAAATTTGGTTGAGTCTGAGGCTTATTCTCCCCCTCCCACCACTCCCACACTCTTTTGATAGCTTAGCAGTCTACTCCCACAGTAGTTTTGCATTAGCTCAATAGTAAAACAGCCGGGTATCAGAAGCTAAGCTTAAAGGCTCTCCAGCTGTGCTCTACCCAAGCATGCCTCTCTACTTGATCCAAGAGGATGGAGGAGTCATGAACTCTGCTGCATCTCTGCTTGTGAGTTTTCCCGATAAACCTTCTTTTATTTTACCTCTGTACCTTATAGTACTGTGGTATATGTGTGTCCATGGATGACAAATACAGAAAGAATATAAGCATCGTTTTTACCCATAAACCTTTGTTTAAACCCTGATGGTGGGGAGGAAGAAGCTCTATTAAGGACCCAAAAGGAAACATAAGATTTGTCAACATTATTTCAAGTAGATGTGGATAATTTAAAACCCATAAATATGTAATGAATAACTGAAAAGGTTTCAAATATAAGATGTAAATACATTGTAATAGGCCTTGCCTCAGAAGACAGAGGAAAATATTACAAGGCCTTTAGTGCATGTAGATAATTCTGCCTCTATTACCATTAGATTATAACTGTAAAATCCAGATATGATATACAATAAATCACAGTGCACAGAGTTTCAGCTTGGTGAACAAGGTTTCAAATAAAAGCAACCTTATATACAGGAAAGGAATGCACGTGAGTTTTCTTTCCAGTGGGATTTCCATAAAGATGGCCTACTTACTAGAGATCATCCAAGCTCAGACATACAACTACAAATCTCATTTGTATGTTTATTGTGAGACCAATGATGAAATTCTTGTTTCCATATCGCATTGAAAGGAACATTTGTGACTTCAATACAATTCTGTGAGTTATAAAACAGTTTGATTTTTTGTTTTGGGAGATCAGGTATCATTGCTAATAAAGAATTGGTTGTGTTGATCCTGAGCTTTTTCATATCTTGGTATTCATCAAATACAAGGTGGTAGTTATAGAGGGATTCTGCATCAGTAGTACAGGCAAGGGGAGTTAGTGGAATTGAAAGATGGAATTTGAAATGATTCCCTGAAAAAGGAGTATCTTGGAAGTTACTAGCCTATGAACTCATAGGTAAAGAATGCAAAGTCTTAGAGACAGTTATGACAAGTATAGCCACTGTTCACTTTAGACATTTTGAAAGAACTGAAATGATAATACTCTTCACTATTGGACTTATTAAAAATACATTGGGAGAAAAATGATTACTTCTAATATGGAAAATCAGAAATAGTTACAGATAATGTGATTCATGAATCTTCAGGAAGAAACAGAATAAAGAAGATAGCTAGTGTTTTATCTTAGTGAAAAAAAGCACTTCTTCAATCTTATGAAAATTACTAAAGATTTTAGTGGCGTGACTTCAGAAATGATTAATGGCAGAGCTCAGAGGACCAATAGCCATTGTCCTTTATCAGGAACAGAACTGAACCTGAGGCAAAGTAAAGGTTTAAATATGATGATAGACTTGGCGTGTCAATTCTTAAAGATTGAGCCAACCCGGTCCATCAGAAAATCATGAAATTCCATCTACTTGATGAGGTACTTAATAATATTCTTGTTCAATTTTCATGAATGCTACACTGGTGCATGTTCTGTAAATTTTGATTATAACCTGGGTGGATAGCGAAGGTCCCCACAAATGAAACATTTACAGGTTTTTAAAATATAGTTTGGAAATATTTTTAAAGTATAAGGAAACAGTCCCAGTAAAATAAAAAGAATATCATACAAAAATTGGAAGTTCTTTGGAAATTATTGGAGCCTATCAAGTGACTATTTTAGTGGGCAAAAGGGTTCTATTTCTGGAAACTATTTCTAAGGGATTTTTATTTTGGGGAATGGATTAAATTTTTAAATTTACACACAATGTGATTCACGTGTTTTGGTATACAATTGTGTGAGTAAGGACAAATGCGTAGAGTTGTGTACCACCAACACAATCAATATACAGAAAAGATCCATCACCCCAAAGAAGTCCCCCATGCTGACCCTTTGTAAACACACCATTTCCCCATCTCCAAACCCAAATAACTACGGATCTGTCCTCCAATCCTATAAAAATGTATACATATATAATAAAATTTGCCATATAATCATTTTTAAGTGTACAATGCAATGGCATTAATTATATTTACAATACTGTGCAACCATCACCATTATTCGTTTCCAAAACTTTTTCATCACCCCAAACAGAAACTCTATAACTATTAAGCAATAACTCCCTCTTTCCCTCTCTTGCCAGCTCCAAGTAACCTCTAATCTCTTTCTGTCTCTAGGAATTTGCTTATTATAGATAGTTTATACAAGTGGAATTGTACAACATTTGTCCTTTTGTGTATGGCCAATTTCACTTAGTATAATGTTTCCAAGTTTCATCCATGTTGTAGCATTTATCAGAACTTCATTCTCTTTCATGGCTGAATAATATTCCATTGTAGGTATATGCCACATTTTGTTTATTCATCTGTTGAGGGATGTTTTGCTCATTTCCAGCTTTTGGCTATTGTGAATAATACTGGAATGAACATTGGTGTACAAATATAGGTATGAGTCTCTGCTTTCAATTCTTTGGGGTATATACCTAGGAATGAAATTGCTATATTATGAGGTCATTCTGTGTTTATCTTTCTGAAGAATTGTCAGACTGTTTTCCACAGTAGCTCTTCTTTACTGTACATTCTTACTAGTAATGTACAAGGATTCTAATTTCTACCTTCTCACCAACGTTCTACATTCTCACCGACACTTTTTTTTTCTTTTCCTTTCTTTTCTTTTCTTTTTTTTTCTGGATTATAGCTATCCTAGTATGTGTAAAGTACTATTTAATCATGGTTTTGATTTATATTTCTCTCATGATTAATTATGTTGAGCATCTTTTCATGCGCTTATTGGCCATCTATATATCTTCTTTGGGCAAATGACTATAGAAGTTCTTTGCCTATTTTTTTAATTTGGTTGTTTGTTTTCTGTTATTCTTGAGTTATAGAATTTCCTTATATATTATGGATATTACATCCTTTTCAGATATATGATTTGCAACATTTTCTCCCTTTACGTAGTCTTTTTACAGTTTTTGATAATGCGTTTTGATACACAAAAGCTTTAAATTATGATAAAGTTCAAATTATCTATTTTTTAAATTTTGTTCCTCATGCTTTTGGTGTTTTATCTAAGAATCCATTGCCAAATCCAAAGTCATGAGGATTTACCTCTATGTTTTCTTCTAAGTGTTTTATGGTTTTAGTTCTTATATTTAGGTTATTGATTAAATTTTAGTTAATTTTTGTATATGCTTTGATGTAGAGGTCCAAATTTATTCTTTTCCATGTGGAAATTTAGTTGTCTCAGCATCATCTATTGAAGAGACTTTCTTTCTCCATTGAATGGACTTGGCAATTCTGTCAAAAACTAATTAGTTATAAAAGTACAGGTTCAACTCTATTCCATTGGTTTATATACCTATCCTTATTCCAGTACCACTCTAATTTGATTATCACAGTTTTGTAGTGAGTTCTGAAATTGGGAAGCGTGAGTCCTCCAACTTTATCCTTCTGTTTAAAAATTGTTTCAGCTCTTTGGGGCTCTTGTAATTCCATATAAATTAGAAGACTGGCTTGTAATAAATGTAAATGCATGAAATACACACCAATTAAGAGACAGAGTTTGTCACACTGGGTCAAATATATGCTGTCACAAGAAAGTTGCTTCAAATATAATGTTAAAGTTAGATTAAATATTAATCCACAAAACAAGTCTCAATAAATTTTAAAAGATTGAACTCATACAGTGTATCTTCTCTGGCTGTAATGGAATGAAGCTAGAAATCAATAGTAGAAGAAAAACAGGAAAACTTAAAAATATGTGGAACTTAACACACTCTTAATTTTCTTTTTTGTTATTTTTTAACTGAAGTATTGTTGATTTACAGTGTTGTGTTAATTACTGCTATACAGCAAAGTGATTCAATTATACATATATATACATGCTTTTTTAAAATATTCTTTTCCATTGTGGTTTATCATAGGATATTGAATATAGTTGTCTGTGCTATACAGTAGGACCTTGTTGTTTATCCATTCTATATATGAAAGCTTACATCTGCTAACCCCAGCATCCCACTCCATCCCTCCACAAGCCCCTGCCCCTTGGCAACCACCAGTCTGTTCTCTGTCTGTGATTCTGTTAAATGACATACTCTTAAACAATCAATGGGTCAAAGAAAAAAAATCACAAGGGAAATTAAGAAATAGTATAGTGTGAATAAAAATGAAAATTTATGGGATGCAGCAAAGGCAGTGTTCAAAGGGATATTTTTAGCTATATGTGCCTAGACAGGATTTCTCTCAGGGTTTTGTGGGGTTGTTTACTTTCTATTTTGAGGTAATTGTATATTGAGATGCAAGTATAAGAAGTAATACAGAGAAATGTTATATACCTTTCACTAAGTTTTCCCCAATAGTAACATCTTGTATATCTAGAGTAAAATATCACAATTAGGAAATTGATGCAGTCTACTGACAATACTAGATTTCACTAGTTTTACATACACTAATTTGTGAATGTAGTTTTATGCAATTTTATCACATGTGTAGATTTGTATGACTACCATAATACTCAAGATATAGAACAATTCTGTCACAAGGATCTGTCATCTACCCCTTTTATAATCACAGTCACCTTTTCCAGTCCCCTTACTAACCTGCTTTCTAACCTCTATCAACTGCTAATCTGTTCTCCATTTCTATAATTTGTCATTTAAGAAACATTGCGTAAGTGGAATCTTATACTGTGTGACTTTTTGAGGTTGTCTTTTTCGCCCAGCATAATTCCCTTGAGTTTCATTCAGGTTGTTGCATTTATCATTGCTTTTTCCCTTTTTAATACTAAGTAGTATTCTTGGTAAGGATATACCACAGTTTAACTATTCATCCATTGAAGAGTTGGATTGTTTCCAATTTCTGGCTGTTATGAATATAGCTGCTTTGAGTATTCCTGTACAAGGTTTTGTATGAACATAAGTGTTCATTTCTCTGGGATAATTACTCAAGAGTGCAAATGCTGAGTTGTATGGTAAATACAAGTTTAGCTTTGTTTAAAAAACTACCATACTGATTTCCAGAGTGGTTGTACCATTTTACATTCCCACCAGCAATGTATGAATGATCCATTTCTCTTAAGGTTTTAGGTTTCTCTGCTGCTGTAACCAGTTAATATTGGCTGACTTCAGAGAAGGTCCAGGAAAGAAACAAACCCAAAACAAGTCAACAACAATAAAATCCCACCAGGGATTCCTCTTGCATTCTCCAGCTGAAGAGTTTCCTTTTCACAGTCCCATTTTTAATGGGGCTTCTCTGGGAGATTTTCCTGTCCATGGCTTCTATGCAGTTATGGGGCCCAGCTTGCTCTCAGATCAATTATGGGAGATAAAAAAGGGGGAAAAAAAGCTATTAACTCACCACTACGTTGGATTCTCTTCAAGTTTTGACTTCCATCCTCAATCTGTCTGTTACTGTTTATTTTTAGAGCCTTTCATAGTTTCTCTTTGTACTCTCTCTAGAGTTTTAGTTATTACCATTGCAAGCTATAGGCTACACTTCATCGTGGCCATTACCACAATCATTTCACAATTTATGAATTCTGAAACTGTTGGTACATTTTCAAATACATTGCTGCTCCAGCAATTTTTTTTTTTTTCGGATCTCTTAGATTTCTTTTTGGCCAGCTGGGAAAGATAGTTGCATGTGTTCTGAAATGAATAATGGCTGAGTAATAATTGTCATCTAGCTGATGAT
Source organism: Mesoplodon bidens (assembly GCF_964165515.1). Taxonomy (NCBI): domain Eukaryota; kingdom Metazoa; phylum Chordata; class Mammalia; order Artiodactyla; family Ziphiidae; genus Mesoplodon; species Mesoplodon bidens. The sequence goes on along the minus strand of NC_138161.1, from coordinate 35,052,037 downwards.
CTAATAGATGAGAATACAACTTTTGACACTGAAGGTGATGAATAATGTAAAATTAATGGTATGCCTTGAAACCAGGGCATATTTGGAATTCTTTGAAGATGACTCCCATTGCAGTACTTAGGAGATTTACATTTTTCAATGGGAGATGATTAGGTAAAAAGCTTCCTAAGTAAATCCTTTCATTTAGGAAAAAGAAATGATAAATCCAATTTCTATTTTTACTTCCTCTGGTATTCTTCCATTTATCTTATCTTTGGATGGAGTAAATCACTGCAATTTCAAAGGCATGAGCTTAATCCATGATATATTAGGGTGTCCAAATTCCTTCTGGGATTCTACTCTTCCCTCAGGAGAGAAAATTAACTCCTGAAAATAGTCACTTATGCAGTTACACCTGGTGGTTTAAGAATTAATTTATTGCATTTACCTTTCTGACTCATCACTTCAGGCTGGAGCCGTGATTGGTAAGGATGTAGAAAAAGAGGTGACCCTCACAGGGACATTTCAGCAATCGGAAACCCAAAGTATTGCGTATTGCATTCTGGTGTTCAATATTTAGGTTCTACGGTGCTTTTTAAAATAATAATTCTAGGATATTTTCCTTTCCTGGTGCCCGGAAAGTTCATAGGACTTCAACTCTATAAAGAATTTACTTTGCATCCAGGTCTATCATTTACTAATTATGTTACTTTGGATAATTTATTATTGTAAGCCTTAGATTCCTCATAAAAAGATGTGATTAATAATATCAATCTCATTGTTGTGAGAAAGTGAACTCAATCACATAATTTTGTTCTGAGTTCTAAATTTTATGTATATATGTATCTATGATGTATTACATATGATTATTATATATATATTTACATATATGTGTATATAAATATTTAGTTTAACATTTAAACACATATTTAAGTGCTTTGTAAGACTTTGAACAGCACATAAAATAAAGGAGTATTATTTTTCTGTGAATAATTTATGCCTGAAGAACAATTATTTCTTCCCCAGTGGGAAAAGGAGGCTTAGAAACATTAGTGAATTCCTGACAGTAGTTATTGGAATATTTGCAATATTCTATACTATATTTCTACTAGTAATATCTCTAAGTAGGTTGCAGAAACCGAGGATTTTTTCTGTTCCAGTTTATAATTATATTTTGCAGGCTCTCTTTGAGGTTCTGAATCTTTGTACTCACCAATTTAGAATCTACATATAAATTGCTGTGTACTGTTAATTTTACTGTAGTCAGATACATTTCAAAGCCAAACATCATGATGTTTAAAAAGGGACAGAGAACAATTATATTTGACAAACAATTTTTACATGAGCTGAAAATGTCTCAGGATTAAAAATGATCCTTTTATACTGATTTGCTTGGAAGTATGTGTTTAGTTGAAACTTGTGGAATCATTTCACTTTACGTTATGGACTGATTGAAAAAGTTGGAAAAGCCTCAATAAAGATTTTGAATTTTGCCTCTTTGCTCACTGGGATGAGAGCTGCCAGCAGAGGAATCATCAAGTTTGTAGTGAACATATTAGGAGTTGTTACAACTAGCACTGTAATCATTTATGCAGTTTTCATGAATACCCAGGAGATGGTAGTACTTTTCAGTTTCAGGAGTGCAGATTTACTGCTCAAAACACTTGACATACTATAAGGAAACATCTAATGTGAAAGAGAAAATAGTTATCTTTTTGTTACATTTAGCATAAAACAGTATTCATGTTTTTTCTCACAGTTTAAAACTAGGTGCATAAAATTTTGTGTCATTCAGAGGGAAAAAATAATAATAATTCACACTGGAAAGTAGCTGCCCTAGAGTCTGAGAAATTTCTCTAAATATGAATTTCAGTTGACTACACTTTTTAAAATCTTGTTTCAATTCTCTGGATATATTCATATTTCAGTGAAGACTTGTGAACTGATGGAAAGGTGAAAGAACAATTCATAAACATCTGTTGGGTCAATAAAGTTTCAGTTGTGCAATATTTCTCATTTGTCTCCCCGACTGCCCTATCTGAAGGTTCTCTTTATGGCCCAGCATCTTGCCATCCCATCCTTATTTTTTCCAAAGAGAATACTTCAGAATTTAAATTTTTTACAGTTTTTAAGAATGATTCAGAAGACTAAAGTTATTTTGGCATATGGTTCTAAAAATAAAACTCATGAAAGAAGCACTTTTTCTGAAAAGAATTGGAGCAGGTTTTATATTCTCTTCCTGAGAATAAATAACTTGTAGAGACAGGGCAGTACCTTCAAAGCATCTGTTTTTTTAACAGGGGTTCTATAACATAACCACCTCCATTCTTTAAAGTGAAAGGTTTTGCCAAGTTTCAATTAATTCATAAGTACTCCTGGAGATTAGTAAAAAGGCCACCTCTCACCCCTGGAAGGGAAAAAGAAAAAAACATTTTTTCCCCCAATCTTAGAAAAGATGAAAAATAGGACCTTAAATCCCTAAGTAGAGTTCAATGTTTGAACTCACAAGCACACACACACAAAAGTGCACATGTGTAAATAATCCTTTTTTGTTGTTGTTTATTTTCCTATGAGAAGTCATCAAACAGGAGATGGCTTTGGCTAGTATTATTTCTTTATCTTTTGGCTAAAATAATAGATATAAGTAAGTTAGCAACAAAGTTAGTGGTAATATAGCATTATATACGTATATATATATATATGTATATGTATGCATGTATATATCTGTAATAGAGCCTATACATAAGACTATAGGCATGAAGTCATTCTCCTGTTACTCAAATCCTGGTTCATTATTACCAGCATAATCCTCACTGTTATTTTCTGAAATTTTGTTTTATTGGATTATATCAACCTTTTATCTGAATGGATTACTTTTGTTCCTATATTTAGTAGAGGAAAGTGCATGTATTTGTATTTTGTGTTTGGGTATTTAATAGTCTGTTCTTATATTCTCAAAAGGCTGAACATAAGAGTAAAATAGCATATCATATTGTTCCTCTTGAACAATACATATACATTAGATATATGATTATAATTTTATATCCCAAAAATCACTCAAAATGCTTTAAGGACTTCCCTGGTGGTGCAGTGGTTGAGAGTCTGCCTGCCGATGCAGGGGACACGGGTTCGTGCCCCGGTCCGGGAGGATCCCACATGCCGTGGAGCGGCTGGGCCCGTGAGCCATGGCCGCTGAGCCTGCGCGTCCGGAGCCTGTGCTCCGCAACGGGAGAGGCCACAACAGTGAGAGACCCGCGTACCACAAAAAAAAAAAAAAAAAAAAAAAAAAAAAGCTTTAAAAATCATTACATTTCAGTAATTTAAATTAAAAAATTTAAGAAGTTCTAAAAAAGAAAGAAGTTCTTAGATACTTTAAGCCTCTCTTTGAACTCTAGTAGCCTAGCTAATTACATAAAGTTTACTGTATATTGAATGTAAAATGGAAATCTGTACCTTTCCAGAACACGGTAAGGTGAGGAATGGAAAGAGAACAAAATGAAAGAGAAGAGAAATCCATTTTTGTACTCAAATTCCATATTCATTCCAGTACCATAAATAAAACTATCCTTCTTCTAAGAAAATGGTCCCGGGTTTTTATCTTTGGTGCTAAGATATTAAAGGTCATATGACTCTATATCTCATTCGCAAGGAAAAAAATTACAAAGTAATCCTCCAACATACTTTACAGTAGAGGATGGAGGAGAGATGGTGGACGACAGAATTTATCCACAGGGGGGAAAGAACAAAAAATTATATTTAAAAGTCAATCAGGAGATATTGTTTAGAGACAGCTAATATTTGTACTTATTTATCAATTTCACATATTATTCATTCTTCTGCTAAATGTTATCTTCCCTCTCTTTGCCTGGATAAAACTACTGTTTTTTTTTTTTTTTTTTTTCATGTCTCAGCTAAGACAACGTTTATACTTCATTTCCCTACTTCTACCTTACTTCTTAATCATACCTCCCAAACTGAGAAGCATCAGTTCCTTTCTTCCTATCAAGAAAACAATCACCGAATTTTTATTGCCTCAGTAGTTGTATATCTCTCACTAGACTAAAAAATCCTTCCTTATTTATTGTATTTAATACTTAGTAGGTACATAATAAATATTTGTCAAATTAAAGAATAAACTTATGTACTAAATTTAAATACATACAGAATCCTCACTAGAAAATTTGATCCACATACAAAGGAGAAAGAAAATTGATTAAATTTTTCATTATCTAAATCATCCCCAAATTACCTCAGTCCTATTCTTGGCATTGTGTGTGTGGACACTGATTTGTTTATAGTAATGACTTAAAATTTCATTCTTATCTCTCTTTTCTATACACTGATGACAACACTTTTAGAAGACTCCTTTACTCTCTCATATTTTTATAGAAAATTAACTTTTCAGATAGATGAGAATATTCCAAATAACACTTTAATATTGTCTTATTTTGGCAATTGACATAAATCTAAATGATTTATCCTTGATTATCATCACAGAACTGTGGAAAAGGTCCTATAAAAATATGTGAGTAGCTTTGAACAGGGCTACAAAATAAATTCTTTTTTCAAATGAAGCGGTCTTATATTAAAAAAGAGAAAGGAAGAATGTGGAAAAGAGGAAAACTAAGAGTGAAGTTAAAAATGTTGCTAGATACAAAGTTTAGAATATTTAGAAATCAACTGTATTTACATATAAATTATAATTTTAATGACATTTGAAAAACAACCTCCATGTCTAATAGCAGCAAAAAGCATAAAACATCTAAGAGTAAATCTAATAAAGAATGTGCACAATCTCTATACTTCAATGTATAAAATATTGCTAGGAGAAACTCATGAACTAAACAAATGAAGATCTATACCACATTCATGAATCAGAAGAGGAAATATTGTTAAGATGTGTATCCTTAAATTTATCTATAGATTTAAGATAATTCTAGGTAAAACCCCAGCATTACTTTTTTTGTGGACATTGACAAGTTTATTCTAAAATGAATGTTTAAACTCAGATAATCTAGATTAGCTAATGCAATATTGAAAAAATTTGAGGACATAAAACACAGAATATAAGGACATTATAAAACTGTAGTAATTAAGCCAGTATGATACCATGCAAGAAAAGACAAATAATAGAACAGCTTAGAATGAAGAAATAAATCTATGAGTATAATAATCACCTGATTTGTGACAAACTTGCCAATACAATCAGTGGAGAAGAAAAAATTTTTTCTAATAAGTGGTTTTTCATCAATTAAATGTCCTTATGGAAAAACCAGAACCTGAACCATATACAAAAAAATGTTTCTAGATAGATTATAGATCTAAATGTGAAAAAAAACTACAAGGCTTATAGAAATTATCGAGGTATAACTTCATGACTTTTCAGTAGGCAATGTTTTCATAAACAGCACAATATATATACTATTCATAAAAGAAAATTAGATCTTATTAAAATGAAGAATTCTGTTCTTCCAAAGAAACTGCTGAAAGAATGAAAACAGCAAACCATATAATGGGAGAAGATGTCTGTAAAAATATATCTGGAAAAGGATTTATATTCAGAATATATAAAGAACTACTTCACATTACTAAGAAAGACATAGACTACCCAGCTTACAAATGAGCAAAAGTCTTCTGCCCATTTTTTGATGGTGTGGTTTTTTGTTGTTGAGTTGTATGAGCTATTTATATATTTTGGAAATTAAGCCCTTGTAGATTGCATCGTTTGCAAATATTTTTGCCCATTCTGTAGGTTGTCTTTTCATTTTGTTTGTGGTTTCCTTTCCTGTGAAAAGGCTTGTAAGTTTGATTAAGTCCCATTTGTTTATTTTTGTTTTTATTTCTGTTGCCTTGGGAGACTGACCTAAGAAAACATTGGTAGGATTTATGTTAGAGAATGTTTTGCCTATGATCTCTTCTAGGAATTTTATGGTGTCAGGTCTTGTGCTTAAGTCTTTAAGTCATTTTGAGTTTATTTTTTTGTGTGGTGAGAGGGTGTGTTCTAACTTCATTGATTTACATGTGGCTGTCCAACTTTCCCAACACAACTTGCTGAAGAGACTGTCTTTTCCCCATTGTATATTCTTGCCTCCTTTGTCAAAGATTAATTGACTGTAAGTGTGTGGGTTTATTTCTGGTCTTTCTATTCTGTTCCATTGATCCATATATATGTTTTTATGCCAATACCATGTCATTTTGATTATTGTGGCTGTAGTATTTTCTGAAGTCTGAGAGGGTTATTCCTCCTGCTTTGTTCTTTTTCTTCAGGATTGCTTTGGCGATTCTGGGTCTTTTATGGTTTCATGTAAATTTTAGGATTATTTGTCCTAGGTCTGTGAAAGATGTCATGGGTAATTTGATAGTGATCACATCAAACCTGTAGATTGCTTTGGGTAGTATGGCCATTTTATCAACATTAATTCTTCAAATAAGAGCATAGGATATCTTTCCATTTCTTTACACCAGCTTGAATTTCCTTTATTAATATTTGATAGTTCTCAGTGTATAAATCTTTCACCTCCATGGTCAGGTTTACTCCTAAGTATTTTATTTTGGGGAGTGCAATTTTAAAAGGTATTATATTTTTACATTCCTTTTCTGATATTTAATTGTTAGTGTAAAGAAATGCAACTGATTTCTGTATGTTAATCTTGTATCCTGCTACCTTGCTGAATTCACTTATCAATTCTAGTAGTTTTTGTGTGGAGTCTTTAGTATCATGTCATCTGCATATAAGGACAATTTTACCTCTTGCCTTCCAATTTGGATACATTTTATTTCTTTTTATTGTCTGATTCCTATGGCTAGGACTACCAATACTATGTAGAATTAAAAGGGGTGAGAGTGGGCAACTTGTCTTGTTCCAGATTTTAGCAGGAAGGCTTTTAGCTTTTCACTGTTGAGTATTATATTGACTGTGGGTTTGTCATAAATAACTTTTATTATGTTGAGATATGGTCCCTCTATACCCACTTTGGTAAGAGTTTTTATCATAAATGGATGTTGAATTTTGAAGACCTAAAGAGATATTTCTCCAAAGAAGAAATACAGGTGGACAATAGGCATATGAGAAGATGCTCAACATTACTAAGTATTAGAGAAATGCAAATAAAAACTACAATGAGGTACCACCTCACACCAGTCAGAATGAACATCATTAAAAAGTCTACAAAAAACAAATGCTGGAGAAAATATGGAGAAAAGGGAACTCTCCTACACTGTTGGTAGGAATGTAAATTGGTGCAGCCACTATGGAAAACAGTATGGAGGTTCCTCAGATAACTAAAAGTAGGACTATCATATGATCCAGCAATCCCACTCCTGGGTATATATCCAGACAAAAATATAATTCAAAAAGATACATGCACCCCTATGTTCACAGCAGCACTATTCACAATAGCCAAGACATGGAAGCAACCTAAATGTCCATTGATGGATGAATGGATAAAGATGTGTTCCATACTGGAATATTACTCATCCATTAAATGAGAATAAAATAATGCCATTTGTAGCAACGTGGATGCAACTAGAGATTATCATACTAAATGAAGGAAGTCAGAAGGAGAAAGACAATACCATATAATATCACTTATATGTGAAATGTAAAGTATGACAGAAATGAGCCTATCTATGAAACAGAAACAGACTCATGGTTATAGAGAACAGACGTGTGGTTGCCAAGGGGGAGGGATTTAGGGGAGGGGTGGAGTGGGAGGCTAGAGTTAGCATATGTAAGCTATTATATATAGACTGGATAAACAACAAGGTCCTACTGTATAGCACAGGGAACTATATTCAGTATCCTATGATAAACCATAATGGGAAATAATATTTAAAAAAGAATGTATATATATGTATAACTGAATCACTTTGCTGTACAGCAGAAATTAACACAATATTAAACCAAATATAGTTCAATAAAAAGTAAATTAAAATTTTAAAAACTGAGCAGAAGTCATGAACAGACGCTTCATGAAAGGAGATATCAAACACAAAAAAGCAGGTAATATCATCAGTCATTTTGGAAGTGCAAACTATAAACACAAACCTATACCACTTAAACTCACCAGAATGATTAAATTAAATGAGGAGCAATATCAAATGCTAGGAAGAATGTGGAGCATTTGAAACAATGATACAATGCTAGTGGAAATATAAATTGGAACAACCTCTTTGGAAACTGTTTGTCTGTATCTACAAAGCCAAACATCGTGCCCTCTGTTCTAGCAGTTCCACTCCTGGGCACATACCAAACAGAAATGAGTCTTTTTATTTTATTTTATTTATTTATTTTTTATACAGAAGGTTCTTATTAGTTATCTATTTTATACATATTAGTGTATATATGTCAATCCCAATCTCCCAATTCATCCCACCACCTACCACCCCCCTCTTCCCCCGCTTCGTGTCCATACATTTGTTCTCTACATCTCTGTCTCTATTTCTGCCTTGCAAACTAGTTCATCTGTACCATTTTTCTAGATTGCACATATATGTGTTAATATACGATATTTGTTTTTCTCTTTCTGACTTACTTCACTATGTATGAAAGTCTCTAGGTCCATCCACGCCCCTACAAATGACCCAACTTCTTTCCCTCTTATGGCTGAGTAATATTCCATTGTATATATGTACCACATCTGCTTTATCCATTCGTCTGCTGATGGGCATTTAGGTTGCTTCCATGTCCTGGCTATTGTAATAGTGCTGCAATGGACATTGGGCTGCATGTGTCTTTTTGAATTATGATTTTCTCTGGGTATATGCCCAGTAGTGGGATTGCTGGGTCATATGGTAATTCTATTTTTAGTTTTTTAAGGAGCTTGCATACTGTTCTCAATAGTGGCTGTATCAATTTACATTCCCACCAACAGTGCAGGAGGGTTCCCTTTTCTCCACACCCTCTCTAGCATTTGTTGTTTGTAGATTTTCTTTTTTTTTTTCAGTTATACATACACATATGTTCCCATATCCACTCCCTCTTGCGTCTCCCTCCCACCCTCCCTATCCCAACCCTCCAGTCAGTCACAAAGCACAGAGCTGATCTCCCTGTGCTATGCGGCTGCTTCCCACTAGCTATCTACCTTACATTTGGTAGTGTATATATGTCCATGCCTCTCTTTTGCTTTGTCACAGCATACCCTACCCCCTCCCCATATCCTCAAGTCCATTCTCAAGTAGGTCTGTGTCTTTATTCCCGTTTTGCCCCTAGGTCCTTCATGACTTTTTTTTTTTTTTTTAATTCCGTATATATGTGTTAGCATACGGTATTTGTCTTTCTCTTTCTGACTTACTTCACTCTGTATGACAGACTCTAGGTCTATCCACCTCATTACAAATAGCTCAGTTTCGTTTCTTTTTATGGCTGAGTAATATTCCATTGTATATATGTGCCACATCTTCTTTATCCATTCATCCGATGATGGACACTTAGGTTGTTTCCAGCTCCGGGCTATTGTGAATAGAGCTGCAATGAACATTTTGGTACATGTCTCTTTTGGAATTATGGTTTTCTCAGGGTATATGCCTAGTAGTGGGATTGCTGGGTCATATGGTAGTTCTATTTTTAGTTTTTTAAGGAACCTCCATACCGTTCTCCATAGTGGCTGTACCAATTCACATTCCCACCAGCAGTGCAAGAGTGTTCCCTTTTCTCCACACACGCTCCAGCATTTATTGTTTCTAGATTTTTAGATGATGGCCATTCTGACTGGTGTGAGATGATATCTCATTGTAGTTTTGATTTGCATTTCTCTAATGAGTAAAGATGTTGAGCATCCTTTCATGTGTTTGTTGGCAGTCTGTATATCTTCTGTGGAGAAATATCTATTTAGGTCTTCTGCCCATTTTTGGATTGGGTTGTTTTTTTGTTATTGAGCTGCATGAGCTGCTTATAAATTTTGGAGATTCATCCTTTGTCAGTTGCTTCATTTGCAAATATTTCCCCCATTCTGAGGGTTGTCTTTTGGTCTTGTTTATGGTTTCCTTTGCTGTGCAAAAGCTTTCAAGTTTCATTAGGTCCCATGTGTTTATTTTTGTCTTTATTTCCATTTCTCTAGGAGGTGGGTCCAAAAGCATCTTGCTGTGATTTATGTCATAGAGTGTTCTGCCTATGTTTTCCTCTAAGAGGTTGATAGTGTCTGGCCTTACATTTAGGTTTTTAATCCATTTTGAGCTTATTTTTGTGTATGGTGTTAGGGAGTGATCTAATTTCATACTTTTACAGGTCCCTGTCCAGTTTTCCCAGCACCACTTATTGAAGAGACTGTCCTTTCTCCACTGTACATTCCTGCCTCCTTTATCAAATATAAGGTGACCATATGTGCATGGGTTTATCTCTGGGCTTTCTATCCTGTTCCATTGATCTATCTTTCTGTTTTTGTGCCAGTACCATACTGTCTTGATTACTGTAGCTTTGTAGTATAGTCTGAAGTCAGGGAGCCAGATTCCTCCAGCTCCATTTTTCGTTCTCAAGATTGCTTTGGCTATTTGGGGTCCTTTGTGTTCGCATACAAATTGTGAAATTTTTTGTTCTAGTTCCGTGAAAAATGCCAGTGGTAGTTGGATAGGGATTGCATTGAATCTGTAGATTGCTTCGGGTAGTAGAGTCATTTTCACAATGTTGATTCTTCCAATCCAAGAATATGGTATATCTCTCCATCTATTGGCATCATCTTTAATTTCTTTCATCAGTGTCTTATAATTTCCTGCATACAGGTCTTCTGTCTCCTTAGGTAGGTTTATTCCTAGATATTTTATTCTTTTTGTTGCAATGGTAAATGGGAGTGTTTCCTTGATTTCACTTTCAGATTTTTCATCATTAGTATATAGGAATGACAGAGATTTCTGTGCATTAATTTTGTATCCTGCTACTTTACCGAATTCATTGATTAGCTCTAGTAGTTTTCTGGTAGCATCTTTGGGATCCTCTATGTATAGTATCATGTCATCTGCAAACATGGACAGCTTTACTTCTTACTTTCCGATTTGGATTCCTTTTATTTCCTTTTCTTCTCTGATTGCTGTGGCTAAAACTTCCAAAACTATGTTGAATAAGAGTGGTGAGAGTGGGCAACCTTGTCTTGTTCCTGATCTTAGTGGAAATGGTTTCAGTTTTTCACCATTGAGGACGATGCTGGCTGTGGGTTTGTCATATATGGCCTTTATTATGTTGAGGAAAGTTCCCTCTATGCCTACTTTCTGGAGGGATTTTATCATAAATGGGTGTTGAATTTTGTCAAAAGCTTTCTCTGCATCTATTGAGTTTATCATATGGATTTCTCCTTCAATTTGTTAATATGGTGTATCACGTTGATTGATTTGCGTATATTGAAGAATCCTTGCATTCCTGGAATAAACTCCAATTGATCGTGGTGTATGATCCTTTTAATGTGCTGTTGGATTCTGTTTGTTAGTATTTTGTTGAGGATTTTTGCATCTATGTTCATCAGTGATACTGGCCTGTAGTTTTCTTTCTTTGTGACATCCTTGTCTGGATTTGGTATCAAGGTGATGGTGGCCTCGTCGAATGAGTTTGGGAGTGTTCCTCCCTCTGCTATATTTTGGAAGAGTTTGAGAAGGATGGGTGTTAGCTCTTCTCTAAATGCTTGATAGAATTCGCCTGTGAAGCCATCTGGTCCTGGGCTTTTGTTTGTTGGAAGATTTTTTATCACAGTTTCAATTTCAGTGCTTGTGATTGGTCTGTTCATATTTTCTGTTTCTTCCTGATCCAGTCTTGGCAGGTTGTGCATTTCTAAGAATTTGTCCATTTCTTCCAGGTTGTCCATTTTATTGGCATAGAGTTGCTTGTAGTAATCTCTCATGATCTTTTGTATTTCTGCAGAGTCAGTTGTTACTTCTCCTTTTTCATTTCTAATTCTATTGATTTGAGTCTTCTCCCTTTTTTTCTTGATGAGTCTGGCTAATGGTTTATCAATTTTGTTTATCTTCTCAAAGAACCAGCTTTTAGTTTTATTGATCTTTGCTATCATTTCCTTCATTTCTTTTTCATTTATTTCTGATATGATTTTTATGATTTCTTTCCTTCTGCTAACTTTGGGATGTTTTTGTTCTTCTTTCTCTAATTGCTTTAGGTGCAAGGTTAGGTTGTTTATTCGAGATGTTTCCTGTTTCTTAAGGTGAAATTGTATTACTATAAACTTCCCTCTTAGAACTGCTTTTGCTGTGTCCCATAGGTTTTGGGTCATCGTGTCTCCATTTTCATTTGTTTCTAGGTATTTTTAAATTTCCTTTTTGATTTCTTCAGTGATCACTTCATTATTAAGTAATGTATTGTTTAGCCTCCATGTGTTTGTATTTTTTAGAGATCTTTTCCTGTAATTGATATCTAGTCTCATAGCATTGTGGTCGGAAAAGATACTTGATACAATTTCAATTTTCTTAAATTTACCAAGGCTTGATTTGTGACCCAAGATATGATCTATCCTGGAGAATGTTCCATGAGCACTTGAGAAAAATGTGTATTCTGTTGTTTTTGGATGGAATGTCCTATAAATATCAATTAAGTCCATCTTGTTTAATGTATCATTGAAAGGTTGTGTTTCCTTATTTATTTTCATTTTGGATGATCTGTCCATTGGTGAAAGTGGGGTGTTAAAGTCCCCTACTATGATTGTGTTACTGTCGACTTCCCCTTTTATGGCTGTTAGTATTTGCCTTATGTATTGAGGTGCTCCTATGTTGGGTGCATAAATATTTACAATTGTTATATCTTCTTCTTGGATCGATCCCTCTATCATTATGTAGTGTCCTTCTTTGTCTCTTCTAATAGTCTTTATTTTAAAGTCTATTTTGTCTGATATAAGAATTGCTACTCCCGCTTTCTTTTGATTTCCATTTGCATGGAATATCTTTTTCCATCCCCTTACTTTCAATCTATATGTGTCTCTAGGTCTGAAGTGGGTCTCCTGTAGACAGCATATATATGGGTCTTGTTTTTGTATCCATTCAGCCACTCTGTGTCTTTTGGTGGGAGCATTTAGTCCATTTACATTTAAGGTAATTATTGATATGTATGTTCCTATTCCCATTTCCTTAATTGTTTTGGGTTTGTTATTGTAGGTATATTCCTTCTGTTGTGTTTCTTGCCTAGAGAAGTTCCTTTAGCATTTGTTGTAAAGCTGGTTTGGTGGTGCTGAACTCTCTCAGCTTTTGCTTGTCTGTAAACGTTTTAATTTCTCCATCAAATCTGAATGAGATCCTTGCTGGGTAGAGTAATCTTGGTTGCAGGTTTTTCTCCTTCATCACTTTTATTATGTCCTGTCACTCCCTTCTGGCTTGCAGAGTTTCTGCTGAAAGGTCAGCTGTTAACCTTATGGGGATTCCCTTGTGTGTTATTTGTTGTTTTTCCCTTGCTGCTTTTAATGTTTTCTTTGTATTTAATTTTTGACAGTTTGATTAATATGTGTCTTGGCGTATTTCTCCTTGGACTTATCCTGTATGGGACTCTCTGTGCCTCCTGGACTTGACTGACTATTTCCTTTCCCATATTAGGGAAGTTTTCAACTATAATCTCTTCAAATATTTTCTCATCCCTTTCTTTTTCTCTTCTTCTTCTGGAACCCCTATAATTCGAATGTTGGTGCTTTTAATGTTGTCCCAGAGGTGTCTGAGACTGTCCTCAGTTCTTTTCATTCGTTTTTCTTTCTTCTGCTCTGCAGTAATTTCCACTATTTTATCTTCCACGTCACTTATCCATTCTTCTGCCTAAGTTATTCTGCTATTGATCACATCTAGAGTATTTTTCATTTCACTTATTGTGTTTTTAATCATTGCTTGATTCATCTTTAGTTCTTCTAGGTCCTTGTTAAATGTTTCTTGCATTTTGTCTGTTTTATTTCCAAGATTTTGGATCATCTTTATTGTCATTATTCTGAATTCTTTTTCAGGTAGACTGCCTATTTCCTCTTCATTTGTGAGGTCTGGTGGGGTTTTATCTTGCTACTTCTCCTGCTGTGTGTTTTTCTGTCTTCTCATTTTGCTTATCTTACTGTGTTTGGGGTCTCCTTTTTTCAGGCTGCAGGTTCGTAGTTCCCATTGTTTTTGGTGTCTGTCCCCAATGGCTAAGGTTGGTTCAGTGTGTTGTGTAGGCTTCCTGGTGGAGGGGACTAGTTCCTGTGTTCTGGTGGATGAGGCTGGATCTTGTCTTTCTGGTGGGCAGGTCCACGTCTGGTGGTGTGTTTTGGGGTGTCTGTGGACTTTTTATGATTTTAGGCAGCCTCTCTGCTAATGGGTGGCATTGTGTTCCTGTCTTGCTAGTTGTTTGGCATAGGGTGTCCAGCACTGTAGCTTGCTGGTCGTTGAGTGAAGCTGGGTTCTGGTGTTGAGACGGAGATCTCTGGAAGATTTTCGTCATTTGATATTATGTGGAGCTGGGAGGTCTCTTGTGGACCAGTGTCCTGAAGTTGGCTCTCTCACCTCAGAGGCACAGCACTGACTCCTGGCTCCTCAATTTGGGATGATTTGTTGTCTATTCATGTATTCCACAGATGCAGGGTATATCAAGTTGATTGTGCAGCTTTAATCCGCTGCTTCTGTGGCTGCTGGGAGAGATTTCCCTTTCTCTTCTTTGTTCTCACAGCTCCCAGGTCTCAGCTTTGGATTTGGCCCCGCCTCTTTGTGTAGGTCGCTGGAGGTCGTCTGTTCTTCACTCAGACAGGACAGGGTTAAAGGAGCAGCCGCTTCGGGGACTCTGGCTCACTCAGGCCAGGGGGGAGAGAGGGGCACGGAGTGTGGGGCGAGCCTGTGGCAGCAGAGGCCGGCGTGACGTTGCACAGCCCGAGGTGCTCCGTGCACTTTTCTGGGGAAGCCGTCCCTGGATCCCGGGACCCTGGCAGTGACGGGCTGCACAGGCTCTCCGGAAGGGGGGCATGGACAGTGACCTGTGCTCGCACACAGGCCTCTTGGCGGCGGCAGCAGCAGCCCCAGCGTCCCACGCCCGTCTCTGGGGTCCACACTTTCAGCCGCGGCTCGCGCCCGTCTGTGGAGCTCCTTTAAGCAGCACTCTTAATCTCCTCTCCTCACGCACCAGGAAACAAAGAGGGAAGAAAAAGTCTCTTGCCTCTTCGGCAGCTCCAGACTTTTTCCCAGACTGCCTCCCGGCGAGCTGTGGTGCACTAACCCCTTCAGGCTGTGTTCACGCTGCCAGCCCCAGTCCTCTCCCTGCGCTCCGACTGAAGCCCAAGCCTCAGGTTCCAGTGCCTCCCACCCTGGCGGGCGAGCAGACAAGCCTCTAGGGCTGGTGAGTGCTGGTTGGCACCGATCCTCTGTGCGGGAATCTCTCCGCTTTGCCCTACCCAGGTACGTGGGGAGTTTCTTGCCTTTTGGGAGGTCTGAGGTCTGCCAGCGTTCAGTATGTATTCTGTAGGAGTTGTTCCACGTGTAGCTGTATTTCTGGTGTATCTGTGGGGAGGAAGGTGATCTCCACGTCTTATTCTTCCGCCATCTTCCCCGGAAGTCCTATTTGTACATTTTCTAATGATGCCCATTCTAACTGGTGTGAGGTGATACCTCACTGTAGCTTTGATTTGCATTTCTCTAATAATTAGTGATGTTAGGTAGCTTTTCATGTGCCTCTTTGCTGTTTGTATTTCTTCTTTGGAGAAATGTCTATTTAGGTCTTCTGCCCATCTATTGATTGTTTATTTTTTTTTTTTAAATATTGAGCTGCATGAGCTGTTTATGTATTTTGGAGATTAATCCTTTGTTGATTCGTTTGCAAATATTTTCTCCCATTCTGAGGGCTGTCTTTTCATCTTGTTTATAGTTTCCTTTGCTTTGCAAAAGCTTTTAAATTTCATTAGGTCCCATTTGTTTATTTTTGTTTTTATTTCCATTACTCTGGGAGGTGGGTCAAAAAAGATCTTGCTGTGATTTATGTCAAAGAGTGTTCTGCCTATGTTTTCCTCCAAGAGTTTTATAGTGTTCAGTCTTACATTTATGTCTTTAATCCATTTTGAGTTTATTTTTGGGTATGGTGTTAAGGAGTGTTCTAATTTCATTCTTTTATATGTAGCTGTCCAGTTTTCGCAGCACCAGTTATTGAAGAGACTGTCTTTTCTCCACTGTGCATCCTTACCTCCAGAAATGAGTCTTAATGTTCACCATTTAACATATATAAAAGTATTCTGCTGTGGCATTCATAATAGCTCCCCGAAACAAACAAGCTATAATTTCCTTCACAATAGAAATGATATTTAAAAGGTAGGCTATTTACACAACGTAACACACACAACAATAAAAAAGAATAAACTTCTGCTACGTACAACAACATGGACAAAGTGTTATGTCCAAAAATGCATACCGTAAAAATCTACTTATGAGTAGTTGAAAAGTAGAAAAAATTTATGTATGATGTTAGGAATTAGAATATGCTACTTGGATTTAATTGGGAGTTTGCTGGAACTGATCCATATATATGTGTGTGTGTGTGTGTGTGTGTGTGTGTGAAGTCTGTCATTGAACTGTATGCTAAGGATTAGTACACTTTATTCTATGTGTCTTATTCCTCATTAGAAAAGGAGTGGTGGAAGAGGGGGAGAAAGAGATAAAGAGGAAGGGAGAGAGAGAGAGAGAAAGAAGGAATAAAAAGATATCTGATTTCAGTATGACTAAAGTCTCTACTAGCTGTTCTTATCTCTTCTTATTCATACCTCCTTTATTTCTTAGGATACTGACTTTCTTTATAATTTTAGGCTTGTTAATTTGAGGATGAGTTTTCCTGATTATTCTGACTTATCTGAT
The DNA here is from genome assembly GCF_964165515.1 of Mesoplodon bidens. Lineage (NCBI taxonomy): Eukaryota > Metazoa > Chordata > Mammalia > Artiodactyla > Ziphiidae > Mesoplodon > Mesoplodon bidens. Next base: position 35,035,297 of record NC_138161.1, on the reverse strand, counting down.
TAATCTTGTTATAACCTATTTCTTTTGAAAAGGAGTGGAATCTGGTTTGTATTTTTCATTCTTTGCCAAAGATTGAACCCAGGCATATTTGCCTTATGTAGGGGGAAATCTGCCAGAAACAAAACCATTTGACAATGTAACACATCAGTCCAGGCATTTTTTGTGTATCCCACCCTCTCAGAATGTCACTAAAAGCTAAGATTTATTTCCAGGTAAATATACTTTCTGGATATGAGTGATATATCATAACCTGACATAAATATGGATACTGGTGCTCTCTAATCCATAAGCAGCTCCTTAGTCAATTAAGCCATCCTGAAGTCGTCTTGCTTGTCCTTGTATTTTTTTCCCATGAGGGTGGAATTCAAATTTTTCATGTAATAATTTTATCAGTTGCCAAATTTCTTTTTAGTTGCAACCTTTAACAACCCATGTTTTTCCTGCATTCTTTGTATTCTCTGGCTTAGCAGTTTTCTCTCCACTTTTTTACTTTCAGTATTTATATACCATCAGAGAATGTGTACGATTCAGATTCAGGCTGCATAGAGGCAAAGAGAAATATTCTGAACCCAAATTGGAAAACATACCTAAATCTTTGAGTTCAGCTTGACATCTCAAACAAATACATAAAGTGACACTGTTAAGAAGAAAAGAAACTTTAGAGGTCCCTGGAGAATACCTTCCCCTCTACAGTCTCCAATGATTATACTCAAACAGAACTTCATGTAATCTTTAAATTTCTTATATTGTATTTCCTTAGACCATTTCTGTTTATTTCACAAAAGAGGGGTCTTGACTCTGTCTGGATTACTAAATCCACCTCTGGTTATTACTACTGGACACCACGCCTGATCTTTTGATAAAATCTTTGATTCCAGATCTTCTCTCTTTTGCAAATCATTCAGGATGGTTCTGACAATCATCTGAAATAAAAATGCTGAAAAGGAGAGAATTCTTTTATTAAGTATCAAATGCTCTTATTGCTCTGCTTGGATGCCCTGGGATTCATCCTTAACTCCATCCACACCTGCAACCCCCTGCTCTGGTGTCCTTTTTTGTCTTCTACAGAGGTCAGCCCTCAGCTTACTAGAGCTACTCTGATCACTTGGGCAGAGAGCCCAGAATGCCTGGAAGGGGACTTTAGCAGGCCCTTAGCTAGTGACCAGTCTTGTGAAAGTATGACAACCCAGCTCCCTCACCTCAGTTTGGGACAGTTCTGAAACATAATACTGCAGAGTTCTGTAGTAGCAGGCTGCAGGCACCCTTCTGGGACATTGTCTGCAAGTGCATTCTTGGTTACCTTCTTCCCTTTCTCTGTCTTGTGTTCCCCACCTCCCAATCAACTTCTCCTAGTGATTTCTCCTGGGATTATTTAATTACTACCACACTAGCAAAATAATCTTCTTAAAATCTGCTTCTGGGGAACCTGGCCTAAAAGAAACTATAAACCAAATGATTAACTTCTTCCAGTCTATGTCCACTATAAGTTTCAGTTCTCTTTAGCAAAATTTCACAATATTTGTAAGACTAAGTGTTTGTACTACTGATATTTTAGATTGATACCTTCCTAAAAACATGACTGATATTTTACATACAAAGAATAAGTCTACTGACTTTCCTCTGACTGTAATCAGTGAACTTATAGTCTCCAGAAAAAAACATCTGCCTGAATGTAACTCTCTTAATTTGCTTACTCTTTGATAGTACACTTATGCTTCCCACTTCGTGGACCCAGAAATCATATTTCTGAAACTTTAGAAATGATGCATGAATTGTTAACTTTCATGAATTTTTATATGATAATTTTTTGATATAATGACTACTAATCAAAAAGGATCAAAATGACATTTTACACGTGTTGTTTCATTTACCATAGTTAATACAAATAGTAAGAACTTGAGTCCATCCACAGAAAGCAGTCAGCTGGGGACAGAGAAACTTGCTGCAGTGTCCATGGACTGAGTTAGCCCATAAGAGCAGTCCACCATGGCGGAGGAACTTGCCAGAGAGTGACTGCCACTGGGCCTCTTGCATACCCATCTACTGGGAGCTGCAACATAAGAACCTACTAAATCCGGAAGAGGAGCTCCTTCTTCTGTTTTGGTCTTGCTGCATCCCTTCACCTCCCTCTATTGACAAAGCCTGGCATTGTGCCAGCTGGCATGGGGAAAATTTTAGAGTCCAAAGTCAACATCACAAAGAAGAGTTAAAGAGCATGGATTTGAAACAGAGGAAATAAATTGATAACACACACACACAGTTCTGTTTGTCTTACATTTAAAGTAAATATTCAAAATTCCATTATGGTGACTGGGTCTATTTCAGAAGGCACAGAGCTATTTTCTAGATTCATCTTTCCCAATACAACTCAAAGTCACTAAGTTATATAGAAACAGAGCAGTGTGTTATTTTTTGACTAGGGGCTAGTAATGGGGCTTATTGCTTGGTAATTCAAACACTCCTGTCTATCTATTATTTACTGTTTACTTTTATTGTTACTGGACTATATCTTGCAGTTTCTTCTGTTCTGCTCTTAAATGAATGAGAAGAGGAAATGTGAAATGAATGTATATATTCAACTCAGGGCTTAATTTTGATTTCAGAGTTGCTAAAATTCATTCTCCCAGTCAAAGATGAATGGTAATTTGTGGATGACATGCCAGCCGTTGTCTTTGTTTGTTGGTCTTAATGGAAGGAATATTTTGAAATCCTTTTCTCTTTTTATCCTTGATGGATTCATAAAGCTAAATGTGGTATTGTTTATCGCATGGTAGCAACTTCTCATTTTACAAATGAAAAGATTGAGAGCTAAATGAGTTGACAGAGGTCACAGAGCTTGCTTGTGACGGAATCAATGAATGTAAGGATCTAGGCATACAAATATCCAGGCATGCAAACTCTCTGTGAAGTCAGATAGTGGAGGTACTAGTGTGGAATTAACTATTGCTGTACAAAAAGTCACCCCAATGTTTAGTTACTGGAAACAATGTGCATGTAGATCATGATTTTATAGTTTGACAATTCAGGTGAGGTTTAGCTAGGCAGTTCTTCTGGTTTTTCCTGGGCCCTGTCACCTACCTGTGTCCTCTTCTAGTTGGGTAGGCAGCTTTGCTGATTTCAGCTGGGCTCCCTCATCTGTGGACCTCAGCTTTGACAATTAGGTTGACTTGGGACCATTATTCTGCCTACCACAGATGGCTAGCAGTCCACTATTTTCTGTAAAATATTGGTATTTCCCCACTTCACAACTCTTGCCACCAGGGCATGTTTCTTGTCTTGCCTAGTTTCATGGAGAGAAAAAAAAAAAGCTTTGAAAGATGGGAATGATACAGACTGAGCTCACTGGAGTTGGGAGAGATAACAGATGCTGTAGGTGCACTCCACATTCCCTTGGCCTACTCCAGACGTCATCTACAGAAAGAATGAAGGAGAACCAAAGTTCATTTTGCAAGTGAGAGTGGCCTCAGTAGCAAAAAGATTAGTTTGAAAACTTGCTTCAAGAACATGCCTCTAGAGCAAGAACAGGGTCCAATGGAAAGGTTTTATAGTAGTGCCCACAAAGATGGTACAAGCAGATATAGGAGGTAGAGACAAGAGAAATCTTAAAGGGGTATGTGTATGGGGGCTGATCATAATGAGGCATGAAGAGGCTTTTAGTGTCTGTGGGAGTGATGGAAAGCAGCTATTCAAGAGTGACAGTCCGAATTTGTGGGCATGGACTAGAACAAGAAGTTAACGATATAACCTCCATTCATAAGAATATGTAAGTACTGATTGGTTCCCTAATTCACCATTTATTATGTTTTAATTTGTTTTCCTCCAAGCCTCTCAATGTTCATCTGTAGTTGTAGTGCAGCTGAGATGTATAGTTTTCTTCGTACAACCTTCCTGGCACAGATCTTTCATTTTCATCCGTGGCTTAAGAATTGGTTTCAGTGGCACTCAAGGAGTGACCGTTTCTTCCTGACTATTTTTGAAGCAGAATGAATGGTTTGTAAGAAGCCTAAAATCTTTCTTTTTATACTAATAGCTGTATTTCACCTTCTATGTATTTACCTGTGGGATACTTTTTCTCATACCGGTATAAGAACAGCACATAATTGCCATGAGAAAGGCAAGTTTAACACTGTTGTTTTCGAGCAAATAAAACCTAAGTATTGGAAAAAGAAAAACTTGGAGTTTGATTAAGAAGTGGAGGGCTTTAAGTGACACTCTAGTGCCTTGGGCTAGAGTTTCAAAAAGTTGGCAAGGGAATTGAATCCCCCAGAGCTCAGGCTTATGATGGCAGGAATAAAGCTATTTTTATCCTCTAGGCAACAGCTTTCCGCCACCAGGTTTCCCAAGACTCATACAATGAGAGCATCCATCCCAAAATGATTAATGCAAATTTAGTAATTGTGCATATGGATCATTTCTCTGTCACCCATTTTATCCGTAAAATGTGCCTTTCTCTCTATGCAGGCATTGCTCATGTTTTGTGCCATTTACCTGTTGCTGGGGGCATGGAACAAATTACCTCTTTGTGTGAGGCTGTGGAAAGAAGAAATTATCACATTTGTGGCCGTCATCCACTACTAAGCCAGGCATGCAATTATTTGAATCAGAATGGTTGTATGCACAGAGTCAGATTTATCTTAGCTATCGGAAGGATAGCATATGAGGTCTGATACACAGCTGGACAGTATTCCAAAGGGGAGCTAGGTGGGAAGATATAGGCCTCTCTTAAAGAAGATAAATTTTTGGCAGCAAAGACAAATTTCTATAGAAGCCAATGAGGCCTCAGGGGTTCTGGCTTTTGTAAAATTTTAAGTGAAGTGAGTACAAGTGCAGGGTTTTGAGTTGAGAACCCTGGGGAAGTTAATCACAAAAAGAAGTATTGTATTGCCAGTCTCACAGTGTGGACTCCCCCAGAGCACTTCACACAAGACCCTCAAACTTAATCAACCAACATGTCTCAGAGGTGTAAACTGGAAAGCCCCTTAGGCTTGTGATATCCCTTTCAAGTTTCTAGGAAGAATTGATGCCTGCCTAATAGGGCCTTTTTGGAAACCACTAGCTCCTTTTTAGAGGGTACCAATCAACCCGAGGCTCTCTTCCATCTGGGCTTTAAATCAACAGTGTAAGGTAGAGTAGACATAGTAAGGTATGGGCCTCCTCCATAGAAGCCGTTTGCTGCTTAAACATCCCACTGCGGGCTGACACTCCCATTTATTAATCCGAGATGCTACGTGCTCACTCTACACTCTCCTACCATGTTATAACAGAATGTCTACCAAATTTCTCTTGTAAACCACAGGCTGTCAAGAAGATTTTCTGAAACAAACATGATCTTTTAAGTGCCAGTAAATGGTGGTGGATAAAAAACAAATGAATTTTCTGAATGGAGAATTGGAAGAAAACTGTACAAACAGCACATGGCTACTTATAAGTGCCACCAAAAAATGTTAGGCATAGAAACTACAGTGATTTAGTGCATCCTTTTCTCAAATGCCTGGCAGCTAAACTTTTTGAAAAGCAGTTGATTTGAAACACCACTTTAAAAAAAATAATTTTTATTTTTGGCTGTGTTGGGTCTTTGTTGCTGCGTGTGGGCTTTCTGTAGTTGCAGCGAGCAGGGGCTACTCTTCTTTGTGGTGTGCAGGTTTCTTATTGCAGTGGCTTCTCTTGTTGTGGACCACGGGCTCCAGGTGTGTGGGCTTCAGTAGTTGCGGCACATGGGCTCAGTAGTTGTGGCTCGCGGGCTCTAGAGCGTAGGCTCAGTAATTGTGGTGCATGGACTTTGTTACTCTGCGGCATATAGGATCTTCCCAGACCAGGGCTCGAACCCATGTCCCCTGTGGTGGCAGGAGGATTCTTAACCACTGCACACCAGGGAAGCCCTGAAACCCCACTTTTAAGGAAGCTTGACTATAAGTATCCTCTTCTTACTTTAGGATAAATTGAAATAATAAAAGCAATGACAGTGAAACACAACATACAAAAATAGAAAGTTTCAGTTGGTAGGATTGTAGGGGAAAATCGCCAAAGGCATTAAAATGAACAAAAATCAAAGATTACTTACTGTTCTGGGTAGATCACCTTTCCTGGTTATCTGATTCTATCTGGTTCTGATCCTTTCATACTCTTTGAGCTATTTAGTAATGCAAATAATTCTTATCCATAGAGATGAAAGTGAATTTTGTCCAGTAGATTATTACCTCATGGATATTCATCAGATTAACATATATTTGCAAATTTATTTTAGTATTCTTGATTGCCTTTATATGTGTGAGTTATTTGAATTCTCCTTGAACCAGTTGTAACATCGTACTGGTTCCCTCATTAATTAATGAGGTAAATACAATATTTGGCATATGTTCATTTTATATTTCTATGCAAGTTATGATACTACCTTTTAAAAAATATATCCTTTTTTGACATTAATTCAGGGGATTCTTTTTTTTTAATTAATACTGAGAAGACCTTGTGATTTAAAATGCTGTTCTCCAAAAGAAACCATAGGTACCCCACCCAATGGGAGAAAATGAATAAGGAATAAATTTGGAGAGTGACTTGAAAATAACACATGCTCATTAATGAAACCAAAGTGCCTTTAATAGAAAAATGACTTGTTGCAGTTGTGTTTAGCATCAGCCTGATCTTGATGCTTAATCAAGTGAGCATTCAGTAAATGAAACCTTGGGACAGTTCTCTTTAATTAAACTATAGCACTCAATACTTCCTAAGTTATAATCTAAAGTTAACATACAACCTTCTCTACCTTTAAACGTTTATACACACTGTACTTCAGTGAAACTAGGCTGCTTTCTGATCCTAGAACATGTGAAATACTTTGCTTTGCGAAAACCTTGGAATGCCCTCCGTATTTATGTAGAAACATTACCCATCCTCTAATACAGAGCTTCTCAACCTCTCTGTGATGAAGGACCAGTTTTCTGGGAAGTTTCTATGCAGTTATAGTCCAACATTGCAATATAAAAACATAAATTGCTAGAAGTATGAAATAAATATAAAAAACCGTATACATTCATTATGATATTCAAAACACATTTTCAAATGGTTGTAAAAGTTTCTTAAGTCTTTGAATCTCTGTATTTATGTCTTCACAGATCAGTGACAAACATTTCCATGACTCAAGACAGTGGACCTCTGTTGGGTAAACAGCAGAGCATAATTTTCCTCAGAAATGCTATCTGATCCAATATTTTTTCTATGTATCTATAAAGTGATCTAAATTTTATTTGAAAACAATGGTTCACTGTTGTTACTTCTCCTATAATAATTGATGTAATCCCTACTCTATTAGAGTTCTTCAGTAATTATAATTTCCCCTTGAGGACAACTCCAGCCCAAACTCCAGAACTATATGTTCAAGTGAATATTTGTTGAATTGCAATTTTCTTAAATCTCTTGTTGGAAATAGATTTTCAAAATTTATATTAAATGCCTATCCCCCCCATTTTTTCTGCAGCAGTTAATTATAACAGAAAGAAAGGCATGCCTCAAAGTCAGAGTCTTTGATGTGCCTTCTACAAGAATGATTCCAAGTAAATGAAACATAAGAATTTGAATATCTATTATCATTAACAGTATTCCCAAATTTATTGAACTCCTGCAACAGTCTTGGCCGTGCCTGCCATTTCACGAACCAAGGTAGACATGACTTTTACTTTCATTCATCAAATGCTTATTTTACATCTCCCCCATTATCTAAGTTTGTGAAACTTAAGGCCTCATAGCCTTCTTGACCTGTTTTTAATCTCATTACCCATATTCAATTAGTTACCCATCATTATGGATTCTATTTCTTAGTGTTTCTCACATCTGCACCTTCCCTTTCATCTTCATTGACCATACCTTGGTTCTGGGCATCATCTAAATTTAGAGCTGTGCAATAGCCTTCATATATGTTTCATCATTACATAACACGTACTAGGCTTCGCCTGTCTTTGGAGGATCTTTTCTTGTCAACTAAAAAAAAAAATTACTTATGAGAGTTCCAAAATAAACTCAACACTAATAACCTCAAAAAAGCCAAAATGAATTTTAGGGACCAGGTGGGATCATTTAAGCATAAAGGGTGTCAGTCCCCTATAGCAGCGCATTAATATGAGATATCTTAGTTCTCACAATTATGTAAGTTTATAATAAAATTGATGACCAAATAAGGGTAGAGATGTCTTATGTAAATACTCCCAGGAAAAACTTTACTTTTAGATGTAGAACCCCCTATAAGTAAACATATTATAAATATGAGAATAATCATAGCAATAATCTATTTGGTTACAGAATATTGAGTTTGAAAAACAGTCAGTTGTGTTTCTAAATGTTGATGTTAAAAACTCTGAAATCACTGTATAGAAATTTCAGGATAGAAAATATTTCATGTTTTAGAATTGAATGGAAGTAACGACAGTATACTAATCATTTTAATAGTGACACAAGATGTGAAAGCTTTTGTATTGGCTGATTATTAAGTGATTCACAAGCCATGTACATTTCCTGCAAATTTAAGAATGTTATAGAGTTGTAGGCCATAATTATTGGGATCCTTTAATTTAAATTATGAATACCACTTTTGAATCCAGCTAGCGTTGTTTGCAGTATGTTTTGTGGAAGTTGTTAGAGCAATATTGAGAAGGTGTCAAAGGTTATTTTTCTGTTAGCCTGAGGATGACATTTTTCTTTCAAGGATAGAGTAAAGCTAATCAGATACCGAAGTCCATTATTTGATGAGAAGTAAACAAGTAACAATATCATAGCGGTCAAAATGAAATATAATCCTGTGAGAGGTTGTCTAGGAAAATGAAGAAACGTGAATATCAAAACAGATCTCTGAACTAAAATGAAAAGAACTAGCCTTTTCCTTTGGATATACAATGGGTCAATTTTTTTACATAATTATATTAGGAACAATTTGGGAATTAAACTACAGGAGTTACAAAAATCAACGAAGTGACTATGCCATTCTAAAATAGAAGTTTCAAATATTTTTGACATATGCACACTGGGTAAATAAGTAATGGGATTGACACTTTATCTTAATTTAAAATATACTTGTTCCATTGATCTCAAACTTTTAAAATTTAGACTATATTTAAAACACAATAAATGCTTGCTGTTGTTGCTTGGGGATAGGCCAAGATGCTGTAAAAAGATTTCAAAATGTAAGAGCTCACAAAAGTCAGGTATTTATTTCTCCCTCAGAGAACAACTGTTCCAAGTGACCTGAAGAAGATAAAAAGCAGATGCCTAGCTCCATTGTGCTCAGTTCAGCTTCACAATGCACTATCACCTTGGTGCTATCTTCACTGCAGGCCAAAGCTGGCTAAAGTCCATCCTACAGCCTGTTGAAAGGGGAAAAGATCAGGATACAAACCAAGCAATTTTGTTATAAGAAAATGCCCAGGTAATTGTATGCCTGATTTCTGCTCACTTTTCATTGTAGGAACTTATCACATGATCCTAGTTACTTGCAAGAGAGACTGGGAAATATAGTCCCTAGCCAGCCTTCTGTGAGCCTTATTAGAACTGGGTAAAGTAGCAGGAAGAAGGGGAAAGTAAATATTGGAGAATAGTAATTAGTTTTTACTGCATATGTATGTAATTAAAATTAAATATGAGTTTGAATTGAAAAAAATAAATTATTCTAATGCTACTGATAATTTTTTCATGTGCTTTTCAGATATTTTTATCCTGAAGGGGTTCAGAACATGTCACCCCCTTTGGCATATTGGTTTTTGAGCTGAAGTTACTTGAGGAAGAGCAAATACAGGAAGGACTCTCTGACCTCCCTCTTTCTAGCTAAAAGCAGGTCATAACATTTCCCATGAGAAAGAGTACCTCTCTGTACCAGGAAGAGAAATTCTTATTACCAGAGACTAGGAGTTGACACCAAATGGATCTGTACAAACAAACCCACTAAAATAACCCTTGTCTTCCATTACTTTTCCCCATATATTTCCTAGTCACTGTCCCATAATTTACTGCCCCTAGTGCAAACCACTTTTTCTTGTTACATTTCCATAATTTATTATTCTTTGTTTCAAATGGTATATAAGCTTTCATATAAGCCATAAAAGGGGAAACCAACAGTAACACAATTACAGTAGGGGACTTTAACACTCCACTTTCACCAATGGACAGATCATCCAAAATGAAAATAAATAAGGAAACACAAGCTTTAAATGATAGATTAAGCAAGATGGACTTAGTTGATATTTATAGGACATTCCATCCAAAAACAACATAATACACTTTATACTCGTGCTCATGGAGCATTCTCCATGATAGATCATATGGTGGGTCACAAATCAAGCTTTGGTAAATTAAAAAAAAAATGAAATCATTTTCAAGTATCTTTTCCAACCACAATGCTATGAGACTAGATATCAGTTACAGGAAAAGAAACTGTAAAAAATAGAAACACATGGAGGCTAAACAATACACTACTAAATAACCAAGAGATCGCTGAAGGAATCAAAGAGGAAATCAAAAAATACATAGAAACAAATGACAATGAAAACATGACAATCCAAAACCTATGGGATGCAGCAAAAGCAGTTCTAAGAGGGGAGTTTATAGCAAAACAGTCCAACCTTAAGAAACAAGAAACATCTCAAATAAACAATGTAACCTTACATCTAAAGCAATTAGAGAAAGAAGAACAAATAAAATCCAAAGTTAGCAGAAGGAAAGAAATCATAAAGATCAGATCAGAAATAAAATAAAAAGAAATGAAGGAAATGATAGCAAAAATCAATAAAATGAAAAGCTGGTTCATTCAGAAGATAAACAAAATTGATAATCCATTAGCCAGACTCATCAAGAAAAAAAAGGAGAAAACCGAAACCAACAGAACTAGAAATGAAAAAGGAGAAGTAACAACAGACACTGAAGGAATACAAAGGATCATGAGAGATTACTACAAGCAACTATATGCCAATAAAATGGAAAACCTGAAAGAAATGGACAAATTCTTAGAAAAGCACAACCTTCTGAGACTGAACCAAGAAGAAATAGAAAATATATACAGACCAGTAACAAGCACTGAAATTGAAACTGTGACTAAAAACCTTCCAACAAACAAAAGCCCAGGACCAGATGGCTTCACAGGCAAATTCTATCAAACATTTAGAGAAGAGCTAACACCTATCCTTCTCAAACTCTTCAAAAATATAGCAGAGGGAGGAACAATCCCAAACTGATTCTATGAGGCCACCATCACCCTGATATCAAAACCAGACAAAGATGTCACAAAAAAAGAACTACAGGGCGATATCACTGATGAACATAGATGCAAAAATCCTGAACAAAATACTAGCAAACAGAATCCAGTGACACATTAAAAGGTTCGTACACCATGATCAAGTGGAATTTATCCCAGAAATACAAGGATTCTTCAATATACACAAATCAATCAGTGTTATACACCACATTAACAAATTGAAGGATAAAAACCATGTGATAATCTCAATAGATGCAGAAAAAGCTTTCAACAAAATTCAACACCCATTTATGATAAAAACCCTCCAGAAAGTAGGCATAGAGGGAACTTACTTCAACATAATAAAGATCATATATGAGAAACTGACAGCCAACATTGTTCTCAATGGTGAAAAACTGAAAGCATTTCCTCTAAGATCAGGAACAAGACAAGGTTGCCCACTCTCACTGCTATTATTCATCATAGTTTTGCAAGTTTTAACCACAGCAGTCAGAGAAGAAAAAGAAATAAAAGGAATCCAAATTGGAAAAGAAGAAGTAAAACTGTCACTGTTTGCAGATGACATGATAATAAACATAGAGAATCCTAAAGATGCTACCAGAAAACTACTAGAGCTAATCAATGCATTTGGTAAAGTAGCAGGATACAAAATTAATACATGGAAATCTCTTGCATTCCTATACACTAATGATGAAAAATCTGAAAGAGAAATTACGGATACACTCCAATTTACCACTGCAAGAGAAAGAATAAAATATGTAGGGGTAAACCAACCTAAGGAGACAAAAGATATATATGCAGAAAACTGTAAGACACTGATGAAAGAAATTAAAGATGATACAAACAGATGGAGAGATATACCATGTCCTTGGATTGGAAGAATCAACATTGTGAAAATGACTATACTTCCCAAAGAAATCTACAGATTCAGTGCAATCCCCATCCAACTACCAATGGCATTTTTCACAGAGCTAGAACAAACATTTCACAATTTGTGTGGAAACACAGAAGACCCCGAATAGCCAAAGCAATCTTGAGAAAGAAAAATAGAGCTGGAGGAATCAGGTTCCCTGACTTCAAACTATACTACAGAGCTACAGTAATCAAGGCAGTATGGTACTGGCACAAAACCAGAAATGTAGACCAATGGAACAGGATAGAAAGCCCAGAGATAAACCCACACACATATGGTCACCTTATTTATGATAAAGGAGGCAAGAATATACAATGGAGAAAAGACAGCCTCTTCCATAAGTGGTGCTGGGAAAACTGGACAGCTACATGTAAAAGAATGAAATTAGAGCACTCCCTAACACCATACACAAAAATAAACTCAAAATGGATTAAAGACCTAAATGTAAGCCCAGACACTATAAAACTGTTAGAGGAAAACGTAGGCAGAACACTCCATGACACAAATCACAGCAAGATCCTTTTTGACCCACCTCCTAGAGAAATGGAAATAAAAACAAAAATAAACAAATGGGACCTAATGAAATTTAAAAGCTTTTGCACAGCAAAGGAAACCATAAACAAGACAAAAAGACAACCCTCAGAATGGGAGAAAATATTTGCAAACAGAACAACTGACAAAGCATTAATGTGCAAAATATACAAGCAGCTCATGCAGCTCAGTATCAAAAAACAACCCAATCCCCTAATGGGCAGAAGACCTAAATAGACATTTCTCCAAAAAAGATATACAGATTGCAAACAAACACATGAATGGATGCTCAACATCACTAATCATTAGAGACATGCAAATCAAAAGTACAATGAGGTATCACCTCATATTGGTCAGAATGGCCATTAAAAAAATCTACAAACAATAAATGCTGGAGAGGGTGTGGAGAAAAGGGAACACTCTTGCACTGTTGGTGGGAATGTAAATTGATACAGCCACTATGGAGAACAGTATGGAGGTGCTTTAAAAATCTAAAAATAGAACTACCATATGACTCAGCATCCCACTTCTGGGCATATAACCTCAGGGAACCATAATTAAAAAGAGTCATGTACCACAATGTTGATTGCAGCACTGTTTACAATAGTCAGGACATGGAAGCAACCTAAGTGTCCATCGAGAGATGAATGGATAAAGAAGATGTGGGACACATAACAGTGGAATGTTAGCCATAAAAATAAATGAAATTGAATTACTTGTAGTGAGGTGGATGGACCTAGAGTCTGTCATACATAGTGAAGTAAGTGAGAAATAGAAGAACAAATACCGTATGCTAACATATATATAGATTCTAAAAATAAAAATGGTTCTGAAGAACCTAGGGGCAGGACAGGAATAAAGATGGAGACATAGAGAGTGGACTTGAGGACATAGAGAGGGGGAACTGTAAGCCGGGATGAAGTGAGAGAGTGACATTGACATTTATACATTACCAAATATAAAATAGATAGCTAGTGGGAAGTAGCTGTATAGCACAGGAAGATCAGCTCGGTGCTTTGTGACCACCTAGAGGGGTGGGATAGAGAGGGTGGGAGGGAGATGCAAGAGGGAGGGGATATGGGGATACATGTATATGTATAGCTGATTCACTTTGTTATACAGCAGAAAGTAAGTCAACAGTGTAAAGCAATTACACTCCGATAAAGATGTTAAAAAAAATTTCATTATGATAAGAATTCTTAGGATTTACTCTCTTAACAACTTCCATTTATGATATATAGGGGAGTTCATTATGTTAATCATGTTGTACGTTACATGACTAGTACTTATTTATCTTATAACTGGAAGTTTGTTTCTTTCAACTAACTTCCCTTCCCCTTTCTCTAACCCCCAAAATAAGAAAATAATTCTCTATCTGACTTATTTTACTTAGCATAATACCTTTTAGGTCCATCCATGTTGTTACAAATGGCAAGATTTCATTTTTTATGGCTGAGTAATATTCATATATATATGTATGTGTATATATGTAATAATAATAATATCACGTTTTCTTTATCCATTCATCTATCATTGGGCACTTAGGTTGCTTCTGTGTCTTGGCTTTTGTGAATAATGCTGCAATGAACACAGGGGTGCATATATCTTTTTGAATCAGTGTTTTTGTTTTCTTTGGAAAAATACCCAGAAGTGGAATTGCTAGATCATATTGTAGTTCTATTTTTTAATTTTTGGAGGAACCTCCATACTTTTTCCCATAGTGGTTGCACCAATGTACATTCCCATAACAGTGCCCAACTGTTCCTGTTCTCCACATCCCTGTTCTCCGCCCCTGTTGTCTCTTGTCTTCTTGATGATAGACATTCTGGCAAGTGTGAGTGATACTTCATTGTGGTTTTGATTTGCATTTCTGTGATTATTAGTGATGTTGAGCACTTTTCATGTGCCTGTTGGCCATCTGTATGTCTTCTTTGGAAAAATGTCTATTCAGGTCCTCCAACCATTGTTTTTTTTTTGTTTGTTTGTTTATTTAATGTTGAGTTTTATGAGTTTTGGTATATTTTGAATATTAACCCTTATCAGATATATCATTTGCAACTATCTTTTCCCATTCAGTAGGTAGCCTGGTGTTTTTGTTTTGTTGATAGTTTTCTTTGCTATGCAAAAACCTTTTAGTTTGATGTAGTCCCCTTTGTTTTATTTTTGCTTTTGTTTCCCTTGCCTGAGGAGACATATCCAAAAATATATTGCTAAGACCTGTATCAAAGAACATACTGCCTATGTTTTTTTCTAAGAGTTTCATGGTGTTAGGTCTTATATTTAGGTCTTTAATTCCATTTTTTTTTTTTTTTTTTTTTTTTTTGTGGTATGCGGGCCTCTCACTGTTGTGGCCTCTACCATTGCGGAGCACAGGCTCTGGATGCACAGGCTCAGCGTCCATGGCTCATGGGCCTAGCTACTCCGCAGCATGTGGGATCTTCCCAGACTGGGGCACGAACCCATGTCCCCTGCATCGGCAGGCGGACTCTCAACCACTGCGCCACCAGGGAAGCCCCTTTAATTCCATTTTGAGTTTATTTTTTACATGGTGTAAGAAAGTGTTCCAGTTTGATTCTTTTGTGTGTAGCTGCCCAGTTTTCTCAACACCATTTATTGTCTTTTCCCTATTGTATATTCTTGCCTCCTTTGTTGTAGATTAATTGAACAAATAAGTGTGGGTTTATTTCTGGGCTCTCTATTTTGCTCCATTGATTCATGTGTCTATGTTCTGTGTTTTTGTGCCAGTACTACACTGTTTTGATTAATGTAGCTTTGTAATGTTGTTTGAAATTAGGGAACATTGAACCATAACATATAAACTTTTTGAAGGGATTTACGAAGTTCACAGCTAATAGCAGTATTCATGTTGACTGTAAAGGAATGTTAATTTTGTTCCAGATTTTCCCAGTCTGGCTAAGCAATATGTAACATCTTATTTTCATGAGGAAAACTTTGAAATTAGAAAGGAAACTAATAATTTTCACCTTCACTAATACTCCTAGGTGACTCACCTTTCAGGTATACCTTTGGTTACTGATTTGTAGATTGGTAAATTAGGCTGATTAATGTAAAGATCAGCATAGTTATTTTGAGACTAATTTGTGTTTTTTTCATTTATTATTTGTTTCTTTTTATTCCTAAGTAGTATTTCATTGTATGGATATACCACAGTTTTATCAATATAACAAGTAATAGAAAAAAAAGTAACTAAAATCTTATTAAGGAATAACAATCACTATCATTTTGGAGTATATCCTTGAGATAGTTTTCTGTGTTTATATACCCACTTATGAATATTTGGCTTTCCTCCTCCAAACAAAGTCATATTATACATGCTTGCTATTAGCTTATTAATTTAATAATATATTATGAATATTTTTATATCTAAATAAATTTAGACCTTTCTCATATTTTAAATATGTAACAGGTCCTTTATACTTATTTTCCATTCATTACTATTACGAAAATGCCATGATTAAATCTGTGTAAATGTAATATTGCACTGCTTCTAGATTTTTGCCTTAATACTTATAGCAGTATCTGCTAGCCTTTATTTGGTATTGAAAAATCAGAAGTCTTGTTGCTGGACTACCAGGGATCCCAGGCTCATGATAATATTGAAGTGCTTATTACTACTACTTGCCTGTTTTTATCAGTAAAGATCGAGGAAAGAAACAACAGGTGCCCATTTATGTGCACATGTACAAAAGTCCTCACACATAGCCACCTACATGAAAAATCTTTGTGACTAATTGAAAATTCAATTCTTTTACTTTTTCCATTTGTAGAAAAAATAGGCTATTTAAGTCTACTCCTAGTTAACCATAGCTAATGGAACATGACATGAATGAAACCTGGGACAAGTCCCTTGGGCAAGAAGCTACAGATATGTGGAACACCAAGAAACGAAGTCACTTCTCAGTCAGGAGCAATTTCACTGACACCTAAGAAAAATAGCATTAACGTTGCTTGACAGTTGGAATCGAGTAAAAGATTATCAAAAATGCTGCATGCCAGGTTCATGCCTAAGGCAGATGACCTGGTTGACAAGCTTGCCCAAGCTAACTATATTAATGCTTCAGATCAGTGTAAGGAGAACTAGCAGCAGTTCTCCTTAACTAATCATGTTAAAATTGTTGACAGATTTCATGTTTGCTTTTCTGCCACATAAGTATTCATTAGTGGGGTGAAGAGAAAAGCTCATACATATTGATTAGAATATAAGCTTCTGCCCTCTTTTTGACACTCTAAGAATATGTGAGCTTTTTTTCTTTAAGTTTGTGTTTGTTGCTCCAGTAAGTAAAACTCTCCTCTAACAACAACTAATCTTTTTATTATTATTTAAAAAGAAAAATAAAACTGCATGATGTATCTCTCAGTTCTGAGGATTGTTCTATGAAGTTGTAAACTCCACATCTGGATCATATACTTCTGTTGGAAAGCATAGGGTTGAAAACTTATAGAGTCAAGTACTGCTAAACATGTGCTCCAAGTTCTCATCACAAAAGAAAGAATCTGTAGCTAAGTATGGTGACAGGTGTTAAGTAGACTTGTTGTGGTGATCATTTTGCAAGATATGCAAATACCAAATCATTATATTATACACCTGAAACTGATATAATATTGTAGTCAATTACACCTCAATTTTTAAAAATGTGCTCAATATGAATATAGATCCTTAACCAATTGTTCAGTCTTGGGGTTTAAAAATGTGACTATCAATTAAGTTTATATTTGACATTGATCAGGTACCTTCTCTTTTCTCTATGGCAAAGTATTTCAATCACATTTGTTCCTGGGAGTAATTGGATTTTGAATAGTCAAAAAATTCCCTTACAAGCTGGTTTTTGAAACCTCTAAACATTTCTGTCTATGATTTTGCTATTTTAAGATTTGGCTTTATTTCCTCATTTCTTAGGGAAATGATAACTTTATTTGCTGAAAGTAAAAATGATATTCTCTTTGGGTCAACTCACATAGAACTAAAATTAGAAGCAGCTTGGACATCATATCTTCTATTAATATTGATATCACATTTCTCTTTGGATAGGACTTGGATTGGCTTTTATGAAAAACAAAATCCTTCTTAAGACCAATCATCTGATTCTCGATTTTTCTCTTTCTCAGTACTGGAGATAACTTTATGTTTGAATAATGACTTCCTTCTCCTGAGAACAAGAAGCCACTATATCCACCATCCAGTTGCTTCTACAGATTTTCTAGTCAGGTACTGTAATACACTCCAAAATGAGATCTGATCTTGCTGCCCACAAATACATAGGGAGTAATCTTGCTATTTTCTTTTTATCCACTAGGTGACATAATAGATGCAGCTTTTCAATATCTGTTAAGGTATAGGTGCTTTTGTAACATGTTTTGTAATGTTTAATGCTCTCAGTTATGTTTAATGGACTTTTTAGTGCAAGTATGCTGATAGTGCAATGGTCTGTAAGGGTTTTTTCATAACCACACCTTTCAGTGTTTATACTTTGCATCTTGGAACTTGTATGGAAACATAATGACTGATCAAGAAAATACTAATTTTTACTCTGCTTTACAATTTAACAGTGATTCAGATGAGAAAACTAATAAGAAAAACTACTGATATTGATTTTTAAATGTGTTTTTGAGTGTGAATCATCTGCTTTGCCAAATTTGGTTGAACCATAAAGGCAAAAATATGAAAAGATCAGAAAATGTGACCACAGATTCTGTCAGTATTTCCTTGGGAATGGCACTTAAATCACTCTTAATCACTTGCTACCCATAAAGCCCATTCTTTAAGATCAACATAATGTTATTGTGGGAACACTTGTTGCTCTTTAATATTCCCTCTTGTTTTTTAAGTATAGCTCAATAGGGTTATAATTCAAAACAATCTTAAGACATCATATTTTGAAATAATTGGAAAATTCTTAAGTGTGTCTTATCCTTACAAATTAAATAGAAGAATCCTTCCAGTGAAAAGCTAAACAAAGAAAAGGTAACACAGCATACACCCAACACACTTTCTATATCTGATTATCCAGAATATGTCCAAGTTTAATTTTTCATGATTTTTGTATGCCAGTTAAGTTGCTTCTGAGTTGCTTTTGAGTCTAAATTACCATGTAACAGAGCAACATAAAACTACTTTTTTTGGGTGGGGGGGGTGCTTAATTTGATTTGTACATTTACTTATTTCTTATCAGAAGTTTATAATCCAGGGTTAATATCCATGAAACCACCATCTATGTATAGTGTTGCACCCTCGTACTATTTTAGGGATGTTGTTTTCTATTTCTACCTATATTCTAAACCCTGTATAATCTGTGATGTATGACCTCAATTACAAGGGTATAAGCACATTGTAATCAGACTTGACACTGTGGTTTCTGGTAGTTACTAACTTTTATGGAAAGTATGAATAAGAAGTAGTTGATACAAAGCAGAATCGTAAATAATAATAATAGCTAACATTTATTAAAGGCGTAACTTCGTGTTAGGTCCAGTATAAATGTCTAAAAGAGTATTTTCTTTAGAAATACCCTAAGGTGTATTTGAATGAGACTATCAGACTTTTCTTATTCATTCTCATAATTTTAAATGTCATGACTTCCAGATGTATACCTCCAACCTGGAGCTCTCCCCTGAGCTCCAGTTTTCTTAATTATCTCCATACTTAGATGTCCTAGATGTTTCGTAAGCATCTTAAAACTACATATCCATAACAGAACTCTTGACCTTTCCTCCAAAGTCAGTTCTTCCCCTGATTCTCCATCCTAGTTAATGGCAACTCCATTCTTTCTATGGCCCAGCCTAATAATCATGGGGTCATCCTTGATTCTTCTGTCTCTCTTACATCCCAAATCCAAATCACCAATATATCCTATAGACTCTACCTTCAAAATCCAGCTACTCCTCACCACCTCCACTGCTACACTCTTGGCGGAATAACAGTAATGTCTCATGTTCATCTCTCATCCAATTAATTACAGTAGCATCCTAATAGCTTGTCTTGACTCTCTCCTGTTAAAACATATCAGGTCATTTGAAATCTATTACTCAGAATGCTCCAGTGCCTTCTCATTTTAAAAGCCGAAGTCCTTAGAATGGTCTACAAGGTTTAAAACCATCAGTTCACTCCCTCCAAACCATGCTGTTGTCTCTTTCACCTCTTCCTCTACTATGATTCTCCTTGATTGCTCAGTCCTGTTGTGCTGAGGTTTCTTACTGTTCTTGGAATAAGCCAGGTACCAGTAATTCATCGCCCCCAGGTGATTCCCAGGTACTGCTCCCTCACCTCCTTCAGAATTCTGCTCTCCTAATACATTCACAGAGGCTAATTTCTTGACTACCTGAGTTTAAATTGAAACCTGATACCCTGCCTCCATTGCTGTAACCTACTTTATGCACTATCCTTGGCTATTTTCTCTCTGTGGTACATTTTAGCATCTAACATAATATATGTTTTACCTGCTTATTTCGCTTATTATCTATCTCCTCCCATTAGAATGTAAGTGCATGAGGACCTGGATTTTTGTGTTTATTCACAACTACTGGAGCAGTGCCCACACATTATAGACTCAATAAATCTTCAATGACTGGCTGAATTGATGAGTAATTTTACAGTGGGTAAGCCAAGGCTAAGGAAGATGAAATTATCTTGTTTATTTGTTTTCTTGTAATCTATCTCTTACCCCCATAAGAATGAAGCTGGGTAAAAGTAGGGCTCTTCTTGTATGTTCTCTGCTACATACCCAGAATGTAGAGTACACCTGGTACATACCAGTGGAATGAACGACACATTTTGCTTTGTCAGTGATGAGACTCAAAGACGGCAACAACCATTTTCAAATCTTCGAAATAATTTTCACATAACTGATGTCAATTTTAAGAGAAGATACTTATTGGCCTGTGTTCCAGTTGGAGATTGGAGCATGTTGAAGGAGGAATTTAGGCATTCTATCCAGTTGTTTCCAGAATGTTGAGGCCTTGGGCAAGTTTGAAAACTAAAAAGACTTAAAACCTTCTTCAATCTTGCCTGCCTGTCATTCTGTAGGAAGAGATACACACAGAGCAGACAGATAATCAATGTCCAAGGACTGTTCTCTTATGACAGATGAGTGCATGTGGTGGCAAATATGAGAGTATTCAAGATGATGGAGGTCAATTACAGTAGGAATGGAGAAAAGGGGGCCATTTAAGGACAATGGAGCCATTTAAGGCCTAATTTACTTTTCAAATTTGCTAGGAGCACTCTTAAATGAACTTGTCTTTCTTCCTTGATGGGAGTGAGGAATTTACATGGAGATCAGAGAAAAGGGACATTGGTCTCATTTGGTGGTGGTGGTGGTGGTGTGTGTGTGTGTGTGTGTGTGTGTGTGTATCTTTAAGAAAACTTTAACACTATGCTAATGTGTCTTATGGATGATTTATATTTTTCATATTCTTTATTCATAATAAAGTTTCCTCATTCATTTCTTTGACATATATTTTATTTCATGTTGACATATATCTAAATAGTTAAAACAACCACAAAACTTAGAATACATTTTGGTTTTTCTGTAAAATAAGTAAAATTGATGTAGGTCCAAAGCTTGAAATGGAGAAATAAAGCTTTAATATTTGGAGGAATTTAATGTCTTTTAATATATTTAACAGTTTTATAAACAATGAATTATAACTAAAAATCAGTGATTTAGAATTGTGCCTTAATTAACAGAATGTATTTTCTGAAATCTTTTAACTTTCTGTTTTCCTTTTGATTATCTAGATTAATTTTATTATATCCAAACTTCTCTACCATTCTCACATTACAAGTCAGGAAAAAATGATATACTAAAACAATGATAAATATAAAACTGATAATGCAAGGAATTATGTCTCATTTCTCAATTCTACAAGACTCCATCAGACATTGCTCTAAGATAGATATGTAGGTTAAAAAAATCTGTATTTATTGTGATTATTATAACTACTCTGTATATTATATATTTATTTTAAAATGTTATATATATATATATATATATATATAATATGCATATACTATATAAGGAGAGAGATAATATGTTTATGTGTTTTATCATCTTGGTAACAAGTACTCAGAAGCAAATAGATAAGCAACTAATTGGAATTATAGTTTGAAATCTTATTAAGTTCATAAAAACTTGGATGAACAGAAAAAATAACAAATTCAGATTTGATAATTAATGTATTTTAATGATAGAATAACTAAATTTCAAACTACCTAAATTTCAAAGTTAACTGTTGAAATAAAATGTACCAAAACATTTAGGTGTACCTTATTTTTTGTGGGAGTGTATAAATTTTTTAAAGATGAAGTTTAAAAATTCAAGTGAATATTGATTTGTGTAATATTTTTATAGTAACTTCTGATGAAAGTAGAAATATTGTTAATGCTTTACATTATAATTATTTCAAATGTATTTTGATTACACTTTGCTGGTGGCCTTTAAGAATTATTTTTTCCCTGGCTTCACTTCAAGTGAAATGTAATTTTTATCAATGCAGTAAAGCATTTTCAAAGCAATTAAGTTGCATTAATCCATTTACAATTTTGTAGCTGCTAGAGAAATCTTATTTGAGCAGAATGTCAGCCAATTCACAGCAATATTCATAATTTTCTTGGGGCATGCATTATTGATATGGGCTTACCTAAAGTGAATGTATGTTGTCTTGTGATAGCTGGGTAGTATCTCCACTGGCACCCGTATTTACTAAGCTGTTATTTGAAATAACATTTCCTTGTTATCTCAGGATAACACTGTAAATTATATGTATTATTCAGAATACTAAACAAATATTTTCAGGAGCTCATCAAGCACCTGACTTACAGCTCTGAAATTGTCCCAATGTTACTCTGAGAACAAATCCTATTTGTGTATATATTATGAAATTAGACTACACCAAGACCAGAAGGCAGATACAATCATTCTTTGAACTGTACAATAAATCCTGATGCTCTGGAAAGGTTGAAAGCCTATTTGCATTTGGCAGAGGTAATGAAATGCATCTTAATAGACTTAAATATGCAGCTTTAATAAGTGCCAACCAAATATAACTATTGCCTGGGTGTGATCAAGTAGGCTCCTAACATTAAGCTTTGTTTCTTTAGTTAGTTCTTGATATTTTCTTATTTGCACAGCAACAAATTTGAAGCATTAGACATGTGGATGAATTGAACTTCAAAATTATTATCCTGTGGAAATAAACAAGAATCACTTGTTTAGTCGGCAAATATATGCCTAATAAAAAAACTTATGCTAAGCTTTTCAGAAGATCTGCTGTTAGCTCAATAAGTGAAAACACCCCCTTTCCCAAGACTCTGTAATCTCAGGAACAAAAAATGAAGTGGAATCTGTGTTCCAAGGGGTTTGCATGATTACCTATAATTATGGAAAGTTCCTCTTGCCGTAACAACTCTATCTATGGATTGACATCTGTGCTTGAAAAGTTTTTCTTTTAACAGAAGTTGACATTGGGAAATATGTATTTTCTTCTTTTCAATTTTTCTGGAACTTCAGATGAAACTACTGCTTAGAAAATACTCCCTTATGCCACATCAGACTAAGGGCAATTTGGGAATTAGTGTCCTGGCCTCACTCATCCTATTCCAGCTGGAAACTTTTATCCAAACAAGAAGAGATTCTGTCCCCACCCTACAAATGGAGCTAGTAGAAGGTGTAACTTAGAAGCTTTGTGTGCCTGTTTGTTCTAAATATTGCTTGAGAAGCCTAAACACAATGGCATAAATAAAAATAAATGTCCTTCAGAATAACAAGAACATCATGTTCATCACACCTGGATTCATTCTCATCACAGCTGATGTGTAGAGGAATGATTAGAAATCATATAGACACTGATGAGAAGTGAGAGGAAGTTATTTAAAATTCTGCTGCACCTTGTGCTCAAAATATCTCCATCAGCTTAGAGTCACTCTTATAAACAATTTAGAAAACCATGTCTTTTTTTTTTATCCTGAAAAAGCTTAATTTTATGAATATTTTAGATACATTTAGCCAGATTGAATTTTTTTTAAATGCAAGCATAACATTTCCTTCTCCATTTCATAACAGGTGTAACTGAAAAAAAATCAAAGAAAAACAAAAGATCAACAAATATTTCCTAGAAAGTGTAGCTTTTCCTTAAAAAGACAACTCTCATGTTGGTCCATGGTTGTTTTAGAGCACTGTACTAATAATTAGGACATAACTCTGTTTTTAGTAGTATAGCTAGATTGTATATATCATATTCCACATGTATAAAACCAAAACTCAGCACAAGGAAAACCCCTTGTAAATACCTCCAAACTCATCCTTAATTGAAGATGGATCAATACTGTCATCTGTTTGAAGGTAAAATATGAAACACAATTATGTAGCAGGTAGGAAAGTACATACAGTCTCATTACCTGGTTAACTCTCATCTCTTAGATATAGTCAAGAGTAGTTTTTACCCAGGCACCAAGATCATGACTTGACTTCACCCAAGTTCAAACATTTCCATTTTAAAAACAACCTAAATTTGAATTACTTTAGAATACTATTGGTCAATAAATAATAACAAATTATGAATGAGTGAGAGAATAATCTCAGTTAATAGCTAAACAGTACAGGTTTGCATGTAATATATCCCTGTTAAGTAACTGATACTTGTTTGACACCTATTTAATCACTATTCCTTTCATGATAAATAGATAAATTCTTTGAGCTACAGGTTCTGAAGAGGAAACATTTTTCTGTTTTCATTCTCTTAGTATTCAGTCAGGCCATCCCCTCTTGCTAGTAGAAATGTGTCTGATGGTTGTAATGTGTGCTACGAAACGTTTTCTTCAGCACAATGTTGGATTTCATCACAATCTTTCTGTATTCCCTTAAGTCTCTATTCCTTTTTTTTTTTTTTTTTAAAGGTCTAACTGGGCTGGTGATATTGCTACTACATTGCTCTTTTCACCATCCTGTTTCTGACTTTTCCATTAGTACAGATATTCCTTCTGCAACATTGCCTAGTAAGAGGCATGCTGCTGTGTCTCACCCAGTTACTGTAATTTGTATTTTTGTCTGTTGACCTTTGTATTTTGTACACTGGAATAATATATCCTGACTTCAGTTTCTCTCTTATATACTGACTTCTAAGTTACTCCATGACCAGTGTTTCCATCTGCATAAACATAGTTCCCATATGTCTCCTCTTGAGATGTATGGTTACAGGGTCAATGGCTTTATTTTTCTAGTCTTAAAGACCATTTTATGTAGGATCTTTCAGTAATCCCACTGATCAGTTTGACTCAGGAAAAACTGCATCATGTTGGCCACAGGCTTTCCTTTTCTCTTTAAAAGGTCCCTTTAAGCACTTCTAAGTAATAGAAGTTAGAATTTCTCAAAGTGCATTCCAAAGATTACTCATATTAATGCCATAATAATCCAATGACAATATATGTCATATTAACTGACATTACTAGATAACTTTTTCTATGGTTAAACAATTTTGTGAAATGCTACATTAAAACAAGTTAAGCAGGACTTTTTATCATAGAATTTCTCATTGTCTTCAGATTCTTAAGTCCTTTGTGAATATCTAAAAACTTTTCCATGAAAAGCATCATGTATTTTGTAAACCAGGCTTTAAGAAATGCTTGTGTAACTTTTTTTTTTTCTTTCTATTCCCAGGAGTGGCACAGAGAGGGCTTATATATAGCTTGTTTTATCCAGCCTGTTCTTCTATCCCTAGATTGAAGGAAACATTCTGACAATGAGACATGAAAGAAAATTAATCACACTACGTGTAAAAATTACATTCTGTTTTGAAGCTTAATCTCATGGCTTCCTTCATCAGCAACCACACATTAATTCATATCCTATCCTTTTTAATCAGTTCCTTATATTGTATGGACATGTCCTTTCCAAACAGACCATATGTATCTTTGAGAAGTACCTGCACTATACCTCCTTTACATAACCATCCTGCAGCATTTCAACAAGTGCAAAATAAATAAATGAAATAGAGATCCCCCCCCCAAAAAAAAAAAGATCAGTGAAACTAAGACCTGGTTTTTGGAAAAAATAAACAGTATTGGCAAAACTTTAGCTAAGTAAGAAAAAAAGAAAAGACTGAAATAAAATCAGAAATGAAAGAGCAAACATTACAAATGAAGCCACAGAAAAACAAAGGATCTAAAGAGACTACTATGAAAAATTTTGTGCCAACAAATTGGATAACCTAGAAGAAATTGATACATTCGGAAAAACATACAACTTACCAGACTGAATCATGAAGGAATAGTAAATCTGTACAGACTAATGAGTAGGGAGATCGAATCATTTATCAAAAATTTCTCAACAAAGAAAAACCCAGGACCAGATGGTTTCTAGGTTAAATTCTACCAAATGTTTGAAGAAGAGTTAATACCAATCCTTCTCAAACTCCTCCAAAGAATTGAAGAGGAAGGAACACTCCTAAACTCATTTTATGAGTCCAGCATTATCCTGTTACCAAAGATAAGGATACGACCAGAAAAGTAAATTGCAGACCAATATCCCTGATGAATATAGATGTAAAATTTGTCAACATAATATTAGCAAACCGAATTCAGCAGCACATTCAAAAGATCATAACCCATGATCAAGTGGGATTTATTTCTGGGATGCAAAAATAGTTTAACATATGCAAATCAATAAATATGATAATGGAGTGAGGTCACCAAAATGGAGACTCATGAGACCACAGACTCCGTCCCCACACAAAGATCAATAATTAGACAGCTATCTACAAGCAAAAGTAGGTCTGGGACAGCTTAGGAGTCCATTTAAGAAACTTCAGCAACGCGGTGGAACAAAAAAACCTGAAAATAACTGCACAAAATGGTAAGGAAAAACATCTTTATTTTGCCTGTATCATTCCATTTCCCTGACTGGCACTGCGCAGCACCAAGAAGGAACTCCTCTGCTGGAAAGATTCTCCTCTCTGAAAATGGGAGTGGGTGGTAAACAACTTCCCAGCCTTTCAGGGCAGTACATGAAGGTACCTCTTCAGTTTCACCATTCCCAGATACCAGCAAAGCTGAGACATATAGAGATGGCTTGGAACAAGGAAGAAGGCAGAGGCTACCAGTATCATCCACACAGTAGGAGTGGACTGCTGTGTGAGTACAAACTGCCAGCCTAGATCCCCACAGCTGAGACCCGCATCTGTGCATGCACTTGGGACTAGCCCCTGCAGCTGTGCACCTGCATTATTTACAGTAGCCAAAACATGGAAACAACCTAAGTGTTCATCGACAGATGAATGGATAAAGAAAATGGTGTGTGTGTGTGTGTGTGTGTGTGTGTGTGTTTATATATATGTATGTTATATTGTTCAACCATTAAAAAGAATAAAGTCTATCATTTGCAAGAACATGTTTGGATCTTGAGGATATTATGCTAAGTGAAAAAACTCAGACAGAGAGAGACAAATAATGTATAATCTTACTTATATGTGGAATTTTAAAAAGCTGAATTCATAGAAACAGAATCAAATAGTGATTTCCAGGGGCTGGGGGAAAAAGGGAAGATGTTGGGTATTGGGTACAGACTTTCAATTATAAGATGAATAAGTCCTGGGGATCTAGTATGGTGAATATAGTTAACAATAATTTATTATGTACTTGAAAGCTGCTAAGAGAGTAGATCTTAAGTGTTCTCACCACACATATAAACATACACACACAGGCATTTATGTGAGGTGATGGAGATGTGTCAGGTCCTCACTTGGTGTCCCTTAAATTTATATCATGTTATATGTCAATTATATCTCAGTGAAGCTGGAAAAAAAAGGAAAGAATCCTATAATGGAATGCCCTAATTTCAGAATTATTGTCTTCCAAATCCTTTTCAACATTTTACCAGAAGGATTATTTGGAAACGCAAATATCCTTGTTTAAAATCCTTTGATGTTTCCTCAGTGGTCTGTGGGAAAAGTATACGTTTCCAAGCATGGCCTTCAAGATAATACTGCATGACACAGAACCAGCCTGACTCCCTAAACCTTCTTCTGTTGCTACATCTTCATGTTCGTTCTCCAAAAAAACTCAGTCTCTGAAATGTATCATTCTCTCTCCCTCTGTCTAGAAGCAGCTCCATCTGCCGGGAAAATCTTCCTCATACCTATCCCTTTGTCTAGGCTACCTCCTTCATGTTTTCCAATATGCAATTCATGTTTTACCTTCTCTGGAATACCTTTCTTTTTTGTTTGTTTGTTTAATTAAATGATAGAGTCTTTAAATTCTATAGTGCTTTACAATTTTCAAAAATTTCACATGCATAATTTCATATAATCCCGTAGTGACCCTTTTTTCCTCCCACCCTTATATTGCCCCTCCCCCCTTCCCACTCCTACTGCTTACTAGTTTGTTCTCTATATCTGTGAATCTGCTTCTTTTTCTTTTTGAAATGCCTTTCTTTTGACATCACATATACCATATGCTGTATTAAACAAGTGAACTGAAACCTTTGTCTCTTAGTTTCCTCACACACAAAATGGGAATGACAGTAATGAGGATAAATTACTGAATTGGTGATTATAAGGCATGTGGCTTGAGAAGGGAACAGTACTTCTTTTTAGTTAGATTTTCACATACTGAAAATAGTAATAAACTTCCTCTGGACATTCAATTAAAAAAAAACAGCTTTGCTAGTTTAATGAGAAGATCAACACCTAGGCAAAGGTTGAAAGTTAGTTCAAATCATTTTTGGAATATCATGTTATTTACTCCATTTAAGTTTGCCCCAAATCTGACAGAACCAAAGATATAATTGACATGTTTCTTTGGGGATTAGTTACCTTTTGCTAATGAAATTATTCTGAATTTGCATTTTTTCTCTTTTCTAATTTCATAAATTGCCCATCATAATGTAATTACTTAGTTTTCTCAGATCAAGGTTTATCCTGTTATTGTATTTACCATTCTGTTATTTTGTAGATCATATTTCTTGAGTCTCACACTACTAGGCCAGTCTCATGATTTCTCTTCTTTGTATATAAAAAACAGTGGATCATAACTGTTCAATTTGAGGTGCCGGATATTGCAAAAGTAATATTTTCTTTTTACTTTTCTGAAAAGAACTGTTGTAATTTTTAAATTTTCTCTAATTGTTTGAGAATAGTGAACCCTACAGGCATTCTCATTGTTTACATAGTCTTTACCATAACTATCTTGAATCAGTACGTTTGCACAGGTGAGGTACAGGTCTCCAATTTCAGGTGAAGGGATTTCACCTTGCTAGAAACTCACTGATTCACTTATGAAATACTACAATATCCGCCCCACCCTGAGGTGACTTTACCTAAGAGAGGGTGAGATCTGACTTTGCTTCTCTTAGAAAAGTTGACATTATACACAAGTTATTTTATTCTTTTCTTCTTAACCCTATTTTACTACTTTCTCTTAATTCTTTTCCTTTTCATAAAGATTGAATCCTGCATCTAATTCACTCATACTCAGAGTTATGTCCCAATTAGTATGTGCTACTACTCATTTTTCTCTAATACATCAGTGAAATTTTATGCTTCCTCTAGCAAACATGAAATCAATAGAATTAGATTAAAATGTCCTAAGGAGAGACTGGTTTTGGCTCCTCCCAGCTACTGTAAGCTGGACTCAGATCTCCTTCAAGTGTGTTCAATTGGGGAATTAAGGATAAAGGAGCAGCAGCTACTGAGGGAAGAATTTTTTGTGGCAATGGGAGAAGTACAAGAGAGCAAATCTAACTCCAAGAAAATACTGAAACCTCTCCTGTGTTAAATTTTGGGGCTCAGAACCCATTGCCTGAAATGTTGGCCAAGTCCCTAGAAGAAGAAAGACCCTATAACACATCCGGGTGGCTGACAGGGTCTTCGGGCTCTGGCCAGGTGTCAGGCCTGAGCCTCTGAGGTGGGAGAACCGAGTTCAGGACATTGGACCACGAGAGACCTCCTGGCTCCAAGTAATATCAATTGGCGAGAGCTCTCCCAGAGATCTCCATCTCAATGCTAAGACCCAGCTCCACTAAACGGCCAGCAAGCTCCACTGCTGCATGCCCCATGCCAATCAACTAGCAAGACAAGGGACACAACCGTACCCATTAACAGAGAGGCTGCTAAAATCATAATAAGTTCACAGACACACCAAAAAACACCACCAGACATGGCCCTGCCCACCAGGAAGACAAGATCCAGTCCCACCAACCAGAACAGAGGCACCAGCGCCCTCCACAAGAAAGCCTACACAAGCCACTGAACCAACCTCACCTACTGGGGACAGACACCAAAAACAACGGGAACTACCAAGCTGCAGCCTGCGGAATGGAGACCCCAAACACAATAAGTTAAGCAAAATGAGAAGACAGAGAAATACGCAGCAGATGAAGGAGCAAAGTAAAAACCCACCAGAACTAACAAATGAAGAGGAAATAGGCAGTCTACCTGAAAAAGAACTCAGAGTAATGATATTAAAGATGATCCAAAATCTTGGAAATAGAATGGAGAAAATACAAGAAACATTTAACAAGGACCTAGAAGAACTAAAGAGCAAACAATGATGAACAACACAATAAATGAAATTTAAAATTCTCTAGAAGGAACCAATAGCAGAATAACTGAGGCAGAAGAACGGATAAGTGACCTGGAAGATAAAATAGTGGAAATAACTACCACAGAGCAGAATAAAGAAAAAAGAATGAAAAGAATTGAGGACAGTCTCAGAGACCTCTGGGACAACATTAAATGCACCAACATTCGAATTAGGGGCCCCAGAAGAAGAGAAAAAGAAGGCGTCTGAGAAAATATTTGAAAATTTATAGTTGAAAATTTCCTTAACATGGGAAAAGAAATAGTCAAGTCCAGGAAGCTCACAGAGTCCTATACAGGATAAATCCAAGGAGCAACATGACAAGACACATAGTAATCAAACTATCAAAAATTAAATACAAATAAAAAATATTAAAAACAGCAAGGGAAAAGCAACAAATAACATACAAGGGAGCCCCCATAAGGTTAACAGCTGATCTTTCAGCAGAAACTCTGCAAGCCAGAAGGAAGTGGCAGGACATATTTAAAATGATGAAAGAGAAAAACCTACAATCAAGATTACTCTAACTACGAGGGATCTCATTCAGATTTCACGGAGAAATTAAAATCTTTACAGCCAAGCAAAATTTAACAGAATTCAGCACCACCAAACCACCTTTACAACAAGTGCTACAGGAACTTCTCTAGGCAGGAGACACAAGAGAAGGAAAAGACCTACAAAAACAAACCCAAAACAATTAAGAAAAGTGTAATAGGAACACACATATTGGTGATTACCTTAAATGTAAATGGGTTAAATGCTCCAACCAAAAGACATAGACTGGCTGAATGGATACAAAAACCAGACCCATATATATGCTGTCTACAACAGACCCACTTCAGACCTAGGGACACATACAGACTGAAAGTGAGGGGATGGAAAAAGGTATTCCATGCAAATGGATCAAAAGACAGCTGGAGTAGCAATTCTCATATAAGACAAAATAGGCTTTAAAATATAGACTATTACAAGAGACAAAGAAGGACACTACATAATGATCAAGGGATCAGTCCAAAAGAAGATATAACAATTGTAAATATTTATGCACTCAAAATAGG